>NC_138531.1:83666393-85053893 GCF_964234715.1 Podarcis melisellensis
TGCCCTCATTCTCAGTTCCTTGGAGGAAATATAGTATCCAAGGTAATAAACAGTGCAAAATTGCTTCAGTGTGGCTTAATTAGCTGTGTTGCTGCATGGAGGTTTCATCAAGCCCCTCCATTAAGGTCACAGAGAAAATGAGTCTGTTCATTAATGGAAGTGTAGAACAGAAAAGGTTTGGCCACCTCTCTGGCACATATTGAACACTGCCTTAAATCCACCTGTACTTTATTTTCCACATTTTCAGTTCAAAATTAAGGATTCATACAGCCATTATCCAACAAACTGTTGCCCAAGTCAGGTCACTTCACTAAATTTCAGCACCCTCCTAACATCTAACTTCTTTTATTAATTAATCAAGAATAACCCCATATTATTCATTCTCATCAATAAACAACATTAGAGAGGAGGTGGAGAGATACCACATTATGTTTATAATAAAGGTAAAGGTACCCCTGCCCGTACGGGCCAGTCTTGCCAGACTCTAGGGTTGTGCGCTCATCTCACTCTATAGGCCGAGAGCCAGCACTGTCCACAGACACTTCCGGGTCACTTGGCCAGCGTGACAAGCTGCATCTGGCGAGCCAGCGCAGCACACTGAACGCCGTTTACCTTCCCGCTGGTAAGTAGTCCCTATTTATCTACTTGCACCCAGGGGTGCTTTCAAATTGCTAGGTTGGCAGGCGCTGGGACTGAACGACGGGAGCACACCCCGCCGTGGGGATTCGAACCGCCGACCATGCGATCGGCAAGTCCTAGGTGCTGAGGTTTTACCCACAGCGCCACCCGCGTCCTTATGTTTATAATAAGCTGCCTTAAATTGTTTATAAGGATAAATAGGTAGTCAAAAACTATGAAGGAGTAGCTAGCTTATGTTGTGACCTTGAGCATGCATTTGTATTTTTAGCTACCAATAAGGTTGCAGGAGACAATATACACTTACTCTGCTGTCATGTAGTCACACAAGAATCAGCAAGACTGTCACAGGCTTAGTTCTATCATTGCTTCGGTTAATGGTGAGACTGGAGCCTGTGTCACTAACACATCATGCCCCGTTCATGCAAAGCCATCCCCTGGTTTTCTGTTGCTAATAATGCAGATTAGTACTCACTGTGGAAGAACACCATTCTTTAACCCCTGATCATGAGTCTGAACATTTGGGTAAAGGGTTTTTAAATGGCAATTGATTAGTGTTGAGAATGTGCCCGAAAAGTAGAGAAAGTGAGAAAATGCTAACCAAAGTTCCAGGCAATCACTGGTACGGTCTGTGTCAAGCAACCAACAGCTATCAGTGATCCAAGTTTGTCAGGATTCTCCTAGGACATTGGTCTTGAAAAAATAGGTCATTGTGGAGATTTGAAACCTGTGTTGTTGTTGAGAATGATGATGATGATGCTATTTATTAAATTTGTATTGTGCCCTTCATTTGAAGATCACAGGGCAGTTCACAACATAAAAAGACATAATGAGAACATAAAATTTAAAGTAGCTAGGTGTCTCAGAGAGCAAAAGTAAAGCTCAAAAATCACATTTGATACCAGTGTGTATCAACTCTTCAGACACAAATGACATAATAAGAGATAGAATTGCAGCAGAGCGTGTTGAATATATTTTGCTCACATTCTAGCTATAGGTAATAGAAAAGATTCCTGATAGATCAGTGTCAGCTCCCACTACATACAATACATGTAGAAAACTCCTCCTCCTTGCTACTATTGTCACTTGCCCATTCCTTGCCACTTGACCACTTCAGTGCCCTTGATAGCCCTTGACAGCCAGGGAGCAGCAACCCAAGGGTGGATGGTAGCCTTCAGCATCCCAGAAGAAGGACCAGATGATGTTGTTTTTCATCAGGGTCTGTTCAGAGGTGCCACCTACTGTTGCCCTGAGCATAACCTGCACACATTACAGCTCACCAATTTACGTTAATGCCGCCAGCCAATGGGGTAGTGTGCCATTATCTATAATTTGGAGCTGAGCCTAGGGGAAGAAAAAAATGTCAGCTGAGAGTGACCAACTTGGATGACTTTAAAAGAGAACCAGACAAATTCACAGATAAAGCTATCAGTGACTGCTAGATATAATGGCTGTGCTCTTCTTCCACTGCTGGAGGTGATGTGCTAGTTGATGGGAATCAACTTGTAGGGAGAGTGCTGTTGCATTCAAGTCCTGTTTGACGGAGCTGAATGCAAAGGCCTCTTGTTAGCCACTATGGAAACAGGAGGGATTTGGTGGGCCTTTATCCTGATCAGGCAGGGCTGCTCTTATGTTCTGAGACAAGGGGCAGGGCAAAAGCCTGGGTAAATTATTCACCATTTCAACTCTGCAGATGCAGATAAAAAAATCAACTGTTACACAGCACTTTGGCCTAGCACTAGAAGGTGTTGTTTGGAAACCGATGTGCTTTGTATAGGCAACTGGGACTGTCACGACATCAAATAGCATTTATTTATTTATTTCAAAGCAAGCGCAACTTGAACCTAAAATAAGTAATTTGTGCTTCAGCTGCAGCAGTTCTATGTCAAATAAGATTCGGCTAAAATGATGACAGTAAATGATGCTTTTGATATTAATGGCCAACAGAAGGCTTTCGAGTTATGCTGCTCAACATTTAGTAATTAAAACACTGATGCTGTATTCTCAAAAAAAAAGGTGCTTATAATTTCAAGCATGCAGTGTGCCCTCTGGTGGTGTAAGCATATGGCCAAACATTTTAGGCTTCTTAGAAATAAGAGTTATTATGCTAGCAGGGAAAGCAAAATTAAATTCATGGTCCTAAAGTCCAGTTTAACTCAACTGGATTTATGTCTCAGAAAACATGCTTAGGTACAGGCTGAAGGTAGTTTAACAGCTGGTTTAGGAATCAAAAGCAATCCCTTATGCATCTGGAAAAGCCATGCCTTTATTTGTTTATGAAATTTATTGCCTTCCCTTCGCTATAAAGTCCTAGGGCAGGTTACAACAATAGAATATATAATTATAAAAACAAATAAAACCATTAAAACGATAAAAGATGTAAAAACAACCCAAATAAAACAGAACATCCTAAATTCAGCAGAAGAGGTGGGTCCCACAAATCAAAATACCTTGCCTGTCAAAGGCCAGGGTAAAAAATGCACCTTGGGCAGCATATGTTGAATGCTGTATAGTGAAGATGTCTGGCATACTTCTATAGGGGGAGAGTTCCTCAGTTTGGGCTTCCACAGAGAAAGCCCCTTCCCAGGCCAACATTCTCTCTACTTCTGAGGGTGGCAAAACTACCAAGCCTACTCTGCAGATCTTCATGAGAAGGTTGGTAGGGATGGAGATGGTCCTAAGTCATGAGGGCTTGAGGGTATTTGGGGTGGGGGCAGGATCTGACACAGTGTGAGATGCTGCAACAAGAGGGGCAAAGGGTGGGCATGCATGGAAGTGTTGTGTTTACTTTATTACATTTAAAGCTCATACGTTCGTTACTGGGGATACCAGCATTAGTGTTTAGCTGGTTTGTGGATGGCCATCAAATAGTCACCATTTCTGGAAGTGCTGTTTGCTTTGTGATGATTGAGTTAGGATTGCCTCCCCCAAAACAACTGAATTTACATCTAACCAAAGATTTAAATTACCTACTTGAATAGACCAAATCTGGGGCATGATCCATCCACAATGAATTGCATTTAAGTTCCCATTGATCTGTTGGAGAATTAAGCTCACACTTAAACCTTTCTCACTGAAGCCAATGGGCCTTGTTTCTTGAGTGATGGTGGTGTATGAGGTACATAGTAAACATAATAGCAAAACAGTGGAGAATATTGACCAGGGATTACTGGAAAGCAGTCGTGTTAGAAGAGCATGAAACAAAAACTTAAATACTTCCTTCACTGGTGTGCA
Organism: Podarcis melisellensis; assembly: GCF_964234715.1. Classification (NCBI taxonomy): domain Eukaryota; kingdom Metazoa; phylum Chordata; class Lepidosauria; order Squamata; family Lacertidae; genus Podarcis; species Podarcis melisellensis. The sequence goes on from NC_138531.1 coordinate 83,670,264, forward strand.
TAAATCTATAGAATAAATTCACTGCCATATGACAAGGCCGTGAGATCAATTGTCTGTGCACAGTAAAAACTACTCATTTTCTTTACACTTTACGGTTTGAACCATTCTCCATGATAGCTGAATGTATTTTTTGGAGCAGTCACTCTTGCCTTTTGCTAAGGCTTCTTCTCTGTTTCCATTTCTGTCCTGGGAGCCCTTGTTCCTAACACCTGCTTCCCATTAGGCCTGTGTTGTTAGGCTTAACGCTGTGGGGAAAAGGGGATGAAGCAGCCCAAAATACTACATACAGGAGCAAGAAAATTAGCACAGGGAGTTGCCAGGCCTTATACAGAGTCACACCTTTCATCCACTTAGCCTTGTACTGTCTGTGTTCAGGACATTTTGCTGTCTGAGGTAGAACAACACATGGCTCCCACCCCAAGTCAAGTGCATAGACCCAAGGCTGGCCAAATTATTTTGACACCTGAGGCAGCAAATATCTGAGAAATGTATCTGCCTGGGAGGGAAAAAAGAATAATTTGCTTGGCTTTTATGATATACAGAATCAGCTGCCTCGTTTTGTCTAACGGTAGGGCCGGCCCTATGTCTATGCCAACTGAAAACAGCTCTTCAAAGACTTAGGCAGAGGTCTTTCCCAGCCCAGATTTACGTGAGATTGAATGGATTGATGTTGGGACCATCAGTATAGAAAGCATGGATTCTATCACTGAGCAATATCCCTTTCCTACAAGATTCACTTGCATTACTTGAGATGAAACTTTGCTGATGGTTGCCTTTTGGGAGAACAGGGCATTTGCAAAGGGTACCTCTGCAGCTGTTGTTGATTCAGAGTATTCCTCTTGTGTTGTGTTTCCCCCCCCCCCCAAAAAAAAAACTTCCATGCCTTGAAGACAAGAACTGAAATGGAGGGCAACACCAATGAGCAGAGGAAACCAGAAGGGGAGATAAGCTCAAGAGATGCTAGGAAGCATTTGCTTCTGTAGAAAGACTGTTGGCCAACATATTTCACGTGATACAATTTTTTTTCAGGATCAATTTAGTCTGGGAGACATTAGAAAGCAACCATATTTCATAAGTATCAGTTGATCAGTCCCTTAGATGGTGCTTGACCCAAAATAAGTTGGGCCACAGCATTTCTGCTGGTGTCCCACTGTCTTCCATCAGCACGGCGGAAGCGGGCACTTGAAGTCATAGTCATAGGCACATGTCAACACTTGGTTCCTTCATGCTTATTGTAGTTGCGTAGAAAATTTCTGTTGTTCACATCAGGAAGCAACCTGAAGCGCCACGAGTGTAGGCATCCCTGTACAAAAATGGCAGAACTGCTGTGCTGGTGGCAGCCATTTTGTCTTTGTTACTAACAGTTTAATAGAAATTTTACAGTACACAAAAACACACAATTCTCATCATTAGCTTACCACAGCATTGGTTGACAGCGGCACCAAACATTGGCAGCTTTTTACCACAGGAAACATTGGTAGTCTTTGCCACAGGAAAACGAGCGAATCAGGAGCCATGGCCCATCTGGGTCACACAAAATGGCCACCCTTATGCTACTGAGGTAAAGAAAAGCTGAGCCTGCAGTCAGCCAAGGGAGACTTTGCTCCTCCAGTTTGCCTGAGAATTGCAGCGCCACTTCTAAACGAAAACATCTTTTGAGCTTACCTTGTAATAACTCCTCTGATGTGTGTCGTGACTCCTCATCTGCCTTCTGTAACGAAATCTCTTGCTTCAATGCTGTGTGTATGTGCGTGTGCGCCGGCCCGTGTGCGTGTCTGTATTACAACGCAATGTTTTTACTTTGTCTTGGAGAACCTTGTTTGTTGCCATATTAGTAAGCCTAAAGTACACTATTTTAAATAAATAAATAAAAAGTAAAGCAATATTTACTCTACTCTGCATCTTCTCAGTCAAAGCCTCCATAGCGGTAAGCGATTTCTTATAAATGTTTATAAACAGAATGCAGTTTTCTAATATCCGCTGCACCAACAGAGGCGACTTGCTTTTTTCCAAACATTATTAATACGATGACAATAAATAACAGTGTCAGCGTCTACTTCTTCCACACCCATATTTTCTAACCCTCGATCAATCTGCCACATTTTATAATATCGCTGACAAAAAAGGGTTTTTAAAGAGAAAAAAGGAAATTAATCAGCTATTTCATGTGTGATCTTGACACAGTACCTGATTCATAAAAAGGGGGAGGGGGGAATAATTCAGCATCTCAGTTCAATAATTTTATTTGTGCTGTTCTGATTGCTAAAGTCTCTGAAACTTTAAGGACTCAGGGATACGGGCATTTCTTCAACTTGTTCTCCAATTCTTGAGTCATTATTTTTCAGCATCTTCTGTCACTCCCTCTGACTTCTGCTGTGCTCATGTAGACCCTTATAAAATAAAATTTGAGATCCAATCAATGAATTTTTTTAAAGAAACGGCGAGTAACTGGATTAAGTCCGCCATGCTTCATTTCCCCTGCCAATCAACTAACCAGTGTGATTATTGCTATATGCATGTGTTTCTATGAGGACACAGCTGAGTCAGAGCCTTTGCACTCTTTTCATTATTAAATATGAAATGTAAATGTCACTATGGAAAGTATAAGAGCATTTTTTTAAATCTGGAAAACTTATACACAGGTATATGCTGATCTCCAGGCCTTTTCACAGCTCCATCATAATGCTGTTCACTAGATATTTCTAATAGGCCACAGGGCAAAAATTTACCAACGTGTATGTGAATTAACAGAGGCCAATAAGAGATGGGGTACAGTACATGGCTAATGTAAATTTACAGCATAAGCAGCTTTCTATGAGGTCAGATTAGCTGTCCTTCTTGTGGAATATTTTCTACTACAAGAGGAGCAGCTTTTCCCAGACTCAGAGCAATGTCTTCTCCTACCTGATCTTTTCAATTGGAGTTTCCAAGGATTGAACACCAGATCTTTGGCACGTAAAAGCACGCCACTGAAGAGCGTTTGTCTCTCCCGCTAAAATTCTGTTATGTGCTTCTCCACAAAAGAAAGAGGAACTTAAAAAAAAAAAATGTAGCATTCTGCTTTCAGAACTGAAGCCTTCTCAATAAGCCTTCTTAAGTGCTTACAATAGTGTGTTGAGTTTAATGGTGTGACTAATCCTACCAAAATTGAGGGTTTTTTTGCCCAAAGATGGAAATTATCAGTGGCATTCAATGGCCAAGTATGCTTGCCTGATTGGACAGACTTCATGTAGTCTCCGTGGCATAAGATGTCTTTGGAGTGACTTTGCTGCAGGTCAGTTAAGAACGTGGCCAACAAGCTTTAATTATTTGACCAAACAAAATGTCAGACTGGGGTGTCGTTTCCCCTCCTCCATTGATCATGTCATCTCTTGAGGAAAGCTTTCGAATACCACTTGACGTATGATTGTCATTGTATTTCATTCTTCTTACCTAAACATAATTTAAATAACGTTTTAAGCTAGATGTTGCAATCATCCATTGTGTGTGCAGAATGTGATTGGTGACACACACACACATATATATATGGTGTGTGGGGATCCAAAACCAGGCATAAAGCACTGGATTGGGCCCATGTTGTAACACTGACTTCCTTTCCTTTCTTTCTTTCCTTGCAGTGCTGCTTTTTCACAGTGACAGGTTTGTAAAAAAATAAATAAAAGCCCTGTGACACACAGTTGTAAAAAGCTCCATTGATCCCTTTTGCACTCGTAGGGCATCAACCACCCAAATTTAAATGGAGCACAGTTCTGTGTTAACTCAGAGGTAAGCTCTAGTAAGTTCAGTGGTGTGGCTACCCTTTTAAGAGTGCTCAGGACTGCAGCATTAATCCCCGCTTGTTTCAATGAGCTAAATTTTAAGGACATGCTGGATTCTTCCATTAGTATCAGTGGCAGCCAAAAGGCTTTTTAACTTTAGCTGCATTGCACCCACAGAGTTCAGGGTGAGGGAGAACTGCTCCACTGACTTTACCAGGGGGGGAAAGCACCTTATGGGAATTCCTATAGGAGTGAATGGGGTGGCTGCTTCTCAAACAGAGCTCCACATATGCAGGAGATTCTGCAACTCTGCCATGGAGCTTCTAGGTCATGTGGGCTTTTGTTCAATACTGAAACGTCCATTTCTGGTGGAATGGAGAACCCAGTTTTTTTAAAAATCTCTAGTAGGTATTTTAGCAACATAAATAATCCTTATGTTCCTGCTCCATTAAATTTTATACATGTTCATATACTATATATAAGTATATATAAATATATATATAATATACATATACATATGCATATATTTTATGAATCAGGTCTGTGATTTTTACTATTCCGAGCAATTTGATGCATTTTCATAAGGTCATTATCTTTTATTTAGTTTGCAGTGTAAATAATAGTGTACATCTGCTATTTTATTATACCAATATGCCATGGGCAATTTTTTGTTTGTTTGGAAACTGTACTAGATATATCAAATAGCAATTGCAATGCCATCATTCCACATTGCTTCCATATACAAAAGTATCTGTGAGGCGTGTGTTTTTCAACTGCTAATATAATCTGCAGCGTCAGAAATATTTGATTTACATTTCCCTCCCAGCTAAACCAACCTCTCAAAGTATGTACAGTTCCCAACAATGTTTTCTCTTTGGTAATTTCCACTTGGTTTGCATACCATGTATTTCCTGTCAGAAGTGAGTGAACCATGAGGTATAATGTCAATAGCCATTTCAGATTGGAATTAATCTATATCAGTCTGTATGCATTTATAGTGCTGAGGAACAACACAGCAAACACTGCTGCTGTGCTCTTTCCATTTTCTCGCCGGGGCTTGTGAGGTGAATAGCAATAGATGATCGGTCGGATCCAGGATGAGAGACCCATGTGCAAAAGCAGGCTTCCCCACTTATGCCCATACATTCCTCATGACTGGGTGTGGCACATTCAAAAGGTGCTTTGTGAGGTTTTGAGGAAAAAATCCTACACCTGAGCTTCTGTGCATCATCCCTCTGTTTATACTCCTTAACTCACATACACCCAATACATGCCCTTCACTTCTACCTGTAAGTTCACAACCTCATGTTAGGCATGGCACATTAAGGCCTCTCAAAATGGCATCTCCGCACCAAGTAGATCCATCTACCTTTTTTCACAAGGCCATCATGTGTTGTATATCTCAGGCCCAACTCAAGAAATTGGACAGTGCGATGATGCCACCAGAGGGGGAAAATGGCCCCCTGTCAAATTCCATTCCTGTTTGTCCCATCTTCCAACATGGCTGCAGAGAGAGAACAGCTTCAAAGATTGCTCTAAGCATTGATCTCCCATCCTGTTTGGTCTTAAAAGTGACAGTTGACTAGCTGAGATTTGGGAGAATCGATTCCCCATATTATCAAAGCTCTCAGCGCTGACTATTGGTCTGACAGGGAGATACTCACATCTCTGGAGTAGATGGAGGAAGCGCAATAGCGGTGCTTGTTGGTTTGTGTCCTCAGTCAAAACATGAAATGTATCTTCCATGCTTTTCACACAGCAAAAGCCTTTTAAACACTTTTGTATATTTTTGTGTGTGTCATACGCGGTGTAAATAGCATGTTTCATTATGCAAAAATTTCTAGGTCATCAACTTCAGAACAAGATGAATTTGTATATGAGGAAAATCGAAACATTGACAGTAAATCCGGATGATTAAAACAAAATATAAAGTGGTTATGACTGTTGTGTGTTCTATTTATACTGTCCATATCCTGGTTTTATGTTTTAAAGGAGGAAAAAAAATACATTTTCTTTACCCTTGAGTGTATGATCAATTATTTAAACTATATTTACATCAATAAATCTTATGCCAAACCTATTAAATGTTGTCAGGCTGTTTGCTTTGTGGGCATGATGACAAATATCCTGGTTTTTAAAAAAGTGTGTGGTGTGTGTGTGCCATTTTAAAATCTGTATTCCTATTCTACTAAATTAAAAAGCAGGTTTAAACGAGCAAACATTGAGATGACTTGTGAAATCCAACACAGTAAGAAAGATTGTAATAATATGCACAAAGCCTCTGCACAGAGATGAAATGTGTTGAGCTTGTGTGGACATCCTCACGCACATGTGAAGCACTCACACACATGTGTTCCTCATACACATGTGAAGGACATCCTCACACACATGTGAAGCACATGAGAGCCAGTGTTGTGTAGTGGTTAAGTGCAGTAGACTCGTAATCTGGTGAACTGGGTTCGCTTCCCCGCTCCTCCACATGCTAGGTGACCTTAGGCTAGTCACACTTCTCTGAAGTCTCTCAGCCCCACTCACCTCGCAGTGTGTTTGGTGTTGGGGAGGAAGGGAAAGAAGAATGTTAGCTGTTTTGAGACTCCTTAGGGTAGTGATAAAGTGGGATATCAAATCCAAACTCTTCTTCTTCACCTCATAAATGAAAAAAAGGAAGCCCTTGTATGCCCAGAAATAAAATATCAAAGCCACATACTCCATTATTAGTAGTATGTTGGATCAGGTTGCTTACAATTCTGCTATAACAATTGGCACTCACAAAATACCATATTTTTCGCTCTATAGGAGGCACCCAACCATAGGACGCACCTTGTTTTAGAGGGGGAGAACAAGAAAAAAAATTATCCCCCTCTCTGCGCAGCGCCCCTTCAGAGAAGCGGCAGGAGAAATGGAGTCCCTTCCATTTTTCCTCCCGCTTAGCTGAAGGGGCGCTGCACCTTAGCTGAAGGGGCACCTACCCTTCAGTGAAAGGAACCCGAAGCCTCTGGAGCACGGCGGGAGCTCTGGCCACGTTCCAGAGGCTTCAGGCTGCTATCTGGAGAGCAAGAGGGGTCGGTGCGCACCGACCCCTCTCGCTCTCCAGGCTTCCGGAAGCCTCCCGGAAGCTTGTGGGGCTGGCGGTGGGGAAAGCCGAGCTTCCCTCACCGCCAGCCAGAGTGTTTGTTGTGGGGGGGGGGAGGGAAAGGAGAATGTTAGCCGCTTTGAGACTCTTTCAGGTAGTGATAAAGCGGGATATCAAATCCAAACTCCTCTTCTTCTTCTTCTTCCCCAGGGACCACATATTCGCTCCATAAGACGCACAGACATTTCCCCTTAGATTTTAAGAGGAAAAAAGTGTGTCTTATGGAGCGAAAAATACGGTACTTCTCACCACTTCTGTTCATGAAATCTTAAGAAATAAATGTTTGGCACTCCTTTAAAATAAACTGAATGAAAGTGCTGCCAGGCAATTCCCATGCCCCACAACATCCCACTGACCGAAAGCAGGGCCCTCGTTTTTTAGTCCAGCACAAGGAGAAGCTCCTGACCAGGGCTACTTGTGAGTAAATTGCTCAACCAATAATCAGCCCAAATGGGCTGTAACCAGGTAATAATGGGGCCTCTTCCAACTGGCTTACATGATGCATTTTATGCAACTTACTGTATTTTAGATTCTTTTTACTCTTGTTTTTAGATCCGTTTTTAGTGTTTGTAAGCCACTTTGAGTTAATTTTTTCTTTAAAGTGGCTAATAAATTTAAGAATAATAATATGCCTCATAGGGTCACTGGAACAGGAAAACCTGAGGAAAGCAGAGGTTACCCCTTGAGGGAGGATAAAGGAAACTGGTGGGGAGGCCCCCATGTTGAGCAGGGCTTCTCTGGTCTGTGACTGGTGCTCATGAGAGAAGCGACAGGGAGCTGCCTGATGATCTGAGGGCAACTGGAGAACATACCAGAAAAAAACACACATTCACATTAAGACATGGATGGGGCACCTGGTTTCTTCCAGATGTCACTGTACTCCAGGTCCCATCATCCTGTGTTCTGTGATATGGGATCATGGGATCTGAAGTCTAGCAACATCTCAAGGGCCAGAGGTTTCCCCTCACTGCACTAAGACATGAATTCATGCTCCCATGATAAGTGGGCCTGATGTTCACACTCAATCCCAGAACCATCATAAAGCCTCCCCAGTTATCAGTTTCTGAACAGTACCATCTGTGGTTGCCATTCAGCTAAAATGTGGCTTTCGAGATTTTGGGTTGTGATCAATGTTAATTCTATACAGAGTAGATCCCTCAAAAATTCATGGATTTCGCTAACTTGAGTCCATTCATTTCAGTGGGTGTAACTTAGTTAGATACAACCCTGTGAAATTCAAGCTTCATTTACATTTTCCCCTTAAGTGCTGATGTGATGATTACCAGCCTGTCCTTCAGTTAGTTAAAGACCTAACATAATACTCCTGCAGTCCTGGGAAGGTGCCAGGGAGAGGCAGAGAATCAATTTATTTTCCTAAATTTCAGTAAAAGGTGAGTGCTTATCAGTTTGAGCAGATGGGTGCTTGGATAGTGCCTTTTTAAGGACAAAAATGTGAAGCTACTCAATGCTGCAGCAATGGCCGGCTGTTTCAAGACTAGGGATGTAAGCAGACATGGTTTTCCTTTCTGCCCTGCATTTGTCCCAGGCAGCACTGTTTCAGTTCCATGAAAAAGTGTAAGTTACCATTGCCTCTATGTTGTTCCACCCAATTCATTACAATGAGAAGGAAATGCAATGCAAATGTTGAAGGGAATGTAATCAGTGATGCATCACTTGCTGGCTGAAAGTAACAACAACAATTGATTTCCATTCCAGACATGGGACAATTTAAGTCCATATAAGCCAAGCTGGTATTAGAAGACTCCCTGGAAAAGACCCTGATGTTGGGAAAGATTGAGGGCACAAGGAGAAGGGGATGACAGAGGATGAGATGGTTGGACAGTGTTCTCGAAGCTACTAACATGAGCTTGACCAAACTGCGGGAGGCAGTAGAAGACAGGAGTACCTGGCATGTTCTGGTCCATGGGGTCATGAAGAGTTGGACACGACTAAATGACTAAACAACAACAACAACAACAAAATGATTCATAAAATACCAAGGATCTGGCCCATTTCAAATGCTTCCCTGGCAGATGTCCACTATCCCCAGATTTTCCTAAAGCTGGTTCCCCACTCCACCTTCTCTTGGTCCAAATTTTGGTCCAATTAAATCAGTACATCCCATTTTCTGGGGCCAAGCTCTTGCGTGAGAGCAAAGAGCCCCAAAAGGCATGAGACCATGGCCCTGAAAGATGCTCAGTTTGGGGCACCGTGCTCTCATGCAGGTCATGTGACCCATGGGCTTTCTAGAAGATGGTTGTCATGGTTTCCTGTTGCAACATGGTGGAGGGTAAGATATATAATGCCCCAAAGAGCAGACCTATGACTTCTATTCCCCTTCATCTGCTATATATATAAAATTCAATTTTTAGAAACTAAAGAATCAACAAACAAGTTTATCAGTATTTAAATATAACCTACAGCTCTGTAAATAAAAGATGCATTTTAAATGGAATAATTATCTTCCATTCCATTGCTTATAATGCAACAATAACTAATCCTCTTTTTGAAGATTCTGTCAGTTTTAATCCAATCAAGATTCTCCAAAAAAATACACTATTCTTATAATTATTTAAAAAGTTATTTGAACAGTCCATCTCACACACTCCTCGTTTCTCACTATTTTTTAAAGCCAGAACATTAGCTTTGCCAATTTAATCATTTCCCAGCACCTAATTTCCAATTTATTTCTCTGGAGGCTTCTTCTAGTTCAGCCTGATTAAAATTTTAACTGCCATTAATATATTTATTATTCTTCCACCTCCAATCCAGTATCTTAAAAAAAAATACACACTGAGAGATACAATAAAAATATCCATAGGCCTTCATCAAGCCCCAAAGCCTTACCAATAGACAGGTCCCAGCTTCAAAAATCTCTCAAAACTGTATTTTGCTAGTGTTCCAAGTCTTTGCTAAGGGACTAGACTCCAGGAGAAGCTACACTTCACAAGGATGTGAAGCGGACTTTATCCAAGCCCAGGGTCCCAAGGCTGCTCTGGACTACTCAGTGCTGGCCGAGACTGATGAGAGTTGCAGTCCAAAAACATTAGAGGGCACCAGGTTGGGAAAGGATGATGTAAAGTGGTGAGGCAGCAGGCAACTTGGAACATCCCAAACATTGTTTAGCAAGCTCAAGCAATAGAAATCACCCAATTTACTTACCGTATTTTTTGCTCTATAAGACTCACTTTTTTCCCTCCTAAAAAGTAATGGGAAATGTGTTTGCGTCTTATGGAGCGAATGCAGGCTGCACAGCTATCCCAGAAGCCAGAACAGCAAGAGGAATCGCTGCTTTCACTGCGCAGTGATCCCTCTTGCTGTTCTAGCTTCTGAGATTCAGAATATATTTTTTCTTGTTTTCCTCCTCCAAAAACAAGGTGCGTCTTGTGGTCTTATAGAGTGAAAAATACGGTAAGTTGAAAGAGAGCGCCACCTGAATCTCTTCTTAATATGATCTTGGTTTCTAGTTGCAAGTGGTTAATGAGCAGTTCATCTGGCAATATATTCCCCGCAGCAGATAAAAACAATGGCTGATACTGGAAAGGTATCAAGTCACGGAGAGCAAATAACTCCAGTGTTCGTGACAGCATTGTTAGACCATGCAGACACATCTGTCTAGGATTAAAGGATTTCCTATAATATTGGGAGGAATTTATGTGACATCTTTTGGGTGCAAAGATATTTCTTGACTATCACAGTTTTTTAAATAAAAAACATCTAAGCCAAATACATTTCAGTTGATTTAAGTAAGGGTGATCAAGGGTGACTGACTGAAGGCAACTGGATTTGCACCCATCTGAAAATTATTGCACAGTACTTTTATCTGTTAAGCATTTTTGTGCAGAATTAATAGAAAATTACAGGGACGCGGGTGGCGCTGTGGGTTAAACTACAGAGCCTAGGACTTGCCGATCAGAAGGTCGGCGGTTCGAATCCCCACAACGGGGTGAGCTCCCGTTGCTCAGTCCCTGCTCCTGCCAACCCAGCAGTTCGAAAGCATGTCAAAGTGCAAGTAGATAAATAGGTACTGCTGCGGCGGGAAGGTAAACGGCGTTTCCGTGCGCTGCTCTGGTTCGCCAGAAGCGGCTTAGTCATGCTGGCCACATGACTCGGAAGCTGTACACCAGCTCCCTCGGCCAATAAAGCGAGATGAGCGCCACAACCCAGAATCGGCCACGACTGGACCTAATGGTCAGGGGTCCCTTTACCTTTACCTAATAGAAAATTACAGAAAGGCAATCCAATAATTTCAAATATAATTATGCCTGTTAAGGATATTAGTGTCTTCGAAGCTACAAACATGAGTCTGACCAAACTGCGGGAAGCAGTGGAAGACAGAAGTGCCTGGCGTGCTCTGGTCCATGGGGTCACGAAGAGTCGGACACGACTAAACGACTAAACAACAACAACAACAACAAGGATATTAATCTAATAGAAGGAGGAGGAGGAGGAGGAGAGTTGTTTGGGCCCATATTGTAAAATATATTTCTTTACTGCAATGGGAGGTTGGTACACAGATCTATTTCAAAATAATTTCTTCTTTCCTGCAAATAGAGAGCTAGATGGAACATGAGACAGACTGTGAGTGATTTTTCTTTAACATTGTTTTTATATAAGATTATGTGACTTTCCTCAACCACTGTTCAGATACAAGGCCACCCATAAAATACGTCTTCCAACCAAGTAGGTAAGTGGTTGCAAAGTTGTGATGAAGGAGAATCTGATAATTGATTAAAATGGTGCAAAATGTAACCAGGGTGGGGTGGAGACAGAAAGAATGAACTTAAGGCCATTGAAAATGTGACTTACTTTATGGATGTTCCCAATGCAAACCTCCCAATTTCTTAGCTAATTGCCTACTTAAAGCCAGCAAGGATTCCTTCGGTTTCTGACTGATGGCCATAGATTTCCAATAAAGTGCTGCTGCAACTCTGTGAGAAGCCTACCATGTTGCTTCAACAGCAGTCAAGCTCTATTAGGGTCACTGTCATATCTGGGAGAAAGGTGCTGAAGGTCATGCCGTCTTCTTCTGGGATCAACATTTCAGCTAATTATCCTAATTCCAGAAGAGTCCTCTCCAGGAAGCCATTAGGGCCTGGGGTTTGCAAATCTAATGAAACATGACAATGTGCTGGCTTCCGCACCACTGAGACAAAATGGTCGAGGAAGTCACATTGTCTTTCTCATGGCTTCCTGACCTGTGCGCACTGTGGGTCTCCTAGCCAGGGCCAGTCCTAGTTATTCCAGTATGCCTGGAAACAAGCCTCTATTGCAAAGTAGGGCTGCAAACTTGAACTAGTTTAATAGGTAAGAGCATCTGCTGTAGAGATGGACAACCTGTGGCCCTCCAGATGCTGTTGGATTAGGAAGCTGCCTTATACTGAGTGAGACCAGTGGTCCATCTAGTTCAGTATTGTCTAAATTCCAGCTCTCCCTGAGATGCCAGGGATTGAAAATGGTGTTGGTTTCTGTGTGTTGCCACTGTGCAGTGCTTTGTGTCACAAGACTCTGTTTACATTCCAGAGACATTCCAGACTGTTGGAAGTCTCACGGAAGACGGGAAGGACGATAAGTTTGAGCTACATTGCAAAGAGTTTTATTTCTAGTTACGCAGACAGAAAAGAAACATCTTCTCTCTGTGAGAGCAGAGAGCAACTGAACCAAAGGAACAGGAAACCAGTAAACATCACATCCGTCTTCTGTCTTCCGTGAGACTTCCAACAGCCTGGAATGTCTCTGGAATGTAAACAGAGTCTTGTGACTCCATGCACTGCACAGTGGCAACACACAGAAACCAACATGCTCCCCCTTTCTGTGAACACCACTGGGCAGTGTGTCAGTACAATGTCAGTACAAACCCAGTTTCTGTACATGGGTACAGTGTTGATCCTTCGGAACAACCTTGGACAATAAATCAGCAGGAATTTCATTACCTGGCATGTAGGACACCGTTACGAGTCCTTTCTGAACACATTCTCTAGCATGTTGCAGCTTCAACTGCAAGTGCTTCGTGCTTTGCTTACAACCTTCAGAAGTCAGCAAAGCCAAACATGTTTTGTTGTCCTGATAAACCTGGATTGGACACTTTACAGGAATTCTCATGCCTTTACACAATTGTAACAACCATTCACAATCCACAAGTGAATAAGACAGTGCATTTAGTTCAGTTTCACAAGTACTCAAGCTAACTGTTGTTTGCTTCTTGCACGACCAATCAAATAGACCCTGATTGTACATATAGCAAACTCCAGATGTGCTTTTCCTGTCTGTAGTGTCACTTCCAAAACTTGCATCTGCAAATATCTCAAGACCTCTAGACGTTTGATTGTTAAATCTCAGTCTGTAATGCATAGTGCTTTCAAATAGTGTGCTATGCGTTTCAGAGCTTTTCAATCCTTAACCGTAGGATTGGTGACTTGTCTGCTTAGCAAATTACAGCTAACTGCAATGTCAGGTCTTGAACATCTGGCAACGAAGTTTAGTTTGCCTAGCACACTTCTGTACAGTGTAGTGTCAGAAAACGCTTCTTCAGTATCATCTACCTGATAACCTGTTGTCATTGGTGTGTCTACAGGGTTAGCATCCATCAGTTTAGTTTGGTTAACACATCAGCAATTTTCTGTGACTGGTGTACTAAAATATTACCATCTTGGTCTCTCTCTATTTCCAGAGATAGGTAGTTGGTTACCTCACCAAGAGGTAACCAACTGTCGGACTTGTGTTCGACCAATGGCACTGAGCTATACCTGTTCATCATTTCCCATCACCCTTGAACACTGGCTACAGCTGATGGGATTTGGAGGCCAACATGAGCTGAAGAGTCACAGGTTCCTCACCTATGGTCTACTTAAATGTTACTTGGGCAGTTATAGAGAACACATTTTATTTTAGTATTAAAAGTGCACTTGTTTGTTTTTGAAGGTTATTTCGGTTCTGCCGTTGTTGCAGAATATTAACAATGGCCTCCTAACTTGTGGCAGCGTTTGTTTATTGAGTCGCAAATCAACTTGCACTACTTGCAATTCCTCACCTTTGCAACTATTGATTTTTCTTTGGTTTTAGTCCATTCCCCTTGATGGTGCTGCTTTTTCAAATTATTGGCTTGCCGCTTTTATCGGGTTGTGTCCAGCTAAGTTACAGAGCAGACTGATTGAAATTAATAGACCAACGTTAGTCATGGCCATTAATTTCAATGGGTCTACACTGAGTTAGACCTAAATGCTCCTGAGCCCAATACAAAGCCCCCAATGTCTTCCTACCCATTAGGCAAAATGAGCCAATTGCCTTGGGCAGCAGGGGCAAATGATTAGTTTCCTGGTGTTCTGTTCTGGTGGTCAGGCTGCATTTGGAATGTGTGTGTCCAGTTGTGAGCCCAACATTTTAAGACAAGCTGGACCACGTCCTGAGCAGGGTGAGCAGTAGGACGGCCATCTGTTAGGGGTGTTGCAGCTCCTGAATTGAGCAGTGGGTTGAACTCAATGATCTCTAAGGCCCTTTCCAAATATGTTTCCATGATGACGCCTGTTTTTAAGGGCTGCTGCCTTATCACCAGTCTCTGCACTTACCTCCTCTGTTTTGTTTGGTTGGGAGACTTGTTTCTGTAAGATATTGTTTATTTTAGCGCGGTTCACCCTTGGCGTGTTTGTTGGGATTGTAAAATGTAATCATCCATTTCCATTCAGTGAATTGGAAATACCACGGAACAGGCTAGTCACTGTGGAGGCATTACTATTGATTCCTGTCATTTCTGTTTACAGAGGCTGACCGGAGGCGACAACACACCTCCATGGAGAGCCCCTCACTCCTGTAAATAATATCTCATCTCTCCCAGGCTTCTGGCAAAATGTGCCTACTCCTTGCTTGGGCTTGTAGCAATGGAAATGGCTGTTATTGACAAACAGCACTTTTGATGTGTGAGGCTGTTTTCTTTCTTCTCTTCAGAATACCTCTGTGAGAAAGGTAATTATAAATTGCATTTTTCAGAGAGAGAATGGGAAAAATATGCCTCAGTCTACAGACAGGATAAGGCTCAGGCTGCGTATACAAAACAGCAATCATGTAACTTCCCCCAAAGAATCCTGGGAACAGTAGTTCCTTTTGGAATTTCAGCTGTATATAAAATATGTTGTATTTTCACAAACTTCCATGTAGTAAAAGCACCAGTATTTCTTTACTGGGTCCATTTAGAGCTTACAAAAATGATATGCTGAGAGAGCAGGTAAGTGAATACTGTAGGAGAAAACAGGGGCTCAATTAGCAGAAGTTTGAAATTAAAATGTGAGGGCCTGATCAAAATGTTGTGGTTCCATTGTGCCTTTAAGTTAAAACAAAAGGGCAGTGTAAACAGACTGAGGAAGAAGTAATAGACAGCCAGGGCTCACATGGAATGATGCACAACAAGTCCGCGAGGATTGATTTCTATAATAGAATCACAAAAGAATGGAGAGAGAATGTAGTTGGTATAGAATTTCTGGGCATGAAGGGGGCATTAATAAAAGGCTTTTTGTGAAATCTTAAATGAAAAAGCAGGTTGGAATAATGGCTCTAGGGGGTTGAAACACATCAGAAGCCTACGCTGACAGTGATGAAAAACAGACATGAGATGAATACACCCAGTAAAACACTGCGGTTGATTTGCAGTCTCCTGGCAAAATAGCGAACCAGACGCAGCACAATTATTCTTAGTCTATGGATCATTGGTGGTCTACAGAGCAATTTGGCCTGGAATAATGGTGTCTTGTTTGACAAATGTCTCAGTCACTCACTTGCAAGCCTGTGCTGTCTTCTTCCAGAGGAAGCTGTTCCTTTTTCCTTTCCTACTGCTTGTTTGGGAGAACCTCACTGGAGAGCAGGAGTTCAGTTTTTATTTGGAGGCTTTTCAAAGTGTATAGTCTAGTCAAGCTTTCCTTTCTTGCCTGGTAGAGGTGTAGCAAAATGTGATAGTAAGGGTACAGATATGGCAAAGTAGACTATACTAAGCTCCCCCAAATATGGTGCCCTCTAGATGTTTTGGACGGCAAACCTCCCTCATCCCTGACTGTTGACCACGTTGGATGGGACTGCCGAGAGTCCAACAACAGCCGCAGGGCACCAGGTTGGGTGTGTGAGGGCTATACCACTTAAGGCTACAGGTGGGAGAGATGCCATTTTTTTGAATGTGCCCCCACTTGGAAAACAACATTTCTCTGCGAGTTCTAGGAGACTGGGGAAGGGGAGCTGGTTGCAGCAGGAGGGAGAGACTCTCTGGATTCTTCAGCAGCCTGTCTCCACTCTGCCTCTTAGTCACCCTCCCTTCCAGCCTCAGAGTCTGAAACCCTGTCATCTCTCCTGCTGCTGACACCTCCTCAAGCCAGTCTGCTCCTTCTTCTCCCTCTGACCACTCGTTGTTGTCCCTCCACGAATCCCCTGGCTTGGAGTTTTCTGTCATGGGACAAAGGTTCTTGAGAGCAGAAGAAGCAGTAAGGCCTACAAGCCCTACGCAATCATTCAAGCCTAAGCCTGCTAACTGCTAAACTGTTAACAGCAAACTGCTAAGTCACTGCGACTCGTGACTCATCTTGGGTGATTACTCATTCTCCCTATAAAAAGTCGCCTCCGTGAGAGAGCTGTATGGATTTTGTATGCAGTAGTCTGTGGAATACAGTGGTACCTCTGGTTGTGAACGGGATCCGTTCCGGAGGGTTGTTCGCAACATGAAAAGAGCGCAACCCGCAGCGGTGCGTCTGCGCATGTGTGGGTTGCAATTCACCACTTCTGTGCATGCTCATGGGTTGTGATTCGCCACTTCTGCGCATGTGCGTGATGTCATTTTGCGCTTCTGTGCATGCGTGAGCGGCAAAACCCAGAAGTAACCCTTTCCAGTACTTCCGGGTCGCCGTGGGACGTAACCTGAAAGAACGTAACATGAAACGGACATAATATGAGGTATGACTGTAGTGCTTTTGTTGTTGATGTAAAGCTAAGGCAGACAGAGTGGCTCCAGCACTAGTAAATCAGTAACTAAGACTATGCCACTGTGAAGAGTCAGATAGCTGCTATGAGCACTCTGTGTATGCTCTTTAACTATGTTGTTTACCCCCCCCCAATCCAACCAGTCCATGACTGAACCCCTGGGGCCCTCAGCTAGTCTTGCCAACCTCTGGCACTAGGCCTAATGATCCCAACTTGGAAATCAATGCCCATTTCTTTCTTTTTATTATTCATACCTAACCACTTTTTTTTTATACCTCCTAGTTCTATGATCCTCTGACAAGGCAAGGGACCAGGAGTTGGCTGTACAAAGCAGTTGCGCACTCAAGCCATCCCTGGACGCCTCGTTTAATTTCATCTCTATAAAACGGAGCGGCAACGGAGATATCAGTGACAGCCTTGTTACCATGCTGCTTCCAGTCACATCAAATTGGGATCAGAGATAATAAACACAGCCGCTTCTGCTGTTATCAGGCTACCCTTCTTGCCACCTACAATGTTGTGACCTCATCAGATTCCAAGAGCGCCGTGCCCCTGTTTCAAATGACTGACTAGGTGAAATTTGCCATTCTTTTACATGAAAGGAAAGGGATGTCACCAAAGGGGAAGGATGGGGACAAACGAAAAAGAGACAGCCCCACCTCCAAAATAGGAAGGGACAACCGTTGCCTCCCAGCTAGACAGAAGGGCACCTGGACTTCCTTTGTGGGTTTCTTTTTCTCTGAAGATCTGCAACTTCTCTAAGTGACAGGGCATATTTTCATTTCTACTGTTGACATACATTCTGTAATGCATATTGATAGAGTGATGGATAGGCTGCCAGTTACTCCCAAAGGAACCCAGGGTAGCATGTTGGTGTTATATGGCGTGGGTATCTTCTTACCAAACTCGCTGGGATTGGAAAATTGCATGGAACTCTTAATCTCAGGGTCGAGAGTTCAAGCCCCACACTGGGCAAAAGATTCCTGCATTGCCGGGGGTTGATCTAGAAGACCTTCACAGTCCCTTCCATCTGTACAATTCTATGACCTCGGGCTCATCCAGACTTCCTTTTGCACTGCACTTCCTGTTTTACCGCTGAATCGGAACAAACAGCAATACATGGAAAACACAATTGCCATTTGCTCCAATCCAGCAGTAAAATGTGGGTTTTCCTGGGGAAAGCTCCGGGACAAAGCAAAACAAACAAACACTCGGACATGGAGCTTTAAAGCCCAGTCCTGAATGGATGGGCCCTTACAATGTGGTTTCTTTGTTTACTTATTTATTTCATTTATTTCAAGTTCATATGCAACGTTTCCTCCAAGGACAAGGGCACTGCAGCCAGAAGTGAAGACCACAACAGAGAAGACTGTGTAGTCATATGAAACCTGGTTTTCTAAGTTTCAGTGACACGGATATGTGTTGAGTTTCAACGGGGCTTTTGCCTGTTGATCTTAAACTGATAATTTGTCTGGAAATGTTTCAGTTTGTCAGGAGTGTGTGCAGGAGCCAGGACCTGTGACCAGTAGAACTTCGCAGGACTGGGGCCTTCCTAAGTTTGTTCTGAGGAGGCAAGGCACGGCCTCACAGGTGAGGTCGATTGGTAACTCACAGCACCTGGTGGCAAGAGCCGGGAAGGAATATAAGGTCATTTCCCTTCAGCTCTTTGCCACAGCAACACTTTTCCTGCCTTGGACTCCTTGCTTCTTGATCCTCGGACCCTTGACTCCTTGCTTCCTGACCCTCAGACTCTTGGCTTCCTGACTTCTGGACTCTCGTTCCTGCTCCCACACTGCCATCTTGCCCCCGGTCCTGACATCCTCAGACAGGACTTTGACTCAGACTGTGACACAGTTCATGCACAAGTTATCAAGAGAAAGAAAGACAGGGAGGGAGGAACAAATCCTGCAGAGACAAAAGGAGGGTAAGAGCAGAAATATTGTCTTTGGAAGAAAAACAAATGTCTCTGAAATAAGGAAGGAAGCTTTTTTGGCTTTGAGTTGGCTTTGCTCACCTGCGGGAAAACCATCTAATTATGAAGTGGTGACTGAAACCTATAAAGAAGCTTAGGAAGCAATCAGCTAGAGGTACTCTAATATTTCCAGGTCATAGGTATGAGCAAAGTACATCTCAGATGCTTTGACCTTCAATGACTAATGAAAACCTTTTAGTGTGGAAGGTTTTTTGAGATGTTGGGTTGATATACTGAGGGTTCCTCTTGCCATGCTCTACTGTGATTTCAGAGTTTTGATTCTATTATTTTATATCAGTTCTTTAAAACAGATTTTAATTGCTTTTATGAAAGAAGATTGTGGGCCATCCAGAGGGCCCGGCTAGGCCAAAAGGGAGACTATAAATTAATACAATCAACCAGTGCATGACTCTTGCTGAACACGTAAATTATGTGGCTGGGTTTTTAATTTCAGCATTGAAGAAGGGATATCTGCCTTGGCTTCTAAATGGGAAGGATCTTTTAATTATGATGTTCACAGATACCAGTGTGGCATCTGCTGCTATGCAGAAACAGATGATCAAAATGATGATGATAATGACATATTTATTTATAGCCCGCCTTTTCCCCCTGACAAGACTCAAGGAGGCTTACAGATAAAAATAAGAACTGTAAAAAAACCATAAGAAAAAAAGCAAAGTTTAAAAAAGTAATCACTGATAAAATTAAAAGTAAATGCATATATAAAGTCCATTAAAACCATACCAATAACTACAATAAAAAATAGCATGGCACCAGCCCTTTAATTAAAAGCCATCAATTCTTAAATGTCTGTTGGAACAAGAAAGTCTTCACATGCTGGCAGAAGGAGAACAAGGAGGGAGCCAGTCTAGCTTCTCCAGGGTGGGAGTGGCTCAGAAGGCCCTTGAGATTATGGGGTTGAAACACATTCCTTATGAGGAGAGGCTTACTGGTTTGGGGCATTTTTAAATTTATTTAAAGGATGACTTTTAGTCATGATGGTGGTACCGATCCTCTGAAGGGTCCAAACCACTGAGCCTCTTGGGCTTGCCGATCAGAAGGTTGTTGGTTCGAATCCCTGCAACAGGGTGAGCTCCTGTTGCTCTGTGTCAGCTCCTGCCAACCTAGCAGTTTGAAACCACGCCAGTGCAAGTAGATAAATAGGTACCATTGTGGTGGGAAGGTAAACGGCATTTCCGTGCGCTCTGGCACTCATCACGGTCCTCCGTGTGCCAGAAGCGGTTTAGTCATGCTGGCCACATGACCCGGAAAACTGTCTGAACAAACGCCAGCTCCTTCGGCCTGTAAGCGAGATCAACGCCGCACCTTTGACTGGATTTAACCATCCAGGAGTCCTTTAGCTTTTACACATTTTTACAGATCCTCCATGTTAAAAGGCACCTGCTGCTGAGTGGGTTTGGGGTAGATGAACAGCTGGAGGATTAATGCCTTCGTGTCCTGCCTGTGGACTCACTAGAAGCATCTGCCTGGCAGTGTGGAATTTCTGTAAAAATCATTAACAGGAAAACCAGTGTTATGTGTGCAGGAGTGTGGCCTGACCACCAAACTGGTAAGGGCCACTAAATGGGGAACCTAAGAACTGATAAAGTTAGAGTGAAAAGCAACTCCACATAAGGTACAAGGAGGGGTCTGACAGCTACAGTGGAAATGGGTTGAGCAAGATGTCAGGATGCTGTCAGCAGCTCCCAGTTGGTTGCCCAGGAAAGTATAATGACAAGGAAAAGTTTCTTAGCATCCTTATTGATTTCAATCTTTACAGAGAGGCTATTGGACACAGGCTGTTGGATAATGGCATTGTCCCAAGTGAATCTCCACCCCCCCTATCTCTCCCACTTCTACGGGTGCTGCTAAGTGCTCTCTGTCTTTGAGCTCTTTGCTCTGCTACTTTTAAAGCTCACCGGGTGATTGGAAAAGGGATGATGGACTAAGTGGCTGTTGGTCTAGGCTGGAGATGGGGAAGCTTTGGTCCTCCAGATGTCATTGGACTATTACAACTCCCATCATCTCAGACTAATGGCCATGCTGGCTAGGAGATGATGGCACTTGGTGATTCACAGGCTTGGTAGCCTAGGCTTTTCTTCAATTCTTATGAATGAGCACAAGCGTTGAATGAACTGTAAACAACCTCCTAGCACTGCTGCATCCCTTGGCATTAATACGTGGTGGTTAAACTTTAGATTATCTCTCTCTGGGGATGATGGATAGTAGATACAATAAGTTCATCTTGAAGCAAGACACAGTTTATACAATACACAATGGATAAAGCAAGTTCATTTAAAAATATGACGTTGGATAGTGGACATTGTGCCTCGGAATTGTTTATTTCTTTCGAGATTATTGCTTTATCACTAACAATACACTTTGATGTATCGTATTAATATAATTCAATATCCAGCAGAGGCTGCCAGACTAGAAAAAGCAGATACGTGGAATTTTAAAATGCTGAAATAATGAATGAGTCAATATCTAAGGGCAGGATATCGAAGAGGAAATGAGAAAACTAGTACCGTATATTATCCATGAAGAAATACAAATACAAAACTTACAGGGCGCGTTGTACTGTTTGCATAGTAAGAATCATCAGGCAGCCACAGAATTATGGTGGCAACATTAGCATTAATGATCATAATGGATTATCATTTTATCACGCCCCCTCTTAACAGCAAACTCAGATGGGGCCACCTCAAAATAAGAAACTGACTTCTACATACTCGGCATAGGAGACATTCTAGACATGAAGAAGAAAATTATGTGAAATATTTATTCTGTGACTAGGCTTACTGTGTGCCCTGCCAGATCAGAATATGCACCCTAGAAGACAGGATTAGTTGGGCTGCTGCTAAGGACCCAATGCCCAATCTGGGTCCTGCTGACAAGAACCCCATAGATCTCATAGCTGTCAAAGTTTCCCTTTTTTAAGGGAAATTCCCTTATTCTGAATAGGATTCCTTGCAAGAAAAGGGAAAATTTGACAGCTATGATAGACCTGCCCTCCTCTTCACCATTGAAATCCTGCTTGTTCACCTTCTATCCCAGGGATGAACAAATCTGTGAATTTCAGTTTTTATCCGTTCCTCACTTTTTCCATTCTTAATTTCAGCTCTTCACATTTCAATAGCTGTTAAAAAAATGTCATGGAAATTTACCAGCATTTTTAGTGTCACTTTCTCTTAATATACACATTTGCATATGCAGTTTTGACCAATATGTCCAAGGTTCCTCAGCAGGCAAGTTGATACTGTAGGAGCAAATCAATGTTGCGCTGTTAGAAAGGTCTCATCTTCACAAGTAGTTCTGCTTGCCCAACAGAATGCCCTCCACTCGCCTCCATTTATTGTTCTAGAGATTCTCCCAACCCTCCTGAGCAAATTTGGAGGAGTATTGGGGGGCATGGAGAGAGGAGGAGGGCTCCCCAGTTAGTCGAATCCATCCCATAAAGATGTGGTCCCTGGAGGCAAACATTTGAAACTCCTTGGATTCACAACTTTCTTTGCAGAACAGCGCATTTAAGCTTGTCTCTCTCTGCCCTGCCCTGTCCTTGGTCAAGACACTTTGAAAAATGCAAAGCAGCCTTATGGAATCAATTTCCCACTTAAAAGACCTGACATCAGATCAGGGAAGCTGTAAAGGTTGGGAAACCGGGGGGAACAGATTAAATCAAATAACGGAGCTCTGTGACAACCAGAAAGACAGAGGAAAGGTTTGGAGTTGACAGAAACCTGGAATGAAAGAAGCATAGAGATTGAAAACAAAAACCATAAGGCATGGAAAGGCTGGAATTGAAACAGAAGGGGCAGTTGGGTGCCAGAAGAGAGCTATCAGATGAGAAAAATAAGGAATAAAATGCCTAAGATTGATTGCACTGAACAGGAAAATCACTTTCTCAGATACAGGTTGCTCAGGAGGGTGGGGAGAATGAGAGCAAGAGCAAGACGAAGGAGGAAAAGTTTCTGCAGTTATACCTTCTAAGGTGTTCTCTTCAAATGAACGCTGAATCAGATATATACCCTCCCTCCGCAAAAATATCAAGCCAATTTTCTGTGAGCTGCTGGGTGGGAAGTCAATGCGAACAAATTGCCTTTTTGGTTCATTCACTGATGCAATAATACAGCCGTGAAAACCAGTCGGGGGCATTTCCTCTCGTTGTGGATGTGGATTACACCCAGGGCTTTGTGCATTTGTGATTAAGAAGATGAGAAGCGCCTTCTGAATCAGGATAACGACCCATCTAGTCCAGCAACCTGTTCTCACAGTGGCCACCAAGGCTGTAGGTAGCCCTAAAGCAGGACTTAGCACAATTCTCTCCCCAACTGTGATTGTCAGCTGGGACTCTGAGGCATATTTCCTCCGACAGTAGAGGCAGAGCATGGCCATCGTGGCTAGTATCTACTGGTAGCCTTGTTCTCCATGAATTTTTCTAGTCCTGTTTTTAAAGCTACTTAAGTTGGCAGACATCACTACCTCTTGTGACAGTGAGTTCCACAGTTTACATATACATTGTACTTTCTTTTCTTTTTAAAAAATATTTTTTATTAAATTTTCCACTTTTATCATATTCACATTTTGTTACATAATTCTTTAACTTAATGCATTACTCTATAAGAGCATCGACCTTCCCTCCCTCTTTCTGACTTCCACACATCTTTCTCTATGCTTCGCATTTCTATAATCTCTTGTTTACCTTCTAGCTTATTGTAATATTTCACCTTGTTATCGGTAAATCAGTTCCTTATTACAAAACATTTCAGTTCAAGCATACAAATGTTTTCAGATGTTTACAATTTTCTTTCATGGAAAATAGAAATTTGTTCCAGTCCTTTTGAAACAGTTCATCACACTGATTCCAGATCTTCCCCGTCACCGGCCATCTCTACATCCTCCACCATCTTGACCTGCCTATACACTGTACTTTTTTTCCTCCATCCTGAATCTTCCAATCTTGTGGATGCCCATGAGTTCTAGCTTTGTGAGAGGAGAGAAGCTTTTCAATATCTGCTTTCTCCGCACAATGCGTAGTTTTATACACCTCTGCCATGTCTCCTATTATTCGCCTTTTCTCTGCTCTGCAAAACCCCCAAATGCTGAAACCTTTTCTCTTGATTATGTTGATTGCCCTTTGCCGAACCATTCTGAGCTCTAAAATGTCCTTTCTGAGGTGAGGCAACCAGAACTGTACACAGTCTTCCAAACGTGTTTGCTCTATAGATTTGTATAAGGGCATGGTGATATTGGCAGTTCTGTTTTCATTTCTCCTCCTAGCATGGAATTTGCCCTTTCCACAGCTGCTGTTCAGTGGGCTGATTCTCATACTGCACTTAGGTAAGTGTGGAATTTCTTACAAAGCATTTTTTAAAAAATCTCATTTTCAAGAGGTCTGTAGCCTCAAAGACTGCAAAGATACTGATGTTAAGAAATATATACCATATTTTTTGCCCTATAGGGCGCACCAGCCCATAGGGCGCACCTAATTTTTTTTTTGGGGGGAAATAAATAAATAAAAATCCCCCCCAGGCGCGGGGCTGGGGCGGGGGAAGCCTGAGCTTCCCCCAACCCCAGCACCCAGAACAGGCTGCTATCCGCAAGCCTTGGGAGCCCGGCGGAAACTCCTGCCGGGTTCCCCAGGTTTGCGGATATCTGCCCGAAGCCCGGGGTGCAAGAGGGGTCGGTGCGCACTGACCCCTCTCGCTCTTCAGGCTTCAGCGAAAGCCTGCATTCGCCCCATAGGATGCACACACATTTTCAAAGGAGAAAAAGTGCGTCCTATACGGTATTTCAGCATTTGAAATGAATGGTTCATGTGCATTCTCAAGTTTTAGATCCTTGGGTTGGGAGGCTCAGTGGTAGAACACCTGCTTGGTGTGCAGAAGTTCCCAGATTCAATTCCTGGCATCTCCAGATAGGGCTTGGAGATACCTCCATCTGAAACTCAGGAGAACTGCTGAAAGTCAGGGTAGGCAGCACAGAGCTATACTTGATATAAGGCGGCTTCCTGCCTTCCTATGCCAGGTTATTATTAGCTGAGCTCAAGAAAGTACTTCATTGGCATTGTGGGTCTCTGATTGCGTGCAGTTCATCAACACTCAATAACCAGACCCTTGGAGCAACGGCGAAAGGAACAGCTCAGCTGCCAGATATGAAAAAGCATCTCTGCATTGGAAACTGCACTGGCGGAGACAGGTGTTGAAAACAAATGTGCAGCGATTTGCTCATTGTCTCAACCGCAGGATAATCAGGGCTGGAAGTAATAGTGCTATATAGATGCTTTCTGAAAGAATGAAGTGACATCTTCTTATTAACTCGAAGGAAATGGGTGGTTAGTCTCAGCATCGTAACTGGGCTCTTCAAATAGAGGGCACCTTCAAGCAGAGGACTGCCCTCTCATAGCCCTTCGAATAGAGGACTGTTCTATGTACAGTGGTACCTCTGGTTAAGTACTTAATTCGTTCCGGAGGTCCATACTTAACCTGAAACTGTTCTTAACCTGAAGCACCACTTTAGCTAATGGGGCCTCCTGCTGCTGCCGCACCGCCGGAGCCCGATTTCTGTTCTCATCCTGAAGCAAAGTTCTTAACCTGTAGCAGTATTTCTGGGTTAGTGGAGGCTGTAACCTGAAGCGTATGTAACCTGAAATGTATGTAACCTGAGGTATCACTGTACAGTGAGACACATGCCTGCTCTAGCCAGGATGGGGATACAACATGAGATTTCATTGCAGGTCCTGGGCCAACCCAACATTTTTTTGTAGCCTGAGGCAAAGGACAAGATGGCAACTTCCCTCCCATTCCGTGCATAAAAAGTGACTGGACTGGTAGCTGAATTTCGCATTTTGCAGCCTAGCTTCTGCATTGCAGGGCAGGCTGCACAGGATCCTATAACACCTTGCTGCCATTCTTTGCTCCATACCCTTAGCACACACCACCTGAGGCAGCTGCCCCTTTCTGCCTAATGGTAGGACTGGCCTTGAGCAAATCTTGCTTTGTCTTTCTCATTTCTCATTTTGGCTCTGGCTCCTCTGCTTTCTCCCTTTCAGAGTTTCTGTTTCTACCACCACTGACAGTTTAGCTCACTTTCCTGCTCCCTGAAGAGAAAGCTTATTGATTCCAGCAGCAGCAATTTGACATTTTTCCACAGAAGGACCTCACAGCGTTCAAAGAGGGATCATCCAGATCTGTTCGTGATGCAACTTCTGCAGGACAGGTCATCAATGCAATTCGTTTTTCACCCCCTCCTCCCTTTGAGAACCCAATATTTCAATTTGTTTGCTCCTGCTCCTGTTCCCTTTTTTGTAAAGTACACAATCGGAACGAACAAAAGCAATATAGCTCTAAGTACGCAATCGAGAGGAAAGCAATATAGCTTTGTTTCTAAGCTGTCATACTGTGTTTCCGGTTGCCTGGTATACAAACTGGTTTCTTTCATTGGATAGCAACTTAGCTCTTTCTCCCTGGCACTGTGCAGTGTCAAAATATAATCATTCTGCTGACATTTCTCTTTTGTTATTTAATATACTATCGCTATCAATACAATGTGGCGTGTCTGGCACAGTTAAGACCACTTTAAAACCGAAAATATATCTGAAGGGGGGAAATGCAGTATAAGCCTGCACATCAATATCTCTTTCCCAAAAAAATTACAGGCAGAAACACACACACACACACACACACACACACACTGCAAATTGAGATTGGGTCGGCCTTCTATTTTTATATATAATTTTTTTTATTAACAATTTCAATATAACAAATTATCAAAACAAATCATCTTCATTATTTCCCTCCCATTTTCCCCCTCCCACCTCCCCCCCTCTGACTTCCCTCAGCTCCTCTCTCTGATTTCTCAACCAATGTTAACTTCTGCATATTATAAAATTGTACACATCGTTATATTATCTATCTACTATGTTAACCCTCAATAAATTTGTGTATGTTTATTCAAAACTTGCCAAGGTGTCCAGTTCATTTTTGTTGTCTTTTTAAATAGTTTATAAAAGGTTCCCATTCTTCTTTAAAGTCACAGTTGTCCTTGTCTCATAATTTGCATGCCAATTTAGCCAGTTCGGCATAGTTCATCAATTTCTCTCGCCACTGTTCTTTTGTCAGGGTTTCCTCATTCTTCCATCCTTGTGCTATCAAGACTCTTGCCGCTGTTGTAGCATACATAAATAAGTTCTTTATTTTCCTTGGCAGGTCTTGTCCTACTATTCCTAACAAAAATGCTTCTGGTTTTTTAAATAAATGTTATTTTAAACAACATCTTCAACTCATTATATATCATTTCCCTTTTTTAAAAAAAAAAAATCTCTGCATTCCTCCCACATATGGTAAAAGGTCCCTTCTTTTTCTTTACATTTCCAACAGGTATTTGACCCAGTTTTATACATTTTTGCTATCTGTACTGGTGTTATATACCATCTATACATCATTTTCATGTAATTTTCTTTCAGAGGAGAACAGAGATTGGGTCAGCCTTCCAATAGCTGAGATGAAATGCAGAAAGCGGTTGAATGGAATAGCTGTCACAGTGGTGGGTTTATAAAAATGCTTATTTCATTTCCAGACTGCCTTTATTCTTTGAGGTTCAGATAGGGCTCAACCTGGGAAGGTAGCTCATCTAGGAGAAGGAAAACTCTGATTCTAAACCTCCACTGGTTTGTGGCATATCTTCAGGAGAAGAAAAGGCTAAGTAAACCCTACACAAATCCAGACTGGAGTACAGAGTGGAGTGACACCTTGTACGCCTCCTACCAGGAACTCCTGCAGCCATGCTAGTCCCAAACATATCGCTCTGCTATTGGTGGGTTTGTCATCTGGGCATCCCGGGACCTCCATGCCCAGGCTTTTGCCCTGGGAATGACATGTTGGTATTGCTAATACAGCAGTTTGACTTCACACCCAGAGGTGCACCCCCTTTTCTCTTGAGACAGACGGATGCCAATCCCATTTTGTTCTGTAGAACGCAGAGCAACATACATAGTCCCAGGCATCTAACAGACCAAGACCCACTGAGTTTCAACAAGCCTGTTGCATTGTAAGGTTTCAGACCATGCTTTGCTGGCCTCCAGAGATTACATTGTGTATGGCAGCGGTGGGAAATCTCTGGTTTGTGGGCCTAATTAAGGCCCACAACCTTACCAGTTTGGTCCATCGGGCCATTTCTGCTGCCTTACATCTGATATCATATGCAATGTCAGACGTTAGGTAGAAAGATTGGGCTGAAAGATTGGCAGCCACTAACAGTAGTTGATCAGCTGGTTCAACCCCTGCCTTAAACCCTGGAGAGCTGCTACCACTCAGTGTGAGCTGAGTGGACCAATGGCATGACTAGGTATAAAGCAGTTTCCTATGTTGTAGCAACACGAGAACAGGGCCTTCTCTGTGGTGGCTCCCCATTTGTGGAATGCTCTCCCCAGGGAGGCTCACCTGGCACCTTCATTACATATCTTTAAGCCCCAGTAGAAAACATTTCTCTTCAACCAGACATTAGGCTGATTGACATTCTATGGTTTTAAAATGTGTTTCTGGGAGGGGAGTTATTGGTTTTGTTTTGTTTTATTATGTATTTTGTATCCTCAGTTTGTATCCTTCCTTTGAGAACTGCCCTGGGTTCTTTGTCTGAAAAGTGGTATATGAATTTAAATAATAATAATAATAATAATAATAATAATAATAATAATTTTTACATGGGAATTATTATTATTATTATTATTATTATTAATTCCCATGTAAAAATTATTATTATTATTATTATTATTATTATTATTATTATTATTATTATGTACCTGTGCATGTTTTCTTCCCATTGCCCACCCCACCTCCTGCTAAACTGGTGCAGCTCTTTTTTATGACTTGGATTTTGCACACCATCTTGTCTGCTCACATTAATCTGAAACATCAATGTCTGAGCTGTTGGCTCTGCAGATTATACTTATCATTTCAGTTAGTTTGCACAGAATAGATTAAATGTGAAATGGCAGCTTTGCTACTGAGAGCTCAATGCGTTCAACCTGAAAGGTTGCTTAAGATTTGTAGATGCCCAATGTCAGGAATCAGTGTGGCATTTATGATTTTGTTCTCCGGGTGCATTTTAGCTAGGCTTTCTCTGCCTCCAGCTCGACTGAATGCCGTGGAAGACAATGCATGGAGATATCTATCTATCTATCTTTGGAAACCCTCTGCACCAGAAATCATCCACGTTTGTTCTGGCCTCCTTGCTTGCTGCTCCTTAATTTGTGCAGTGCTAGGATAGCACAGTGAATAGAGGAACAGAAACAGTGCATGGAGCAAGATAGGACCCCCTGTCCCATTTTGCAAATAGATGGTACTAGTCGGTACGGGGAAAGAAGGTAATAATGATAACACCAAAAGGGTTTTAATCTCTGAGCACTGTAGCGTATGCAAAGTAACACATTTTGGAAGAGGCAAATACCTTGGCCAGCATAACTGAACAGGTGGAAAATGGGAATGTAAGAAAGGAACATTCAGCTCCCATAATGACATAAAAGGAACCTTCTGGATCAGGCCAATGGCTCAGCTATTCCACACACGCACACCCCGTGGCAAGATGGCTAGGTGGCCAACCAGATGCCTATGGGAAATCTTCAAGCAGTATTCAGAAGCATTACTGCTTCCAGCTCTGGAGGCACAGCACAGCCATCATGGCTAGGAGCCATTGATAGCTTTCTCATCCATGAATTTGTCTAATGCTCTTTTAAAGCCACATGGGTGGCACTGTGGGATAAACCACAGAGCCTAGGACTTAACGATCAGAAGGTCGGTAGTTCGAATCCCCGCGATGGGGTGAGCTCCCGTTGCTCGGTCCCAGCTCCTGCCAACCTAGCAGTTTGAAAGCATGTCAAAGTGCAAGTAGATAAATAGGTACCACTCCGGTAGGAAGGTAAACAGCATTTCCAAGTGCTGCTCTGGTTCGCCAGAAGTCATGCTGGCCACATGACCCAGAAGCTGTATGCCGGCTCCCTCGGCCAATAAAGCGAGATGAGCGCCACAACCCCAGAGTCGGCCACGACTGGACCTAATGGTCAGGGGTCCCTTTACCTTTACCTTACAATATTTGGTACAATACAATAGCATTCAGGAGTGATAAAAGCAAATACTTCTTCATGCAGTGCCTAGTTAAACTATGGAACTCGCTCCCACCGAGATCCAGCTCTGAGGTTGTGAGTCGAGGCCCCGCTCCCTGCTTTGAGATGAAATAAGACACATGGACACAAGTATTTTAGGTTAATGGACTAAAAAAGGCCACAACTTTATTGGTTACAGAATGTGAGGGGTGTTGGCTTCGGCATTGGATCCAAACAGACTATACTTGACTCCTGTCTGAGGAAGCAGGAACAAAACTAGGAAGAGCTCGTGGGCCCGCGTCCGTTTAAATGCGGCTAAACGATGCCCCTCAGCCAGCTGTGGGCCCAGGACTCCAGTGACGCAGGGGACCCAGCCATGCCCCCCTGCGAGTGCGGGAAGCGATTCCTGCTCACAACCCCTCACCTCTGGGAAGAGAAGAGTCCTTCCCTCACTGTGAAAAGTGAAGTTACAGGGAACCAGGCAGAGGGCCTTCTCAGTAGTGACATCCACCCTGTGGGACACCCTCCCACCAGATGTCAAGGAGATCAAGAGCTACAGTGGTACCTCGGTCAAAACAAAAAAAATTCTGAAGAAGTGTGCATGCACACGAAAGCTCATACCAAGAACTAACTTAGTTGGTCTTTAAGGTGCTACTGGAAGGAATTTTTTTTGTTTTGACTATGGCAGACCAACACGGCTACCTATCTGTAAGTGGTACCTCGGGTTAAGTACTTAATTCGTTCCAGAGGTCCGTTCTTAACCTGTAACTGTTCTTAACCGTGAAGCACCACTTTAGCTAATGGGGCCTCCTGCTGCCGCCATGCCACCGAAGCACGATTTCTGTTCCCATCCTGAAGCAAAGTTCTTAACCCGAGGTACTATTTCTGGGTTAGCGGAGTCTGTAACCTGAAGCGTATGTAACCCGAGGTACCACTGTACACAACCTTTGGAAGTCATCTGAAGGGAGCCCTGTATCAGGAAGCTTTTTAATGTTTGATGTTATATTATGTTTTTATATGTGTTGGAAGCCACCCAGAGTAGCTGGGGAAGCCCAGCAAGGCGGGTGGGGTATAAATAATAAAAATATTATTATTACTATTACTATTAGTGTGGATAAGCCCTAAGTGCTCTTGAGCTCAGGTCTTGCTTCAAAGCTTCCCACAGGCATCTGATCAGCCCCTGTGAGAACAGGATTGGCCTGATCTAACAGACTTTAATTATGTTCCCTCCTGTAACAACATATTTCTGGTTGGAAAGTTTTGACTGCCTGTGATTTCTCAATCTTTAACTGTCAGTCTGGTGCACAGAAAGGTGTGCCCGGCTGATGAAGGTCTGAGACGGGAGAATGCGGTAGACAATAAAAACCAATGTGTTTCATTTAGCAGTTTCTAAGGAAGGCTGCAGTTATAATTGTTTTGAGTCTCTGTCCCGGGAATACAAGTTCTTTTGCTTTGACCCAGCCTTTTAACTCAAGTTATCCCAGAAATAATAACTGTGAGCACTCAGGCCAGAAAAACATTTTCTTGCTCACATTTTTTACCTCCCCAGTGGCTCATTTGGAATAGGAACACGTACCATTTGGGTCTCGCCCTCTGCCGCAGTAAGTTGCAAGTAAGTTGCACGCCTTAAAACAAAAGTACATCTTCCTTAGTGGGTGAGAGAGAACCATTGTTGTATATGTTTCATAACTAGCAAGGATGCAGTCCAGTCTCAACAGAGGTTAGTCCACTAGGGGCACAGTCACTCCACACATTTAAAGAACTATTATTCATTAATGACCCCCCAAAAAATAATTCTGGGAGTTCTGGTTTGCTGAGGTTGCAAAGTGTCAGGAGTTCAGCCTACACTCAAGTAGGACCCTGGAAGAGACACATGCCCGACTGGCATGTTCTCTCCCTCCTGGTCGATTGTTTGGGAGCTTCATAAGCTTTCTTCAGGCCAAACATCACAGTGACCGATGCCAACCGACATTGGCACACTTAGGGATCCGCAGAGTTTGTGCATCATGCACATAACAGACCTCAGCAACTCAGCATTTTGGCTAATCTACTTTATTTACATATAAAAACACACGGAGCACTGCAACATGGCTCCCTCTCTGGGAGTCTTCTCTTCTCATGAGGTGGCCAAAGTACTGGAGCCTCAGCTTCACGGTCTGTCCTTCCAGTGAGCCCTCAGGGCTGATTTCCTTCAAAATGGAAAGGTTTGATCTTCTTGCAGTCCATGGGACTCTCAAGAGTCTCCTCCAGCACCATAATTCAAAAGCATCAATTCTTCGGTGATCAGCCTTCTTTATGGTCCAGCTCTCACTTACATACATCACTACTGGGAAAACCATAGCTATTCCCCTTACATAGCTACAATTCTCAGAGTTCCCTCTGAAGAGGTATGGATTGTTAAACCATTCTGGGAATTTTTGTTCTGTGCGGGGAATAGGGGTCTCCTAATCACTCTCGGCACCTTTAACAGCTCCCAGAATCCTTTGAGGGAAGCCATGACTGTTCTAAGTGGCATCATGGTGCTTGAAATATAGGGCGCAAATGCGGCCTAGGAGTTCCACCCCAGCAGCTCAGTCTGGCCTCAGCCAGTACCCTCCTGCCTTCTTCCTTACGAGCCATAGTGGTCAATTGGGCAGAGCTGCACTGCCTTTGTGGCTTCCCAGTGTCAGGGTCGCTGCCGGTTACCAAGAGGGAGTTTTGGATTGGCTCTGCTGTTGTGCCCACCCTGCAAGGACCTCCATGCTGCCTCTGCCTGCAGCCCCAGGATTAGGAAGTCAGGCCAGGAGTGCAGGCCCACCTCCACCCTGCTCACTGCTATTGCTCACAAACAGCCCAGGAGATGCATAGGCTTGGGGTTTTACTGTCCCAAATCCAGGACACCCACCCCACATCATGCCATTTTGTCACAGCCACCATGAGGCAGGTTAGGCTGAGAGGCAGTGACAGGCCCTGGGCCACACAGGGAGCTTCCCAGTCGAGTGGGGATTTGAACCTTGGTTTCCCGGGTTCTAACCTGACACTCCTAACCACAACAATGCAGCAGCAGCAGCTCACCATTATTAATAATGGCAGGCAGAATTGGACTGTGGTCATTATAATTCCCCAGTCACTTTTGAGCATTCGTGGAGTGCATTTGCATTTCCAGTATCAATCTCAGATTACTTTTATAATTTTCTGCTTTGCTTGTTGGAAAGCTTAGAGATTAGTTTTTGGATTAATTTCCTTCTACTCATTTGCCTCTTTCTCTCGCCATGACAAACATTTGCAGGATGGCAAATTTGACAGATCTGTCTGTAGGGGAAAAGTTTGTCAACGGGACAGGGTCCAAATTAATGCAGCGAAAACTAGGCTGGTACAAGAGAGCTCACCAAGGTTATGCTCCTGCAGCTCCAACACATGCATATATTAATCACTATTATGTTAAAAGGAGGAGAGTGTGTTAGAAAAACTGGAGAAAAGCAATCAATGGCTAAATTGACAATACAGTGGTACCTCGGGTTACAGACGTTTCAGGTTACAGACTCCACTAACCCAAAATAGTACCTTGGGTTAAGAATGTTACCTCAGGATGAGAACAGAAATCGCGTGGCAGCAGCAGGAGGCCCCATTAATTAAAGTGGTGCCTCAGGTTAAGAACAGTTCCAGGTTAAGAACGGACCTCCAGAACAAATTACGGTAAGTTCTTAACCTGAGGTACCACTGTATTGCCTTTTTTATATTGCCTATTTAATCCCAGTGTATCCAGCAGACATGAATCTAATGCAAAGAGAAAAGTTTGGCACTTTAAATAACAGGCTGCTATTAACTTCCAGCTATATTATATCCTAGTGAACTTTCCTTAAAAGTGACAAATGCAAGCTTATTCCATTCAAACACTGTACTTCCTCATTTTCTCTTTAATTCTATCCACTTAGATGAATGATTATTGCCTAGCAGTGCAATCTTCCACATGACTAGCCAGGAAGAAGTCCAATGAACTTGGTGGGGCCTGCTCCCCGGAAAAGGTGTATAAATTTTGTGGGCTTGTGGTTTCCACTCCCATAACAGGTGTGCTGGAACTGTTTTCAGGAGAATCGCTCAGGACTGTCTAAGGTGGGTGGCAGTGTTCTCTAACTGTAGCTCTCCTTGTTGAACCCATCATAGAATCTTAGAGTTGGATTTCAGTCCAACCCCCTGAAATGCAGGAATCTCAGGTAAAGCATCCATGACAGGTGGCCATCCAACCTCTGCTTAAAAACCTCCAAGGAAGGAGAGTCCACCACCTCTCATGGGAGTCTGGTCCACTGCTGAACAGCTCTTACTGTCAGAAAGTTTTTCTGAATGTTTAGTCGGAATCTCCTTTGCAGAGAGATTTCATTGGCCTATCAGAGCCGTCAGACATTGAACTGGCAAAGGGGTGTAGCTCAGTGGAAAAGGTCTCAGGTTCAATCTCGCATCTCCAGGTAGAGCTGGGAGAGATCTCTATCTGAAACCCTGGAGAGCTGCTGCCAGTCAGTGTGGGTGTCGAGGGTGCTCCCTAGCCAAAGGAATGCACATAGCAGAGCCTCTTTAATTGTCAAAGCTGGCACTTAGTCATTTCCACGGCAACAAATTCCCATGTATACCAGTCTAGCATCTAGGCTGCTTTCCCAAAGTCTGCACTCCATGGAGCAGTTTCAAGAACAGGGGACCACTCTCCTTCTCTACTAGTTTACGAACCTTCCCCCAAGGGGCTGCACACATGCAGCCAGAGACTACGCCTGCATGGAAGTTGCCTCTGCTCTTCCCTCTTCAGTTCCCTCCTGGTTCTGGGAGACAGAGGTAAAGGAGAGACCTGCTGTGCTTGCTCCTCTTCCTCTTCTTCCAACCAATCCTGTGCTCAACCCTCCCTTGGCCACAAATCCGAGTCAGACTCCAGCCCCTTTCCCCCTGGGGCACACTCACTAGTGTCTTGCCAGTCTCTGATAGTGGGCGATACTGAGCTCGATGGTCTGAGTTGGTGGAAAGGCAGCTTCCAATGTTCATATGAACATCCTTCACTTTCCGTTTCTGAGGGAAAAAGCAATCATTTTGGTACACTTCTCCCCAAAGATTCTAGAATATGCACTTTGGAAACAAACATAGCAGCACTACTTTCCTCTGGGTCACATTAGTCACATGGGTAATCCCACCCAATCATGTAAGAGTGGGAAACTCAGGCCCTAGGACAAAATGCATCTCCAGGCCTCTCTACATAGACCATGGGATTTCCCCTTCTTGTGTGTTGAGTTGAATAGGATCCAAAATGCAGCAGTCTGAATGGTCCTAGAACAATAGGATCCAAAATGCAGCAGTCTGATTGGTCCTAGAACAATGCAGCAGTCTGATTGGTCCTCAGGAGCCACCCAATCCAGCTCCAGATGGAAGTGAATCCACAACCTGATTGGCCTACAGGAGAATCCCGGA
This sequence comes from Podarcis melisellensis, assembly GCF_964234715.1. Lineage (NCBI taxonomy): Eukaryota > Metazoa > Chordata > Lepidosauria > Squamata > Lacertidae > Podarcis > Podarcis melisellensis. The sequence goes on from NC_138531.1 coordinate 83,705,600, forward strand.
ATTAGCCAATCACGTGCAGCCAATTGTGTAAATAATGTACATAAAGCAGATATTTTGGGGGAACATTCATTCCTCCTCACCACTATGAGCTGAATAAAGAGCATGAAATCCACTCTCGACTCCAAGTATATTTCACCCCTAGTCCCTGGCTCCTCACCAGTGAAGTGTGCGGTTCTATAGCCCTTTCCCTGGGATGAACTTAATCCAGCTGAATTTGCAGAATTCCACTAAAGGCCTTTTCTCCTGTCCTTGCTGCTTGGTTAGTTTATTAATGCCTGGTGCTCCTGTAGCTGACATTTTAAAATAGCACAGACATCTGCTTTCAATAGATGGGTGAGCTCTTCAGTGTCAGAGGGCGCAGCTATCTTCCAAAAATGAAAAGGTGTCTTTTGTCAGCCCACAATATATTACGGTGACATAAGGGTCATGCTAAAACTTCCTCAGCCGTGAACAATTCTAGGGAACTGGATGAATGCAGCATGACAATGCTTTCCCCACAAGCCAATCAACCAAATAAGCAGAGGCATAGACTTCCTCACCTAAAGCGGCTGCTTTCAGTGACTTAACAACCGACATTTTCAGGCATAGCAATTTTAGCTGTCTTAGCTTCCATCACCTCATGGCACTTGAGGTTTCCAAATTATTTTGTCCCATGTAAAGTGGGTGACCTACTCAGCTTCCAGAGTCTCTGGGGGACGTGAATGGTAGAGGCAAGTGATGGTTTGCATCCAATGCAGTGTTACATCACAGCACAAGAATTTTAGCCTGTGCAGTCAGACTCCCCCCCCCCCCCCGTGGGCCCTCCCTGCGCCTACCCCAAATCTGCTCTAGTGTGCTTGGGGAAAGCCCAGAACACATGGGGGGGGTGCAGGAGGGTGGGGAGATGGTGGAAACCCCATTAAAGCTGCAGTGGATACAATCCAATGAATGCATTTTTTTATTCTTGACTGTATCCAAGAACTTTTGAAATTTCGCATTGAATATGATGTTGATCACTTACCTGCATACAGTGGTACCTAGAATCATAGAATCATAGAGTTGGAAGAACCACCAGAGCACTCTGGTTAAGTACTTAATTCGTTCTGGAGGTCCGCCCTTAACCTGAAACTATTCTTAACCTGAAGCACCACTTTAGCTAATGAGGCCTCCTGCTGCTGCCGCGCGGCTGGAGCACGATTTCTGTTCTCATCCTGAAACAAAGTTCTTAACCTGAAGCACTATTTCTGGGTTAGCGGAGTCTGTAACCTGAAGCATATGTGACTTACATACAAACATGCAGAAACTACCAAACCCGATGTTTCTGGTGTGTTTGTGTTCCGCCCTAGAAAACTACCTGCTTTCCTTTTTAAAACCTGCAAGCTAATCCTGATGCCACCTGATAGCCTGTTTGCAAAGATCCAAAAGCTTCAAAAGATTCATGAAGTGTATATCTTGTTGCTCTTTGGTTGTTCCCCCTCAGAAGGTTCTCCTGGCCCCTACTTCTGAGGCATCAAAATGGCATCGCTCAAAATCCTTATCAACCAGAATCCATAATCCAACATGGTTGGCTATCTGAATATTTTGTCTCACATCTGAGCTTTTTATACTTCCTTGGCTTCTGATATTCAGCAGCTAGCTAAGACGTAGGATCTGCAAGATACGAAATTTTTCTCCAACAAGAAAAGAAGCAATTGCATTGCCCTCTAACTGGGAGCAGGCTTTGAAAGTTGGGGAAGTGATAGGAATTTCTGACACATCGTCAGGGTTTTGTTTTTTATTCTGGCACTTGAAAATAGGGTTGCCATATTTTGAATTGCAAAAAAGAGAGGATACATTTGCCGGCTTCTACTTTTAACTATGGATCGCTATGACGACTCTACCCATGAAAAAAAGGATGTGTCCTGGGAAAAGAGGACATATGGCAACCCAGATTCAGGTAGGTAGCTAGCTGTGTTGGTCTGACGCAGTCAAAATAAAGAAAAAAATTGTCCAGTAGCACCTTAGAGACCAACTAAGTTTGTTCTGGGTATAAGCTTTCGTGTGCATGCACACTTCTTCAGGGGTGTGTGTTCCTGTAACATTTCTAGATTCCCTATTTGTAACGACGCAATCCTAAATTAATCACAACTGAGACATCCTTCGGGTTTTCAAAGGCCAAAGGGGGGGCAGAGAGAATGCAAATTCCTCTTAGTGATCATAAGCAATATTGCTTTTTAATACTGCGATTAATATCTTCTCTATTGATGAATTGCTTCTGACACTTGCAATTAAAACAGAAGATTCAGTCATTAGAGGCAATCAATCTGAATATGCACCTTTAAAAAAAGAAGAAGAAGAAGAATTAGATTGCATTGAACTTTGGGTATTAGACCAGCCAAACCTTGTATCCTCTTCGTATCACTTGGTTTCATTAAGGACTATCTGGATTATGAGGCTGTAATGCAATATATAATTTGCTTTTAATGTGTGTGAAGCCCTAGAGCCTGCAAATGAAATAAGAACCAGACGCTTGTCCCATGTAAAAAATAAACCAAACAAGACTTTTCTGCCATTATTACCATATATATTCAATTGGGTGGAATGATGCCAAGCATGCATATCAGATCAATTCGAACTAATGGTTAGACAATTGAACTTGGGGTCAAATGCCACATCAGCTTTGGGCCTGATAGAATGGCTTCAGAGCAAAGCATGGAAATTAGATGTGCATATTATTTTTTTACAGATTATATGTCTTCCAATTCAGCCTTCCCTTTAACGCTGGGGTTGAGGAACCAATGGCAAGGAAGCTCTCCTCTGTCTGGCCCTTAGGACTATCCCCTATGCCCTGCCATACACTTGCTCCCAAGGCCATATGATTTGGCTTCATACCATTCTTGAGTGTTCCTTGCTTGATGGAAATGTATCGCTGAACTCTGATAATGATGCTTGCTTGCTTGCTTGCTTGGATGGAAGATAGAGGCATGTGTGTAGAAACTATTGTAGATATTAATGTTGAACAGCTTAAAGCAATAGGATGCATACAAAACTAACTCCTATTGGAATAAAAAGTGTCTGGACCCATCAATATGATTCAAAAGCTTTAATTACAGAACTTGTTCCAAAAACAGATACAAAGAAGAGAAAAGAATGATACATCCAAACAGTTGCATGACATCATGTGCACGTCCAGCACAGGTTCCATCTTCTTACTAATTTGAAATAACTCCAAATAGACCTAAAATCAGAAATCTGCCTCTCTCTACGCAGCCTCCATTAGCCTGGAGCTGCTTTCTCTTCAGGGGAGTCCTCATTAGCACATCCTTTATTTCTCTGTGGCTTCCAAAGAAAAACTCAAACATCAACTCCCCAAAATGGTGTTTTGCAATTGATACCTCTCTCATATGATCTAAAGTTAAACACCATGTGAGAACTAGCAGAGAACATTAGCAACCCATTATGAATACATATAGGTGGTAAGAGAGCTCTTCTTAGTTTCAATATATCTCAGTTAAACCTTTGGCAATACACATACAGGCATCTTCCATTTTAATATCGGTTAAGCCATTATACTTAACAGAAACTAGCCAACTGAGAACACAGGACCTGTGTGAGAATTTTTCTATTCCCTTCTTTCTTCATTGCCTTCTCAGCCACGACATTCCCCTTTTCACCTCATCTTCCACTGCACTTAGTTCCTTCCCTCTCCCTGGAGATCCTGGAGGAAGGATTTCCCACCCTCACCCCAGGCAAACCAATTTTCCATTTCTCCAGCGGCAGCACTGTTCCTCAGCATTCCATGTCCAACTCTTTCTTCTCCAGAGCTATGGCAGGTCACAGCAGGGCAGAGTGGAGAAGACCTCTCAACATCCCAGTCTGGTTCACAAGCAACTACACTAGAACCTCCTTTTTGGCCGTGCTTCAGGGTGTCTTAAACGTCTTTCTCATTGCATGCGTGACACCTCCCTTCTTCCAGTTCCCCCCCTTTGCATCTCAGTACAATGCCAGAAAGAAGGCTGATCGCAGAAGAATTGATGCTTTTGAATTGTGGTGCTGGAGGAGACTCTTGAGAGTCCCATGGACTGCAAGAAGATCAAACCTCTCCATTCTTAAGGAAATCAGCCCTGAGTGCTCACTGGAAGGACAGATCCTGAAGCTGAGGCTCCAATACTTTGGCCACCTCATGAGAAGAGAAGACTCCCTGGAAAAGACCCTGATGTTGGGAAATATGGACGGCACAAGGAGAAGGGGACGACAGAGGAGGAGATGATTGGACAGTGTTCTTGAAGCTACTAACAGGAGTTTGACCAAACTGCGGGAGGCAGTGGAAGACAGGAGTGCCTGGCGTGCTCTGGTCCATGGGGTCATGAAGAGTCGGGCACGACTAAACAACAACAACAACAACACAATGCCAGAAGATGGAGAAAGTCAACTGGCTTGTTTTCCAGGAGTGTGTTCCATCGCAACTTCGAAGTAATCAATCTGATACCGAACAAACTTATTTTAGGTATATTTGGAGTGGGAAGAGAGGGCCGTTCCCCAAGGGGAGACATTTCACACCCCACAACATCCCGGACTTTCTCATGGCCAGTAATTTGCCCCAGTCGTTCATTGCGGTCCCAAAGGTACAAACAAACAGTATTGCTGCCTTCATTGAGAGACCTGCCTCTGTAAAGCTTGGGTTACGAATGAGACTCCCAAATCACTTGTCTGCAGCAGATGGCTGCAACAGATGCCTCAATGGAGGCTGTGTTTAAATCTGGCAAAACAGCATCTAAAATGTAGGTTTGTTAAAAATGTAAAATGTGACTCAGACATGCTCAAAATATGATATATTTGCAACACAGTGTTGAGAAAGGAGGTAATTTTGAACGCCAAATTGAGCTCCATAAAGAATAATATTATACACATATACCGTAATGTATGTACTTAGGGAGGTTTTTTTTTTTTAAAAAAAACCTATCTTTTAAAAATCATGTTTAAGGACAGGAAGAAAACCCTTCACTCTGTATTACTACCTTTTGAATCTGTTTCAGTCATTTTCAGCACACTTTGTCCTAGTTTAGACAAACACTTCGAATGGTACAGCTCCACATTTTTCGAACAGTTGGACATGAAAACTGTTTGGGAAACAGAAGCGATATCTTGATTTTTTTTTTTTAAGTGCAGGCACACACACAGCCGTTGAACATTTGTGGAGAACTTTTAGCCCACAATTTGTTTTGGCCGTGTGTGTGTGTGTGTGTGTGTGTAAAGGTTTGATTATGTGTGGAGAGATTTTAGCAACTTTCCCCCAGGTGTGGCCGGTAGGCAATGGAATGCACATCTTCAGGAGGGGGCCTTTTCAGCCCCCTCAATATTGGGGGGGGGCTTGGCTCCTGATATGTACTGAGCTGAATCCTAGAACAATAGGATCCAGAATGCAGCAGTCTGATTGGTCCACAGGAGCCACCCAATCCAGCTTCAGGTAGAAGTGAATCCGCAACCTGATTGGCTTGCAGGAGCAGCCAATCAGGCTTCTGGAGGAAGTGAATCCACAATTTGATTGGTCTACAGGAGCAGCCCGGAATTAGCCAATCACAAGGGTGCCATTGTGTAATTAAAGTATACATAGCTAGATGTTTTGGGGAAAGTTTCATTCATTGCTACTACGAGCTGAATAAAGAGCATGAAATTCACACTCGACTCCGAGTATATTTCAGCTCCCTGCCTAAAAATATTGTGGGGGTCGAGGCATCCATAGCCCTGTGGCAATGGCTCCTATGCACCAAACCTATTCTCTAAGAGACCTGACACATTGGAGAGAAGCTTGGTGTGTATTTTAGGGGCACTCACACAGAGGATCCCTGGGTTCTGTAAAGCGCCACTTTCAATCAAGTGGTTCTCTGCATCGAAAGACCTCCCTCCCCAGCTTATCATGAGATTCTCTCTCTAAGCTGCATAGCTTTTCAGGACTGCAAGCAAGAGGAGAGTGAGAATTAATGTGTTGCCTTAGATAACACTGCCCCATTCTGGGTAGATGTGCAAACATCTTAGCAGGGAAACAGCTCCACATCCGGCCATCTGGATATGAATTTATGTTGGAAGATAGATCTTGGGGGAGTTTCATGCCCTGTCCTTTTGACATATTCCACATTTTGTGATGTTCCCAGGGTTTGTGTACACTGTTTGAAGTTAGAATGATAGCAAACTCCCCTTCCCTAACATTAAAGAGATGAGAACCATGTTGTTTTGTGAGTTGGGGGGTGGATTTACTTGAAAATGCCAATAAAGATGTGACACAGACTTTTATCTCAGAATCCTCTTCTGGTGGCAGGAAGCTGGTTCCATTTAGCACAAATTCCATTCTGATTTCTGCAGAACAAGCCCCTGTTTCAGGCAGAAGGGCAAGAAAAAATTGTTTCCCACCCTCACCTTGACCCTAATGGCAAAATCCGTGCGGAATTGAGGAGAAAAGCCACAGCTCAGTAGTAGAGCATCTGCTTTGCACACAGAAGGTCCTAGGTTCAATAATAATAATAACAATAATAATAAAATTTTATTTATATCCCACCCTCCCCAGCCAAAGCCAGGCTCAGAGCGGCTAACAACAGTAAAATAATACGTGAACAATTGTGAAAAGGCTGAAGGAAGTCTGAAAGTGGAAAGATTAGAATTGGATGTATAATTCAAATGGAATGGTTTTCATTTATTGTTAAATTTGAAAATTTTATTAAAAAAACAACAACAGTAAAATAATACAACATTCTAAAACCATTTCATTATAAAATTAATTCAAATCAAATTAATGGCAACCATTGGGCTAGAGTTCTGTGAGGATTGCCACAGGAGGTGGTCAGGCTGTGCCCTGGCCAAAGGCCTGGTAGAACAGCTCTGTCTTGCAGGCCCTGTGGGAAGATGTCAAGTCCCGCAGGGCCCTAGTCACTTGTGACAGAGCGTTCACCAGATCGGAGCCACAGCCGAAAAAGCCCTGGCTCTGGTTGAGGCCAGCCTAACATCCCTGTGGCCCAGGATCTCCAAGATGTTTTTGTTTGAAGACCGTAAGTTCCTCTGTGGGACATACCAGGAGAGGTGGTCCCGTAGGTACGAGGGTCCTAGGCCGTATAGGGCTTTAAAGGTTAAAACCAGCACCTTAAACATGATCCTGTACTCTACTGGGAGCCAGTGCAGCTGGTATAGCACTGGGTGAATGTGATCTCACAGCAAGGAGCCCTTAAGGAGTCTCGCCGCGGCATTCTGCACCCGCTGGAGTTTCTTCTGGTAGGGCTGTGAGAAAACTGTGTCTGAAATCCTGGACTGCTGCTGTCAATCAGTGTGTAAGGTAAAAAAGTAAAGGACCCCTGGACAGTTAAGTGCAGTCAAAGGCGACTATGGGGTGCGATGCTCATCTCGCTTTCAGTCCGAGGAAGCCACCGTTTGTTCGCAGACAGCTTTCTGGGTCATGTGACCAGCATGACTAACCCGCTTCTGGTGCAACAGAACACCGTGATGTAAGCCAGAGTACACGGAAACACCATTTACCTTCTTGCCACAGCAGTACAGAGGACGCTTGGGTTGTGAACGTGATCCGTATGGGATGCACCTTCGCAACCCGCAGCATTCGCAACCCACAGTGGCACGTCTGCACACATGCAGGTTGCAATTCGGCACTTTTGCGCATGTGCAAAGCACGATTTAGCGCTTCTGCGCATGCATGGCCGCCAAAACCTGGAAGTAACCCGTTCTGGTACTTCCGGGTTTCGGCGGTCTGTAACCTGAAGTGTCTGTAACCCGAGGTATGACTGTACCTATTTATCTACTTGCACTGGCGTGCTTTCAAACTGCTAGGTTGGCAAGAGCTGGGACAGAGCAACGGATTCAAACCGCCGACCTTCTGATCGGCAAGCCCAAGAGGCTCAGTGGTTTAGACCACAGCACCACTCGCTCCCTTACAATCAATGTGTAGATAATACTGAGCTAGATAGAGCAATGGTCTGACTCAGCAGAAGACAAGCTTCCTTTGTTGTTGGCGTCCATCCATCTCGAAAGTGGGCTGCGCCACCAGTCATGGAGGAAAAAGATGTGCAGAATCTCACAGATATGCCCTAACTATTTTAATAATATCAGGCATAACATATCTCCCGACTTCAACATCTCATCCATGCAATGAGAATCTTCAGCTCTGCCTAGAAAATATTCAAACAAAGGGTTTTTTTTTAAAAAAGAAGCTTTTTTACTGGGAATATTAGAGCCAGATATTGCAAAGGAAAATAAGAGAATTTTTCTTTATACGACAGCAGCAGCAAGAATTCTAATTGCCAAAAAATGGAAAAATGAAACAATCCCAACAACAACAACAACAAAAGAATGTCAAGATAAGCTATTTGATTATTTAGAATTGGCTAAACTGTCAGAGGCAATTAGAGACCAATCCAAACGAAAATTTCAAAAAGAATAGAGAAAATATAGTGAAAACCTGAAAAATCAGTGCCCTCAAATTAATACTTGGACTTGTCAGGACTAATTTCCACAAAATAATATATGGTGTAAAAATGTAAGTTATAGAGGAAAAATAGAGAAGAGGAATTGAGAAAGAAACAGTTTATTAAATACAGTGGTACCTCGCATTATGGACAGGATCCGTTCCAGAGGCACGCCTGTAACGGGAAATGCCCGTAACTCGAAGCGCTGTGTCTGCGCAGGCGCGCGACGTGATTTGGCACTTCTGCGCATGTGCAAAGCATGGTTTAGTGCTTCTGTGCATGCACAAGTGGCAAAACCTGGAAGTAACCCGTTCCAGTACTTCTGGGTTGCCGCGGGACGTAATGCGAAAAGATGCAACATGAAGCCGACGCAACACAAGGGATGACTGTATACAACCGGACCCGCATTGAGGGGGAAGGAAGTCAAATAGAAATGAATAAGAATTAAAATAGGGGTGTATGTGTATTGTTTGTTCCATATGTGTAGCTATATCTTTTTGTATGCTTGTCTGGTGAGTGACGTCTGTGTTGGTGTTGGTATAATAAGTTAATAAAAGCATTAAAAATAAATTAAAAAAGAGAATCTTCAGCTTTCCCTAAACTAGTCTTTAAAAAGATAACAGGTCTCTTCAAGATTACCGCATAAAACGGAACAGAAAGGCTGCCTTGCGACTCTGATTGAAGATCCCAAGCCATTTACATTGTGCCAATTGTGCCAAAGTCACTGTAAATCCTATTGGATGACACTAAGCTTGCTCCAATGTGACAATGGTGAGGAAATTCAGTCTGCCAGAGAGTAAATTGCTGCTGGAATGGTGACAGCCAGCTTTCTGCAACCTGTGTATTCCCTGTGGCAGCAGCCTCTATATACAGACCTGGCAGAAGTGAGGCATGATTTCTTGGCACACACTTGAAAGGAAGACTGGAGAAATTGAGTAATCCTATAGGGACAAGCTAGGAAAGGGCAGGGCTGTATGATTGTGCTAATCAGGTTTAGCCAGTAAAATTGTGCACTGTCCAGATTCCGTCAGTATCTAGGAATGGGTGAATCTGTCGATTTCAGCTTCTCATTTTCAAAATCTCCACATTTCCACATCAACCTGCAATTCTTTAAAAAGTCCTCATGAATTTTCATCAGCATTCTCCTGATATACACATGTTTGTATGCACTTTTCCCTTCTATATACATTTTTGCAAAGTACCCCCCACACCACAATGCATTTTTACATATTCTTTTCACTAGTGCATGCCTTTGCATGCACACGTTAACATTGTACGGTGGTACCTCGGGTTACATACACTTCAGGTTACAGACTCCACTAACCCAGAAATAGTACCTCGGGTTAAGAACTTTGCTTCAGGATGAGAACAGAAATCGTGCTCCGGTGGCATGGCGGCAGTGGGAGGCCCCATTAGCTAAAGTGGTGCTTCAGGTTAAGAACAGTTTCAGGTTAAGAACAGACCTCTGGAACGAATTAAGTACTTAACCCGAGGTACCACTGTATATTCATTTTCTGCAAAATTCAGAAAAGTGTGAATTTTGAAGGATGTGTTGGTTTTGCCTTTAAATGTGAACTGAACCAAATTTCTCCCCCACCCAAAGCTCTACCAATAACCCTCAAATAGCTGAGACTCCTGCACTGCAGAGGGTTGGACGATAACTCTTGGAGTCCCTTCTAACGCTACAATGCTACAATGCTATGATTCTATTCCTTCTAGGAATCTGCTGTTGACTCACCAGATCATAGAAGGGATAGAATCATAGAGTTGGAAGGGAACCTCAGGATAATCTGGATCAGCCCCCTGCAATGCAGGAATATGCAGCTGTACCATACAGCTGCAAACTTGGCAATATCAGCACCATGCTCTAACCAACTGAGCTATCCAGTCTTCAATGAGTCGGTTCTACTTCTTATCCATAGCCTTTCAGCCTGACTCTTCCACTGATCTCCTTATTCCAGCTTTGACCCGCATGCCTAAATGATCTACCCAGCCTCGCCCTGCTCTGAGGCTTGCTCCCTGAGACTTGACAACCATAATGGCAGTTTGCCTGTTACAATCTGTTAACCTTGCTATGGATGATGCCGGCTGCCCACTTCTGAGTAAGTGTCTGTGCTATTTCCCTTTCATTCGTAAAGTGCATTGGACAGTAAACACAGCTGTGGCTATTTGACAAGGCATTATTCACAGTGTAAAGGCCTTCTCCAGTCTAGTGGAATAATATTAATGATCAAGATTACATGCCAAACATGGCAAATTCATTGACAAAGGCAATGCAAAACTTCAATTGCTTCAAGAAGAAGAAATTCATTGAGAAACCAGATCCACATTTGCCTAGTTGTCTCTGATCACGTGGTTTGCTCAACTATTGACAGTGTAAAACATGAATGAAAATGTTGCCAGGACGTAGTAGAAATGGAGGTGGATTGCTTAGCTCACTTTTAAGATTATATATTTCTTGTCCCGGTAGTTAATAACTTCCAGGGCTATAATCAAGGTAAAGGATCCCTGGATGGTTAAGTTCAGTCAAAGGCGACTATGGGGTTGCGGCGCTCATCTCACTTTCAGACCAACAGAGCCAGTGTTTGTCCACAGACAGCTTTCCGGGTCAGGTGGCCAGCATGACTAAACTGCTTCTGGTGCAACGGAACACCGTGAAGGAAGCCAGAGCGCACGGAAATGCTGTTTACCTTCCCACCACAGTGGTACCTATTTATCTACTTGCACTGGTGCGCTTTCAAACTGCTAGGTTGGCAGGAGCTGGGACAGAGCAATGGGAGCTCACTTCGTCGCTGGAATTTGAACCACCGACCTTTTGATCGGCAAGCCCAAGAGGCTCAGTGGTTTAGACCACAGTGCCACCCGCGTCAGTGTAGAATTTATGGGGACTTAGACTTGAATTTTCTAACAGACAATAGTGGACTAGATCTAACCTAGTGCCATCCAGATGTTTTGGACTACAAAGCCCATTAGCCTCAGATAGCTGATGAGAGCTGAAGTCCGAAAATCTGTATAGCACCAGGTTGGGGAACAATGGACTGGATGGACAAATAAGGTAAAGGTAAAGGTAAAGGTACCCCTGCCCGTACGGGCCAGTCTTGACAGACTCTGGGGTTGTGCGCCCATCTCACTTAAGAGGCCAGGGGCCAGCGCTGTCCAGAGACACTTCCGGGTCACGTGGCCAGCGTGACAAAGCTGCATCTGGCGAGCCAGAGCCGCACACGGAAACGCCGTTTACCTTCCCGCTGGTAAGCGGTCCCTATTTATCTACTTGCACCCGGAGCTGCTTTCGAACTGCTAGGTTGGCAGGCGCTGGGACCGAGCAGCGAGAGCGCACCCCGCCGCAGGGATTCGAACTGCCGACCTTTCGATCGGCAAGTCCTAGGCACTGAGGCTTTAACCCACAGCGCCACCTGCGTCCCACGGATGGACAAATAGCCTGACTCATATGATGCTGGATGTTATTATTATTAGCTGTGTTAGTCCTGCATTGCAGGGGGCTGGACTAGATGACCCTCAGGATCCCTTCCAACTCTACAATTCCATGATTCCACGATTCCATTATTCTATCATCATCATCGTGACCACCATCATCTCTTTGTTTCTCCATTTTTGTATTATGCACTCTAACATGTGGGATGAGGAATATCTCCCTTCATACCTCAGATTACTGTAGAAAAAAATGTAATTGTTTCAGGAAAGCAAGTCACATTTCAAGGACAGAACACAGATTCATTTTGCATCGCATGACCTTACAGATTCCCTATTTAAATGCAAACCCTTTCCCCACATATTTTCCAGCCTGTTACTAAACAGTAACCGAGAAGGAAAACATCATACATTTTCGCTTTTTCACCCTTGACAGAGATCTTGTTAATGAAGAACTTTTCTGGCCAATCCGTTTTACAGATTGCCAGCCCTTAATATGCACAATGACACACACACATGGCATATCTTACAAGGTGACTGTGGCTGCTTCCAGACAGATATTTGTATATATCCCATCACCACTGAGCTACGGAAGAGCCGTGGTCCAGTAGCAGAACATCTCTGAAGCATCTCCAAATAGGGTTGGGAATGTCCCTAGTCTCAAACCCTGGAGAACTGTTGCCAGTCTGTGTAGACAATGCTGAACTAGATTGGCCAACCAATCTGATTCAGAATAAGGCAGCTACTTATGTTCCTGCGTTTACTGCTGTTCCAGTGGTCCTGTTGGGAGTCACCAGGGTCCAGACCTTAGCCTCAATGAGACCCCCTTTGCAAAACACAAGGAGTGTGATCCTGTGGGGGCTTTTAGAACAAATGAGCAACCTAGGGACTCAGTACCCACTGAAGAAAAACAGGTGTGCGTGGGAATATGCTAGAGACAACTCTACTGTGCCACAGGTAGAACCAAACATGTGCTTGCATCATTCTCTGGCATTGGCCTAATGTGAGATTCCCCAACCTGTTGACCTCCAGAGATGCTTTGGATGGTAAGTTCCATCAGTATCCAGCATGGCCAATGGTCAGGGATGATGGGAGTTGTAGTCCAGCAACACCCAGAAGACAATACTAGGTGGGAGAAGGCTGGGCTAATGAAATATGTAACAGTGGCAAACATGCCTTTTCTAACATATACTGGCTTTCTCAAAAAAGCCACATGTAGGACAAACAAATTGTATTTCTTTGCCCTGCCCATTTCAACTTGAATTAAATACTGCAATTTGTTTTCCACAGCCATCAGAGTCGAGGGGAGGGAGAACACTTTTGCTTAGAGGATATTTATAGCTTTCATTTGTACTATTTTCCAGTTCTCTCTCTCTTTCTCCCTGCATCTGCGAAGACAGATGCTTTCATTAATTCAAGTCCCCATTGCCCAAACCTCAGGAGGAGAGAAATATTAAAACAAATAAATTATTAAGTGTTCGCAAAATACCTCTCCCAGATATTAAAAAGGTGGTGACTTTCATCTCTGGCAGTGATCTCAGACTGGCTGCCGACAAGCAGTGAAGCATGCAGCTCAGCAGGAGAACTGGCTTTGCAAAAATGTGGGCCGGCAGAGGAACCATAGGCATTAATGGGGGGCGGGGAGGTGAAGAGGTGGACAAGAGCAACATTTCAAATGGACACATGTTCGGTGAGTCACAGGACTTTGCCCCATCAGAGTGTGGCTTCTGTTGGAAAGCAGTCCAGCTCTAGCAATTGATGGGCATGTGCTGAATTTTGCATGCACTGTGGACCTACAAGACGCAAAGCTTATGTCATGCCTCCAGTTTCGCTGTAGAACTTGCTTGCACAACAAGTAGTAATGCCTGCTGTGGCATTTGACCATTCTTTTGAGAATGTCTGTACAGGGGAAAAGAAAGAGTTAATAGGTAGACCAATAGAAAAGCCAGAGGCGGAGCCTACCTGTTTATAAAAGGGTTTAGTCTGAGGTTTGATTAGTTGGTTGGTTGGTTGGTTGGTTGGTTGGTTGGGAAGGGGAGTTGGGAAAGCAGTTGGCAGACAGATGGAAATAGAGAGACAGTTAGTGCAGTTGGTTCTTGTGTGAGGGGAGATAGAAGAGTTAGAGACAGGATAAAATAAGGCTAAGAAGGTAAAAAGTAACAACGTTTTGAATGCAGTTAAAGTTTATTAGTGTTTGCAATAAACTACTATCTTTATTGTTAACTTAAGAACCTGACTGAGACTAAGTGATTTACCGGGTAGGAGGTGGTTGGCGGCAGCGGATTAGCGGTGTATGGGTCAATAGTCCGTGAGACAACCGGGGACTCCGTACGAACGCCACAGCTGCCAACTCGGATGGCTTTAAAACAAGATATTCATGAAGGATAAGGCTATCTAGGGCTCCTCGCCATGTCAATGATGTTATACCCGCAGTGTTGGAGGCAGTATGCCTCTGAAGGCCACCTGCTGGGCATAACAAGTCGGGAAAATGCTGTTGTGCTCAGGTCCTGCTTCTGATCTTGCCACTGAGACATTGGGCTGGCCACTGTGGGGAGCAGAGATCTGAGAGATGGCCAAGAAACCAGGCACATGGTGTGGACACCTCTGGACCTAGGACAGGACATCAGGGACTGGACTGAGGAGGAATGGTGTGTTAGATTTCTGTTATGCCACTGTGCAGTTTGGGGAGTCACAAGACTCTGTTGACATTCCAGACTGTTGGAAGTCTCACAGGAGACACGAGACGGATGTTGATGTTACTGGTTTCCTGTTTCTTTGTTCCTGTTGTTCACTCTCTCTCTCACACAGAGAGCAGATGTGTATTCTTTTCTGTCCTGCGTAGATAGAAATAAACGTAGCAATGTAGCACATATTTCCTGGCTCCTTCTGCTGTCTGGGTACTCTGCGTAATGGGGAGCATGCCTGAAGCCTCATTATAGGCTTAGGTTGTTAATCACCATCGGAGCAGAGGGCTATGGATTCTGAAGAGGTGAGCCATTACAGCTCGGTTGTACGGAAGCTCCGACATGGTGGAGACCAGCCCCCTCCTCCTGCAGCTCCCAGAGAAGAGGAAGACAATATAGATTTACAACAGTGGTTTGCAGAAAGCCATGGCTCTGAGACAGAAGAGGGACAAAGCTGGGAGATAATGGGAGAAGAGGAGGGGAGAGCAGCAGAGCCGGAGCAGCTGGCTGACACACTATCACTAGAAATCATTCCAGACCCTCCTTCTCCTAGGACCCGATGAGCAGTGAAAGTGGTAGAGCAGAAAGCGAATAGGCAAATGGCCTTATGCAGCCACCATAAAGCGAGTGCTGCTGCTGATGACTGAAAGGGAAGGGGAGAGGCGATTACTTAGAGCAACACCATTATCCAAGAGATGACATTTCTATGTCTCTCTCTGTGAATATTGAATAAAAGACCTTGGTAAGAGCTTCCTGTCTTTCCATTACTGGCAGCCTGCCATGAGGGAGGGGAGTCAGATTCCCTGAAGCCTGACTCCCCTCCCTGGGTCAAATGGCTCCCCAAGGCTGCTGGGGGCTCTCCTCCTACTTCTCTGATTCTAGGCAGGGCTGGACCACCCACATTGCAAACCTGTCTGGGGTTTTACTGACCTAGCCTCCCCACATGGTTGGACTATTTCCAGCTATGTGAGGTTTCCTTGTGGATAATCAGCTCCTACATAGCTAGGAGGTTTAAAGAGTAGCCCTGTTGCTTGCCTTCTCACCTTCCTCTGGCTCAAAGCTGATCCCCACCCACTTCCCATCTCCTTAACTCATGTTGAATAATAACTGCTGCTGAGGAATTCTAAGAGAAGGAATTCTAACCTTAAAGTTGCATTTACCCAGACCTAGCTGTGGTTTCCCTGGGAGATGTGGGTTTAAGCTGAATGCTTCGTCAAAAAAGGTGAGTTTTGGAGAGAGAACAATTATACTGTGTGAAGCTCTTCCTCTTTTTCTGAACCTCTGGCCTGTGAGTGGCTCGTTCTTTCCAAAAGAACTATCATTTTGGAAAACAGAACCCAGTTAATCTGTACCCAACTTGTAATAAAGGACTCTGTACCATGTAGAGCAGGAAGAAGAAGAATATATAATAATAATTTATTATTTATACCCTGAGTTTCCCCAGCCACACTGGGTGGCTCCCAATTGAGTTTTAAAAACAATACAGCATTAAATATTAAAGCTTCCCTAAACAGATGTCTTTTAAAAATAAGATCACTTCTTATTTCCTTGACATCTGATGGGAGGGCGTTCCAAAGGGCAGGCACCACTACCGAGAAGACACTCTGTCTGGTTCCCTGTAACCTCACTTCTCGTAATGAGGGAACCGCCAGAAGGCCCTCAGCACTGGATCTCAGTGTCCGGGCTGAATGATGGGGGTGGAGACGCTCCTTCAGGTATACAGGACTGAGGCCATTTAGGGCTTTATAGGTCAGCACCAACACTCTGAATTGTGCTCGGATTGAAGGGGGGCCCTAACTGCATATGGTTAAACACATTTAGAAGCCACCTCACAACTGGAAAGCCTGATAATGTAGGGGAGGTTTCTAAGTGCATTCAGCTAAAGGCATTTGGGAACCACTTTCTGACCGTGCCACTCAGAATGGATAGGTCAGCTCCCCTCTGCAGTTACCGGGGAAACATCCTGCATGTATGGAACAGGTATCTCCATTGTATCTAGCAGGGTTTGCCAACATGATACCTACAGGTACACCCTTGAAGTTTTCCCTGGCACCCACGAAAACCTCTGGGCAGCCCTCCACTGCTTCCATGGGCATGAGGCGGGTGAAGGTGGTTGCCTCTTTCTTGGAAAGAATACTGAACTGAAGGAGGAAGTTGGAAAGGTGGCACTCTTTCCTACTTCCTTTTTTAGCTCTCTGTGCTTTCCAAGGCTCAGGTGAATTCTATGGGATTTGATTTTCTTGAAAAAGTCATGTGTGTGTGTGCTTTCTCTCTTTCTGACTCTCAGGGATGGGGCTGATCCAGGGAAAGAAGTGACCAGAGTGAGTGATGCACTGACTCTAAAATCTGAAAGAAAGTGCAGGCCTAAAAAGTTTGGCAACCCCTGAAGGGTTATATTCAGTGGGGGTTTTTTCTAGAAAAATAGGTGCCAGTACTCACCATGAAGTTGTTACAGTAAGTGCCACACTTTTTAACAACAACAAAAGAGGGGTGCCAGTACTGCGTTCCCTTGGGTACCCCCCTGAAAGAAAAAGCACTGGTTATATCCCATAGTGTCCCTTCCATTAGCAGAAGGCTCTCTGATCCAGCAGTCTTCTAACCATGGGATGAGAGAGCAAGGCATTTTTTTGCTGAATCCTTAATTGTAGTCTTTCAAACACCTTGTGAAGACGTGGCTTTTTAATTAGGCTTAGGGTGGATTAAATCATGTTTGTGCTGTCTTAGGTTGTGTTTATTTTAATGACTGCTGGATTTGTTAATTTTCATTTGATTGTAATGTGTTTACTTTGGAATGTTATTTGCTTCACATGGTGTTGCTCCTTAATCTCTTACCCGCTCCCCGAAGTTTCTTTGAAAAGCAAGCTGAGCTAGAAATAAAGAAGTAAGAAGTAAAGAACACCCCCTTGGCCTTGCAGCACTGCCCACACTGTTCCAAACGGTCCCTCCAGCAGAGGATGCAAAGGGGCTGGAGGAGGGAGGAGGTATCAGCAAATATTGACTCCCTCCTCTTTCTGCTGATTAAAGGCTCAGATGGATCTCCCTTCCATCCACAGGGCACCTGCACCTTTAACAGTTGTTAGAAGAGAAACTTATTAAAGATGCAAGAGCTCCTTATATTTTTTGCATTTGGCTACCATATATTCAACCCATAGCACAGATAATTGCCTCTGATCTGAAGATAAGTAAACACAAGGAAGGAACGTTTCCAGTCTCCTCCACTGCTTGTATCTCTCCTGAAAAATGAAAGCCTTTCCTGAACAATATGAGATGGGGCATGAGGGTTGCTGGGGGAAGGGTAGGAATGGAAGACTTCATCCCTGTGAGCCGACTATTAGTTTTAATTGTTTCGACGTGTTGCCTGTCCCACACTGTTCACCCATCTCAGGGTAGGCTGCAACAAATCAAAAATACAACAACAAATTAAAAATGCAATAGTGCATTTTAAAAAGATTTTTTTTAATGCACTTTTGCAAAAATATGCACTCACAAGATATAGAGGTGGGTTCTGCAAATATACACCTCGGGTGTCAAAGGCCAGGGTAGAGGGGTGTCAGTATTAGAATCTGACAACCAATAAATGAGTGCTGGAAAAGTTATGGAATGGATATGCTAAGCCACCTCATTTCAGCCTGTTCCTCTTTGGTGCTATTTAGTTGGAACAGGCTATATATGTTCAAGGTCCCATCATACTCCATTCGCTGGTGATTTTAGTCCACCTGAAATTACATTAGCATGCACACAATGCACACCCCCCCAAGGATGCCACCTCCTAATATTTCTTACCTATAAAGAGAATTCTGTTTTTGGAGATGACAAGATACTGCCAGGTCTGATCTTCACTGTTATTTATCACAGAGTGCCCTTGGAGTAACCAAGGGAAAAAAAAACTCTCAGCAAAAGCATACCCTAGAATATAATGTACTAAATAATATTCTTCAAATGCTTACCATGAGAGAATATGAATGTTGGCTGTCAACACACACCATGAGTATTGTGACAAATAGGTATTTGAATCGAGGTTATTTGGGCATAATTTCAGACCGGCAATCTATGTTCTTTTCATTCCCAGTAAGCACCAGTTTATAAGAATATTGTAGTTCTTTGACAAAGGAAAGATTGATGTTTACAGCATGGGGGCAGGGAACGACGGCAAAATACAAATAAACCTTTGCAGTTTAAAAGACAGCCCAGCATTTTTGTGGAAAACAAGTCTAGACTGAAATATCTCTCCTGCCCCAGCACAAACAAACCCCAAAGTGTGCTACATTAAAAAGACCAATTTTTCTGAGCCAAATTGACTTTTCCTTTTCAATTTATTTCAAATTGTTTGTTTATTAAATGCCTACAAATTATCTGCAATAATTACTGAACTATCAGTGCAGCGAGAACAGCTTGATGGAAAACCGAATCCTTAATACAATTGAAGCAATTCTTAATAGCAATTGCAGATAATTAAGATCACCAAGCTAGCACAGCATGTTGATGAGTCGTTGAAACTAGCTAACCAAAAACTGGAAGAAGAATACTGGGATCCTATTACTGTTTTGCCTTCGATTTAAGTAGTGTGGTATACTTCACACCGAAAGTCAGCTGTGAGATTTTCAAAGGCCTTCCTGAGTTCTTTGTTGTAAACCTCTTTGAGCATAATTTCTCTGTGGCAAATAAAGTGATAAATGAAAATCCTTCCAGACTTTTCCCTAATGAAGGCTCCATGTCTTCAACATCAACACATCTCAGACTGCTGTTAAACTCACAGGCAAAATGCCAGGCTGCTGAAAAACAGCTATCTGAATCCAGAGCTCCATTAGGAATATGCAAATCTTCCACCCCGTGCCTTAAAATGAAGGCCGGGTGAGAGGGAACGACAGCAAATGAAGGATGAATGAAAACTGAAGATCTTACAATGTTTTACAAACCAAAAGGCATGAACAAGCTGTAGCACAGCCCTTCCAATATGGCACAGTCCCTGCTGATATCTGCAAAAGTGCCAAGAGAAAGAGGCAGCAATCTTCAAAAAGCATTTGCAGCACAACTAGGGACAATGAGGACACTGCTTGAGAGTATGTGGAAAGAATCGATGGCACCCATGGAAGGTCAATTGAAAGAAATTAATGCCAGATTAGACTCAATGTATGAAATGGCCACATCAACAGCAACAACAACAAAACTGGGGCTTAGCTCATTATAAGGAAATTAAATATTTGCAAGCACCTTGAATTTAGCCTGGAAGCAAATGAAGAACCAGTAGAATACTGGAATTATATGATCAAATAAAGGGGATGTCATCAACAGCCTAGCTCAGGCATAGGCAAACTCAGCCCTCCAGATGTTTTGAGACTACAATTCCCATTATCCCTGACCACTGGTCCTGTTAGCTAGGGATGATGGGAGTTGTAGTCCCAAAACATCTGGAGGGCCGAATTTGCCTATGCCTGGCCTAGCTGCTGCATTTATTTCATTTTTACTTTCCTAAAGTAGGTGACCACCAATGCAAGTTTTTGGGCATATTTCAAAAGCTGCTCCATGTAGAACACATGACAGCTGGTATGTGATGAAAGCATACTAGTGATTGTCCCAAGATATGACCGTGGCAAGACCTCCACCAAAGGCCACTGCCAGTATGCCAACAGAACTGGAGCAAAATAATTCAAACCATAGTTAATGCACTCAGGAGGTCTAGTGTGCTCCCAAACCATGAACCTTATTCTTTAAGGAGGAATGAAATCCAGGACAGGCTCAGTGCTTATTTCTTGATTGGTGGTTCCTCCCACCAACAGGACTTCCACCTTGTCCAAATTAAGTATCAAGTTGTTCGCCCACATTCAGTCACTCACTGATCTCGGTTGATAAAGCCACTTCCGACATCCGGAGGAGGTGGTGTTGCGGGCTGGCTTCCAGCCCCCGTGCGATCAGGGGAATCCTCGGGCCACGTCATCTCCTGAGCCAGCCAATCGGCTGGCTCGGGGTATGTGGCTCACCTCATTCAAGGCGAGCGTGGCCCCGGGATCTCCCTCTTTGACCAGCGCAGCTGTTTGAGTGGTGGTTAGGCATTGGGAGGGGTATTGTTATTTAGATGTGTTTGGAGGGGAGGAGCGCCATCACCTCCCCCAAATATTGAAGGGTAGTCCGTTAAAGGATCCCGGGGGCGTGGCCTCGTCTGAAGCCTATGGAGGCCAGGGCCTAAAGCACGCCCCCGAGCGGTGACCCTGGGGAAGGGTGTTAACCCTTCCCGGTCTTCAAGCAAACAGGCTGAAGCCGGATAGTCGGATAGGACCAATGCCTAAGCCAATACTGCTCTTACCTGTAACCAATAAAGTTGTGGCCAATTTTAGCCCATTAACCTTAATCATTGGTGTCATGTGTCTTTATTTCTACTGGGGGAGGCGGGAACTCGCCACACAAATGGTGGCCTCCAGAGGATTCCCCTTAGAGTCAGATAGAAAGGAGAGACAGAGTTGGGTGTCGCAACTCTCCAAATCTCCAAGCAGTATAATGTTAAACAGTATTGTTGAGGATGAGAATGGGATCCTGTGGAGCTACACGAGTCAGGGGTCATTGGGACAAGCAGTTAAGATGGATCAAGAATGCTGAGGCTGTGAAGATCAAAGCATTTGTGCTCTCTGGTACAACACAGAAATCCCTTAAATTTAATGATTCCTAGTGTTGCAGTAATCAAAACCTAAAAAGATATCTAAATCAATGTGATCCCTTTGAATGCTTTAATTAATGGAATACACACTTGGAATTCATAACCCTTATGTTAACTTCATCGTTTCAACATTACCCATTTTGATTTTAAGTAAGCTCCCTTTTGTCATATTGATTTGGTGTTGAGACCCTACTGATCTGTCCCTGAGAAAAAACAACCTTAGTGTTAAACACAGTTACTCCGGCATGAATCCCATTGACCTCATCTTATAGATGTTGCCAAAAATAAATAAATCAATGGGACTTAATCATGAGTAAGCTTATCAAGGATTGCAACCTTAACCTTTATGCAAATAGATTCCATGCCAGCTTTCCAGTATTTTAGTCCTATCATCTGAGCACCCTGACACTATGCTAGAATGAGCTCATTTGGAAATGCCACACAATATTGGGACAAAAGAGATCAAATTAAATACATAAATCTATATTTTAATACCTCTATAAGTAGTCTGATTTACAAGGGTGCTAAGAAGTAAATTGCATCTTCTAATCCAGATAATGCAGGAATGTCTTTTTAATTAACCATTAACCCAGGGATCAATCTGGTCTACAAAACGTTTCTTGAAACCTCTCTCTCTCTCCCTCCCTCCCTCCACCAGAAAAAAACCTACCTAAGGTGATTCAAGGTGTGTTGTGATATAGCTATGCTGTGAATTTCCGTGCCCCCAATTCCTGTTCATTGGCTGTCAACTGCGAGGCTGGGAAAATTCCTTGGCAAGATGATACTGCGTCAAGCATCGAGTATCCATAGCACAGGTTTTATGGAAACATGGGAGAAAACAAGACACTGGCTATTTGGAAAGGTCTAGTAGTAGTATCCTTTGCCATATAGTTTGGAAACCATGAGTATGCATAGTTAGCATGCTAGATTTGGAACTGGGAGGCCTAGGTTGTGTACACACCAAATCTTAAAAGCACATTTGAAGCACGATCTTTCCCTCAAAGAATTCTGGGCACTGTCGTTTACCCCTCACAGATTTGCAATTCCCAGGCAGTAGCTGACCAGTGAGACACAGTTATCTCTTCCACCAACAGAGGCAACCTGTAGTGCTCATACTTTATGTCAATCAGGTTGAGCTTATAACTCGTAACTGCTGCCTTTCGCATTGCTTTTGCTGCGTTTACAGCACTGAAGTGACCTCCTCAAGCCTGGGCAGTGTTTATGGAGGTCCTATGCTTCCCGGATGACAGGGCCCCCCTATTGGCCTTGCTGATGTGGTCCAAAGGAAAGCAGGGCAATACATTTGGTACCAGCTTGGCTGTAGGAGTTGCCAGAAGGAGGCATAGAAGGCACCATCCAACTGCCTTAGGGACACCACTCCAGATTCTTGTAGGATTTAGTGCTTAGCCTTTTCTTTTCCTGAAGATGTCCCACAAGGCAGCAGGTACTGATTTCTCCTCGAGGTTTATTCCTGAAACCTTTCTCATGAGTGAGTGTATCCGCAAGGCAGCGGAGGTTTAGGCTCAGAGTTTTCCTTCTCCTAGATGGGCTACCTTCTCAGGTTGATGAGCCCCACCTGTCTCTCATTTCCATATACATCTCATGCAGAAACTGCCTTCTTGACTGTTGGTCTCATCTGCTCAATCTGCCGGAGTCTGTCTTCACATGCAGAGCACTTCCCTAACTCACCAATGATTGAGACCCATTGGCTACCCTCACCTGTTTCAGCCGACCAGACAATATATTTTAATGTGGAATGTTAATCCCAGCCAAACTGACAATTCCCCCTTCCCTTATGTAAAGCGAACTGCAAACTTCCTAACAGCTCTGTTTCCTATTCAGAAAAAGTTCCACACTGTCACACACAGCTCTGTCAATTGGTGTCAGTCTTCACAACCATATGCATAATACAACACAGATGCGATGTTCTAGGCAACTAAAAATAGCATCTGCCTTTCAGTTTAACAAGGCAACATGCCCATAGTCAGTACTATTGATCTGTTTGCCTTTCTTTCACCCCTTCTGTCAAAAAAGGGACTTTAAGAGGCACAGCCAAATCCCAAGCCTGAAGGAATTGGGCTTTTAAAAAATAGAAAACACACACTTCGTATGGTTAGGAGTAACTCAGAAACACCATGGATCAGAATGAGAAAGGTAACTTGGTACCCCCAAGATAATCAACGAATAATAAAGAGTTTTCTTGGCAATGTGTGTGTATTTTGCAGCTTCCAGAGAAAATTATCCTTAACTGATATAATATGCCTAAAGGCCAGGTGGAACTTCGAATGATGAAACTTTTAAAAGGAGGGATGTTCATAGAGAATTGGGGAGAAAGGTGCCCACATAAAAGGAAGGTTTGGCAGCTTTTCAAGTGCTGTAGCCTGTCTTTGAACAGGTTCAACCTGCAGACAGTCATAATGAGCCATGCATTTCAGAATCAAAAGGATAAAAAGCAGACCATCAAAGGTTCCTTCGTGATTATTCGCGTTGCCAAAAGAAAGGCTTTGGGACTTCCATATGCTTGAAGAGGCCAGGTTCACAATATGAGGACATGGCTGGGATGAAGATACCAGTCTGTTCCAGTTCCTTAAATGGGGTTGGCAGTCACTAGCCTTTCCTCCCGATTCCACACGGGCAATTCACGCAGAGGAGCACCCTTCTGCAATTGGCTCCTGTAGGTTGCCTTATCTGATTGGCTGCTTTCACATGCCCTTTCCCCCGACTTCTATCGACCTCACTAAGGATGGGGGGGAAATTGATTCAGTTCACCCTGAAAGCCAACCTAATTTGTAGTTTCTGAATCAACACGCAGTCTGTAACACAGGCAGCCTGGAATCTATGCAGCTTGTGGGCAAATGCAGTATTCTTGAATCCCCAAAGAACTCTTCCAAGGGCAATTCACTTGATAACTTGTAAGTTCACATCTTTTAAACATGTGGGTGCATTTTTAGGAAGGCTACCTCTGCAAACAGCAAGCGCCACAGCTGTAAAATCAAAACCTGTGGACTGTGTCGAATGCTGAAAGGTTACATTCACTAATGATCTCTGGTGGAGTGCCAGTTCCTTAGCAAGTGTCAACATTCCTTTGATTTCTAGCCTATGACATGACAAATGACCTATTCGCTCCATGTCACCTCTCAAAAGCCAAGTCCACTGAAGGTTTTTTCTCTGATTACTTGAATTATCCATTAGAATTTCATGAGGATTTGAATCAACACTAGAGATATGCAAAAGCAAAACACACACACACACAAAAAAAAACCTCTAGAGATTTTTTTAAACTTCTTCCAGTCCCCCTTGAAATTTCCTAGGTTTTTTTCACCTCAAGAGGGACCTCAACATCTGTGACTAGATTTCTTTTTTCAATGCAATCTTTTTGGTGCCTGCTGAAAACTTTACTGTTTGGACAAGCCTACCCAGACACTTAGAAAGTTGAGATAATTTAAATCTATTTCAGTATTTCACTATACCTGAAGGAGCGTCTCCACCCCCATCATTCAGCCTGGACACTGAGGTTCTCCTCAGAGGGTCTTCTGCTGGTTCCCTCACTGCGAGAAGTGAAGTTACATTGAACCAGGCAGAGGGCCTTCTCAGTAGTGGTGCCCTCCCTGTGGAACACCCTCCCATCAGATGTCAAGGAGATAAAGAACCACATAACTTTTAGAAGACATCTGAAGGCAGCCCTGTTTAGGGAAGTTCTTAATGTCTGATGTTTTATTATGTTTCGTCATATGCTCTAACCTGCCCAGAGTGGCTGGGGAAACCCAGCCAGACGGGCAGGGTAATAATAATAAAAATAAAATGTTTTAAAGTAGGGTTGAAATTTTTCTTGAGTTTACTAGTTTATCTTTTGTAAACTGGATTGAGAGGATTTCTTTTACAATCAAATGGTGTATAAATTTTATAAACTAAAATAAATAAACCTGTTGTTTAGTCGTTTAGTTGTGTCTGACTCTTCGTGACCCCATGGACCAGAGCACGCCAGGCACTCCTGTCTTCCACTGCCTCCCGCAGTTTGGTCAAACTCCTGTTAGTAGCTTCAAGAACACTGTCCAACCATCTCCTCCTCTGTCGTCCCCTTCTCCTTGTGCCGTCCATATTTCCCAACATCAGGGTCTTTTCCAGGGAGTCTTCTCTTCTCATGAGGTGGCCAAAGTATTGGAGCCTCAGCTTCAGGATCTGTCCTTCCAGTGAGCACTCAGGGCTGATTTCCTTGACAAACCTAGGGATGTGCAAAACACACAACCTTGAGAAAGCTGACTTCCCATTTAAAATTCTTCAGATGCAGGGTTAGCCCTAGACATTTTGCTTCCTTGAAGTAAACCAGGAAATGGTGTCCTCCCCAGGAACCATAGATTGTTAAGGGTGCTTAACAACAATCCAAAGAATTGTAGCTTAAGGGTGGTTAGCAACAATCCATGGAACTGTAATTTGTTAAGGGTGCTTTAAAACAATTCTGGGAATTGTAGTTTGTAAAGGGTGATTAGACAGTAATCAATCACCTTGCTGCCCCATTTTTTTTTTGTGAACCTCAAAAAAATATGCTATTGGAATGAAAGGGTGGACATAACATTCTCACCCCCACCTCCTATTTTCAACTGACTCTGAATACCTTTCTTCTGCACTACACACTTACACACAAACATGTTTCCCCCTCTTTTTCTTGTCTTTGCAATTGTTCATTCTTTCTCCTCTCTCCCCTTTCTCTTTTATTCTCTCTCTTTTTATTTCTGTGGTGTCTTCTATCTTGGTTATTATTTTTATTGTTATCAGTGTTTTTCTTCTAGAAAAGCAGGTGCCCATAATACCCCCAGAAAAAAAGCACTGATTGTTATTATTATTGGTTTTGTTTCAATGCACCTTTCTCTACTATTTTGCAGTGCGTGTTTGTGTGTGCTGTATTTAATTATGCTAGTATAGTTCCTCATAGATGGGGTAGGGGGGTCAAGTGTGTGTAGCCACATCTGATGAAATGTGTTGCTTTTCTTCCCATTTGCTATAATAATAATAATAATAATAATAATAATAATAATAATATTTTATACCCCACCCATCTGGCTGGGTGTATACACACACACAATGCTAATATGTCTGAACTATATGACAATACAAAAGTGTTGATTTGGGATTTTGAATAAAACATTTAAAATAAAAATGGCTTTGTGGGAGCAGAAGACCAATAAGCAGCTGAATACATAAAAAGCCCCAACTTAACCACAGAAGGAGAAAGGGGTTTAAAAGACAAAGAGGAAGGGAGAGAAGAGAGAAAAGAGAGAAAAGAGAAAAGGCCATGAATGGGGAAAATCAAAAGAGCCTCTTATTAAAAAATAAAGGCTCAACCATATACCCCCCCTCTCTCTGTGTGTGTGCTTTTCATTCCTAGATTCCCTTTGTCCTTTCCATATGAAAGACAGCCTTATTTGGATCTCTTTATGCACATGGAGCTCACTGGGATTTACTCTTAAGTAAGTGTAGAGGATTGCAACCATACTGTTTGACTCTCAGAAGGAATGTCACTAGGGTTTACTTACAAATGGCAGTGGAGGAAATGGATGCTGCCTCTACATCTCAAACAGCACCACTAGTGCCTTTTCACATCCACTGTTCCAACCCAATGGGCACAAATCACAGCAGTTGCCTCTCTCCCAGTTTTCAGAAGGAAAACACGTACGATAAAACAAAGGAAAGACTGAAGCAATGACGTTTGGCTCGAACGAGGAGTGCTTCATCTTCAAAGCTCTTGGAGGGAAACTAATTAATTAATTATGAAGCAATTATAGAATTCAAACTTATAGTATAGCAATAGTAAAAAATAAAACCCTTCAAAAAACACAGCACACTTTACATTAGTAATGTTATGGTTCCACTGAACTTCCAAGCTATGCTAAAAAGGGAGATGTCTTCTGACAGCAACATGCTGCTGCTGAAGTATTAAGGGTAGCAGAGAATGAGAAATTATGTATAATAATACCGTTCAAAGATACATTAAAGGTCAGATTAAAATTTTAAGATGTACTTTCTCCTGGGCTGCAAACACTCCCTCTTTGAAGAGTTACTGTAAGTTCTTCTAAGGGCTTTACTTTAAATACTTTTGTCTTTTCCCATTTATGTGCTGTAGCAACTCTTTTTTATTCATTCCTAGTCACAATTCAAAGTATCCCTGAACTCCAGGGCAGTGGCGTAGCGTGGGGGGTGCAGGGGGAGCCGGCCGCACCGGGAGCAACATCTGGGGTTTAGGGTTAGGGGGCGCAAATCCATGGGTTAGGGGGCGCAAATCCATGGGTTAGGGTGCGCAAATCCATGGGTTAGGGGGCGCAAATCCACGGGTTAGGGGGCGCAAATTACTTGCCTTGCCCCGGGTGCTGACAACCCACGCTACGCCACTGCTCCAGGGCATACATGCAGCAGGACAGTCCAACTCTGGGTTGCTGAGAGAAAGACTTCCAGCTGCACAGATATAAGATGGGGGACACATGGATTACCGGTAATGCATGTGAAAAGGGTCTAGAGCAGGGGTAGGCAAACTAAGGCCCAGGGGCCAGATGCGGCCCAATCTCCTTCTCAATCTGGCCCGCGGATGGTCTGGGAATCAGTGTGTTTTTACATGAGTAGAATGTGTGCCTTCATTTAAAATGCATCTCTGGGTTATTTGTGGGGGATAGGAATTCGTTCATTTTTTTCCTTCAAAATATAGTCCGCCCCCCCTCCACAAGGTCTGAGGGACAGTGGACTGGCCCCCTGCTGAAAAAGGTTGCTGACCCCTGGTCTAGGGGACAAGCTTAACCCAAGTCAGTAGTATGAAGCAGCAGCAAAAAAGCTAACATTATACTAGGCTGAATCAACAGAAGTATAGTGTCCATAGTCCCACTCTATTCTGCCTTAGTCAGACCAGATCTGGAATACTGTGTCCAGTTCTGGGCACTGCAATTTAAGAAAGAAATTGACAAGCTGGAACATGTGCAGAGGTGGGCAACCAAGATGATCAAGGAAACCAAGACTTATGAGGGAGTTGGGTATGTTAAGCTTCTTCTGGACACACCTTCTCCAGTTCTCATGCTCCTCTGCCCATCCCTGACGCTTCAGCAAGACTCTGACAATTTAACTCCTCCCCACTGGGAGTTTGAACTTCTAGAGATCATGGGAAAGGAGCAGAATCTGGAAAACTGACAAATATCCTCCCCCACCCAAGGCCAGGACTGCATCTGCAGTCCTGGAGATGAATAGACAGGCAGGTGGCTTTGGGAACGCTTTGGAGAAATGCTACATCTCTGTGTGATTCTGCGTGCAGAGCAGATGGTCTACCTTTCCCTATTTTTTCACCCAATAGAAGAAAGTTGCTTTCATCAGAGCCCGGCTGTTAGGAAAACTCTTCCAGCGCTCATGACATGTTTGGTGTTTGCTGGCGATGGAGAGGTTTTGTGCCTCCCTATTTTCCTGGTCTCTTCTCACCCCTCTGCGAGTTTTGATGTTTTATTAATACTTCTGAGAGTTCCTGTAACACAAGCATCTAAAAATCCCTTTGTGGAAAAGCTGCCCAAAGTTGCCAATAAAATATGAAGTTTTTATCATCTACCCGACATCCTGAGCTTTAATCATATTTCATTTTGTTCTCGGATGCCGACCTCTGCTCTTTGGAGGCTCAGCCAGTCTCTTGAGCTAAGCTTCTCTCCCAATTTAGTTTTCTCCTGTTACCACGAGACTCCAATAACTTTGTACTTAAAAACAAACCCGAGCTTATCTGTGTGTACGTGATGGAATGCATAGATAAACAGAGCTCGGCTGCAGCAGCTGGCATATATCCACGCCCAAATCTAGACCTGGATAGGACATTCTCCACAAGAAGACATCTGAGGTCAGTGGTTTAAAATGGACCCTCGACTGCAAGGATGTGGAACCTCAGGTCCAGGGGCTGGATGAAGCCCTCTGGTTCTGTCTGTCTGACCCTGACTCTTCACATGCAACACCCTGTACTTGACTGGATTGATTCGGACTCTTGTATGACTTTTGTATGTACAAAGGTAAGAGTCACATCCATTGCTCCACCCCCTTTTGCAGCCCCTTTCGCTACCACTGTCAGTGAACATCCAGGGCTGTTCTCGTCAGACTGGGGAGTCCAGGACTAGATGGTTGAGTTTCTTCTTTGCACCGGAGCATCCATGTAGGGCTAGTATCATAGGGAAGCGGATTGTGCTTTGCCAATCAGAAGGCTGGCAGTTTGAATCTCCACAACAGGGTGAGCTCCTGTTGCTCTGTCCCAGCTCCTGCCAACCTAGCAGTTCTAAAGCATGCCAATGCAAGTAGATAAATAGGTACTGCTGTGGAAAGAAGGTAAACAGCGTTTCCATGCACTCTAGTTTTCATCACAGTGTCCTGCTGCACCAGAAGCGGTTTAGTCATGCTGGCCACATGACCTGGAATGCTGTCTGTGGACAAACACCGGCTCCCTTGGCCTGAAAGCGAGATGAGTGCCGCAACCCCATTGTCTCCTTTGACTGGAGTTAACTGTCCAGGGGTACTTCACCTTTCTTAACTTTTAGTATCATATCATTGTGGGTTCTTGCAATGCCACGACTCAGATCTCATCTCATGTTCAATGCATAGGTGAGATAATCTGGGATAGCTCATAAGACTCTTAATCTCATGGTTGTGGGTTTGAGCCCCACATCGGGCAAAAGATTCCTGCGTTGCAGGGGGGTGAACTAGATGACCCTCGGTGTCCCTTCCAACTCTACAATTCTATGCTTTTTTCTCCTGTCCTCTGCATCCTCCTTCAGTGCCTCGGGTCTTTGAGCAACACGTTAGACATTTCTGAAGTCACACTCAGAATGACTGATTGAAATCCCCTGCAGCCCCCCAAAGTGCTCCCCACTTTCTTTTCATTCCTCCATCCCATATATATGTGGATTAGCACTTTGCTATCCACAGAGGGGCTAAAAGGTAATTTAACTCCAGCTCTGCCCTCTCTATGTTCTATTATATGTTATGAAAGCCCAGGGCAGGAACAAGACATGATGTTTAATAGAAATAATACCCCCATGGCACTATAGTTCATCACAAGTTTCTCTCGGGTAACCAGCTGCTATATTTTTTACGTCCAACTGAACATTATCTCAGCCTGAAGGATCCCCCCCCCCCGTCTGCCTGTCTGTCTACAAAGCGGAAGCATAACGATGCCCTCAGTGTCCTGGATCTAGATTTCATTTTTAATGGAATATTATCCCTTAAGCTGAGGATTTCAGGTGCCACAAGCCTTCCATCACATCCTATGCAGCCGAGAAGCTTAATGTTAAGAATGGAAAAATACAGTTTGAAGAATGGGAAGAATGGGAAGATAATATTCACAGAAAGGCATTATCGTCGCTCCCCGGGCCCTACAAAAATTTTCAATGGCGGTATGGGGATCAGTGGGAAAATAAAGATGTTAATATCAGATTGGTTAGTACAGATCTGGGCTATTAGATATGTGATAAACCCCACAAACTTGTCCAGAGTTGGAGAAGTGGACAAGTTGGTTGAGGAAGGAAGCATTTATTTGCATAATGCAATTTAATTTAATTGCATAATGCATTGCAAGGGTAGCCAATGTGGTGACTTCCCAATGTTGTAGACTCCTCCTCCCATCAGCCACAGCCAGCATTGCCAAAAATGAGGGATGATGGAAGTTGTAGTCCAAAACATTTGATGGCTACAACAATATTCTTTATATACCGTAATTATGCAGTATTGCCAGGATCTGGAATCTTTGGCCCACCAGATAGTTTCCCAGCAGCCCCAGCAAGGAAGGAACCACTAGATTTAGGGTTGTGTGGACGGTTCCCCCACATGGGGTACGGAATTGAGGGGGGTGCAAAATTGAGAAGATCCACTTGGGGTTGCCAAATTGTGGCCTTGCAAAAGGGTGCCATATTAAGAAAGATTACCAAAGTCCATCCCTGAGCAAGGTTCCCTACACCTGCTCTGCCCACCTCTGATTCTCAGCATCTGGTGTTCAGAAGCATAATGCCTCAGACTGTGGAGGCAGCACATAGTCATTGTGGCTCTGGTGGTCTTGTCCTCCTGTCTAATCCTCTGATAAAGCCATCCAACCTGGGGACCAGCTTCTGGGCTAGATTTAAGCCTTTTCCTCTCCTTCCCCTCATGGTGTCCTTCTCTCTGTCTCTTTCTCACTACTCTCTGGGTTATTGGGATGATTCTTAGAAAGGGCTGCCTTAGGAAGTTAGAGCTGATGGGGAATTCCGCCATCTTTAAAGGCCATAAATAAAAGCAAAGGCAGATGTTTCCCTAGTAAACACAACACAAAGCATCTTCTAGTGGTGCTTTGCAAAAGAAGTCGGTGACATTTTACTATCTGGCCCAGCCAAGAAGTAGTTCTAAATCTGGACAAGTATAAATTAAAGACAAAAATCCTATTTACCTGGAGATAGAAATTCATTATGTTAAGGTCAAATGCATCTGGAGCTGTCTGCAGAACTGGCAGATACTATTAACAAGCTTTATATAAAGTGGAGTGGAGACAACTCCGCTTTTCCCAAATTAAAGGTGCATTGAGAACAGGTGTGGAGAAACATTTTGCACTCCAGATGTTGCTGTTGGAAGGTCAAGTGAGCTCTCCCGCCCAGCCATGGTATCTGCTACTTTAAGGAGATGGTGAATTTTCATAAGGACACTTTTAAAATAAATAAATAGAAACAAACCACAAACTGATGTGGAAATGAGAAGTTAAGACTGGGGAAATGAAAAATGGAGAGAAACCAAAAAGGATGGATTTGCCCCTTCCTGGGCTTAGCATTGACCCTGGAAATCACAAACACTTGAACTTCCTACTAAGCATCACATCCTGGTCTAAGAAGTGAGTTGCAGCTCCTTCAAGATAGCCATATCGGCAACTCAAGCAAGCAAATCAGTTGACAGCTTGCCAGGTCCAACCACGTTTGCCAGTTTCCCGCAAGCATCTGGTTGGCAACTGTGAGAACAAGATGCTGGACTTGAAGGGACATTGGCCTGATCCAGCAAGCTCTTCTTATCATCTTATGTTCTTAACCATCTCTTCCTCCCTGAAGCAAAGCAGTAGATCCCAGCTTTGCTAAAAGTGTTTCTATTTCGCTGACGTGAAACATGGTCTGAAAAAAAGAGGAAAGGATGGGGAGATCTTCAGCTTAATGCAAAATATGATAGTAGAAAAAAATACTGGAAGCTGCCCATCATTCTTTCCAAGGCACTTAAAAGAAGAGGGAATGAATTAGCTTTCCAAAAATAACTTTCCCCAGTCCTCTTTCCGCACTCATTCTTATTCCCCCGAAGTTTCAATTTCACACTGTGTACCAGACTACCTTAGGGGCACATGCCGTTATTCTCAATAAAAGCATGCCTAGCATAGAGGAGTCCTTGAAGCACAGAGATATAACAGCAAGAGGGTGCTATTTAGCATTTAAAATGGAAGGAGACTGGTCCAGTGAAGTTATAAGTTTTTGAGAATATTTTTTAGACCAACTGCTCACGCTACCCATGATTAAAAGAATGCAAATAAGTGTGGAAAGGAGACCAGGGAGAGGTGAACTCTCCAACTTGCCTATCGTGATATTGTGCATAAATTGTGCATAAATTAGAGCTTAATTCCTCCCATTTGCATCTCCTAATGGATTGAGGCAGATGTTTCTTGTATGCCATTATTCATACATTCAGAAAGCGAGTGAGTTCAAGATGCCTTCTCTCGGGGGTCGGAATCTTCACCGAACAACGCCTTTATTTCTGACTGCTCTCTCATATGAAAACACATGGGTCCGCCTCCCTTCCCCTCCACCTCAAACTCCAAACATCAGTCCAAGATCACTTGAGAAATCACTCCAATTGTCTTTTAACAATGAATTGTTTTGACATGCCAAAGAGGAATAAGAACTTTATATGAGCATTCATGGGAGTGAACTCCAACACACTGCACAAAATGTTCTCTCCAGGAAACCCAGGCCTCAGCTCATAATGCAGGTCCCACGACCAGGGTAGATGAACAGGGTGGGGTGGGATTGTACAATTATGATTTGGCCCATCCAATTACCCCTTCATTCTTATGGGTTGCCTGGAGGCTGCAGTAGTGCACAAATTACATGGGGCTCGGAAAGCACCCGACCTTCTTTCTGTTTCAGCTGGTTCCCCCTACACTGCTTTAGAAGGTTGCCAGGAGGACATAGTTTGGCTAAGATGGTAAGCCAAAGGAGAGGTCCCTTAAAAAAGACATACAAAATAACCAGGTCATGGACCAATGAGTGGCAGGAATAATAACTGAGTGTCAGTCGCTGCTGCCAACGACTCCCATGGCCGGTTGCCCAGGAACATACAAAGACAAGGAATGTTCTTACGGTCTGCTTTTTATTCAGTATTTACAGAGAGAGGCTATAGAACCCAGCCTCTTGAATAATGGCATTGTCCCAAGTGAATCTTCACCCCCCTGTCTCTTCCACTTCCTCATTTGTCATTCACATTGTCTCTTCTACAGGTGCTGCTATATGCCCTCTGTCTTTGAGCTCTTTGCTCCCCTACTTTCAAGGCTTGCCAGGTTCTTGGGGGTGGGTCTGGAATGCTTTCTAAAGACACTGTGTCCATCAGTTGTCACGCCCCCCCAGTGCTTCCTCTTCCTCTTCCTCCTCTCCCATTATTTCCCAAATTTACCCCTCATCTGCCTCTGAGCTGTGACCTCCCTCAAACCCCTGTTGTAAATTTAAACTGTCTTCCTCTTCTCTGGAAAGGTCAGGCTAGGGAGGTGGTCTCCACCATTCCTCCTCTGCCCAGGCCCTGACACTGAGTAAGGAAATACATATATCATATATGAAGTACAATAAGAGGATGCAAAACAATAAAAACTTTGTCTCGGTGAAATAAATAACTGTACTTGGTGGTACAGTAGCTTTCTAAGATGTAATGAAACAAAAATACATTCTAGAGTTTTTGTCATTCAATTGCTTTATAGTACTTGGACTGTGTATTATTCAACTGATGTATAGATTTGAAGATTTTTATGTATAGATTTTGTTTATCACTTCATTTAACTGATACACAGTATTTAGACTGCCTATTACTTATTATTATTATTACATCTGTTTCTATACAGATTTAGAATCGATTACTCATTCCATAACATAGTTTTATCTTCTTTCTTTTCCTTTTATTGTACCTTACATATGATATATATGCATTCTGTTACTAATTTATTGCTTTTGCTGTTCATTGGTCTGTGACCTGGTTGTTTTGTAAACTTGGGAAGAGCCGTGGTTTATGGGAATGTACATGTGTATCGTGGGAAATGATGGTTCTCTTACTCTCTCCTCAAGTCTCTAAGGCAGGTATCGGGAACCTTTTCCAGCCTGGGGGCATCAGTCCCTTCTCGGAACCACAGGCCAGTGGCAAGCAGGACCAGAGGCAAAGGTGAGTGGAGCAATGGATTTGAATTTTAGCTCTGTACAGTAATCTAGTTTCTACGCACACTTCCACATACTTCTCTAGCTTCCAACCAAGCAAGCGCCATTATCAGAGTAGGGCAGGTATTGGGAGCAAGTCAGCCATCACTCACAAGGCGTCACTGAAGTTAACTCTTTATTCAAAGGAACAAAACAGCTCAGGCCTAGTGAGCACAGCAACTCTTCCCAAGCAGTTCTTGCCCTAGTGCGGCAGTTGCGAGGACTGAAAGTCCCACTGCTCTTTAAGTCCTTACCTGGTTCTTTCTCAAGGAATTTGAGACTTCTTCATCTTGCCTGCCTTTCCTCCACCCTCTTCATACCTCTGCAGGTTCTGGGATACTGGGGGGAGGGGAGCTGGTCACAGCAGGAGGGCTAGACACCCTGGCTTCTTCAGCAGGCTGCCTGATCTCTGCCTCTTGCCCCAACCCCCTTCTCCAGCTTCCACTCCTACCTTTGAGCCTGGACTGCTCTCTGCCCCAGCCTCTTCTTGCTCACTAAACTCTGTTACCTCTTCAGCCTCCGACACCTCCTCCTCCCAGACTGCTCCCTCTTCTCCCTCCGACCACTCATCGTCATCTCACCAGGAATCTCCTGGCTCTGAGCCTTCTTCCCCTGGGGGTTCCCTTGGGGTTTTGTTTTCCAGCTGGTGCTTCCCACCACTCTTCTGCATCCAGCCAGCCCATGGCAAGGACTTCTTGACCCTACACTCAAGAAGGGTGTGAAGCAAGGCTGAGGGTGTGGCCTGGGGAAAGTTCCAAGGACTAGACCAAGAGGGCTGGAGGGCTTCATTTGAGCCCTGGGCCTGAAGTTTCCCCACCCCTGTTCGGGGAACACACACAACTTCCTGTCCTGGAGAGGGATGAAGAACTTCCGGCTGGGAGGGGGGCAGTTACACCACTTCAGACCTCTCCGTCGGTTCCTTGGGACACATTTTTGCCTGTGTCCTTGAATTCCTATAATGCCTCTTGGTTGCCTTGAGTATCAAGAGGGGTATCTGCAAATGTCTGTAGGAACTGTCCTACAGTGTTGTTGTTGTTGTTTAGTCATTTAGTCGTGTCCAATTCTTCGTGACCCCATGGACCAGAGCACGCCAGGCACTCCTGTCTTCCACTGCCTCCCGCAGTTTGGTCAAACTCATGCTGGTAGCTTCGAGAACACTATCCAACCATCTCATCCTCTGTTGTCCCCTTCTCCTTGTACCCTCCATCTTTTCCAACATCAGGGTATTTTCCAGGGAGTGTTCTCTTCTGATGAGGTGGCTAAAGTATTGGAGCCTCAGCTTCACGATCTGTCCTTCCAGTGAGCACTCAGGGCTGATTTCCTTAAGAATGGATACGTTTGATCTTCTTGCAGTCCATGGGACTCTCAAGAGTCTCCTCCAGCACCATAATTCAAAAGCATCAATTCTTTGGCGATCAGTCTTCTTTATGGTCCAGCTCTCACTTCCATACATCACTACTGGGAAAACCATAGCTTTTACTTTGTTGACAAGGTGATGTCTCTGCTTACTATACGGACCTTTGTTGGCAAGGTGATGTCTCTGCTTTTTAAGATGCTGTCTAGGTTTGTCATTGCTTTTCTCCCAAAAAGCAGGCATCTTTTAATTTCGTGACTGCTGTCACTGTGGCCTACAGTACAAAGGCAGAATTCACAGACATTACTCTGCCCACTTTCCCCTCTGTCTTTGCCCACCTCTGGCCCCTGGAAGAATGTCCCTTTGCCTCTGTGGCCCTTGGGAAGTTGCCCAGGGGGGAATGTGGCCCTCAGGCTGAAAATGTTTCCCCTCTTCTGATCTAAGGAGAGAGGAAGGGAGTGGCCATGCTTTTGCATGATTGCCTCCTTCTTTCCTGAACAATGCAGACCACTGAGCAAGCACCAGAGCTGGAGAAATCCCCTTTCCCAGGCCAGCTGTTGGAGCACCCCAGCATCCTGGATCAGATGTGGAGAGAGACTCAAGAAGAGGGGAAGGACAGGGAAGGGCCCCAGCTCGGTTGCAGGGCATCTGCTTTGCATGTCTAAGGTCGCAGGCTCTGTGCCCAGCTTACCTGGGGAGGACTGGGGAAGTCTGAAACCCTGGAGACCTTCTGCAAGTCAATGTTGATAGCACTGAGATCTATGGACCTTTGGGTCTGACTTGGGAGAAGGCTGTTTCCTATGTTCCTAAGAGGCATAAGGTGGGATTAGACAGCAGCCATGGTGGCCGGCTGTGTGTGTGTGTGTGTTTGTGTGTGTGGGAAACAGGAAGAAACCCAAGGATGCTGAAAGAACCGGCGTCTGACTCCTTTCAGTTTGCTCTTGGTATTCCATCTGGCAGACAGACTTGCCCTTGAATGCTTGGGGAGAGAGAGAAAGAGAGAGACACCCCACCCCCACCCCTCACACTTCCCCTCTTGTTTTAATGTGTCCTGTCACTAGCTGGTCCCACGCTCCCTCAACATATAATCTCTCACACAGCTCAGTGGCCAAGAGAATGACTGAGGCACTCAGACCCCTCTCCAAGGCTATTTTCCAGGGTAAACAAAACGGCAACTTGTAAAGATTACTGATGAACTCGATCTTCCTCTGGAGACAGCACATTATCTCAGAGCCAGCCTGTTTTCTGTCAGCACGTCCCCCACAACTCTCTCCCCCCGCACCTCACCACCACCAAGAATGTCAAGGTCAGCCAAACAGACCCTCCCCAGTGACAAGAACACAAGCGTCTCTGTGCTGGCTGAGCGCATGGGAAATATTCTTGATTGGTGCGGCTGATGAGCACCATTCACTCAAGAACTATAAACGCCAAGGCCAGCCCTACCATTAACCAGGGTAAGCAACTGCCTCAAGCAGTTGGTGCGAGGGAGGAGGGCAGCCACGGCAGCCCTCAGCTGTTCCTCCTGAGCCCGGCAGCTGTCCCTCTCTGGTGAAAGACAGATCTCGGTGTGCCACCTGGCCCAACCCCTGCCTGCTAAGCTAGCCTGCAGCCGGAGTGTTGTGCCAGGACGGGGCAAATGTGGGTTCTAATTAGAGATGGACATATCTTTCAGTTTCCATTTCTTTCCGTTTCTTGCTTTTTCTACTCTTATATTGTGTTGTATGGTGTGGTGTGGTTAAAGCAGTGGACTCGTAATCTGGTGAACTGGGTTTGCTTCCCCACTCCTCCACATGCAGCTGCTGGGTGACCTTGGGCTAGTCACACTTATCTAAAGTCTCTCAGCCTCACTCACCTCACAGTGTGTTTGTTGTGGGGGAGGAAGGGAAAGAATGTTAGCCGCCTTGAGACTCCTTTGGGTAGTGATAAAGCGGGATATCAAATCCAAACTCTTCCTCTTCTTCTTCTCCACACTTTCACAGTAACATGTGGTTTTCGTGAAAATTTGAGTGTTTCAGCACAAATTCTTACAGTCTTTTAGTACAAATTTCTTG
Source organism: Podarcis melisellensis (assembly GCF_964234715.1). Classification (NCBI taxonomy): domain Eukaryota; kingdom Metazoa; phylum Chordata; class Lepidosauria; order Squamata; family Lacertidae; genus Podarcis; species Podarcis melisellensis. The sequence continues at coordinate 83,743,635 of NC_138531.1, forward strand.
TCCCACCCAAGATGGATGCCTATGGATTAGCATGTGCGTAGACCTGTAATACAATCTCTTTCATGTGACAGGGCCAGCAGAGATACAGTCCCATGATACAGCTCCATGAATGTTAACCTGTTAGGTTCTTCTTCAGCTTCAATGGAAATTTCTAGTCATGCTTCACAGTACAACACAGCAGACACATTATATATTTATTTTCCATTTCAATGTACATTAAATGATTATACTTAACAGCCAGACCCAATGGATACTAACCACCACTGGATGCCACTACATTATTGTCTTTTTGCAGTTGGTATCGACTAACATAGTTATTCTTCTAGAATTCACCAAAGAGAATTATCTAGGGGGCCTTTATTTAGGCTTGATAAACTGTTCGTGCTCCTGCCAGGTTTATTCCAATTGCAATTGCATTTGTTTCCATCCGCAAACAACTACTTAATCAAATTAATCCAGCTATAGAAGTTGTGCAACGCTACAAAAAGCTATTTCCCGCCATCGCTATCTAATTTACACAATGAATTACACAGGCACGGACTTTGCAGGATAATTCTCTAAGCCAACAAAAGGCACAGCGGGCTTCTGCCATGTGTGCCCAACGCATTTGCAAAATGCAACCGGAGATAAATAAAGAGAACCGGCAAGGAGAAATATCCCTTGATCTCTTGAATAGGAAAGCTAACATCAAAAGAGGTGTGAGGGGAAGGTGGAAACTTGGAAGGGAAAGTTAACATTGTAAATTAACTCGCAGTAAATTAATCATGCTTTCCCCACGGCCTTAGATTTAACACGTAAACACAAATTTTCAGAAGGAACAGAGGAAATGAATGAGACATGCAAGGTGAAAAGTTGATAGAAAACTGCTGTATACCAGTTTAGGTTATTTGGCCATCTAGTCCACTGTTGTCTAGGGCATGTCCTTCCCCATTCAGCTGTGGGCCCCAACCTAACATAACCCAAAGTAACATAATAGGCATTTGGACATTTTTGTTTTTTTGTTTTACTTCTTCCTTTCCAGCCTCTTAGTTTCCTCGCCCAATATTTACAACAAAAGTCACATAGATGCAGATGAAGTGATGATTTTGAAACTTCTGGAGGAGTGTGTGTGTGTTTTAACCATGGAAACAGAGCAAAACCAGAACAAACTGCGTGCAGTTTCCAGGGGGTAAAAAGAAACAGATATTCCATCTTGGCAATGAGCTGGACAGAGGGACAAACTATATGGTTCATTAGATGCATCTCTGTGCCCTTAAGTGTTGGGTTTCTTAAAACACAAACTGCCAGTGTGGAGGCCTGATTCACATGAGATTCCTTGAATGGTCCTCTCTCTCTCTGGTTCTCTCCCTCCCCCTTTCGCTCTGTGTCGAGTATGGGTGTAGCCGGGGGCAGGGGGGCAGCTACCCCTACAATCAAGTAAATAATTTAAAATAATTAACTAAAAGTAGAAACAATCAGAATTAAAATGCTCGCTGAGGTCACATGGATGATACTGATTGAGCGATAGGCGTGGCTTCCGCGATCTGACCAATCGCGTCGCAGGTAACTCGGTTCTGGAACATGAAAGGTGGATGCCCTGTCTCTGACCCAACATAAATCCTGGCTACGCTCATGATGCATTAAAACCTTTTTGTCCTGTGACTTGCCCCTGCACTTCACAAAGAATCCCTATTGAAGTGAATGGGTGTTTCGTAGAGGTACAAACCACCCTTTATGATCCATATCAGGGAGCAAAGGGTTGAAAACAACAACTCCTCTTAACCCTCATGCTAGGATTCTGATCTGGATCAGGCCACCCCACACTGGCAATTTGTGTTTGAAAAACAAAACATCCTGCGTACAAAACTAACACAACATCTTGTTTGGTCATTTCATCATCATCATCAAACCTTTATTGGCATCACATAGAAACGTTCAGAATACATTCAGAATAAATGGCGATCTCGTCGCCATTTCAACAGTACAGTCATTTGCCAAAGGGAAGAAGAGGCGAGCAATCTATTTCGTCTCTGTGGGTCTCCAGCAAGGGCAGGATCCTGTAGCGTACTTCGGTGACAAAAAATCAAATAGAAGAACTTAGCTACTGTCTTGGTGAGCTCCTGGTCTCTCCCCTGTAATAAGAAGAGTATAAGCTCTGACTCTGGTTTCCATGTTGGAATACATAGATGGTCTAGAAATTGTTGGCGGAGATCATCATACATTTTACATTTAAGGGCCATGTGCACTAGTGTTTCCACCAGGTGGGCATAGCATGGGCAGATCCTATCTTTGGCCATTTCAGTCCCTAAAGAGGCTCGCAATATAAATGAAAAACATCTACGATGAATAGGACTAAATTAGATGAAGTGTGATCAGAAACAAAGGCTTATGAGGTGGGGAAGAAATGCTTCAAACAACAGAGGGAAGTTCTAGAAAGAAGTATGTCTGTCTTTTCGTCACCTTCTTTCTCCACCCTAAAAAACCCCCAACAAAAAACCTGAAGCTCAAACCTGCACAGACCACCTGATCTCAACAATCAAAGGTAATATGTTACTCTGGCATAAGGTGCTGTCATCTCCTTACAAGTTGATGAACGACGGGTCTTTCGGCCATTTCCATGGAATGAGCAAATGCTTGGCAGCTTCAAACGGAATTAACTGAAATGTCAGTTTTCATTCACTTGCAGCAGTCTTATATTTTGGCGTTTATTTGAAAAGGAAATTGCTTGATTTCCATGGGAAACTGCGAGCATTTTTACGAGGCGGAATGCAACATGTCCATTAAGAACAACAACCACAGGCCCCTCTGCCCTGCAAGAACCCAGGCAGTTCACAAGCAAGAAGACAAAAAATAAAAGCAAAAGCTGTGAGGAGAAAATGAGGGTGTTCCCTCTGCTTAGCTTAGCTGCAAAATTCCACTGACCACTCCCCCCCCCATTAAGGATTCTTTTTCTGTTCTGCTTTTTATGAAGTGAGAGTGTATCATAGTGATTAGAGTGTTGAACTAAGGTCTATGAAGCTAGGGTTCAAATTCTCACTCAGCCATTAAGCTCACTAGATGCCTTTGAGCTTTGCATCAGCTTTGTGTGCATAGGATTTGTGCATTTGTAGAGTTTTAACAACCTGCCATTTACAGGCAAGTATGGGGCTTTTTTTAAGCCAACAACTAGTATGAATGTAAAAAATAAAATAAAAATCTTTGTCCAGTTTTTCCCTGGTGGCAGACAGAATAGGAGAGGGCTGTATCTGTTTGTTGGGCATGCCAAGACTGCGAGATCGAGGTGTGCAATATTTTTCGTTATTTTTGTCATTTTGTTATTCCATGCATTTTCCTTACTAAAAATCATTATTTTCCTATACGTAAGTAATGTTCAGAAAGAAAACTGATGCATGGACATGTAGCCTTGAACTGTTGTGCTGCTATAGCTCGATTTATTTTCCTTTCTTTGTTTGCAAGCAAATAGTTTCATTTGGAGGTTTTCCCCCCTTGTTTTGTTTTGCGTGTGGTTTGTCATTACATTTCATTTTACGATGCGAAAATTGTTTCTTACAAGCCGACAATGTTAGAAAGCCAGGAAATGTTTTACCCTCACAGGCAATTTTTCCCCTATATTGGATTATGCAAATCCTGTTTACAAGTCAGCAAATTCAATTTGGTTGGGTAAATTAGGCATTACTTTTAATCACATTCTACAATTTGTTTTCAACTGCCCTTTTCACACCCATCATTGCGGTGACTTCCTAGAAGTAGCCGTTTGATAGGAGAACGGCAGTTATCTCAGGACAACATAGCTGGCAAGCATCCATCTTCACAAGATGATTGGCTGGTAGCATTCCTAGCTGAAAGCAAGGATACAATGTCCTTTCGCAAGACTCAGACTTGCCCAGCATCTAAATCCTCTTGAGCTTGCTGGTAATATGGAGAAGCTCAGTTAATTGCCAAGGCATCTAGAGCCAGCTTGGTTAGAAGAGTTCTTTGGAAGGTGTCCAGCTACAACCTGAATTAGCTTCATTTTGACTTTTAATCTGATGGGATGAGTTAGCCATCGTCTTTCCTGAATTAGTTCATGAAGAAGCAAGGATTAGCACACTAATTTATGGGTAGGGGTGTTTCTCTGTTTCTCATTTTCCACATCTTAAATTCAGTTCTCCATACTTCTGCAACAACTTGTCATTTTCTTTATTTTTGTTAAAAAGAACCCTCATGCAAATTCACCAACACTTCATTGCAAATTCTGCCTGTTAACCACATTTTTGTATATGGATTTGACTGGTGTAGCCATTTTTGCAAGCAATTTCCCCCAGTACAATGAATTTTGGCACATTTTCGTGAATACACTCATTTTTATGGACACTTTCTCCATTATATGCATTTTTGTAAACAATGATTGGTTGGAGAATGGCATTGTAAAATTCAGGTAAGTGTGAGTTTTGAAGGACAGCCGTGTTTCAGTCTGCATATTGTTTCAGAAAATGCAAAATGGAAAGATTCACTTTTAAATGCAAACCGAATCAAATTTCTCCCCCATCCCTATTTATGGCATCTCATATCATGGGCACCTCCAGACAGCCTGCTCATTGTGTAGGCTGATTTGTTTCCACAAAGCTTCCATGGAGGCTAGAGCCAGTTTGGTGTAGTGGTTAAGAGCAGTAGTCTCGTAATCTGGGGAACCAGGTTCACGTCTCCGCTCCTCCACATGCAGCTGCTGGGTGACCTTGGGCCAGTCATACTTCTCTGAAGTCTCTCAGCCCCACTCACCTCACAGAGTGTTTGTTGTGGGGGAGGAAGGGAAAGGAGAATGTTAGCCACTTTGAGACTCCTTCAGGTAGTGATAAAGCGGGATATCAAATCCAAACTCTTCTAGACTATTTCCAATCTGTATAGAACATTCCTGTCTGTGAATATCCAGCAATGTACATTCAATAAATACTTACCTTGATTTGCTTGTAGAATGCTTATGTCTTCCCATTCATATTCGTTCATCCCACACTTTTCATTTCCCCGTCACTTTCCTAACTGCAAAAACACCTGCTTCTTTTTTATGGTGGATTTGTTGCAAAGGGTTACAAAGCATTTTATTCCATTGTGCAAACCTAGATTTACGGTGTGCACTTGAATCCATCCTTCAAACTAGTGACAGTCTGGATTAGATTGTTGCAGTGCTCTCTGCATGGAGCTGCTTTTCAACAAAACAAAAGAAAAAGAAAAAGAAAAAAGTTGATTCTGCAAGTCCTAAGGCAACACACAATACATATCTTCACTGGCTATTCCATGCACTTGATGTGACAGAAATGTGCTCAACAAAGGACCATATTGCAGAACTACATAGTTTTTGTTTCAAAAAACTAACATGGTTCTTCTTCAGATTTCTGGTCTGTTTTCTCAGAGAAAGTCATTTTGCCAATGGATGAAAATTCAGTTATAAACTTCATTAAAGCTGAGCAAAATTGAGTTGGAGCCTAACCTCCACTCATTTCATCTAATGGCAAAACTTTCATTTATAAGAGACTGATTTCCATAGCTTATCAGAGCTGCTAGCTCATTTCCACTGTGTCATAGATTCTGAGGTAAAAATTGTTTCAGGGTAATATGGAAGAGACTGAGCTTCAGCTGTATATATGGAGTCATCTGCCACTTACAATTATGGGTGAATATGTTCTTTGATATTTTAGAAATTCATTTTTTGGAAACCGATGCTGCATTCATGTGTCTCTCTAAATTTACAAGGTGTTCTTTATTATAATGACTATACCAAAAAGTGATCACTAGTGATTGTTGTTGTTGTTGAGGGGAGGGTTATCTGAGAAATATAATCCGTACATGAATTAACTTTCTCTTGGCTCAGAAAATACTTTTCTTTTGCCATAGCCACTTACCATTCTAATAAATGAACAACAGCTGCAACACTCACTAATTAGTTTTAATAAATGCTGCTCAATGGATTCTTGTCAGGTGAAGCCATAGATCAGGGGTCAGCAAACCTTTTCAGCAGGAGACCGGTCCACTGTCCCTCATACCTTGTGGGGGGCCGGACTATATTTCGGGGGGGGGTGAATGAATTCCTATGTCCCACAAATAACCCAGAGAAGCATTTTAAATAAAAGGACATTCTACTCATGGAAAAACACACTGATTCCCGGACCGTCTGCGGGTCAGATTTAGAAGGTGATTGGGCCAGATCGGGCCCCTGGGTCTTAGTTTGCCTATCCATGCATAGATGCTGGGTTCACTCAAGGCTAGATGCTAACCTTGGAACCCCAAGTTCTGCCCAAACAGCTCAGCCAGGAGAGGCACCATAGCTCAAGCTAAAGGACTGCAGCTTAGTGGTAATGCACATCCTTTGTAAGCAGATTGTCCAGGTTCAATCCTGAGTATATCCAGAGTTATTTCTTTTTAAAAACAGGTAACAGGTGATGGGAAAGTCAGGCTCTGTTCAGATACTATCTTCTTGGCTTCTTACAACCAGCCCTGGCTTTTAGCTTCCTCCTCTTTACTCTGACTACGCAATCAGAAAATATGAAGATCAAGTGAAATTTTTACAATCCTTCCTTTTCTTTAATCTGCTCCACATGAATTGTGCTGTTGTGATATTACGTTTCCAAGCGTGGCTGGTATGGTAATTGAAATGACAAAATGTCTGTCAGCAAGCTAATTATGCATAGAAATAAACAGCTAATTTCAGGTAAGCTGAAATTTGTTTTTACCATTAGCATCCATTTAGAAAGCCTGAGAACCCTTATTACCTAAACAGTATTTATAATGTTTATCTAAATGCAAATGAGAATATTAGCAGTTATATTTGTGGTTCTCACTACCATATATTGCATTAAAAGCCAGGAGGCAAATGTTTGCAGATAAATTCTAACCCCTACCCCATCTCCCAGCTCACATTGCAACAAAACTTCCTAAAGACTAATTCCAACATTACTTTGTGGTGGGTGACAACTCACAATAACATCTTTAAAGCTGGTGGGAGGGGTGGGAAAACTTGTTGGGACATCTTTGTTGCTTCTGTCTTATCTGAACTTCATACCCTTATCTGAAATCCTGAATCATGACTTCTGAGCACTGTGTCTGCAGCCCAGCCTGTACCATTGCTTGCCTGAATAAAGACCTAGTTATTACTCACAAGTAAGTCCTAAATCCACATACAGTGCTATTATATTCTATCAAAGATAGAAAGCAGCTGCAACAGAACCCCAGGATTCCCCTGCTCAAACTAGTGCTATGGTTCAGTTCCACTAAAACGTTGAGGAAAGCTAATGAGTTTTTAAATATTCCATAAAGAAAATTTTCCACCTCTTTCCATAGAAGTTCCAATGTTTTCATCCCTTAGTATTGGGTAATCAATGTGGTGCCATTAAGGGTATGATGTCAATTAGCGGCATGTGCTAAAAGTCACTTCCTCAGAGAAGTGTGATGCTTCACTGTGAATAAATGAGGTTCCACTGAATTGTAAAACTGAGAGATCTCATGAGGGCTGTTGTACCTTTGTGCAGTCTTGAATTTAGAGTTATTGAATCATCCAGCTTGGCTGCTCTGGAGTACAATGTGAGATTTAAAACTCGAGCGCTTTGTGCTTTTAAATGAGTACCATCATTGTGTGCAGCAGGAGAGGGACTTCTTAAGGATTTTCCAAGAACCATGGCAGCAAGAATGAAAACAAAAATAGTTAACTTGAAATCCTGGCAAGGAACACATTCTCATGAAAACCAGTTTGATGTGACGGTTAGAGTGTTGGACTCAGACCTGAGAGGCCTGTTTTCAAATCCTCACTCAAGTCAGGTAGTTCACTAGGTGTCATTGGATCAGCCACCACCTCTCAGCCTAACCTACCTGGCAAGTTCAGTTGGACTTGCTGAACAAATCACCTGCTCTTTGTGATCTGTCCAGGGTGCTGAAGCCAAAAAGACCAGGCAGTTGCTGCCACGTTCGAGCTCAGGCTATTTGCCCATTTAGCCCAGTATTGTCGACTCCAGCCTTCCAAACATGATGCCTCTTCAGATGTTGATGGACCACAACCTCCATCAACCCTAACCATTGACCATGCTGGCTGTGGCTGATGGGATTTGGGAGTCCAACTACATATAAAGGGCAGCAGGTTGGAGAAGGCTGGTCTACTTTGTGGCTCTGAAGGGGCTTTCCACTGTTAGGATTATGATGTTCCGTTCCACCTTAAAACAGATGTGTGGATTGTTGTATGTCACGTCTGTTTACTTCCCGCACAGCCTACTGGGAACTTCAAGTGTCCTACACGCCAGGAAATGAAATTCCTGCAGATCTGTTGTCTAAGGTTGTTGACAGAGAACAACTTAAGGTTTACGTACAGCGGTTGCAATTGGGTTGAACCACAGGTAAAACAGGTTACACGGAAAGGGGGAGGATGTTAGGATTATGATGTTCCGTTCCACCTTAAAACAAATGTGTGGGTTGTTGTATGTCACATGTCTGTTTACTTCCAGCACAGCCTGCTGGGAACTTCCGTTGTGTATAGTTTTCTCTTATGCTTTTGCTTGGACACGAAGAGGAGCAGACATGTTTTTCCTTTGTCCTGATGCTGACTAAAATGCTTGTAAATATGCTTACATATGCCTCTGTCCGCTCTGGTTGCAAAGAGTTGTTATCTTTGCTGGCTTGCGTGCTCAGTCTCTAAAGGTTTCTGAAGCTTGAGTCGCAGTTTTGATGATGTTCCGAGAACCGGAGTTCGCTTAGCTGCCGGCCGGTGGGCTGGAGCCAGCTGGGGGCCTGCCAATTGCCCCCGTCTCCCACGACGCATCCCAACATCCACATCATGTATCTGATCCTTTTAACTGGAGGTGTCAGGTATAGGACCTGGTGAGACTCTTCTTGCTTAGTATTTGCTCTAACTGCCCGTAGCAGCTGATGAGGTGGAATGTCGCTAGTTTGACTGTAACTTACCTGGATTGGGAATGCTGCAGCTATGTGGATGAACCAGTGGGAGTGCTGGATTGGCTCTGCCATCTGTCCACTCAGCCTCGACCATGCTTCCACTGTCCAGATAAACTACTTTGATGCCAGTGTTTAGGAGGGCAGCTCTACTGCACCAGCCACTGCTGCTTGCTGCATGCACTTCCACCCAACTCAGGCTTGGCCTTGCCAGAACTGGAGACTTCCAGGGTGCCACTTTCAGCCCAGACAAGAGCAGCACTGCCTACAACCTTGAAACAAAACAACTCCAGGGAACCAAATGTTACTGGAGAACATTTTCTCCCCTTGCTTTCATATTTACACCGTATGATTAAAGAATGCATTCTATACATTATGGATAGCTACCTTGAGAGTGCTATTTTCAGTTCACTGAGGCGAAACCTTTGAACAAATGTTGATCATTGTTAAAATGCACCAGGAAAAATACAGTCCATTATAAGCATGTGAGGCTGCACTTTCTGCTCAAGTACTGCATTGCAGAACTATTTATTTTTTTGTAAACCCAGCATCTGTCAGGGGTTCCAATGCAGACAACTCTTGCTATTCATATATCCGAACTTTGAGCAGAACCTGCCTATTCCATTCATAATTTATGTATCACCACCATTGTTATCTCCTTGTGTTTATTTCAGCTTCTTAGTGCCACTAGAGACCCCTTATTTTCTTGGTGATCAGTAACATTTTTACCATCGCCATGCACTAAGAATGAAGGTTTACTATCTTTTCCCTGCTTGTTTTCTCATTGTCAGTGCGGTAGCGGCCACGTGGCAACTGAAGATGCAAGAAAATCTTCTACAGCATCTCACATCCACGAGTCATTATGTGTTAATTCTTAAAGGTACATCATTAATTTCTTTAAACATGAAAATATGGTCTCTTTCATTAACATTTACAGAAATTGTAGCCAGCTGTATTAGAATCTATACTACCTCTCTGTCTAAAAAGGAACTTTGGACAGTGATTGGATTAACTGAATTTATTCTGTTCCATGTTTCCGTCATAAAATAATATGGTATGTTAACTTGTTTAATTGGTATGTTATGTTACTTAGTTTGCATAAGGATTATGTTATATCATGTTTGTTTAATTTAGAGTATGCACGGTTGACAAAGCCCGGTTGGGCAAAACAAGGTATTATCCAGGAATCCTTGCTGTGCCATACCTTCAAGTTTTCCATCTGATCTGATAGCTACATGTGCCATACCTTCAAGTTTTCCAGCTGATCCAATATTTACATACAATGAACATTAGAATCCTCAAAGCAGCAATACGTGGAACATCATTAAGATAAGAATAACATATTGTGGTTATTGCCAATATGCCAGTTTAGGAACCAAATGGACTTTATCTCCTGACCATCCATTGGACTTTAATTTTCTTGATATATTTGCATGTGATGTGTTGATCTATGGAATTACACTTTGTGAGATATTATATGCTGAATTGTGTTTGAAATAGAAGTTACATAGTCAAAAACAGCCTGTTACGGTGTGTGTGTCGTTACCAGGACTGTATTTACGTAACCTAAGGTTTAGTAGTGTTCCACATAAAACCTTTTTGTTAGTTTTGGATCACCCACCCATCACTTAGGTGGCCATTTCCTTCCCTTTTAAAATTGTAAGGTCTCCACACTTTGTTGTTGTTGTTTAGTCATTTAGTCATGTCCGGCTCTTCGTGACCCCATGGACCAGAGCACGCCAGGCACTTCTGTCTTCCGCTGCCTCCCGCAGTTTGGTCAAACTCATGCTGGTAGCTTCAAGAACACTATCCAACCATCTCGTCCTGTGTCGTCCCTCCATCTTTCCCAACATCAGGGTCTTTTCCAGGGAGTCTTCTCTTCTCATGAGGTGGCCAAAGTACTGGAGCCTCAGCTTCACATTCCAGTGAGCACTCAGGGCTGATTTCCTTAAGAATGGATAGGTTTGATCTTCTTGCAGTCCATGGAACTCTCAAGAGTCTCCTCCAGCACCATAATTCAAAAGCATCAATTCTTTGGTGATCAGCCTTCTTTATGGTCCAGCTCTCACTTCCATACATCACTACTGGGAAAACCATAGCTTTAACTATACGGACCTTTGTTGCAAGGTGATGTTTCTGCTTTTTAAGATGCTGTCTAGGTTTGTCATTGATTTTCTCCCAAGAAGCAGGCGTCTTTTAATTTCATGGCTGCTCTCTCCACACTAGCACCGCTTTATTCCATTGACCCAAGGCATCTCTTGCCAAATACTCTACATATGCACATTTTAACTTTGCAGACTTACTCACTGCAAGTACTTTAGGAATCAGAAATGGCAAATGGCTTATCAGGAAAATAAACAATAAAGACCTGGTTCATGTTTTACTGGACAAGTGTGCCCCTCCCTTTGGTGGGAGAGTGGCCATGCGCCCTTGTCCTTACCATGACTACACAGGGGCTTCTTAGGTGCTGCTGAATGGATAATTGTTCTGTTTGTATGATTTGTGTCTTCAAATGGTGGTGTAGTGGGGCTACTGCATTAATCAGGTTATTGCATAAAGAGCCACACACGTGAAGTCCTCCTGATAAACATTACACAAGGTACTTGAGGAAAGACAGAAATGCACCAACTCTTCCACTATAGGAAAATGTTGTTGTTGTTTAGTCGTTTAGTCGTGTCCAACTCTTCGTGACCCCATGGACCAGAGAACGCCAGGCACCTCTGTCCTCCACTGCCTCCCGCAGTTTGGTCAAACTCATGCTGGTAACCTCGAAAACACTATCCAGCCATCTCGTCCTCTGTCGCCCCCTTCTCCTTGTGCCCTCCATCTTTCCCAACATCAGGGTCTTCTCCAGGGAGTCTTCTCTTCTCATGAGGTGGCCAAAGTACTGGAGCCTCAGCTTCACAATCTGTCCTTCCAGTGAGCACTCAGGGTTGATTTCCTTCAGTATGGAGAGGTTTGATCTTCTTGCAGTCCATGGAACTCTCAAGAGTCTCCTCCAGGACCATAATTCAAAAGCATCAATTCTTCGGCGATCAGCCTTCTTTATGGTCCAGCTCTCACTTCCATACATCACTACTGGGAAAACCATAGCTTTAACTATACGAACCTTTGTTGGCAAGGTGATGTCTCTACTTCTCAAGATGCTGTCTAGGCCTGTCATTGCCCTCTATAGGAAAATACTACATTTAAATCAGGATGGATGTAATATTTTTAAAGTCGGCCAACATCATTCCTTTCTTTCCCTCTCTCGATTATATTTGCAGAAATGAAATACAAAGATTCAGCAGCTGATAATAATATGAACTCAGCCAGAGAACAGAAAACCCAACAGTTTTTCCTCTTCTGAATCCAGTCTGCTTGGAAAAGGTCAATGATAAATGTAATCATTTGATACGGAACAGCCAAAAAACTAGAACACAAAAGGCAATTTTAGCATTTCCACCACCCAGACCACCAAACATACAAATTAACTACTGGAAAGGAGAACAGTGTGTGGCCTTTGTGAGTGCTTTCAGCTTCTCTCCTTGCAAACGCAGCCTCTCTTATCTTGGATTGGAACCCTGGCGTGTTGGCGATTCCTGCTTAGCACAAAAGCTATCCCAGCAGGCAGGGTCTTCAGGTGCAAGAGGCACAGCAGAGGCAACTAAATCATCAAAAGTCAGTGTTGTAAATGTAGTCTGGGTCGCAGCAGAAGAAAGCACCTGAGAAGAAGAAGGGAGGGGAATTCAATTCACAGAAATGCAGATCAGTATTTCCATGATTGAAGAACAAGGTTGTAATTATTTTTCCCTGTTTGTAACATTAAAACACACACACACCTATTTTACAGACGGGAGAGGCAAAGATAGATCCAATTCTAATTTTGAAAGGCAACCCAGTATGTTCACATTTGAGCACAACCCCAAGGTTCTGGAATCTGAAGGACCAGGGTGAAGGGGATCAGACTTTCTCCATTTTGGTCCATTATCATTTCGTCAGTCTGCTTTGCCCCACATTCTTCCCTGCCTGAAACTGCCACGTGCAGTTTTCTGTACTTTTCGGTACACAACTGTCCACCACTCCATCTTATATTCTGAAATATGGGAAGCTCCATCAATATTGGCATTCCGCCAGCTCTTGAAGACACACCAGTTTAGACAAGCATTTACTATGTCTGTTTTAACGGATTTAGTTTTATATATTTTAATTATGGATGTTTTAATGTAGTCTTATTTTTGTAACTGGGTTTATTCTTGTTATTTTGCTATTGGCTTTTATTCAGTTGTGAACCGCCTTGGTATTTCTTCTTCAGATGAAAGGCAGTATATTAATTATTTAAATAATAGTATAATAATAATAATGTATGCACCAATGCATATGCATGCTGATTCAGTGAGAGAGAAGAAAACGGAATCCATGCTGTTGTGTGATCACATCAAGAAATGCCCAAAATAACCGAGAACATTCAGTTGTGTGAGGGAGAAAGCATATGGAAACATTTGTGATTCATGGCTCCCTTTAATAGATTTTGTGAAAAGCAGATATTTATACATTAATTGCTTCAGTTGATTTGATTTGAAATAATTGTTGATTGATTCTGCTTTTGCTCCCCCCCCCCGGTTCTTTAACCGCTTTAATATTTTCACATTGGCCAACATCCAATGATGCCCACTTGCTTGTGCAACAGAAATCTGCTTTACATAACAGGACTTCTGGTTTCTCTCTTCCTTGTTCCAGTCCCCCATGCACCACCAAAATCTGCTTTGGGTGCTTCCCCAGCCCTCTGGAGCATATTTTGGAGCCACATGGAGGTAGAAGAGGAAAGAAGCACCCCATTACATAAGCAGACGCCCACTCGGGCCACGTTGGATCTCACCTTTTCTAGGTTTCTAACCAAATTCTTCTGAAACTTAGTATAATATTTTTATGGTAAAGGGAAAGGTAAAGGGACCCCTGACCATTAGGTCCAGTCGCGGATGACTCTGGGGTTGCAGCACTCATCTCGCTTTACTGGCCGAGGGAGCCGGCATACAGCTTCCGGGTCATGTGGCCAGCATGACTAAGCCACTTCTGGCGAACCAGAGCAGCGCACGGAAACGCCGTTTACCTTCCCGCCAGAGTGGTACCTATTTATCTACTTGCACTTTGACGTGTTTTCAAACTGCTAGGTTGGCAGGAGCAGGGACCGAGCAATGGGAGCTCACCCCATCGCAGGGATTCGAACTGCCGACCTTCTGATCGGCAAGTCCTAGGCTCTGTGGTTTAACCCACAGCGCCACCCGCGTGCCATGCGTAATAGTCCCATTAAGGTACTATTCATCAAAGTTTGCATTTATCCCAAACTGCACCATAGCCTTTCTAGCAACTTTGCATTTGATTGCTAGTTTTTTTTAAAACCACGCAAGTCAGCTGTGGGATATCGATTTTTAAGTCTCCCTTTTCTGTTGTTTTTTATGTGTTTACTATTAACAGCACAATGCAAACACCCTTCACATCAGGCTGGGGCGAGTGGGGTTGGTTGGGAGGAGGTGTCCCTCTGCCCAGACCTGCTGGGTTATGCCACCTCCTGCTAGAGTGACACCAGCATCACTTCACCGCAAGATCTGGCGAGCCTTGGGGAGAACAGGATGCTGGGTTAGAAGGGCCATGTCATGAATGAGCCAGCTCCCAGTGATGGTTTGCAGCCAGCTCTCAGGGAAGGTTTGCAGACAATTGAAGAAATCAGCCAGGAACAGAGAGGGTTAACTGCCAGGCAGAATGAGCATCGGCTAGTGCCAACTCCAAAGTGCCAAAGGTCCGTATAGTTAAAGCTATGGTTTTCCCAGTAGTGATGTATGGAAGTGAGAGCTGGACCATCAAGAAGGCTGATCGCTGAAGAATTGATGCTTTTGAATTATGGTGCTGGAGGAGACTCTTGAGAGTCCCATGGACTGCAAGAAGATCAAACCTCTCCATTCTGAAGGAAATCAGCCCTGAGTGCTCACTGGAAGGACAGATCGTGAAGCTGAGGCTCCAATACTTTGGCCACATCAAGAGAAGAGAAGACACAAGGAGAAGGGGACGACAGAGGACGAGATGGTTGGATAGTGTTTTCGAAGCTACCAGCATAAGTTTGACCAAACTGGTTCATGGGGTCACGAAGAGTCGGACATAACTAAACAACAACAACAGTGCCAACTCCCCCACTCCTTGGAATGCCAGTTGATAAGGGAATGGCTGAGAGCTGGTAGGAAGCCAGACAATGCTCTTGGGAGGGGCAAACTGGCACGAACAGAGAAGGAAGCAGTTTGTCAGAATGGGAACAGATTGGAGCTGATCCAATCCCTCCTAAGAGTCGGCTAAGGGGAGGGCTGTTAGACTGGAAACAAAGCAAGCAAAGTGAGAAAGTTCAATATCTTCTGTAACCGGAAGGGATCTTCAGAAGGGTCATCTTGATTGATGATGGTGGAGGCTGTATTAAGCTCTCCGGAGCTATCTGTTGTTTTGACAGTAAAATCATCCTTTTTAATCAACTACGCTTACTGTGTGATCAAGCCGGGGACTGAACCCCTGACAGGCCACTGGGCTGGTCCATAAGGCTCTCATATTATTGTGAAGCTCCCCCTTCCACCCACCAAAATGAAGGGGGAAGGAAATGTTGCCAGCAAGTTCTTTACTAGCAGCAGCCAGCAGAGAGCCCCACCATGGAGTTTATGTTGTTTTTGCAGAGTCCTGTACACAGCAGAAGAATGAGCAGTACATGCCACATGCTTAACTTTAGTTTATTTACACTTCAATGCTGAGAGTTTACAAGCAGGCATTTTGCCTCTGCTAGAGCAGAGAAGCAACTTCTCTCTCCTCGGAAACAAAGAACTCCGAGAGAACTGTGAAAAACAGGAAACCAGTGTACGTCACATCCAGTCTCCTCTTCCCGTGGGAAAACCCAACAGTGCATTGACTGTGGAATGTAAACAACCTGTCTTGTGACAAGCACTTCGCTGCACAGTGAAGACAGAGCAGAAACCAACAGTTTTCTGGTGGCAGAGCGGAGCAGGTCCAGGAACTGTTGGACTGAGCAGCAGATTGGGCTAGATGATCTTCAATATCATATCCCAAGTATTCTACTTTATTCTAGGATCTGAATGCAGGTGGACGGTATTTTCTACTCTAGGTTTTAATTAACAGCTGCTTGGAATTGTATTCCAGTCAAGAGTGCTATTGTGTATTTAAAAATTCAAAGGCTATTTAGCATAGAGCCATCTCAAGGCAGAAGACAAAACTACTAACAATTCTGCTTGATACTGAAAATTACCCGAACATCTTACCGCAGCAGGCTTCTCTCCAAACGCTCCTGGTTTCCCCAGAGCAACTGCAACATGGTGACAATCATCTAGCCGTGTTTCCTAGATGGCAAAAGGGGGGAAAGTGTACCGAATAACTACCAACACCAAGAGCAAGCAAATGTAGGAGAGTAAAAGATTAGATAGTATGGACAGGAAAAACTGCCTACATTTCCCCATTGTTGCTCCATGTTTCAGGAAGTCCGGTGATGTGACAGCCTAGGTAAATTAACCTGTTGGCCTGTCAACCCTCTTATGTAACACTTCCTGTTCCACGTGTGCAATATTGCAAAGGTGGATCTGCTCTAGAGCATATTTGCAGCAAGTAATATTAAGGAAGGGGTGTGGAACCTCCTGTCTAGGGACAAAATCCACTCCACCAGGCCCCTCTGTCCACAGAAATGAGGATTTTGGTAGCTGCAAATCTGTCAAGCGGTGCTGAAAAAGTCACAGCTGTTAATGCATTGTCTTCTACACAACCACAGAAGAGTAGCCTACCCTTTGGTTACCCTTTAACCCTCTTCCACCCCATCATTTGGATTGTCTTTCTCCCTATTTTAAAGGAAACAGAAAAGAAAGAAAACAGCAATGGAGCCATTAGTTGTCAGCGCATGACCTACTGGGAAGTCTTAACTCATCAGCTTGAAGACCAGTGCTTTGACAATTTCTACTCTGTTCGCTGTGGGTGGTAAAAAAAGAAGTCTCTTTTTTACCTACTATACTTGATCCCCCCCCCTTTATACATTATCAAAGCAGAAACTGAATTCCCTAAAGTGAAGTTAAGAGGTTATTTCTCAGTGACTTAATATTAACATCATTTCCCATTTCGAAAAGCAAACACAGGAGTCTAAATGTTAGTTACTGCCACTATTGGCATGAGGTCTCCCCAGACTGCAGACGTTAAAAGCTTTACGGGTGCTCCAACTGGGTGCATTATAAGGTTGTGCGGCATTGCTAGAGGACAAAGCGGTTTTTTTCCTTCTTCTCTGCAAACACCAGCAAATTTCTTTATGAGAGTTCAACAAAGCAACAGCACAATCACTCCTGAAAGCCATGGGCAAATTTGGCCATTAAAGGCAAAATGTGAATGTCGTTTTGATTGCTCCTTGAGACACAGCACAAATACCAAGCGGGGGGGGGGGGGAGGAGAGGTTTTGGTGGATGGAGAGGGTGGCACCAAAAAATGCGCCCAAAATCTCCCTGAGGGAGGAAGTTCTGCCTCGAGTCTGCCCTCTGCCCTTAAAATCAATCAGGGAGACAAACGATGGTCTCCCGCGGGCCAATGGATTTTCGAGGATTTTCGAAACACTGTCCATGCAACCGACTGTCCGGAATTCAGCCTACACTCGAGTAGGACTCTGGCAGAGACACATGCCCAACTGGCATGTTCTCTACCTCCTGGTCAATCGTTCGGGAGCTTCATAAGCTTTCTTCAGCCCATACATCACAGCAACCGATGCCAACAGACATCCGCACACTTAGGGATCTGCAGAGTCTGCGCAGTTCGCGTGATAGACCTCAGCAACTCAGCATTTTGGCTAATCTACTTTATTTACATATAAACACACATGGAGCACTGCAACATGGCTCCCTCTCTCTCTAGCATCAGACAGCAAAGAGAAAAAGAACAAAGGACAATAGTCCCACTTCACGGCCACACAGTAACACAAACATCCTGTCTTCATCACTTCCCACTCTGTGGAGTCAAAACATACACCGTCATGTGATAGACAACAATCCCATGACTGCAGTCATGGAGCAGGAATTCTAACACCGACTAGGCAAGCTCCCTTTCTTCTCCTACCCCTGCATCCTCACAAATAGGGATCCCAAGAAAGCAGGGGCTCGCGAGTAGGCAATTTAAGCGTTCCACCAACATCTTATGGTATTTCAAGACAGTATATAGTATAACTTTAGGGAGAAGTTTGTAGGTTGCAGCCTCACCTCAAAACTCCATTGCTTCTCTTCTTCGCCATCCAAGAGCATAACTGTCTCGTTATACGTTTTCCCCACTTCCAGTTGCAGTGGGGATACATTAAACTCAATCCTCTGAAGGTCAAAACCTATCCCAACACCAATGGCTTTTATAAAGCTCTCTTTTAGTGCCTAAAAGAAAGAAAAAATCAAAATGCAGGTGGTCAACCCATGTATGGTTCCAATCACTATATGCAGAGTGGCTTTCTGAATCTCCGCCTAATAGGAACCACAAGACTCTATATTGTGTGTCTCCCACTTACATTTAAAATTCTTCCACACCTATACACGATTAAACCAGGGCCAAATCCCAGGTCTTTTTCTTCTGCCTGTTATGTATAGAGAATTTCCATGGTTATATCTTGCGAGTACAATTGGCAGGAGTAAGCATGGGACAACACAGAAGCCTTCTTGCAGATACCCGAGTTGTCAAAATGCCCACTGCATTAATAAGAACTGGTCACGAAACCTGAAGGTTTTAGCTGATCATTCAATTCATTGATTATCTGTTTATTCTTCCTACAAGTAACTCGAAGTGGCTTATATATGGCTCTTAGGCAGTCTCCCACCATAGCACATTGCAAAGCATCTTCCTTGTTTAGCTTTAGTGGAATTGTGCCATCAAGCCATTCTCTATGCTTAAGGAATGATTTAACTGATCAAATGTTATTCTTATTTATTTATTAATTAATTACCTGCCCTTCACTATAAGGATGCAAGGGCAGGTGTTGCAACGTTAAAGCATAACATTAAGAACTGTTTAAAACAATTTGCAATCGTGAAAATAAAGTGGGTTCTAAAAATATTCACGTCTACTATCAAAATGAAGCTGTATAAGGAAGATGCCAATCACATCTCTGTAGGGAGGGAGTTCCACAGCTTAGGGGCCACCACAGAGAAGGCCACTCTCCTGGGCCAAACCTCTGAGTGCGGAAAAGCTACCAAGAGTGTCACCTCTGCCGATATCAGCATTTAAGAGGGTTTGTAGCAAAGGAGGTGATTGTTCACATATTTCAAGCCAGAGTTGCTTAGGGCTTTAAACACCAATTTAAACCTCAAATTTAATCGGGAAATGAACTGGCAAGCAGTGTAGCTCAGGACCACAATACCTCTCCCCAGTGCTTTTTTTCCTGGGGTGTGTGTTTGCAGGGGTACACATACCCCTAAACATTTTGTGAATCTAATGGGAGAATAAACTATATATTTTTTAAAAAAACATCATTTCTTCCCCAGCACAGGGAGTTCCATTGTCAGTTCCATTGCTACCCCCGATGGTGGCCTTTTGTCCATTTACTATATTTACTTTTCCCAAATTGAACTATAAAATTTTGATTTTCTCAAGTCAAAATAAGAGGACCCCTAAACATTTTTTAGGAAAAAAAAAGCCTCTCCCCATATAAACTGTCCGAGACTCTGCATTCATAGTCTGAGGCCTTTTCTGCAAATATATATATATTCCAGTAACAAGAAGCCGAAAGCACCAGCCTGAAGATGACGAGTGAGACCTCGTCGAAACGTCGCCTAGACACCCCAACTTTTACACGGGAAGACACCCGAGGACACCAAAACCTGCATTCCTGTACCCGTGAAAATCTACGAAAGCATATATATATATATGTATATATATAATGTGTGTGTGTATGTATATATATATATATATATAATATAAATAATATGTGTGTGTGTGTGTTAGTCACCAGGTGAAAACGTTCTTCCTCAACCAAACCTAATTAATATTCTACTGCCTTTTAAATGTGTCAGTGGGAAGGGGTGAGCGTGTTATTGTTTTGTTGTCATGTTCTACTTATTTGCTTGTTTTCATCCTGTATTTTATTCTGTGAACCGCCCTGAGATTTTATGATGGATGGCGGTATATAAACCCAATAAATAAATAAATAAATAAATAAGTAGAAGTAGTAATAAATAAAACAGGGGTTATATGACATCGGAATGGAACCCCAGCCAGAAACCTCAACACATGGGCCTTTTCTTGGGATGAGAAAGTGCAAGGTGACTTGTAACAGGATTGGGGAATCCAGCTGCCCATCAATTGTTTGGCAGGGAAGTGATGAGAGGGGGAATGCTTCAATGTTGTACAAAGCAAATAATTGAAGAATTATTCCTGTCTACAGGAAGAAATGGTGGTTCTGTAATAACATTAAGAGAGACTGTATCTATTCATGGTGCGAGTGTGCAAGGGTGAAGCAATATTGGAGGAGATAATAACTGAATATTTTCTATTATGTCTCCCAAACTATGTGAATTCCCACCCACCCCCCAGAATTGCAATTAAATCTGGACTCAAGATACTGTATAATTCAACCCTGACAAGGATTGTGAATGCTAAAATGTTGAAGAAAAATGTAAGCTGGGTTTGGAAAAGAAGTAATTAGAAAAAGAGGGGAAGAAATGTCAATTATTACATGAACAATCACATTAAAGAAGTGGAGGGATACAGAGGAAAATGGGAAGACTGGAAATTAGCAGAGCAATATGTAAGAAAGGAGGAATAATGGAAGATGGAGGGAATTCATATTCTCTTATTTAATATTTAATGTAATAATGAGAATTTCAAAAGAGCAGATTAATGAATTATAAAATATTTAATATTTACTGACAGTTTAATAAGTGGGTATTTGTATGAATAATGTTTGTGTCTTCATTTATGATATGCATGTAGTATGACCATTATTGTGAAAAATATTGTATGAAACTTATGTAGTTGATGAAGAAATTTAATAAAGTTAATTAAAAAATTTTTTAAAAAAGAAATACATATGAAAATACATATTGTATCACAAAATAGTATTTTAACTTGGTGAACACATTTCTAAATGTATTTCATCCTAAAATACTACTTTCGATGCACTTTGGTACATTTTTTAAAGTTGAGATCGGTAATTTAAAATTAGGAGGTGTGTGAAATCTGAAAGAAAAATGTAATCCATGGATGTGTTGGAAGTAGTGAAAAATATGTCACCCCACTAATTAAATATATATTAGGAGATGGTATATAAAGACTGATTGTTAATGATAGCAGCAAATATTGAAATGATGTATGAAATATGATTATAGTATTTAAAATTTGTATTGTGCATTCTATGTTATATATTAACATTATGGCATTTTGTACATTTGATACATTTAAACACAATTGTTTTACAAAATGCAGGCCAAACAAAACCCTCCTCCGATTCTTCTTTGTAGGCTTTCAAAGCAAATATATAAACGACTCAATTAAAGTTATTCAAAACAAAGCCACTCAAATATTTGAAGAGGGGCTGTGTTGACTGGACTACGGATGAACGGTTAAAAATAAAAATGGTCAGTTACCCAGTGCCTATGAAACATATCCAACTGAAGCCATTCGCTGTTCATGGACTTGATTGCTCTCCACTCTTCCTCTGTAAACTGCCGCTTCATAATTCGAAAGAAGTCTGGAATTGAACCACTCCCTGCAATTAGAAAGCAAAATGACTGGGAGAAAAAAAGATTGTTTAGGAACTGTGGGGATTATTCTGAACCAGACCACTGGTTCCTTTAGCTCAGTACAGTGGTACCTCGGGTTAAGGACTTAATTCGTTCTGGAGGTCCGTTCTTAACCTGAAACTGTTCTTAACCTGAGGTACCACTTTAGCTAATGGGGCCTCCCGCTGCCACTGCGCGATTTCTGTTCTCATCTTGAAGCGAAGTTCTTAACCCAAGGTACTATTTCTGGGTTAGTGGAGTCTGTAACCTGAAGCGTCTGTAACATGAAGCATCTGTAAAATGAGGTAGCACTGTACTGTCTACACAGAGTGGCTGTAGCTCTCCAGGATTTTGTAAAGGGAGACTGTCCCAGCCCTGTCTAGAGATGGCAGGGATCTGGAACAAATTTATATGATATTCGTAAGACAACTGCAAGCCATTATCATCATTAGCAGGCTTATCTGAAGATTTGCAAGATGAAATAGCTACCTACCTACCTACCTACACACACACACACACACACACACACACACACACACAGTGGTACCTCGGGTTAAGTACTTAATTCATTCCGGAGGTCCGTTCTTAACCTGAAACTGTTCTTAACCTGAAGCATCACTTTAGCTAATGGGGCCTCCTGCTGCCACCGTGCCGCCGGAGCACGATTTCTGTTCTAATCCTGAAGCAAAGTTCTTAACCCAAGGTACTATTTCTGGGTTAGTCGAGTCTGTAACCTGAAGCATATGTAACTTGAAGCATATGTAACCCGAGGTACCACTGTATATATATATATAAAATAGTGATGGTGGAGATTGAATCTTCTGTGCTCTGTCCATCTCTGGCAGCTCGTTGTGTCTCCAGAGATTGAGGAGAAAAAGACAATTTAAGCCACCGTGGCTGCCCTAATGCTGCTAAATTTCAAATCCCATCAGCCCCCCAGCCAGCAAAGACAACCACCAAAGATGATAGGAGTTGTAATCATCAACTTAGTTGGTCTTTAAGGTGCTACTGGAAGGAAAAATTTTTTTTTGTTTTTATTTTTTTAAAAAAGGGATTGTGAGAATGGTTTTTTAAAAATTAATGAATTGCTGGTGCACCCTATATAGATCAGTGAGGGGTTTTAACCCTTTGCCTGGTGTTGTGGTCTAATTCTGTGAATGGTGCTTCAAAATGTTTAGCTCTGAAATGTTGCACTATAATGCAATGTACAAATTTTCAACTGACCCTCATTTATGTTTCCAGCAGCATTTTTTAACCTTAAGTGCTGCATTCAAACACACTTGGATATGCCTGTTTCAAGTGGGATGGGAAGAGAGACAGAAGGTCATATTTTAAAGGCCCAAATTGATATATAATGCTTTTTCATCCAAGCTGAGACACTTTTAACTGAGAGCTGCAAATGGCGGGCGGGGGACGGACGGGGGACGACAACAAAGACAACTTCTTGGAAGGGCTGCAGTGAATGTATGAGCGGTGGCTTTTACAAAAAGCATTTAAGAAGCCTTGATCTCAACTAAAAAGAGATTTCTGTACAAGGATAAATAAAAAGGCCAATAGCCATAAGGTCAAGTGATTTCCCACAAGATCACAGGATGACACATATTCAAAGGGGAATTTATTGCTGATGACATTGTCACCTTTCTTATCCCTAAAAGCCAAAAGATTTCAATAAGGTGTTTCTCTTTCACATAGAAGGCTAAGGCTATCAGCAGTTCTTTTCCCCCTTCAGAAAATAAAATAGCAATTTGGAAGAGGGATGGCTGCCGATGATAATCCATCCTACTTTGACCAGCAAAATACGTTTCACGTGTTCCAACTTTCAGTTTAAGACTTGAGGGGAAAAGTCTTTGTGGGACAGAATAAAGACACAGGTGTGTACATACCACAGGGAACAAACCTCCTCTCAGCCAACTTTCTGCTCTATTCAGTACAGTGTCGGATTTATGTATAAGCTAAACAAGCCATAGTTTAGGGCCCCACTCTCTTGCCCCCCCCAACTCGATGTACATTTCCAAAATATAAGATTAAAAACAAATAAAATAAAACCTAGATACAGCAACAGTGTTTTATGTTGTATAGGCTCCTATTTGTTATGTGCAAATGGCTTCAGATACCTATTAGGTGCATAAATTACCATATAGCATACAGTGGTACCCCGGGTTAAGAACTTAATTTGTTCTTGAGGTCCGTTCTTAACTGAAACTACTGTTAACCTGAGGTACTACTTTAGCTAATGGGGCCTCCCACCGCTGCCACAATTTCTGTTCTCATCCTGAAGCAAAGTTCTTAACCAGAGGTGCTATTTCAGGGTTAGCGGAGTCTGTAACCTGAAGCGTATGTAACCTGAAGCATCTGTAACCCAAGGTAGCACTGTATATTCATCACAAAAAAACAGCGACAATCTGTTGGGAAAGGACAGCTGGACTTATAAAGGGCTCAATTACCTTCAAACCTAAATCCGGCCCTGATTCAGTATGTCAGTTTCTTCCAAATTAGACATGCACTCTCCTCGGCAGTGTGTATGGCGGTCCAGGGCTGCCCAGGCGAGAAGACCCCCTCTTGACCTCACTGGTGTGGTCCAAAGGAAATCAGAACAATACATTTGGCACCAGCTTGGCTGCAGGAGTTGCTGAGATGGGAGGTATAAGGTGCCATCCAACTGCCTTAGGGATTCCACTCTGGATTTGTGTAGGGTTTAGCCTTTTCTTCTCCTGAAGATATCCCACAAGGCAGAAATTGAGGATCAGAGTTTTCCTCCTCCTAGATGGGCTACCTTCCCAGGTTGACAGGCCCCATCTGCCTCTCGCTTTCTTCTACAGCACGTGCAGAAACCGTCTTATTGACCCATTATTGATCTCGTCTGCTCAATCCACTGAAGAACCTTCACAGGTGCCAGAGAAGGGCACAGAGAGACTTTTGGGAACCACAATGGCAGCTCCTGGACTAGATATCCTCCTCGATTCTATGATAATGTAGGCAAACCATGATTTTGATGGAACATATTTCTAGACCACACTTCCTCTTCGGTCGCAACCACACAAACACGTTCAGCCAGTAATAAAAACATTCAAAATCTGGATTTAGCTACACCATTTAGCATCATCATCATTCCTTCAGGGAATTGGCTCATCACCCTCCTTTGGCAGTAAATAAGCAGAACAAAGAGAAAGGAGTCTCTTACCAGTTAGAAATTTTAATGATCACAGCAAGAGAACAAAGAATCCATTTCTAGGAATGAAGGTGCTCCCAATTAAGGGTTCTACCCACTTCCTCCATAGTCTTGTAACCTGATTTCACAACCACTGTGCTTTCTGTGCTGCCACCTTATCTGTTCTTCTTGACCTTGAGCTGAGTGGATGAATGCTTTCAAGTGACAGTGAGTCTGTTAACTCTCTCCCAGTTCTCCTCCTAGCTGTTCCCCATCCAGTACTTCCCAGCTTCTGCCTTCTGAACTATGTCCCTCTGCAAACCACTGTTCCAAATCTATACTGTCCTCCTGCTCCTGGGAAGATTCAGGATCCTGAGGTTTCCACCATTCCTCCTTAGTGCAGCCCTCCTCAGCACAGTCCCTGACAGATGATGATGGCAGTATATAACAAGAGATGTTTTACAGAGCAGCAAAGAAAAGTAAAATAAAATCACTGTAAAAATCAGTCATTTCATTTCACAAATGTAAAAGAAAAATGTTGGAAACAGTTGCTGTGAAAATCTAATTTTAGGAAGTATTCAGAAAGAATTTATTTTGGGTCTATTACTTCTACAACAGAACTTTTGTGCTCTCTTGTTGTCTAGGTAAAGTGTTTGAAGTAAAATGTGTGGAATGAGGTGGACAGAGAAGCAAACAGGAAAGCCGGAATCTTTAGAAATACACCAGAGAATTCTCAAGGCAATAGTATACTAAATTAAAATGTAGCTGGCAAAAATAAATAAAACTAAATAAGAGAAATGAAGATGGAGGCATAATATCAGTTTACTGGAGAAATTACCAAAAGACATATACTCATTATTAAGCAAGGCCTTGTAGATTTCTGGTTTTAGCTTACAAAGCTAAGCATACTGGGAAATTATTAGCAAGCTCATTATCTGGAAAAAAGACATCTCTCTCCTTTTAAAAAAAAATAACAGCAATTACAATCCTACCAACTGCATTTAAAGAGAGGGGAATTTAAAAAGCCAACTTCTGAAGCAACCTTTTCCTTTGGAAGGCCAAGTTCTTGCCATCTTGCCTTGTTAATGTATCTGATTAACTATATAATACCATGAAATTTTGTAAAAGATTAGAACTTGCAGCAGAAACATGTACCTCTCCAGTTGCTGCCTGACTCCAACTCCCATCAACCCCAGTGAGCATGGCCAATGGTCAGGAATAGTGGGAGATGGAGTCCAGCAACATCTAGAAGACCACAGGTTCTCCAAAAGTTCTGCCATCATCCATTTGAAAGTAAGGATATGGACAATTTTGGCAGATCTTTACATTACAAATGTGATAGATTTTCTTGGAAACACGATGAGAATATTGCAAATATTAATACTGGATGCATAAAAGTTGACTCCTTTTGGAAGCAAAATGGTCCAGGCCCATAATTATTATTCAAAGCTTTACTAGCTAGAACCTCTTCAAAAACAAGTACAAAACAATCAACGATACAACCGGATAATTCCATAAGGCATATGCATATCCAAGCATAGGTTCTTCTTAAATATATATATATAATGTAATTATGATCAGAGTAAAAATCAAATCTCTGTTTCTCCCATAACTTCTTTCTTTTGTTATCTGTGGCGTCCAGAGAGAGACTAACAGGCAATTTCATTCAAAATGGAGATTTGCAATTGAATACCTTAATCACATGATCTAAGGTTAAACACTCATGTGTAAACCAGCAGAGAACAGCAACAGTTAATGGTCAATCCAACTAAAGCTCAGAGAGAGCTGTCTTGTAGCTTAGTATATACTAAAATGGAATTTTCCAATGTTAAACCCTTTCAGCAATAAACAATCGTTCTCCTTTTCAGTGTGCACTTAAACAATTCACAGAGAACAAGACTAGATTTCTCTGCCATATTTATTTCCAGAGAAAGCAGTGTTTGAACAAAGGAAGATACCCCAAAAATGTGCTTCCTCCAAGCGAGGGGCTATTTCAGTATTTCTCAAAGAGTGGCCTGAGACCCACAGGTGGGACTCAGCACCACAGCCTGCCCCTCTGCCCTGCCCCCTAGTGCCAAAATTCTGAACTGCATTCTTTTATAGAGGCAACAGAGTGGGGGGGGGGGGAGGGCAACTTCCCAAGAATAATAAATGCTTTATTTTAATTTCAAATAAAACTTATAAAAAGCTAACCCATTTATCTTTGGAGTGGTTTTTTTTAAATAAAAAAACATATTTATCTGTTACCCTGCAGGTTAGATACAGACTTCTGGGTCACAAAAGCCTAGGCATGAGGTACCTATTTATAAAATGGGATGAAGTGACAGAAAAAAAAAATCTTTTCAGCAACTGTGCTGCTAAATATCTCATTAGCAACATAAACGTAATTAATGTTTTATCTGTTATGAATAGATTAAAAAAGCTGTTGTGCAGCTCATACTCCTTATGTTCATAATTGAAAGCAACAATTTCTTATCTCCCCTCAAACAGAGAAGCAACAAACGCTTTTTTTCTTATGCGGGGTGGGGGAATAAGTCAAATATTATCACCATCCAGGGCACTAAATAAAGGCTTTAGATCTCTGAAATGGAGGAATCCTAGGCACATGTACCTGGGAGCAAGACCCAGTGAAACAGCAGAACTTAACTTTCAAGTATTCATGCCCGGGAATTGTCTGGGAAGAGAATAATTGGCTGCTAGAATCTTCATGTCTAATTTCCTTCTGAATGAATCGTATCTGAACTTCGCTCCCTCTCTAGAGTGTTCATTTCAGGGAGCAGACAATCCAGCTTTGCGTCAGCAGTTGTAAAATTAGTTTTAACTTATTTTTAATTGATTTCCCCTGGCAAGGGATAGATGATAACTGTTAACTGACGGGGTAGGATAAGCCCTGAGGACGGATGATAACATTAATGTTAATGACTAAAAATGTTAGGGGGGAAGTGAAGAGTATTTTGAAGGCACCGAGAGAGGGGTGTGCGGTTTCTGGTTTGCTCTAGGCCCACATTTCAGAAGTACATCTTAAAAAACACACACACACCACAAAAGGTATCTATGTCTCAGGTACTTAGAAAAGGAAATACCATCCAGGGCATTCCAAGTATCAGTCCTTAGTGTGCAGCTATGAATTCTATAAATCACTGCAGAACCTGTCAGCACATTATTCTTACAGGTAGGGTGGTATTCATGAGCAGTTTTGAGAAGCAATAGGGCATGACTCTGCTATTTTCCCCCTCCCTTTTGACAGGTGTCCTGCAGTATTTCCAAGTGCACAACAGGAAATTCAACAGGCATAGATTTTCACTACTGCATTCCCATCTTCCCAACGGCAACCATGGGGAAGCTTGAGCCTGAGTTTAACTCTTTCTCTACTCTACTCCCATTGTTTTTATATATAAAAAAACCACATCTCTGCATGGCACCTGTGGAGGCCTCCCTTAAAATCTATACAGTAAAGCACTTTAAGCTCCACTGATGAACAACAAAAAAAATTAAGTTCAGCTGAATATTATCAGGATAATAAGCGCTAGCCCGAAACTTTCCACCATGCCACACTTCACAGCTAAAAATAATATTCTGTATGCCCTGCCACTCACAGAAAATAATCTTAATGCAATTATTCCCATAAATGAATGCAAAAAACCAACAAACTGGAAATGTTCTCATGCTGTGACTGAACATACTTCAGTTAGACCTCTGATGAAATATGCTGGTGGGATCATGATGCAAATGAAAATGGAAAAAATAAAAGCAGCAGTAGCCATAGGAAGTAAAATGCTTTAATTGCACCAAAGAGGGACTTATGGAAGAATCCTATCTGGGAAGATGGATGGGTTAGGATCCAGCTGGGTTATACTGATGAAACTCCCTCATCCTTGGCTGGTATACCTCTCTCATCCCGGCTCAGCCAGGACCTAGCTGGCTGAACTGAGCCCAGAAGATCTTCAATCTTCCCACACCCCACCCCACACCCCACCAAAAAGAGATAAAGACAAAGCAAAGTAATTAAGGAGCCTAGTCTGAAGAACAGATCTCCACTACAAAAATACCTACTCTATACCAGTTAGATTATCATGGTTTGCCCCAAAGAATCCTGGGAATTGTAGTGTAGCAAAGGTGCTGAGAATTTCCTGTTAGAGATGTCTATTCGTTCCCTGACAGAGATACAGCTCTTAAAGAAGAGAAAATGGATTGGTTATTATAGCATATTTGGGTGCCAAAATGGTTTTCACATATCATGACGAGAATCCCCTTTTCAGTGTGGCGGTTTTAATGTTGCAGATGGCTTCATCCGCAAGTGCTTAATGTTTTGGAATCTGAATATCGGAACAGATGGAAAGATTTTCCACGGATCAATAGTGCCACCCTGTGGCTGCTCCTAAGATAAAGAAAAATACAAATCCCTTGTAACTCTAGTTTTTGGAACATAAAGCCTCTTTCCTTTCTGGAAGGAAAAACACCCACCCACACCGTTCCACAGAATTGGGTTCAGCCCAGCCTTTCGTTTTCCAGAGAATCATATTGGTATCGTTTGGTTGTTTGTTTACATGAATTGCTTAGCCCAAGGCAGGGTACATACAACTGTATTATAAGAACTTGGTGCTTGAGATTACTTTTCACTGCCATTTCTTTTTTCCCCCTCATCTGTCATGTCTTTTTAGATTATAAGCCTGTTGCCAGGGACCATCTTAGTACTGATATTTGCCACACCCCAGCTTTTTCAGCTCAAAGGTGAGGTAGAAATACCTTAAATGGGCAAATAAATACTGTTAGGGACTAAACCCTAGAAATTATAAATGGCAGGATTTTGAATATTTGGAGTACTCAAGGGAAAATTGCAAGTCAAGTGGAAAAACACAAGCTAAGCTTCTGTTCCAAGCTAGGGCCTCACCTAGGTTAGAGGTATTAACGTGACAAAAAGTGTTGATGGCCCATCTGAGAGGAATACTGGGCCTAGGCAGACAGAGGTTGCCATGGTGATGGGGTATGTGTTTGAGGTGACAAGAAAAGAGAGTTTTTAGAGCAAGGTGTGCTGGGAAGAGGAAGGGGGAGAACAAAGACTGGGATCCATCTTGGGCAGGCTGGCTGGGAGAGATGCCTTTGACTCCCTGGTTGTGGGGGACCAGCCCCTCTTGAAATGACCATGCTGTAAGACAGGCATCCCCAAACTCAGCCCTCCAGCTGTTTTGGGACTACAACTCCCATTATCCCTAGCTAACAGGACCAGTGGTCAGGGATGATGGGAATTGTAGTCCCAAAACCAGCTGTTTTGGGTGGAGTTTGGGGATGCCTCCTGTAAGGTCTGGACTTCCTCCACATAGACTGAAGGTGTGAATATGTGAATAAATCATATTTCTTAAAGCTTCGACATCTCCACCACGTCTTCAATTCTCCAAAGCAGCACAAACCCTGGGTGAGCGCCTGGAACCCACTGCTGGTGGCGCCCAACTTCTGTAACAATACGTACACGCATACATTCAATAAAAACATTTCAATCAAAATTAGAAACATGCCAAAGGTCTCTTTGGCATGTTTAAGTGTTGAATTGTCTCTTTAAATTTGAAGGTTCATTATTGTTCCACAAGATGTGTATTTCTTTAAGGGCCAGAGCAAATAACATGACCTAGTTTTACAGCTGTGAAGCAGTATAGCAGGTGCGCTGTTAAGTTGTGTTAATTAAGCTGTGTCAGCAATTGGGTATAGTATATAAAGAGCAGCACCTAGCTCTCTCAGTACCCTGGTGGTTGGGTTGGTGGGTCATGCTTATTGATATATTATAATTAATGTAAAAGGAGTTTTTGTTTGTGTTATTAAAACCTAGCTAAAGTTATTTTGTGTTCCTTGTCATGTGTGGTCTCCCCAGTAAGCTCTCTGCAGCGCAACTAATCTGCAAATAGCCAACACTAAGAAGGTGATGGACTATATGGAACTGGCGGAAATGACTGGCAGAATCCGAGACCAGGGAGAAGAGTCAGTGGAAGAAGACTGGAAAAAGTTTAAAGACTATTTACAGAAATACTGTAAAATTAATGAATGTTAGAAAAATGTTGGAATGAAGTTATATGGCTTTAGTAGAAATGTTATAAGGAATTAAGTATAAATAGATTATTAGAGTATTAAAGGAAAAAATAAGGCTAGAATATGTTAAGATAATTATAGGATAGAAAACAGAGGAAGATGGAAAGGAATTGCTGAAACAATTAACAGAAGTGGAATACAAAAAGGGAGGTGCGAGGAGGTCGTTGAAATAAGTGAATGAAAGATAAGATATTGAAATTGGTAGATGTGTTTAAAACTGTTTTTGTTTTGTTTTGTTAGTTTAATGTGTTAGTGTTATGTAGTGTTTTTGTATTGTATTGTTCTTTTTTTTTTGTAGTGTTTAATTTGTTGGAAAAGTAATAAATATTATTTTCAAAAAGAAAAACAAACACTAAGAAGGGCTGGGTAAGATTCCCTCCTGAAACCTTGGACAGCAACTGCCACACAGTGTTGTGGGCAATGTTGAGCCAGATGAACTGATGGTCTGGCTTGGTATATAAGTCAGCTTCCTGCATTCCTAAGATTGGAACAATTCAGCCAATGGCAGTCAGAGACTGTGAACGAAGGAAAGCTCAGCCAATCGCTGGCACCTCAAAAATCCCTCTACAGTGTGTGTTGAAATAAATGAGCAAAGTGGCTTCTTTTTCCTTTCCGAGGGCACTGTAGATTATTAATTAATTTTTTTAAGAGTGACTATAGTACACTTACCTGGCATGCTCGTCTTCGTAACGTCAATGCCAGCTTGACAGTTGGGCTCGGCAGCAAGAACAGCATAATTCCCTTGATGGGAGACATTGAAGCTGAAGCTGGAATGGGCACTGGTTAAGTCATTTGCAAGGACAGGTTTGCCTTTTGAAGTCCTTTGTAACTTTATTTCATTCCAAGGAATCTTCAGCTTCTCTGCAATTAATTTTCTTATCAGCAGCCGGCCAGCCTATGAGGCAAAATGAACAAATAATGCACAGCAAGTAACTGTTCTGTGTAAGGGGGGGGAAGGGGGGAATATATTAAGATACCATTTGCCTTCAAAAATGTTTTGACAGTTCATTATAGAGCACAGCTATGCTTTATATGCTTTTAAAAACAGAATTAAAACACAACTTTGGTAATCTTCATAGAACTCTAGTCCAATGGTTGCCATTAATTTGATTCTGAATTGATTTTAGAATGATATGATTTTAGAATGTATTTCAATTAATTTGATTTTGATTTTATGTAAACTGTGTTATTTTTACTGTTGTTAGCTGCTCTGAGCCCAGCTTCGGCTGGGGAGGGCAGGATATGAATTAATAATAATAATAATAATAATAATAATAATAATAATAATAATTATTATTATTACAAGTTGGGCCAAATATTACAGCTACATTATAATAGAATATAGAATAGAATAGAACAGAATAATAATGCACACACATATATACATTTGAGGGGTCTTAATATATCTATATATCTATACACACACACACACACACACACACATACAGTGGTACCTCGGGTTAAGTACTTAATTTGTTACGGAGGTCCTTTCTTAACCTGAAACTGTTCTTAACCTGAAGCACCACTTTAGCTAATGGGGCCTCCTGCTGCTGCCACGCCGCTGTAGCATGATTTCTGTTCTCATCCTGAAGCAAAGTTCTTAACCCAAGGTACTATTTCTGGGTTAGTGGAGTCTGTAACCTGAAGCGTATGTAACCCGAGGTACCACTGTGTGTGTGTGTGTGTGTGTGTGTGCGCGTGTGTGTGCATATATATATATGTATGTGTGTGTGTGTGTGTATACACACACACATATATTCCACTCTTCCTGCAAGAAAGACGGAAACAGGGGCTGTCCTACTTTATACTCACAGCAACCCTGAGATGTAGGCTTGGCTTAAACCCATGTTTCTCCCATCCGTCCTATACCCTCCAACCCAGCCCCCATATGCCTCGGCCTACAACTCCCTCAGCCATGCTGACAGTGAATGATGGAAATATCTGGAGAGAACCAGGCTGGGGAAGCTGCTCTAATTAATACACTGAAATAGAATGGTAGCAATGATGGAACTTACTGTCTATACACATGAACAGGAGAAACCAATGGCTGGTCCTTAGTTTGTCAGGAAATGGTTCACTTTTATTACATTTTCAAATGATGCATTTAATGAGGAACTCATAGGCATTGCTCTCTATGATTTAGCAGTGAGTTTGCACTCCACACACCCCTCCCAGGGCTATTTTTATGATTTAGAAAAGTATTAGAAAGATTGCACTCATATATTATCCGCTGAGCACCAGCACCACCTATAGCACAGGAGATAATACAAGCAGCAAACAGAAATCCCATTTTCACATCTGCCTACAGAGCTGATTAGAATGGACCATACCACACAGTTCTGCAGTGACTCAAGCCGATTTACATTTCATTTATTTTAAAACGTCGGCTGGAAGTAGACATTACAGAGCATGCATGGATGCCACCGAAGAGCCTGGCATCTACGTCTCCTCCTCCTTTCAACTCTTTTATTCCATTACATAATAAAGTTATAAAACGACCAGGAGGCATTACCATTGTAGGGGCAGTTCTGGGAGGAGAGGAGCTAAATGAAAGCTGATCTCAGCCAAGACCTGGAGCCATAATTATATATCTCTAGGCAAAAACTTTCTCTTATAACCAGGCCTTTGGCCTTTAATTGGTATGGCCTTTTAGAAGTGGGTGGGGTGTTTTTAATGTATTTCTATTTCCTCTTGATTTTAATATACCTTTGTGGGAGGGTTTGTCTGTCTGTTTGGTTGGTGGGTTGTAAGTCGCTTTGTGCTGCCCCGGGCAGGATAAATTGACCATCAAATTTAATTTAAAAAATAAAAATGATGGCGATGAGGTAAGACGCATTTGCCGGAGCTCTTCTTGAATCCTCCTTAAATTTGTGTTGTGGCTCCCAGCCTTTCAAGTTCTTGCTGAAGATTGTACCAGGGTGTTGGAGTCTATGCTAGGAGTTCACATTGCCGATAACTGTGAAGCCTGCATCGTAAATCAGCTTTAATGAGCAGATAATTGTATTCTCCGGCAGCCTTGGAAGCAGCCTTCGACTCACTGTTTTCTCGCCACCTCACATTCAGCTGTATTGCTATTTCTACTACTTTTTATTACCTTTTAACCACTGCTATTATAAAAGAACTCATTTCAAACGACTCATTTTAGACGACTCATTTTAAACGACTCATAACGATGGGTCAAGGCAAACGCCTAAGAGACTGTGACGAGGCTTTGCCCTCCCCAAGAGCCAAACAATCAAAAACCGACCCCCCCGTGTCTGGCAAATGGAGTGACCCCACAGAACACTGCTATAGGGTGAAAACCCAGAACCGTTTCTATCCTTTAATGTCCCCAGAAACAACGTCAACACCAGAGGAATTATTTTCACCTCAGATTAAGGCTGCGGACAAGCTTGGAAGAGGAGGGAGTGTCCCACTGGGGGTGGTACGGGACGCCGGAACTGAGGACTGCGCAAGACAAGAACAACATGAACATCTCCATCTTGTGGTCAGAACCCTTAATTGCATATTCAAGAAGATCGATGCGCTATCCTCCCAGCTATGTAACCTCGAACAGAAAATTGATAACCTCTGGTTAAAGCCTAAATGGCTTTGAGCTTCTAGAACTCCCCGCCTGCCCCTCCCTGAAAGGAGGCCGCCCTAAAGGGGGCCTAATAATAGGCATCTCCCTCAACCTACATTCTAAACTTACCCTAGTACAGGCCTTGCCTCCTTACGCCCTTACTGGGCTGATTGCGGGGGAAAAGATCTCACTTCTAGTTACAAATGTCTACTTACCACCTGGGGGTTCTTCCCCCGAACTTGGCTCTAAATGGGGCTCGCTAGAAGAGCATCTGCTCTCATGCTATGTTAAGTTTCCTAATACCCTGGCCATAATAGGTGGAGATTTTAACGCCCGCACAGCAGCAAACTGGGACGCGCTGACCAAAGCCAAATGGTGGGTTACCCCAAACCTTGATAATTATGATCTGGATCATATCATGAGGAGAACTTCTAAAGACCACAGAGCAAATGAGGCTGGAGTACTCCTCTATCAAATGGCCATCCGTTTAAATCTGGTCCCCTTAAATGGCACATGTCTCCCTGACATTCCTGGGGATTTTACCCACCTGAGCGTTAAATCAAACAGCGTCCTCGATTACCTGTTGGTCTCCAGGGATCTACTTAAGTGCATTTCCACCTTTAAGATCGAGAATATACAATCTAGTGATCATCTTCCCCTTGTAGCCAAGCTCTCCCTGAACTGGCAGCCGAAGGCCCATAGACATGCGACCCAGATGGTAACCAACGAATCTCTCCAAGTAAGAGGAATCAAATGGTCGGAGACCCAGGCTCAAAGGTACCAGGAATTCTTTCAAAAAGTAATCCTCGGGCCCCATCCTAACATAGGCTCTGCCTCAGACGAGCATAGCATAGTGCTGAAACGCTTCCACCATCATACGACTGATCTTACGTCCTTCTTCAGATTACCACCCAAAATATTAAATCGAAATGAATATACTTACGGTGCCCCCTGGTATAATTCTCAGTGTAAACAAGCAAGACAGCGCCTCCGTGCTATATATAATGTATATAAGACCTCCGATGCAGCTACTCTGCCAGCTAGTTATGCACAAGCCAAGCTAGCTTACAAACGCACGCAGAAAATTGCCAAACGTGAGTGGCAACACAATCGCTGGCAGGCTTTGATTACTGCTTCAAAATCACACAGATCCAGGGAATTCTGGTCTTTGATCAACAGAAGGGTGAGGAAATACCCAAGGGCAGTCATCCCTGCACCGACATGGGAATTGTTCCTGAAGAAATGCTTCTCACAGGCAGATGCTCCCTCCGACCACCTGACGCACCTGTTTACCCACCTACCTATTTGGCCTCCCACCGATCCGGACGAAATAGCCAAGCTAATAGCTCAGCTGAAACCGGGTAAAGCCCCAGGGCCCGATCTGATCCCTGCTGAAGCCATTAAACTACACCCAAAATGGTGGGCTGGCATCTTGGCCAAAACCTTTGATGCAATCAACGCTTCTGGCCTCATCCCCAAAATATGGAAGGAGGCCATTATAGTACCAATTCATAAAAAAGGTTCTCCAATGGAGCCGGAAAACTACCGTAACATCAGCCTCCTTTCGATCATAGGGAAAGTTTATGCCAGCTTTTTGCTGACTAAACTATTGTGATGGGTAGATGAGACTAATCAGATTGGCCACGAACAAGCAGGGTTCAGAATTAAACGCTCTACAACCGATCATGCGATAGTTCTTTACCATCTGGCACGAAAGTACTCCTCTCCCCCCCGGGGCTACCTCTGTGCTGCCTTCTTAGACCTAAAGGCAGCCTTTGACAGCGTTCCTAGAAATATTCTATGGGAGAAACTTGCGAAACAGGGCATCGATAGAAGACTCCTATGGCTTATAAGTCAGCTCCATGAAGGTACCCTTGCTAGAGTGAGACTTACCCCTGCGGGCGACCTCACAAATTCGATACCAATAAACAAGGGAGTGCGCCAAGGATGCATATTGGCTCCCTGTCTATTCAACCTATTCATCAGCGACATGCGAGCACCCCTAGTTAACTCATCTCCAAGTACACACGCGCCTAGACTTGCGGACTATCGCTGCCCACTCCTTTTATATGCGGACGACGCGGTAATTCTATCCTATACACGTGTTGGACTAACCAGAGCTTTGAAGATCCTTGCCACATATTGTCAACTCAACCAATTAACCATCAACCATGCTAAATCCAAGATTCTGATTTTCTCCAGAAGCCGGAGATTATACGAATGGAAGCTTGGTGGAGCAAAAATAGAGCAAGTCCTAAAATTTCAATACCTAGGAGTTATTTTTCAACACAACTTGGGGTGGAAAGCTCAAATTCAACACCTACTTAACAAGGCCAAAACTTTGTCATATGCGCTCCTCCGATTCTTTTTTTCGGATGGAGCTTTGCATGTTCCCTCGGCCCTAAAGGTGTTCAAGGCAAAAGTGGTTGCCGTGCTAGCTTATGCTGCCCCGCTTTGGGCCGTGATGACAGATCTTGCTCCTCTTGAGACACTGCAAAATCAATTCCTGCGGCGGCTCCTAATGCTCCCCCTGTGCGTAAGCAACGCAGCCATGCGACTAGAACTGAAGATCGCATCCTTAGAAACTTGCCTGTGGAAGCAAGTCTTCAATTATTGGTTATCATTGTGGCATAGATTACCAAACCACTACCTTGTTCAGTGCTTATGGAGAGATGAATTCGCTAGCCTTTGGACTAGTAGAATTCATGCCAAACTCCTGAGCTATGGAATCTCTCCTTCAGATTCCCTAAAATTAGACCAAATTACTGCTCAAAGACTGATCCGCCAAAGACTGGATGACATCGATCTACAGCGAAATTATATGCTGGGGGGAGGTGTTTGTTCACCCCAGAACATTGGTGTCACTTTAACTTACTGTGTTCCATCATACCTCTCCTCCCTTTCGACTGTTGCCCACAGACTGGCCTTCACCAAAGCGAGGTTCAACGTTTTTCCCTCCAACGTCCTGAGACATAGATTCTCAAAGGGCCAAGCCCCCGCCGCGTGCGAATGTGATAAGGAGACGCTGGAGTCGCTCCAGCACATCATGTTCACTTGCCCCCTGTTCAATGTGCCACGGGCAAATTTGTTGGGATCAATCATACAGAAACTAGAGGGTACCCCACCAAAATTCCACCTTGCTCAAATTTTGCAGGATAAGGATACCCATACGACCCTGAATGTGGCTAGGTTCCTGGTCGCTGTCCTTACCCAAAAGCGACGCCAAGGAGCACTACAAGCTAACTAAGGCGTAGTATGCCATTCCATTTTATAGTATTTTATTGTTACTGTGGTGTTTTAGCGACTGTTTTTTCCCCCCTATGTGCACAAGCTGTTATTTATGTGTTGTTTTTACCTGTATGGGCCTATGGCCGTAATAAATATTATTGTTATTGTTATTGATGATGGAGAGAGATGGTTAGTTTCTTCTGCATCCTTTTGATATAGCCAAGTGGGAGGTGGCAACTGGGAAAGGACTAGAGAAACTTAAGTTTAAGGGCTGAATGTGGCCCTCCAGGGATCTATCTGGCCCTCAGAATGCTCTCCAGGCCACATCCCTTTCCCCAGGCCAAAGCCCTCACTGGGCTTGCTTAGTACCCTCCTTGAGTATTTTTGCCAGGCTGGAATGTGTCCTTGAACTCAGATATTCTCTCCTGCTTGTCTGGATGGAGGATACAGAGAGGAGTGTTTCAGTTTTTGTAGAAACTAGCAAGCTGGATAGCTCAGTCAGTAGAGCATGAGACTCCATCTCAGGGTTGTGGGTTCCAGCCCCACGTGGGGCAAAAGATTCCTGTGTTGAAAGGACTTGGACTAGATGGTCCCTTCCAAATCTATGATCTCTTTTATGTGCGAAGGCAAAATTAAGCATTCTTTGCTCTTCCAGCATCTACTTCTGGCCCTGACCAGCACTGATTTCAGCCCCCAGAAAGCTGCTTATAAGCAAATGTGGCCCTTTGGGCTGAAAACAGTTCCCACCCCCTGCTCTAGAGAGTGGCAATAGACAACAGAGGACCCACCATCCAGTCATTTTCATTTTGCAAGTATTCAAGATCAAAAGCAGGCTAAAAGAACCCTCCATTTAAGGAAACTCAATGAAGGCCCAAACGCCCAATACCCTGGAGCCAACGCTATGCTGATGGGGCAGTTTGGCACTGAGATCCAGCGCCGAGGGCCTTCTGGCGGTTCCCTCATTGTGAGAAGTGAGGTCACAGGGAACCAGACAGAGGGCCTTTTCAGTAGTGGCGCCCGCCCTGTGGAACGCCCTCCCTTCAGATGTGAAGGAAATAAGCAGCTATCTTATCTTTAAAAGACATATGGAGGCAGCCCTGTTTAGGGAAGTTTTTAATATTTAATGCTGTATTGTTTGTAACACTCGATTGGAAGCTGCCCAGAGTGGCTGGGGAAACTGAGCTAGATGGGTGGGATATAAATTAAAAACTATTATTATTATTATTATTTATTATTATTACAGCAGTTATCAGCATAGGGGACTGGGCAGACTCTATTGGTTCAATCCATCTCTCACTTGCAAAAGTCTTTGTCTAGAAGCACCACCTTTATGCTAAAATAACAACTAAGAGATGAGAGATATTCATCTCAGCAAAGTATATCTTAAAATAAGAGAATAAATATACCACTGCAGCCTTGGCATCGCGACGGAAGACAAACTGTTCGACGCGCTCTCTTTCTTCAGGCTGTATGAGGCACATGGACAGCAACCAATCCTCACGGCGAGGGACCCAGGTGCCATAGGAAAATGCCCAACGTACTCTCTCCATAGCAAGACGCTCCAAGGAAGCCACAGCACACCGGAACATATGTTTTAAAACGTCAGCCCGAGGGGTACACACGTGGCGGAAAGGGGAGAGAAATAGGAGGCTGACAGAACTCTTGGGCCAGTGAGTTCTGGGTTCAAATCCCTACTCAAGTTAGGCTGTTGCGTGAATGACCATCTTTCAGTCTCTCGCAGGGTTGTTGTCAATGCAAAATGGATTAAGGCCCTCTCCATGTGAGGTCATTGAAGGAAGGGGCAGGATCAGAATCATATAAACAGAACGATGCTCTGTCTTTACTCCAGCGTAAACAAACGCCTCCTCTGCCCAGACCGCAATTCTGCAAGCCCCATTCAATTTAGTGGGGCTTACCTCCAATCAGGTGTGTTTAGGATTAGGAACTACTGTACTGAGGAAAGGGAATAAAGGATTTAAATGCAAATGCACCCCAAAGTTCTTCTCTCAAGGACTGGATTTCAAGTGGGACCCCTTGCAGTTTTCAAAACCTGCTCCTCTTGGCATTACTTCGAGACATTGCAGCTGACAATGGGCCAAAATGTACACGAATAGACAAATTGTTTCCCTTCTTTTGCTAGCAATCTAGGCAGGTTTTTTTTTTTAAGGAGAGGGGAGAATGCGTTGCTCTCCTGTGGAGAAATAGCGCTGCTGCTGCTGCTTCCAGGAGGGAACGGGGCTGGCTGGACTCGAACATCCGAAGTGCTGGGCACTGAGCGTAGAGATGCTCTAGCCTATGGCTGCAATTCTTAACCCCACTTACCTGGGAGTAAGCCTCGCCGAATTCAACGGGGCTTACTTCAGAGTATAGGCGTGGTTTAGGATTGCACCCAAAACTTTTTAAGCCAGTGGACTCCAAGGCTGCAGGAAGCCCCGCTGGACTCAACGGGACTTGCTTCCGAGTAATCAGGACAAGCAGTCCGCGCTGCAGAACTGCAGCAGCAAAACTTGAGGGGAAATAAAGCGCAAGCTCCGCAGTGCGCGTGGCTCACTCTCCCCTCTGCTCGCTCCCTTCGATGAAGGTTCGAAAAAGAGGAGGAGGGAAGGAGGGACTCGCGGAGGTTAGCGACGGAGAGGAAACGCAGCAGCCAATCGGGAGCCGATGCAAAACACGGCTGACCAATCACCATCTCCCTCCGGAGAGTACATAGAGGTATAACAATAAAAAAGGAGGTTGCGCGTGGTGCTCATTCTGAGTTCTGCTTCACAGCAGCCACATGCGAGGCAACAGCATTGCATAGAATACGGGGAGAAGCGGGGGAGAATCTGAATTTCCATATAGAACCCTGTCCTATATTATTTACATTGCTTCCCCCCCTCCCCGACGCTCACTTTCAATTGATAACCTGAAGCGTCTCTTTGTTTTCATCGAGCTCATGGCTCTTGGGAGCGAGGGGCGGTCCCCGCTCTTGACAACGTCGGCGGCACCGGCTGTTACGAGGAGGCGGGCTTTTGCGCTTTCTTAGCGACACGGACTTGCGCCACTCACAATACAGGACGCGAACGATGGGCAGCAGGAAGAGCCAATGGAAGGAGAGCATCGGCTTTTGCAGATGTCGGGTGTCGCGGATGGTCTCGGAGTGGCTGCGCTGGATGCAGGTGGGTGGTTAGCGGCTCGCACCGAGGGGGAAACCACGGAATGGAAGGCCTCCGCTGGGATATAGGCGGCGCGTTCCTAACGAGGGGTGTTAAACTCGCCAGCCTGGCAGCTTGAACTGGGTTGTCTGAGGTAAAAGGGAAAGCGCTATAGAACGGGCCGTGTTTTAGATTGGCGTCTCTGGTGATGAGCATGCGCGCGGGGCATGCGCAGAACAGCCACTGAAGCTGTTACGTAGCGTGTGCCCTTAGTTGTTCCCAGACGTTCCTCCCAGCTGCGAAGGCGGGGCTTCTATAGACAGTAAGGCGATGATATTCAAGCTGAATGATGCTAGGGATAAGTGCTGCTGTTTCCCGAAGGGCAGTTTTGTTGTCCTTTTGCAGGAAAAGCAGGAGAGAGTTTCAATTATAGTGGATTTCCCCCCCTTATATGTGGAAGAGGAAAGGCTGTAGCTCAGTGATAGATTTTCTGCTTTGCATTCGGAAGGTCGTGGGTTCGGTTCACAGCTTCTCCAGGTAGGGCTTGGAATGTCCTCTGGCTGAAACCCTGGAGAGCTGTTGCTTGTTCTAGCAAGCTCGATTTTACCAGCGACCTGCAGCTTCCTTTGCTCCTAAGTGGCTAACCGATGCCAAGGTGTTCGTGTCGTCAAGCATGCTATGCATTAGTGCTGTTAATTAATTTGCTGCACTTCCTTTTGGCCTAAGTGACTCTGCATGTTCTCCTCAACTTTTACAATCACACCCACCCACGACCAATCCGGTACATACACATGCATCTGTAAATGAGGACAGTAGTTTATGAGTCTGATGAAGTGAGTTGCAGTACGATCACGGCTTATGCACATTTAACATAGGCAATTTCCAAATTTATGTGCATGGGGGGGGGGGGAGAGGGAAAAAAAACCTCATCGACATCCCACCCATCATTGTACAGCTTAGGAAAGGGTGCTGAGGTGGAGTCAGTGTGAGCAGCATTGGAGAACGTGAGGAGGTGCAGTTGGCGATTGAGAGTAGCCTTGGTGATTAAGAAAACATGGCCCCCAAACGCAAGCCAGCGCCCTCTGCTGGCGTGCAACACAAGAAACAACGATTGGTTCCAACACGGCAAGAAAAAGTAGCGGCGCTGGACTGCTTGAGAGATGGCATGTCGGTCTCTAGTGTGGCACGCAAATATGGCTACAGCGAATCGAGCGTCCATGCCATCCAGGTTCGAGAGAGAGAAATCCGTGACATTGTGGCAGCAAGTGCTCCAATAACTGCTCAGGTGACAAGCCAGGTGCACGACGAGGCTTTAGCAAAGACTGAGAAGGCATTAAACTTGTGGCTTGAAGACATGAACCGGAAACGCGTGCCTACTGATGGCGTGATGTTACGGCAAAAGGCTCTCAGCCTCTATGCACTCTTCAAACCTTCTGCCGAGGATGGGCAGCCTGTGAAGGAATTCAAAGCCAGTCACGGTTGGCTTACTAGTTTTAGGAAGCGCTTCAAACTGAAAAATGTGCACGCAACTGGTGAAGTGTCTGCATCTGCAGACAAAGAAGCAGCAAAAGCCTACCCCAAGCAATTAAAGGAACTGTTAGATGAAAAGGGATACCTTCCTGAGCAAGTTTTTAATGCTGTTGAGACAGGGCTGTTCTGGAAAAAAATGCCTGAGCGGACGTACATCTCCAAATCAGAAAAACAAGCCCCTGGCTTCAAAGCAGCTAACGACCGTGTGACTGTGTTGCTCTGTGGCAGTGCAGCTGGGCACTTAATAAAGCC
The DNA here is from genome assembly GCF_964234715.1 of Podarcis melisellensis. NCBI lineage: Eukaryota > Metazoa > Chordata > Lepidosauria > Squamata > Lacertidae > Podarcis > Podarcis melisellensis. Next base: position 83,786,196 of record NC_138531.1, read on the forward strand.
AGGCTTGCTGTACAGGTCTGCAGTCCCCCGTGCCCTGAAAGGCAAGAACAAAAATCTCCTGCCTGTGTTTTGGCAACCCAATAAAAAGGCTTGGGTAACTGCAGCAACGTTTCAAGATTGGTTCCACAATTGCTTTGTTCCGGAAGTTAAGCGGTACCTTGAAGAGAAACAACTGAACTTTAAGGTGTTGCTCATTGTGGACAATGCTCCTGGTCACCCCGAGGCACTCTGCTTTGCACATAATGATGTTGAAGTTGTCTTTCTCCCGCCCAACACAGCCTCCATCATCCAACCTCTCGACCAAGGTGTGATTCGGTGCTTCAGGGCAACTTACACAAGGCTAACCTTCTCATGGATACGTAACGCTATGGATACTGATCCCAACTTTGATGTCATTGAGTGCTGGAAGTCCTTTAACATGGCCAGTTGCATCACTTACATTAAGCAAGCAGTAGATGCAATCAAGCCCGAATCGGTGAATGCATGCTGGCGCAAGTTGTGGAAAGAATGTGTGGGTGATTTTAAGGGTTTCCCAACCATTGACAATGAAGTGGAACATATTGTCCAGATGGCCAGACAAGTGGGTGGTGATGGCTTTGTTGACCTCATTGAGGAAGAAGTTGAAGAGTTAATTGATGGCCATGGAGGAACGTTGACTAATGAAGAGCTGGAGGAACTGCTAAGATCAAGTACAGACGATGAAGAGGAGGAGGATGAACAAGATGAGCCAGCAAGTTGGAATCTGCATAAGTTTGCTCAAGTCTTCCAAACAGCAAAACACCTGAATGATTTGATCGCAGAGTTTGATCCCTCTATGGAACGAAGCCTCAAAATCACACAAGGTATCACAGACAGTTTGAGACTGTATCGAGAAATGTTTGAACAGCTCAAGAGACAACAGCGACAGTTGCCAAGTACCATGTTTCTCACAAAAAACGCAGCGGTAGCAAGTGAGCCCACACAATCAACTTCTGAAGCTGAAACAGAGCCAACCACTTTGCCTGCAACTCGCAGTCTGTTGCTCAGGCCTTGCCCATCATCGCCTGGAGCAACCTCAAGCCCTGAAGAGGATGAGGAAGACTAAGCAACACGGTCATTGTGCACAGGTAAATGCTGGTGTGCTTTTTATGGGCCATTTACCTGGTTTTTAAAGGGTTATATTGACCATATGGTATTCTGGCTTTACATGCTATCCCCAGAATGCAATCCCGTGTAAGATGTGATCATACTGTATATTCCATGAAAGCTTGTATCATAATACATTTGTTAGGATGGTATTCAACCTTTACTCAGAGTAACAAGTTTGCATAATGAGCAGATTATTTCCATCATTTCCTGTGGGAACATTTTTGATCCAGGTTTTCTCCCTCCATGCTTTTTGCCTGAAACTGCAGCAGCCAATCAGCAAAAGCCAAAGAGGAAAAACTGATTTGTCTGATCTCTGTCCTTACCCCCATGGTTTCTGCCCAAAATGGCTACCATTGACCAGCAAAACACAAACAAGTAAGAAAGTGGGCAAACTCTAGCTGTTCGGATATATGAATCAGTTGTTTGTATAGCAAGGTTTGGGTATAATTCTTTGGGACCTTGTTTTCCCTCAAAAAAAGAAACAAAGCAATGCAGTAATAGTTACAGTTTATACCACAGATTATTTTTATTTTTTTAGTAAAAAAGTCACTTAAAACATTTAAGCCTTAGGAACTCATGGTGGTTACAGTGAAATATATTCACTGCAAACCAGCATACAAGCATCATTCTGTGCATGGATTTCTTCATCACTTGCTTTAAAAGTGTACCCGGAGGCAAGTTACCGATTTGATTCCAACCTGTGATGTATTATTTGGATGGCATTTCTATCTATTTTTATTATTTAAAATATTTATACACCTTTCCCAATATGGATAAAGATTCCTTGGATCACCACACCTAGTATACCATACCTATGAAGTCATTTTTGGTCAGTAATTTTGTGGTGTGTGTCTAACTTTTGTATTATCTCCTTCAGCAATAAGAATAGAGTGCAGAAACCATGGACAACCAATATGATTTCATTAGCACCCCAACTTGCAATGGAATTTCATCTCGTGAGCAGAAAGCCAGCTCCTTGGTGGCTGAAGGCCATGGCCAACAAATCTTAAATGTACTGCAAAGCTTCAGAGATCAAAACAACTTTTTTGACTTCAAAATACTTGTGAAAGATGAAGTGATCCCATGTCACCGTTGCGTATTGGCAGCATGTAGTGACTTTTTCAGGTAAGCCTATTTATGATTTAGTTCTTGTGTGCATAGATAGATATATATGGATATAAACATGGAGATATATATAAATCACTGTTACATATGTGATGTAGTTAATTCATTCTTCTATTCAATTCACAACCCTCCTATTCAAAACATAGAAGTAATTCTCATCCTATGTTGACCTTCAAAAGTAGATCCAGTCAGCTGTGAAATGGCTGTGAAATGATTTTAAAATTATTTGTTTTTGTTAGATAGCATGACTTCAACCCATTCACTGTGTACAACTTCATATGTAGGTTTCAGGTGGAGATGTGCATTACCATCTGCCTTAAAAGCTATATGCAGCCAATTCAACACAATGCAGAAGGGCATGCACCTACAGATACTGCTTCTGTATGCAAACCGCCTTTGCTGGATGTATTGATTACATTAATCGATAATAAAATTATTTATCTGTAGGAATATTTAATAACTGTTTCTCAATGAGTATTTTTGTTGTTGTTTGGATACTCTATGATGCAACACAGTATAGCATTTCAAATCAAATTGCTTGGCTCATATCCTCTGTTTGACAGTGTCTAGTATTGAAGATCTCAGAGAAGACATACAAATAATTTTAATTTTTATTAAAATACAAAATCAAGCATAAAACAGAACAATCACAGAAAACTGGTACAAGATATCGAAGCAGAAACAAAAATGGGTCTAGATACATCTTGTAATACATTCCAGACTTTGGGTATAATAGAAATTGCAACACATGAAAACAAGAACACTGTTAACATGGGTATCCCTTATCTTCCAGGAGGGTGAGCTGCATTTCCATTGAACCTTGGTTTGTGCCCACCTTATGTTGTTGGAACTGCAACTCTCATTGGCTTCTTAGATGATGGAAGTTATAGCCCAACAGCATCAGGTGGGCTCCACATTGGCTAATTGGATGTACAGAAGCAGAAATCCTGTGGCAATACATCATGCTCTTTTACTCACTCTGAGCTTTTAAGAATTTAAAGATTCTAAGCAATCTGAATCTTGAGAGTGGATGTAGCTGTTAGCAGAGAAAAACCAAATCCAAAAATTCCACTAGACTTGCCTTAGGTATGCCTGTAGTTTGGATCCTATTCTACGAACTGATCTAATTTGTTTTAAGATATACACTCATCATACCTTGATTGGAATGATGCCTGAATTTATCATGCCGAGCTATTTAAAAGTAATGAAAACCTCATAGAAAAACCCTGCTTCTTCTTAAATGTGCTTTATACTGCATTAGTTTTGCATTTATTCACTCTACAAATAATTTACCTAAAATGTCCAAAAGATGTTTATTAAAAATAGTTCCCTTCACCTAAAGCTGTATGGTTTTGGTTCTACATTATATTCAGATGGAACAGATATCAGTGATTATTTATTGTGTGTTCATCTTCTGTATTTTAACTGCAGGGCCATGTTTGAAGTTAACATGAAAGAAAGAGATGATGGGAGTGTTACTATTAGTAATTTATCACCCAAGGCAGTGAAGGCATTTCTTGATTATGCCTACACTGGAAGAACAGAGATAACAAACGATAACGTAGAAATGTTATTTCAGCTTTCATCCTTTCTTCAAGTTTCCACTCTTTCGAAAGCTTGCAGTGACTTTCTAATTAAGAACATTGATCTTGTCAACTGTTTGCAGCTATTATCCATTTCCGAAAGTTATGGGTCCACTCAGTTGTTTGACCATACCCTCAAATATGCCCAGTGCCATTTTTCCTTGCTGCTCCAGTCAAATGATTTTCTGGAAATGAATTTTGAGATACTGCTAAAATGTATAGAAGCAGATGAGCTCAATGTCCCAGATGAGGAATCTGTGTTAAAAGCTGCCCTTTGGTGGACAAAACATAACTTAGAAACAAGACAGAAGCATCTTCCCCACTTGATGAAAAAAATTAGGTTACATCAGTTATCGGAGAAGACACTGCAGGAAGTATTGCACTCCGAAGAACAACTACTTGAAAGCGCTGGTTGCTTAGTAATAATCAATGAGGCAATTAAAAGTGTGCAAACTTTTAGCGGTTTGTTTCCAGACGCTCGCCCTTCAACAACAGAACAGTACATACTTGTTCACAAAACTGAGGAAGACGGAGTACATCGACATACGTTTTGTTACAATATTAAAACCGATCAATGGAAAGAACTGATGCACACGCACATAACAGATCTGCCCGGATCAAGTTTATCTAGTTATGGTGAAAAGCTATTTATAACTGGCGGGTGTGTAGGAAACTGTTTCCGGACAATTAGACTTCATATTGCCGAAACGTATCATGATGCCACTGACCAAACTTGGTGTTATTGTCCGGTGAAGGACAGCTTCTCATCGGTATCAGCCATGAAGAAGCCAAGGACAATGCATGCATCTGTTGTGACCCTAAATCAACTGTTTGTAATAGGGGGGAAGACAAGGGCATCTAAGGATATCAAAAGTCTTTTAGATGTGGAGGCATACAGTCCTCTCTCTGGGGAATGGAAATCTGTGAGTCCCTTACCAAGAGGTATCTATTATCCAGAAGCAAGTGCATGTCAGAATATAATTTATGTGCTTGGTTCTGAAGTAGAAATTACTGATGCCTTTAACCCATCTCTTGATTGTTTCTTTAAATATAATGCCGCAACTGATCAGTGGTCTGAGCTGGTAGCAGAATTTGGGCAGTTCTTTCACGCCACCTTAATCAAAGCTGTTCCAGTGAACTGCACATTGTACATCTGTGACCTTTCCACCTACAAGGTTTATAGTTTTTGCCCAGAGACATATGTCTGGAAAGGGGAAGGGTCTTTTGAATGTGCTGGTTTTAATGCAGGAGCAGTTGGAATAGAAGATAAAATTTACATCCTCGGTGGAGATTATGCTCCTGATGAAATCACTGATGAAGTACAAGTCTACCATAGCAGTAGGTCTGAATGGGAGGAGGTTTCACCCATGCCAAGAGCCCTAACTGAGTTCTATTGTCAGGTGATTAAGTTTAATAAATATAGGGACCCATGGTTGTTTGCAATAGCAGTGTAGTCCAATATATCAGTTATAAGAAGCTGCACAAGTTTTATGGTTCTGTTTGCTTTTCATTTGCCAAAAAGCCTCATATATTAGAGGCCCAATCTGCTAATATGGTTTGCAGCCACTTTTTATTTTAATAAGGAGCAGGGATTGATTGAATGTTTGAATATATTCAAACACCTCTTTTTAAATTTCAGTAGCAATCCCCCACCCCAAAAAAAGGGATTGACCACAACTAGAACCAGAAGCTTTGTGAACTAAAGAGTAATGTAGATGATGTGAGGGTTTTTTCCCCCCTTTCCTCCAGTCAACCCTACAATATGTTGAAAAGCAATTTATGGTATGATTTGGAGTCAACTGGTCAGAGAAAAAAATATATCAAAAATTACATTCAGCCTAGGTAGCAGTTTACATCCTGGCCCAAGTTTTCAGATTAATGCACTTTTAGGGCCAAAGTAAGAGTAACCAGGATCAATCATAGTTTTGCCAGTAGAAAAAAAATGGAGTTAAAAGTTGAAGCTTTCCATAATATGTAGTAAAGTAAAATAGGCTGAATTTAGTTGCTTTCTGGATGTTGGCTTAACTGTTTACCAGGGAACACACCCCATTGAACTTAGTGGGGTGGGCTTCTGAGTAAAAATGTGTAGGCTTGCTGTAAGTTACTCAATTCTGGATTTTTTAAAGCTTAATTTAGCATTTTCCTCTATTAAATATTAAATAAAATGTCAACTATTTTGATAGGAACATTGCACACAATAATTTTCACAAACAACTTTTATTAACTTGGGCTGCAATATTCTGTTCACCTGGGAGTATGTTCACTGAACTCATAAGGACTTACTTTTGAGTAGGCAAAGAACTGCACTCACTGATAGATTAAAATGGCTTAAGTTGAGTACAGTATTCAGTATCTCAAGTGGTGTAGCTTGTTGATGTTACTAATAGGTCCTAAGTTGGTCTGTCATTTCAATGCTGTTGGCTGTGCTTTTCTCTTTATGATAGCCATAGGTAACAGACACAGCCCAAGGAAGTACCTTTATGCTTATGCTTGTGGTAGCAAGTGTGCAGTAAAGTTTTTATTTCATTTGTCCAAAACAATATAGGAATGTTTTACTTGTGCTTATTGCATCGGGTTATATCTCATCAGTCTGGTGTAAAATCATAGAGGGGTTATAATAGATCAGTGTAATTGTATTTCCCCAACTTGAATGCCTCAGTATATTTTTGGACTACAGCTCACATCATCCCTGATCATTGCCCATGCTGACTAGGGATGATGGGAGTTTGGATCCCAAAATCTCTGGAGGACACCAGTTTGGGGAAGGTAGCCAAAATTTATATTTATTTAAAATTAAGTTTCATTTCCTGTGTAAATTTACTTGGGAGTAGGTATATTTGAATTCAGTGAGATTTACTCCAGAGTGAACCTGTTAAGGATTATACTGCACAGCTTGTATTTTTGAGGCAGTATCTTTCATGACTGTTTGGATACTAATTTTGCATTTCCTCATTCTTCCTTAAATTGTAACTGGGTTGATGATCTGTATAAAGCTGATTAAGGGCATGCCAGTTGCACATACCTACTTCTGTCATCCATCTCATGTACTTACAACACATTAGATATAAGAGAAGGATATAGCTAGTTTTCTAAGGCTTCATTTCTATGCATGCTCAGTGGGGCTTAACTCCTGAGTAAACATTTTGTAAGATGTGTTTGCTTAACATCTTGCAAAAACTAGACTACAAAACACAAACTAGAGGCCAAAATATTAATTGTACAAATGCACTTTTAAGGAGTATGTATTATCTAGTAGTCTTACCTGATAGTAGCTGGGATCCAAAGAGGTATTTTAGACATGCCCAAGAACTTGGGCAAGTCTAGTGGAATTTTTACTTCCCTCCAACCTTTGAAGATCAAGATTTTCACGACATATCAAACTGCTTTAGAAAGTCCCTTTCACTAAAGTTTCAAAAATAATTTGCTGTACACCAGGGGGAGATGTATTGTTCAAGAAACACAGTCACTACTAGGGTATGCTGGACATGAGAAACAAGTGTTGCAGTTCTTCGGATCTCAGCCTACATTATAATGTAGAAAGGAATTGCATGCCAACGTATATGAATTTATTTGCACTAAAAATGTAACCACATCAAAACAGTTCTATTATTCTGGTATTGTATTATCAGTAAAGGTAAAATATGGCATGAGCTAATGAACATTTAATATATGTAATTTCTTCCTGTGGTCAGTTAATTGATTGAACTATTGCTAACTGGTCACTAGTTCAATAGATATTATTTTGCAATTACTGTATCACAAATGTCAGTGTCAAAATGCAATGCATTGTTTTTATACATTGTGTTTTTTATTTTCACTTTTACACTCCTCTGCCAAGTCCACTGGAGCAATCAAGTCTGCTACCCATAAAGGTATTGGAATCAGAACAGTCAATCTAGTTTTCCTTGCTGTAAAAATGTTAACGGAAACTGAGGAAAAGGGTTAGTTAAGGCAGAAAAAATGATGATTGCTAAATAACTGACATTCAAAGTAAGATATTTTGCTGCAGCACATTGTACGGGAAAGGGCACATCTACACAAAGTGGTTTGAATCATGTTCTATTATTATAGCTTTCCTCAAAGCACCCTAGCAATTGTAATCTATTCCCCACACCCGGGGGGGGGGGGGATTAGTCCCTTCGCAGACCCAGGGCTCAGTGATTTGGAGCGCTGTCACACAAAAAAATATTGCACTCGGGCACATTCCAGCTATCCATCTACAGTCCTTGGAGGAGGTGGGACTGTTATCCTTCTCCCTTGTGACACCTGAAGTGAGGGGTCCCCGTCAGTTCACCCCCTCAATTTGGGACATGTATTATCACCCTGAAGACGAAGGCTGAGGATCAGTCCCTTCCAGCTAGCTCACCTGCTGCAACGGTGCCTGTTGCTCCTCCTTGAACACTACTCATCAGTGGTAGAGAATGGCCACCACACCTGAGAGTTGAGCACTACGTGTTGCTAAGCACTCCTCCCTGCTCCCAGAGTACTAGTTGCTGCCTCTTTCTGCTGCTGCTCTGAGTCTTTACATCTGAGGTACTTTTACTCCACCCAGTTTTTGAGGTTGGGTGAGGGTGTTTCTAGGGTCCAGAGCAAAATTGTTGAACTTCCTGCAATTTCCTGCTGCCACATTGGATTCTGCTCCTCCTCTTGGAGCTTCCTACTGGATCATCTGAATCACAGCTGCCTTCAATTTTTGCCAGAGGAAATGGCCCCACAGGTGTCACTGGGGTTCACTTTAGCTTCCTTACTCTGGGGGATACTGGGCACCTGCCATTTTGAGGCAGGAAGGTGTGGGGGAAGGCTTTATTTTGACACAGGAGTGTTCTTGGTCATTTGTAATTATCCCAAAAATCCCTTATGGAAGTGACATCCCTGGTTAGCCGTTGATATGCAGAAGGAAAAAATCTTTAAAGTATTTGTAACTGTGCTACAAGCCACTTGAAGTGACAGAAATATGTCTGTACCTGTGTGAGTGCTGGAATGTTCATTAATCTGCATAATAAAAACACTGAGCAGTTGAACTAGTATGTTAAGCTTCTGCTCTATCTCACAATGAAGAACCACTTCCATATACCTTAATTTAGCACTTTCCTTACAATGAAGAATGAATGCTGCAGAGATTTCCTTCTGAATAAATGATTAAGCTCTTGGTTTAACACTTACCTGAAAGTAAGTTCAGTTGTAATCAAAACTTTCAAGAAAATGTATTTGGGATTTATTTGGGTGTAAAAATCAAAGGTGAGAAATAGTTATGATCGATGTTCAAAAGAATAATATAAGCTTTGGAAGGCATAGAAATGTTGCCTGATGGCATTCCCACTTCTTAGCCCCAAATGGAGTGTGAAAGATCTACATTAAAACCCTAGGAAAGCTATAGAACCATCAAAACAAGTATGAACTCTAAAAGCTTCCTATTTAACGCCCAGGACCAGTATAAGGAAACTGACAGCCACTGCCACTCCCTCTGCTTGCTCACCCTCTATCTCTGGCCTGCACTGAGTGAAGTAAGTGATAGTGTTGATCACTTATAAAATGCTTTTCAACCCTTAGGTAAAGGTAAAGGGACCCCTGACCGTTAAGTCCAGTCACGGATGATTCTGGGGTTGCGGCACTCATCTTGCTTTACTGGCCAAGGGAGCTGGCGTTTGTCTGCAGACTAAGCCACTTCTGGCGAACCAGAGCAGCGCACGGAAACACCGCTCCTTGCACTTGCACTTTGACGTGCTTTTGAACTGCTAGGTTGGCAGGAGCAGGGACCAAGCAACGTGAGCTCACCCTGTTGCGGGGATTCGAACTGCCAACCTTCCGATCAGCAAGCCCAAGGCTCTGTGGTTTAGACCACAGCGCCACCCACATTCCATTTTAAACCCTTGGGATACTGTTAAAATCAGACTTTCCTGCCTCCTCCCTCTGAGGGGGTGGGTCTACCAACCCCTTGCTTGCCTTCTCTTTGCACAAGGTTGCTGTCAGGGTAAGGAGGGCTGGGCCAGGATGAAATAGAGGAAGAAATTGTGGCTGCTCTTTACAGAGAATTCTCCACTTGTTCACCCTCCCTCTTTCTGGAGGGAGAACCATGGGCCTGCTGCTACTGCCTTGCCCACAGTAAGGATGTGGGACTTATCTATGGCCTCCAAGATGATGTTGTCTTCCCAGCTCCCAGCCAATGCAAAGACATCGGAAAGCTGCCAAGTCAGACCTTTGGCCCACCTTGCTCAGCACTGTCAGCAGCTCTCCAAGAGTTTCAGGAAGAAATCCCTCCAAGCTATACCTGGGATTGAACTTGGGACCTCTTGCATTGCAAGACAGATGCTCTTCCCTGTCTCCTCCATGCCCCTGCCACTACTCTCCCGAACTGAGTGGTCGTTTACACACGAGCAAAGTGAACACCCGAACCCGGCACATGCTGCAAAGGTTTGGGACTTCTCCATTGCCGAGGATCGTAGGAGGCAAATGTCATCAGCCAATACTGTACGCGATGGGGTGTGCGTGCTGCAGTGGAAGCAAATGTGCACAGGGAAATGCAAACACCAACAACAACTGGCTACTTTGCAAACTACGAATGTGGCGTGCACAAATATTTGTACCCAATAAGTCACCACGAAGGTTTTTTTTTTAAAAAAATGTTAGTTTATAAAGCATGTTCCCCCCTTTTGGATGTCCCCTCTCTTTGAAGCTGCAGAAGCAGGGATCGCACCCAACCATTCCCGCTGCGCCGCTCAGGTAGGCGGCAACGCAGTGGGCAGCGGTACGCAACATGCGCGTGCTCTGAGGTGATCCAATCCTTTCCACAGCGGTATCCCAAAAATCGCAAACGGGATCCACCGCCCTTTGCCCGCCCCCTTCCGTCCCGGTGAGGACTGACACGGGCGAAGGCCGACTCCTCCTCTGCGCCCCTACCTAGGGAAGGCCTCCTCCTCAACCCGCCGCCTCGCCTGCGCCCCCTCACTCGCCCTTTCTCCCTCTCCTCCGAAGGCGCCGCGAAAACAACCGCCTCTTTTCGCCTCCTCCACCAATGACGGAAGCCATGTTCGTTGACAAGCAGCCGCCGCGACCAATAGGCGGGGGACGGGTCAGAACGCGAGAGAGCGAGTGGGGGCGTGGCGGGCAAAGTTGCGCGAGTTGGGGAAAGGAGGCGGTTGGAACCGTTGGGGAGCGCGAGCGAGTGGCGAGCGCGCGGCGCCGTCCAATCGGAGCGCCGCGTGGATGGGTGAGTGACAAGCGGCCTCGTCGGCGGCCGCGGCAGGCGGGTGGGGGTGGGTCAAAAGGCCGGCTGTTCGGAAGGGGGAGCGGTGCGCGCAGGTGAGTCGCTGAGGGAAGGAGGAAGGAAGGAAGGGGAGGAGCCGCGTCCGCCTGTGAGGGAGCGCCGGGGTAGATCCCAGTTCCCTGGCTATGGTGTGTGCGTATGTGGGGGGGAAGCTCGGCTCTTTTCCTCCGCCTTCTCCCACCCCTGCCTCCGTTCACGCGCCGCCGCTGTTTCCCTCACGGGCTTCCTTCCCCTCTTCCGCCATCGCGTGGCGTGGCCGGGGGGCGCCAGGTGCGCAGCTTCCCCGCGCCCCACCCGTTTTCCCGAGGAGAATATTCGCCGCCGACAACGCTTCGTAACATCTCCACACGTTCAGATTCCAAGCGGGGTGTATGTGTGTGTGAAGGTGAACCGCGGCGGCCCCTCATTTCCCTCGTCCCCCGAAGGAGCCCCGAGGTGGTAGAATGGGCCGCGCCGGTCCTGGTGAGGGATGCTGCCGTCGCTATTGTCGTTGTGTTTTTGCTGTTTTGTTGGATTTAAATCCCCATTCTTCCTACCAGAGCCGTTGGAGTGGTGTGCGACGTGTATAAAACACAGTGGCTGCACCAAGGACTGCCTACTCGAAAGCTAAAGCAACAGCCCCGCTGGAGAGCAAGAGTTCATTTCCTAGAGCAGCTGAGGAGGGTTGCCTTCTGATACCTTATCTTCTTATTTCATCTTCTTGTTCCACCCCCATATTCCTTTTTCGAATTATTCCTACATACCTGTTTGTAAACTGCTGCAAGATGGGAAATTGCACAATAGGTTCTGGGCCAAACTCTCACCCACAGTGCTTGTTTTCTCCTTACAATGAGGTGGGTTTTTTAAAAAAGGGTGTCCTTTAAAAGTAGATTGAAACTTAGTGGTTGCATCACAATTTTATGGAGAAAGTTGGCCATTAGGGCTATGCTGAGGTGGCGACTTCCTGATCAACGGCACCCAGAGCTAGTTTTCAAAACATCCTCCTCTGGGCACCCTGTTCCAATCATACAAAGGCTCTCTGTCGCTCAACAACTTTGGCTGGATGCTCCCCCTAAAAAAAGGTGGTCAAGTTCCAGCATCTCTTTTTTATATGGAAAAAAGCCACTTTATAAGTGTGATGCAGTCAGCTAACATAGGAAACAGGCAGCGTTGATCTCAGTGGGACTTTTTGAGTCGAGTTAGGATTGTGCTGGCCATGATATGAACATATGCTGATCAAAGCCCAGGCGTTGTATGGTGAAAAAGGGTAGCTCATACAGGATGGATGTTGTGCCTTCTCTTCCCCCTTAGACACTTTAAATATATATCATGTGCTTCCCCCATCTTTCTGATCATATTCGCAACATAGGATAGTATTGCTGGTCACCTGTTATTCAGTGTTCTTCACAACAGTATCAGCTGCAGCCCTTACTGCCTCTTGTAATCATTTGGAGAGTAAATTAACTCATGGAGAAGAAAAACCTGCCTGGTTCTGTTTACAAAGAAGTCTGTGTGATGTCGTTAACACTGAAGGTGCATGAACAAGGTACAGTCCTTTGCCACAATCCACTCCTAAAATCATATGGAACCACTAAATTCTCCTGCCCAGTCAGGCATTCTCCTGCAGCTGATGACCTTCAGGGCTACATTCCTTTGGGGTAATTGGCTGAGTGCTTTATATGTGGGTGGAGGATAGAGGTGGAACCCAAAGTAGGCAAGGTACGGCACTTCTCTCTCACTGTTAGCCCCATTTACCACCTTCTTGACAGCCACATTAAATGAGGCTAACAGGTACAGGCTGCTCATCCCTCTTCTAGATGTTGGGGGGGGGGGGAATTCAACCTCCAGTTCAATTTACGATTTGACCAGGGCAATCTGAGATGCAATCCAAAATGGATCCACGAATTACCCTCTCCCTAAACCCAAGGTTAAAATCTGGGATTTCCAGACTTCATTGACATCATCAGTTTATTCTCAGGTTTCTGTGATGCATCCCCCTGTAAGTGTACAGAGGGCACAGGATAAATTATTGGTATTTGCACACTGATCAATAGACTATTGGTACTGGGATAAAGGTAAACTGTGAAGATTATTGTGGGATCTTGCAGCATAAACAAGTTGGAAATAAAACTTGTTGATGACATTCAATATTGACAGGTGCAATATACTAGAAAAGGAACACCAGATATATTTACAGAACATTGTGTTCTGTATTAGCTGTTGCTACCCAAGAGAGAGGTGCTGGAATTGCTGTGGACAGCTCCTTGGAAAGATGTAAAGCTTTTACATAATGTGTGTACAGACTTTTCAGTTTTCATTGGCTGTTGTAGATCTGGAAAAGTACTTTTTGGTTTTGAGGAAAGGCTGTGAAGTCAATCTTTAGTTTTGCAATTAGGATCTTAAGAGAGGATAGACTGAAGAACATGAATGGATAGAAAAAATATTGAGGCAGCCAAAACTCTGCACAGTATTCCAAATGCATTTGTGCAAGAGATTTGTATAACAGTATTATATTGGCAGTTTTATTTTCAGTTCCTCTCCTAATTATCCCTAGCATGGAATTCGTCTTTTTCACAGCTGCTGCACAATAGGTCAACATCTTCGAACTATCCACTATGACACCAAGGTCTTGTGGTAGAAAATTCATGATAGAAGATGGAATGCAAGGAGCTGCATTTGGGGCGGGGGATGGAATTCTAAGAAGCTTCAACAGGATGTGGAAATAGCTCATCTCTATATATGCAGCATCTGTCTCTGCTTCTGAATTAACCTCTCTTCATTTCTAAAAATCATCAGCATTGGTATTTTTTTTGGAAGAAAGCATAATACCAGGAGAAAGGTTTTATAAATTTAAAAATAAAAGCTTTCCCCATAGATAATTTGGTCCTTAGCTTTTAAACAGATTTTTCTCCTCAGTGATTGTCAAAATGGGAAAGAGCTTTTGAGAAGCAAACTTGAATTGTACAGTCACACAAATGTACACATTTCAGAGCAGGCTATTGCCACATTTGCAACTGGCATATGGAAGTTAAGAACAGCAGAAGAACCTTTCAGGGTAAAGCCAAAGAACCATGTAGTCCAGCATCCTGTTTTCTACAGTGTTTCACCAAGTGCTTTTGGGAAGCCCAAAACCAGGTAATGAAGGCAGTGGACTTTCCCTACTGTCCCAAAACTGAGTATTTATATACCACAGCAAATGGTATTTAAAAGTAAGCTACCTGGAAGTTTCCCTTAGTTGTTGTGGTGAATAAGCCATTGATAAATCTATCATTGATATTGACTAATCCCCCTTTAAAGGCATCTAGGCCAGTGAGCATTGCCACATCTTGTGAAACCTGGTGGCTTTTGCATTCTATAAATAAAAACTGGATACCTCAAAGATTCACATTAGACAATTGATTGCCTGATGTCTTTGAAGTACTATATCTTTTTTACAAATAGCATCCACTAACACTTATTTTGAAGAGAAACCAATAGTATCTTCCATACTATTGCGTAAATATTATTACGCAATTGGTTGTCTTGTCTAAACCTCTAAGGTTTCCTCCCCTTTTGTTCCTTTATTAGATGCTTTTGTTTTTATTTAATTGAGCTGATTTTAGTTCGTTGGTTAAAATTCAGTCTTTGCATATTTCTCGATGGCATTTACTTTCTTGGCTCTTTGCATTTATGAAAGATAAGAGGAAAAGCTGAACTACTGAAACAAGATCTTACTGCAGGAACAAGCTGAATTGCAGGGTGATTGTTAAGGAACATAGCAAATCACTAATCTCTTGTCTGCTACAGGAAGAAGTACATTGAAAGCTGAAGAAGATGAAACAGCTACAGCTAAAAAGGAAAAGGAAAAGCAATTTTAGTGTTCAGGAAACTCAAACGCTACTTAAAGAAATCCGAAAAAGGAGAGAAGTGCTTTTTTCTAAACAATTAAATACAACCATTAATGAGATGAAGCGGAAGGCTTGGGAGGAAATAGCAGAATGTGTTAATGCTGTTGGTGAAGGAGAGCAAAGGACAGGGACAGAAGTGAAAAGGCGATACCTCGATTGGAGGGCCCTTATGAAACGGAAGCGGCTTAATACCAACATAAAGCTTGTGGGTGCTGGCTTTCACCTTCCATCATCTGATTTGGATGATTCTCTCAACGAAGATATTGATGAGAAAATTGGGTTTCCAACTGAAGCTAGTTTTGAATGGCAGAATATTTCAGACTTTAGAGAAGCAGGTGGATCATTAACAGAAATAAAAGTGGAAGAAGAGGAGGAGGATCCACAGAGTTTTGAAGTAAGTAGTTTCATGGTAAGTATATTTTATTTGTATGCTTTCCTTTTGTAAAATTTCCTAGCTCAGCTACTGTATAATTTTCAGTCCTTGGTGACAACTCATTCTGTTGTCTCCTAGAATTGAAGCGAAATCACCTTTACAGAGCAATACTGAAATAAGGTTACCAGACGTCCCTGTTCCCAGGGACAGTCCCTGGATTTACAAATCAATCCCCATACAAAATCGAAGTTGAAAAGTGTCCCTGGATTCATTGAAAACATCTGGTAACCTTATACTAAAATCTGACTGAAGGCCCACTGATGGGTCATTGGAAGCAGTGTAAGTGCCACTCAAAGGCCTGCTGGCAGGATGGCATGTATGGCATTGGAGCCCCCATGAGGAAAACTCTGCAGGCATAGACGTTATGCCAACAGTCTTATGCCAGTGGTGAGACCACAAGAGGGCAAGTCAGGGTAGCTAAAGAGCTGCAATATCCTCAGACCTCTTGTCCATTGGACCTGTCCCTAAAAAGGGCCAGCAGGTTTAGGAAGTAGGAGAACACCACAGGGCCCCACCCCAAGATAGGATTGCTTTGTCCATTGCTCAATCTGCACAAAGTTTGGATAACAATGAAACATGTAGGTGAGATCTTAATGTGCTCTTCCAAAGGCTCACAAAAATCTTAGTCTGAGGGCCTCTCTCAGAAGCTATATAAAGTTTCTGCCTTGCCTTTCCTACAGCTGATAGGTGTATCTTTACCTAGTGCAGAACATCATTAAATTGCTAATTGATTTTCTTAGTTTCCTATTGAGGAAGAAGAGGAGATTCTGTCCTCAGTGTTGCCAGATTCTAAAAAGGAAAGTGACCTTCCTGATTTCACTCACATCGAAGAGTTTGGCAATCTAAGCTCTGCTCAAGCTAGGCTGGCCTATGAAGATTCTCATCTGCTGATTAGCCTTGAAAAACAGAAGCTGGAGTTAGAGAAACAGCGACTGGATATCGAAGCAGAACGCCTGCAAGTGGAGAAGGAGCGCCTGCAGATCGAAAAAGAGCGGTTACGGCACATTGACCTGGAGCATGAGAGGCTTCAACTGGAAAAAGAGAGATTACAAATAGAGCGAGAGAAACTGAGGCTTGAGGCTTTGCATGCTGAGAAACCTGTGCTGGAAAATGACCCCAGCCAGTCAGAAAAACCTGCCTTGCAACCTCTGGATCTAGAAACTGAAAAACTAAAAATTGAAAAGGAGCGCTTACAGCTCGAGAAGGAGAGGCTGCAGTTCTTGAAGTTTGAATCAGAGAAATTGCAAATCGAAAAAGAACGTTTGCAAGTGGAGAAGGAGCGCCTTCGAATTCAGAGGGAAGGGCACCTGCAATGAACTTGGAGAAACCATGATTAACAATGCTGTGCTTTGTTTGTTCTTCCTCCCTTTTTTCTTTTTGAAAGGGTAGCTTGGTTTCAGTAAAAGTGTTGGATAGTCTGGTTGTCAAAGCGTTTCACCATCCAAGAGAATCCTGCTTTCCATTGCTTTGATACTGTGATGCTTACATCTTGACAGTACTTCTTTTTCCATTGCCAGAGTTGAACATTAATGTGTTCAAGTTTAAAAGAAGCTAAGGAATGGTGCTCAGTAAGTCAGTGTGCCTGTGTAAATGGAGCTTATGTGTGAAATTGCATTTCAGTGTAAGAGAAGTGTTAAATGTCCTCTTGCATTCTCTGTTGTATAGATTTGCCTCCACATTAAGCATCAAGGCTTAGCTGTATCCTGTCCTTCTTAAGAGTGTTATTCTAAATCCATAGGAGCTTTCAACACAAATTTGCATTTGATCTAAAGGAATGAGATTAAAAGTAGGCCTTATGCTTTACATAGTGTTAACCATGAAAGTAATGCCTTTAAAATGAGGTGTGTTCTTCTCTAGAGAAATGTTGAAAGGTCAGACTTTGAGGCTCTCAGTAGTTTTCCTACTCAACTATGTTTGTTAGTAGAAAAAAGAATAAATGAAGCTTCATGTATGAAAACACAGATTTCACCATTTATTTCCAAGCCAGACTTTAGAACCTCTGGCTTCTGTAGATAGCTTTGGTGGCCCACTTTGACATTGAAGTGTTTGAGCAGAAATATATCTTGTGGGATTTACATAGATTATTTGTACATGTCAGTTTATTTATATCACTATGTAATTACTTTTATTTTGCAAATAAAGTGTTATTTTTTCTTACTGAAATAAGCGTGTGACTCTACAGTGGGAGGACAATTGGGTGTGTTGCAGATTCCTGTTCCTATTCCCTGTTAATCAAATCATTTTAAAGAATCAAGGCTTTGAGTCTTGTTAATATTAAAGTTCATCCACTTCATCTGGCTGGTGCTTGGCCAGTACCAAAACACAAGCAAACCTGCGTAGTTGGTGTGACAGCTGGATGAGGAGTGGGACAGAGGCAGAGTGCTTTTCACTGTTGCTTCTGCCATCTGTATTTGTGACCTTCAGCTGATGAGTCAGAAACCACTAGTGCAGTGTTTCCCAACCTTGTGCCTCCAGCTGTTTTTGAACTACATCATCCCTGACTAGCAAGACCAGTGGCAAGGGATGATGGGAATTGTAGTCCAAAAACAGCTGGAGGCACAAGGTTGGGAAACACTGCACTAGTGGGTCGTAATCTGATCCAAGGTGGGTCACAACAGGCGCACTGTCACCATGTCAAGAGATTAAGAAATGGGTCTTCAAATAGACATTTGGGTTAAAAGTGGGTCCCAAGTGAAGGCAACAAGAATTGGACTAATCAGTCAAAGTTGTATGTCATAGGTATTACCAAATAAAGTCATACTTCAGTATATGAAGCCACTTATCCTAGTGTTCCCATATGTAACTGAAGTTTTCCAAGTGGCAACAAATTCCGTTGGTTTAGCAATCCTCTTCAAAACCTTAAGATGATGGACTCTTTTTTTCTGAGGCAACTTAGATCTGTGCTGATGGGAGCTCTAATAGATGCAACCAACATTAGTTAATTTTGGGTAAGTTTATATCCAAACAAAAAAACAATGACTGCTCACTGGTAACAGGGTGGTGTTAAAGGAATGTAGTACTTCGCTGCTGTCACTGAGCAACGAGAAAGATGTGCCCATACCCTTACAAGCTGAAGATTGCTGGAGTGGCACACAATTGGTGAATGGCAAGCTGCACACACAGGCAACATTTCACCAGTTGTGCACTGAGATGGTGCTACTCTGCCTTCCAGCAATGCATGCTGGAATAGGGGTATGGTGAAGGGGTTTCTCTGCCCCTCGGTTGTTACTTGGTGTGACAGCGTATTACACCACTCCTCCATGAATTACCACTGTTGTCTTGAGTGCCTTTGCTACTCTTTGAACCTGCTTTAATTCCTTGAGTAACTGGGCTGTGGTATACTGTGCCTGGTTTCCATTCTCCACCCCACCCTATAATTGTACTACTCAATCATTAGTCAGTTGGATCATAAGGCGTAGAGTTGCCAATTCATTTCATGCTGTGTAATGCAATGCTTTAAAGTCTGTAATTACATTACACAAGGCTTATGATCCATCCTGAGATAGCTTGCTCTTGATGGATAGCACCATCAAGGAGAGCAGAAGAGCTAGAATGAGATGGGGAAAGAGTACAATTTTAATTTGACTCTTCTGTTTAGGAGTTTGAACACTGCTTTTCAGTGGGATAGTTATCTGCTGGATAAGAAGATTAAGGGAATAAGAACTACCAGAGTTTCACACTCTAAAAGTTAATTTAGCTGTTTTAAAGTTCTAGTTAAGAGTGCTGTTAGGTGATCATTTTCACAAATGAAAATCCATGTTTAATAGAAACACAATTCATTCTGTCACAAACAAGCCATATAATCCTAGCTGGGAATCATCATACACTTTCAACCTGATTGCAACAGTCTCCCATTTGGAGTGGTGGTTCAGATAAATAATCTGGCCATGAAGTGGCCATTCAATGAGGCTTGTGCATAGGCTTCTGGTCCTTTGTAGCAGTTTGGGCATTTCCACTGATGTTTACATTGGAGCCTGCTGATTGCCATTACTTGGTTTCAAGTGAGTGGTACGGGGTGAGTTTACATCATAATTTTTATGTTAACAGACTATATCCTTACCAGTAGAATGATGGAAACATCTGTCTCTAGGCATGGATGGATGGATCTCTGCACCTTGTTTTCTCTTACCACCCTAGGCAAATTATTAAGCGGTAGATTTCCCAGGGCATGATAAACCCAGCAATGACTTAAAGGCAAACAGGGTTCAAGCCCATGAAGAACTAAGGCCTTATATGAATAATAATTTGCTAATAGTAGTTATAACTGCCATGGTGGATGAGATATTCAGTGATGCCCAAATATTTTCATATATGGACACTGGCAATTATATGCCACCAGTTATCAATGGAAGCCAGTGTGGTGTGATGGATAGAGTGAAGGCTGAGATGCCACTGAGACTTGTGTTTTGTGGCTCATAAATTTTGATTTCAGGGACTTTTACCATTTAAACAGGTGAACATTGATTATTCTCTGACCCCAAGCTGGAGAAAAATGCAGTTCCTTCTCTCTCTAATATACTCATCACACAATTCCTGCTATCCACCATCCAGACACTCATATCCCAAGATTGATGCTCTGGCATAGTATGTGAAAGGAGGGAGTTCTCTACCTTGCAGGTGCCCAACTGAGAAACAACTTTCCTTTTTTCCTTTCTCCTGTTTGCTACGAGAACAATAGTAAAGCAAGAGGGTGGGAGGGAAAAAGAACGAGTCCGAAGAAGTTTTAAAGTCCATCAGACTGTGGGGTCTGTTGGCTTGGCAGGGTCCAAATTGATTTGGATTGTATAGGCTTATGTTGAGCTGTTTCCCCATTTTTTGAGATGGGGAATAGCTTGGTTTACTCTGAGCCATTCTCCAACACGGGAGCCCACCTATTACTAACAAACATGAAACATGAATCTCTATTTGTGAACTTGGACTAGTTGCTATCACTTGACCTCATCTCTTGGATCTGAAGAGAAGATGGGGGGGGGGGGAATCTGCACTACCCCGAGCCCCTGAACCCCAGTGGATGGGACAAAAATATAAGCAATCCATACACATCATCTCCAGTATTTATTGTTGCAAAACACTATCTGCTAGAAGCACATTAGATGATCATTCACATAATGGAACTACTGTGTATCAGAATAGCTCCTTAGTGAGGTAATTCACCACCGATAATATTTTGCTTCACACATTGGGCCCAAGAGCTAAACTGATATGCGCTATGCTATATTTTTTGTTTTAAAACTCGGGTGTCTATAATCCTGCTGAAAACATCAACCCTTTCAAAGCCCTTTCATCTTGGTGAAAAATAAATCACCTTGGAGAGCCAATCTTAGAAGTCTTTACATTTTAATATTTGCTGCTAATGAATGCTGATGTCTTAGATTGCCCTGGAGCCTGAACTTCTCTATTTATTCACAGAGCAGACTTTGAATAGCTGACAGCAGAGGTATTTTGTCTGCAGCATTCTGACAGCCTGCTTCCTTTCAAGTCTAAGGAAATGTGGGAGAAACTCACATCTCAAGCACCCATGTCAATCTGGAGCAAGCAGGACTATGTAATACGACATTTACACCTGAGCGAGTTATGATTCCAGCATATTGATTTAGCACACTCACTCATGCTGGGTAGGATGGAGAGAGTTCATGCATTTATGAACCAAAGATGCAGTAGCACACACGGCAACCCCACAGTATATATGCAGTGTGTGATGTGAACGTTGTGTGAGTACAAAGTAGGCCCAATTGATGCAATACCTTCATAATGGTTAACTTATCCCAGAGCCTTTAGGGGAACTGAATTTCTCTAAAGCAAGAGCTGCTATGTAAAATATTCATACTTTAAACAGATGCAAATCCCAGCTCCTCACAGCCGTTCCTAGTTTTGGAATATGTTTTTCCCTGGGTAAATGTTGTGTCTCACTTAGCGTGACAATTGGCAATGTATGTGTCCACTTCTGCTTTAATGCAAACTTCCTCTACCCCAAAACCAAATTAATTCAACTCTGGGCAGCGTACACAGCAGTCCTTGTTTTGCTAGCACCCTAGAAGTCTGTGTACAAATATGTCGCTATGGTGGTATTTTTTATATTTATTGTATTTAGCGGATGTGGGTGGCGCTGTGGTCTAAACCACAGCCTGTTGGGCTTGCCGATTGTAAGGTTGGCAATTAGAATCCCCACAACAAGGTGAGCTCCCGTTGCTCTGTCCCCGCTCCTGCCAACCTAGCCGTTCAAAGCCTACCAGTGCAAGCAGATAAATAGGTACTGCTACGGCAGAAAGATAACAGTGTTTCTGTGCGCTCTGGTTTCCGTCATGGTGTCCCATTGCACAAGAAGCAGTTTAGTCATGCTGGCCACATGACCCGGAAAGCTGTCTGCGGACAAACATTGGCTTCCTCGGCCTGAAAAGCGAGGTGAGTGCCACACCCCATAGTTGCCTTTGACTGGACTTAACCATCCAGGGGTCCTTTACCTTTACTTTTTTACCTTATTTATTATAAGCACTTGTCTCGGTAGTGTTAAACTAGCAGGCTTTTGAGCTGAACAGAGCTCTTGTCCAGAGAGGCTCGAAACAATGCAGCCTTTCCCTATCAGGCTCTGCTTGGATTTATCCAAAAGTTTAAATCTTAGCATGCAATCCGAGGAAATTATTATATAGGAGTCAACATTAGAAGTTAACTGAAAAAGGTAGCCCTTGAGTTTTACCTGTCTCACCTCTGCAATGTGTCGTTCAGTTTGGCTTTGTTCCTGACATCCTGACATGGAGCTTTCTTCACTTCACGCCAGTGTCTGTGTCATTAACTAGGTAGTGGCATAAGGACCTGAAATATGTTAAACTGCACATTTCTTTTGTGGGGAGGGATGTTGCTGCAGGGAAATGAAATGACTGCCTTGTGCCCTCTCCCCACCCTCCCCAAAATCACACACCCCCATATATACATATTGCTTGACAGAACACCTATGTTACAAATATTATAATGCACAGATACACAAAATTATATATACAAATAAAGCAAATGAAAAATGAAAATAAAACAAGCTGGACAAGCTACAAGCACATTGTGATGTTTGACATGATGTTCTCTACATGTCTCCAGATCTATCCTCCCCAAGTCGTCCTCCTCAGTCTTTTCCTCATCCACTTGTGTTGAGTCACTCTCCTTCATCTTCCCCATATCTCCACTATATAATATCTCTTATTTTGTACCATGCCCAGGACCCAGGCTACACATTGCATCTTCTAACGGAGGGATGCTGCTCCTGAACTTCTTAGGGAGGTGGAACTACTAAGAGGGTCTCCTCTGCTGCTTAGGGCTATAAGCAGAAAGGTGAGCACCTTGAATTGAACCAGAAACCAACTGGCAACCAATGCAGCTGGTTTTAAACAGGATTGCGCTTTTGGACTATAATCCCCATCATTCCGGACTACAGAACATGCTGGGTGGTGCTGATGGGAGTCATAGTGCAGCAACATTTGGAGAACCACAGATTTCACATCCCATAAATTGCTCTATGGAATAAGGCACGGGTGGGGAAACGTTTGGCCTCACGGGCTTTCTGATTTAGGAAAGGTTTTGTACTGACTCCTGCTGAGCTGAGCAGGGTTTAACCCTCTGGGTGGAGGGGAATTACATCCTGTTGCTTTGGCTGCATCCACAGCCCACACAGAATTGAATTTAGCCCATCAGCTGACAGCACCCACTCATTGGAGTAACCTCAGCTGATTGACAGGTGAAAAAAAATGGCCTCATGGACCAAACTGGAACCGCTGATGGACCCAGATCATCTTGTGGTAAGGGATGTACCAGGAAGGAAAGATTTGCTGCAGAGTTTTACCCCAGTTTAGACAGTATAATCTGTGGTACATGCAACATATTACCTGGCACTTGTAATTCCCTAACTTCTGCTATCTCTTTTCAGTCTAATGCAGATTGTAAGTCTCCTAAACAAGGACTTGACTGCTCTGCAGGGAGGGTTTAGAACACTATTAATATTATATCAAAATCAAATAGTAGCTGGAATGGTAGCAGCTGTATGTTTGACCTATACTGCAAATGCAGAAAGTACTTTGGTCCCATTTTGCAAGGAATTTCATAGCATATCCATTCACCCTTCAGTGTAAAGAATGTGAGGAAGAATTAGCTCAAAATGGAAACAACTTTCCATTTAAAATTTGCAGCACTGTACAGAAATACAAAATAGCAGCATTAGAGGCAGTTTTTAATTCCTAAGTTGTTGATGTGTGCATATCAGCAGCTGCATGGATTTGAGGAGTGTTTCTCTGACCCAAAGACTTTGATAAGGGCACATCCTGTTTTGCTTTTTCAGATGTTGCAAGTGGTGGCCTTAAAGGGACATTTGAGGCACTGTGTTTGTGCTGAGAGCAGCAGAAGATCTGCCTCATTTGTTACTTTCATACATCTTTACAATAAAACATGAAAGAACTATTGTCATCCACAAACGTTTTCCAGAATGGGTTTCCACAGGGGGAGGGGGGAGTGGAGAGAGAGAGAACTCACATTTTGTTGAGTAAAAATAAAACTAATTACCTGATTGGACTGACATTATGGAAATAGATCATAATTTCTAAACTTTTGTGTCTGTAAGATGGCTTGCTATGGGCTTTGCTCGTGTGACACTGCAATCTTGTGATCTGAATAAAAATATATTAATGATGATACCAAAACAGTTGATTATTACGTGGAGCCCAAAAATGGCATGCCTGTATCAAGTTCTTCCACTCCTGTACTGTGTAGTGCTGCCTATCATGCTGCTCTCCATATCTGTTTCCCAAACTGCTTTTTTCTTCAATGAAGCCCATCCCTCTGACCAACCTGGCTTGGTGTAAGGGTGTAGTTCTGCCTACAGACAGCGAAGGGAGTAGAGGTCTTGGAGAAGTGGAATCTTACGCATTTAAACGTTTTTCACAGCCCCAAAGTTTTGTTTTTCAGTGTCCCTTGTTAGAACTGCTGTATGTTTCTTTATGTCTTGGGATGACAGAATTTGGAGTAATTTTGGGTGCTTCTAAGAAGTACTGCTAGCTGAATGTGTTGTCATTTCGGCATTCTGGAACGTAGCATTCCAACCTGCAGAGGGTTCCACAAACAGCATGAAGACCTACAGTCTGCACAAGTTTTTTCCTTTGGACATTACGAGATGTACCAACAACGACATGCAGAAATGGCTGGGGGTTTGGCTTGGATGTAAGGACTGAACTTGCTGTTAGTTGTCTTGGAGAATTAGCATTGGAAATCTAAAACCATGTGGGTCTCCTAAGAAACTTGGTTCTATATTCTTCAAACGGAGGGGTGGGGAGATCCTGAATTGGGCATCAGAGTATATTTTTCATACTCCAATATTCTTGCAGGGATATATCAATTACTAGCCCAATGCAGGATTTATTAACAGCACAGTTCTTCCTTGGGTTGCACAAAGGGAAAAGAAAGAAAGGCATGGATCCCCTTCAACCCATGCTCTTTTTCTGCTAGACCAGGTGGCAGGGATTGGAAGGGCAGAGGGCATTCATACTACCCCAATAATCCAATAAGAGAATTAGGTGGCACCTACATTTTGTGTTGAGAGACATAGCACAGCCTTTCCTTAAGCTACGGATTTGCTGGTGAGAAGAGAGGGAAACTGTTACAAATAGAACACAAAAACGCTGCATGCAGATGTACACAAATTGAGTAGTAAATCCATCGCATAAGTACATGTTGTTTAGATGTACAATTTCCCTTCCTGGATTGGGGTCAGGGGAAGCTAGTTCTCAATTTCCAGCAAAATCTGGCTGCTCATATTGCTGATTGACTGACAACTAACCCATCTTCCTTTTCCCCCCTAAGACTGAGTCTCTCTTTGTGTGTTTTTATAAGTTGCAGAATGCACATTTAATTGAATCAAGGCACCTTTGGTCCCTTTTAAAAAAAGAAAAGATAGGTAGCCCTTCTGAACCATAGGGAATCAAGACAGACTACCAAATCAGTATTTGAGTCTGAGCAATATGTCCATCAAGTACCGTAGGTTGTGATAGCAAGGGAAGCTGAGCTCAAACTGTAGCAGGGGGAAATATGGATCCGGTCCCAATTTGCATGCATGCTTGTCTTGGGATAAATGACAAATGCAACCAACCCATTCCATTAATAAGCAGCGTTTGTGTGGCCAGAAAGAAAGATAGCTTAGGAAAGTGAAAAATTCTCCCCCCCGAGTCTTGGATAGAAGTAACCAAGGGGCCACACATCAACTGTGAATGTTGTACGTAAATCCAAAATTTCACAACAGTCCTTGGCTGTTAGTAGCTGCCACCTGCCTGCCACAGCTCAGCCGTAGAGCACCTGGGTTCCAGGTTCAATCCCTGACATCTCCAGGCTGGGAGAGACCCATGATTGAAACCCTGGAGAGCTACTGCCTGCCAGTGTAGACAATACTGGGTTAAATAGACCAAGAGTCCATTTAGAAGTCTTACTTTGTGACTGACTGCCTTCTGTTGGGGCTTTGCGCATGATGGAATCCTGCAGATGTGCAGCCAAAAGCCAAGAAAGTGGTTTAGGAACCAGATCCTCAGCAGGGTGTGGACTGTGCCTCGTGACATCTCGGAAGCCAGGGAAATTGCTGAACATAGTTTCCAGTGCACAGCGAGGTGGGCTTCAGTGCCTTACAAAGCGTCCCCCATGACAAGCAGAAGCAGAATATATTATGCAAAACAGAAAGCAAAAAGCTGAATAGACTATGCAGTAGTTAAGTCACCAAGCACACAAGCATAACTTGCATAATGTATGCAAGATACAGAATCACACATTTTTGCTGTTGCGGGATTTGGATTCCCTCAGAGGAGATTTATTTTTAAAGCACAGGATACATATATCCCTGCCTGCTGTACATAGGATTATTATGCTGGAGTGAACCAGTAGCAAAGTCAAGAACAGTCCATTGCTTCTCTGGCCAGAAACTCAAGCCCAGCCACACTTCTTGGCGTCAGAATGCAAATTTGTCTCAAATACAATTTGCCCTCAGCTCTATTGACCTGTTGGGAACAGCATTCCTGATAGTCAGAAAACAACTCCAGGTCAGCAGGTATTAAAAGAACGGTTGTTGTTTTATTCTTTTTTGGTGGGTACAAAAACCACAGTTTCTTACACAGAACAAGATTATAAATAATATCGGTAACATGAGTGACCCGTAGTCTCTTTTGATTCTATACTGCAGACTGATGGTGTTCTCTAAACTTATTTGTTGGTTTCTTGTAGTTAGACAGATGCAAATCCATGGAACACGGAATGATGGGACAGAATGAGGATGACCAACAATGTTTATAAAAAAAAAGTCTCTGAATTTTATTACAGTGATGACATTTTATATCAATTATTGCAATGAATTGTTCCCTAAGATGGTTAGAAAAAAGAATTGTGTTGTCCTCTACTGAATTTACATCCGTTAAAAAGCAAGCATGTTTCAATATTCCTCTTTTTTCCCCCAAAGAAAAAAGTAATTAATTTCTTTTATTTTATTTTTTCACAGGATTTACATATTTATTTTCTTATCACAGTTTAGTGACTTGTTTCCACAGCCGGACAGTCTTCCCACTGTATAATGTTGATCGTCGGGAAACACAGGTAAGCATGTTCATTGACTTCTATAGCAGTTGGTTCTCCACGTTGCCTAGACAAAGACCAAAAGGTAGCCTTTTCCTCTTGTGTATTCTTCACAGTTTTAATGCGCTAAATTGGCAAGTCCTATTAGTTGGTGTTTTGTTTTTTGAAAGTCCGCTCAAGTGAAATTTGTCACTGTTAATATTCCTGTCCCAACCCCGCCTCCCCCCAACAAAACTAAATTATGATTTTTCTTTTCCTGATATAAAATCTGAGTTTGGGTTTCCGAGCTGAGACCATGCACACACATTTGCTGCTGCTGATGTCTGGCATGCCAAGATGCCCTTCCCATGCTCAGCCCATTTCTAAGTTCATCAATGACATTTCCCCGTGTCGTGTTACAGTCCATGCTGTATTCCCGTCAGTCACTGACACAGTTTAATTAAGGCACTCGGATATTTTTTTGGTTTTTATGGTAGGTCTGATGCAATTACCGCCAATCCCGAACTTTGTCTAATTGCAGTTCCACTGTGTACAGCCTTTGGGCAGTCGGGAGTCAGAATGCGTCCGTTTTCTCCCATGCTCCCTGTGATGGATAATCTGGCTTTGTTTCGTATGGCTTCAGAAAAGGTCAGCTGGGAGGCAGGAGAAAGGACAGAAAGGGAGAGGGAGAAGAAGAAAGGGAGGAGGCAGAAAGGAAGTGTTACAATATTTCTGTTCCCCAATAAAACCAGTGCACAGCAAACACCAAAAATATCTAGGTGTAGACATCTGCATTATCACGTTAACTGTTTATATAATAATATGGATATAAGAGCATTTAACACACTCTTTTAAGTAATCATCATCAAATTAAAGCTCTAAAATAGATCAAACTGCAGATTCTCGTTCTGTTAAAATTTAGTAAAAGTCAAATCTCTGTGGGCAAGTGTAAAATGTTACTCAGTTGCCCAGTTTTCCTAGGAATCAATCTCATGTTCCTCCCCACCCCTCCAAATCCATTTTCATGTATATGTGATAGCAGTAAGGCTCGGAATTGTCTCACAAATTAGCTCGTAAATCTGAAGTCTTGTCAAGCTGATATCATCTCGTTTACTGCATTTTTTGAATAAAAAAAATCGCAGGCTTTCTGTATATTTAAATGAAAATCCAGCCAAAGTTAAGCCCCTTTTAGCCCCATTGATTTAAATGAAAACAA
Source organism: Podarcis melisellensis (assembly GCF_964234715.1). Classification (NCBI taxonomy): domain Eukaryota; kingdom Metazoa; phylum Chordata; class Lepidosauria; order Squamata; family Lacertidae; genus Podarcis; species Podarcis melisellensis. The sequence continues at coordinate 83,814,367 of NC_138531.1, forward strand.
AATCCAAATATATGCTTATCTCCACAGAAATAAATGGGACTTAAAAGTGTTTGACTTTAGCCGAATTCTTCCTCCGTTCCTTTCCACTTCTACCTTGATTTCCTTTCAGTTAAAATTAAGGCAAGTTGCAAATACTTAAAAGGCTAATAAAAACAACAGCTGTAAAAAAAATGTATATACATAATGTGAAGAATTCAAAATCTGTCTCAAAGGCCTGTTTAAATTAAAAAATGGTTTTGACCTGCCTGGGAGTAACTGCCCTCCTCTAAACTCAGTGGGACTTATTTCTGAGCAAACATGCATAGAATTGCACTCCAGGGCTGGAATCCTATTGGGGGTGAAGTTTGAGGTTTCAGAATGCCAAATCCATGGCAGGCTTTCTTTTAGAAAGAAGCATCTCATTGTTTGCAATTTCTTTTTCTTTTTCTTTAAAGGCCCATTGATTTGAAACGAGACATTGGCACCACTAAGTTTTGTTGGGCCAAGGCCAAACTCTCCAATAAAATGAGTTTATTTGTTGAAATCATGGCAATAACGTGGCTACACGTGGCATATTATGGGACAAGAGCAACACACACACAAACACACAAGGCCCAAAGCAGGACATTTATGGTGGATTAAGGCAATCCCACCCCTATGCAATAACTGAGATTGTCCTGAGAGCACCAGCTATAAGGTTTTTTTTTTTGGTTTTTTTTTGCATTGGGTGGTGCCTACAAATGAGCGAGGGACCCTCCTTGACTTTGCATGCAGAGCATTGGAGGGAAACGTTTAGCTTCTGGGGGAAGCCTCCTGAATCGACCTTGAGAAACGGAACAGAGCGAAAACGGATAGTTGACAAAGATGTGGGACAAAAGGAACATGGCTGACATATCTCTTTGCTTTTTGAAGGATAGGGGAACCTCTGGACCTGGCTGCAGATGCACCCTTTTCTTGCCTGAGAGCTGAGTAAAGCTTTATTATATTCGTTTTATGGTGTTTCTATAATCACCTACATTAACACAAATCTCAAAGTAGTGTACAAAGGTGAAAACAAGCAAACAGATTGAAAGCCATTTAAAACAGAAACACCGAATCACGAGGAACATGGAAAGATAGAGAGCTACTAACCAGGGAAAGACTAAGGAAACTGACATGTTTCTGCTAAAGGATGGAATCACCCAACCATTCATTACTGGACAAGTGAATTCTACATAATCCTAGTTATAAATGAAGCAAGGGGTGGGGTGGGAGTTTAAAGTGCTTTTTGTTTCATTTATTAGAGAGGTTATATGATACAAAGGTTGCTTCCAGACAGCCTGTTCATTGGGTGTTCTTCCTGAATTGTTTAGATGAGGTTTGTGGGGAGATTAGAAGACATTGTCTTTGTATTTGTTCTGAGTTGTTTGCAGGAGGGTTAGATAGTGTGCTCTGTCACTCTCCTTATTGCAAAAAGTCTGATTTTGGGCAGAAGCCAGCTTGTTTTGCAAGACCAAAATCAATTTGCCCTCTGCCTTTCTGTCTAGTGATTCTAAGAAGCTACCTTTGGAACAGCCTTCATGTAAAATGGAGGTCATTAACTACGTTACCCAGTGTCCTCTATGTAAAAATCCTAATGAAAAATATCTGGGTTTCGCCACATAATCCCCCCCACACACCAAGTGAGTTTGTGTGCTTTTTGCTGCCGTGCGTTAAAAATGGCTTAGCACCTTGCACAAATGGGACGTGGGTGGCGCTGTGGGTTAAACCACAGAGCCTAGGACTTGCCAATCAGAAGGTCGGCGGTTCGAATCCCCGTGATGGGGTGAGCTCCTGTTGCTCAGTCCCTGCTCCTGCCAAGCGAGCAGTTCGAAAGCACATCAAGTGCAAGTAGATAAATAGGTACCACTCTGGTGGGAAGGTAAACAGTGTTTCCGTGCGCTGCTCTGGTTTGCCAGAAGCGGCTTAGTCATGCTGGCCACATGACCCGGAAGCTGTACGCTGGCTCCCTCGGCCAATAAAGCGAGATGAGCGCCGCACCCCAGAGTCGGTCACGACTGGACCTAATGGTCAGGGGTCCCTTTACCTTTACCTTGCACAAGTGGAGCTGCTGCTGGAGAAACAGAAAGAGGAAACTTTCAAGAACACAGAAAGGTTTTGAAAGCCACGTTCCCTCTTAAATTGTTTCTGGCAGAAACAAAAGGTAACAGACAAATGGGCAAGGAAACCTTTTCGGAAAGGGAATCTATACTTCCCCACTCCATGTGCGCCAAGCCCCCTCCCACATCTTCTTCACCCCCCCTCCTCGAAACCCACCTATTTCTTGGTGCTCTCCAGCTACAGTGACCACACGCCAATCTCTGGTCATACTGTGTTTGTTCTGCATTGTATGGTTCTGTTGTGTATCGGCTGTGCCTTTTGGCTGCAGTCTCCTTGGGGCAGGGGCCTGCTATTTGACAGGCACACTTTGCCTGCTGTGCAGTGCCATGCACGCCAGCACTGCATGAATAAAAATAAAAATAATAAATAGAATGCCTTTGTCTGAGGTGGCAAAATAAAACGCTTAACATTTACAAGTTTACACCTAAGCTTTATTTGCTCTGTGTTTGTTTTTTAATTGCCATATCACTGGTCTTGTGGGTATTATTAAAGTGTACAGTCATACCTCAGAAGTCAAAGAGAATCTGTTCCAGAAGTCCGTTCGACTTCCAAAATGTTCGACTTCCAAAGCGCGGCTTCTGATTGGCTGCAGGAAGCTCCTGCAGCCAATCGGAAGCCACTGAAGCACCGTCGGACGTTTGGCTTCCAAAAGAAGGTTCAAAAACCAGAACAATCACTTCCAGTTTTCAAGCGTTCGGGAGCAGGAACGTTCGACTCCCAAGGCGTTTGGGAGCCAAGGTATGACTGTACTGAGATGTGTGTGTTTTAGGACCCACCCTATTCCTGTGATTTGCTTTAACTGTTTAAATCCTGAAATTTAAATTGTTGTAACCTGCCCTGGGACCTTCTGATGATCAGCACCCTACTATGCACATCTACTTAGAAGTAAGCCCCATTGACTTCAATGGAACGTATTTCCAGCTGAATGTGTATGTAGGATTTGAGCATTTGTACCTTACTACAGTTTTATCAATCCTAAATATTTCTGGCTCAAAGATGAAGGGGGATAGAAGACAATCAGTGCACCTGTATGCTTTCCTAAGAGCAGCCACTCTCTTTCCTTCAGTCCTGAGTAGCTCTCTGCTTGTGACAAACAGGGCACTCTTTTTCCATGAGCAAAAACTGCAGTTTTGCTTGTCACCCTGTACTGAAGAATTTTGCCGTGGCCTTCCAAACTGCATGCTGCGAGGCACATCAGTTTCAGCTCGTTGGAGGGAAAGTCTTCTTGCAAATGCAGTAAAACTAACTACTGTAGCAGCACAATCATATGCATGTAGACTCAGAAGTAAGCCACATTTATTAATGATATGTTTTTGTTTTTCTAAAGAAAAACATTGTGAAGTCCTGCTGGATCAAAGCAATGGTCCAGAGCAAAGGTTCATTTAGTCCAGCGTGCTATTTCCCTTATTAATCGGTTGCCCCTTGGGATATTTACAAGCACAGCATGGAGACATTAGCCGTCTCCTGTTGCTGCTCCCAAGCAGCTGGTCTTCAGAACCATGCTATCTCTGATCCTGGAGGCTGCATACAGCCTTATTGACCAGTAGCCTTTGATAGATTTATCCTCTGTGAATTTGCCTAATCTTTTAAAGCTGTCCGATGAAGAGGCGGTCACCCCATCCTGAGGCATCACCTGCCTCAAATTTGTTACAAACTTATTCCAATGGAACGTATTCCCAAACAAGTAGGGAAAGGATTGCAGATTTTTAAAATATATATATTTAAAACCCATTGTATCCAATATATTTATATCTCTCTCTATATATATATCTTGATGCATTTTTTAAAATAAAAAGCACCAAAAAACCCACCCCTTGCAATGCAGATGTCTATTAGCAACATATAGGAAAGTATACTAAACATCTGCAGCCAAAATTAACCGAACCGTTTGTTTGTTTTTCCAAAAGAGGAAGCTCTCTCGATAAGCAAGCAGTTACCACCACTGGACAGACAGGGCACAAGACCGCATGACAAGATGACGATGGACCAGCCACTCACTGTAGTAGGGCCCTAAGTCCTACCCCTAAATTTTAACACTCTCGGTTCCATATACGTTGTAACCTTCTCTATAAGTTGCTAAATTCTGGGTATTCTGCGAGGAAGTTGGATTAAAAGTCTGTGCACTCTTTGCCACCTTCATTCTCTTCGCCTCTGCCCTGGATTTGTAACAGAACTCTATCAAAGCCACCAGCATAGCCAGGCCCAGGCCTCCAACCAGAATGTAGAAAACGCCCGCAACATTGCTGAGACTCAGGGCGCTCGTCTTGTCCTGGGGAAACAAAAAGGGGTGTGCGTGTCAGATCAGAGGCGCGAGGCGGCCGGAGAGCAAACAAACAAAACAGTACAGTACAGAGTACAGAGGCATAAGCGACGGCTTCATTGAAATACACGGGGAAAGGGAGGAAGGGAAGACAGGCACTGACAAACGTGTTCCGAGATAATTGGCCTGCCCTGGCTTGCAAAACAAACATACGTATATAAGCAAACAATTTGTTTTCAGAAGCAAAATGCTACGAAAGATTACATGTGCTTAACCAATACTTTCAGATGCAATTAGCCCCTTGGTAATGAACGGCGGTGAAATAGTCTACCACTATTAACCGCAGCGTCAATAAAGCATATCTATCCTCTCTCGACTCAATGTTTAATGGTGGCCTGAACACAGGGTCGTTAGAGGATCATTAAGTAGCCTAAGTGATCTATGGCATGGCTCCTTTTAGGATAAATATGCTCCGATATATTTATTTGGAAAAGAAAACACCAGACCGGCCTTCCAACTGCTGGTTAAATAAAAGGCTAAATGTCTGTTACATTTAAATCACTTTTTAAAATGCAGGCAAACAAATTTCCTGTCACAGCTCCTGAGCCTCATGTAGGATGTGAGCTAGGAGACAAATGAGTCTTTCCTCATGAAGAACAGCCTTCACACTTTCTACTATACTGTTAAAGGAGAAAGTTGCCTAGTTTGGGAAGCAATTGCAGTATGGTGGAGAGGGAGAGGGGCCTGGAGCGTAGGAAATTCAGGGAACAGTCTTGCTGCATCACAAGTCCACAAACAAGTGTAGCAGCACTCTCTGGATTGGGACCACTGGCTTGTCTGGTTTTCTCAAGGTTGTTGTTTAAAGTACTTATTGTTACTATCAGAGGAAGCTGCCTTGTATTGATTCAAACGTTTGGTCCACCTACGTCAGTGTTCTGCACTGATTGGCCGTGCTCAGGTGTTTCAGACAGGACTCTCTCTTAGTCCTACCATGGCAGAGATTTAACATGGGATCTTCTGCATGCAAAAGAGATGCTCTGCCAATGAGCTATGACCTCTTCTCACTAAGGGACTGCAGTGCTGATGCGGTAAATTGTTAGATACGTAATTTTTAAAAATCCATTATGTTTTTAATTTAAGGCATTAATCTTAGTGTTAAGTAAGCATTTCAAATTGGTGGATGCTTTCCGTCCTGCGAGTTCATGCGGCCACAATTCACTGTCAATTTGAATGAGCGAATGGCATGAACATGAGACTGCACACCTGACATTTCAGGATTTCAGAAAGATGCATGTAATTGTACTTCATAATACTTTAGACTTTTTTTAAAAAAGGATTTGACATTATACCACCCATTGCTATACTCTTAATTAAGCAATTTATCCAGGCATGCCTGTAGTAATAAACACTTTTTAAAAAATCGGCTGAGAGTAAGACTTTTTTTTTATTCTGAGCTATGTGGAATTCACACACCATGATGAATGCTGAGTTCAGTTGCTGAAATAGTTTAATTTAAAGATGCATTATTCATTGTTTCAACTAATGGCTGGGCAGGTGTAGGATGAACATCTTTCCATGTTGTTCATGTTTCGGTGGGGGGGATGGGATGGGCGAGGAACGTAACATTTTAATCTGCCTCCAAACTTGTTAGATTTGCAAACCGCCGTCAAGAGAGATGGCCTTCCTTTTTAAAATGTGGAGTGGCAGGAGTCAAGTTGACATGGAGGTACTGCCAGATGTTGGTGGGGTGAAGGTCCACCAGACATGATCAGGGTTACAGTATATTAAATATAACACAATGCTATATCATCTTCAGATCTTGCTATCATTTCTAAGACTGATCAACAGGACCATTCTGAACCTAAGTGGTTCAAGTTGGTTAGAGCGTGGTGCTGATAACGCCAAGGCTGCAGGCTCGATTCCTGTATATTCCTGCATTGCAGGGAGGTGGACTAGGTAATCCTCAGACTCCCTTCTAACTCTACAATTCTATGACTGTAAGTCCATCAACAGAAGACCTTTTAGAAAAGCATGTTCAGTGAGTGCTTCATAACTGAGGTGCCACCATGCCTTGTATAAACCAGAGCATTTTTTTTAAAAAAGTTAAGGGTTTGGCATTTGGGGACATGCCTGGGATGAAGCTGGTGTTGAAGGGCTTTCATTTAATTAATGCTTTGACCATGTGTTGCCTTTCTCATGCAGGGTTTACGAATCCAAGCGACTACTTCATCTTGCCCCCCTGGGGTTGGGAGGGAAAGGATAAGCGCCTTCTGCACGGTGCCTGTTCAATAGCTCATTTATTTCCATTCCTACGTGAACATTAGCTCCCTCGTGAACACAATAGCGGGTCCCGAACTGCAGCGACTGACCTTGCTTCCAGAGTCCTTGGGTCCACATTCCCCTTTATCGTACCACCATTTGTTTTTCAGCTTGTCTAAGACGCCTGCCTCACTGAGTTTCAGAACGGCAAGGTTTACAGGAGTTCTTCACGTGGGAAATAACATAAATAACATTATATATGTTATTTTATGTTATTCAAGTAAAACTACATAGAATCGCATTGCAAAGTGACGGAGCGGAGGCCACAGAGGCTGCTTATGTCGTGCACAGGGTTAGAGACAGACATACGACTGGGACCTGCTCCATCGCTTCAGGTAATGGGCACATACTGCTGGGGAAGGCTTGGAAAAAAATTGCGTGCAATTACTGTGAACCCAAAACTATTGGCTTTCACCGACATTCAGTGGCCGACCAATTTAGTGTCGAAACAAGGAAGCACCTGATTACCAGATTGCCTATCATTTGTCCTCAAACTCACCTAGCCTGACATTTGAGCAAAATATCAACTGAACAATTTAGGCGGCAGACCAAAGCTGGGAAGTAGGTTCCATGAGGCTGAGTAGGATCTGTTTCAGTGTAAATCTGTTTGGGCTCACTATGCACACCAATATATATGGGCCTCCCTATCGTTGTATATTTCAGTAAGCAGGGAGGATATAGCTGCCTCCCTCTCCATGGAAGGTATGGATGACAACACCCTTGATAGTTTTTATATCACCGACTAAAGACCTGATTATTCCGCTGGGTGTTTAGAGGAAGTCGGTAAAGATGGCTGACACCTGAACGTTAATTTATGCTGCACTGATTGCTGCTATACTTTTAAACTGATCTTTATTTAATTTCGTTGCATCGTGATGTTTATGTTATGGATGGGATCCTTTGGTGATGGAGGGTGGCCTACAAATTTCATTAAATTTTTTTTAGAAAGCTGTGCTTAGAGCACAGTATGTTGTGTGTGTCCCCAGCTCTATAAATCAAAACCCTACTGAACCAGGCCATTCCTTTGGGTGGCACTGGGCTTCTTTCAGCTTTTAAGTGCCTCCATCGAAAGATGACATGGAATAAGCCAATGGGTTATTTGGGGGAAGGGTGGGATATAAATGTGATTGATAAATATAGATAATATAAAGATAATATAATATACCCCACCAGATGGGCAGGGTATACATAATAACTTCTTCTTCTTCTTCTTCTTCTTCTTCTTCTTCTTCTTCTTATTATTATTATTATTATTATTATTATTATTATTATTAAAGCACCTGCAAACACATGATGTTTATATGATGTTTATATGTTTATATGAATGACCCTTTGAGCAGGTAGAGTGGATCATAAAATCAAGATTAATTTATTAATTTCTTAAATGTCTATACTGCCCTTCATCCAAGGATCACAAAGTGGTTTAAAAGGCACAAAAATAACACAACATACTAACAAACAAAAACATTACCCCCCCCCCCAAAATTATGTCCCAGTGCTAGTGTTCAGGGGACAACTTGTACACCAGATCTTTGGTTCCCAGGTTTTGTTTGCAGAAACCACAACAATAAATCCACTTTTGTGTTGGTGTGCCCTAAAGGGAAATAATAGAAATGAGGCCATCCAGGCAAAGTCTGGCCCCTGCAACTAGCTGGCCTGCTAGTTGCCACCCACCCAAGAGTTAAAGAGAGTTTTTTTGGATGAAGTAGTGACTGTAGCCATGGGGACTTTCTTTTTCAGTGGAAGACCGGGGCTGTCTCTGTGGCCTACTGAAAACCTTCCTCTTCCAACAAGCCTTTTAAGGAGAGATCTTCCCCAGTATGCATTTGTGCTGCAACTGATTTAATAAATTTTGTAATTGCTTTCTGGCCTGTGTGTTTGCTGCCTTCTACTCTTTTGGGAGGAGCTAGTAAATGAAACAAAATAAGTTGGCCCACCAACCTCCAGCTCCAGGAAAAACCAGTTAGTGATGGACAAGCAGCCTAAGTCATTCACCTGGAGAGACAGGGAGCTAGTTGTGATATTGTCTGCTGTGCTGTGCTAATGTCTTCCGCTGCATGTTCACCAAGCTGCTTTATCCCTACCAACTTTTGCATCAAGTCTGTTTTGATTTTTTAATATGTAGAGATTCCAGGTATGACATGCAATTTGATAAATTTGGATTCCCAGGCCAATATGTTGGGCTTGAGACTCAAAACAAGGATGCAAATATTTTTGCTTTGACAGTAATTGCACACATCTGGATGTTGGTTTTTCGCTTTTTTATCAATGCCGTCAAGGATTTGGTGGCAAGGAAGGAAAGAGCCCCAGCAGATGCACCAATTACTCTACATACTGTTTACCCGCTTTGGTGACATTGAGGCTAACCTTGGAGTCACCTCCCCCGCTGCCACATTCTCCTTTGTCGTACCACCATTTGTTTTTCAATTTGTCCAAGAGGCCTTGTTCATTCAGTTTTAAAACTGCGAGGTTAACAGCATTTCTTGAAACGATAAAACATATTTTGTAAGAAACTGCATAGCCGTTAAGATGTTAGAAGGAACGAGGACTTAAAAAGCTCTTTTATCCACACACTAAATAAACCTCTCATTTGCATATTATAACACACCTGTGGGGAGGAAGAAGCATGCTGGCAAACAAATTTGGGGAGGGAAAATGTGTTTTTTTCCAATAGAGGGCAGCTTTATTGCTCGGTGCTTAAGTAAGGATAATATGATTTTGTAAACCGATAAAAAAAGAGAGAAGGAGCTATTCACATATTTTCAATGTGGTGATAAAGTGCAGCCAGGATATAGAATTTAGATTGTGTGTATCCTTTCTCCTACAGTTTATAACAGATAGTAAAAAGGAAAAAGACCCTTGATTCAATTTCTTTAGCAGCCAGAGAGGCATGATTGTTTGTTGTACAAAATACGAGTATTAAATTTCAGTTCCCTTGAGCTGAAATAGTCAGGTCTTGTACTAGCATTAAAGTCTGGTGGTAAAGTGTGAATTAAATAGGTGTACAAAATGCAAGATCAGCCCCACCCCCCGCTTTTGTGCGAATCTCTACTTCTTTTTACAACTGTATGGTGCGCAATTCAACCAAAGTTAAAACATATTGATTCCAATGGAAGGGATTCAAGCACTCCCATTAAAAACAATGAAACTTAAAATGTGCTTAATTCTAAGTGGATTATGCCCAGATGATTAGGCTACCTTATTGTTTATGATATTATGTTAGAAGCAGTGTCACTAGAGAGAACTCACCACCAGATATCTAAGGGAGATTGCTTCATGGAATTTAGGATAACGGTGCAATTCAAAACAGAGCACTTACCTGACACCATTGGGCTTCATATTGCAACAAACTACCCTAGACTTGGCTAGAGGCTTCTGGACCCTGGCATCCATGCATGATGTCATCAACATGCACCAGGGCTCTGAGATCCATCCCTGCTCCACCCACAGAGGAGACCAGGCAAAGGTTGCCTCGGTGTGTCACTGATGTACCAATGAATTCCAAACAAAACTGAACTTAATTTTTTGGAAACACAGGGTTGCTAACAATGGGAATCAGATAGCTCCTTTAGCAGAGGCTCTTGAAATCACCGTGGATAGAATTTCCATGGCACCACATTGTCTGATGCTATCTAATGCCCAGGAGACACTGAACAGCAGGTTTAAAGCAAACTGACCTTGCTTAATAAAAATGTTGGCCATGATGCAACATCTAAACATGCAAGGCAGTGATTTCATCCTCTGTCAGTGGCTGTATTTTGCTGAGATTAAAGCTTAGAATTGAAGCTGTTGCAGATAAGCAAAGGAGCTCTCAAATCCAGAAACTTATTCTGGATGTACGTGTTTTGTGGCCCACAAGGAGTTGGAAGGCTCCTCATTTAAATCAAAGTTTCCAGGCTGAAGCCTATAAGGGCATTCTGATATGGGTTAAGCAACAGGCCAGGATACTCTTCAACTGGTCAGTACCATGGACAGCTCACCACAGGCCTGATTAAAAGGTAAGGATAGATTAAAGACAAACCAGTAAGTAAAGAGTTTGGAGTGTTATTCCTGTGAGATTTTGGAGCCAACGGTGAGCATCAGTAGATGGTGGAGGACTATGTGGGCTAAAACAGGCTGCACCCTATTAAAGGGTGCATGCTTCAGCCTGAAGTCTCCTGCTGCCTCATGGACATGGCAAAGTGCCCTACTGACTTGCCAGTGTCCTGGAGATGAGTTATTGGAATCAAGAGAATAGGGCAACGTACATGATGGAGGCACCACTTTCCCCTTGTGGCTCCTCCAGTGCAGGCATGGGGAGTGTGTATTGTCCTCCACCTGTTGTTGGCTATCCGTTGTGTACACCTAGTTGAGATTCCAGAATTGCACGGAGCTTTGGACTACTAGATGATCCTTAAGATCCCTTCCAACTCTACAATTCTACGATTGAGCTCCCATCGGCACAGCCAGAATGGCCCATGGTCAGAAAAGGTGGGAGCTATATAGTCCGGGGGGGGGGGGGACACATGTTCTCCATCCATGCTCTAGTGCAGGGTTTCCCAAACTTGAGTCTCTAGCTGTTTTTAGACTACAGTTCCCATCAACCCCAACCACTGGTCCTGCTAGCTAGGGATGACAGGAGTTGTAGTCCAAAACCAGCTGGAGACCCAAGTTTGGGAAACGCTGCTCTAGTGGGAGAGTTACTATGGAGGATATGTCCTTAGGTGGTTTTGCTCCTAGTCCTTGCCATCTTCCATCTTGTAGAACTCTTCCCCTGATAGAGGGGGCTCTTGGGCCGTGACAGCTGTACTGGTTATACCTTTGCCCTGATGATGCCAACTCATTACTGTGGACCACCCTGTACATAAGGAGAGCATCTTTATGGGTCAGCTGTTTTGGAAACACATTTTGTCCTTTACTGCCTTTCATGCACATTTTTTTTTTGGGGGGGGGGTGTTACACAGATCCTTGCCAACTAATTATGAGGTTTCACAACTGTCTCTTAACAGAATTGACCTGAGCCTCATTTCAGTGGCTGTTAAATTTGTATTAGATAGTGAATACAGATAATGTAATTACTTGTCTGTCCCTGGAACTCAAAATACAGGAATACAGGCTGTGGTGTTTGCGATAACACTCTGCTTTTTTGTGGATAAAGCCTTTGGGGCTACGCTTCTCAGGCAATCTGACAAATGTAATATTATACAAGTACTCTAATTATGGTTTGTGATCAAGAGGGAGAGGGAAAAAAGCAAGGCTGGACTGAAATTGTTCATTTGCTTCCTTTGTTCCAGGAAGCAACTGCTTTTGAACCAGAGATATTTATTATGGATTTCCAATTAATCATTTAGATGACATCAGTTTTGTTTCCAGTTAGTACCTCAACCCACACCTTCCCTTCCCTTGAGTATTTCCAGCGAAATACTATTCATGGGGTGTTTTTTCTTGAAGATTTCAACCTCTCTTTCCATCACGCTGAAAGTCAAAACAAAATGCTACTCTGTATATAAGGGGCTGCATCCAGTACTCATTCTGTCAGCACAAGGATGGCACTTCTAACTCTCCTCCTATATGCCCCCTAAATCTACTCTGTGTTTTCCATCAACCTTGGGCAGATTTGGGGAGGGTGTGGGGCATGTGCAGAGGGAGGAGTTCCATTGCCCAAGCATAAATCCTTGTGCTGACAAGAACGTGTCACCACCCCTTGTTCTCCCCACTTCTTATTTTTTATAAATTGAGGACCACCTGCATAGATAGTGGAGAATGAGACTCTTAATCTCAGGGTTGTGGGTTTGAGCCCCACTTTGGGCAACCCCCCCCCCCTGCATTTTAGGGGGTTGGACTAGGGGACTTGTGTCGTCCCTTCCAACTCTACAGTTCTGTGATTTTATGACACAGTGGCTGGAAGGTATAGATACAGTGGTACCTCGGTTTTCGAATGTAATCTGTTCCAGAAGATGGTTCGACTTCTGAAACGTTTGAGAACAGAGGCACAAAGGGCGGTCTGCAAATTCAATAGAGAAAATGGGGGTGGGGTAACTCAGCGGAAGCTGTTCGATTTCTGAGGCGTGTTCAAAAAGGAAGAATTTACTTCTGGGTTTTCGGCACTCGAAAACTGAAACGTTTGATTTCCGAAGCCAAGGTACCACTGTAACAGAGAACTGTCCTCAAATGATCTTAATGCAGACTGTAAGCTTATTGGGGCATGGTTCTGTCCTTTCCTTATATTACTCCATAAGGTGTCATAAGACGAGTGTAGTGGTTAGAGGGATGGACTGGGTCTGGGAAGTCTCCACTCAGCCATGAAGCTCCCTTGGTGACCTTGGGTCAGTCACTATCTTCCAGATTGAGTTACATCACAGGGTTGCTGTAAGGATGATTGTAGGGGAATGGGATGAGAAGAATAATGTACACTGCCTTGAAAGCATTGGATGAAAGGTGGGATATAAATAAAAAAAAAATCCACATATTTAATAATATGCAACAACTGATCCTACAAAGAGAAAATAAATTGTGCTACATGTGTCAGCAGATCCATGTTTTATTTTATCCCGTCCCCCCTTTGCAGCCATGTATAAATATGAAGCTATTTTAAATTAATGCTGTTTATTCTCATGTTGTCCACACTGGCTCTGGAGATGGGATGGTGTGCTTCCTTCATTCTTTAGTTATATCCCAGGGCATGGGCTGATGACACATGAGGCCACCAGATTCCTGAAACTTAACAGGTCTGGGTTTAGTCACTGCTTGGGTAGGTGGTTGCTTGGAAACCACATGCATGATGGAAGGAAGATGTAACTGGTAGGTTAGGCTGGGAGGCAGTAACTGTAAGTGGGGATTTGGTCTCCCAGGCCCTAGTCCGACACTCTAACCACTGCACCACAATGGCTCTCACCTTGCACTACCTGAACAGAAATATTGGATGCTGCCCTGAATGTCTACAAATCTTATTCTAATGCCTTATAGTACCAGGATATGTCCTCTGCCTATTTAGAGAAATTATCTGTTAATTGAGAAATTTCCAGATTTACTTGAGATGGAGATTCCCATGCCGCTTAAAAGAAAGATAAAGCAAAATCCATCACGGGGTGGGGGGTGGGGGTGGGGAATTACTCACCCTGGCCAAAATTCACCATTATGGATCAGGAAGAATAAAACTTTTCCACTTACTTTTTTGAGGAACGTGCAAATTGCTGTTGATAGTCCTAAAATAACAATTAAAAAACCCTATAAAAGCTAATCATGAGAGGGTTATTTAGTAGGGTTATTAGCCATATCCATAGACAATTTCACAGCACAATAAGAAAAAAAATGGAAATAAAAAGGAATGAAGTAAATGAGATTTTTAAGCGCCTCTCATTGTTCTGAAATTAAGCTCAAATTGGTTATGAATCTAACCACATTGCATTCCTTGCTATATCTAACAGGCCATGTAAAAAACACTTTTGTTTCACACTGCCTTTTTTTTAAAAAAAATAGCTGTATAATTAAGATGCAACACAGTGTATCAAAATAAGCTGCTGTCCACTTTGCAATGAAACAGTATTGTTCTTCTGGCACAATATTTTGCATCTGCCCATCTGGAGGAAACTTGAAGGTTCATGGGGAAAATGAAAATATTTTTCTTAAAACAAAACTCTCAGAAATACCCAGGGTTGTGTAGGCCCAGCTAAGTTGGTTAGGTTTTATTTTATGATTTAGAACTACAGTACATAACTCTATCACGGAAGACAGTGAGCTTCAATTCAGTGCTTTTAAAGAGGCACATTGGGAAGTCATAATCTTTGAACTGAATCCCACAGAGTAGTTCCCTCAGCCACAGTCCAAAGATAGAGCTCCTTGCAAGTAGAAGCTGCCTTGCCGCTTCAGTGCTGGGAAACTCCACATAGATTTTCTCCCTGGACATGCAGAGCTTCCCCACCACTGAAAATGGAAGCTTCTGCACACATGGAGCTTTCCTGAGTCCACCAAAGCCTCAGCATGGAAACCATGATTGGGGGCTATAGCAAGTAGCTTTGGTTACAGGTAGGTAGCTATGTTGGTCTGCCGTAGTCGAAATAATAATAATAATAATAATAATAATAATAATAATAATAATAATAATAATAATAAATAATAACAACAACAAAAAATCCTTCCAGTAGCACCTTAGAGACCAACTAAGTTTGTGTGCATGCACACAAAAGCTCATTCCCATAACAAACTTAGTTGGTCTCTAAGGTGCTACTGGAAGGAATTTTTAAATTTTGTTTCAACTACAGCAGACCAACACGGCTACCTACCTGCAACTATAACTATGAAAGGCACCATATTGAGCTGTATGAAATGGAAGTCCATCAACTTCACCAAGAAACTTGCACAGGTACAGACTGACATCTTCTTTCTGACTAAATGCAAGAACCTGGACATTATACCTAAGGATCTTAGAACTAAGAACCCTCTACAATCCACTGGTATCTGAAGAAGTGTGCATGCACACAAAAGCTCATACCAATAACAGACTTACTTGGTTTCTAAGGTGCTACTGGAAGGGATTTTTATTTTTATGCAAATATCATAGAAGGTGATAAAATTCAATTAGGGGAAGAGCATTGTCCGGAATGTGTTTTTAAAAACAGTAGCACATTGTGAAGGTTTTTTCATCAGCCAGCCCAAGACATTCTGCCACCTGAAACAAGGGACAAGATGGCACCCTATGCACAAAGAAGCTGACTAAACTAGCCATTGAAACTTATTTCAATAATGGCAGCATGGCAGAGTCCTCTACCACAACTGAGGGGAACAGGCCAGGCCATGTGTTGCACACAGTTCTGTCCTCAAACACCACCCCAACATCTACTGCCTGTGGTAACTACCTTATTCTGCCTAATGGTAGGGTTGGCCCTGAATACAAAACCGCAAAACAACAACAACAACCTGTTGCTTTAGTCCTGATAAAATACGCCACAGGGCTCTGGTTTCCTGACACTTTTTGGGTGTCATTCCCTTTACAGATCTCTTAACTGAAAGTATGTCACAATGCTAATACTTACCTGTTTTGTTGCCCTTTGAAAATGGCACCCCTGGGCAAGACATTACTTCAAGCTGGTAATCTCAGTTGAGAAGAGGCTTTCTAAAATTGTAAAAACTGCAACACTATTTTTAAATGCAGAGATATTGGAGACCGTTAAAACAATGAGCTCAGCCCCCACTGAGGCATCTTAGAGAATCAATTCTATATGATTCCATGATTTTATGGCTACGTAGAGGATTTTTTGTTGTCGTTGCAAACAGAAGAGAAAGCATTAAAGTGATCTCTGACCTTATTCATGTGAACTGCCTGCCATTTCGCTATTATCTTAGCAGGATAAATCTTTTTAAATGTCAGAATCCCCACAGTTTCCCCCTTCTGTTCAAGGCAGAGTATACTTGGCCTCTTTTCCTTTTCCTTTTCCATGGCAGCTGCTATAAAGAAATATAAACTGTTTGCAGGTGCCATAATTTCCTGAGCATTTTCACATTTTAAGACCCAGAAACCCTACTGTCAAAATACATAATGGAAAGGAGAAAAAAGATGTTAAACTTGTGCCATCAATAAAAGCAATATAATAAGCAACAGTCTTGGGGATATGCAGGGCTTTTCTTTTTTTTCTAAGCCAGAACTCAGTTCCAGCCATTGCTATTATAAGAGAACAAGGGAGGCGTTCATGGTGAGTTCTAGCACCTATTTTTCAAGAAAAATAGCACTGGGGATATGACATACAAAATTGGACGAATCTATTTTGGCTATAGGACTAAGAAGCACCTTATCATCTTAGTGAAACAGTATAGACCAGGATTCAAAACATTCACACACACACACACACACACACACACACAAACAAACATACACACATGTTCACAAGATGGTGCCAATCAATTCTGATTTATTAATACTTTCCTCAAGTGCTTTAGTGCCATCTCTCTAGATAAAGAATAACTTTTATAACAAGACTAACAAATTTCTTATGGTATATTCTGTGGACCAGAGCTAGAACAAGTCAACAATGGGTAACCCTCCATATTTATCCTGTAGGAAATGGTAATCAGAGGTACGCTTGAAGACTCAAGTTGCATTAGCTACCATGGCAGAGCAATGGCATTTGGGTTGGTTTAGACTAGAGCTTTTATTGATGGAGTGAGCTTTGCTAGATAAGTTGCTGGATATTTCATTTTTGCCTCTCTGTACTGAATGTAATATTTTGATTTTAACTATTGCTGGTCTGGATTTATTGAGTTGTATGATTTGTGTTAATTTCTCCTGTTTTATTGTGCCAGTCTTACAAGGTGACATATAACCCTGAATTTTTATTTTTTTAATAATAATAATAATAATA
This sequence comes from Podarcis melisellensis, assembly GCF_964234715.1. Classification (NCBI taxonomy): domain Eukaryota; kingdom Metazoa; phylum Chordata; class Lepidosauria; order Squamata; family Lacertidae; genus Podarcis; species Podarcis melisellensis. The sequence continues at coordinate 83,831,398 of NC_138531.1, forward strand.
ATAATAATAATAATAATAATAATAATAATGTGTTGGGGCTTGTTTTAATTACTCAGTAATTAGTGAAAGCCAGTCTTCACCTCCTTAAAGATATTTCTTCCTATGTTCCGGATCTCAGCTTGGCCAAACTTGGGCTTAGGGGGCCAAGAAACACTCAGGCCTATGAGAAGAGGTGGATAACTATGTATGATGATCTTCTTTGCTATAGATATAGATTCAACCAGTTCAGTGATTTCAAGTGAGCACAGTACCATTGATACAGAACTGGCATCAGGACCTAACATCCTTCAGCAGCTGCCAAGGCCCCAACAGCCTAGTAGGGTCTACTGCTGACACCTGTCCTGGGTCCACCATTTTTTTTTAAAAGGCCGCTGGGCCTAGCTGCCATTTTCATTGTTGGAAATGCAAACCATAGCCCCTGGCCACTTGCTGCTGCTTGGAGCACTGCCACCCACCACCAATGTCAAAGTCCGACAAAAGAGGAGGACTTTGCACAAGACTCCCTCAGAGTTGAAGATGGAACTGCCCCAACAGTCAATGTCTGAATGAGCAATAGGAAACTGCTAACCAGTTGGGATGCGAGTGGTGAGGCTAGCCTACAGAACTGCCCTTACAATGCCTGCATTCCTGCTATTTACCTGGATGAGGTTGGGGTAGGGCAGCAGGTTTAAGGTGTATATCAGTGGGGCCGGAGACTGCCCTTGTGAATCTGCCCTTGTGAACCAGTGTGCTTACCCTGCTCCTGGTTCCATTTGGACAACCACTTCCTCTTTCAGTTCTATGTGCTTTTCAAGACTCAAGATTACAAAGCACGGATCCACATGGATCCTCAGGATTTTTGCATTGGGTCACCCGAAATTCACCATCAGATCACATAGCATGTCCATGGCTACAGCCTGCACCAAAAAACCCCCCGCATCCACTGTTTCATGGGGCAGCAATGGCGCAAAAATGTGGTTACAAAGTACAGATCCACATGGATTCTCAGGATTTTTGCATTGGGCTACCCCAAACTCACCATCAAATCACACGTCTGTGGCCACAGCATGTACCACAAAAATCATACATCCACTGTTTCGTTCAGAATATTTTTTTTCTTGTTTTACTTCTCTAAAAACTAGGTGCGTCTCATGGTCCGGTGCGTCTTATGGAGCGAAAAATATGGCATTTCTACCAGATCTGACTTTTACCCAGATCCTTTGGAAAAGCAAAGAGTTTGTGCACCATTGCACGTACTTTTCTTCCTTCTCTCTCAATGGGTAGATTGTAAGGGGACTAATCTGTAGGATGCAGGAGAAATTTCTAGAGAGGGCAGCTGTCAGAGACTGGGCAGAGGAGGCATGATGGAGACCACCTTCCCATCCTGACTCTTCCAGGGAAGAGGAAGAAGAAGAAGACAGTATAGATTAACAACTGGTTTGTGGGAGGTCACAGCTCAGAGGTAGATGAGAGGGAAAGTTGGGAAATCATGGGAGAGCAAAGAGCTCAAAGACAGAGGGCACACAGCAGCACCCGTAGAGGAGATGACGAGGATGTGGGAGAGAAGGTGGGTGGAGATTCACTCAGGACAACACCATTATCCAAGAAGGTAGGTAGGTTCTACAGCCTCTCTCTGTAAAGATTGAAATAAAAAAGAACTGTCAGAAACTTTTCTTTGTCTCTATAATTTCCTGGGCAACCAGCTGGGAGCTGCTGACAGCATCATATACAGACCAGCTCAAAAATCCAGATGTGCCCACAGCTCTAAAAAAAGTTGGTGCCCACTGAGAACACTGTCTCCTTTGCTTAACCCTTCACCTACATTTTCCTTCATTGGGTTTATTTTTTTTGGTGTTGCTGCTGGAGTTTGATGGAACCCTGGGAATAGGCATGAACATATGGTAACGCTGAAACCTAATGCTACACCAAACCATGGCTTAGGATGGCCATGCTGGCTCCCAGGGAGGAGACTGTGGGCTCAGCTACATTATCCATGTTACAGTGCTATAACTGCACTATAAACATGCAACACCAGATGGCACTGTGGAGCACGAAACTTTGTCTATGCAATTTTACATAGAGTTTTTTCTTTCGTTATAATTATCCAGCCTGTATCTGCTTTGCTCCTCCCAATCATTTTAGCTGAGTGTGATGTGGCAGCTAAGCCAATGCTAGTTTGGCTTACTGCATCTGGCCAAAACTTCCTTTGCCAGGGAATAAAAAAACTGGAATACTTGAAGTTCTTGTTTTAATCGTATACCCTTGACCGAAGAACGGTACACTCCTTCTATCTGGGATGGTCGTCCTCTTCCACCGAGCGCGCAGCTTCGGGAGGGACGCACGTGGAGCGGTGAGGGAGGAAGGGGACACCCGCCTAGCCAGCCAGATCAGCTGAATCAACCCTGGCGATCAATGGGGTGACAGATGTCGCAGCCAGATCGCCCTCACATTTTAATCATATGTGTCACGGCCACCCAGGTCTGGTCCCAGCTCACAAGAGACCTCACTCCGTTGCAGCTTATTTACAGGAAAAGTTTATTGAAGATTTCTGCTTCTCATATAGTTCAGCATTGTGGCCGTACGTCTGCCACGTTAGACCGCTGAAGTCCCCTCTGACTCCTCCCCTCTTCCGCACCAACTTAATAGCCTGGCTCTAGACCACCTCTTCCTCTCCTTTCTTTTCCGCAGGGTCTTCCTGCCCCCCTGGGTTCCCTCTCTCCGTGACTCGCCTGAGGCTGAATCCTCTGCCGCCTCTTCCCCCCTCTTTCTGGCTTTAGGGCCGGGCTCCTCCCCTGAGCTCTCTCCACTTCCGCGCGCCTCTACGTTTGAACTTGGCGCGCGTACGTTGCTGCTGACCTCTCTTTCGACCGCTACACCACCCCCTGCTCTGCTCTCCACCCTTTCCGGCTGAACACCCTGCTCCAACCCCCTCTCTCTGTTCTCTCCTAATCCTGCTCCCTCCGAGAGGCTGACGACTCCACCCCCTTTACTCCGTTCCGGCTGAGACGTCTCTTGCTTCCTCTGTCTTCCACTGGGCTCCTCTCCGCTTCTCCCTTCTCCTCCCCTTTGCTTGATTAAGGTAACCCCCTTTTGAGAATCCTCTGACTCGCTGCTCAGACTCGTGGATTCCCTCAGAATTCCGTCATCTTCTTCCTCATCCTTCTGCCCCTCCTCCCACTCGCTCTCCGTCTCCTCTGTCATCTCCTCCTCTCTCCCAGAAACCCTGACATCCATCCCCCCCTCGAAGCCCCCCCTTCCCCCCTCCCGCTCGCCGGGGACCGGTTGTGGAAACTGCGGCTCTTCGGGGGTAGGCTCAGGATACAGGTCGTCTACGTCAATGTTCTCTGCTGGCAGTTCTGTGTAAGTGTATTCGAAGTCGGGTTCTTCCCCCAAATGCTTCTCAGTCTCTGCTTCCATCGCTACTTCCTCCGGTGCTGCCCGCCAAGGACCTATCAGCCACCTCTTACGCCATTCCTCCTCTGGCTGCTCCTCCCACCAATAAGGGGTTTCCGTGTCCACCCCCGAGCACGATCCCCTGGGCGGGCTTGATTCTGGTGTTCTTTCCTCGGGGGAAGAGAAACCCCTGAACGTGCTATCTGACAATGTGGGTGTGAAAAGCCAGTCATCAAAGTACTCAGCTGGCATGGGTCTATGTGGGAAAAGTGCATGGAACTCTTCTTTCAAAAGGGGTTCATCTAACTCGTAGCCTGGCACCCAACTATTAGCAGCGGCTGGTGTGCCCTCCCTGGCGAGAAAATATTCAACTCCCTCCTCCCCCCATCTCGAGTCCAGTATCTCTGTGACCTCGTTAAGAGGTTCTGGTCTTGGCGATTCCCCCCTCTCAGGCGCCCTCCTACGTGGCTCTGGGGGTGCTCCTGACTCTTGAAACCTGTGTGGGGTTTTGTAGGGAGTGAGCACCGACCTATGAAAGACCGGGTGCACCCTGGAACCTTCCGGAAGGGCTAGACGAAAAGCCACCGGATTGATCTTAGCCTCAACTTGATATGGCCCTAGCTGCCTGTGTCCTAACTTCTTCTTGGCCAATGACCTGGCCGGCATCGCGTGGGCTGCTAACCACACCCAGTCCCCAACCTGGATGTCCTCTCCCGCCCTCCTGTGCTTATCGGCCTGCACCTTATACGCCTGTTTTGCCAGCTCCAAATGTCTCCGCAGCTCCTCGTGCACCTCTTGCAACTCCGCTGCAAACTGGTCGGCATCTTGAGGCCCCCCCCCTCCTGGTGCCGCAAATCTCGGGAAGGTTCTGGGATGACGGCCATTGTTCGCGAAGAAAGGCGTCACCCCGGTGGAAGCGTGTTTCGTGTTGTTGTAGGCGAATTCAGCCATCGGCAGATAGTCCACCCACGCCGCAGGTCGCTGGTTGGCGTAGCACCGCAGGTACTGCTGCATGATCGCGTTGACCCTCTCCGCTTGACCGTTGGTTTGTGGATGCCTCGCCGATGTCAGGTTGATTTTGACGTGCAAGATGCCCAGAAGCTTTCGCCAGAAAGTGGAAACAAACTGGCGCCCCCTGTCGGACAAGACGGACTGCGGAAGTCCATGCACTCTGAAGACGTGATCGATGAAGAGCTTTGCGGTCTGTTCTGCCGTCGCCACCTTGGCACAAGGGATGAAGTGCGCCATCTTGGTGAACAAGTCCACCACCACTAACACCGCCGTCTTACCTCTGGAGCTGGGCAGGTCTGTAACAAAGTCCAACGCTACCCTCTCCCATGGTTGCTGCGGTGTCTCCAGCGGTTCTAGCAATCCCGCCTGCTTCTGGTGCACTGGTTTGGACCTCTGGCAGATATCACACCTGGCGACGTAGTCCGCCACCTCTCCTCTCATCTGGGGCCACCAAAAGTCTCTAGCCACCAACTCCATCGTCTTTTCTTTGCCGAAATGGCCTGCACTAGGGGCGTCATGCAACTGTTGCAGAACCTTGGCTCGAAGATCGTCGGTGGGCACGTAAAGGGCACCCTTACGAGTCAAAAGTCCATCTTGTAATTGAAACTCATCGTTGTGTCGCGACCCTCCGCGTAGCTCCTCCATCTTAGACTGTGCAAACTGATCCCTTTGCAACGCGCGTCGCACCGCGTCCAGGTCGACTGCGATGGTAGCGCACGTCCACGCCTGCGGTGCGAAAATGTGCTTTGCTGCGATTGGAGCTGCTTCCTCCAAGTATTGCGGCTTTCGGGACAGCGCGTCTGCAATAACATTGGAGTCTCCTGGGATGTATTCTATTTTGAAGTCGAAGTCCGCAAAGAACTCCGCCCAGCGCATGTGTCGCTGGGTCTGCAACTTAGCCGTCCGCCAATACTCTAAGTTCTTGTGATCCGTGCGGACCTGCACCGTGTGCTTGGCTCCTATTAAGAAGTGTCGCCACGCTTTGAAAGCTGCATGAATGGCCAACAACTCCCTGTCCCATATGGTATAATTGCGCTCCGTCTTGCTGAGCTTCCGGGAGTAGAACGCACCCGGTCGCCAGTTGCCTTGTGAATCCTCTTGCAAAAGAACGGCCCCAACCGCTCTATCTGACGCATCGGTCTCTACCCGCATGGGTCTGCCGGGATTCACGTGGAGCAGCTGCTCTTCGGAGGCGAAAAGACCTTTAAGCGTCCGGAAGGACCGCTCCGCTTGTTCGGTCCAGACGAACTTCTTCTTCTTGGAACTGAGGGTGTCAGTGATCGCCGCCGTCGCGTTCGCAAAACCTTTAATAAACTTGCGGTAAAAATTGGCAAAGCCGATGAACCTCTGGACCTCTTTCCGATTTCGAGGGCTTTTCCAGTCCAACAGCGCTTGAACCTTAGCCCTGTCCATGGCCAGTCCCTCGTCGGACAACTTGTAGCCAAGGAAATCAACCTCTCTGACATCAAACTGGCACTTTTCCAACTTGGCGTACAGCCTGTGTTCCTTCAGCCTCTGCAGGACCTCCCTCACGTCCTTATCGTGATCCTCCGGCGATTCCGAGAAAATCAGGATATCGTCGAGAAAGCAGACACACTTTTTGTAGAGGAGACCTGCTAGCACGTGGTGCATAAATGCTTGAAAAACGTGGCTGCCATTTTGGAGGCCGAAAGGCATGACTCTGTATTCGTATGTGCCCAGAGGGGTGAACATGGCGGTCTTCCACTCATCTCCTTTCCGGATGCGGATGAGATTGTAAGCTCCACGTAGGTCCAGCTTGGTGAAAATCTTGCCCCTCCTGACGGTCGCTAAAAGGTCGTCAATCTTGGGCATGGGGAAAGCTTTGGGCTTAGTCAAGCTGTTGATGAACCTGTAATCCACTATAAGCCTTTTTTGGGGCGTGTCCTTCTTCTTCACAAAGAAAACAGGGCTGCCTCCCGCTGCTTTAGATTCCTGGATGAAACCGCGCTTGAGGTTATGGTCTATGAACTCCCGAAGCTCTTGCATTTCGTCCTCCGACATGGAGTACAGCTTGGCAGCAGGCAATTGCGCCCCTGGCACTAAATCAATCGCGCAGTCGTAAGGTCTATGAGGCGGCAACTTGTCAGCTTCCTTCTCACAGAAAACCTCCAAGAATTCCTGGTACTTGTGAGGCACTGTTTGCACCATACCCAGATGCAAGGGCTGCTCAGCTTCTCCTCCCTGATCGGTCTGAAAGCAATGCTGAGCACAATACGATGAACAAAAGTTGATCTGCCTCTGGTACCACGCAACCGCGGGACTGTGCCTCTCCAGCCAACTCATGCCTAACACGATGGGTGTGTCCGATAAGTGGGTGACATTGAAACTAATAAGCTCTCGATGGTTGCCAATCTGCATCATCATGGGAGGGGTTTGCTGCACCACTTGCCCCCCCAGCAACTTCCTGCCGTCCACCGTGACCACGTTCAGAGGCGTCGTTGCAGGCAGGAGCGCCATGTTGTGCTGCTTAACGAACTGCAGTCCCATGAAGTCGGCGTTGCTTCCCGAATCGATCGTTATTGGAACCTCGAGGAGTCTCCCATCAGGCAACTGGAGTGTTGCTGTGAGCAGAACTGCCGGTTTGGGAGGCAAAGGGTCCACGCTCTGCAGTGATGCTGGGGGCTTGTCTACAGATCCGCCTGGCTGAGCCCCAGTAGCTCTGCTTCCAGCCAGGCACTGTCGTTTCCCTGAAGCTGCTCCCCTGGTTGCACCTCTGCTGTTACAGTTGCCAGCGCTGCAGTGTGCTTCTGGAGCCTCTGGGGGCACTCTTTCGCCATATGGTGCGCACTGTCACAGATGTAACACTTCCTGGTTCCTCTAGGAGGCTTCGCTTTGGCTGCACCAGGGACAGGGCTCTGGGATGGCTTCTGAGCCCTAGCACCACCAATCTCCATTGGCTCCTCTCTGTCCTTCCCCATCGGCGAGGGGTGCGCACGGCTGAAGTCCCTGTGCACAAAAGGGAGAGTCCTTGCTTGCGCACGCGCTTGGGGCCCGTCCTCCTCATGCCACGGACGCCCCTCATGTCGAATTCCAAGAGCTAAAGCCCGTTGCACCACGTCTTCTAGGGTCTGGGGTCTGTCCCCCCTAGCGATCTCATCCTTGATGGGGGGGCTCAATCCCTCCCAAAAAAGATCTCTGACCGGTTTACTGTCCTTTGGCCAATCTAAGGCGGTGAGCAACGCAAAAAATTTAGAGTGGTATTGGCGCACAGTCGCTTTCCCCTGCCTCAGCCCGTGCATTTGACGGCGCGCAATGTCCACATCCACAGAGGATTGAAAACAAGAATCCATCGCTTTGATGAACGCAGTTGAATCGCGACGGGCCGGTCCATCTTCGCGCCACAAATTGCGTAGCCAAGCCCTGGCCTCCCCATGCAGGTGCGAAACAATGAACCCCACTCTCTCCTCCTCATCTTTAAAATCGTGACGGAGTAAGTGCAGTGCATATACAACGTCCGCTCTGAAATTGGGATAGTCTTGCAAGTTGCCATTAAAATGCGGAACTAGGGCACCCCCCCTCCGTCCAAGCGCAATGCCCTCCGCTCTGGATCCTGGGGCCCCCGCCTTGTCCGCGCGCTCCCACCTTGCCTGCAAATCCTGGCACGTCTTCTCCAAGTCGTCATTCTTCTTCTGCGAAGCAATGACTGCCGATGTGAGAGCGGTAACCTGATTCCGCAATGCAACCAGCTGCTCCTCAGCGCTCATGGCTGCTCCCGTTCGTGAGCTTCGCAAAAAAAAATTTTTGCTTTGGGAGAGGGGACTTACTGTCACGGCCACCCAGGTCTGGTCCCAGCTCACAAGAGACCTCACTCCGTTGCAGCTTATTTACAGGAAAAGTTTATTGAAGATTTCTGCTTCTCATATAGTTCAGCATTGTGGCCGTACGTCTGCCACGTTAGACCGCTGAAGTCCCCTCTGACTCCTCCCCTCTTCCGCACCAACTTAATAGCCTGGCTCTAGACCACCTCTTCCTCTCCTTTCTTTTCCGCAGGGTCTTCCTGCCCCCCTGGGTTCCCTCTCTCCGTGACTCGCCTGAGGCTGAATCCTCTGCCGCCTCTTCCCCCCTCTTTCTGGCTTTAGGGCCGGGCTCCTCCCCTGAGCTCTCTCCACTTCCGCGCGCCTCTACGTTTGAACTTGGCGCGCGTACGTTGCTGCTGACCTCTCTTTCGACCGCTACACCACCCCCTGCTCTGCTCTCCACCCTTTCCGGCTGAACACCCTGCTCCAACCCCCTCTCTCTGTTCTCTCCTAATCCTGCTCCCTCCGAGAGGCTGACGACTCCACCCCCTTTACTCCGTTCCGGCTGAGACGTCTCTTGCTTCCTCTGTCTTCCACTGGGCTCCTCTCCGCTTCTCCCTTCTCCTCCCCTTTGCTTGATTAAGGTAACCCCCTTTTGAGAATCCTCTGACTCGCTGCTCAGACTCGTGGATTCCCTCAGAATTCCGTCATCTTCTTCCTCATCCTTCTGCCCCTCCTCCCACTCGCTCTCCGTCTCCTCTGTCATCTCCTCCTCTCTCCCAGAAACCCTGACAATATGCATCTGTTTGGATTTTTTTTAAAAAAATGGCAAACAGTGTTTTGTTTATTTCTCAAGTTGATTTTTGGTGCTGAATGCTTGGCTGATAAAGCTGAGCCTGGATGAAGTTATGTTTTGCTAGTGACATAGTCTGGTAGGAACAATGTTGCTATAATAATTCGCTATCCAGCCTGTGCTCCCATCTCTAGACCCTGCAGGCATTTGAAGATTGCTGAGAAATGCAACAACTTGCAAATGTAGTATGAACAGTGGCTATAGAAAGCCCCATATTATAATGCAGAACTAGTTTCTTTAATAATTTGGCAACATTATAAAGTGAACACCTCTAAAAAAAGAGGACCAGGTTTTGTTCTTCCTTAAAATTCAGCATCTGTCTGAGTGAGTTCCAAGAAAGAACTGTTCTTAAGATGAAATGAATTTACTTAGATAAGACTCTCATAAACCCTCACGGGGCTGATCTTACATTTTGTTTCTGATTACATAATTTTTGTTTGCAGCTATCATTTCCAGCATGGTAGACGTTTCTTCTGAGATGTCCCAAATCTTGGATAAAAGTCAAAACTAAAGAACTGAATGAAAGAAAATTCCTTTCACTCCATAGGGTGGTGGCGGCCTAGGGATCTTTTTGTGATGAAAGGCCAGCCCCATCTTCCTCCCTAGGAGCCTCCAAAGAAGGAAGATGGGGAAACAAGGAAGAAGGGTGTGTAGATTTATCCTGACTGTTCAGAGGAAGCAGAGCAAACTCTAATTTAGAGTAGAACCGCACTGCGAGTGGGTGATTGTAGTCACTCTCAGCTTAACATCCTCTCAGCTCGTCATCCTACTGCAACAGATCACCCCTCTGTCTCTATTTCTGGAGACAACCTGGTTCAAATCCTCACTTCCCTACAGCTCATTGGGTGATGTTGGAGCAGCCACTATCACCCAGCCTAATCTGCATCGCAGGTGTGTTGCTAGGGTAAAATAGGTGTGAAGCGACTTCTGTGCCCCTGTAAATCCCCCCTCCTTTTTATCGTTTGCTGCCTTCCTGATTTTTTCTTTTCTAGAGGGTGGGATTGTGTATGTCACCTTCAGCTCCTGGAAGGAATGGCAGGATATGAAGACACACACACATACAAACAAACAAATACATACACTCCACATCCATCCTTCCACAAAACCTAAGATCCTTTGGGACCTGTACATTTCTCGTCCCCCCCTTATTGCTCAGGCTCATCAGTTTCAGTGTGTGGCTGAAGAATGAAAATGGAGCGTTGCGGCAAAGTGGTATCTTGAATGGTCTCTTTCATGAACAGCCTTGCCTGCCCTGCCATCTCTTTAACAGGACAGGCTAGCCTAAACTATCTCAGGTTAGGTGACTGGAGTATTTGTTCCCTTTATCCGCTCATTCTGGATTGCCTTTTGATTTAAAAAGTGATCAAGGTGAGAGAGAATGCATTATGGTCATACATTATTCAAGTGAAACACAATTCAGATTAATCTCACTGAACGTGTTGCCATTTTGGTGAATCCATAGAGCAAGTCAGGAGAAAAAATGCTGCAAGTGCGAATAGCTTTTGAAATGAGAATTGTGGTGGGGGTTGAGGGAGAGAGGAAGTCACATGTTTGATTTCAAAGGTAGGCCCCCTTATATTCATTAGCCTATCTTTGAAATCAAGTATGTGGCAGGAAGCTCTCACTTTCTTTCTCCCACACCATTTATGACACACTTCCAGCAATGTTCATATAAATTATACTTATTTTTGAACCTTCACTGGGGAAAATGCCATTGTGGAATATCATTGAGCTGGTTTTATGTTATGTTTACATTTAAACTAACTTGCCCCACCATTTTCTACATAAACTTACATTTATTTTGTGAAACTAGTCTGAAGTTCTCTTTCCCCCCATTTTCCCGCACAATGTTAGCATAGCGTAAAATTTTATTACAGCTGAGTATAATTTTAGAAAGTGAGCCTCCAAACAAAGGCACTTCTCAAATTCAGTTTAGTTTCTCATGGAAAATTTTCCGAATTGGGCAACAGTGCACTCAAAAGCATTGAAAGAAGCTGACTCATATTATTTGTTCTACTGCGTTGTTTTAAACATGAGCTTTAATAATTTCAATCTGGGTTGGACTGCATTGAATTATTATAATAATACGGTATTTTGTTTCTGTGTTCAATCACTGTTATTATAAACTGCTTTGAGATGAGAGAGGCTTGAAGAAATAAAGGAATGAAGAAAGAAAGAAAGCCAGGGTGTTAGCTCCTGGCCATTTGAAGGAAGAAAAACAGTATCGTATTAGAATTTGGAGCTTACATACAGGAAAAACAGCAGCAGAAACAGAGGTCCAAACTATTTTATATTACCATAGAAGACCAGACATTATGGACCTTCTGCAACATTCCGCCTCTCCTTTAAGGATTACGGGTTTGAATTGTTTTGTTTTGTTTATTTAATTAAATTTATATACCATCCTTCATCTGAAGATCACAGGCTGGTTTACAGCATAAAAATACAAAAGGAGAACTGTCAGAGCTTCCTCCAGGTCCCAGCTCACAGAGGACCAACGCCAGCCGGTGGTAATGTACAAAAGTCTTTATTGAAGTTCAGTTTCCATTTACAAGCCGCAGCGTGCAGCTCTACGTCTTAGAACCTAGACCGGCGAAGCTCCGTCTGAGTCTCCACCCCCTGTACACCAGTTTAAGACTCTAGCCTTACTCCACCTCTTCCGTTGCTCTTTCCTCCTCTGGGTCCTTTTGCCCCCCGGGGTCTCCTCCTTTCTGGACTCTTCTGACGCTGACCCTCCTGACTCTTGTCCCTCCTTTCGGCGGGCTTTAGGACCTGGTTCCCTACCCGGGCTACCTGCTGTGCCGCTCGCCTGTACATTTGAACTTGGCGCGCGCGCCCAGGCGCCAACTTTCCTCTTGACCGTTTCCGCGCTCTCCGATGGAGGCGTGGTCCATCCTGACTCATCTCCTCTCGCTGGTGGTGAACACCCTGGTCCTGATACCTGGGATTCCTCCCCCCCACTGCGCTCTGGTGGGGAAGCTGGTCCTGATTTCCAACTGCTGCTCTCTGAGCTCCCGCTGGCCCCTTCCTTCTGGGGTGTCCCCCTTGGCACCCCCCTTGCCCTGGCCATGGGCGCCCCCTTCTGCGAATCTTCCGATTCGCTGGAAAGACTCAGGGAATTCCTCGGATCACTGTCATCGCCTATGCTTCCCTCGGATTCCTCCCCCTCGCCCTCCATTGCCTCCCTCTCCTGTGCCTCTGCTCCTGAGCCCCTGACAAGAACAATTCAGGAAACAGAGTTTTGGGGATGGACTTGCTCTTAGCACAGCAGGACCAAGTGGCTGAGGAGCTGGTGCCTCTATCTAGAGGCAAAGAGCCTGGACACTGTCCAGTTTTCACTAGGTTGAGTAAATAAACTACTTTGGGGGAATCTTCTGATAAACCCAAAGCACAGTTCAATCATCTAGGTAGTTTTTTTTCTTCCCTTGCAAAACACATAGACTGACCATGCGTTAAGCAAGCCAGGGGCTAGCAAGGACTTTTGCCCTTTAAAGCCACAATGGAGGAATAGAAATGGATAAGGAAGGCCAGCCTTCTCTAATCCCCCTTAGGTTGTACCAGTGATACAACTCTACCTATTTCTAATAACTTCCAACTCAGTGCTATTTACCAAAAGAAGCTTTGTTAAATTATAGATATTCCCTGAAGACTGACAGCAACGAACAAGGAACAGCATTAAAGTTTCAGCTACATGGAGCTAAATAAACCCTTTGAGAACAGCTACTGTATATTACCAAGACAGAGATGATTGTTCGGGGAGATTTGCTCCCTCAAACAAATAGCAGGAATATTGTTTAACAGCAACCTCCACTGGGTGCTCGTTGGTCGAACTAGAAGGGTACAGAGCCGAACGGTTGATTGTTTTCTAGCTAGGTTTAAGTGTTTGCTACTGTTATTTATTAATTAAATCAATTGCACCCTGCCTCTTCCTTCCAAAAAATATTAAAATCATAAACAATACCAAAGTCAGACTCAGCCATACGCTAAAGCATGGCATTCTGAGAACAATTCTCCCTTCCTTCCCACCCAATCTAATAAGCGGCTCTCTCTTTCCTCATATTAGAGTACAAGAATTCTTTTGCAGTCATTTAGCAAAAGCAGAAATGTAATTGCTCCCACTTGGTCTGAAAGTGGTTAGGGATACCACAAATTTCTGTCCCTAATGCAATTTCCTGTTCCTGTGATTTTCTGTTCCTAATGCAAAACCTACATTGTCAGGTGTGCAAAATCAAATACCCAAAGTGCAGTAGTTAATGTAATAATTCCACGTGTGGAACAACTCCTGTTCTTTCCCACACCTGTGTACACTCCACACACCCACCCAAATCTGCTCTGGAGGATTGGGGAACACCCAGAACAATTGTAGGGGGTGTATGGGGACAAAAAGAGGGAAGGAAAGTCCCATTACACAAGCAGAAGTTGTTCCCAAAGTGCAAGGAGGTATTTGTACTACACTGAATACACAATGGAGAGTGGATGGAAAACATGTTGTAAACCAATTGTGAATAAAGATATTGTTATGCAGTAGAAAGTGTGGAGTATGCCCTGAGTTTCTTTCAGTTCTTGTGATTTTGTATCTGTTGGGGTAGAACGTCTGAGAGCAAGTTTGCCAGACGGGTTCCTTTATTTAAGTAAATACTACCAGTAGTTAAGCACCATGATCAGCACAATCAAAGGAATTACTCTGTGCCATAGAACAAGTGGGCGGGCCTCCCTGCCCATCTAGCTACCAGGTAGGACAACAAAAGCCACTGTAGTGTGAGCTTGAAGCAGGGTGGAAGCTGAATACACAGAGACATGATTGCTCTGTGCTGGATACAAAGCTGTGACAAATGGAGAAGCAAGATCAGTTAGGGTGTTAATACTGGGAGCCCCTCCATTTTATGCTCAGGTTGTATATATGTGCAAATAAAACCATTTCCCCTAAAGACACGACAGTCTCCGCTGACCTTCATTCCAAGGAAACTAAAGCTGAGGAAGCATCAGGAACTTCTGGATTTCCTCACCGCTCAGAGATCTAGGTGGAATGAATGTGACAATGATAAGGGTCTGAATTACACCACCCCCTTTTTGGGGAGGGGTGAATTTCTTCAAATACTTATTGCCAGTGTTCAAGGAAACAGAAAGATCTTCAGAAATAAAGGGGGAGGCTTTAGACTTCGCTAAGAATGGCTGAGATGCTCCTTTTATGGTCAACTTTCGTCCTAAAAATTATTCCTCTCCTCCCTTGCCTCACAAGTTGACGAATGATCCACATGTAAAATTGTTGCAATTATCATAACTGTTTGGCACTGGCTAAAGAGCTGCAAAACAAGTTACAGAGGGCACCAAATTAGAGGCAGAGAGAATAATTACTGCAGTGGGATGGGGAAGATGAGTGTTTAGGGCAAAGAACCACACCATGTCCAATGGAATGGCTGGCTCAGTTTAAAAACATGCAACAAGCTGGCACCTCTTAGAACTATGGAGAATGCTATCCTGAAATCCAAACGACACTAAACGACACTCCCCTTGTTCATTGGTAGCATAGTTTCATTGCTTTGCATGGCACGGGACAACAATTTAGAACAAAACAAAACAAAAGCCTTGCCCTTAAGCACTAACCACTCATTAGTGGTTCCTAGCATGTGTGTTCAAATGGCACTCTTCCACTAAGAAGATTAGTTCTGACTTCTAGCTGCTGAAGATTTACCTGTCTTTTATGTTTCCCTCTCATGTTCCATCATCTTAAGCCATTGTTTTAAGCTGCTCAAAGTCCAGCAGATTCACCATCCTCCCAAACACTCCTGCAAGATCTTGTCCCTCATTTCATCAGATATGGTGTTGTTGATGATCAAAGCTACACATGGAATCCATCCATGAAATTCAATAAGAAGGCCAGGGAGTAGCAGCAAAAAACAAATGGTTGTTCCCCCAAAGCAATGAAAAGGTATCACTTAAAAGCCCTCCTCAACACCATCCCCAATCTGATTTGCCCCATCTCTTTGAAATAAAATAATTTAGAGATGGCCTGCTCACAGATCCCAGCAGCGTATTTAGATGGGCTCCTACACACTGAGCTTCCCCCAAAATAACTGTGGGTCACACAATGATGGCAGGCTGTGTACAAACATTACTATTCTGACACAGCCAGTGGCTTTCGCTCTATTGCCACAAAAGCCTGACTTCTGGTTTTCCTAGCACAGGTATCAGCAAATAATAATTATTACTATTATTATTAAAAGACTAGTCAGAAAAAGAAAGCATTTTCTGCAGTACTTCCTTCCCCTATTTGCTGACATGGATGGACCACAATGGAAACGAATGACTAATTATCAGTTGAACAACACAAGGCTACAGAGTTGGGAAATAATAGGAATCGGAAAGGGGTTCAAATAGAAACCCATTCCCCTGCTCAAGTGTAATGAAGGCAGCTATGAGTGACAATAGATATTAGTGATGTATGAGCTCACCACAGCTCTTATAAGACTGCCTTGGAAAATGAACCAAGCTATTTTCCCCAAAACTGGGAAATAGCTTGGGCTTATTTTCAAGGCAAGCCGAAATCAGAAATAAACTGCCCGCAAACCAACACCCATCCCACCTAGTGATCCAACACTTCTCTTCAGCCATCTCTGCTTGCTCCTCACAGAGTGTTATTACTTCCCTCCTTCTGCCTCCTTACTTGAAGAAGCATGATGCCATCACCAGAGAACTATTACATTAGTCCATTGTTTTGAGAAGGGGGAGTGAATTTGGAGGTGGATGGAGAGACCTCTCTCTTTACTTCGCTGGTGCACATCATGGCCCTATGTAGCATACCAGGTCACAAGGATTCCACAGGAAATGCAATGTTCCCAAATTCCCCAGTAGCCCTTGGTGAAATTAGGGGCTTCTTAAAGCCAGAGGATTTGCAGCTGCTAGAGAGGAAATCTGGGCATTTTGTGGACACATCTGTCATTACACATTTTTCCTAGCTCGGCCTTCCCCAGTCTGTAATCCTCCAGGTGTTTTGGAGTCCAAATCCCATCAGCCC
Organism: Podarcis melisellensis; assembly: GCF_964234715.1. Taxonomy (NCBI): domain Eukaryota; kingdom Metazoa; phylum Chordata; class Lepidosauria; order Squamata; family Lacertidae; genus Podarcis; species Podarcis melisellensis. The sequence continues at coordinate 83,847,407 of NC_138531.1, forward strand.
CAGTCAGCATGGATTATGGGACTTGTAGTCCAACAGTAACTGGAGGGCAGCAGGTTGGGGAGATTATCCATGTTCCACACACTGTAAAAGGAGGCATTTGAATTTTTCATTCAAACTATTTGATAACCCTAAACTGTGCAAAGCTGCCACTGTTTTCAGAATTCAAAAGGATTTATGAGTTATTGCATCGTCAGCACACATCAACACAACTTGGCAATCAAACTGATTTGTTAGGGGTGGGGAAGATATTTGCATCTTTGTATGTAAAAGCAAAGACATGCAGGAGAATCCCATGCATGTTTACTCAGAATGAAGTCTCCTATTTTTCAGTGGGGCTTACTCCCAGGTAGGTGCGCATGACATTCCCTTCTAAAGTTGAAATCTAGTGTCCACTTACTAGGGAGTAAGCCAAATCAAACCCATTGGGACTTACCTCTGAGTTAAAACACATAGAATTGCACTGTATGATGCTTTAAGTTCATACGGTATAATTTTGCACCCTAATTCTTAAAAGTTTATTTTAAAAATGGTGGCTTTGAAGTCAGTAATAAAGCTGGGAATAAAGGCAGCAAAGTTTTAAAATATTTTATGCACAAAAAGACGCTTTAACAAAGGACTCACTGAGGCTGTTTTTGTCTCAGTAATACTGTCCTTTTGAGATCATGGCGGGACAGGGAGATTCTCACCTAATGTCTGGCTACCCAAAATATGACAGGCTAAGCTACTCAGTGATATCATGTAATTCAATAAAATAAAATAAAAAACCTGTTGAGCCTGAATAGCACTTGGAGCTACATTTTGTCCTGAGGACAACTTGGAAGCAGTGTCTGACCAGTTTGTTTTTTATATGGCCTTGATAGATATACACCAATTGTGACTATTCGGTGGACTATGTTATTCGTACAACCGTTACCTCCTTGTCGATCGAAAATGTGAAATGGGAAAAGGAAGAAAAAAAAAGAACATACCATGTCCACAGAACAACACAAAAAGAACTAGATCAGGGGCATCAGGGAAGGTGGAATACTATAACAACACATGTTATATTGTTATACTATTCCACCCACCTTAATGAAGAACCCTTTGGTGTGGCTACGCCATAGCCTTTCGAATCCAGATTTCCTCCCACTTTCATGGTGTCACATGGCTTGCGCTGCTCAATGTATTCATTCATGGTGGACTCCAGGAGGAAGGCAAACTTGCCCTTGGACTTGCGGACACGGGCAACTCCCTCAGCCGTAGTCCTAGCGAACACGGACGGGTCTGTTGTGCTCATGTACGCCCACATCTTTTCATACACTGCTATTTTAGATCTCTGAAGGAAATTAAAAGGAGATTAGATGCAGCAAAGGGACGAGGTCACCACAGAAACAGGTCACAATGCATAATGTATCAGGAGTCAGGTGTTTTTTTATCACTCCGTGGAGGGAAAAAGATACCTTTCGATAACATTAGAGTCATTCGTAGGAAGATACTGCAGTCCTGACATTGCTTACCGCCAAACATGCTCACAAGTTTTATGCGCAGCCATGTTAAAATCATTTCCAGGCAGAATCACGACAAACAGAAGAAATTATTGGAGGTGTCAGAATGACTGGCAGGAAATGTAATGATTGCTAAATGTAGCCTTTTGTACAGGTTGGTTCGATGCAAGCAACAAAATTTGGCTACACACAGGGCTGTGGAAAGAAAAGTTGCACAGACTGTTGCTGTGTGTACAGCCTGTGCATTTTCCCCATGGAATGGTCCCATCCTGTGCAAATAGCCACCTCTGGATCATTCATAGAGGTGGCCATTTGGCACTACATGGGAGCATCAAATCCACGCAAAGTAACTCTTACTCATGCTATCTAAAGGCCAATTCTGCTATTCATCAGCCCTGCTAGACCTGCTAATAAAGGGAAAAGGCCAGGAAACAGCTGAATAGCACCAACGTAGCCAGTTAATAGCTAAAAAACCATTTCCTATGGTCAGATGCAAGCTTGAAATACTTGCTTGATAGACCCGCCTTGAATAGATTTGCCAAAGGCCTGTCTATGGCCATTACCTATTAACTGTCTATTGCCCAGTTATCTCCCTAGTGAATGGAAGGCAAAAATAAAACTCAGAATGTGCACTAAGGCAAAAAAGTCACTAGTGTAGTAGAAATAACTAAATTCACAAGGCACGCAACAGTGTAGAATGTGTGCATATGCTGAGTAAGAAAAGAAATCACACCAGTGAGAAAACATGGTGTGGTTCTCCTGGAAGCTTTATGTAGGTCTGAGGAGCACCTGTTCAGACATATCCTTGTTTTAAGAGGCTTAGCTTTTGAGAATGGCTGATCTGCCTACAGCTCCCCTTCTTGGCTAGTGCTGGGTTATGGCATACACAATGAATCACCAACAGGTATCCTTTGAGTTTCACATTCAAACCCCACTGCAGGCTCAAGTCCTGGCATCTGGGGTGGTGGAGCATGTCCCAAGGCCTTTTTGCATTCCTCTGGAAGTATAACAGGGCTCAGAGAGGACATCCCTCTAGAAGCTCCCTTAAGGCTTGTGTCAAACAGCTGAAACATGCATTGTTAGGTGGTTCTTATACCGTTTCATTGAACTATGTTCTATTCATATTTAGGACAGAAGGCCAAGGGTAAAAGTGATGGAGGACATAATTTAAAGTACTATTATACCACTTTGACAGTCATGGAGAATCATGGGGACTATAGTTCATTCTGGGAATTGTAGTTCTGTGAGGTCAGCACCCCAAACAAACTACAGTTCCCTGGATTCTCTAGGACCTTTAAAGTGGTACAATAGTGTTTTAAATGTATGGTGTGGGTGGAGTCTAAGAAATTTCACCACTTGCCTAACTATCCTATCAAAGGCTAGGCTGTTTCCAGTGTTTAAGAGTCTATATTTAATGGCAATGAACACAATCCTGTCCAAGTTAAACACTTTCAAGTCTCCATGGCCAATCATATAGTGGCATCAGTGGGACATAAGAGTCCTTAATTATGCCCAGCAATTTCTGTTTCCAAGCTTCTAGAAAAGGGTATATTTTACATTTCTGTAGCAGAAAAACAAAATTAAAGTAACGTGAATAGAAAGCTTTAAAAGATGAATGTGGTGAGGCAAAAGACTGGAACAAAATCTCTTATAGTTACAGACTTATAAAACATCCCTTTTGCTTCATTCCAGTGCCTGGAATTACATTATTATGCATCTTTTCATCAAAGGGCGCCTTCAGAAAACCCGTAAGCAAGAGTGAACCTGAAAGACCCCTTAGAATCATCATATATATTCAGCACTCCCTTTCGTCTCCATGCTGTGGTTTGCAATCAGCTAGCAGAGCAATGCTATCTTAATTACCTCTGCCTCTACAGTCCCTAAGGACAGTTCCGAGCTTGACATGTCAAGATCAATATATTTGCCACAAATTAAAATGATTGCAAATGCCAACAAGTGGCTTTGGAGTTTCAAAAAACATAATGTCAATATTGTTGGAGCTACAAGACCACAAATCTGATTTTCCATAATGCATCATTATTCCGACTGCGTTCTGAACGCTTCCCAGGTAGAGCAAGGGAAACAAGAACTTAGTAGGCATGCCAACTTACTCTGAAGAATTCTTTCGTCGACCCAGAGTCCAGTGTCCCATATGCAATTTCGGTTTGTTTGGCAAGGTCTTCTGCGCTTTCTATGGGCGAGACCATTCGCTCAACAGTCAAGAAAGCCGCAAGGTTAGCGGTATATGATGAAATAATGATGAGTGTGAAGAACCACCACACACCTCCAACTATGCGACCTGAGAGAGATCTAAACATGAATAAGATAATGCATATTTTCCTATCTTTTGACCAAGGAGAAAGAGAAAGAGAGAGAGACAGAAAGAGAGAGAGTGAGAGACACCATTATTACAGGAAATTTATTCGCCAAGCAGCAGTAACTGGGACTGAAACGTAACAGGACCAAAGTTCTGTTTAACCAAGCTTCTCCTGATATCCGGTGCTCAAACCAGGATACAGTGTGGCATATAAATAGAAATGCAATATACTTCTGAGTTTTAATTATATTTCTCAAATGAGAAAGCAGCTGCTACAGCGGCTGGAGTTCAGTGGTTTTCGAACTGCATTCAGGGGAATAACAAGGCTCCTTGCAAGTTTATGAGTGAAAAGATCATTCGCTGAAGGAAAGCTTCTTTGAAAGACAGTTTGCCCACCACGACTGATCTTCCTCTCAGTAAGGGGGGTGTTGAATGGCTTGCAGGACACATTTTCAGTTAGTGAGCCTCAAAATACCCGGCTGTACATGGTATGAGATGGAATCCTAAGTACTGTGCCAGGGTTCTTTGGGAGATAGGTCTCTAGAAAGGATTGAGTGAAGATTGGAAGTTTTTTAAACAGCTAGGCTACATTACCTTCTGTATTCCAGGAACATGTCCTTACATACTTAGCAAGGTATGCCTAAAAAGAATCCAGTGTGCTCTGTATTTGTTAGGACATTGTATGAAAGAATTCAACACAAAGATGCCTGCCACACCTAAGCAAGTTATAGACAACATGGTCTATATGTATCCAGTTGGATAGCCATCAGGAAGAACTCTTTGGATTTTCACAGCAAAATTGACTGTCTTTGAAAACTGTTTACACCGCAGTACTAGATATAAACCCTTCAACTCCATTAACTTTAGACTTTATAGACACCCAAACAGACACACTGCTATCTGTTGCCAGGTTTTGCCTAGAAATGAATGAGAACAGTCCTTATTCAGAGAAAATCAGTGATGCTTAAGTCCTATTGAAATAAGAAACCGATTGGGACTCCTTTCAGGTAGTGTTTTGGGTCTGGGAGCCTGAGAAAAATATCAAAATCGCTTTGTTTTTCACGTGTTGTATGCACGTTTGACAAATAATACTCCACTATTTGGGGGGGGGGGGACCACATTTCAACACAAAAACAGAAACTCACTCAAATGCAGTCCAGGCCTCATGAAATCCCTAGTTTTGGCAGGACTAACGTCCAACAAACATCCTCTGCTCTGTATCCTAAGTGTCTACTCCATTATGCAGGTTTTGATATTGATTTCTGTACAGCATGGTTGCACCCTAAATTCTGATTCTCTAATTTACGTCCCACCTGCTGCATTTTCCATATTACCTTTGGGAGTCTGAAGAAATAACTTAAGACAATGCGGCTGTCTGAAGATTGCCAACATTTGAGCAAGGCCAAGAGTGGACATGTGGAATGCCTAATGTTTATGCAACCCAACAGTTGTGAGATGGACGGGGAATGAGGTTGGAGATAAGAGGGAGGGACCGCTGTCGAGGCAATGGAATAGAGGCTACTTCAAAGGTAGATAGTGTAGGAATGTACCTGTTGATAAGTGTGCATGATCAATGTGTGCATGCTATGACAAAAATATAACCAGTTAGCTTAAAGTACTTTCTTTGAGAAGATGTGTTAGAGTTTTTTGTACTATGCCCTGGACATCTCTTGCTCCCACTTTACTTGGTGGGTGAGGGATCCTACTGTAGTAGTGAAATAAAGATTTTCCACAGCAGTAGCATTTTGGCTCAAGAAATGGAAAAACAGAGGAACTGAAATGCACTGGGAACAATGGGAAAGCTTTTTCATATTGTCTTCGTATAATACAGAGGCTGCTGGCTTCATCCCAAACCAGAGCTGGCCAACGCCAGCTCTTTTGGGGGGACGCATTCTGCTTTCCATACGGGTCTAGTTGCCAGACACACAAAATACAAGCTCCTGAGTGATCATATGCCATAATAAATTTGATGTTACCTAGTTGTAAGGGTTTCCCAGCTGTAGCGCACCTATGCATAACATTACGTACAAGCGTGAACATTTACAAACAACATACATAAGTACGGTACATTCCAGATCCAAAATAGAGATGCAGCATTAAAGATAGAATATCCATTACAATTCTTCCCCCCAGCACCAATCCAGGAGTTGCCAATTGGCTGTACCTACCTATTGCCATTAACAGAATCCCTGCTTTGCAAAAATAAAATGAATTTCCGTGAAACTTTAAAAACTACAAGAACCTGAAACGTACAAAAGGTTCAGAATGATTCACTATGGCTGTCTGATTTGAAAGGGAGACAATTACTCAGAACACGTTAATGAACAGAAGAATCAATTTTAAAACATCAGCAAGCAAGTGGCTGTCTCTTGTGTACGGTATTGTGTATTCTCACTGCTGATAATAAAATATACATTTTTAAAAACAGAGATATTATTTCATACCAACCTGGGAGAAATATCACATCCTTGCTGCATGAAGGCACCCAGGGAGAACCACAGGCTGTTGAAGATGCCAAATTCATTGGGAGGCTGATCACTGGGCCCTTCTTTGCCGTCCTCTGGCTCCTCTGTGTGCCACTCATATGGACTAAACCTGCTCACCAGGAACAGGACAACACTGACCCCAATGTAGGCAAAGACTATGCACATCCAGATCTCGTAGGCTAAGGGGTCCAGAAAGGAAAACACTCCAGGTTTAGATTTCTGAGGCTTTTTGATCATAATGGATATGCCCAGACTCATAAAGGGCTTAGAAAAATCGATAACCTCCTCTCGTACCAAAGTGATGGTCAGAGGTGCGACAGCAATCTCTGCTTTCTGCAAAGAGAAGGAGAACCCAAACAACTACAGATTAGAGAAACACGAAATGGCACAAATTGTTTTGCAACAAATGGATGCATTAGACTTTTGCCCTCTTAAAACTAAAGGCCAAAATGGATACCAAAGAAAGTGAATAGGGGACTGTGTGCGCGCACATGTACATGTCTGTATTCTTACTGCATAAATATCGTTCTATAATCTATTATTAGTAGCATCAATGCCTCTTTGATCATGAACCTTGAAAAGTACCTGGAGCTGAAGGAGGAAGTTGAACGAATGACAGTCTTTCTCACTTCCTCTTTCAGCTCTGTGTTCTTCTCGAGGCTCAGATTAATTCTGCTAGATCCAACTTTTACACAGATCCCTTGAAAAAAGTAGAGCACTTCCTCTCTTTCTGTCTTGGCGGTGGCGGGAAACACCTGATCCAGGGGATGAACTGGAATGGTCTGAACCTGCCTGGAAATAGAAATAGGTCGTGCCAATTGAACCGGGTTTTGTTTTTTGCTTTTTACCTGATTTTTCAAATACTCACCTCATCTTGAACTAACTTAAAGCATCGTGCTTATTTTGAACTAACCTATGGGAGGCCAGGCAGTGATCTAGCCTGTACAGCACTTCTCTGCACACAGTGTACATTCCCACTGTGCTTACAAAGCACACTCAAATGTTACCTTGCTTGTGGAGCCATTTGTGTGTGCAGCCTGGAGTTCCATGGGGCTTTGGGCTGCAGCCAGTGCCATCAGCTCTGAAGAGCTTTAACAGTGTCTAGAACAGAGCTTTCCAAACTGTGTGTCGCGACACATTAGTGTGTCAGCTACAGTGTGTAGGTGTGTCATGCAAATGCTCTTATAAGGGGTTAGTTTAACCTCTGGTTTCCTAGTAAAATTGTGTCGCGAAATGATATGTCTAAAAAGTGTTACACCAACATGAAAAGTTTGGAAAGCTCTGGTCTTTTAAGAGTGCATGGCTCCATTTATCAGAATGAGTAAGGCTCATTATCAGCATTTCCCATTTTGACTAAGCAATAAAGAAAGTATGGATATCCAATAAAAAGGCATGGTGTAAAGTGTGGAACCTCTTGAATGCTGCCACCTGTTTCAATGGCTTAATTCACATTCTCTTTTTTCCTTCTCAAATATTCAGTTTCAAGGAAGCTTAACAAAATGCAGCATAAATTACTTGAACTTCAGAGCCTCATTCTTTGTTAGACTTTGACAGAAATGGGCAATGACCTCCTTATTCATCATGCAGTGAGTGGATAACATTCCATGGCAGAAGAATGAATATTTAACTGGAGTTGACTGCTGGAGATTTTGAGAACACCTGCAAAAGGTAGCTAATTGCATTCATCACTAGAAAGTGCTTTGATGAATAAGCTCATCACTAAAGATTATAGTGTTGTGCAGATAATATTTTAGTCATCTAGATTCATCAGAAAAACAGCAAGGATCCCCTGGCTCTGCAGGACAGTCTTCTTCAGATATCTCAGTTGGTAGAGCATGAGACCCCTTAATCTCAGGCTTGTGGGTCTGAGCCCCACATTGAGCAAAAGATTCATGCATTGCAAGTGTGTTTAAAATTTCAGACATAGTCTGCAATCCTATCCACAATTACCCAGGAATAAGATGGATTTTTCTTTGGAGTAAATAAGCATTGGATTGTGCCAATATAAAACGAAAATATATTTGAATTCAAATAAATAAAAAACCAAGCTTTGGGTATTGTTCCAAGGATTTCACAGCTTGCCTCCAATCTGTGTTTGGGAGTGAACCCAAAATGGGTTTGGCTAAAGTGAAGGTTCATCATAGGTGGAGGACTGTTCCAAACATGATCCTGCTTTCTCATGCACAGGTATATTCAAAAGTGTAAGGACATCAGATGATAGGCCAATCAGTAGAGCATGAGAACCTTCAGGGTTGTGGGTTTGAGTCCCACGCTGGGGACTCCTGAATCGCAGGGAATTGAACTAGATGATCTTTGTGGTCCCTTCCAACTCTACAATTCTATGGTTATATGATCACCTTCCAACCATCCTCAGTCACTCGGTGAACCACCCAGTCTTCAAAGCATCTCCAGTCCTGCTCACAAAGTTATGCTGACAAATGAAAATTCCTCTCTCCTCTCCACTCTTCCTAAACAGCAGAGCAGGGCTCCTGTCCACACAGCACAGAGATTGTTGGAACAAAATCTTTGCTGCTGAGAGAGCTTATCAGATGAAAGAGTCTTGGCTGTGTGCAGAATAGGAGCATCCGAAGCTGTCTTATAGATAGTCCAACCCAGTGCTGTTTTTCTGGGGGGTATGCATGCCCCTAAACATTTTGTGAATCTTTGTACTTTTGTCCATTTACTGTATTTATTTTTTCTCTATTTGAATTATAAAATGGTGATTTTCTTGAGTCGAAATGAGAGTACCCCTAAACATTTTTTTTTTTGGGGGGGGGTGAAGCACTGGTCCAACCACTGCTCATTGCTGTCTATACTGATAAGCTTCAGATCGGAGTCTTTTCCAGTTCTAGAGTTGCCAGGATTGAACTGTATTCGAACCATTATCTCCACCAGTTGAGCTGCAGCCCTGCCCAGCAATGAGAAGGTGGGGGCAGCTTTATCATTCTGCTTTTCAGTGTACACTTTCATACCTCAGTAGTTCACTTGTAGTGTCAAGATGCATTTCCATATTTTCTAAGTGATTAAAAGGGAACGTTCACACTCACTAGTTTAAATGTTCTGAGAAATGATCCATCAACAGGGAAATTGTTTTAATGTCCCTTCCAGAATGGAAATGCAATTTTCTTTCCAAGCGAAGCATTTCCTGAACATACATGCACAGTTTATAAAAGAGGTTGTGGCGTGCCACCTGCATGTCTATTACAGCTTGGAGGTAATATTTAGATTATTCATCAGGGATTGTCAACATTCATATGTCAACATTTGCCAAGAAAAGAGCCAGACAATCGCTGGGATGTATATAACCAACCCTACATGACAACTACACTCATGAGAAGTTGATGCAAAAGTTGGCATCAAAAATAGATATGCTTACCCCATACACCAGTTCTCCCACCATCCCATTCCAGATTTTTGTGTTTGGATCCCTTGCTCCGTATTTTCCATCAGGAACAATAGCAATTTTGTACTTGATGCCAATATGCTTTGCAATTTCTGATGCCAGGTCTACACAGTATCCTTCATACTTGTCATTCCCTTCAAACAGTTCTCTGTTTTTTTTCCACATAACATATGGGGCTTCCTACAATGAAAGAAGGAGAACTGTAAAAGATAAACATATAGCAGAGCCTGTCCAAAGGTACATGTTATTTACCACCAGCTGTGTCATATTGAAAGGTCACATCAGATATATTGAACTGATCACAAAATCGAAAAAGAAATCCATAGGAAATATATCTATCATCTATCTATCTATCATCTATCTATCTATCTATCTATCTATCTATCATCTATCATCTATCTATCTATCAGATTTGCAACATATGACATACACTTGTCCAGTTGAAATCCAAAACCCAATTTAGAATATTTTTTTTTATCCTTGGGCACATAATAAGAATGACAAAATTAATGGACCAGTTGCTTTAAAAATCAATTTCTTTACAACCATATTTTAACACCTTTGTTTATATGGATAACTTATTGACTTGTATTGGAATAATTTTACTCAAAAAACACCCCTGGGTATAGGTGTCTTTTCAATATGCTGAAGGAAGCATCAGCTACTCCTTATAATTCAATAAGCAAAATAGCACTCACTGGGTTGGATCCAGACAGGCCTTTCTATGAGTGGAAGTTGCTCCTTCTGTTCATGGAAGGCTCCAAGATCCAGCAGAGGCTCCATGGCAGAGATAGGGGAGCCCTGCCCTCCTGCACTATGTTTAATGCTGCTCTGGAGGATTGGCCAACCCTCTATAGTTTTTCAGGGAGCAAAGCGGGCTGCAGGAAGGCATAATCAGTGGAGATAGCCTATTTTTCTCTTTCCTCCTGAGCCAGCAAATACCTGCTGAGTACGTCTCTGGATCCAACCCACCATTAGGAATGTTTTAATATTTTTTTAATTTTCATTCCCTATAGAATCAATACAAGCAGAACTTAAAGAGAACTAAAAAATAAGTAAACAAGCATGCTATTCATCCACAGCCCTGTTGATTAAAATCAACCCATACCAATTAATCAACCACACCTTAGCTGATTAGTGTGTAAATTTCAATCACGCAGTCCTCCATTTAAGTGAAACATAAGGAAAGATTGCATCCAAAGACTCAGATCTGTAGATTCAAATTCTGTTCCTTGGAGATTCAGAATTCTGTTCTTTGACTTATAGTTTAATTTGCTGCAATCAATCTTCAAAACAAACGAGGTCAACCATCATAGTGCTTCTTTTCCCACGTGTCTCATTGCTCTCTTAAAGCTGTTTCCCTCTCTTTCCTCCTAAAGCTCCCCCCCCCCGAGTTCTCAAATGTGGTTGTGAGATCATTTCTCCTTCCCCACATGTAGCCGGGGGGGGGGGGGGGAGTTCCAAATAGTGCATTAAGTCAAAAATCCAAGCAATATGCGGAGATTTACATGGCACTTCAAAGGTACCATTTTTGAATGCAATCTGAACATATATGCAGTTGCCTTTTATCAAGTTTGGGGAGTGGTCCATATGGACCAGTACTGTCTGCTCTTAAAGGCTCCCCCATGTTCTTTTTTCAAGAGGGCATTTTGTTTTGTGTTGAATTTGGAACGCCCTGAACCCAAATAATGAGTTCTAAGCAGTGATGTCTGCGAATTCTGATGACAATGAAAAAGGGAGTGGAAGCTGGCAATGTTCACTGATTCATCCTATGTTCAGGATAGTGAATGCGACTGGTGGTCACCGTTGCTGTTGTGGTTTGAAACCACAGATTGATTACCCCCTCCCGCCGCCGCATATGTGTTGTGTTTTCTTTGCACTTAAATGAGTGGAACATGTAAAGACAACGGGATTACGTAAGTTACACAATTAGTTATGTAAATCACACAAGTTATATAATTAATCGTGTAAACACCATTCCCCCCAGTAGACATCAAGGTGAATTAACGTCATTTTTGGCAGAACATGAATTGCAGTGAAATGGAAATGATTCTGCCTGTGAAAAATGCAGGGTGGAATGGAAAATTATTCATTATTACGTCACAAGCAAACACAGAAAAGTCATTGTAACCATTATAGGGAAATGGAGAAATATTTCGGGAAGATGGTATTTTCACCACGGTACATCTTCATTTTGACACTGTGTCAATGCCTTTTCTTTGTGTTTTCAATACCTTATGTAGCAGCATCCCTGCATTACCCAATGTATCAGTTCTAATATTAGAGATTTAAGATTTCATTTAAAAAGGGGGGTGTTTGGTAGTGCCGCATCACTTAAATCTGATGACCAGATAAAAGACACAGAGGTTGTTGCCATTAAAGTCACCATTTGCCAATAGTTTCTCATCAACTCTCATTTGGGCTGAGCTGTGGCAACAGTTGGCAAATGTTGTGCCTTCAAAGGATAACCATAGCAGTCCCCTACATTTGTGTCCTGTCCAAATAGATTATGCAATAATACGTAGCCAAAATAGGAACGACTCAGATATTTACTGGGACTATGATGCTGGAATTATCTGGAAAGCAAGAAAACTTTCATTCCATCTTCAATGAAAATAATGGGCTCCCAAGGTCAATATTGTGTAAACCAGATAACATTCATCATTCGGAGCACAACGCTACCAATTATGGTTGTTTTTATGTGTTCTTGTGGCTTCTGGGGTTCTCCGGAAGCTTATTATGGGATTCTCAATTAAAAGATCAATAATAGCCTCTTCCTTGAAAAGTAGATTCCCCCATATTTACCAATTTTCTTCTGCAGCATGCTGATTCAGAGGTATTGTGCTTGTTCTACAGCACACTCTCAGTTCATTTAGTGATGGAGAGGTCCTACAGTACTAGCCAGGTGAATGGAGACTGTGCCCTAGAACTTATTTTTTGCAGAAATCTCCTGCAACATGCAGACAAATTGATATCAGGACCATCGACCTAGATAAACAGCCAAAGCATCAATATGGCCAGGAGTTTAACTAAACAGGAGCATGGGTTCATTTTCATGGAGACACACTAATATGTATCCATATGGTGGTCAGATAATGGCCACACGCTACATGTTTCAGACTGTGATAACCAAAGCTTACAGAAAATGCCAGCCCTTGTGTATGCTGTACCTTCAACTTGTTTCACTTTGTATTCAACTTTTGCCTTTGGAAAGAACGGCATTGCCAGTTCGGATGACCAAAAGCAACCCCCCCCCCACCCTACAGTGAGAAGTGGTTCACTCCATTATTCCCCCTACCCTCTCATTCCGTGCTCATTCTTTTGCATGTGTACACCCAACCTTTATTTGTGGAAGTTTTGAAACTTTTGCAACTGCAACTATCTCGTCACTAAAAGCAGCTGAAAGACAAAGCATTAATAATAATAAAAAATGCATTATCTCCTTTGCAATGATATCAGATCACCCCATTTCTCCCATGGGCAACATTGCAGTTGCAGGAACTCATTCAGAGCTGTTATATCTGAAACATTTCTAGAAATCCAGCAGAGAGATAGTGCCTTGCAAGACATAATACTTTGCACACTTAGGGTACTTAAAAACGTAATTGGGAGAGGTTTAGTTTTCCATGATGTGCCCATATATATTGTCTTTTGTCCCTGTAGTTAAGCATGCTTTGAAACAATACAAAAACCTTCAAAACTTGATGATCAGAAGCAAAAGCTGGGTAAACGCAGTACCATGTTGTGTGAAGGGATCCAACAAATGATGGCTTTCATAGCCACAACTCCTCGAAAAAGATAGGTTGTTTATGTGATGAATGCATAATCCATGTTGGCTCCATCAGGCAACCCATTTTGATTTCTATTCCTGCCACACAACGGCTACAAAACTAAACACGTGTTGAGAAGATATCCACCCACCGTTTGGCCTGATGCAGTTTCTAATTTCAATAAAATTAGAACACTCTGGAGGAGGTTTATGAAATATAATTCCACAGGAAATCCACATTTCAAATGATTAGTAACAAAGTATGAACATAGATCATCAAAGTGGTACAAGCTTTACTTACAGAAATCTGATATCTATAACAATGGTTAACATTTAAAATATACAGCTTTGCAACAATAGATTTATCAGTGTAGAGAAATCCTTCACAAACTTGCTAGTACACAGCTCTTAATTAGAAACTAGGGAATGGTCTTTTTTATTTTTTGAAAAGGAAATATATTGTCTCTATGCTTAATTTATACTCAGAAAAAATAATCTTGCACTTCCCAGAGAACTTCAAAGCATTTGCTAAAGTATAGAAAATACATTTATCAAAGGTTTGAAGGTCAGTCTTGCAAATAATAGTAATCATTCGCCTTGTCATATATAATAAAACATTCCATGGGATTCAGTGGGAAGGCAATTTACACCTCTATGTTTGGCAAATATAGAAGAACCAAGTTCTCCACACTTTTCGGCTAAGTGCTGTGCAGTCTGAACCTATTGGTCAAGACCTGGAGCTGAACTGGTTACAACCAATGTTCCTTCTTAGTTCATCTATCTGAGCACCTACGTAGACCCTCCCTGACCTTTCAGGCTTCTCGTATAGCTAAACAGATTAGCCTCTCCTGCCCAAGCTTGCATGGCCCAGTTCTGAAGCTGCTCTAGCATACTTCAAAGCCCTGACAAAAGTTTTTGCTATGGTCTGTGATCGGCGGAGGTTAGTTTCAGTCTCTGTGACTTATATAGGTAAAGTTGGTATTGGTGTTCTTCAGCCAGGAACTCTCCCTGCCCTCCCCTTCAGCACCCAAGAGAGCAGAAAAAACATGGACGCCATGGATGTAAAAAGTGGGGGGCACTCATGTATTTTTCTTGTCATCGTCCTGTTGCTCTGGGGGGTGGGATGGGGGATTGCTTTATTGCAATTCAGAAATGCACTAGCAAGCACCCTGTGGGGGTAGGCTATGGGCAGGTGCATGACTGATTTTGGAGCTTTTAAAAAAGGTCTTGGAATTCAAAGACCTGATCCAGTTTGTCTGATGTTCTTATGATCATGTGGATTGTAAAAGAATCTCCATTTTAAATCCACATGGAAGCAGGATAGGCTGATGTTAGTCCCATCCACATACAGAATGGGGATGAACTGTCCATTCAGATTCACAATGAGGCATGGGTTCTGGAAATGTCAACAAACTTGTTCACATGTGAACAAACCGACAGTAGTTTAGCAGCTAGATGCTCCAGCTATTTTATAGAGAGTAGCTTGTTAAATATTCTAAAAGCAAAACGGAAACGTCTGATCCAACCAAAGCACGTTCAAAATCCCATTAATTTCAGTATCAAGAATTTAAGCAAAATATTAATTTTCCCATTCAAATCAGCTGCGCTTAAAATGGCTTGACTTCAGCAAGATTGTATACATGTTTCTTCAGCATATTTGCTTCTTCCTAACAATTGTTTTTATTCATATGCAAATCAAAGCAATTAAACACTCAGTTAAAAGATGTACAATTACAACACAAGAGTAGACATATTTACTATTAAATCCCATTGTGTTCTATAGAATTTACTCCATAGTAAGCGTGCTTACTTTGGCAGCATCACTCACCAGTTGTATACGTACTTCCTCAGAAGTAAGCCCCATTGAGTTCAACAGGACTTACTCCCAGGTGCAATGCTAAACCCACTTATCTCAGAGTAAGCTCCCCAAACCTCAATGGGGCTTACTTCTGAAGAGACATGTATAGGATTTGTACTGTAAATCAAGTATGTGCCTTCATTATACACCTTTAGGCACCAGGCAAAAACGTTCCTCTTTAACCAGGCCTTTGGATGACTGACATCCTATGCCGTTTTAAAATGTGTTGGGGGAAAGTGTTATTGGGTTGTTTTTGTTTTTGTTTTTATTTTGTATTTTCTGATTTCATCCTGTGAACCGCCCTGAGACCTGTTGGTTTACAAATTTAATTAACTACTACTACTATGATTTCTTTAATCAGCCAATACCCCCCAAATTAGCAGATAAATGCACCTGGGTGTTTCAACATATTACAAGGGAGAGAAAAAGAAGCAGAGATGTTGTCCATAATATCTGCAACCTGATGTCATCCAGAGGGTTATTCAACTAAGTCAGAGCAGATACATTGCAATTAATAGATCTAACTCAGTTATGTTTATTATGTTCAGTGGATCTAGGCTGAGCAACGCTTAGTTGAATACCACCCAAGGGGTTTTGCTAGTACTAGCAAGGAACGCTCATAAAACACAAATGGAATAGCTCCCTCTCTGTTCTACTCTTGAATACTAGCCTAGATGTTTTGGACTACAACGTCCATCAATTCTAGGCAGCATGGCTGGTCAGGGATGATGGGAATTGCAGTCCAAAGCATCTGGTGAACACCAGTTTGGGGAAGGCTGGCATGTACTTTCAAGAAAGGATTCATTTGTTTTCATTATGTGGATCTGGGGTCTGTTATGAATCGTTTTGTGGAATTATGAGGGGATGTTTCTGGGGTCTGGGTTTAGACTAGGTGTTCATGATTCAGTACTGTTCTTTAGCATCCAATAATTAATTCACATGTTTATACTCCCCCTTTTAGACTTTGTAATTTAAGAACACGGCAGGTGATCTAGTTCTCTACATCATTAAAATAAGAATTATTACGCTACGTAAATGTTAACTAAAGCTCTCTATTTTTATATCAGCTTTTTAAAATAAACCCCCACTAACAGCAAATTCATTTTTTTCACATTAAAGTAAAACAAAAATATAATCACATCTGCTATACAACCAGAGAACATATTGCTTTCTAAAAGTAGAACATGCTGATTTGGGCAGTATAGATTAATTCTACTGATATCCTGTGTCTATGAATGAAATAGCACTGCATCAAATGAAGCACAGGAACATACAAAACCAGAGGACACTAAGCAAATTGCCAAATGTTTTATTAAAGCATGCCATGCGGGAAAGAGTTACTAATAAATAGATACCTGCCTTCCAGAAACGGAAAAGCCGAGCATTACTGATTCCTAGGAACTATTTAATTAAATGTAGAAATGGACTCAGATCCAATTTCAAAGCAGTCCCAAATCCTGTTTTTCCCAGTGGCACTGAATTAACTTTCCTTTAATATGAAGAGGGAAGTGAATGGGACACGTCACTCAAAGCAGCCTTTTTCACTTGCTCATGTTACGGAAGAAAGCACATTCACAAGATTCTGGAGATAGACCACAGCTAATTAAATGGATCTGTATATATACAGTACGTGGCTGAAGGGAGTGACGATGCTGTTGCTGCAAACCAGCACAGGTCACTGTTTGCCTTCAGAGTTAAGTGCTGGGGTTCAATGCATATAATTAGTTTGGCCTTGACTGTAGCCACGTTTATAGATTGCAACTCAACTAGCATACGGCGAACTCTTCTTATACCAGATGCTTTGTGGGGGGAAATTCCACTGCAGCTGCAATCTGGGACAGAAACCTGGGCGGTTCTAGATGGGGCTGAATCATTACTGGACTCTAGAAGCAAAATAAATAAATAAAAATTCCTTCCAGTAACACCTTAGAGACCAACTAAGTTTGTTATTGGTATGAGCTTTCGTGTGCATGCACACTTCTTCAGATACACTGAAGATATAGTGAGATGGTGGGGAGGGGTATTACTCAGAATAATAATAATAATAAAAATAATAATAATAATCTTTTATTATACCCTGCCTTTCCCGGTTCAAAAACCAGGCTCAGGGCATCTAACAACAAATTTAAAACAATTAATTATAAAAGCAGCATAAAATACAGTATAAAAACATGAATAACAATAAAATTCAAAAATCAATTTAGGGGAAATAAGCACTAGATAATCCCCAGGGCTAGCTGGCTGAATTGGTCCTACTTGGGCCAGTGAGGAGGCCAGGGGAGAATTAGCTGTGAGGTCTCAGAGCAGGTGATCTTCATAAAAGGGGAGGGGGAGGGAAATAAAAGATCAGGCTGAATTCAAATTAAATAGGTGGAATAGCTCTGTCTTAAAGGCCCGACGGAAGGAGGATAAATCCTGCAGGGCCCTAGTCTCATGGGACAGAGCATTCTACCAGGTTGGAGCCATTACTGAAAAGGCCCTGGCCCTGGTGGAGGATAGTCTAACTTCCTTAGGGTCTGGGACCTCTAAACTATGGTTATTCATGGACCTTAAGGTCCTCTGCGGGGCATACCAGGAGAGGCGGATCCCATAGATACAAGAGCCCTAAGCCACAAAGGGACTCTAGAAGGTTATGTAATACAAAGCCTAGTCCCCACAGCCAATAAAGCACAGCAAGGACATGAAAATAGTATTGCAGAGTGGAGAGCCTGGGACCCTCCACATCACAATCTACCTTTGGTCATGCTGGCTGGTAACGATGGGAGTTGGCAGTCCCGACAGTAACTGGAGCTCTACAGCCGTCCCTGCACTACTGCCATGACATGTGGTTTTTCATTACATGTGAAGAGATCTAATTTAACAGTAACATAGAGATACCTTTGCACAGGAATCTATTGGTGCTACCATTTGGCTACTAAGCACCTGGCTGTACCAAACACATATGATATAAGCTGAGTTCTCCGTATATTCTGTGGTCCAGGATACATCTGCAGCTCTGTTCATGTGCAGTGGGTGCCGCGCACTGGACTTAATTGTTTAAGCACCATCACACACCAGTCTAAATGGGTAGGAGAAGTAGGTGTGAATGTTGCTGTGTTGCTCGGCTGTGTCACAACATCTTCCAAGCTAAATCTCTAATAGGTTGGATCTAACGGCACCGTTCCTCTGACAGAAGAAGTCGCCCTCCAATGGAACGAGTCCTTCAGGCAAAGGAGTCTTTCCGTTTCAGAAGGACACCTTTCATCACGGGAAACTCCTTTGGATTATGGAAGGCGATCTTTAGGTCCAACCTAAATTCAGAACCCTGCTAGAAAGCAGCAGGTCCCGGCTTTGTTCTGGAAAGCGTGTTCTCCTTCATGGAGAGCACGTGTTGCGGTGGGGTCCAACAAGACATCCCACTGTTCCTGGGTGGGTAAAGGTAGTTGGCCACATTTGTGATTGGGCTCCTCTTGTCATTGGGTAGAATTTGATGTGGCCATTTTGTGATTGACAGCCAAGAAGGCTTTTATTCCCTGCGCGCAGCGTTGAGCTTCCTCTTTTCGCTGCGCGCATTGGATCACCCGCCCACCCTCCCTATATTTAGGGTTGTTCACATTGACCTTGCTATGCCTGTCATGGGGTCATCTGCTTTGGGGGCAGGGGCAGGGGCCTGGTAGGAATTTGGTCCATTTGGCTGATTGGCTGGTGCCATTTGGTTTTTGCCTACTGCGTAGCAAATCGTCACAACTTGTAAGGTTGCGGTTAGGCATTGGTTTTATGAATTGGTTGGTGGAGGGGCATGGATTGGCAGTGCCTGCCCCTCCAATGCTGCTGCAAGGCTATTCCATTAAAGGAATCCAGGGGCTTGCCATGCTTTTGTTCGAACCCCTGTCAAGGGGCTAGGGCCACGCAAGAGCCCCTGGGAGCATTTGGGGAGAGGTGAGGGCATGGTACCCAGCTCCATCTTTCTCCCCCAAATGTTTTCCCTTTCTGACTTTGTGGGCGTGTGAATGTCAGTCTGTCCCCATGCGGGGTCAGATAGTCGCAACTAATGCCTAAGCAACCACTCACATTGTTTGTATTTTAATAAAGTTGTGGCTAAAATTATGCCAAAAACCTTAAACAAAAATTCTGTGTGAATTGTGTTTTTATTGGAGTGGCTTGGGGACCTCGACACACAAATGTTTCTGCCCTGACCAACGTTTGTGGTTCTGGGTCTGGGAATAAAGTCCGGACCATCCCTCATTTGGTGCATGGCAATGGAAAGAAATTTGGACACAGTGCACAAGCCACTCCATATGAATAGCTCATTACAAGCGGAGAACCAACACAGAAGTAACTTTCACCTGCATGCTGAAGCTCAGCCTTAACACAATGGAAAGGGCAAAGACTGAACATTTAATAAGGCTCCCCCCCGGCTTTTGTATAGTTTTGTTTAACTCTGAAATGGCATGCTAGGGGAAACCTTGGCATGCTACATAAAATTCATTCAGATCCTTGGTTTGGAAAATGAAAATACCAGTCCTAGGACTGGTTGAGTTATTTCACAGAGAACATTTATTATGCACATCAAAACGCTTCACTGCAAATGAGACAAGACACTTTAAACAGTTTCCCCCCCTTGCATCCTGCTTCTTTCTCTTTCTGCAAGCACCGCTTAGTTGCTCCCAAACTTGGAAGTATTTTACAATAATTTACACTGTACATGTATGAAAGCCTTAATTTAAAGACTGGCATGAGAGGGAAAAACGCAACTGAGAAAGCCTTGAAATCCTCATCATTTTCTTCATAGCTTGGCCAAGTTGAAGATTGAATGCCACCTGTTTTAGGCATTTCAGAATAGTCACAGAGCTTTTTTGTTTTCCCTTGATGGTTCAGTGCCTGGTCATCCAGTCAGAGGATCAGAAATCCATATGGAAAAATATAGCTCAATTCTACTATACTGGAGGTTAACGCTTGAGCCTTAGTTAGGAATGTTCACGGCAACGTGGGACGCTTTTCTTCCTTGATCAATTTCTTAAAATAGGATTCTTCATCAGAGGCTGAAAAGAGGAGGACTGTACTGAAGTATGATTTTTCCATTACTGTGTCTTTTTTTTTTCAAAGGAAAAAGATACATTTTTTTATAAGTCCCATGCAAAAAAGAATTACGCAATTAGGTTAGGTTTACACTCGTAATTTCTGAACACAATATTAGTTCTTGCCACCCTAGAATGACAATCCTTAACAGGTGATTTGTTGGGATGGCAATGAATGCGTCACCATACTCAAGTCTCACAAACAATGCAACAGCTAGTGGTGTAGAGAAATCCAGTCCCACACACTTTACCTTGGATTGTTTTCAGTTCATCATCAATTTAGAAATAAAAATTAAAAAAACAAAACAAAAATCTGGTTAAGGAAGACTAACACCATGTAAAGCACTCCGTGTTTCTTAAAACAAACCTTATCTGAAATGCTTGGGGAGAATAACCCCAATTCTTTTCTAATGAGATATGTGAAAAGGGCAGTACAAACCAAGTTTTTTTGGGGGGGAATTAAGACTATTCAGGTAAAGGTCATCCTTTGCCAGTCTGCTTTGACACACATCAAATTTAAAGGGCACACCTGACTTTGGAAGAAACAAAAATAGGTTAGCTATTCCCTTCAAGAGGTACAGCTTCTTTCGGAAGAACCAATTCTGAGACCTATAGATACCCTTTTTATTGCTGAAATGGTTACATTTTTTTTTATTTCCTTGGAACTTTTAAAATGTGAAAATTCATGTTAAGTGTAACAAATAATAATATAAAACATACTGGCCATAATCCATCCAAAGTCCAACACTTTTTTAATATCCCACTGATTATTTGGTGAGAAGGACACAGCAGTTTATGGGAGAGGAGGAGTCACTTTCTAAACCATGCCAGGTCATTTTAGGCTGGGAGAAAGGTGACCCCCCCCGGCCAGCTTTTTCCATTCCTCCCCACCTTAAAAAAAATCCCTTCAAATGACAAGAGTGGCAGAGAAAATGTGCCATATCTAGGGTTGGTGAAATGTCTTGGCCTGTTGTGGTCTGTGTCAAGGGAAAGAAGAAGCTTTGTTTATGGTGGATCCAGGGTCTTCTCTGACACTCTCAACATGCCCCTGGGATGCCCTGTTTCCAGGTCCGCTGGTGAAACTTTCTGCCACCATATTGCACAGTGGGGAGTGGGCCCCATAGCATCCAAAGGAGCCTCATCTGCCTTCTGTGCGAGCTAAGAACTGCTCTTCTAAACATGTACATATGCATCAAAATCAATGGTACTTAAAAGCGCTTAGCTTTGGATGTATTGTGGCTGCTGCGGGTTTTGTTCTTGACATGGTAAAAAGGACTACAGAACCGGTGTCTAAGAATCAGCTTCTGTTCGAAGACATGCTTTCAAAAATTACGCATGTTTCCATTTTGCACACGTAAAGAAAATTGAGTAAATTGTTCTAAAACGAACTAACTAGCAAAAATGTACTTATTTGCTATAAGAGTCAGGGAACCTGCATTTCTTGCAAATTGCAATGCGTAACAAACATCCACCAGATACATGTATTCCTCTATGTTTCCCCCCTTTAAAAACAAAACAGAAAGCATTGCAAAAAAGAGAGCTCTACCTTACTGAAAGGTAGCTTTTTTCTCAATTCAGAACTTTTCATTTTTTGTATATAGTATACTATGTAACTGAAACATTTTAAATACAGCAATAATTTGTTTTGATCAAAGAGGACTTTTAAAAATATATTAAAATTGTTATTTTAAGATCTTTTTTCTGCCACTCCTCTGTTAACTTGCCCACTCTGATATTTACTTTGTGGGAAATCAGGTAAATATATGGCTTACAGGCCTCCACTTTCTTCCTTTCTTTTAAAAACTTACCATAATTGTGGTTACGATTACTGTTCTGTTCTCAAGAGCTGACGTGTCATTTCCCAATGTAGGCTCATGCTGAATCAAAACTAATTTATCCATATCATTCCAGTAACCAATCTGAAACACATAAATGCAAAAATTAAGTTTGCATGCATATATGTGGATGATATGATTTGAGCACTATGTTCCCCTTGTTTTGGGATGATGTGATTTATTGATTATACATAACCAGATGTTCCATTTGGGGGGACAGTATTGACTAGGGGCTCATCCAGGCTTCCTTTTGTGTTGATTTTCTAGGAACAATTCCGGCCTTTAAACCATGTGTCTGATCAGTGTTATGTCACGGCGTTTTCCCCAGGAAAGTCCACATTTTACCTGGAAATTGTGGCACAAAAGTCTGGATGAGCCCTAGGAAGATCTGTGTAAAGAGCTAAGGCTATTTATTAAGTTAGCAAGAAGTATGGATCATTTTATACCAATGGTCAGGATTATGGTGGAAAATAACAATTATCAATATGCCATTTATCACTTCACTTGTAAGTCATAGACCTCTCAGGCCAGCGCTCACACACCAAAGTTATGACTTATCAAATGTACATTCAGTTTATGATAAAAAGAAACAGAATTGAACAAATGGGAAGCCCACTGTATGCATGTTTGTTTTCCCAGAAGAAAGTATCTGATTTTAATGGGATTCACTCCTTCCAGTACTGTATGCACTTACATGGAAATTTTTCACAAAGAGCACAGAGGGACTTATGCCAGAGCTGTAGTCTTCAAGGTTTTCAGACCCAGGACTCACATTTAGTCCACTGGAGACTCAGTTTTACTGTGGTTTTTTTTAATCAAATATTTGTATGGTGATAGTCCTGCTATTGTGACCCACTAGAGGTCAGGCAGAGATCCAGAAGTGGATTTCCAACCAGCCATTTGAAGGCCATTGTTTCACAGCAATCATATATATGGTTGATCTAGCAATTAATTATCAAAGAGATAGAAAGTGTAACAAAGGTTAAAATAGAAAGCAAGCAAGTCGACCTACATTTGCTTTGGTTCATGCATGCTTCTGGCTTGTGACCCAAAAGTTGGCAATAGGAAATGAAGTCAGTAGACAAGAGAGAGAGAGAGGAATTGGTATAGAGGAAGTGATTACCAGAGAAATCCCAAAACCATCTTCCTTTTAAGGTCTACTCAAATGTGCAGAGCAATGTGGAAGCAACTGAGGAATTGAAGCTCACCTGTTCCCTTCAGTGAACTGAGAAACTGCAAGTCTCCTGCTTCTATGCTATATTATTTTTCTTTGGAGGAAGTGATTTGCAGAAACAATTGTTGTTTGATCATCAGAAGCAAATACAACTTCTTGGAACACACTGACCTGAGTCATGGGGAGTTGATGTGAGCCAAGTGGGACGTTTATATTCTCTGAGATTCTTGTCCGCTATTCATCTCCCCTATCTATAGAGACAAGACTCACGGTATGCTTAGCATTCCCATAGCTAGCCCTATTCCTTGCTAGTTTTTTCCCCGGGAAATGTTGCAAGTGCAGTTTGAAAGCAATATCTATGGTCCAACAGAAGCTTGAGTGAGTTGGGGGGACATGTGCCAATGAAACAATAATGTTAAATCCTGCAAATGACAACTCGGGTTCATAATTTAATCACACAAATGCATTTGTGACTTTGAGTAGTGGCACATTAAGGGAATGTTTCTTTCATAGACACTCAAGTAAAACAGGTGAAGAAAAAGGTTTGCTTTTTCTCTCTCTCCCTGCCCTTTTCTGTTCTGGTGAACAGAATGGCATGAATTGATATTGCTGAACGAATCATAAATCACAAAGCACAAAACACAAAACACAAAACATAGGAAGCAGGGATGCACATTGGCAATAGAAGTGAAAACCTATTACATTGCTTGTGTACATTACATTACATGATGACTTGTCCTTGATCAGAACATTGGTGCAGCAAATGAAATACTGTGCCTTTGGAAGTAACAAATTCTAGATACGTGTGAGATGATGATGACTGGCTCCTGCACTTGGTACCTTCCACAGAGTCTATGACCACTGAAAAGAAGGCTGGTTTTCACAGGAACTGGAAGAATTTTTCTTCCTTAATTACTGAGCCGTACTATCCAGATAAGTATCATTCACATTTTGTACTTTAAGCAGCAAGAACAGAGCATCCAAGTACATTTCAATGAATAGCTAAGAATAAAATGTGTAGAAAGAAAAGTGAGTGAGGACAATACAATAAAACCATGGACAGGCAAAGCTTCCCAAGACTTTGGGTATCATGGCTTATAGAGAGGAAACATGGAAAAGAATGTGTGGCAAAGGATACATCTAGACATAACTCAGCGGCATTGAATCAAAATAAGAAAGAAGTTCATTGAAATAAGCAGTATTTAGAACTTTGACCACACCTGACATGCTATCAAATAAAATAAAACTATAGCTTGGTTTCTGAGTTGCCCTTCTGCACTACAGTGGAGAGCTGTTCACAGGAACTTAAATCCAAGCCACGTCTGCAAATCAACGGGGGCTAATCCTTTCAGGATATTGATTTGAAGACTAAGGGGATTTTAGCTTTAGTTAACATCTATTTCCAACATGGGATGGAAAATAAAAATGGGGGAAAATGTTCTCCTCTTTTGTTTTACACGTCCGGCCTACTTGTGGAAATGAAATCTCAGTAGACTCGCAACTATGTAGTTGTAGACGTTAATTTGCACTCTTCCTTTGCTGGGGGCAGCAGGGATCTGCAGCTTATAAAAAAATGAGAGGATAGGCTATCGCTCTGCAGTAGAGAATATGCACTGCATCCAGGAGGGTTCAATCTCCAGCATATCCAGTTAAAAGGATATTAGCTGCCCGGGGAAAGATCTCAGACAAGAACTCCAAAGACCTACTGCTAGTCAGAGTAGAAAGTATTGGAAATAAATGACACAGTATAAGGTAGTTGTTGAAGTTGCTGCCAGACTGGGGTAAAGGCAAGAAGGCAGGTGTCAGGGACTGGCTGGGTGAAGAGGAGTGGTGGGAGACACTAGCTGGGGAACCTACATGGGAAACCCCGGAGAAGGAAGGCTCAGAGCCAGGGGGTTGGTGGTGGAACTCTGAGGAGCAGTCAGAGGGAGAAGATTGGGAGGAGGGGCTTAATGCTGAAGGAGCAACAGGGTTTAGTGAGCAGGGAGAGCCGGTGGCCGGGAGCAGTTCAGAATTTGAGGCTGAAGCAAATGAGGGAGGCGAAGAGCTTGCTGAAGAATCATGGGCATCTCCCTCTCCCAGAGGTGTAGGAAGGTCGGGTGGTACCCGGTGCAGAAAATTTATTGTCAACCCCCCCCCCCTCATTGATTTTTTTTTTTTTGCCTGCAAAAATGGTTTTACACTACAGTGGTACCTCTAGATACGAACGGGATCTGTTCCAGAGCCCTGTTTGCATCTAGAAGCAACGTAACTAGCGATGACACATCTGCACACGCACGCGTCGCTTTTCGCCACTTCTGAACATGCGCGTGACATCATTTTGAGCGTCTGTGCATGTGC
This sequence comes from Podarcis melisellensis, assembly GCF_964234715.1. NCBI lineage: Eukaryota > Metazoa > Chordata > Lepidosauria > Squamata > Lacertidae > Podarcis > Podarcis melisellensis. The sequence goes on from NC_138531.1 coordinate 83,873,130, forward strand.
ATGTGCAAGCGGCGAAACCCAGAAGTAATGCACTCTGTTACTTCTGGGTTGCCGTGGAGCGCAACTTGAACACGCTCAACCCGAACCGCATTCAACCCGAGGTATGACTGTATTTCATAGTTTCTTACAAAGGAATAATAATAAGTAATAATAATAATAATAATAATAATAATAATAATAATAATAATAAACAACTTTTATTTCTATCCCAAACTCCCTGGCCAAAGTCGGACTCAGGGTGGCTAACATCAGATACATAACAATAATTAAATTACCTCCTTAAAACATGTCAAAATCAAATTAAAGTCTAATTAGATGGCTTTCCGCAGGGTTAGGGTTGGGAAATTGAAATTTCCGCCTTCACGACACAGGAAAACGGCCAAGTAAACAGCTATTTTCGTGGAGGAGGAAATTTCATATATAGCTATATAATCTCTAGTGTAGCAAGATAAGACCTCTGGAGCAGGCATTTTCAAAAAAGAAGTTTTTTATCAACCGCCCTAGTAGGGCAGTAATTGTACCTTGATAATTTATCACACCCCTCCATGATGGAACCTGGAGCAGACGGCCCTCCCCACCCCCCTTCCTACACTCCTGCCCTCTCCTACTGTGATTAGCTCCCATTACCGCTGGCCCCCAAGAACACTCATGATAATGAGGGCAACAGAACAGTGACCAGAGGGGAGCAGGAGTAGTTTGAGACTGCTTGGGCAACAACCAGGGATGGAGACTTAGAGCAATGCAGAGGGAGAGGAGCAAGACCTGCTGGGAGCAAGACTTCTTAGGGGCAAGATCTGCTGGGAAGTGTTGCTGAGTTGTATGCAGCTACCCTTAGTGTTGATATAATAAAAAGCAACATTGCATAGAACTGAACAAGAATGTGAATTCGACTCATAAACATATTATCCCTTGAGCACAGGCAGGCAGTAATAGCATGCTTCTTCCCTCAGAAATCCAACCTGACAGACTGAATTACAAATGGAAGCAGAAAAGAAACTCGTCTTACTGCTATTGCAAGGTTCTTTCCCCCCAAAACTCTGCCTGATGGGGGGGGGGGAGGAGGGAACTAGTTCCTTGAAATACTCTAACACACTTTTTCAGGTGATTATATTTTGGGCCTGCAGCAAGCATATCACTGCAAAGTGGTTGTCTGACCTTGGACTCTTTAAGCTTTCTACCTTCCTTTCTGTTTCTTTGCACCTCTAAGTTATCATGCTTGTGAAAAAACAATTGTTGCAAAAAGCAAGATGAAAACAGAAGATCCCCATGGCAATCAGAAGATTGGATCCTCAGGTTGGATTCAGACTTAGTCATGCTTTATTGAAATGAATAAGTCCCACTGGGGCCTACTCTGAGCATGACTAGGCTGGATCCAACCAATCAATGGGCTTGGTTACCATGCCACAGGTTGAAAATCATGAATGAACTAAAAAGCGGAGAACGGCTTGGAAGACTGGATTGGCACATACCTTGCGAGGGCCATTGCTCTTCAGTTCAAACACATCCATTGAATAGTTGACTCGGCGGCCATAGTGGTCAAACTGGACATTTCCCGTGAGTCCTTGTATTCGGACCTTGAGACAGGAAATAAATCAAGTTGGTAAAAAGCATGGATGTTTTGCAGTGCCTTCATGTGTGCGATAGGACACTCCGTTGTGTAACCTCACTGCAACATTGCACACCAGCTGCAGCTTCTAGGTCAACCTCAAAGGAAACGTCACATACAGGATGCTACAGAATCCAGTGTAGAAGCTGCCAGTTCAATGTGGCCACATTGGGCAGGCTTTTCTGGTCCAGGAATGGGCACCACTGGCATGTGGCCCCTTGGAGATTTCCCAGGAGGAAATGTGGCCCTTGGGATGAGAAAGGTTCTCCAGCCCCGCGATAGGGAAGAACTTGAAATAAGGTTCATGTTTCTGCCTGCCATCATGTGCTTAAGCACCGCATCCATCACATCGCTTAGGAATTCTTAAAAACCCTGAGACTCCCCTTGCTTCCCCTCACTTTAAATAAAGACAAATATTGCTACAGCTATGCCCTTTCTGCGGAACATTTGAAAGAAGCCTGATGTAGTTAGTAGCTTTCCGAAAAGGTAAATGTATACCTTTCAAGTGGTAATCTTCCTTTGTCCTGCATTTTCATTGTTACCCAAATTGCAATAAATTCTTACCATGTGTGCATAGGCAGAGAGCTGCCTGCAGCGACTTCTTTTCAGTGTCTCTATAGTATGCTCATTTGCGTTTGCAAATGGTTTAAAAATTCACTGTAGGTTCCCTTGCCCTCTTGGTCCTTCCTCTAATCCACAGGAGGGGAGCCTTAGGCCCAGGGAACAAATGTGGTCCTCCTGGCTATCTGGTCCTCAGGAATCTCCCCAGACCACTTCCCTCACCAGCCATGCTCCACACCACCAAGTGCTTTTGCCTGTCTGGTATGTGTCTTTGATCTGCAATAATACTTCTTGTATGCCTGGATGCACAGTTCTGTTTTGTATGTGTAGAAACCTAGAATGTTGCCTCTTGCACAAAGGGTAAGAGCAGCATCTGCCTATACCTGCCACAGGTGTGTGGTCCCAGAAATGTTACCTGTGAGGAACTGTATCCCCCAAGATGCAAAGGGTTTATTTCCTCTGCTCTACTGCAACTGCCCCTCCGTGAAAAGAGAGGCTAATTTATCTTGATAGAGATTTGAAGAATAAGAAGAGGAGGAGGAGGAGGAGGAGGAGGAGTTTGGATTTGATATCCCACCTTTCACTCCCCTTAAGGAGTCTCAAAGCGGCTAACAATCTCCTTGCCCTTCCTTCCCCACAGCAAACACTCTGTGAGGTGAGTGAGGCTGAGAGACTTCAGAGAAGTGTGACTAGCCCAAGGTCACCCAGCAGCTGCATGTGGAGGAGCGGGGAAGCGAACCTGGTTCACCAGATTATGAGTCCACCGCTCTTATCCACTACATCACTCTGGCTCTCTTAAAAATTTGAAAATGTTAAGCCTTCTTTTTTTCATCATGAATGCAGAGCCCTGACATCAGGGGAAAATATTTCCTTTTAAATGACATAAGGAAAGTGAAAGATACCTTTCTTTTTGCAAGTTACACTGAGCTAACAAACCCAAACGCCTTTTGAGGTGACAGAAATATGTTTGGTGTGCAGTACTGCAAAAGTTCAAACAGCTCTTAAGACATTTTTTTTAAAAAAGTTTTGTTTTATGAGTGTGATGTGAATTGCGGGGGTTTGAATCATTGGTTCATATTCTTTCACCAAAAACGTTGGAAAAGGAAATGTAAGCAGGCTTTCCATTCTGCCCAAATATTTAAAACCCTGAGCCAGTTACAGTAGCTTAGAGCTGCCCATCTGAAATAAACAAAAAGGAAACAATCACAATAATGCATCAACTGCTAGTCGCTTTAGAGGTTTATGATGTTTCCCAATATCCATACAATGACTTCAAAAAAAGCATCTGGGTTTAAGTCTTTGCAAGAACCACACCTGTTTCAACGTTCTCTCCATGTCAATCCCTTGGCTCCACGGTGCAGCCGGGTTTGCAAGACAATCCCCTGCGTTCCCCCTTCTAGAAATGTCAATTTTTTGCCTTCGAAGGTTACGGAACGTCTCGGCCATCACAAGCACTCCATCGTAGGTAAGAGCAGAGGTATACTAAGAAAATGTAGAGATTGGGCATCAGTCTTAACAGTTTTGTTTGGTAAGGAAACTGGTTCAACATTAAGAATATATCTATGAACAACTTTTCTCTTTCTCTAATGGAGGTTGAAGCTGAGTAGAATGGTTTTGTGGACTAGAGTTTGTGCCCAAAAGCAACTCTTATTCTTAAATAACTTTATTTCAAATAGCAATAGTTGCTGCGGTTGCTAATAATAACTGGGGCACCTTTTTAATAGAGCAAAAGGTTTTTAATTTACTGCTTGACTCCCCAAAGGGAGTCAATTTGGTGCCTTCCAGATGCTGCAGGAGGACTACAACTCCCATCAGCCCAGCCAGCATGACTGATGGACAGGGACGATAGGAATGGCAAGCCAACAAAAACTAGAGGGCACCACGTTGGATATCCCTGAACTGAACCCTGCAAAGATCGACCCAAATTATTTTAACACCATGCCAGGAGATGGTTAGCATTGACAATAGCTGCAGTGATTTTTTTTTAAAGGTATGGCAAGTATGCATAGTTTAAGTTAACCTATTTGAGCAGTCATTTTAGATATGTTGCAGACAAGTACCTTAGGAGGAGTCTCTGACCCTGGGTATTCTCTCTGGTCCAGTTTCTTCCACCGTTGCATGAGTTTAGCAACCATAGGCGTATTAAAATCCACCAGCTGAAACCCTGTGACATTGGCTCCTCCATGCATAAATCTGTCCAAAGAAATATCCTTGAATCCCTGCAAAAAATCAATTAACGCAACACAAATTGAAAATTCTCTACACACTTTAAGTACATAAACAGCCACAAATTAAATCACGTTTTATATATATATAAAACACATGAACAAGGACTTAAATTAGAATCATAGAATTGGTTGTGACCCCAAAAGTCAATGTCCAATCCCTGCAAATGCAGGAAACTTACTACTGTAGCATCTCTGATATGTGGCCATCCAGCTTTCACTTAAAACATCCAATGAATCACCTTCTGAAGCAGTTTGTTCCATGGCTGAATGGTTCATGGTGTCATTAAGTTCTCCCACATGCTTATTATTAATCATTTTTTCTTGTTGTTTGGAACTACAGCTTCAGGTACATCAGTTTGCTCCATGTGACAGCCTTTCAAATATTTGAAGGTGGCTATCATATAAACACTTAATTCTCTCTTCTCGCTGCTCCTTGGGCCTTTCCACATAGGACACGCACCCCAGGCCCTTCATCGTCTTTGTTGCCCTACTCTAGTCAGTTCTAGTTTGTCAATACTGTATCCTTCTTGAATTGCAGTATCCAAAAGTGCTTCAAATAAAGCCTGAGCAAAGCAGAATACACTAGCACCATTACTTCTTGTGATATGGACATTATATTTCTCTTGATGAGAGTTGCATTAGTCTTTATAGTGAATGGATCATATTTGGTTATTCGTCAGCTAAACCCCCTAGGCCTAGATCCTTTTCACATAACCTGCCAGCTAAACCCCAGTGCTTGTGATTACAATACAGTGGTACCTCGGGTTACATACACTTCAGGTTACATATGCTTCATTCAGGTTACAGACTCCGCTAACCCAGAAATAGTGCTTCAGGTTAAGAACTTTGCTTCAGGATAAGAACAGAAATCGTGCTCCAGCGGCGCGGCAGCAGCAGGAGGCCCCATTAGCTAAAGTGGTGCTTCAGGTTAAGAACAGTTTCAGGTTAAGTACGGACCTCCGGAATGAATTAAGTACTTAACCCGAGGTATACTTTAACCCACTATATACTTTAAACAAAATACAAGTATTTAAGAATGAAATCTATTGCAACAAAAACTAAGTCCTTCAGTACCAACTACTGTGACTGCACAGTACAGTACTACAGATCTCGTCCCCATTCCAGATGATGAGTCAAACATGTTCCAACTAAATTTTAACCAGGATTGCCCTGTAACTTCCAGTTCAAAGTCAATAGCAAGATATTCAGCTCAAAAGACTTACTGGTGCCTGCACTTAAGAGTAATCCCACCAGGGTGAAATAAATAACTGTGGAAACAATTGCATTTTCCTAGTGAATATTTTTTCTGCAACTGGAGTACTTGGAAGTCTTTGCAGCAGAATATGATTTTTCTGTATGCATGTGCAGAATGAAGAAACGGCTGTGGTTTGCTTTTATGTCATCTTGTTATGGTTGGAATGCTGTTTTTCTGTTACTGATTGTGCCAGAGTACATTTATTTATGTACGTATTTGCTACATTTGCACCCCATCTTTCTTCCAATACACTCAAAGTGATTTACAATTTAAAACAATAGCATACAACCTAAATAGAGATAAACTTGAGCAGAAAAGGGAGTGCAAAGAGAAAGGGAAAAGAAGCAAATTCAGATACCAATTAATATATAATGTTACGTAATTAGGGACACGTAACTTAAACACGTATGGTTTAAATTAGTTAAACCATAGAGCCTAGGACTTGCCGATCAGAAGGTCGGCGGTTCGAATCCCCGCGATGGGGTGAGCTCCCATTGCTTGGTCCCTGCTCCTGCCAGCTTAGCAGTTCGAAAGCATGTAAAAGTGCAAGTAGATAAATAGGTACCGCTCCAGTGGGAAGGTAAACGGCGTTTCCGTGCGCTGCTCTGGATCACCAGAAGTGGCTTAGTCATGCTGGCCACATGACCCAGAAGCTGTATGCCGGCTCCCTCGGCCAATAAAGCGAGATGAGCGCCGCAACCCCAGAGTCGGCCACGACTGGACCTAATGGTCAGGGGTCCCTTTACCTTTACCTTTAATTGTTACAATGAGCTAGTCACCTTTGATTCAACCATGTGCTAATGGGGGCAATTCCAGTAGGTGAGTAGTCATACGGTTTCCACCAAGCCAGTGGAGGGAGCCTTGCTGTATCAACTCTCCCTCAGTTGCTTTAACCCAGGAGCAAACCTATCTGTGAGATAGTTTGATCTCCAATGAGCCATCCCTATCTCACTCTTTTTGACTGCACAATCTCAATTTAATAAGGCCATGAAGGATTTTGCCAGACAAGCATGAAGTTAATTCATTAAAAAAACGTTCTTACCAGGTTTGCAAGGATGTAATGATAGTTTTTAACATGCTTTCCAACACTCACAATCTGTAGGAAGAAGGAAAGAAAGAGAACAATGGATACGGCATTACTTCAAACAGTGGGTATCGCTTATGACATATAATTTGGGTAATATAATGTTGAGATTGTTTTACCTCTTCATCAACATTACAAAGGTACCTAACAATTTCAGTGCCTAGATGTTCGAAAAGAGCTCAAATAATCCCAAATGTGAATTAAATTTCTGCCACATTTCTGTGTTTTTCACTCTCTGTTTCACTAGCCTTGCGAAGGCAGGATCAGTTTGCAGCCAGTTAGAGAAGTGCAGGTTGAAAAAGCTATCAAAGGAGCATAGCAGAAAATGTCCAGGTTTGTCCTAAAGCAAGATCAGTCAAAGTTCCTCTAAATCAGAGCAGACAGATCTATAGAAAAAGTCAGAGTTCCTTGTAGATGAAGATATGCCAGAGAATTTATTGCACAAGCCATCAACTTCCCTCATTCCACCCAATCAATGAGATGAAACCATCATATCAAAACCATATAAACATGGGCATGTGAATTCAAATCTGGATCATCCATTGAGTTGCCATCTGCCCAGCAGACACTTTTGGTCATTTTTTAAATAGTATTTTGCACCTTTCTATTTTATTACATCTTAACTTCTGCTTTAACTATGGTTAATTTTTTCTGCTGCTCTGTTTTTTTCTGCTGTTTTGTGTAACTTGCTGGTTTTAAAAACTTTTTTTTGTAAACTGCCTTGAGAGTCTTATAAGTCAAAAGGCAAGGTATGCATTCCTTTAAACACAGTAATAAACTAATACAGAGCCCTCAAAACAGAACAACCCTTTCCTTTAAGTACTATTAGATGCCACCCGCAATCTATGAGTGGTGTGAGGTTCCAGTGAGTTTCAGGAGCTCAGGATTCCGGTTTCCTTTTGGAAATAAGGCACAGCGAGACTATGGTGTCTTTAGGATATATGGTTTATTTACACATATATACAACATGAGCCTATGATGTAGGGGCTCACAGCATTATCACATCAAGAGGGTCTTGCTTCTCCTGTATCTGCAACCTTGGATTCAAACTGACTTCAGCCATGGCTCTGACACTCTCAGCAGCTTGCTGACTTTTACAGACTGCAACCTCTTTTCTCTTTTCTCTTCTCCCAGCCAATTCTAAAGACTCTCCTTCCAAAACTCTTCTTTGTTTTCCAGAATACCTCAGAGCTAGAGGATGGGCTTCACCAAACTGCCATCTGGCACTGACTTTGCCTTCTTAATGGTTTTTCTAAATGGGTCATTACCTTCCCTTTGTCTTTCTTAATGGCTCATCTCCCAGGCAATCACCAGGTTGGCCTGCCTATTCCAGCAATTGAATCTGTGCTGAATCCAGGCATTAGAAGGGGGATTCCAGGCATTCCACCTACCCCCAGAGAGCTCATCAGTCTGCCATTTTGTAGAGACAGTTAAACACCTCTTGAAACATACTGCCTCCCATAACAAATGACAATGTTGCTGAGGCTTCCCCTGTATGACTGTGTGACATATCCACTGCCTAGATAAAAAGAATAGTGCCTCATTGTGCTATAAATCTGTAAGGGGCACGGGGGCTTTTCACAAGTAGAAGGTTGAGACCAGAGTGGCAATATTGCGGCAGGAACAGCAACAATATAAACATGGAAAGAGATGAGATTTCTATGCAGCACCTGAAGCAAGTATAAATCTTTCACAAAGTATTTTAAAAGCCTTTGAGGGAGAAAAAAAAAAAGATGATTCACTGAGTGCAGGCGAACATTCAGTACCAGTGCAGTAGCGCTGAAGTTAGACTTTGGAGAAAGACTTTGCAATACAACAGTTTTTACGGGTTGATTGAAGGAGGCAGCTAGCATTGAGGTGCCTGTTGATGGTTTTCATTCCAAGATAAAAAGCAGAAGCCCTAGCCAGGATACAACTGGCAGGGCATTCATAACTGGAAGACAGTAACTCTCCCTGCCACCCCACCAAATGTAAAGGCAGGCTGGAGTGTTACATCTACAAAGAAAGCACCTAGTTATATGGGAAAGGGGAGATACAAAGGACATATGAAAAAGCATTAACAAGTATCATTTCAGCAAGTTTCCTGTAAAAGTGTGGGTTGCACTGGCTATCAGTGGGCTGATGCACATCTCCAAAGCTCCTCTCAGGTGGGGTGATGCCCTGTTGGGAGATGCTCTGAGGAAGAATGCTTTTGTACACGGTTCCTGATTGATCTTTTCCCTGTGGGTTTAGGCAGATGGCTTTTTACAAAATTCTCATTTACGTAACTGAAATCTCAGCTATCACTATTTTATCCTAGATATGCTCTTTGACTATTATATTTGGATACGTGCATGCACATTTCATTACAGCTTTCTATTCCTATTTTAACGAAGGGTTTGTTTGTTTGTTTTAAAAAATGTGAACAACAACGACGAGGCCTTTAAGTCACTGCTGTTGGAACCACTGCTAAGCCTGCAGTTGTTTTAAACATCAAATATAATAATCCTTCTCATTAAGAGTTCTTTAGGCTAAGTTATAATGTAAGTTTATTGTTTCAGCCAAAGGCTGGAACAAACAGCAATATTTTGGCACCATAAAGGCTAACAAATATTTTGTGATATGAGCTTTTCTAAGCAACAGCCTGCTCCATAGGATTGTCAATCAATCAGAAAAAGCACACACTTGTTTTCTTTAAAGCCAGTTACTAGAAAAGCAAGAGGCAAAGATTTTGCCTTCTTCCCTCTCTTTTATTTTTGGACATAGACATATTGCTGAGCTCTGCCTCTGCGCTTGCCCAAGCATTGTAAGTATTTGCCGCTTTACATGCAAATGATCTTACACTAGTATCAAAAGTGCTTCACATGTATTAATCCTTGCAACATTCTATAAAGGTTGGGTAAGGATTATTTCCCCCACGTTGCAGTGTGTATGTGTGGATCGGGGGGCCGAGGAAGGATGGAGAAAGAGAGAGAGTTGCTTGCTTAAAGCTGCCCACTGAGGTCAGGATTCAAGAAAGACAGGATTCAAACTGGGAACTTCCTCATTTGTAGTTCAATCTTTTAACAATTATGCTCAATCAGGGTCAAGGCATAACTAAGTTGTGTTCAGCAATCCTACATTTCTGCTTAAGAACATTAAGGTTGATTCATCTAGTGCATCATGACTGGCAAAAAACAAAACAAAACAAAAAACACTGTTGGACCACAAAGAATTTAGCAACAAGTTAGAGGGATGGATTCAACACCGTGCTATGATGAACATCCTTTTTTGCAGAAGCACTACAGCCTGCCAGACAGAATGATCCCCCTTTCCTTCCCCCTTGTGCTGTTTGTGCAGTTCTCCTGATCCCCACCCTTTGTGTTTTGCTTAGCATGTAGACCTGGAAGGCTGCCCAGAAGGGAATTCCTTTGGTCTGAAAAAGGTTCCCCATACCATTGCATGGACCATGGACCACTTAGCTACCTTCTGCCCAACCATACTCTATGATTCTTTGCTCCCTCACCAAACTAATCATGTTCTTTCTCTTGGGGCCATTGGCTATACATTGCAGGCAGCAATGGATTGGAGTACTGATGTTGATCTGTGGCCAACAGAGTTGGAAGGACTTGCCATTTCAGTATTTTTTGCAGGACATTTTTGGGAAGACATTGCATTAATCGATCCTCAGGCCCATTATCTCAATTATTGTCTGTAACTTCTTTTGTTACAAACAGTCATTCTTCTAGGAAAATACAGCTAGGAGGGATGTTCTTTGTGTGTTTTTCCATTAGGCACATGCATACAACATTACATAAAGAAGTTACCAGTCAAATCTGAGTTTTAATAGGAAAGCTTTTTAGATTAACAGGGTTTTTCGCCTCTCTACAATAGAGCATCAAATATTTGTGCAAAGCAGATGGATCTCTTAACATTCATTTCCACTTATACTTTCAATTCAGAATCTGTGGGTTGTTTTCATTATGCGTAAATGGAGACAAAATGAAAGGTCCACTAAGTAATTATTGATAATTTTGTGTGTAGCTATATTGGGGCAGAAGAGTGGGAGTTAATTAATTTATAGCTGCTATCATGTTATCAATGGAGCTGATTAGTAAAGAAGTTACGGTAAGTATATTTTCAAAAATTTCTCTGGGAACAGACCTACGCCCAGTTAGGTCCTATTTGGTTCATATAAGCATGCAAGCTTTTGAAACAGGTCAGGATAGAAGTGATTCTCTGCAAGGGAACTGGGAAATTCAGGGGCAGAGGAGAAGAATTTTGGTAAGGCAGAACAGCTGAGAAGGCACCTTCTTAAGTGTGGTAAAAGTTAGTACGACAAAATGCAGCAAAACTGCTAAAACATCACATTACACCAAGAGGTCAGACACCTCCTTCCCTGACAGGTGGTACGCAGATGGACTCTGCCAGGTGGGCTGCTGAATAACATTTTTTAAAAACCAAGAACACAGACAGCAGCATATTTCACACTGGAATCAGCATTTGAATGAGTCGTCCTAAGTAGTGCTGAGTTGTGAGTGTTGATTTCAGGGGAAGGTTTCTTTGTTTCCCTCCAAAACATCCCCAATCATTTACTAATCTTTCAGGGGCCTCCAAAGGTGATAATGATGATGATGATGATGTATTTATTACAATTAATAAATTAAAGGGGGGCACCAAAGGTCATCATCATCATCATCAACAACAACAACAACAATTTATTATTTGTACTCCACCTATCTGGCTGGATTTCCCCAGCCACTCTGGGCGGCTTCCAACAAAGATTAAAATACATTAAAATGTCACACATTAAAAACTTCCCTAAACAGGGCTGCCTTCAGATGTCTTCTAAATGTCAGGTAGTTGTTTGGCATCTGATGGGAGGGCTACTGAAGAACAGGGTTTTTTGGAGGATCCAGAATGTTTCCCAACATACACACCTTTGCTCATCTACCTTGCTACCTTTCACAGTTTGTTGAGCTGCAGGTGCTTCAGGAGCACCCCTTTCTGCAACTGCATATTATTCTTGCTGGCTGCCTAAAACCAAGCCCATGAGGAATCCAGTGACCAGCAGGATGAAATCACGATGCCACATAGGGAATCAGATGTGGTTACATGACAATCTCACTTGCAGCAAACAAAACCCTTGCATTGTCCTCATTCTGATCGGAGAGTGGAGTTGAAGGTCCACCTGCCATGTTGCCACAGGAAGCAGCCAGGTTGTTTGTGCCAGGTTGAAGTGGCTTTTTGTGGAACACCCCCCATCAGATGTCAAAGAGATAAACAACTACCTGATATTTAGAAGACATCTGAAGGCAGCCCTGTTTAGGGAAGTTTTAAATGTGTGACATTTTAATGTATTTGTAATCTTTGTTGGAAGCCGCCCAGAGTGGCTGGGGAAACCCAGCCAGATGGGTGGGGTACAAATAATAAATTGTTCTTGTTGTTGTTGGCTGAAAATTCATTCCTACCAGCCACAATGGCTATGCTTTTCCTCCACTGTTGGGAGCAATAGGCTTCTTAAAACCAGTTGCTGGAAATCACAAGTGGGGAGGGGACTCATGTTCTGCTTGTGGGCTTCCCATGGGCAACTGTGAGAACAGGATTCTGTACTAGATGAGCCATTAACCTGATCCATCAGGCACAATGTAGGTTGTTTTCTAAGCCCTATAGAAGGAATGTGAACCTTCACCAACAAGCCAGTGTTTGATGTGAAAGAAAGGTAGATGCTAGCACAAGATATCTGAGACATCTCAAAAATTATGATTGGGAAAAGGGGATATATAAATGTAATAAACAGGTATTTTTTTCTGCAAACAATTAAAATGCACTTTCAAGACTTCTTACTAAACACCATCCTTGCCACTATTTTGAAGCACCTGCCGTAGAAATCTGACTTCTAACTCCATTAAAGTCAATGACAAAAACTTGTATTGATTTTAAGCATGATGGATTATGCAACAATCCTTCTTGGTGGGTGAAGACTATCAATGGCGTTGAAGGAACAGGTGCCATTCACAGTTCAAGAAGCCCAATTATAAAGATTATACTCAATTAATTAAACTCAGGGGTGCAAAATGTACAAATAGTGCAATATTAGTTTCTTGGAAATCAATACTAGATATGCACACATCTCATTTAACACGGGAATCCTGGCTGGAAGCTGAGGGGTGATACATGAATTCCAGGGGGACATTTATATCCATAGCGCAATGCTCACTTGAGTCCCACTGAACTGGTTGAATGCATCTTGATGCAGGATTGGAATGTGGATCACTTGTTATCACATGAGACTAGGATTTGGATCACAGTAGTCACTTTATGATTTAACACTAAGCCATAATTTGCTTTCACCATGGGTTGTTGAAGAAGCCAGGATCCCAGTTGCAGACAAGTGATTGCAAATGATTGCACCTAAGGAAGGGGAAGAGGTCACCAGCTATTTTGCCACTGAAAATAGGCTGCGGGTGGGGGAACTTGAATGCTCCAGTGCAAAGAACAATCCTAAAGCTCCTCTTTGTTAACTCTCTCCTCCCCACTCCTCCTGAACCAAAGTCCTTACTGCTGTGGGCATTCCTTCAACAAGGAATAAAGTCAGGATACTGGGTTTTACTGAAAATCACAGATTTATATTTGTTGTTGGTCCCAAACAAACCATACCTAGTTGGCTAGGGTGTGTTTTAAACCAAACAAACCACGGTTTAGCATGATGTCCAAATCCAGCCAGTGTATATCAAGAAACCATACAGTCATCAGTCAATAGATCAATGAGTTTTTACTCAGGTACTCAAATAGCTTTGCAGATTTAGCATTCTTACTATGGTGAAAATAATGCACTGGACTCTATAAAGCAACAGCTGCAGAGGAAAACATTTATTCTCATACTTTTTTTAAAAAAAGATCATTTTCATTCTCTTTTAGAATGATGATAAGATTTGATTATAAGGTATGATGTGCTTCAAAATACATTCAGAGCCCTGCAACAACAAACAAGTGTGCAAAATTCGTTTCCATGGTGGTACCACTGTTGTCTCTGCAATGGTTGTAGAAACACCTACATTTTGAAATTTGCTATATCACTTTCCTCCAGTTTCTTCATCTCTATAGCTGCCTTCAAAGGGGTCAGAAAGTCTTTTTGCACAGCTTCAGAATCACAACACTTCTGTTTCTTATGCAGGAAACTGTGTTGAATATTTCAAGCATGCCCCGTGTACAAATATAAAAAGAGCAGCATAACAAAATAGCCTGCAGCACCACTAGGTGGCATTCCTTCACCAGTGCTGCTGCAAGGAATGCTTTGACGAAACCAAGGTTCACGTTCCCATTTGTTTTCAGCCCTGACAGAATTTTCAATCAAGGAGGATTAGATACATATGATTTATGACCTTGTGAATTATTCTAAGGGTATCTGAATGCAGCTCAGTCTGGATTCCGAGTCTGGTTCACATGCACATATGCAACACTTGCTTTCTCTATACTTGATTGCCATAGAGTTTATGAACCGGCAACTGAATGTGTGGACTGTCTCAACAAAAGAAGCATTGCATGCAGGCAGGGAGGAGATGTGAAAGCTCTTAATTGTGATACCGGTGCTGTGGCTTTCTAACTTGCTGATAAATGATCTGGAGTGAGTTGGGAACAGTGAGGCGCCCCAGTGTGATGATGACACAAAATCATTTAGGGTGGGAACAGCCAAAAAAGGACAGTGCAGAGCTCTCTCTACAAGGACATTTCTAAACTCAGGGATGGTTATTAAAATGGCAAATGCAGTTAAGCGTAAGCAAATTTCAAGCGATGAGCATCTGTACCTGTTGGTCAGCAGACAGGTGTATACTGATCTGCTCAGAAGAACAGGATAACTAATGCAGATTTGAAGGGAGGCTGTATTTCAGCAAGTGTTTTATTGCTCCTCTGTGAGGATGACAAAGGTGGTTCCAGTTTTCATCTCCAGATTAGAGCTGGCTCCAGGGCAGGGATTGTCCTGACCATTGCACTCCAGTTCAGCCAGCTCAGTGTAATGATGGGGAATATTCCCACCTTGCTCACCAGCTCCAAGAGAGAGAGAGGGCAGTTAGGGGAGGCTGCTTTGGAGGTGAGTGGCCATGATAATTTGGCTAAGCATCTCCAAAACAAGCCTCAGCCTCTCACTCCATTTCCAGAGAAGGCTGGGGCAGTCTGTTTTGGTGCGGGATGGCTGAAGCACCCCAAGACAAACAAACATAGGACTGCACCCTTAAGTCTTTGATCTTGTGCTACATCTTGCTGAGCTTGAGGATGGTATTGTCAGGCTCAAGGTGATCAGCCCAGAAGGGATGGGATGGAAGAAAACGTGGGTCAGTAAACTGTGGCTCATGCCCGAAACACGCCTGAGTGCCTGTCATGGGGGCAGAAATTATCCCCTCCTTGCTGCCTAGAGTGTGAGAAGCAGCAGTGCTAACAAGGCCTTCATCAAGCTGTGATGATGCACTAGTGTGAAAAAGGTGGAAGAATTGCTGTTCCATGTGTCTAGTACCTCTGAGTGACTTTCGTGAGATACCTCCTAAACAATGGAAAACTGTTTCTGCAGTTGTTTGTCCCACAACTTGTTCCCACACAGAACAAATTTTAGTTGTAAGAGGGGAATTGAAAAGGAACCCGTCCCCTATCATGTGGTTAGGGCAGCTGGGATAATGCACTAAGCTTTTGCTAGAGGGTTGGTGGAATTTAAGTGCAGCAGTGTAGGCTTAGGTAATGGTTAAGTTGTAGTTGATTTTAGTTTTGCTTATTGTTGTTCTGAGTAGAGTTTATTAATGATGTGATCACGACAGGTAGATTTATTTAAACCCAGACCTACTCCAATCCTTCTCTGTGTGTGTGTGGGGGGGGGGCTAAAGGGGCATTCAAGGGAGTGGGAGATGCAGCTCATTTGTCTGCCCCTTCACACTCTTCTACTCAGCCAAGGTCCACTAGTGGGTAGGACTGGTGTGGTGTAGTGGTTAGAGTGTTGGACTAGGGCCTAGAAGGGCAGGGTTCGAATCCCCAGTGGGCCATCAAGCTCTCTGGGTGACTTTGGACCAGTCACCAACTCTCACCTAACACAGGGTTGTTGTAAGGATAAAAGGGGGAGGGAGAGAACCTTTGTGGGAACCTGAGCTCCTTGAAGGAAAGGCAGGCTATAAATATAATAATAAAACCAATAGATAGTGAATGTGGATTTGGCTGGAACAAAAGCACCGGGAGCTTCAGGCGAGTCTTGTAGAGGATATGGGGCAGATTCAGTTCCTTTTTGCAGTATCAGCTGTGTCCCTGCTGTATCTGTGTGTGGGATGTTTATTTTTCCCTACTGGACTGAGAAGCTACTTGGTGGGAACTTCACATCAGTGTGCAAATGGATCCAGCGGTGTAGATTAAACACCAGGCTGTGTATAAAAGAGTGGAGGGAGGAAACACATCATGAAAACAGTCCTGGCCTTGACTGGCAAGGCAAAAAATGAAAGGCAGAGGAGAGAGGCCGCTCTTCAGGGGCCGCACTAATGTGTTTGCAGTGACATTAAAAGCAGGCATTACCTGTTCTAAGAGATTCTGAAGCCTCTCTATTTCACAATCTATTACGAATTTCTTTTCCTGTCTCCGGTCCAAGTCTTCTAAAAGCTGCCTGTAGCTTGCATCATTAAAATTCTCCACACATATGGCGCTGACTTGCCAGCTTTTTTCTCCTGCTGTTTCCATAATAGCTTGAAGTATTGAGTAACCTGAAAGAAAGGGACACAATACACTAATGACACAGTCCTTGCATTCTGTGGATCATAAGACTGTTTAATCAACATCAAGTTCCTTACAGAGCTGGTGAGGAGTTAAGATTTACAGTTACTATGTTGTGCTTTCTCTTCTCTCCTTATTATGTACACATACTGCGGCTGTCAATCTTTTGAAGACTCCTTGGTTCATTGTGTGGGCAATCCAGAGAAAGTTAAGACACAAACACTTCATTCCCACTGAAACCCGCAGGACCCAAAGGGCACTGTTACAGAAATGTTGTTTTTATTTCAGTGGGAGTTGGCACCCCTGATTTCATCTGCACTGCACCCTAAATCACAGGTAGCCTACCGATGGGTGTCTGGGCACAAAACTTTATCTGACCAAATTTTAGTCAATATGTTAGCTGTCAACCCTTTTCTTGTGAGGAATCCTATTCGGAATAAGGGAATTTCCCTTCAAAAAAGGAAAACGTTGACAGCTATGAATATGTAGTGAAAAAACAAGTTTCCATAGTTTGCTCACAATTTCCCTTGTAAGCTGGAGGGAGGGGGAGTGAGAGAACCTCATCTGTATTTTATATACATTTATAGTGTATTTTCTCTCATGAGCATCCTGGAAAGATGGAAAGACAGACCTCCCTTCTCTGCCTCTCTGCCTTTGAGGGAGCTTAGAGGAATAACAGTTTATTCCTCTGCTCACTTTCTCCTCACCAATCGATGACCTCATTCCATCCAAGTGCATGTTCTTCATATCTGTGAAGTCCATGCCACTAAGTGACACCAACTTCATTTTACAGATCATTCCAGGACCTGGACTAGTATTTGGAGAACAGAGTTGTCCTCAGGGGTACAGATATTCGCCATCCCCAATGTGCAGCTCAATCCTATAAATGTAAGCTTATTCAGAAGTAAGTCTTATTAAAGGCAATGAAACTTACTCCAAGGTAAGCGTAAATCATACTATTAATAAAAGCCTCAACATCTGTATAGCATTTTTCAAGTGCCCAGGGACACTTCACATGCATTATCTAGATGTACTGTAATTCTTACAGTGACCCTATAAAGTAATTCAGTACTATTATTCCTCATGTTGCATAGGAGTTCAGCCTGAATTCCTAAGTATTTCCCATATTTAGGTAATGATTATAGCATCTCAATTCAGTGATATTTCGAGGATGTATTCTGATGGCAGCATTTCATCTGGCTAAACACCATAAGTGATTTTAATTATCGAGGGAAAATTATGTTATATGTGACTCTCAAATTATACAGTGTACCTTTAGAAGATGCACAAAACTCCAATTCTCAGATTTAGGCAATGCTGGTTGCAGAATAAGACACTGTTTGCTACTATCTTTATTTCTATAAAATTCCTCCTGCTGCAGAGGAATCTAAAAATGTCATCTCATCTTTGGATAAAGGCCTTTCCCTCCTCGCACAGCTGCCTGCAGTACTCTTGTACTATTTATGTGCACTTATTTCTTTTGCTGCATCAAGCCAGCTATCTTAAACCTGCTCATTAACAACTTAGTTTGCTAATATAGCGAACGAACAGTTGATATCTTTCCCCCACACAATATGCACACTTGAAAGCATACATTGGGCATGTTCACACATAATGCTAAGCACGACTTGCATGAATGTGGAAATGTACGGGTTCCAGGGGAGAAACGTGCCCCCCCCAAAAAAACTTTGCTTCTCTCTGGCTTTTTATCTCAGCATAGCATGGCAGCTAAGCTAAACTTTGGCCTAGCATGTCAGCAGAACTCAGGCTCATGGTTAAGCTCTTTCCTCCTTAACCACAAGGTGTAGCTAAGGTTTTCTACAGTTTGTGGCTAAGGTTCAGACAACTTGCAAATCTAAAAGGGCCATGCAGGTGAGTCGATCCCAGAAAGCCACAGGCCACTGGCTGTGATTGCACATAACATGAAACCATTATTTAGTGCTATGCACATAAACTGGAACAAGCCTGAGCAAAACCGCAACATCTGGGGGTTAGGGTTAGGGGGCGCAAATCCACGGGTTAGGGGGTGCAAATTACTTGCCTTGCCCCGGGTGCTGACAACCCACGCTACGCCACTGATTGTGGTTTATAGCAAACCATGTGTTATAAAGCTGGCTTGGTTTGAAATGGACTAGAGTTTGTGATAAACTATATCTCTGATTCATATGCAACAGCATATATGCTTCTGCAAAAACAAAACTGAACATTGGCCAAGTCTTTCTCCTGATGGCACAGGATAAGAGGGAAGCGAGGGTGCTTTCCTCAGTTTTGTCCCAACTCATGTACATAGTGCCAAATTGTTACGTGCCAAATGGGCTATTTACTCAATGCTGGGTCTGAGTAAAATATTTAACCCATATTTGTGCTATCTGCTATATAGTCATAAGATTAGTCATTATTAATACTACCATCATTATTATTTTAAAGAAATAAACAGGGATTACGCTTCTCTGCCTTAGGGGGAGATTTTGAGCTTTAATTAATTAATGTTTATAAAGGGTTTTGAGCTACATGAATACAAGGCATATTGAAACTACTCCTCTTGTTCTCAGACGTAGTTAAAGCAGATGGATTATTAGCAATGGAATTAACCTGCCTTTCAACTGCAAAGCCCATTTCATTCCAAGTTCACGAGGCAAAAAACATGGTTAGAACCATTTGCTGCTGTTCGGCTTCCCTTTGTTATTTTTATGCCTACCCCTGGCAAACACCGAAGTCCACAAGTACTAGAATGTTTCTTTGAAAACAAAAACAAAAGGTAATGTCTAATTAAGCCTCCAAATAAGAGCTGCTACAATGTGTATTACTGGCCCCAGCAGCATGAAAGAGGTAACTAAATGTTACGTGTGGTTCCATGTTGCATGCTCTTGACCAGGCATAGGCAAACTCAGCCCTCCAGATGTTTTGAGACTGCCATGATCCCTAGCTAACAGGACCAGTGGTCAGGGTTGATGGGAATTGTAGTCCCAAAACATCTGGAGGGTCGAGTTTGCCTATGCCTGCTCTTGACATTTCAACTCCCTCTCTTCTCAGGCTCTTCATTCGCCCTACTTTGCACCCAGGGTGTTTATTGCTTGACCAGAACATGTCCTTGAACTCTGATAATGCCTTTTGATTTTCCAGATTGAGGACAGAGGGGTGAGTGTGGAAACTGAGCACCTAGTGTGGGCGCATTGAAGCATCATAGAATGCCCAGCATAAGCCTCTGCTGGTTCTCAGTGTATATATCCCTGTCATAAGCGCAGCCATTTTTATAGCTCCATGATCAGGAAATCTGATGGTCCCTAATTTAACAAGGGATGAAAGCCCAGCAATGCTGGTTTTTTGCTACCGGCTTATTCTCATGCAGGACGCGAGTGGCGCTGTGGGTTAAACCACAGAGCCTAGGACTTGCCGATCAGAAGGTCGGCGGTTGGAATCCCCGCAACGGGGTGAGCTCCCATCGCTCGGTCCCTGCTCCTGCCAACCTAGCAGTTCGAAAGCACGTCCAAGTGCAAGTAGATAAATAGGTACCACTCCGGTGGGAAGGTAAATGGCGTTTCCGTCTGCTGCTCTGGTTCGCCAGAAGCGGCTTAGTCATGCTGGCCACATGACCTGTATGCCAGCTCCCTCGGCCAATAAAGCGAGATGAGCGCCGCAACCTCAGAGTCGGCCACAACTGGGCCAAATGGTCAGGGGTCCCTTTACCTTTACTTTCATGCAAACGGAGACAAGCAAAGGGTTCTTCAACCTTCTCCGCTACAGAACCAACAGCAACAGAGGCTTAGGCAAAGGGTAGAAAATCACCATAGTTCGGTGGTACAACGTTTGATCTCCTTTGCCCTACTGGGCTGGAACCACCTGCTATGGTCAACGCATTGCTGCTCTCCTCTCTTTCCTGCCCATGCCTCATCATTCAGATCACAGGATGGCATCACGTCGCAAGTTCCCCTTGCCCCTGAAACCATTGGTTGCCATTTGCAAACATGGTATGTGGCAAGCTACTCATTATTAAATGTTACTGGAGGAGGAGAAAAGGGACTCTGATTTTAAACACTTGCCTTGTTTCCATGGCCTCAATTTTAGCCGGCAAAATTGACTGAGCACCCAGCCTCTGTGGATCCTCCAGGCAAAATGATTTATAATGGTTTTCTACATGTACTTCTGAGAACGCAAATATTTTAAAGCTTACAATCATTACAAGAACCCACAATCTCACCTCAAGTACATGAGTCAGATTACAGGTTAGCACTTCAGATTGTTTTACAAATGTAAATTTCTTGACATAACGGGTGAATATGTTTCCATAGTCAAGGTTAATTTTTAACCTGAAGTCGGTTTTTTCCCCCCTTTGCAGGGAAAGAATGAAGAGTTCTTTTTAATTACTGCACAGTTATTCAGCTGTTTCTGTGGTTATATACTCCTTTTTTTGTTATGCTTGTCTGTAATTATCTTTTCAAATTATGCCCAGATCCTTTCCAAATAATATATTCTTAGCTTCATTTCCTATTCACTTCCATATATAGCTCCATAGTTAAAAGAACATCAGGATTTTATACGTGCTCATGACTCACTGATGGTGTTAACTTTGATTTGATCTTTGGTAGTGACCCAGTCAACATTTATTTAATCCTGTTTCTTGTCACAGATTTGCTTAGGCCAGTGAGAGAGTCATTCAGAAAATCAGCTGGTCTTCTTTTCGAATTCAGACTTGGAACCTTGACTCCCGTTCACAAATTGTGGGAGACACGATGCTGGAATAGTTGGGTCCTTTAGCCTGATCCAGCAGGTCTCTTCCTATATTTCTGACTTACAAACGCTTTATGAACAGGTGACTCAGCCAGGGAGGAAGATAACAGGGCCAACCAACAATGGCTAGTCAAAGATTTCTGGGAAAGTTACAAGCAACACATGACCACTCCATCCACTGTTTGTTCCCAGCATCAAATATTCAGAGACATACTGTCTCTCTTAACAGAGAAGTTCCATTTAGCAATCGTGACTAATAGCGACTGATAAAAGTTATCTTCCGCAAATTTATCCAACCCCCTCCCTTTAAAGCTATCTAAGTCAGCCATCACAACACCTTGTGGTAGTGAATTATATATGTCAATTATGCACTGCGTGACAAAGTACTTGCTTTGCCGGAACAGAATATACTGCCCATTAATTTCACTGGGTGACCTTGAATTCTAATACTATGAGAAAGCGATGAAGGGAAAAGCTCTATCTGCTTTCTCCACACCACATGCAGTTTTGCAAACCTTTATGGCGCTATTGGTTGCATTTCCAACCCCCCCCCAAACAAATACCTCAAAGATATGGCAAAGATATGGCAACCCCACTTTTCATTTTTGGCTTGCCTTTTCTTTCCTGCTCTCAGCTCTAGCATATCATTTGTTAGATGCAACACCCACTTTGGACATTCCAGGTTCAATCCCTGGCATATATAGATAGGGCTGGGAAACATCTTGCTTAAAACCCTGCAGTGCCAGTTAATGTAGACCAGCCTTCCCCAACATGTTGTCCCCCAAATGCTGCTGGACTCCAACTCCCATCATTCCTGAGTGTTGGTCATGCTGTTTGGGGATTTTGGGAGTTGGGAGTGCCACAGGTTAGATAAGCCTGGAGTAGTCAATACCACATTAGATGGACCGATGGTCTGAACATAAGGTGAACTTATGTTCCTGTATTCAGTATCTGGATCTGCAGACATTTTGAAAGGCATTACTATAGTGGCTGCTGTATTTTTAAGATCCTGTGTTTCCCTCTCTACGTACGGTTGATTCAAACCCCATCGCTCTGTAAGTGTTGTCTCACTGTGTATCACTATTCTGAATGCCTCCCTGCTTCAAGGGAGTTTTACTGTAACCTGTTCTGTGGCCCAGCAGACAAGAGACAAAGCCGGTCCCAAGGCACAAAGGGATGCAAACATTACACAAAGTTACAGTCAAATTAAGATAAAGGGACCCACAGCTTCCACTGCTCAGTAGTGTGACTACCAAATTAATGCACAGTGCTGAAGTCTAGTCAATTTTTATACCTTTGTTTTCCTTTATTATAAAACACGACAGCAAGGAGCATACTAAAGGCGTGGGAAAATAGGACCCATTACACTGAAGTGGCATAAGAAATTGACTAAAAAAATAGAAGGAAAGGAAGAACCTTTATTTTCCTACTGCAAAAGTTTCTAAGAAGTAGTTAGTAGTGGGTGTGGGCAAGGAAGTTGGAGGATGATCAGGGCTGGTTTGATGAGGCCCTAAGCTACTGAAGGTAATGGTGCCCTTTATATGTCCAGCTGTCCTTTGTCAACAACAAATTGTCAGTTTTTTTGTGTTGAATATATGCTATGGTAAATCATGGACCTAATAGGTATCTAAAGCCATTTGCACTTAACAAAATATGTATTTTATCAAAGTAGTTGTTGAACTGAAATACAATTAAGAAGAAGTATCCAGTTCTTTTTTCTTTATTTTTTTGGCCCCCCCCCCAAGAGAGTGGGGCCCTAAGCTATAGCTTGTTTAGCTTATATGTAAATCCGGCACTGGGGGTGACCCTCAGCATCTTGTTGGACTGCAACTACCATCAACCCTAGCCAGCTTGGCCAGCGTGCAGACACAATGGGAAAAGTAGCCTGAGAAAATCTGGAGGGCTGCACGCCCATAGCATGGGTTGACAGTACTCAAGGCTGCGTGGAGAGGACGGGAGGAAGGGAAACGTACAGAGCCCGTTCAACTGCCTAACAGCATCCATGCCACCCAGGAGATTGTAGCCTCAGATAAGAAAAGAAGAGTCATTCCATTGTCTGGAGAGGTCACTTCCTGGTTCGTATGGAGAAGCTGTTTTCAACAGAGCCCCACGACGGAAGCACGCAACTCTATTGAGGCAACACCAGGTGTTGAAATTTGGTGTCCCTAAACAATTTTGCACCCACCCACCCCTTTGCCCCCCATCTCCTCATACTACGCCACTGACTACAGGTTCCCACCAACTTGCATGGAACATTGGCCCACAGTGCAAAAGCTGAGACTTGGACGCAGAGTGAAGGTGAAGCAGTCACATGATCATCTCAACAGAAGCCCCAAACCCAGAAACTCTACCTTCGACATCTTCAAGCTGTTGCATGAGTGGCCCCCTTGGCATGCTCAGTGCTAAAGCTAAGCAGTTCTGGCCTTGCAAGCTCCCACCTGGGAATGTTGTTTTGAATCAGCCGCCAGAAGAGAATGGCATAAAAGTGTAGTTAAACAGAGAAGTTAGAAGGCCACGGAATTTAACCTACTTTTCGGTATCATTGTTCCTCAGGGATAACAGAAAAGGAGCAAAGTGTAAGCACTGTTAGCATTTGCTAAACTGAAGTAATTATGAGCACAGGTACTGCAGCATGAATGTGTGTGAGAGAGATTCTGCTTATTCCTCATGAGTGGCTATGTTGGACCTCAGTGCTGCTAATATAAAATTGTGCAGAAATAGAAGAAATATGTGTTATGGACTTAGACAGACCACGGTGTTCCAGGTATATATGTATGTTGGATGACATTTCTCCAGATCCTTTATTTATTTATAGTTCCTTTTCTGTTACAAGGAATAAAGCAGTTTGCAGTTAAAAACAAAATAAGCAATATGCTAAGAAGCAAAGCTGCTAAAACAGTAAAGGTAAAGGTAAAGGGACCCCTGACGGTTAGGTCCAGTTGTGATCGACTCTTGGGTTGTGACACTCATCTCACTCTACTGGCCGAGGGAGCCGGCGTACAGCTTCCGGGTCATGTGGCCAGTATGACTAAGCCGCTTCTGGCGAACCACAGCAGCGCACAGAAATGCCATTTACCTTCCTGCTGGAGCGGTACCTATTTATCTACTTGCACTTTGACATGCTTTCGAACTGCTAGGTTGGCAGGAGCAGGGACTGAGCAACGGGAGCTCAACCCGTTGCAGAGATTCGAACTGCCGAACTTCTGATCGGCAAGTCCTAGGCTCTGTGGTTGAACCCACAGCGCCACCCGTGTCCCAGCTAAAACAGTAGCTCCCCTTAAACAAAGGGGATAGCTCAGTGGTAGAGCATGGGATTTGCACACAGAAAGTCGCTGGTGCAACCCCTGACCTCTCCAAGCAGGGTAAGAAATGTCTCCTGCCTGAAACCTTGGCAAACTGCTGCCAGTCAGTGTAGACTATTGGGAGCAAGGACTGCTAAAGCTGAAGAGAGAGGGGTTTGCACAACTACTTTGGTGCTTATTCATAGGTAAAGTAATCTTTGGACGGTGACTCTCCTGATTTGGTTGATGTCTCCCCTCTTAGCCTTTATACTACAAGCTCACTACATTATGAGTGAGCAGTGCCTTCTGTCCCTATGCTACATGTACAGATAAGCTGATACGTACATTTATGCATCTAGCAATAATGCAACCGTTGCAGTGTTCTTTGATGGATTAATTCTGAAAAGCCCCTGCTTCCCTGAATTATTCATTCCCGTTACACTGTGCAATAGAACTGAACATCTAACTGGCAAATATGTTTCCTGCCTAAGACAATGATATCATTCTCACAGACAACTTATCGTTGGCAATCTTCTTCAAAAATTCCAGCAATCAATTACCTATGTTATAATTAGAATTCCAATAACTCTCAGTGCAAGCATTTATTCTGTTAGTACCCCCTCCCATGAGGACATTTGCCTGTTTCCATTCAGTATCCCATTCTCAGCCCCCCCCCTCCAATGCATTATCAGGACTTCGGTACTTAACTGCCAGAAATTACACAGCCTACTTGTGCAAGAAAGAACCAGCTATGTTTGGGTTATGTAGAAGCTGCTTAGTCAAAACACACAGCTTATTATACCGGTAAATCATCTGAATATTTTCCAAGGGTACCTGTTTAAGGTACCCTTAGGCCTTAGGCCCCTGTACCTCTTTTACTAGCAAAATACAATATGCCCACCTTAGAAAATTGGAACCTGGATTGCATGTTTTCACTGATGTTTGTCTTGAACTTCAAAGTTCTGAATACTCTTCATTTTTAGGAGATTTGCAACAACAACAACAAGGGACACTATTGCCACATAAATAAGCAGCAAATACCACAATTGTGTTTATGCACTGGAAAAATCAATAAAACCTCTTATTTTAAAAAATATTCTGTGCTCCTTCCTATGAATGTAGACAGCACTGCAAGCGACTGGTTACTAGTTAACTCTGTTTGCCAAATGACATGAAGGATTTAAATACTTAGGTATTAACCTCATTGCTGACATAAGACAACTGGGATGTAGAAACTACAGGGGACTGTATAAGGGCATTCAACAAGAACTTATGAAATGGCAACATCCCAGCTTTAGCTGGGCAAGTAGCCATGGTCAAAATGTCAGTATTACCTAATCTTTCTTTCTTTCTTTCTTTCTTTCTTTCTTTCTTTCTTTCTTTCTTTCTTTCTTTCTTTCTTTCTTTCTTTCTGTTTTGCCTATTCCCATCCCAATACTTCAGGATAAACAACAGAACTCTCTATAGAAATAGAATGAAATGAGGGATGAGAATGCCTAACTTAGTGTTATATTATGCTGGTTTTCACATCAAATCCATGATCTCATTGGTCAGGGGAAGGACAGACTAACAAAATGAATTTCAACAGGGACATATCTAAGGTTCGGCACTTAGGCAGGGATAATCAGCTGCACAGATATAAGTACATGTGAAAAGGATCTAGGGGTCTTTGTAGACCGCAGACTAAACATGCCTCAACTGTGTGATGGCAGCAGCAAAAACAGTGAACGCTTTTCTAGGCTACATCCACAGAAGTCTAGTGCCCAGATCAAGGGATGTAATAGTACCACAATATTCTGCCTTGGTCAGACCAGACCTGGAGTCTTGTGTCCAGCATGGGCAAACTTTGGTAATCTTTCATAATATGGCATCCTGTGCGAGGTCAAAATCTGACACCCCTAAATGGATCTTCTCAATTATGGATCTTCTCAATTTTGCACCGCCTTGCCTGGGAGCTGGTCCTTTCCTGACCAAAGTGGAGTCTTACAGCCCAGAGACAAAAGGTTGTAAGAGATCCCAATACTGAATTAGATGGACCAATGACACAGGATAAGACAGCTTCCTGTGATTTTCTGTGTTGTGAAACCTGAAGAACTACTGTAGAGCTCTGCTACAGAGACTTAACAGTCCAAGGCATTTGACATCAAGCAATTCTCTTTTCCTATTCTCTTCCTTGTCCTGGTTTTCTGAAATATGAAGATAAGAGCACATACTTTTGGGAGTCCCCCCACCCCGCATTTTATTTTATTTAAAGCTGTAGTCGGGCCTCTCTGCTGCTGGATTCATGATTGAAGCTCCCAACAATGTCAGTTTCTGTTTCCACTGCAGATGTACTGCAGCACATTCCTGCCCTCCTCTCTCTTTTCGTTTCAGAGGCTTCCCGACAGTCATGGGAATCACACTGTGAAGGTGAGCTATCAGACTAGAGAGTGACAAAGCTTGGTGGAAACCTGAGAAGACCCTGAGGACAGATGCACGGTGGCAGAGATATCCACTCTCATTGTTTCACACACATTTTGCTATTTATTCTTCTCAGACAGAATAATCCTTTCTACTTCATTATGTTTGGAATTTGAACTGAAACTACTGGATCAAAGAACCTTACTTTGCTCACTGGGGGGAAAAAGGGGGGTTTAGGATGAATAAACTGCCTGCTTTTGAAGACAAGCAGTGAAATGACATTATTTCCATGCAGTATGTAGTATGGAAACAGTTTGCTGTGCTTAAGAGGAAAGGAGAATTGGAGGCTGGATGCATGGGTTGGCAAACCAAGTATTACTGGGTTTTAGGGTATGCACCCAGAGGTCATATGTGGGCCTGAACACATTCATTAATGGCATTTGTAAGCCACCCTTCACCAACTGCTCATAGGGTGGGAACAATGCAGTAAATAAAAATTAAAATAAACAAGCTCAGCAAATGACAAACAGTTCAAAACAGTTCTTTATGATGTACTAGCAACTGGCACCACTCAGGGATTCTAAGAAATCAAACAATCAGTGCAGTTCTGAAAGGTTCAGTTTGCTGTCTTGATTCAAAGCTGTGTCCCATTGTCCCCCCAAAATAGATGAATATGTGCTCCCACATGTGTCAGCAGGGCCTGCATAATGCCACACAACCCCGTTCTGCCCCCCCATTTCGTCCCATTTTGTGATGTCTTCATGTCACTTCCAGGTTCAGTGATGCACGCATGCACAGTCGCATGCATATTGGACGAGCCTAAAATGGTCACTGCCTGCAGTTCATGAGAGCTCAAAACCAAATGTCCTTCTCAGAAGGCATCTGTCTCTGAATAACAGATATGGGATTCACAAGATATGGGAAGAATGCTGTTGCACTGATGTGCTGCTTGTGGGCTTCCAACAGGAATCTGGTTGATCACTGTGAGAACAGGGTGCCAGGCTAGATGGGCCATTTGCCTGATCCAGGAAGGCCTTTCTTAAGTTGTACATGGTATGTATACCCCCTTGCCGATGTTAACAGGCAAGCCGGGAGCAGCCCTCTCTGCAGTTTCATAAGCTTCATAGGAACATAAGATATTGGCATATTGATACGCCCCATATCACACACAAAAATACCACTCTCTGTGTTAGGCTAAATGTCCCTTAGGCATACATACGAGAGATTAAAAACTGAGAGTCTCACATTACCAAGGATAGCTGCTGAAAATTCCACAGGCGGAATGCAAAATGCCAGGGGTTCATCTAAAGCCCAGCAGTCTAAGGTTCCTGACCTTTAAATTTGATTGTTTTGTAACACTTTCCAATTGCTAATATCATCCATTTAATATACCAAACCCCATTTGACAGACTGAATGTTTCTAGCCTGCACATCTAGCTACAGAGGATTTATTTGAAGGCAAAAGAAAAAGAAAATCTTGAAGTGTCAAGCAACTTTTGTCTGTCTTCAAAATCGCTGATAATGATCACTTAGCCTCTTGATCTCCTTGATCTTTGATAAGTTAAGTAGACGGAGCTCTTGAAGGCTCCCTTTTCAAACCATCTTTTTCTGGCTTTACATAATATATTCCCCAGGTGCCCTCCCCCCGAATGCTTTCCAACCATTAAGCACTGGAGACCCACAGCCAAACATTTATTCAGCACTACAGAACTTACTTTCAAACATCTGGCTATTTACTTCGAAACAGCATGTGACATTCAGCTCAGTCTTTTGGACAGGCATAGGCAAACTCAGCCCTCCAGATGTTTTGGGACTACAACTCCCATCATCCCTGACCACTGGTCCTGTTAGCTAGGGGTGATGGGAGTTGTAGTCCCAAAACATCCGGAGGGCCTAGTTTGCCTATGCCTGCTTTTGGACCTCTCTGCCCCCTTAGCTCTCTACCCTATATTTTCCCAAAGCTCCTTTTCAAGTCCAGTCATTAACCCTGCCAACAACATGAAATTCCTTCATCCAAATTGTTATAAAGCCTGCATAGCTCAGTTGGTTAGAGCATGGTGCTGATAATGCCAAGGTTGCAGGTTCGATCCATTGTGAGACAGCTGCATATTCCTGCATTGCAGTGGGTTGGACTAGATGATCCTCAGGGTCCCTTACAACTCTCCAATTCTATGATCCTATGAACTGCAACGGGCCTAGGACAGAGCCCTGTGGCATCCCACTTGTCACTTTTTTCCAGGATGGTGAAGAACATGGGAAACTGCCGTATTTAGGGTCAGACCTTGGGCCTATCTAGCTTAGTATTGTCCACATCAGGGGTAGTCAACACTGTGCCTTGCAGAGATGCTGCAGGACTGCAACTCCCATCAGCCCCAGCCAGCGTGGTCAAAGGTCAGGGACGATGGGAGCTGGAGTCCAGCAATATGTGGGTGGCGCCACGTTGGCTACTCCTGGTGTACATTCCAGCGTTTCAGAGTATATTTCAGTCCTACCTGGAGACTGGTTTATATGACCTTTGACTTGAAAAAGGCCCCTAATCCCTTGTGTATAGGATTTCAGCCTAACTTCTTTAAAAGTCTGGGCCAGATTGACATTTGTTCCATTCCAACACAGCTCTTTTAACGTCTGTTTCAGAATGCATATGAATACATCTAGAATGTCATGGTAAAATTCCACTTAGCATAGCTAAAACACCTACTGCACAATCCTTTTTAAAGTGCCTACTCAGATGAAAGTCCATCGAGTTGAACATGACTTGCCCCCCAGAAAACGTGTATAGCAGGGATGGGAATCTCCCAGCCTGCAGGAAGATAGACAAATTATAAACTGTCAGCGTGTGTGTGCACGCGCTCTCTCTCTCTCACACACATGAACACACCAGCTGTTGAGGTGGGAGGGAAGAGGACTTTGATGTTGTGAAAAGTGTGCAATTTTGTATCCCTTCCCTGCAAAGGAGTGCGGCAAGTTCAAAGGAAAGAGGCATGTGTTCTTTATAACTACGCAAAATGTAGTCTATGCATTTTGCAATTGCATGCATTCAATTTTCAAGATGCAACAGTGTTTTGAAGCTTGAGACTTTAAATAGTTGTAACACAGGACTTGCAGCTCCATTGTGCATTGACCTTGTTTGCACTCTTCTGATGGATTCCTGAGTTCTTTTTGCCTTTTGCACAGTCAAGAAAGCCAAAGGATATAGAGGGTGGTTTTTTTTAAAAAAAAAAGTCAATGAAGAAAATGAAAGGCTCGAGTGGAATTATTAAGAATGAAATATATGTCATGAGGAAATAAGTCTGTGTGGATCTTTGGCTGTATGAACACATGTGTGGCTGTATGAACACATGTGTGGAGCTCTATATAAGCAGGCTGACTGAACCCTTCAGTTCAGTTCTGTCCTGGCCTGTGAATAAACAAGAGCTGTTTGAAGAATCGCTGTGTTGTCTGATATGTTCACCCACAACTTAACAGGAGGCATCAGATGTATAAACAAAGAGGGAGGAGACTCTAAAAGCACACAGCACAGAAGATAATTCATTGGACAATTCTTCTTCAGGAAGGTCTCTCACCCAGTTATTTCAAAGAGTCCCAAAGCTTCTTCCACACCATGCTATTTTAAATTATTTTCCATGTATCTCTGAGAACCACTCACCTTTTCTTCCATAAAACCAACCAAAGTGAAAACCCCATTTGTTTCTGAATGTTACTTGTGTGGATATTGTTGACCCTGTGGTGGGTATACATAAAAGGCTTATTTGAATGTAGTGTAGGTAAAGTATAGCCATTCTAGCTAGTAGCCATTATTCATCTTATTCCCTATAAAATTTTGTCCCATCCATTTTCAAAGCCACCCCAGGGTATTTCATACCACATGGTTCAGTGTCACCAGGATGGGGCAGATGAGAGGTTTTGTATAGGCTAGAAAGATTACCGTATCTCTCAGAGAAACCACAGCATGGATAGTGCTTAGGCATGCAAGTTCTCCTGCAAGAATTAAAAGCATAAACATGATGAAAGAGTGTCTGCTATGCATGACTGGGCTGGAAATACTTGAGAGAGCCTAATTTCTTACATGTAAGATCTAAGCATAGCAAAAAGCTACCATACTTGTACAGCTATCCACATTTTTAGCGAATACGTGGAATTCACTTCTGATTAATTAAGTGCAAATTGCTAAGGATTGACGTGTAATTGGCTCACAACAGCCAGGTGTGGATTATAGCTAAATCACGGTGGATAGGCTGTTTAACTCACACATTTGACCGATTGGCAAGCCATGCTACTCAGGTGTGCCTGTCTGAGCAAGGATGTGTGTTAACAGCCACCAATAATGCCTCAGAAGAACAAAAATATGGACCTGTCTTTGTGTTACTTCTGCTTTGCACTGCATTCCACCATGACCTAATATAACTTACCATTTGCTTAGCTATTATGTATATTTCTTAGTTAAACTATAATTAAGTGTAGTCCAAAGGGGAAAAAAGGGGGGGGGGGAATGCTACATGACTAGGCAAAAAAGATGATCTAGCCCAGGACTTAAAACACATCTGAACCTTCTATCACTTATTTATTTGTTTAATTTAAAATAAAATACAAAAAGCAAAATTTGAGCTATTTTTCTTCAACATAATGCGATACACCAAATCCTTAATTAATGAAGACACATACAAATTTAAAAAGTTTGGTTGAACAAAATTATTTTAGCCCAGTGCAGAAAAAAGGCTGCAATGTGGGCCCTATGTGACCTTCTGGGTTACAAACTGCTCAAAAGTTTCCTGGCAGCGTTTTATTTATTTTTTAACACAGGATGGCCTTAAGACCACCAACAGATCACCAACACCTTTGGAGAGAGGTGCCTTATGATTTGATAGGGTTTTTAAGGGGATATGGGTCCAGTGTTTTTCCACCATGACAGTTCTGGCGAGCTGTACTTTTTTTGGTTCAGAAAATGGAGGCGATTGTGATCGGTGCTGTGATGGTGGTTTGGGGTGTAAAGGCCTGTGGGCACTCGGGGAAGTGCCACACACCCCAGGGATTGTGTTGAATATCCCAGCGCTACAAGATGTGAATTAATAGGAAGTATACAAGATTGAGTAATCGATGAAAAATAATTGTAGGGTCATTCAATAAGATTCTTATACAGTGGTACCTTGGGTTACAAACTCCGCTAACCCGGAAGTAGTACCTCGGGTTATGAAAATTGTCCCAGGATGAGAATGGAAATCGCATGCCGACAGTGCGGCGGCAGTGGGAGGCCCCATTAGCAAAAACATGCCTCAGGTTAAGAATGGTTTAGGGATAAGAACGGACCTCCGAAACGAATTAAGTTCGTAACCCGAGGTACCACTGTATTAATTGTCACTTTAATTTTAGTTATGTGATATTACTTTAATTACTTTAGTGCGGTGATAAATCAGAGAAGGGCCTTTTCACTGGTGGCACCACTGTTGTGAAATGCCCTCCCTGTTGAAATACGAGAGGCTTCATCAGTATTGGCATTCTGCCGGCTCCTGTTTAGGCAAGCATTCCCTTGCAACTGAACTTATGATCTTACTGTTTTAATTATTTTTTAAAAAACTGTTTTCATTGTCCTGCTTTTCAACTGACTAATTATTTTATATATTTTAATTATTTCTTAATGCCCTGATGAAACCATTATTGTGTATTTTAATTATGAATCAATTTTATAGTTGTAAACTGCTTAGAAGCCATTTTGGCATATAAACTGTATATAAATTAAATAATAATAACTTACAGAATGCATTTGCTCAAAGTGTATTTTATATTAGTATGAATATATTGTGAGTTGCATTGTGTCTTCTCTGTTTAAAGTCAAATTATTTGGAAAGTTGACCATATTCAAGTTTCCATTTCTTTGTTCCTATGCAGAATCCTCCAGTTAACAGCACGCATTCTCTGCAACGTATTAACTTGTATTTGTTATTTGTGGATATAGTATTCTACTTCTTCATGCGAAACATGAGGCTAGTGTAACTGCTAATAACTATCTCTGCTTACAAAACTAAGAAGTGTTATGTTTTCATATTAACGCTACTTAAGCAAACAAGATTCAAACAAATTTATTTTCTTAACTTCAGCGTGTTTGGTAGTAAATAATATATTAAAAACACATCCTGGATTAAAACGCACACACACACACTCCAAATTAAAAATTCAATGAAGTATGTAAATAATTTAACATAGCTGGGTGTTTTAAATCTCATGTAATAATAATCTACTACCAAATCTTGCAGGAAAGAGGATCAGTCAAATGCAGGCAATTCTCCAGTGGCCTGATTATCTCTGGAGTGTGATGCTCCCCACAGCTTCCCCACAGCAGTTCTTTACAACAGTTCTTTACACGCGAGTATTTTTTAAAGTATGAGCTAAGTAAAAAGAGGAAAAAATGTATAGTCTAACCAGCAC
Source organism: Podarcis melisellensis (assembly GCF_964234715.1). Classification (NCBI taxonomy): domain Eukaryota; kingdom Metazoa; phylum Chordata; class Lepidosauria; order Squamata; family Lacertidae; genus Podarcis; species Podarcis melisellensis. Next base: position 83,906,392 of record NC_138531.1, read on the forward strand.
GGTTGCAATCTATATTATGAACACATGACTGTGGGTTTTTATTCAATCTAATATTCTAGTCCTTAGTAAGCATATATGGCACGGAGAACACACTACAAAATTGCACGCTGGCCATATGGTCTAAGGCAGGGGTAGGCAACCTAAGGCCCATGGGCCACAAACGGCCCATGGGGGTCGTTTAACCGGCCCCCGAGCCGCCCCCGAACCGAGCCGCCCGCTCAGTGAGTCCCCGCATGCTGTGCTAAACCAGCGCAGCACGGCGTGGGAACTCGCTTCCGTAGGAATCACGTCTGCGCATGCTCAGATGCCAGAAATCACATCTGCGCAGATGCTGGAAATCATGCTGTGCAGACGCAGACACTGGAAGTTGTGGCTGTGTGCACTCACGCACGTGCACGATTCAGCCCATGGAGGGATCTCCGCTGGAGTGAACCAGCCCAAGGGAAGTAAACCTTGCCGACCCCTGGTCTAAGGAGTTCATAAGAACATTTTCTGACTTCAGCAATTACAGTGGACGCTTGGGTTGCGAATGTGATCCGTGCGAGATGAACGTTCGCAACCCGCAGCATTCACAACCTGCGTCTGTGTGCTTGTGAATGCATGGGTTGTGATTCAGTATTTCTGCGCATGCATAAAGCATGATTTAGTTGTGATTCAGCATTTCTGCACATGCGTAAAGCACGATTTAGCGCTTCTGTGCATGCACGACCGCTGAAACCCAGAAGTAATCCGTTCTGGTACTTCCGGGTTTCAGCAGTCCGTAACCCGGAAAAATGCAGCCTGACGCAGGTGTAACCCAAGGTATGACTGTAATACCAAAACAAACTTTTTTTTTTAAAAAAAAAAATAGTCTGAACCTTTAGTTGAGTTGAACTTTAATGGCAAAGAAATCAAATGACGTATGCACAGACTGGGGAAAGAACCCAGTAGCTTCTGTTGGCCAATATTATTTCTTAAAAGTAAGCACCCGGTAATACCTAAAGCATGCCACCCCCGCAGATGTTCGGTCATTTATTGAAAACCTCCAAGAGAGGTTGAAAAACCACCCCGGGCACTTTATTCTATTGTTGAACTGCATTTGTAAGTAAGAAGCTTTTTCTTAATGCCTAATACAAATCTATATTCCAGTACTTGAAGCCCAAGTTTAGCAAGGTTGATAATCCCATGAATGTGTCTTATAATGCTTAAAGCTAGGAAGAAATGTGTTGGTGTCCTTCTGGGTAAGACCATGGCAAATCACCTTAAGGACTTGCACATCTGTGCTATGCTATTTGTGTATGTGTGTGTGTGTGTTTTGTAGCCTAACTAGTTCAAACTGGAAACCAAAATTAGCTATGTCGGCTACTGGAACACAAACGTGACCAAAGCTATTAGCATCTCTTTTTGTCTTTGTGTGAGCATGTGTGCGATAACTTAAAAATAGTCGCACAGATTTGGTTTACATTCTGCATGCCTGTTCTCAAGCTGAAGCAAAAGCCTGGCGGCCAAATTTTAAACTCCTAAAAATAGCTCTAAAACCGGAGCGCTTGCAGAACACCAAGTATAGCAGCAGGAACAACAATGAAGGAGGATGACATGTTGGAACAACGACATCTATAGGAGGGAACCTTAACCATGCAATTGTCTATTAGTGTTTGTGTTAAATCTTTACAGGAAGGGGGGGAACCACCTCTATTTCCATTCACTGACTCTCAAAAATATGTCCAGTGACTCTTGTACAGAAGACAGAGGAGAGTATTTGAACTCACTGTTCATTAGACTGGAATTTATCCCCTCCCTACATATAAGAAGGATAATAATAGGGTAAGCCACAAAACATAAAACAAAACCCTGCATTATTTATATTCCTTTTTCTCTATTTATTCCCCCATTAATTTTCCCCTCTTCATTTCAGGGTACTAAATGTGGAGTGAAATTATCAGCAGTCAACGCGGCATGTTTCTGTTCTGGTTCTAGCTCATATAGTTGGCCTGGCAAATTGGCTCTGATTACAACACTTTTTATAGCTTGCATTATCTTTGCCGGCTATAAAACAAAAAAGGCCTTTAGGAAAGTGGCATCTCTCATTTTCTCATGCCTTAAAATGTAAAATATGAAACAACAATCCTGTCTTACTACTTGGACAGTCAGTCTCTTTAGAAAATAGCAATAGGCTATTTCTTTCTTCTATGTTTTTCAGGGACATCTAGGAAGATAACATGTACGTATTTAGCCTCGGCTCGCTAAATCCAGAATCTCCAAATCAAAGACAAATCTAAGAACAATGTGCATATTATGGACATGTTATTTGCACACTACTAGAAAATACATTTATGCAACCGTTATTTTCTCTGAATCATATTCACATTTAGCAATTGCAATGTGCTTACAGGTGCAAATAAATCTAAGATAATTTATCCTGAGGTCACGTGCTATATTATTATGTCAACACAAAAGTGATGCTCTCTTCTTCTCAGGAGACGTTTCAGAAATTAAGGATCACGGCCCCATTTCTATGGTAGTCACAAGCAAGGAGTTCCAGATAACTTTTCAGACAAGGATACACATCCACATCAAGATACAAATCTTGTCATTTCAAAAGGACTCAGTTGGGTATCATGAAAGAAGTGTGTTGCTACTGACAACAGTTTTGGAAGGCTTACACCACACAGAGATCTCTCTAGCAGGATGGGTGGGTTGAGATGGAGAGTCATACAGCATGCATTTCTAACTATGTTATCTGGAAATAGGTCCCACTGATTTCTAAAGCTATTTCTTTTTCTGAGGTCCCTCAGCTATTGCCTGCTGATATTTCCGGTTTTGATCTTTCTCCGTAGATAGATAGTATTCTTTTCCCTGCTATCAGCTGGGGGTCAATTGTGGCTGTTCTCACGACAGCTGATGTTTGCTAATCTATGAGCCTGCCTACAAGTGACAGCGAATGTTACCAAAATGTTTATGCTACAAATCTTGTGTTTTTCCTCTGCCTATGAAGTCTGGACCACCTGCCCTCCATAGCTGTCAATCAGCCAACCTGAAAGACTTTGTCTCTAAAATGCCTTTCCACAGAAGAATCATATTTAAAAACTTTTCTCTGACACTTGTCATCCTTTCCTGACCTATTCCCCCTCCCCACCTATTTCACCGCCTTTCCTGCTGCCAAATTTGGATCAAGAATATATTTGCTTTTAAAGAAGTAGTACTGCAGAGAGGCTGTCTGTTCCCTTTTTCAAGGATCCAATTTGTAATTCGGCTCTGCAAATAAAACCACTACCACCCAAAATCAGGAAGTCACTCACCTTACTTCAAGCCTACCCTAACCCTGTGGAGACCCTGTGAGTCCCCAAATTCCTTCCCTTTCCCTCAAGCACAATGTTGCTGCCTTTGATTTAAGTTTTGGTGGTCCTGGAATGTGTAATTTTCCCGGGGTTATTGATGTCGCAAGGGCATCAAAGTCCTGGCTAGAACCAAAACATCTAGATCACTGATTATAGCAGTGCTTCAGCACAAAAGTGGTTAGATCTCCACCACTTTCTCCATCTTCCTCACCAAGGGAGCAGCAGCAGCCCAGCAGCCCAGAACCTGGTTTGAATTTAGCAATCACCTTGTGATATGTGGAGTTCTTTGCCTGGGGGGCTTTGCCTGTTGTTCACATGTTTCACATGTTTCCTCAAGAATCCAACTCAGAAATCCCATGTCAGCTTCACATGCTATGCATTGTGATGTGCAATGCTAACACGATTTTCAAGTGGGACACGGTAAGTTATTTTCCTGACCAAGCAAGTTACCCAGAAGCCAGAGTAGCTGCCCTTACAGGGACAATCTAGCTTTTTTTGCCCTCTATAGTTTCAGTCAAAGTTCTGGCACAAAGGAAATAATACAATTGGCCTGAGCAAAATGGCAATATTTGTAAACAGCAGACACAACAGAAGTAAAAGTCTCGACTTGTATTTCACTGATAGCTATGCTCGATGCTTCCTCGACATCGCTATAGAAAAAGCAAGAGAACAGCAGGGGGGAAAATGCATTACTATGCATAACTAGGGAGAGCCTGAACGCATGGGTGAATTGGATCAGCCCTTTAGATCCTGTTTTGGGAATGGCAATTAGATCTCCCACAACCCCTCAAAATTTAAGCCTGGAAATGGCATTTTTAATTCTCTCTTCCACTTCACTTTGCTGCTGGTTTGGCTTGGAAGCAACAACATAACCCTTGACTGCTGTTATTCTTCCTGCCCACCTGGCTGGCCACTGTGATAACAAGATGCTGGATCAGGAAACTGGATGGAACCTGATCCAGCAGGTTCTTCTTAAGTTCCTTAGATGAATTATGGGAAGGAAGAATGGTAGCGACCAGAGTTCTGCAGCTAAACCAGCAAAGCTGGCAGTTTTAAAAAGTTAAGTGAAAGAGAGGAAGAAATAAATGAACTTTACAAAGATGAAAACAAGGGTTGAGCCCCACCACCACCAATTGTAAGCCCTTTCCCTTCCCCCCAGAATCAATAACACCTCCCGTTTTGTTTCACTTAGGGGTTTCAGCCAAACTAGCTCCCCAAATTTGACCAAATCCAAAAATTGAAATGAAAGGAGATAGCCTTATGAATCGTACAAGACCTATATAGAAGAAACAATACACAAAACAATGTTGCATTGCATTTTCCACATGTAATGGCACAGTAAATGTGATATTGGTCCAGGTAAATGGGTAGGTGGAAAAGAGGGAAGTAGTTGAGGCCTACTATGTGACTGAAGCAAGTAAGAACTTCTGACTTATGAGACACAGTCTCTAGCCATCCCCCAGAAGGAAGGTTAGGAAGCAAAATGTGCAGGTAATCTACTAAGTGCTTTCTGTGAGTTAAGCCAGGTTGGCCACTCCTGCCTTTCAGTGTTTTTAGACAATGAGTGAAGTCAGAGCTACGATTGATAAGTGAGCTGCTTGGACACCAGGCAATAGGAATCCCTGGGGTCCTACAGAGCTATTTCTCCTCCCCTTTGTTACACTTTTACGGCTTTTATCTTATCTTCTGGTTCTTGGAATTTCCATCATCTGCCCTAATTTTTTCTCTAGCCACCAAAATGCTTCTTTCCTGTGGTGGGTTTGTATGAGATCAGGCCTGGATCTAGACACATCAAAGAAGCGTTTCAGTTTAAAGCACTGTAAATTTAAACAGGGAAAACAGGTAGAGAAAAATGGGACTCCACATCACCATCTGGTGGCACAATGCTGTATCGCACACACAACACATATAAATGACTTTTTCTTTATCGGTCTAGCTGAGTCCCACGTAGTCCCTCGAAGTTATTTTGTTGAAATACTAATGCAAAGTAATTTCTAGGGACTACCTGATCTCAGACAAACTCACCACAGGAAAGATGCATCTTGGTGGGCAGATGCTAAAGAATCTCCCTCCCCACAAAGCCAATGTGAAAACTTTGCAATGAGGCTTAGGTATGTCTCCTGCTGTGCAGGAGCTGGTGTCTAGGCACTAATGAAGAATTCATTGTATACTTAACTTACAGTACAGTACGGTACATGTCTAGTTCAGAAGTATTGTACATTTCCGTGTATAAGACAATGTTTTTTTCTTTAAAAATCATGCTAAGAAGTGGGTAGTGCATAGGGTGGGCATTTGATCGCTTGCTGCCGGGGCTGTCAGCGGCTGTTGTGCGTGTTATTGGTTACTTCATCAATGGGTGGTGTTGATTGGCTGACGCTCTGGCAGTTGGGTGGGCGATTGGCAGCTTCTGCTGGCAATGGGACAGACAAGAGGTGGCTTTAGTGACATGTGCAGCTGAGCAATTTTAGGCAACCACTCCCCCCAAAAAGCTCACCAACTCTGGGCAATACTCTGCAAAAAAAGCTCAAGAGCTCTGGGCAATACTCCGCAAAAAAGCTCTGTACCATCTCCCCCGTTTTCTTAAATTTTAGTCCCCCAAAATAGGGGTCGTCTTATACATGGGGGCATCTTATAGATAGAAAAGTATGGTAAGTCTTTTACTGCCAGATAAGTCGGTGCAGAAATAGCAGTCTAAGCTTTGGTTTAGGATTGGCACCAGGGGAACCAGGGTCTGTGCCTTTCACAGCTGTATCATGATAAACAGGTCCAAGCTGGACACATCTGACTTCCCATGATAAACATGAAGTTGTCTGTAGGGGGAGACACAGCAACAGCTGTAATCTTTCTTTTTGTGTTATGTCACACTCCCATGGCAGCCATTTTGTGACTGGCACCAACAGCACTCTCTCAACATTCATAAATGAGCCCATTGGTCCCAAAAGGTTGGCAACCCCTATTGCTGTTGATGGCCCATACCACTCAGGTGGAATTCTCCTGACAACAGTCTATTTACTAAGATCTTTTAAGTCTTTCATATAAAGTAGAAAATGTCCACCTATGGAACTGTTGACAAATATTGTAGGTCTACATACATTTTCCTGTCTTGAGTCTCCTCCAACCAGCAAAGAAAACTTAACCAGCTATCAGTAACTTGTCAGGATCAGGAATAATTTGGCATGACAAGAGAAAACAATGTGCCAGGGGCAGAGGGTTACCTCCTGCTGACATAAATTGGTGCATCTCTGGAGAGACCAAGAACACTTGTCCCTTTAAATTTATGGAGTTATTTAGTGTTGGAAATGTCACTGCAAGCATGGCATGTGTGTCTTTTTTTCCATAATGATGTCTGCTCAGCCCTTCCCTCTGAATACAGCAACATGTCCACATCCAAATAACAAGGCTTGCTCTCAGTTTTGCAAGCAGAAAAACATGATGGGGGAGGCAGTAACAGTGTTGGCTCCTCATAAAAATATCACACAAATGAATGTTGACTGTCACTGACAAGGAACGATGTGTTGCAACCTGTGGGGTTGTAGCTCAGGCAGAATAACAAATAACAACACTTAGGGCTGTCACCTGGTTAAAGAAATCGTAGTCAATTGATTTCGGCTTTTAATCTACTGAATGAATCTGCATACATTTGCATATGAGTAGGCACACAGAGAAGAGCATGGTTTCTTTCTTTTTAAGAATATCAAAATATGATGCAAATGAGAAGCATCTTACATGCATTCCCTGCTATGTGAGAAGGAGAATGGACCTGCCTCTTTTAAGGTAGCATCTGCTATCTTTGGCTTTTGTAGGTATTTGCATTAAACAATGTTTTATTTTTATTTTTTAAAAAGTAATCATCACTATAATTTATTAAGGATGAAATCCCAACTCTTTGGCCAGCACTGTAATGTTGAATGGAGCAGTTTAGCCGCTGCAGCATCCTTAGCCCTGGTGCTTGTGCTGCCTAGGGTGGAAACAGGGATTTTCTTTTCTTTTCACAGAATCAGAAAATTGTAGAGTTGGAAGGGACCACGAGGGTCATCTAGTCCAACCCCTTGCAATTCAAGAGTATTTTGCCCAATGTGGGGATTGAACCCATGATGCCAAGATTAAGTTTTTAAATAAGCCACCCTAAGGCCTTTTGGTGAATGGCAGAATATAAGCAATGAAAATTAAAACAAGCAAATAACAGTGATGTATATCTCTATGTCTATTTAGTGGCCATTTTCATACACAGAGGGAATGCAGAGGTTGCAAATGCAACATTCTCAATCAGCGTTTAAAGAATTTGCACATGTCTATCTCCTGTGGCCTTGAAACCCGAAGCTGTGATCTTGAAATCATTGGCTCACCTGCCATTCACTTCACATCTATGGATATTTTAAAGTTAAAATATATTTATGTCAAAAGTAAGCAAATTTGCACAGCTTTCTAAAATGGAAGCGCATGCTCATTGTGAGCTCTGCTTAGTAGTGCTCGCAACAATAAAACTATGTTGTCGCCTGTACTTCTATTTATAAGACAGCAGTGAGGCCAGCCTCGTCAAGGATACAAATATAAAGAAGCAGCGGATACATAAGTGTGCACCATGGAGTGAATAAATTACGCTGGACCCAGCAGGACTGTTGAACATAACAGCAGGGGCTGTGGCATTTTAACAATGTAGGGCGTAATGGCCTCTCCCATAAAACGACGGAAAGCCTGAAAAGGGATAGTTCCCGTGTCAAGCTAACAAATACCCTCCTTTCGACTTAACAGATTGTTGCACCTCTCCAGAGCCAAAGGACTCATTGCAGACTGCAGCAGGGATGTTTTTGTTCCAAAACGATCAGGAGATGGTGGGTCATCTTTCATGTCACACTGACGCACTTCATCCTTCAGCAGACGCATGTGCTTTTACACCAGCCCACTTTATCATGGCTGCAACCCATTAACATGGAGCTCTTCCAAAGCATTACTGCATTATTCCACACAGCAGGGGCCGTGAGACCCTCTGGCTGACTTGGAATGGACCCTGCTCAGCAGTTCCCATTAGGAATAAGACAATAGCACAGATGGAGGGAGTTCTGTGTGAACGAAGATCCCACTGCTACTGCGCAGGTCCAGAGCTGGGCTGAAGGAGTTGCCTCTAAAACGTAACCTTAGCCTGTGAAGTGTGCTTCTCCGGCAAACATTTAAGCAAAGGGAAAGTCTCTCCCTCAGCCGAGGGTACAAAAAAATAAAAATAAATCTCCTCTCTCTCCCATGCCAGTGTATCAGGTGCTAAGATACTTGCTCCTTCCTCAGTCCTGCCATCTTCCCTCCTGACCTACAAGGAGGTGAGATTGAGGTGTCCTGAATAGCTGGGACAAGAGACAGGGGACGAAAGAAGGAACGCAAAGGAGAAGTCACAGCTGTCTTGTCTAGCCATGCATCTAGGAATGTAAAGTTACAGGAGGTTCTCTGGATTGCAGCTGCATTGCCAAGTTACATTAGCTAGCGACTTTCTTTATTTCTCTGTGCAGCACATGTTCTGGCCCCTTTGCCTGAGTTAAGTGGAGCTGTTGTCTCCATAGGCACTTTACTGCACTACTGTCCTCTTATGGAGCACTGGGAGTGGAAGTAAACGGCCTTTGTCCCTTACAACTCAACAATTCCAAAGCAAAAAGGACACATGTGATCCAGCCCGTCATCACAACTTGTGGTGCTGCATTGGCATGGCGCATTAGCAGCACAGAGTTCTGGTATTACTGCATGAGCAAGAATCTTGCAAAGGTGTGTGGAAACTGGGCTGCTTTGAATATTTTAGAAACACACATAGGGGACAGGCTCCCAGACTTTGGAACTCCCTCCCTAGAGATGTTAGACTGGCTCTCTCCTTGGGTTTTCTTGTTCCAACAGGCTTTTGAGAACCAACTGCTTTTAAAGAAAGGGCTGGTGCTATGCTGTTTTTATAGAAGAAGAAGAAGAAGAAGAAGAAGAAGAAGAAGAAGAAGAAGAAGAAGAAGAAGAAGAAGAAGAAGAAGACGAAGAAGAAGAAGAAGAAGAAGAGTGTAGTAGTAGTTTGGATTTGATATCCCGCTTTATCACTACCCGAAGGAGTCTCAAAGCGGCTAACATTCTCCTTTCCCTTCCTCCCCCACAACAAACACTCTGTGAGGTGAGTGGGGCTGAGAGACTTCAGAGAAGTGTGACTGGCCCAAGGTCACCCAGCAGCTGCATGTGGAGGAGCGAGGACGCGAATCCGGTTCCCCAGATTACGAATCTACCGCTCTTAACTACTACACCACACTATTTGTATGCTTTTAATTTTTTTTTAAATCTTCTTAAGATTAAAATTTTTAATCTTTTTTTAAAAAAATTAAAATCTTAAGATTTTTTTTAATTCTTCTTAAGATTGGTTTGAGAAGATATTGAATTATTTGGGTAGGTTTGAACAATTTGAGGCAATTAAAATGTTAAAAGTTAAATAAACCTTGTGGATGGAGGAGTGTTAACGTATATAAAAATGTACATATGGTTAATTTGAATATGTTATTATTGATTATGTATACCCAATGTATCAGCCACCTGGGGGGGGGGTTCACTGTTTGTGATTTGGTTGTTGGTAAAAAATAAACAAATAAATAAACATTTTTTTAAAAAAAGTGTGTGCGTGTGTAGTTTCAATTAATTGTTATCTAATGATTTTTCCAGTATGTTTATAGCTGTTCTTATTTTTTATCTGCAAGCCTTTTTGAGTCCCTGATAAGGGGGAAAGGTGGGATACATGCACAACGAAACAAGAACAAGAACAAGAACAACAGATGCATTTCTACAATAATGATGTATCTCCAAACATGCAAAGTTCATCCACAGTCTCCTGATGAGCCCCTTCAACAGCAAACGCAGAAGAGGTATCATCGGAAAGTTTGGAGAGAAGGAAAAATAATCTGAAGCAATGGCAGATGAAACTGATGGACTACATGGAAATGGCGGAAATGACTGGCAGAATCCAAGACCAGGGAGAAGAGTCGATGGAAGAAGATTGGAAAAAATTTAAAGTATATTTAAAAAAAATTATAAAATTAATGAATGTTAGAAAGATGCTGGAATGAATTTACATGGTCTTAGCAGAAAGGTTGTAAAGAATTAAGTTAAAATGGATTGTTAATGAGTTAAAGTGTAAAATTTAAGGTTAAATTGCGTTAAGATAAATTATGGAACAAAATCTGAGAAAGAGGGAAAGGACTTGCTGAAACAATTATGAATTAGAATACGAAAAGGGAGGTGTGAGGAAGTCAAGGAAATAAGTAAATGAAAGATAAAGATATGAAAATACTGGATGTTAGTGTTTTTAAATGTTATTGTTTAGCTGTATTGTTTTGGGGTTTCCTTTTTTTCTCTTCTCCTTTTTTCTTTTTAGTATTGTATTTTCCTTTATTTTTGAAGTATTGTAATCTTTTTTGTATTATTATTGTCTGTTTTTCTTTTTTCTGTAATTGTTAATCCTTAATAAATATCTTTAATAATAATAATAATAATCTGAAGGATAGCCCCATTCCCACCCTGCGCACGTCTCATTTGCTTAGGAAAAGCAGCAATAAGACTCTCTCTTCAGTTAAGGGATACTGTAACATCACAGACCAATAAAAAAAGGCTTTTGGGGGGATTGGTAAACAGTCACTCAGAGCAGTTTCAGGTGGGAAGCAAGAAGAACCTTCAGGCTTATAGGTAAGGGCGTTTTTGTGTAACAAAGAATAATTCTCTTTCTTCTTTTTCTTGCAGGCTGTAAATGTGACACAAATGACTAACATTGGTGGGCAAGCAGGCTAGTGAAAAAATGCTGTCAGCTATTACCTTTTCTCCGGCTACCTGTAATGTTGCATTATACAGCACAGCAGGAGTTCAAAGAGAGGTCCTAACAGCAGCAGAACAGAAGGTAATTAACTTTGGCACCATTCTAAAAGCGTTCCATCCACCTTGGATCTCACAAACATTTGTCTTCCAAGCATTATTTTTTAAAAAATGCTTCTTGTTTTTCTCTTAGGCTTCTAAACCAGATATTCAATTAACAACCCACCTTTTTCTACATTGTAAATGGTTCCGAGAAACAAAACAGACCAAGTTCGCAGCCAAGAAGACAGCTTAATCTGAATAAATCTGAATTCGGTCTCAACAATTGGCAACTTCAAAGAATGAGTATTTCAGGGAGTCTCTGGTGTGCATTTTGCCAATTTGTTTTCCATCAGGCTGTCTTTGTCAGATGCTTCACAGCCCTATGCGCTCCTTTGTAAAAAGGCAATCTACTGTGTTCCAATCACTAGACTGAAAATATCTTGGCAAAAATCTCATCTAATATAGTCTCTCTCTCTCCCCCCCCCCCCCACCAAACAGATGCAGTTTTCAAAGTAGATAATATTTCTGCTTGAAGGACAGAAGCACATATCAAGAACAGGCCACAAATGGTGCCTGCCTGAATCAGATTATGCAAAAGACTGGTAAAAACTGCTTATTTCCTCTCCTCACTCCTGATTAGAAATGTGGCACATGTATAAGGGCAGGGCCTCTTGATTTGGTTTTGTGCTTCTGCAGTTGCTTCTGAGTTGAGCAAAAGTAGAAGAAAACCTGCATGCACCCTCCGCAACTATGACAAGCAATCACCCTCCTATTATTAGTGTCAGAGGGATGAGTATTTAGGTACCTCAGATGGGCCTAGTTCCACATTTTCTCAACTATAAACAAAGTGTGGGGTAACCAGTTCTATATAAACAGCATGCTTGAGCCTAATTAAAGCATGAAGGGGTTAATGTCATAGAGTAATATGTCCTGCCATGCTAAAAGGTAAAGGGAGGTCCAGTCGTTGCCGACTCTGGAGTTGCGGTGCTCATCTAGCTTTATTGGCCGAGGGAGCCAGTGTACAGCTTCTGGGTCATGTGGCTAGCATGACAAAGCCACTTCTGGCGAACCAGAGCAGCACACGGAAATGCCGTTTACCTTCCCGCCGGAGTGGTACCTATTTATCTACTTGCACTTTGACGTGCTTTCAAACTGCTAGGATGGCAGGAGCTGGGACCAAGCAACAGGACCTCATCCCATCATGGGGATTCAAATTGCTGACCTTCCAAACAGCAAGCCCTAGGCTCAGTGGTTTAGACCACAGCGCCACCTGCATCCCTCTCTATATAAACAGCATGCTCAAGCCTAATTAAAGTATGAAGGGATTAATGTCATAAGAGTAATATGTCCTGCCATGCTTAGCCTAAATCATTTCCTCTCACCTTGGGAGGAAATGGACAACCAAACCTTTTGTTGTCTACATCCAAATTTGGTGTGTGAGGAGCTCTGAGCTGCTCCCTCCGGCCACTTGGCTTTAACCAACTTCTTTTGTTTCAGACAAGAATGGAATCTCAGACTAACGTTTTCCTATACCAATAGTTTAGGATTTTTTTTTTTTTTACCATTTTGCTACCAAGCAATGTTTTACTGCCTGTGCAACTTTTTCTGACTGCTATATGGAAAAGCGCATGAATCTGACATTTGAAGAGTTTTGCAAATTATCTTATAACTTACTAAATGTGAGGTCTAGCTGTGTGCTATGGAAGGTGGAGTACTTTGGGAATCACTGGAAAGGGCACATTTTAAAGGTTTTATAGCCTCTATTTCCTTACTTTTATTGGCTGCATGCTTTGCTGTGTTTAATCTTTGCTAGGGTTCTTTCACCATAGAGTACTTGCCCCGAACTTGGGATTCTGGCATCCAGGATTTCCAATGCAATGCCCCATTCTTTCATCTTCTCCTCAGGTCACATCAAGACAAGAGGTTGCAATGATTAGTCTCTGGTGAAACCTCATTTCCCTAATAGGGAAATGACCACCACAAAGCTGTGATGGTCTTAATGAGCAACTTAATTGAAGTCATTGGGCACCTCCAGACTGGATTATTGTTACTCGCTCTATGTGGGGCTGACCTTGAGACTGACCCAGAAACTCCAGGGGGTGCAGAATGCCGCGGCGAGACTCCTTACAGGGGTCACGTTCACCTGGTGCTATACCAGCTGCACTGGCTCCTGGTGGAGTACAGGATCAGGTTTAAGGTGCTGGTTTTAACCTTTAAAGCCCTATACGGCCTAGGACCCTCATACCTACGGGACTGCCTCTCCTGGTATGTCCCACAGAGGACCTTACGGTCTTCAAACAAAAACATCTTGGAGGTCCCGGGCCACAGAGAGGTTAGGCTGGCCTCAAACAGAGCCAGGGCTTTCTCGGCTGTGGCTCCGATCTGGTGAACGCTCTGTCACAAGTGACTAGGGCCCTGCGGGACTTGACATCTTTCCGCAGGGCCTGCAAGACAGAGCTGTTCAACCAGGCCTTTGGCACAGCCTGACCCCCTCCTTTGGCAATCCTCACAGATCTCTAGCCCAATGGTTGCCATTAATCTGATTTGAATTGATTTTATAATGAAATGATTTTAGTACATTTTATCATTTTACTGTTGTTAGTCACTCTGAGCCCAGCTTTGGCTGGGGAGGGTGGGATACAAATAAATTTATTATTATTATTATTATTATTATTATTATTATTATTCTGATCAATAGTACTCAGCGCTTAAAACAGTTCTTTCAATGGACTGCCTTATCATTTCAGTAAAAAACTGAATACTTGAAGTTTTTCACTGGCTTTTTGAGATGCTGTGTTCTACTGTTTCTCTTATACAGTGCCAAGATGATAGAGCTCAAAATGGCTCGAACCTATGGCAGATTACTAATTTTAAAAAGAAAAATCCAAGTGGAATGGGATCTTTGGACATCAATATTTATGAGCTTAGGCTTGCTGTTTTCTATTTTTATAAACCCATTAGGCCTCACCAGAGATCTTTAATACACCATTTTCCTTTCAAAGCCCTGCTTGAAAATTCAAATGAATGTAACCTTCAAATTAAGCCAATCTAAATTAATATGTTGTCACATATAATATAAGGTTCTGTTTTGGAGCTGAGAATGAAAAGAAGACAGTTGATAGAATAAATTGTGAATGTCAACATTCTAGTATTAAGTTGAGAATTAAAAAAAATAAAATAAAACACAATGAAACAGGCAAATCACTTTATATTTTCTACAAGGTCTAAGGGTAACTTTCTGAGTGGTATTCAGCTAAATAACTCAATGCAGCCCCGCCATCCCCAAATCTGTTGCAGAGAGCTGAGCTGAAAAACCCAGAACAGATTTAGGTGGGGCTATGAGAGGGAGAGACTGTTCTGTTGAGCAAGGATAAATCCTTGCACTGATGGAGCCTATTTGCTCCATGCTATGTTGAATACAATGGTACCTCTAGTTACGAACTTCATTCATTCTGGAGGTCCGTTCTTAACCTGAAACTGTTCTTAACTAGAGGCATGCTTTCGCTAATGGGGCCTCTTGCTGCCACTGCACTGCTGGCACATGATTTCCGTTCTCATCCTGGGGCAAAGTTCTCAAGTTGAGGTAACTCTCCCAGGTTAGCGGAGTTTGTAACCTGAATTGTTTGTAACCTGAGGTGTTTGTAACTCGAGGTACCACTGTATTGTTATGCAGTAGTAAGTGTGGCGCTGTGGGTTAAAGCCTCAGCGCCTAGGACTTGCCGATCGAAAGGTCAGCGGTTCGAATCCCTGCGGCGGGGTGCGCTCCCGCTGCTCGGTCCCAGCGCCTGCCAACCTAGCAGTTCGAAAGCACCTCCGGGTGCAAGTAGATAAATAGGGACCGCTTACCAGCGGGAAGGTAAACGGCGTTTCCGTGTGCGGCTCTGGCTCGCCAGAGCTGCGATGTCACGCTGGCCACGTGACCCGGAAGTGTCTCCGGACAGCGCTGGCCCCTGGCCTCTTAAGTGAGATGGGCGCACAACCCCAGAGTCTGTCAAGACTGGCCTGTACGGGCAGGGGTACCTTTACCTTTACCTTTAGTAAGTGTGGACGATGTCCTGAGTTTCTTTCAATTCTTGGGGTTTTGTATCTGTTGGGGGTAGAACGTCTGAGAGCAAGTTTGCCACACCAGTTTCTTTATTTAAAGTTCTCAACTCGAGGTAACTCTTCCAGGTTAGCGGAGTTTGTAACCTGAAGCATTTGTAACTTGAGGTACCACTGTACAAACCTTACCAGCTTTATAGCACTGGCAATATTTATAACCACCCTGTAAGGAAGCATAGTGCTGTTGTTCCCATTCTACAGGCAGTGCTGAAACACAGTGGTTTGCATAAAATCATATGGCAAAGACAGAATTCAAACCGGAGGGGTCCAGGCTCACAATCGCACTACAGCAACTCTTTCACGTCATGAGAGTAGCGAATAGGGATGATCTGGAGGGATGGGACTTCCCACTGATTTGGTGGGAGCTCTGACTTGCCTCATGTTATTTATCACTAGGAACTCTGCAACAGATGTGCACCCTTCTTCAGTCAACAAAGTGAATATTTACCAGGCCGCTAAATCTGGTAACCTTACACTAAGTGGAACTCTCATGCATATAGGGCTCGTCTGCAATTTGCATGTAAGACTCGGCAAATCTGATCTTTATAGGCCAACTATGCCTGTGCATATCCTGATCTCCTATGTTACAACAAGCAGGAGAAATAGAGCTGGCAGGAGTGACAAAATCTGTGCAAGGAAAGGTTGGCTAGAAACCCACACCATGGCTCTCCCTTTGCAGGCCAAATTACCGTATTTTTTGCTCTATAAGACTCACTTTTTCCCTCCTAAAAAGTAAGGGGAAATGTGTGTGCGTCTTATGGAGTGAATGCAGGCTGCGCAGCTATCCCACAAGCCAGAACAGCAAGAGGGATTGCTGCTTTCACTGTGCAGCGATCCCTCTTGTTGTTCTGGCTTCTGAGATTCAGAATACTTTTTTTTCTTGTTTTCCTCCTCCAAAAACTAGGTGTGTCTTGTGGTCTGGTGCGTTTTATAGAGTGAAAAATACAGTAATTTTCCTCAGGGCAGTGGCTGCTTTATAAAATTTCTCCATTGCCCCGCAGAAGAGAGTCACTCTAGCAAAAAAATGGTGCTTTTTGGGGTAGCTTTGTTGGAACTGCGGTTTTGGATTGGGGGTTCCCTGAAGTAATTTTAATACTCAAAAGCAATGACTGCAGAATGATGACAATTATGCAATTGCTTAAATACTACCCAGAGTTAAATCTCAGCCAATCGACTGTCCTGGGGGCCCCTTCCACTTTTTCCCATCTAAGTTTGCATTCTTTATATGGCCCTGAATGTCAGCAAGGAGTGTGGGCCGGGAAACAAAATAATAAGAATGGCTCACAGGGGCACTGGGGCTATATTAAATACATTTTCAGACCTTGTTATTAATTCTCCCTGCTTGGCAGAATGTTTAAAAATTGGCAAGGGAGCATTAAGAGACAGGATGTCATTACAGAGGCACAGGTGGAAAAAGAGAAATCGCCAAATGGTTTGCTGCAGGTTGGTGGACAGGCCCAAAGGGGTACAGGGAAAAATTATAAGTGACATGTATGATTGACACTCCACCACAAGGCAGCGTTGAAAAAAAGAGGAAAAAAACTGCTGGTTTGAAAGGAAATACTCTGGCAGGCAACTCAAATGCATCGTAAGCTGCTGTTTGGTCTCTAAAGAGGTACCCCATTCTGTTTCTCCTACCCATCAGGGAGAGAGGAGAGACAATTTAAATTAATGACCACGAATCTGCAGAGGAGGAGGGTGAAGAGGTCATATCTGAAGAACCGGGGTGGGTATTCCTTCCATGGTTTTACTCCATGTGGGAAAATGAAACATTTAATCCTTCTACCCTATCAGAAAAACACAGCTCTTTGTGAAACTTAGCAGCTGCTGCCATTGCCCAGAAGCTGCTGTCCTTTCTCAGAATGTGTGATGATTCTATACCTCCCCTGCCAGTTCTTCGTTACTCTTTAATTGGCCCCTCTTCCATTCGCCCCCTTGATGCTGTCAGTCAAAATCAACATTTAGTTGCACTTCTTTCTTTGGGGGAATCACACAGTGATTCTGGATCTGGGTGATCCAGAGAGGCATCAGGGATCGTTCAGCTGCAGGGTGGGAGCAGTTGAACGCTCACCTGCGCGACGGGACTCCCTCAGACCCCAGACCCCGGCTCTGGGAACAAGCTGCATCTTCCCCGGCCCTGCGAGGAGCTGGGGTGAAACTGCCTCAGCTCCCTTGGTGAGAGCGGCGGCAATTTCACCTTGGCGCCTTATGGTGCTTGTGCTAATGCAGCTTGTCATTTTGACATTGCAGTGTAGTGCCAGATCACAATGTTTGGCCAGTGACACATCATGATGCTGGAAACCTGACATAACCCAGCCCTAATTTGAACAAAAGAGATAGTAAAGGTGTAGTAGCGGCTCATATCTTCAGATTCAATGCAGCAAATGCAAGCTTTAAAAGCTGTTGAGGGATTTAAACACAAGGAGTGTGCTATAAAAGACATGCAGCCAAGAAAGATACAGTGGTACCTTGGGTTACATACGCTTCAGGTTACATACGCTTCAGGTTACACACTCCGCTAACCCAGAAATAGTGCTTCAGGTTAAGTACTTTGCTTCAGGATAAGAACAGAAATCGGGCTCTGGCGGTGCGGCAGCAGCAGGAGGCCCCATTAGCTAAAGTGGTGCTCCAGGTTAAGAACAGTTTCAGGTTAAGAACGGGCCTCCGGAACGAATTAAGTACTTAACCCGAGGTACTGCTGTAACTGACATTAGTTCGAATCATCCAGACTTGTTATGTATGCCACAGCCATCAGGAAGAGCTGTGTAAATAAAACAACATTACTTTCTGGTGTTTCTGATGAGCAGATGTTCTGGTTTTTGTTGATTCATTTATGGGACAACCATTTCTTCTCTGCGACTCTTCCCGCTGCCACCCCTCTGCCGCTGCCACTCATTCTTTACTTCCTGCATTCAGAATTGTCCAAGTGAAAGCCGAACGGCCCTGACTGCGTCTGATTGAACAACTGCGCCGTTTTAACAGCTGTGTGTTGGTAACACTGGAAATGTCTCTATCAGAAGAGAAGAGGTTCTGGTAATCAGCATTTCAGCTTGGTCTTTCATATCTCTCAATGCGCCCTCATGTTTGAAGCCCTCTTCACTCCTCATCACTTCCTTTGCATAATAGGGCAACAGTGAGAGTGCTTTAAGATTTAGAATTTTTAGCAATGAAGCAGATTTCCTCCTGAATTGGTCTATATGAAGTAAGTATTTCGGAAAACAATTTTGCAAATTAAAGTGAATAATGATATAGGAGTATCTTAGTTTCTTTCGAAGCCTCACACATATTTTGCATTACAGTGGTACCTCGGGTTACAGACGCTTCAGGTTACAGACGCTTCAAGTTACAGACTCCACTAACCCAGAAATAGCACCTCAGGTTAAGAACTTTGCTTCAGAATGAGAACAGAAATAGTGTGGCGTCAGTGTGGCTGCAGCGGGAGGCCCCATTAGCTAAAGTGGTACTTCAGGTTAACAACAGTTTCAGGTTAAGAACAGACCTCCGGAACGAAATAAGTACTTAACCCAAGGTACCACTGTATTATATTATATTCTGAAATATTATGTTTACATGCAGCAGGAAGTGACAGTTAGCAGCACCCTCTATGGAGGGCAGTGAGAGTAATCACACACTTTCCATGCACTTCCATCCATCCTGTTTCAGATCATGCGTGATTAATTCCTCAGAAACACCCCTGCCTATTTTTATTATGGGGCATATAAATCAACCACAACAAACTCTAACATATATTATTTGCTGCAATTGAATTTTAAATATATCCAAGCACATCAATGGATGCTAGTCATGATAGGTATGCTTTGCCTCTTACAGACAATAGTACTTCTGAATACTGGTAGCTGGATACCATAGGAGGGGAGATTTCTCCTGTGCTCGGGTTCAGCTTTGTGGGTTTCCCACATGAATCTGGCTGCCCACCACAAGAGCAGGTTGCTAAAATAGTTGGGGCATTGGTTGATCCAGCAGACTCTTATTACTTTTTTTGGCTTTGAACCAGGGCTTTTCTTTTCAGCCGGAACTCACCAGAACTCAGTTCCAGCACCTCTCAGGTGGGCCCCATTGCCCTTATAAGAGAATGATGGAGGAGATCATGGTGAGTTCTGGCACCTCTTTTTCTAGAAAAAAAAATAGCACTGCTTTGAACCATGCTGTGAATTTTCTTCTCCATAAAATTCCTTCCCCCTCCCACCCTTGAAAATGATTCCCCCTTCTTATTTTCTCCATATAAACTGGCAGTCGAAAGATGTGGCTGATGATGTGCTTTGAAATTTCAATTCCCACAATCATTTCAGGAAATGACAGACAAGGAGGTAAGGACAGTGAGTCAGAACAGAAGCCTCCTGGATTCTCCCCCCTGTAAGCACTCCCTTCACCCCTTTTTAGCCTGCAAGGGGAAAGCAACTGAGCTTTTAACAATCAGGTTATTGCATGCATTACTCTTGGGGTTGTTGTTTTTTCAAGAGCTCTCAAATTTTTGAGTGCTTGAAGCAGATTCTCACACAAAACCGAGCCAAACAGAATCCCATGGATCCCGACTTTAATTCCAACAGTCAGGCCGGATATTTATTAAACTCCTCCCAAGTTACATAAATCTTAACATATAAGGTGCATAAAAAATATTTATTCAGTAAGAATGTGTGACAGGTTTCACAAGTCTGGTGTTAGTGGTGAAGGAAATATGATATAAAACAGGCTCAGTGGATCTTGCTAAACAGAATGAAAAATGTGAGCCAATAAGTTATGGATCTCTGCCAATTTGCTGTGCGTCTTTTTTAGTCAATCCAGACTGGATATATGTGTTGGGGAGTAGCCGACTGATAACCACATTACATTATTAAATTTGGCCAGTAACAAAGGCATATATATGTTTCCTGACTACCACACCTTCGTGCAATCTTATCTGGAAAAGGTTTTTTATGTTGTTTTTAAACTGGTGATGAAAAAGAGAGAGAGAAACCTTCCCAATAATTGCTTTTCAACCAGTTACCACTCAATGCTCAATGCACTTAATCCTAACTGATCCCAGCTCTGATCACTGGGGATTAGGTCCAAAGTCGTCTTGTATCCAGTTGTTCAATAGCCAGTTGTTATAGGTGCACGTCTTTTAGGATACCTAGAAATTCTTCACCGTTTGTTGTGACCTGAACACACTTCTGTCATAACACGTTTTTCTTTAGATAATTCTCTTGATTTCAACCTTCAACGCTAGCCATTTTGGTTGTGTGTATGTGATAGAATGCCCCAAGTACCAAACTATTTTTGATGCTAGCTCCTATCAACTGCCTTGATTCTGCTTGTACCTTTTGAATGTTTGGCTCCCAAATATTCAAAAGACATAAGGAGCTCCCAGCTGGTTCTTCCCTGCCCATCCTATGAAGTTTACGTCAAGAGATAACCATATACCACAGATTCTTCCCATCTGAGGTTTTCATTTCCCACCCACTTTATATCTGTTCTGGTTTAAAACTACACTCTCCACCTCCTCCATCTTGGCTCAGAAGCTTCTAACATTAGCATATAAAACACCTACACAATACCCGATTCAAATGTAGCTCTGTGAAGCTAAGGAGGTATGGATCTGACTGGTTCCTAAATGAAAGACTCCTGCTGCTCTTAGCTTTCCTCAGTGCAAAGGGAGGTCCAAGTACAAGAAAACAATTAACCCTCTGTTTATTTAATAAACATATTTAAGCATCTGTGCCACAGCCAATTAATTTTATTTAACCACCTGCACGTGCCCTTTTTGTAATAGTTCTCCCAAGCTCTTGAACATTTGTTGACTTTAGATCATCAAAACATATTATTGTGATAAGTTTGAATTTAGGAAATGTAGCTCTGGTGTGTGTGTGTGTGTATATATATATGTGTGTGTGTGTGTATATATAAAATCTACGAAAGCATATATATATATATATATATATATATATATATATATATATATATGTATTGCCCCCCCCCCCAATTTCTCAAATGATCTGCATTATTTGTTCTCTTTTCTCTAAGTCTTATGACCCTGTTCTACTTTGCTAGTTTGTTCCTTCCTGGATGCTGTTTGCATTTATTCTGCCTTTTTTGTACTTCTTTTTTTTTAGTCACTTTTTTTTTAGCTTAATAGGAAGCTGATTCATCTATACAGCCTCTCTTCCTTAGCTTCCTTATCTATTAAATCTGCTTTGAAGCATCCTCCTCTGAACATTTTATGCAAATTCCGTGGAGAATTTACAATAAGCCACCTAAAGGAAATAACTCAAAAAGAAAAGAAAAAAAGAAAGAAAATATATTTCTTTTTTTTAAGAGAGAGAGAGCGCGCGCAAACAATAAGTGCAAGAGAAAGAAAGGCAGAATTTACAGAAGTGATCTCATCCTTTATCCTCCCTATGCTTAAGTTTCAACCCCATACCACCAAGAGTTGTTCTCACAGAGCCTCATGGGTCCAAAGGCTATTTGGTGGAGGCAGCCAGGGAGAAGTAAACAGTGAGAAATTTGCACGAAGGGAAGGGCAAACAGAGGCGGACACTGGTTGGCCAGGTCTCCCTTCCTCACACAGACTAGGGACCCATAAATGCATCACCAGATATCTAATCCTTTTAAGTGGACGTGGCAGGGATAGAATTTGGGATCTTTCAAATGGAAAGCATGTGGTTTTCCATTGCACCCTTCCTTTTTGGGATGGGGATGAGAGGGTAAAGTCAAAGCCTTTAGAGAAAAGTGGATTTCCCACTTTTGAAATTAAGGAGACTTTCAGAAACAGGGTGGTAATGTGGCATAGAGGTCTGCGGATCAAAGAAACTGAAGTCCTTTGGTGCAACTCTTTGGATCCTGGCCACAGAGAAAAAGTGGAGCCCATGGGAGTTTGTGATAAGTTCCTGGCGATGCAGCCCCTCCAGAAATTCTCACTGACTTAATGTTAGGTTTGCTTTATTCCAGTGAAGCAGCGGACATTAAACCCTTGATTAACTTGTCCCAATGTGTGTGCAAGAATGTGAAATAGTTTCAGGAAAGCCAGTAAGTTTCTGCTTTTGCAAAGCATGCCCCCCATTTTTTTATTTGCTTTTTTATACACCTCCCCCCCCATTTCAACAAAATGCGTGCCTTGTACCTTGTAACAGCTTTGGACGTTCGTCTATAGTCCTCAGATAATGCTTCTCTAAAGACAAGTTAATTTTTCTGAACTAGAAACTCAATTTGGAGCCCAGTTGGCACATATATTTGTTTTACATTCAATGTTTATTTGGCACCACTGCCAGGCCCTGGCAGCTGCCACTATGCCTGCCTTTGTTTCCCACAACTATGTGTTCCAGGGCCGAAGCCAACACCTGTGGCTGCATAAAAGACTAAATGCACCAGCTGCCGGACTCAGATGTCCACAGTGAAATAAAATTCTAAAGCATACGAGTTTGGATGTGTGGCTGGCTTCCTCCTTTGACGCTTTTCAAGGCTTCCTTGGATGCTTGCTCTGCAGGATACTTCATTTATCAACTGTCTGTCAGCCAGTGTTACTGACCTTAGGTTTATTAGTGGCCTTGAATACCCCCATTTTATTAATGATGCACCAAGACATGCCAAAGAGGTAACTCTGAAGTAACTTCCTGGAAACCAGTGGCGTGCTTGAAGAGATACTCTGGTGTAAGACAATGAAGTTGACTCCAGCTGTACTTCGCAACCACGAAGGCTGGCACAACAGAGGCTGCTTAAACAGGCTGTGTTTGGTATCCTGTCGAGAATATCACAGCACCTGTTTTCTCGGTGACAAATGTGGTTCCTATTCTGGAAACAAAAGGGCTTCTCCCTCACATTTGAGAATAATCCCAGCTTCTCCTTCACAATGAAAAATAAAAACAGCAGGAGACATCCTTGGGATGTGTGAAACCTGTCCCTTTATTTTCAAGGATATTTCCGCCTGCCCACATGCTGGCATCAAAGGTTTGAGACGCTTATCGTCAAAAGCAGGTACAAAGTTTTGCAAAGCAGATCTGAAGCATTGTTACTTGCTGCATACAGATCACTATCCATCCAGGAGCACCGACACCAAGATAGACCTGAATCACTCTTGCGTACCATATGCAAAATTGTACAAAATTCGGTCCACCCACCAATCGTGAACCTGCTGTCTACTCAGGACACTTATATGAAAATTAATTATCTGTTCTGTTTTACTTTCAGAAGCTGTATTCAGAGCATCCTTAAATACATCAAATATTTTGTCGAAAGTCTGAAATATAGGCTATAGGACACATAAAACTGGCATTAGCTTTGTTATATATTTTAAGCAGGATATCCACACCAAATTGGTTTCTGGTTGTTACATGAGCAGTCGTTCATCATTCCGAAAATGCACATGTCTGTTTATAAATGCTATATGCCTGTATACCTGAAGGAGAATATTCACCTGCATCATACAGCCCAGACACTGAGATCCAGCTCTGAGGGCCTTCTGCCAGTTCCCTCACTGTGAGAAGTGAAGTTACAGGAAACCAGGCAGAGGGCCTTCTTGGTAGTGGCCCGGTGGAACACCCTCCTGTCAAATGTCAAGGAGACCCTACTTCTTCTGAGACATTTGAAGGCAGCCCTGTGTAGGGAAGTTTTCAATGTTTGATGTTTTAATGCGGTTTTATAATTGTTGGAAGCCTTCCTTAGTGGTTGGGGCTATCAATCAATCAGTCAGTCAATCAATGATATTAAACAACCTTGTCCAATCAGCTGAGTATCTTGTCTCCATCAGTGACCAGATCCCAATGGTTCCAATAAAGTATATAAAAACACAGCATGGCAGTGAATTTATCGACATTTTGAAAGCATGGAATAAATGTGGGGTCATTACAGTGGTACCTCTGGTTATGAACTTAATTGGTTCCAGAGGTCCGTTCTTAACCTGAAACCGTTCTTAACCTGAGGTACCACTTTAGCTAATGGGGCCTTCTGCTGCCGCCACACCGCCAGCACACAATTTCTGTTCTCATCCTGGGACAAAGTTCTTAACCCGAGGTACTACTTCCGGGTTAGTGAAGCCTGTAATCCGAAGTGTTCGTAACCCAAGGTGTTTGTAACTCGAGGTACCACAGTATTTCATGATACAGGTAGTTTTCACCTCACAACTGAACTCCGTGTTAATGGCATCTGTTACACAAGATTTGGTTTTCTTTTCGTGTATTCCGATACTGCATCCTTACCCATGGATATATATTTAAATAATTTGCTTTGAAACTCTAAAAATTGACACATTTACTAAAAAGATTTACTCTGCTGTATATGCTTCCTGTATTTTTATTCTCACCTCAGCCGTATTTGCAGGGCCTCCCAGGTTGCCTGTCATTTGAAGTATACAATACCAAAGGTTATGTAGGGGTTGCAACAAGCACTAAAGCTGCCAGCTCCTGTCTGAACAACTCACTCAAATGCATCAGATCGCCTGTGATCACAGTCTCCTGTTTATGGTTTGTGTTCAATATGACACTTTTTATCTGAGCAAATTTCAATTTACTCTTTAAAATAAAATCGTGCAGCACAGTCTGCTGACTGTTCTGCTGCACCCTAGCAATGCAGCTATTCCCTAGCAAATCTACTCAAAGGTACCTTTCTAATGTGAATCAATGCTGCTTTCAACAAACATTGCCATGGTTTCCCAAATAAAGCGCTGCTTATTGTAATAATGATTAATCATTGTCATGGCACTTTTCATCATGCACAAGGTGTTTTCCAATCTCCCCCCCCCCAACCTTCACAATTACACCTCCTAGAAGGTCACTACTCAAGTAATGGAATTATAGGCGATGGTAACTTACTCAAGACCACACAGTTCTTGCAGGGGGAGAAAAAGAAAACACTATATTCAGTAAACTATACCGGCTCTCACTGAAAAACTCATACTTATGCACTTGCTTTGGAAGTATTTCTGTCAGAAATCAAGCCCTGACTCAGAAGCTCAGCAGGTGAAATGCAACAGTCTGCAAGAAAGCAAGTACACCTGCCAAGAGACTCACAATTTAGTAAAGATTGTGTGGGCATGCTGAATGTGGTGAACTGTATTCTCCATATGGGGCCTCAACACATGATTGCTGCAGTTTCCAATAGGGCTGACTTGGGTGCAACTGGGGATCCAGTTTTAATATTGTTTAATTTTATTCATGTGTTGTTGAAACAATGGGCTTGTTCCCTCCTCTTTCCAAAGTCTCCTCTCTCAGAATAATTATTTCCTTCATCCACCAAGATGACCTAACAAAAAAAGTTTCATTCAATGATAGCGGGGCTGAAATTTCTCAAAAGATAATTTCTGAGAAAGACTGGTGGATAATTTCTCACTCCCCACCTGCCACCCCAAGCATCAGTTTTGCCACCCCCAAAGAGCATGGAGGATTTTTGGAGGTCCTTTTCACTCAACTCCTCATCTGTATGATTACAGTGACTGTTTAAACAGCTGTAAGCAGGCAAGGTATGGCAGCCTCACACAGAGGCTTCAGACTGCAGTGCTGGTTCATAAAACTGGACCTCTATGTAGTGCATGGCATGGTGTAGTGGTTAAAACATCAGGCTAGGACCTGGGAGACCAGGGTTCAAACCCACTCAGTTATGAAGCTCACTGGGCGGCATGGGGCAAGTCACCAATTCTCAAACTAACCTACCTCACAGGTTTACAATACGATACGATAATCATTGTCATTGTCCCATACAGAACGACAAAATTGAAAAAAAATACATCATTCAAAAACCAACAATCTTGCTATCCCAGCTATCCCACCCTGGTTAACCCCCTAAAAACTCTGATATCCCATAATTAAAAACAATATATTCCCACAGAGACGACCTTACACTGCGTTTAAAACCAAAATCGCATTTGGATAGAAACTGTTTCTCAGGCGGCTAATCCTAGTCTTTATAACCCTGTACCTTCTTCCAGAAGGCAGAAGCTGAAAGAGATCATTTCCAGGGTGCGCACTATTCTGCACTATCTCTGCAACTTTCTTATGACACCTGGAAGCATAGATCTGATCCAAGGTGGGAAGAGTTTGTTCTGAGGATGATATGGAGACCAGGAGGACAATGAGTGGGAGGAGCATCTTGAGCCCCTTGGAGGCAAAGTGAGAGACAAAGTGTAATTACAAACTCCTCGGGAGCCATGTGCTTCTGGATAGCACTGCAAAGGCCCTTCTGAACTCATGTGGAAGCTAACACTCAGAATCACAGGGTGAAAATCAAAGCATCAGATGAATTTTAAGTCAACAACTAGTTTAGCTTTGACTTGTTGCTGGCATCCATCTGTCTCAAGAGGCAATGGAGTGCACCTTGAGGGGTGAAGTCAGACTGTTATGTTAGCAGTAACAAAGTGATCTCCCCAGGCCGCTAGCCTGGGCAGTGTGTATGGGGGTCCTGGACTGCCCAGACAATGACCCTCCTCTTGGCCTCAATGCGGTCCAAAGGAAAGGAAAGCAATACATTGGCACCAGCTTGGCTCCAGGAGTTGCCGAAAGGAGACATACAAGGCGCCATCCAACCATCTAAGTGACTGTGGAGGGTTTACTCCTTAGCCTTCTCTTCTCCTGAAGATATCCCACAAGGCAGTGGAGGTATAGGATCAGAGTTTTCCTTCTCCTAGATGGGTGACCTTTCCAGGTTCATGAGCCCCATCTGCCCCTCACTTCTTTGACTAAAGCTTTTGAAAAGCAAACATTACTTCTAAATGGGGGGGGGGCGATACCAATACTGCTTTAGTATTGAACTATAATATCAGCTATGATACCAAAATGACTTTGTGGGAAATACATTTATCTAACTTGTCTAGACTATTTCCTTATTTAACTCGAAACCTAATAACAAACTGATTTCTCTCAGCTTATTGGCAGTGCAGCTCCCAGCCCTCCTGCTTTCAGCTCAGCCTTTGTCAATTGTGTCTGGGTCCTCTGCAACTCTCTCTGTTCCCGCTTCATTCTTCTGATTTCCAACTCTTAAATTATCCTGCACACTTCATAGCAGTTTCCCTTTCCAACTTCTTAGCCAGTCAAAAGGGCTGTTCGGTTTTATAAAGTTTCAGGTTCCCATAGTAACTAGGCTTCCCCACACAAATTTAACCTTCCTAAGCTCGCCTGTTGCACCTTTTATGAGCTTTCAAACCCGCTGGCAAGAACAGACTGAGTTTTTCAACTACAAACACACAAATTTGGCTGAGAGTTTTATTCCTTCACACAACACATGCATTTAATTAATGTGCGGATGCCTGATGATCGTCTTCCAAAGCAACTACTCTATTCCGAACTTAAAAATGGAAATCGCAATGCTGGTGGTCAACAAAAGAGGTTTAAAGACTGTCTCAAGCCAAATCTAAAAAAAATGTAGTATAAACACTGACAACTGGGAAACACTGGCCTGTGAGCGCTCCAGTTGGAGAACAGCCTTTACCAGAGGTGTCATGGGCTTTGAAGACACTCAAACTCAGGATGCAAAGGGAGAAACGCACTAAGAGGAAGGCACGCTTGGCAAATCCACACCGTGATCAACTCCCGCCCGGAAACCAATGTCCCCACTGTGGAAGGACGTGTGGATCCAGAATTGGCCTCCACAGTCACTTACAGACTCATTGTTAAAACCGTGTTTATGGAGGACAATCTTACTCGGTAACGAGTGATCGCCAAAGAAGCAGCAGTGTTTAATTAAGTGTTTCTCAATGGTAATGCAAGCTGCATGGAAGTAAATGAGAAAAGAAGGGATTACTGCAATAGGCTGGCTAAGCACTCTCAAGTGGGAACTACATTTTTTGGTGAAAAATAGCCAACTCCGCCCCCCCCCAAGCTGGGCAAAAAAAACCCTCTAATGTGTGGGGGAGGGGAGAAGCACATTTACATTTTCATTGTATTTTTTTCAACAGAGAGCCTTGTGACACCTTAAAGAATAATAAGCATAGCATCATGCGCTAGAGACACTTCATCAGATGCATTTGACAAATTAGGTCTTGCCCCCATGAAATAGTATGCCATTATAAAGTTTTTTAAGTCTTCACAATGCAAACGCTCTTCGCTGTTTATGCTGTCACGAAGTAACAGACCTCCCATTCTGTTTTTTTTAAAATGCAGGAAAATCCACCACATAATAACTATTTCATCTCCATTTCAAAAATGCATTGAAGATTTCAACATTTCTGAGATAAGTTCCTGAAAAAAGGTTTACAAAGTGTGCTGTCAGAAATGAGATTCTGAAGCCGTCCTTGGCGTGCCATTGCATACTTCAAAATGGTGCGCCTGTGATTAGCCTTTGAAATTTTGATGAGAAAAGGTGAATTCAGGCTAGGGACTGATTTGGTGGTTTTTGTTTTTGTTTTTTTAAAAATAACACTGCAAATGTTTTTGGCTTTGCATGAAGGAGTACAATTGTTTATTTGTTTTCCTGCTTGATTCCTAATTACTTCAGTTTGATCACAGAACAGATTGCAAGGCAGGAACGACTAAAAATGTCAACAGCTCAATAGGGTCCATAGATATTGTTTCAAAGCTTTCTTATCTGAGCATTTTGGAAGCAAAGAAGAATAAAAAAATGATTCAGCATAGACGTGAGCG
The DNA here is from genome assembly GCF_964234715.1 of Podarcis melisellensis. Lineage (NCBI taxonomy): Eukaryota > Metazoa > Chordata > Lepidosauria > Squamata > Lacertidae > Podarcis > Podarcis melisellensis. The sequence continues at coordinate 83,935,220 of NC_138531.1, forward strand.
GTACATGCAAAGGTGCACAAAGTCATCAGCGCAGCAAATCGTGCTAAGGGAGGGCTACAGTTAACGGGCATTGTTTGTTTAGAAAAGTCGGCATAATGTAACACAGCGGATATTAAGCCACAGCTCAAGCTCATATTGTAGATAATTCTGTGATACAGGATGTGATGCAATTAGAGAAACATAAATGTACCCCTGCCCATACGGGCCAGTCATGTCCGACTCTAGGGTTGTGTGCTCATCTCACTTAAGAGGCCAGGAGCCAGCGCTGTCCGAAGACACTTCCGGGTCACGTGGCCAGCGTGACGAAGCTGCTCTGGCGAGCCAGCACCAGCGCAGCACACGGAAACGCCGTTTACCTTCCCGCTAGTAAGCGGTACCTATTTATCTACTTGCACTTAAGGGTGCTTTCGAACTGCTGGGTGGGCAGGAGCTGGGACCGAAAGCCGGGAGCTCAACCCGCCGTGGGGATTCGAACCGCCAACCATGCGATCGGCAAGTCCTAGGCACTGAGGTTTTACCCACAGCGCCACCCGCGTCCCTACAGAAACATAGAAAGCTGCCTTTTCCTGCATCAGACCAATGTTCCATTTGGCTCACTATCATCCACAATCACTGCCAGCAGCAATCTGGAGATGCAGACAGGGGACACGCCTAGCCTTACCAGGAACCGTCTGCATGCAAGACAGACTCTGTGCCACCGAGCTACAGTCCTGCCTCATTGCTATGTCCTTCAAGCCCTGAATCTCACCCACTGAAATTAATTAGAGTTAGAGGTGCTTACCTGTCTGTTGCTGGATTGTGTGTATATTTATTTCAGGATTATTAACCCTCAGCGCTGAACACTTTCGAACGACCCATCAACAAGATTGTAAATTTGTGAGTCTAAGAATCACAAGGGGTGTGTGTGTGTGCATGCTTTTAGAAGAGTTTGGATTTGATATCCCGCTTTATCACTACCCTAAGGAGTCTCAAAGCGGCTAACAATCTCCTTTCCCTTCCTCCCCCACAACAAACACTCTGTGAGGTGAGTGAGGCTGAGAGACTTCAAAGTAGTGGACTAGCCCAAGGTCACCCAGCAGCTGCATGTGGAGGAGCGGAGACACGAACCTGGTTCACCAGATTACAGGTCTACCACTCTTAACCACTATACCACACTGGCACGCAAAAAAAGCTGCTTTTCATTTTGGAGCCCTTCAAACATATTGCTGTGATTCTGAAGCTAATTTTGGTACCCGCGAAAGCTAAAACCTAATGTATAATCAAAGCCAGTAAGTCCCATTGAGTTCAATGCTGCTCACTTTCAGGGGATAGAACTGCAGCCTACATTAATGTCAGGGAACTGCCATCGGAGCCAGAGGGAGAGGGAGGCATCCAGAGGGGTTCCGGAGAGCGTCCTGGGAGGGAGAGAAGCAGCCCATCTTCTGGGGAAGGAATTCAGCGTAGCAGCAGTGGAGAAGGGGGGCAGATGGGGGAATCGGCGAGGTGGCTCCATGACTCCTCGCCGGAGACCAGCGGGGAGAGCATGGGTCCTCCGCTGCCCACACCCTCCCTGCGCAGAAGACTTCCATGCAGGGAGAGTAGGAGGAGACTAGGCGTCAAAGAGCTTCTTTGCTGGAAGAAGTTCAAGAAACGCCCACTGATGGATTCTGCCAGCGACTGAGACAGCCACGGGTGAGTGGCTGTCCGGACAGAAAGGGTTCACCCAGGTAACCCAGCCAGGTGTGGCGGCGATTTACGCACGAGCAACCCCTAGAACCATTACAATTAAGAATGTGAAGTGTCCCCCCAAAAAAACCACACCCCAGGATCATCTTCTTTCTAAGGTGCATAAATGCATCTGGCTGTAAACGAATTGAGCAGAAAGGTGTTACGCTACTTACCCCTGTCTGTGTCATAAAGAAAGACAAACCGGTTCCATTTATAGTGGCCCAGCAAGCTTAGCAGTGCTCCCTGTAAGGAAGGCCTCAGTTGCAGCACAAACTGGCTCTCGCCCTCCGTGGGAAAACTCGGCGTGATGAGGGAGATGTGCAAGGCGCTGCAGAATGAGGTCAAGGTGTGTACTGATCTTTTATCGTACAGTCCAAAAATGGCGAAAACTCCTCTTGAATACTGGGAGCAGACTGGAAGAAAGCAAAACAGGGAAAAGGTGTGATTAAAAAAAAAACCCAAATACTTCCTGCTTATTAAGATAGCAAGATCAACATCTCGACCATGGATTAGGAGCGGGCAGCTGACAATAAGCAGGAACATTGTCATGCAATTCTTCAGCAGAGCTAGTGGCCGTTGAGACTTTCACAAAATGGTAGTATGAAATAGATGATCCCTATGTCTACATCCTTTGAGGACAAAAGCCATAGTAGGTCCATGTTAGAACATATGCTTTATAGGCCAAAGATTCCAGGTTCGACCCCGGACACCTCCAGAGCTAGGAAACACGCTGTGTGTCAATGGTCAAATCTTTATTACGGACAGCATACGGTAAAAGCATACATACATAAGCAGAGCATGCTAAACAGGCTATAGGGCAAGTATAGAAGCAGGGTGTACACATACAGTCATACCTTGGGTTACAAACGCTTCAGGTTGCGTTTTTTTGGGTTACGGACCACCGAAACCTGGAAGTACTGGAATGGGTTACTTCCAGGTTTCAGTGGTCGCACATCCGCAGAAGCACTAAATCGCACTTTGCACATGCGCAGAAGCGCCAAATCACAACCCGCGTGTGTGCAGACGTGCAGCTGCGGGTTGCGAACGTGCATCCCGCACGGATCACGTTCGCAACCCGAGAGTCCACTGTACTCATTCTCTTGACTGCGATAGACCAGGATATGATAAAAACACATAAGGCACAAAAATCAAGCAACATTTTTTTTAAAGATGCAAACCTTCAGTTTTAGACCTGTTGTGGGCACATACCATATCATTGATGTATATCAATCACAGCAGCACAATATCTGGCAACTGGTGTGTCCTGCAAAGTTGTGTAATATTGGCAGAACATTGCTGTGGGAAGCCCTGGAGAGGTGCTTGCCAGTGTAGACAATACAGTGGTAGCTCGGGTTACATACACTTGAGGTTACATACGCTTCAGGTTACGTACTCCGCTAACCCAGAAATAGTACCTCAGGTCAAGAACTTTGCTTCAGGATAAGAACAGAAATCGGGCTCCGGCAGTGCGGCAGCAGCAGGAGGCCCCATTAGCTAAAGTGGTGCTTCAGGTTAAGAACGGTTTCAGGTTAAGAACAGACCTCCAGAACAAATTAAGTACTTAACCCAAGGTACCACTGTACTAAGCTTGACTGGGAGCTCCCATCAGCTGTTTAAATGATAAACGCACATGCTGCTTCACCTCTGCTAGATAGCTGATCTGCTAGCGAGGAATATAACGTAGCCAAAGTAGATATAACCAGATGTGAGGAGAGATAAATAAGCTGCTGTGAAAAATAACAATAAAGTGGAACTTTGTTCCCCGTGTTTCAAGAACATTCAATTTATAAAAAAACCTTTAAGCACAGGCTCAACGGCACACATGGGAGGTCTCGGCACAGATGCAAAGTTAAGAATGCTTAGTGTTTACGGGAACTAATGCCCTGATAGGTACCTCATAAAATGTCATCTATGGATCCCCTGTTTCTTTCCACCAAATCTTTCAAGCCTCAGCAGTCCAAAATATCCATAAACCACAGCAATATCACTCACATAACTTTAACTTCCAGAACTTTGAGACAATGACTTACACGTTCACTTAAATGTACTCTCCAAGGAACAGCGGAAAATGCCTGCTTAGTGTTACTAGATCATATGCCAAATTGGAAGGTCGCAGCTTTGTTTGCATAAGTGCCAACTAAAGAGCACATTGCAACTCAAAAGGCATTCTTGTTATATATTTTAATTAATTATTAGGTTTGCATTCCATGAATAATTCTTGAGAATTATCTCTAAAGGCTGTTTCAACCCAGGATAAGTTTTTGAGATAATAGCTGAAGCTTGCAAAGCATTTTTATGTAAACTAAATGGGAAGGGAAAATTAAATTAGCTGTAAATTAGCTTTACTGAAGTATATATATTTTTTTCTTTTACAATAAATTTGAATATCATAATGGCACGATTTGCAAATCATCTTAACAGACACTGCTGCTGACAGCACACAACAATAATTTGAAAGATCTTCACTGGAAATAAAAAAGAATAGGAAAACCAGAACTTTGAAGGATTGGGTAATCCTGATAATGGTGCAATCTCTATTATCCTCTATGCGGCAAAGTTCATCCTTGTCTTAATTATAAGAAACTAAGGCAGATTAACACTACTTATAAAGCTGGTACTACTTGACTAACATTCTTCCCCCCCACTCTCCTGTAATTCAAAACATGCTCAATTTAAAAACTATTTATCAACTTATTTCTCAAACATGATAAGAAGGAAAGGATTGTTAGCAGCTGCTGGAAACTAAAATACAATTTTCCAATGCATCAGTGTTTTGCTAACAGATTTTTAACAGCTGTCAGAAAACCGAGGAAGCAATGTGTGAATGGAAAGATAAAATGAGTGGCAAAATATAAGTGATATTCCCTTAAAAGTGAAAGTTGAAACCAATCCATGTGACTGTGTTGATGCATTGGTGACTGTAAGCAGCAGAGACCAGAGCTGCACCTTCACTCTGAAAATCACAGCAGAACTGACTTGGAGTAATCATGAACTCTGCCATCCACCGATGATGTCACGTGATGATACAGGGACATCACAGATAGGCTTTCAGGTGCAGCTTCAGGAGAGAACATGATACAGGGACATCACAGATAGGTTTCAGGTGCAGCTTCAGGAGAGAACCAGGTTCAGCAGTGAGCCAGAACAGCTGAGGGGTAGTGGCAGTGTGGGAGCAGAGGCTGGAGGTGGTGGAGGAGCAGTAGTTGTAGGCAGAGCAGAGATACAGGCAGAGAGTATGAAGGAGGAAGATGGGAAGTCAGAGGAGGCATGGCTTGTAGGCAGTGAAAGGAGGAGATGGAAGAAACGAGGGAATGGATAAAGGACAAGGCAACTGAGCCAAAGTTGGCCTAAAGCAATGGTTCTTAACCAGTGGGTCCCCAGATGTTGTTTGACTACAACTCCCATCACCCCTAGCTAGCAAGGCCAGAGCTCAGGGATGATGGGAGTTGTAATCCAACAACATCTGGGGACCCACAGGTTGAGAACCGCTAGCCTAGAGGAAAGAGAGGAGGAGAGAAGATCAGAAGGAGAAGTCCAGAAGAAGAAGCCTTGGGGAGAGCTTGGATGAATGGAGGCTGTAGAAGCCAGCAAATGGAGGTGAGCCCCCAAAGATTGTAATCTAGGAAGCAGGGAGAGAAATTTCTCCCCGGGAAAAGACAGCTACAAAGCAGTCTAGATCCCTACATGGCAGCAGGAAAGGTGCAATGGATAGGTCTTAGAATCTGCATGGCTTCCATAGAGGACACTCCACTAACTTAGCGCATAAAGAGGCTCATTGAGAATCTGAAAAGGGGTTTATGAGCCGAAGTAGCAGCAGATTTCAAGAGAGAGCATTCCTTACCACCTTCCATGTATACAGTCAGGTTGCCTCTTATCACCTTCTGTGTAGTTATGTTACTCACATAGACAAGTATATGGAGAAATTATATGGAGCATTATGAGGAAGGTTTTAATGATCCTGCAAGTCGAGCTTTCTGGCATGGAGTCCAGTCTTTTGGCATGATTCCATACATGACTGCAGAAGCAGTGACCTGTGATCTTGACAGCGGTTTTGTTACAGCTTGGCTGAATGAGCGCCATTAGAGATGCAACCAGAAGGACAGAAATTATTGCAATTTCCAGCAGTTCTGCTCTCCATCGGTGAGAGATGGAGAGACAGCTAGAAGAGACCCAGCCAATTCTATGCTCCAAATCACTTACAGCCCATAAGTATTGCCTTCCCTGAGAACCAATATTTCTCCCAAAGGCCTGCATTTCATGAGACTCCCCCCTGCTCAAATTCCCAGCCCTATCCTACCCATTGCCAAGCCACACAAACATATCAGGCTGACAATCTAGCTGAATTATTCTCCCTTTCAATGTGAGTAGTCTTAGGCTCAGCCAAGCTCATGCTGCAAGGGAAATGAGTCCACACCTTTCTGGAAGAGCTGCAGCTCAATGTCAGAGCCAACCTAGGAATGACACTAGACAACCTTTGGTGGTGGGATGCTAAGAAGTGCCTCTCCATCACCACACATGATCGTGTTTGGTGCCATGTCTAGGTTGGGTCTAACATTGAGCTACAGTTCCTCCAGAAAGGAGGCAAGACTCTATAGTGGGAGGTAGTTAGTGTTAGAATTCCTGCTCCATGATTGCAGTCATGGGATTTTTGTCTTTCACATGACGTGGTATGTTTTGACTCCACAGAGTGGGAAGTGACAGTGTTACTGTGTTCCGTGAAGTGGGACTATTGTCCTTTGTTCTTTTTCTCTTTGCTGTCTGATGCTTGAGAGAGAGGGAGCCATGTTGCAGTGCTCCGTGTGTGTTTATATGTAAATAAAGTAGATTAGCCAAAATGCTGAGTTGCTGAGGTCCGTCACGAAAACTCTGCAGATCCCTAAGTGTGCCGGTGTCTGTTGGCATTGGTCGCTGTGATGTTTGGGCTGAAGAAAGCTTATGAAGCTCCCGAACGCTCGACCAGGAGGGTGGGAACATGCCAGTCGGGCATGTGTCTCTGCCAGGGTCCTACTCAAGTATAGGCTGAGCTCCTGACAATTAGGTCTTAAGTCATTCAGGGCTTATAAGTTTTATGCCTCCAGCAAGCTGCCCCACTTCATTGCCCAAAAGCCAAATTTTGCAATTGCTGAAGCTTTCCCATCGTTATCAGGAGCAACCTCATGTAGAATGCATTACAGAAATCCAAGAACATATCATAAGAACTATAAGAAAAGTCTACTGGATCAGGTGAGTGGCCCATCGAGTCCAGCACCCTGTTCTCATGGTGGCCAGCTAGATGCCTGTGGGAAACCTGGAAGAAGGACCTGAACACTCTTCCTACCTGCCATTTCCAGCAACTGGTATTCAGAAGCATGCTGCCTCTAACCATGGAGGCAAAGTATATCATGGCTAGTAGCCACTGAATGCCCTGCCCGCTATGCACTTGTCTAATCCTCTTCCCAAACCATCCAAGTTGGTGGCCAGCACTTCCTCTTGTGGAAGCGAATTCCATAGTTTCAACTATGTGTGTGTGAAACAAACACTTTCTTTGGTACGTATTGGATTTTCTGACATTCAGCTTCATTGGATACCTCCAACCTCTAGTGTTATGAGAGAGCTCCAGCATGAATTACTGTGACCATGGTATCGAGGAAAAACCACCACTAGTGGACCTCCTAAGGCAGGGGTCAGCTAACTTTTTCAGCAGGGGGCCAGTCCACTGTCCCTCAGATCTTGTGGGGGACCGGACTATATTTTTTGAGGGGAAATGAACAAATTCCCATGCCCCACAAATAACCCAGAGATGCCTTTTAAATAAAAGGACACATTCTACTCATGTAAAAACACACTGATTCCCGGACCACCTGCGGGCCAGATTTAGAAGGTGATTGGGCCAGATCTGGCCCCCAGGCCTTAGTTTGCCAACCCATGTCCTAAGGCACCCTGCACCACTAAAGATTTAAGTGATTTGCTTGCATCCTGTTCCTTAACTGCAAACTTCTAGGAAATTCAAATTACTTGTGAGAACATCTCAATAATCATGTATGTCATGTAAGATTTTTGGGAAACCTGACACAACCAGGTTTCTTCCATAGTTTTCTTAGTCTTAACCAGAAGGAGCTTTAAAAGAGATAAATATGTATCCACTGTCCTCCCTAACTCAAGCAGTAATGTGCTGCTACTGATTAGAATAACAGCATTTCTGTATACAATCAGTTTCCCAGAAATAAATCTCACAACCGCCTTATAAAATTTAGTCTCACATTTATTTAAATGAAAAAAGAAGTGGGCATAAGCTTCTCCCCCTTTTTAAGTAGCAAATACTTTGATTGCCCAATTTTACACCATCAGTATTCCACTTTCTTCTTTATCTTGAAAAGAAAGAAAACAGGCTCATTTATAAAGCTAGTATTTCTTTCCTCTCAAGAAAGTACTTCTAATTTAAAAATGGGAGGGTTGTTATTAACTCAACTGTCTGTTCTAGTAAAAATAGCATTTTAAACATAGTAACTCTTTGGAAACTAATCATATGTACCTCTTTCCCCTCCAGCCACTTCAAACAAAAATACTATTAATTTTCAGGAAGGGAGGAAAGAATAACCTCAGCACTTTCTCTTTGTATTTATGAATTTTGTCAGCAAAGCTTTCACCAAGTGGGATTCAACTAAAGCGAGTAGAAATACTTTCAACTGTAGACTGGGCAGCCAGACAGGTAAGGAAAAGAAAGGCTAAAATGTTTGTGGGATTCTACATGCAGCTGTGCAAGGTGCAATTAAGGATGTTCACCTACACAACCCAGAAAATTCTGACAGGAAATGAGAAGGGATACAGCTCTGCCTGTACAAGTGTGTCTTCTCAGCAACACACCCAAGAGAACATCATCAGCTTACACCAACATGTAAAGGCCTCTCTGTACAAGTGTGGATTGGGTGTTCTTTTATTTCTTGGTTACCACAGTTGCAAAAAAGTCATCCTCATATAGGGAGCACCCTAATCCGCAAAACAGAGATGATGCAGGGACCTCTAGGGGGTGAATTTGTGCAGTGAAGATCGCTGCCATGATGTCCCCGCATAGACACATGGAAAGATGAGGAACAGGCTGCAAGTTCAGAGCTCAGAATAAAATAAAATGAAAATGAAACCACCCAGAATGAAAACAATATAAACTAAATCACATGCTGGATGGAAAACAAATTGTCTAGAGCAGCATTTAAACGTCTACAGCCTCCACGACAGCCTCTTACTAAAGGATTGTCTGACGCCACAAAATTCTCTCAAATGAATTGTGAAATTGTGCTTTCCCGCACCACAGTCTGACATAATATTTGAAAACGAATGTAATGGGAGCTGTTGTTTACACAATCCCTCCATCCATGTCCCTCTTTCCACCCACCCACCCAAACAACCTTGCATTAGAAGCATAGAAGAGGAGACATGACTCTCCTATCCTATGGCTTCAGTAGAAAAGCTAAAGCTGCAAGGAACATAGCAGTTTCAAAAAGGAAAGCATATCTTCATGATACAGTTTCCTTAGGCTGCTCAGTTCACAGCTACAGGATTCCCTCCTTGTGGAAGGACACATACGCATGCAAGTATTCTACAAGGCATTTCAGTGGTTCAGACAAAGGACATTCTGCTTCAAGAATTACACTGCAGAAGAATACAATGGGTTGCATTCAAAGCTGCTGTTACATGCACAACAGGCTTCTGCTTGCAGAACAGAATTTCCTCCTCTTCCTCCTCTGACCTGCAGAATCTGGCTGTACACCCTCAAAACCCTCTCTCCATGGGGTACTTTGGAAGAGATTAAGGAGGAAAGTATGGGGAGAGAAGGAGAAATCCCTTTCTGCTCCTGCAGCCTTGCGTAGAACCCAGTACACAGTTTTCCATATTCCTGGCACCGTTTTCTATCTTTGGTTTACAACATGCAAGGTTACATATTGCAATTACATATGTCAACTTGGTAAAATGATGGTATTAACAAATAAGAAGCATGTTTTTGACTAACAAGTGTGTCATTACATGTTAACTAAAGGGTGCTTTGGTCAAGTCTCTCAACCATTTAAGCAGCTGAAGGAACAACTGTATTTATGTTGTCCTACCATAAATATAACATGCACATGTTCTAATCAGCATTTTTGTATCTTTGCAAACAGGGCTTCATCTTAAGGCACCTTTTGGTTGTGCAGGCATTAGCATCTCATGAGCTTGACAGAAACTGTCAGTTACAAATCCATCCTGTTGGCCCTTTCCCAGCAGTCTTGCGTTACTTTTGATGGTGATTGTCAAACTAGCCCCACCCTAATTCACAGTCTGTTCACCAAGTTATGGTTTCAATGTTGTAAAATTTGGTCAAATGTCATGTGATTCTGAGATTTTATAATACCTTTTGAATCTAAACCTATGGTACTTTGTGGCATGGCATAGTTGTCAACTTTTCCCTTTTCTTGCGAGGAATCAGAATAAGGGAATTTCCCTTAAAAAAAAGGGGGAAACGTTGACCGCTATGCTGTGTGGTGGTCCAATGACTTCTAAACTCTTTTCTTCTTTGTATTCATAGAATCATAGAGTTGGAAGAGGCTCTGAGAGTCATCTAATCAAACCCCCTGAAACGCAGGAATCTTCAACATCCTTAGAGGTAAAAGCCTGAGCAGCTATGAAGCACAGCCCCTGGTGCACATTTTCCAAACAGGGTAAGGATCGCTCTTTACATAGCAGGAAATGTGAGCTGGAGCCAGAAATTGAAGCCAGGGACAGGGCAGGAGTATTAAGAGCAGATCCCAAAAGATGCTGCTTTTTGAACATGCAAGGGCACAAGCCCAACATTCCAGAAAGTTCCAGCCTTTCAATGGCACATGGCCGATTCTACCTGTGCCTAAAGAAAGATCCGTGATGTGACCACCTACAGTCCTAGGTAGCAGCATACTGGGCTTGGGCTAAGTTTCTGTCTTACCCCTTCAGGCTTACGCCCTGCAGTCCCTGATTCTCAGGTGACTTCCAGAAGTGAAAAAAAGAAAAAAAGAGGGGGGGGAGCAAGCTTTGGTAGAACTGGAAAGCAACTATCTGAAATAATCCAAAGACATAAAAGCAGACCGGTTTTCTTTTGACAGATGCAGTGCGGTGTTATCATTTTGACAGAGTGAGTAAGGATTTGCTGGCAATAAAAGAGGCAATGCAATTCTGACTTCAGTGGCTAGCATGGTATGGATGTTTTTAGGACTACAGATAAAAGTGACATTCCCAAGGTCAGACGGAACAGCTAGATGCCTGGAGCAATTTTGTGTGACCGGACAGCCTTTTATCAGAATCATGAAAATCCTAGCCTGGTCAGCTTTGTGAAGTAGATTGGTGGTATTAGGGGAACAATTTACCTCTCATCCCCACCTGCTGCTTGCTAATCTTACTTTTTACTTCCTCCTGGTTTCTTTTGTGTAATGCTGAGTTTAAGAATGTGAGCTCCTGACCCACAAAGCTCCTGGGTTCAAATCTCAGTTCAGCTACAAGCATACTTAAACAAGTCACTCTTTCTCATCAGACCCAGGCGACCTTCTGCAATATGAGGCTAACAACACGGGCTGACGTTGCCAGAAAAGGCTTACAGAGATAACGAAGTGCTTTGAGCACTTAGGGAAAAGTGCAAAAGCCAACTGCCATAAGCTACGCTGAAGTTATGGCAAGGCAGGGTAAATCAAACTGTAGAACTTGCTCCCCAAGGAGGCAGTGATGACCACCAACTCTGATGGCTTTCATTTGGTTAGACTGTGGTGCTGATAACACCAAGGTTGCAGGTTTGATCCCCATATGGGATGGCTGCATATTCCTGCCTTGCAGAGGGTTGGACTACAAGATCCTCAAGGTCCCTTCCATCTGTACAATTCTGTGATTCTATTGCGGTGAGAGAAATTCATGGAGGAGAGGGCTATCAATGGCTACCAATGAGAGCCAGTGTGGTGTAGTGGTTAAGAGAGGTAGACTTGTAATCTGGTGAACCGGGTTTGCTTCCCCGCTCCTCCACATGCAGCTGCTGGGTGACCTTGGGCCAGTCACACTTCTTTGAAGTCTCTCAGCCCCACTCACCTCACAGAGTGTTTGTTGTGGGGGAGGAAGGGAAAGGAGAATGTTAGCCGCTTTGAGACTCCTTTGGGTAGTGATAAAGCGGGATATCAAATCCAAATTCTTCAAACTCTTCTACTAGCCCTGATGGCTACTAGCCAATGCTTCTGAATACCAGATGCTGGAAACCACAAGATGGGAGCGTGCTCTTGTGCTCATATTCTGTTCACTAGTTTCGCACAGGCATCTGGTTGGCCACTGTGAGAACAGGATGCTGGACAATATGAGCCACTGATCCAGCAGGCTATTTTTATGTTCTCTTTTAAGTTTAAATACATATAAACATTAACTATTGCCAATGTATATTGCAATAAGTGCAATAAAAGGAAATCCATTGACATGTAGTCTAATCTCTTCAGGTAAGGCAGGAGCAAACAATATTTCTTTCTCACAGATGCCTACTTTATTCAAGAAAGATACCTGTAAAACAACAAGCTGAATCAAAGCAAACCATGTGAGGAAAAATCTGCAAACACACTTGAACGGGATTTCCATACCAGCCCTGGGAAAATTGCTTCTTTACTGCAAATGCATTAGCCTTTCCATCTTAAGCATGAAACAAAACGTATCAACTAAGCTTTCTAAAACTTTCTTGGCCAATGCCATTTAAAAGAGCATGCTTCATTCTTTTCAGAAAAAGGATCCACATCCAATCAATTCTGCAACGTATATGTTAAGGTCTCCTTTTCTTTCTCACTGTTTGTGTCCTTTTGGTTTTCTCTTTCTCTTATTTCCCCCCCATTGCTACCCTCTTAAAATAAACTTTTTAAAATTTTCTTGTTATTATCAAAGGCCCTCTTAGACTGGGGTCTGGCTCAGTTGTAAACAACTTGGAGATGGTAGTTAAGAGATATATAAACTGTTAAATTAAATTAAATTATGAATTACTTCCTACGAAGCATCTCAATGCATTTTCATAATACAATTTAAAATGTATAAGAAACACTTAAATATGCAGACACAATTAAAACAACTGCATATATAAAACCACTTCAAATAAATTCATATACATTAAAAACTATTATAATACCATTCTCCTGACCTAAAAAACCACAGGCTTAGATCTCGAGTTTCTTTCTGTTCACAGAAAGGCTCCTTCCGTTTATGGAAATATTTGTGATCCAGCAGTTAATCATGCTGATGGAAAGTGTGGCACACTTTTACCAAGTCCCTCCTCCTGAAGCCCATCCACACTTTAACTAACAATTTTTCAGGCTAAAGGCATCTGAAGGAGGAAGGGAGAAATTACAGAAAGGTTCTTCTGCACTTTCACTGGCAGGAGAATCTTGTAAGTGTAGCTTTACTCACAATATGTTCCCACCAGTGGAAATTAACTCGGGATCCAGCCTACTGCAAATTAAATTCAGAGATGACATTTAAGAGTTCAATAAATTAATAATGCAACACTGACAGCTAGACCAAATCCTCTGGAACATACAAGCAAGTCATGATAGGTGATGAGCATTCTCCATTTTAGGTCAGCATATGACCAAAAATGATGGTTGATATTGCCTCTGACTATACGAAGATTTCATTTAATTATCATGGTTAGTTATGATATGGCTAGAGTAGGATGATGTCCTCCACCAATCTGTCCAATTGTTTAAAAAACCACCTGACCAGCAGCCATCTAACAATCTCTTCTATTTTATTTGCCCTTAGCCTGTTTGCTTGGCACTAAAGTCACTTTGCTTTGTTTTGAAAACAAAAAGAGAAACACAGTACACAGACAGCATCTTATAAAGTAGAGGCATCACCTTGCCAACAAAGGTCCGTATAGTAAAAGCTATGGTTTTCCCAGTAGTCATGTACAGTATGGAAGTGAGAGCTGGACCATAAAGAAGGCTGATCGCCGAAGAATTGATGCTTTTGAATTATGGTGCTGGAGGAGACTCTTGAGAGTCCCATGGACTGCAAGAAGATCAAACCTCTCCATTCTTAAGGAAATCAGCCCTGAGTGCTCACTGGAAGGACAGATCCTGAAGCTGAGGCTCCAATACTTTGGCCACCTCATGAGAAGAGAAGACTCCCTGGAAAAGACCCTGATGCTGGGAAAGATGGAGGGCACAAGGAGAAGGGGGCGACAGAGGATGAGATGGTTGGACAGTGTTACCAACATGAGTTTGACCAAACTGCGGGAGGCAGTGGAAGACAGGAGTGCCTGGCGTGCTCTGGTCCATGGGGTCACGAAGAGTCGGACACGACTAAATGACTAAACAACAACAACATGTGCAGAGCAAAAACATTACCAGTGAGCTACAGCCTTTTCTTTAGCATTTAGTTTCCTTTTACACCATTTTACTGCTTTTTTATTTCCCCATCCTTTTGTAAAACCCCGCCTCCTTCATTAGACCAGCTTTTTTTGCTTTCTGCCACTAGCTTTAACTATGATCCAGCTTGCCTGTAGATTCAGTTGCTGCAGCAGGCCATTTCAATTGCATTGTTCTGGCATTTTATACCTTGTCTATTTTCCCAAGGCAATGATACAATCACAGCGAAGGAAATCTTAAGACCTGTAGACTCCACTTACTGTAGACTCATCATATCAAACAGATATCGTGGGAATTGCTGCATGAGAGAGGTGAGAAGTCCAAGGTTTATGAATGCCTGTGTTGTGCTTCTTTCTTTTCCTCAAGTTTTCAAAATTTCCCGATCGCTTTCAAGTTAATACAGTACCATCTCCTACCACTGTGTACTCTTTCCTTTCCACTAGTAGTCATAGAATCATAGAGTTGGAAGGGACCCCAAGGATAATCCAGTCCAACCCCTTGCAGCTGTCCCATGTGGGCTAATGACCTTGGTGTCATTAGCATTATGCTCTAACCGACTTGCCAAACGGAAGGTCAGTGGTTCGAATTCCCGTGATGGTATGAGCTCCATTGCTCGGTCCCAGCTCCTGCCAACCTAGCAGTTCAAAAGCACATCAAAGTGCAAGTAGATAAATAGATACTGCTCCAGCGGGAAGGTAAATGCCGTTTCTGTGCACTGCTCTGGTTCGCCAGAAGCAGCTTAGTCATGCTGGCCACATGATCTGGAAGCTGTACGCCGGCTCCCTTGGCCAATAAAGCGAGATGAGCACCGCAACCCCAGAGTCGGCCACAACTGGACCTAATGGTAAGGGGTTCCTTTACCTTTTACCCAACCAACTGAGCTATCCAGTGCTCAGTTGTTTGATCTTAAGGCTGTCTAAAACAACAAATGCAAGTTGATCCAACATTAGGCCAAGTAGATGTTCCATTGGGAAGTTTACATCTAATCATACGTCTAACATTTTCATTCATCCTATCTTGCAGATGGAGATGAAGCAAGGTTTAGACGAGAGTTTCTTTTCAGGAGGCCAGTGTCGTTTATTGGTTAGGTGTTGGATTATTACCTGAGAGACCAGGGTTCAACTCACCACCCAGCCATGAACCTCATTAGATGACCCTGGGCCAGTTGTGGAGTCTCATATTATCCTACCGCATGGGGTTGTTGTGAGGATAAAATGGATTGGGAGACAAACGTGTGTAACACCAGTAAATTAATGGTACACAGTACTCCCAAATCTGCTATCTACTTGACCACATTTGGTTCTCAAATATGAACATTTGGACAAAAGGCACCAGGCATTTCCTATAAAAGGAAGGAAGAATGAATGGGGAAAGAAATCACTTCTGATGTCTCTAATTATAAAATCCATTACTCCAAGACGTCACATAGTCATGGAAAGAAGGATAGTGTCATTAACTGCAGGTGCTGGGACAGTGTCACGTAGAGAACCTGGCACACCAAAGAAGTAAATAGAGAGGGATTTCTGCACTGCCGTGACCTCTCTCAAATATTACCAATTTGAAAAGGGCTGCCCTCTGCTGCGAGATGCTACTCATTCATTTAGAAGTGACAGCTCCCTTTGAGCACTTAGGCAGGAGCATTAAAGGTATTCCTTAGATGTTCATGAGAGGCAATATGGATGAATACTGAAAATTCAGAAAACAGTGAGTTCTGAAAGTTTCAGCCGATTTTTTCATGAGGGTGAGCGAACTCTCTACCCCAAATTGGAGGAGAGAAATTGGAGGACATTTCAGACAGATTGCAGGATGGGAGGAAGGCGGTGCCATTTACCATAAAGGTACCTTCCTCCCCCCCCCCACTCTTTTTCCTCTTGTAATAATCAGAAATGGTGCTTTGCAGCTTCCCCAGCCAGAGTCATTCCTGCAAGGAAGACGTAAGACAGTTCCAAGGCTTATCTAGTCCGATGTTCTGCTTCCCACAGTGGTCAACTTGAATGCCTATTGGAAGCCCACAAGCAAGAAATGAGGGCACCAGATTTCTCCATGGTCACCAGTGACTTATAACCTGCTTTCTTCCCGCAAACCCATGAATAAACCCAGAGCTCTAGGGGGAAACAGTGGTTAAAGAGAACTGTAATTTCTGCATTATTTTTCTTTCACCATCAATCCTGAGAATGCAAAGAAATAAAAAAAAATGGGGTGGGTTGATTAAATAAGCAAGAGATTTAACATCCTGGATGTAAATAATGTAGGAGTATGTCATTTGTAATAACGCTCAGAGATGCTTTAAATTATTTTTGCCGTAAATACTGCTTTTCAAATAATTATATATATATATATATATATATATCGTAAATTCTGCCTCAGGCATTGCGTAAGGCTAGTAGATTTTTTTGTGGCAGCATTTGCAGTGGGAAAGGATCAGAATTAGTTAGCACAGCTCGCAGCTGCAATCGGGAGAGCAAAATTTCACAGAGGCTGCTAGCTCAGATTCAGAACTGCAATTGCAGCTGTGCTTTTACTACTGCTCCGCTGGGCCTAATGCTAATACTATTTAAATGGCCTGTTAGTTACAGCCATGGCCTCAAGCTACCTCTTATTTCAAACCCTGTTTAATGCTCATGTTTTCTTTAAAATGTTTTATGATCTTAATTTACATATATTAATTTCTAATTCTCAAACAGCCTCCTTGTTAATAGTGGAGCATGCACAGGCACACAAAATGCACACAGAGGCACCCACAATGCATCAGGGCTGAGGCCAAAGAGCTGGTAATTTACATCCCAAACCAAATCAATCAGGCAAAATGGGTAAGTGCAGCCACGCTGCTTTGCGTGCGGATTCTCTCTGCAGCATCACACTGGCTGCCCTTAGAATAATGGATTAGTGCTGTTTGTAGGCACACACAGGAAAAACACAAAGCCTCTGCAGTTCTAAGCAGATCTTTCCCATTTCGTTAACCAAGCGATCAAAAAGGCAGCCGTATGACTCAGGCTTAGCCATGCTTACTCCAGAGTAAGCCCCAATGAGCTTAATTGGATGCACTTCCACTTAAGCACATGTAGAATTGTAGCCCTGCATAGGAAAGGAGAGTAGGACTCGTGAACCTGCAAAAAAGGGGCATTTAAATAGGCACAGCTTTTCTGTTACTGGCAAATTATATCACTTTTTAAAAAAAGTTATGTAGTCAATATAAACAACAGCAGAACAAATGCCCCATTAATCAACGTCCTCGACTCTCAAGTTTTCTAAGCAGCTAACCCTACACAGCAAGCTAATTCTGCCTAACTCACCTCTTCCATACTCTACTAATTACAGGCCTAGTATTATAGCTATAAGAGCAAATCAAAACATTTATAGATTTTAGTGGGTTTTCTAATTGGTACTTGTTATACAAGGGAAGGATCTTCGGCTAGTTCCTGGTGGCAGTGTGATTGTGTTTCTTGCAGTGATGTCAGTATTTTTTTTTTATTAAACAAAGGTAAGGTTGCAGAAGTGCTGAATTCCTTTGGTCACTCCATCTTTCTTTTTTCTTTGATCTAGCTATCTCTTTCTTTCCTGAGCCCTTTTACTGAAGCAACACAGCTATTAGCTGCGATGAGAAAACAGGGTGAAAATTGGAAAAATCTACATATACATGGCCTGTTTAGTAATCCTGACGCTGAAAATCCTCATGGAGGTTTTCTTTTCAAGTAAGACTTTACTGCTAAGGGAAACCTATGAAATTAACAATTACCGTTGTCACCTCTTTACTCCAGAACAACAACAAAAAGTTTAAAAATGTTTTGAATTCCTGAGAACACACACACACACACACACACGCCTTCGTTAATTAATTTAAAAGCATCCAACTTTAAAATTGCCGGTTGGCGAACACTGGTGCTGAACAGGGAACAAAAATGTCCAGGTGGTAAAAGCAAACAATATCAGGCCCACTTCAAACCTGGTTAAAAGAAAACCCTCTCTGGCAATTAAATGATGCAGATCATAATTACAAATCAACTCCTTTCAGTCAACTCTTGCCAGCGATCAGCATGTCCTATATACTGTAATCTGCCCCCGCTCCCAGCCAGCCATGTTTAAACATCAGAAATGCTTCGTAACAAAAAAAACAAAAAAATCTTAACCTGATAAATTGGGCAGCTATTGAATATGGCATATTCCCCCTCCCACTTCAAGGTGGTGCTATGCAGAGCTATATTAGCTGTCCTTAGCATAATTAATGTGCTTTGCCAGGAATGTGGATGTAGCTTAACTATAACACCACACATCTTTCCGCCACTGGACTGGAAGTGAACAGAAGGTGAGGGTTTGCCCATTCATTCACCTATATGAAGCTGCCTTATGCGGTGTCCATGTAGCTCAGTATTGTCTACTCTAGGGATGGGGAACCAGCTGTTGCTAAGCTACAGCTCCCATCATTTCTGCCCACCCTTTCTGGAGCTGATGGGAGTTGGGATCCAGTAACATCTAAAGGGCTACAAACCTTGGTCTATGCTGACATACATGGACTCTTCAAGGTTCTTCCAAGCCCTGTTATCAAATCTCCTTCTGAACTGGAGACACGTGTGATTTAATCTCAGACATTATGCTTGCAAACCATGTGATCTTCCACTGAGCTATGACCTCTTCTTCTTCATCCACCTATTTAAAAATACAAGATTGCTAGACATACATCCTGTACTTCCTCTAGTCTGAAAAATAGGGAACTACCTCTTAAGCTTCAAGATCACTACTGAACATAGAGTTTATTCTACGATAGGTAAACAGGAAAGAATTCAAAAGCTGACAGGATTTTTTCATGTATCTATTGGGTTTCTATCCCACCTTCTTCCAAGGTGTACAGAGTTCTCACATTTTATTCTCAAAAGAACCCTGTGATACCTCTAGATCATGTGTGTGAGAGGGAGAGACTCAGACAAGACCACCTAGTTAGCGTCATTGCTAATTATGGCTATTATTAGCCAGGTCTCCCCAATCCTAAATTCAACTGCAAAATACTAGTTACAGATAGGTAGCCGTGTTGGTCTGCCATAGTCAAAACAAAAAAAATTCCTTCCAGTAGCACCTTAAAGACCAACTAAGTTAGTTCTTGGTATGAGCTTTCGTGTGCATGCACACTTCTTCAGGTAAAGCTTATACCAAGAACTAACTTAGTTGGTCTTTAAGGTGCTACTGGAAGGAATTTTTTTTGTTTTGCAAAATACTAGTTATCATATCTTGATGCTTTAACTGGGCCTGGATGCTACATAATACATACTGATTAAGAGATCTTGTCATAAACATCTTGGCTTGGAAATAAGGGCTACTTACTTTCTCTTGCTATAAATTTAGTCAGAAGAGTTTCATATTCTATTCCTGTAATCCACAATTAGTCACCTAGAAGTAATGTGACTTCCAGTTAGCAGTCTTTCTTCACTGGACTGCTATCCTGCAATGTCTCTCATTCTGGAATTTTATTTCCTTTTTGGGTACAGGGTTCCAAAAGTGGTACAGTAGTAGAAATTCAGTATGTGGAGCTTTTCTCATCACTGTGCCCCCACGCCAAGAAAGCTACAACCTGTTTTTCCACAGATCATCCAACTCTACTGAAAGCTACCTTGTTTCTTTTTGTTTTACAGCTTCCTTATCATTGCATGATCTTATTTTTAATCCTCACAAAGATTCCAGAAACATTACTAGGATCTACCTCAAATCTACCTCAAACAGTCTAATCTTTAACTGTGTCTCAGCAGTTCTCCATGAATAATACTAATACTTCTGGGAGGAAGGACATCTGAATGTGAAACATGTGAGGGGCAGTAGGGTGTCATCAAGAAGAACCAGGGACAAGAAAAGACATGGCGAGACTAACCGACACACCTTGCAGAGCTGAAGCAGAGCTGCAAACAACCCCTGACTGAAAAAGTCGCAGGCAGTAAACATCAGGAAACCATGTACCAAAGGTTAAGATACCACAATACATGCAGCAGCAATCCATTTGCATCTTAAGAGTGAAAAATATTGTATAAAAAGAGTCTTTGCCATTTCAACCAGCAGCCAGCTGAGTGACCCATAAAACAGCGAGTGTGGGGTCTGTCCTACGGCAGTTTTCCATAACCTGGTTTCCTCCAGATGTTTTGGATTACAACATCCTCCAGATGTTTTTGAGTACACAACCAGTCCCAGCCAATGGTCATGGATGATGGGAATGGTAGTCCAAAACATATGAAGGACACCAGGTTGAGGAAGGCTGGTTTAGAACATAGGAGAGCCATGCTTAAAGCCCCACTCAGCCATGAAGTGATCACTGGGTGATCTGGGTATTCAGAGGCATACTATTTCTATACACACAGGTTTCAGGTAGCCAGCATGGCTAATAACTGTTCCAAGGCTGTACCATGGACTCATGCGTGCAGCCAGCAATCATGTATGTTCATATACACACTTCTGAGAGGTTTAGGATCTTTTGCTGGAGTTATGACGTGCATAATGGAAGTGTGTTAGATCTCCACCCACCGAATGGTAAGGTGATTTGAAGGCAGGCAGCAGACAGGGATGCCTAGGTTCAGATAATGGCTCACCATCACAAGACTTTCACCGTTTTGCTAAGGAAACAGGATAGCCAGTTTTAACTATTTTGCACTATTCTGGAAGGAATTGTGGAAATTGTAGAAATCACTTAGTTCACAGATTCAAAGGTTACTTAGCTCTTCTCGCTCCAACAGAACAGCACTTTGTAGGACTCAGCACACTTCTGTTTCACTTTAAGTTCAAGTCTGCTTCTCCGCCCTTCTTGTCTAGTTTATGCCCACGTTGCTGTAAGACTTTCAGAATAGTTAGGGAATCTTTTACTCTTTAATCAAGATGTCTCTGTATTGTAGAATTTGCTACCTGCTTAAATTGTAACTTCGCTGTCTGAAGCAGCATGCATGGATCGACAGATTGATAGTTATTCTGCCACTTCTATTTCATATAATAAACCAAGCTTTCTTTATTCCTTTGTGTGAGAGCTTCTTGTTGGCATAAGGTTAACGGTTAGCACACATCTATAGCAAGTGTGATGCTTGTTTGAAACTACATGCAGCAGTTATGTTGGTGTCAATCCAAAGTCAGCCGTAAACTGACAAAGGGACATCACTATCTAATTCAGCTCTCACCCTCTCCCCTCGCTTGGCCTGGTTAAGCACCAGGCCACAGTAAGCAAAAGGAAAAAGCTACCTTGCAGAATTGAAGAACTTAACTATAAAGGAAGCACTTTTTTTGCTTTGGGAGCACCTATATGTTATTTACCATGTTAGCCAAAAATGCACAAATGAAGATGGGTGATTTCATTGCATCAGCCAATCTACATTCCACCACATTTTCGAGGCTAGCAGGAAGCAGCTGCAAGTCCCACACAGGGTCACCTGCATCTCTGTGTCCATACTTGGCCTATTGAACTTGATGCCATGTACAGTAAACACAGGATGCGGGTGGCACTGTGGGTTAAACCACAGAGCCTAGGACTTGCTGATCAGAAGGTCGGCGGTTCGAATCCCCGCAACCGGGTGAGCTCCCGTTGCTCGGTCCCTGCTCCTGCCAACCTAGTAGTTCGAAACCATGTCAAAGTGCAAGTAGATAAATACGGCGTTTCTGTGTGCTGCTCTGGTTTGCCAGAAGTGGCTTAGTCATGCTGGCCACATGACCCAGAAGCTGTACGCCGGCTCTCTCGGCCAATAAAGCGAGATGAGCGTCGCAACCCCAGAGTCGGCCACGACTGGACCTAATGGTCAGGGGTCCCTTTACCTTTACCTTTATTGTAAACACAGTGGAGGGCCTGTCTTCTACCTAAATTGCTTGTTATCCAGAATGGAAGTGCCGAGCAACCATTTTTAAAATGGAATCGCTTCGAGTGCAGGCGCAAGTATAACTGTCTGAATAAACAATTCTGTTCCCATAATAGCTAAGGGGCGAAATTCCAGGCCCTGCTGTATGCAGCTGGTTCCCCTTGGAAGGATGCACTTTATGCAAATCTCAGAGAAGATCCAGATAATTCCTGATGCTTCAGCACCAGTAATTAGCACCATAATAACAATACACTGTGGGCAAGTGCTGTGTTGCTTGTTTTCTAGACAGAAACAATGGAACAAGGTCAAGGTTTACATTGGTGCTTTCAATCTCTCATCCCTAAGTTTTTATCCAATGGTTAACTTATCTTAGGAAATGGCTCTTGTTCATTGCACATTTCTGTAACAACTGAATGGGAAAACAGCGTGGTAGTGATATTATTTTATCTTATCCCAACATCCTAATGTTGTCCCCAGAGACATGCTCCAATATCATGTTCATGTCAGATTTTGACATCATAATGTCATCCACATAACTTTGTACTGTCATTAGTTTTAATGACTTTGTGACAATATGGGGGACCCAACAAGATGAACAATAAACTTGAGCTGTCACAAAAAATATACGAGGGATAAAGCAGTAATTGAACCTGACTTGTAGCTAATTTCCTGATCAAATACTGAGTGTATTCATGCTGTCATCTGTGAATCACTTGAACTGATATACTTGCATTTGATCTGATTAACACACTATAACATTAATGACTTCAAAATGTGGTTATTTAGCTCACACAACTATTTCGGTTACAATTTTCAAAAGCATTTAAGTTATTAGAAGTATTAGCATTTGTTTAACTTTGGCAGAGTCCCTATGCTTTTAACAACTGCCTAACAAACTGAAATTTAGCAGGTGAAGCTTTTTCAAACACAGAGATGCAGGCATGGGAGAAGCTTCACTAACTAGATTTCTGCTTGTTGTGTGGTAGTTAAAGGTATTGGGGCAATGGTAGGAAAGATACTGTCCACCCTATTCACTACAAAAATGAGCTAAATAATTAAATATCACCCCTGAACTGCATCAAGATGTGCAAATTTCATGTTGACTGAATGGTACACAGACCTCATTCACAAGTGTTTCCAGTCTTTAGAATGATCTTTTTTTTAAAAAAAAAAATGCAAGGCCAAAGCATCATACGTAGGTGGGAGAACAGGGTTTGCAGGCTTTTCCCATTTCCTGTTCCTCAATATCTTTGTCTTAACAGAAACAAGACTTTCATGATTTCCCTCCATCTCTGGGGTATTGTATATCAGGGGTTTCCCAGAAGGAAAGCACAGAAGTTCTTCTTTGGGCAACATGGAAAGCAATAAAGCTGTCATGTGGGTCTTGACAGCCTCAGTCCTGTATACCTGAAAGAGCATCTCCACCCCCATCGTTCAGTCTGGACAGTGCCGAGGGCCTTCTGGCAGTTCCCTCACTGCGAGAAGCCAAGTTACAGGGAACCAGGCAGAAGGCCTTCTTGGTAGTGGCACCCATCCTGTGGAACGCCCTCCCATCAGATGTCAAGGAAATAAACAACTATCTGACTTTAGAAGACATCTGAAGGCAGCCCTGTTTAGGAAGTTTTAAATGTTTAATGCTGTATCGTGTTTTTAATATTCGGTTGGAAGCCACCCAGAGTGGCTGGGGAAACCCATCCAGATGGACAGGGTATAAATAAATTATTATTATTATTATTATTATTATTATTATTATTATTATTATTAGAGTTTGGATTTGATATCCCGCTTTATCACTACCCTAAGGAGTCTCAAAGCAGCTAACATTCTCCTTTCCCTTCCTCCCCCACAACAAACACTCTGTGAGGTGTGTGTCAAAGAAATGTGACTAGCCCAAGGTCACCTAGCAGCTGCATGTGGAGGAGCGGAGATGCGAACCCTGTTCACCAGATTACGAGTCTATCGCTCTTAACCACTACACCACACTGGCTCCACACTATTATTATTAATAGAAAGTGGTTTCTGAGAGGTTATTCTACTTCTGCCGAGCTTCAGTTAGGTTAGAAATAAGAATTAGCTTTCAGAAGAGCTGTCTTCAAAGAGCATTTGAAAATGACAACAGGTTCAAAATCATGATTATATATTTATTTATACACCGTGCCTTTTTCCCTGATGGGATTTAAGGTGGCTTACTGATTAAAGAAAAAGAAAAAGAAATGCAGCGTTGTGGGTTTTATATCAACTTCACTGGCTGCCAGTTTGTTCTGGGCTCAATTTAAAGTGGCACTTGTCACCTTTAAGGTTTTAAATGGTTTCACATTGAAAAACTTAACAACCACTTCCTTGTCCTGTATACCACTGCCCAGGTATGTAAGATTTCTGGAAATGCTTGAAGTTGTAGGAAGAGAAAATTTCCCCCTTAATTTGCTTCCTCACAAAAACCCCACCTGCACCCCAGAAATAACATTTTGAGAGAAACTAAAATATGTATGGTACTTACTGTTTAAAAAAAGAAATCAATCCAACAGATTGTTTTACTACCTTAACTACATAACATGCACCATTTATAGCTTAGTTAAAACAGAGAATTTTACTGTTTGGTATATTTATAAAACCTAAAACCACTAACATCTTGTTTCATACAAGGAAAATCATGAAAGAGGCGCTTCTCAGTTTATGCTGGGGTTAGGTTCTGGGGGTAGCACATAAAGCCAAAATTGTCTATAGTCAAAACACATTAGGTTCAATGGTGGGTGGGATTGCCAAAGTATTTTTTCCTGGACATTCACCCCCTTTCTCCCTTTTTTGTTTTTATTAATTGCCAAGTGTGTAAAGCTGAATGTGTGTAAGTTAAATGTGTGTAAGTTGCGTGCTACCTGTATATACAACTGTAGGCCACTTCCTTCTGTAAGCCTTGGTTAGAGATTGGTTTTGGTACTTATAGCGGATCGCTTGCAGTTTCGGCCCCCTTTCCCACCTCCTCCTAACAATAAACTGCTTGCTTCTCAACCTTTAGCGGATGTTTGTGTCACAGTTCCTTGAGGAGAAAGTAACATGCTTGAGTACAAAATGGAGGTGAGGTCGAAAGGACAACCAAAACAGGATACTTGCTTCTAGATCTCCAAGCTAGATAAAGGTCACCAGAAGAAGGAAGCAGCAATTCAAAGGCAACTAAGCTCTTGTATGTTTTCTTGAAGAATGGCAACACTCACTCGCTGCAAAACTGCATTTTGGATTTCTGTGTGGCACACACCACAACTATTATTTTCTAAAGCGAAAAATACTGAAAAGCATTTCGCTCAGACTAAAAGATAAAGTGTGATGCCTAACTTAAGTCATACTCAAGAGTAGAGCCATCAAAACCAATGGCCTTAAACTCACAGATTTCAGTGAGTTCACTCTGAATATAATTGAACCAGGTATCACCCAAAGAATTTCATAGGAGGTTTTTTTCAGCCGCTTGCCAATTTTTTTTCTTGGAGAAATTGAAAAGAAGTCCTGAGGAGAAATATTTTTTTTCTCCTGAATATTTCCACCCCCCTGCTTCAAATCTCTGTTTTAAAAACTAAGAAAACGGAAACTGATGGATACACCCATCTCTACTTGAAAATAAAACCTATTAAATTCAGTGGGGGGTTATTCCCAGATATGTGGGTTTAAGATTGCAGCCTCACTAAAACAAACATTATATGCAGCGTCAATTAAAAAGTATTTGGGAGCCCATTTCAGGATGCTAGAAGCACATGATGCTAGTACTCTTACATTTGCCATAGATTTTAGTCGTCTTCTGGGCACAAACACAGGTGGCACGATTGACCCAGCAGCTTTAATGAAACAAAGACAACTTATTTAAGACATTTATGGGGAAAAGGTCAAGATTACCCTTTCTTTCAGTGTTGACGCATAAGATCTCCAAAGGCTGCTGCGACAGCATGGATGATTCATAGCTTACGATTATAGTCCCCTATTTCAAGGAGGAAGCAAGGAATTTCTCCCTCTGTGGAATGATAATACCTCCACCCACCACTTTTGAAATTGAAATGTCATACTTTTGAGTGAGTGCAGGGAGCAGGTGTTACTAAAGTTAAATCAAATAAACATGCTAAACATTATCCAAATAGATTTTTAAAAATCCAGAAAACCAACAGTGCTAGTGGATAGAACATGGCACATGAATTGGGGAGATCTGGGTTCGAATTTCTACTTCACTATAAAAGCACATTGGAGCTGGTCACTGTCCGTCAGTCGGACAAAGTTGTTGCGAAGAGGAGATAGAGAAAAAGTTATTAATATCACTTGAAGCACCTTGGAGAAGGCTGGAGAAGTGTACAGCAGGAACAGGCAGACAATTATTTTATTTTTTATATTTCACTACGAAAGAAAATATATACCAGTACCAAACACTTCCCTTAGAAATGGGAGTACCCCTTCCTCTTATAATGGAAATCAAAGTATCTCTTCAGGAATGAGGTGTGTTTTTCTAAGCAACATTAAAAAGAATCCTATTATTTTCATAGAGAGAGAGAACAAATTTAACGAAGCAGTTTGTTACATTTGCCTTGCTTACCTATTTAATCAGGAAAGATCCATGCTTGTTGCACAGATTTTCTGCTATGCTAAAAAGATTCTTTGCCTGCTTTGATCCGTGCACATAATGGCACAGTTCCCGTCCCACCAATTTGCTTTTAAAATCCCATCTTGTATATTATCAGAAAGTTGCTTCGTGTTACTATGGCAACAGAGACAGGCTGGTGGTCTGTGGGGGTAGGTCATTTAGAATCACCTTAGGCTGCTTATCTGTCAGGTTCAACCAGTTGCACGTCGAGGTCCCCAAGACACCCCCCCCCCCAAGAAAAACACAATTGACACTTAATTTTTGTTTAAGGTTTTTGGCATAATTTTGGCCACAACTTTATTCAAATTACAGCAATGTGAGTGGTTGCTTAGGCATTGGTAGCACTAACTGCCCCCGCATGGGGACAGCTCTGACATTCGCACCCCCGCGAAGTCAAAAAGCGTAAGTCACCTGCGGAGAGAGACGGGACTGGGAACCATGCCTCACCTCTCCCCAGAATGCTCCCAGGGGTTTGCGTGGCCCTAGCCCCTTGCCAGGGGGTTTCGGACAAAAGCATGGGGAGCCCCTGGGTTCCTTTAACAGAAAACCCTTGAAGCAGCAGCAGCAGCATTTTGGAGGGGCAGGCACAGCCGAATCCATACCCCTCCACCAGCAGCAGCATTTGTGGGGGCAGGCACAGCCGAATCCATACCCCCCAGCAACCAATTCCAGACCAATGCCTAACTGCAAACCTTACAAGTTGTGACGATTTGCTACACGGTAGGCGAAAACCAAGTGGCACACACTAATCAGCCAAATGGCAAAATTCCTACCGGGCCCCTGCCCCAAAGCAGACGACCCCATGACAGGCAATAGCAAGGTCAAGCAAACAGCCTAACATTAGGGAAGGGAGGGCGGGTGATCCGAAGCAAGCAGCGAAAGAGGACGTCCATTTGCCTAGTAACAGTGAGGTGTCTTGTCAGCCCCACCCGCAACCTGTGCTCTCCATGAGGGAGAAACACACTTTTCACTCAGTCTAAGCGACTAAAGAGACACAAACTCTCCCTCCTGTCCTCTCTTTCCCCCTTGGTAGCATCAATGTCAGTTTATTTCATTTCTTTTTGTTTGACCTCTTTTCTCCATCTTATTGTGATACACTCTACCAGCTTTTTTCATTTTATACTTATATGGTTTTGTGTGTCATCTACCATACTAGTTTTCTTCTTTCTTACCCTTTCCTAATAGTAGGGCGGGTGGGGGGCATTGCAGCAGTATGACAATGAAATGACATAACCTGTAGACAAGGTAGGAGTTTCCTAAATATTCAGAAGACTCCCTGAGTATGCAGTAAAATAGCACTTAGCTTATAAAAAAAGAGAAAAAGCCCAGAGGGGAAGAAAAAGGATAAACAAGGCCGCCCTGTCAGAGTATGACTTTAGAAAACAATCTGTAACCCTAACATTATGAAAACGAGAGAGAGGAGGAAATGGACTGAATCAACTGGGAGGCAGTTGTTCGTTTACAGACAGGAGTTAAAACCATACCCTCCAACATTTCTCTGATGAAAATAGGGACATCCTGTTCCACTGTGGTGGTGCTGATGACGACAACAACGATGATGATGT
Source organism: Podarcis melisellensis (assembly GCF_964234715.1). Taxonomy (NCBI): domain Eukaryota; kingdom Metazoa; phylum Chordata; class Lepidosauria; order Squamata; family Lacertidae; genus Podarcis; species Podarcis melisellensis. Next base: position 83,963,271 of record NC_138531.1, read on the forward strand.
CAATGATGATTTTATTTATACCCGCCCTTCTGACTGGTTGCCTCAGCCCATCTGTGCAGCTTCACACACAAACACACACACACACACACACACACACACACACACACACACAGTGGTACCTCGGGTTAAGAACTTAATTCATTCTGGAGGTCCGTTCTTAACCTGAAACTGTTCTCAACCTGAAGCACCACTTTAGCTAATGGGGCCTCCGGCTGCTGCTGTGCCGCCATTGTTTGATTTCTGTTCGTATCCTGAAGCAAAGTTCTTAACCTGAGGTACTATTTCTGGGTTAGAGGAGTCTGTAACCTGAAGCGTCTGTAACCTGAAGCGTATGTAACCCGAGGTACCACTGTGTGTGTGTGTGTGTTTGTATGTAAACATAACAAAACATTAAACATTAAAAAGCTTCCAAACAGAAGGCTGCTTTCAGATAGCTCAGGGGTTGCATAACTCCATACCCTCCAAAATTTCTCTAACAAAAATAGGGACATCCTAAGGAAAAGCAGGGCATTCCAGGATCAAATCAGAAACCAGGATGGCTTCTGTAAATCTGGGACTGTCCCTGGAAAATAGGGACTCTGAAAAACTGTTGTTCCTTGTTCCAAACTGGTTTGGTTAGCACACCACACTATGGTCTTATCCACACTTATCTTCTGCACCACTCTTTCCAGGCTGTAAATGGCAAGTCGGGCTTTCTGTGGATTGCTGTTTGCTCAGCTTCAGCTTCAAAGAACTCTGGTGCAAAAAGGGAAAAAGAGCACTTGGACACAGAGCTTTAAAGTGTGGACGGTGTCCTGAAAGCACAGAGGAAAGGTAATTGTGGATAAGCCTTAAGCTAAACCATGGCTCAGCATGAGGACACAAGTGGGTGGGATGTCCATGTTCAGAGAATGTTAGAACAAAATAGCAGGAATTTAAAATGGGGGAAATATACGAATATAAGCCCAAAACAGGGAAGAAGAAAAACCCACGAGGGACAAAGCTGTTTCCAGCAAGGCCTATATTAGAGAAAAGGGAGAGCCAGAAATTTTGAAAATTCATAGAATAAACTCCATACAAAAAATCAATTGCATAACCAAGGAAAATAGTGTACTTGCACACTCCACTAGAAGCTAGCAGTATATAAAGTAGTAAGAAGGGGGAGAAAATATATTTGGTTTCAGTTTAGTTGCAAGGCACAGATATGAATCCAATGAAGACGGGGGGGGGGACTGTGTGCTCAAAAGATGGCTTAATAATAATAATAATAATAATAATAATAAATTTTATTTATACCCCGCCCTCCCTGGCCAGAGCCAGGCTCAGGGCAGCTAACACCAGTAAAATTACAATAAAAACATAATGGGGGGGGGGACAATTTAAAATACAGGTTAAAATGCAATTTAAAATGCAGCCTCATTTTAAAAGTAGCCCATGGATCAAAACCATAAGGGGAGGGAAAACATAAGGGTCAGACTGAGTCCAAACCAAAGGCCAGGTGGAACAGCTCTGTCTTGCAAGCCCTGAGGAAAGATGTGAAGTCCCACAGGGCCCTAGTCTCTTGTGAAAGAGTGTTCCACCAAGTCGGGGCCAGTACTGAAAAGGCCCTGGCCCTAGTTAAGACCAATCTAACCACCTTGCGACTTGGGACCTCCAAAGTTTTATCATTTGTGGACCTTAAGGTCCTCCGCGGGGCATACCAGGAGAGGAAGTCCCGTAGGTACGTGGGTCCTAGAAATGCTAATAATATTTGAAAAATAGATGCAAGGATTACACTATCAGTAGCTATGCAGATTTATACAGTATAATAAAGGGAAGTAAAAGGAAGTGTTGTATAAATACGCCATTTAGAAAGAGGTGGAAGACATGTATTAGGGGTCAATCAAAGCATAAGCAAAATGAAGCAGGAACAGGTATGGGATGAAGTTGGGGGAATGACTCCCAATTTCACACACAGTTAAGAAACTAGGAAGGTCTCTTGAAACAAGTTAATTTTAGATGTGACTAGAGTTGCACTAATTCCAGTTGCCCAGATGTTTGCATTATATTCATCCCGTGTGTTACAAATTAATTTACTGCACTTCCACAATATGAGTGAAATTCCATACCTCATCACTGGTCACAGCTTCTTTCTATTTTCTGGGTCAGTTATACTCAGAGTTGACCCATTAAAATCCATCAACCTGCCCACTGATTCCAGTAGGCCTTCTATTTCACATATTTCAGGAATAACATTGAAAAGGACACTCTTCCTTTCCTTTCTTCCATATATCTAGGCTATCTCATTTGAAATCTTGCCACACACATACCAGATCTGATGGTTTTTCTTCTTTCATCACGAAAATGTTCACATTGTCCACATTTTATTGTCCCTGTCACCACTCTTGATTCTACCGTGCCAGTTTAGCCTAGAGTTCTCTTACGTCTGTCAAATCACACGTACACTGCAATCTTACACCTACATATGCAATTTTTATTATAAGCAAGCTTGTCAGGGCTTGTCCCAAAAGTCGGGGTAGATTGATTTCAATTTTTTAAAGGAACTTCAGGACATCTGATCACTTTGGGATATCTCATCTGGCTTGGCCATGAGTATTCTTAGAACAGAAAGCAGTTATTGCCAAAAAAAAGGTGTCCAGTTAGTAAGTCATTCCAATCTGTGAACAAGAAATGCTATCTATTTCGAACCGCCAGAGCTCAGGACAAATAACATAGCTTTTGTTTGTTTCCAACCCAATTCAAAATGCTGGGGTGTTTTTTTTGACTGCATAGTCCTAAATGGTTTAAGGCTAGGATATTGAAAGGTCCATCTACCGCCATATAAACTAATTTGCACTCTCAAGTCTTCAGCAGAGGTTCTGCTCAGTGTGCTACCAACAAGTGAGGTACAGCAGGGGTGGGTGATGAAGTTTTGCCTTGGTAGTGGTGCCCAGGAGTCTTGCATAGCTCTTTCTTTGCTAGCTTTAAGATGGATTGAAATTGAAATTGAAATACTTTATTGTCACTTGTACAACTTGTATACAGTTAGATTACACGAGCACCCCCCACTCAGCTCTCTTAGTCTTAATTCCAATCGTTTACTGACGCACACCCACCAAACCTGAAAGTCAGTTGCCCTCTTGTTACCTTTTCATTCAGCAGCCTAACAGCCCACGGATAGAAGCTGTTCTTTACCCTGTTGGTGCGACTAATCATGCTTCTATATCTTCTGCCTGAGGGCAGGAGATCAAGAACGTGCTGGCCAGGGTGTGAATCATCCCTGAGAATTTTCCTCACTCTCCTGAGGCAACGTTCTTCTGCTATGTCATCCAGCGGATTCATGGGACAGCCCATAATATCTTGTGCTGTATTCACCACCCTCTGTAAGGTAAAGGGACCCCTGACCATTAGGTCCAGTCGTTGCCAACTCTGGGGTTGCGGCGCTCATCTCACTTTATTGGCCAAGGGAGCCAGCATTTGTCCACAGACAGCTTCTGGGTCATGTGGCCAGCATGACTAAGCCGCTTCTGGCGAACCAGAGCAGTGCACGAAAACGCCGTTTACCTTCCCGCCAGAGTGGTACCTATTTATCTACTTGCACTTTGATGTGCTTTCGAACTGCTAGGTTGGCAGGAGAAGGAACGAGCAACGGAAGCTCATGCCGTCACGGGGATTCGAACTGCCGTCCTTCTGATCGACAAGTCCTAGGCTCTGTGGTTTAGCCCACAGCGCCACCCGCGTCCCATTACCACCCTCTGTAGGCACTTCCTATCAGGTGATGTCAAACCAGCGTTAAGATGTCAGGTTAAAACTGTTTGGGTATATCTATATCCTAAGCAATAATGGCCTGGTTTGCACGACACTGTGACTTAATTAGACTGTTCAATCCATGGGCTTCTGAAGAGGAGCACACCATTGCTTTGTTCCTTTGGGCCCTGTTACTGCTGTGCCACACAGAGCTATGTGAAGGCTTGGCTTAGTGTCCCATATGAACCAGGACTCATGGTCAAGCTCTCCCCACATTAACCACAAGATGTAGTCAATTCAAGGTTTGTCTGTTTTTCTCTGCCTTTTTAACATTGTTGGTTTTAGCAACTGATTGCATTAGCTATGATTGTTGGTACCATGTAGAGGTCAGAAAGTCGGGATAAGTACATTTAAATGAAGTAAAAATAAAACTTCCTCTACAGTCCACCTTGGGGGGAGGCAGTGTGACATTTCCATCAATTTCTTTATTATACAACAATAAGGCTTATGAAGTATTGCATACAATAAATCTTTTAGGAGTTTGTAAGGATCCAAATTGCTCGCCTTTCACACTCCCATTACTTCTGCATGTGATGTGAAGAAACTCTTATATCATATAGGTACATACCAATCTGAGAGACATTTTTGCCTAAAAAGGAATATTAAGAAGCCTATTAAATGAATAAATAAGGACCAGACTTGGAAAATGTCCTATTCCATTCATCCATCTCTACCTTCACTTGCGTTCTGGCTTCTCAGTTTCCATAATGGACCTGAGGTTACTCCAGATATGGATCACAGGCCTAAAGCCACAGCACAAAGAAAGTGTCACTGTTTAAAATTTTCCTCAAAGATGCACTTCTCTGATATAGCTTAGATAAAAAGAAGCTAGTGGTCTATATATCGATTCAGCAAATTAGCTCTCTTGCTGAACTGCACATCTGTCTGAGTTGGGGTTGTAAAGATGCTTGAAAATGAAGCTGATTATCTGTTTGAAATTTGCTCTTGAAAGACATCCAGGCTTAAAGTAGGTAGAGTAATATGCATTATGGATCCACTGGCCACGGATGAAATAGAATACAAGCTTTGGGACTTTACAAAGCTCTTGTTCTGGTAGGAATAAAAAGCAGAGTGCAGTGAAAAAAATAATTAAAACGTTAAAAGCTTCTTCACACTCTGCTTTTCACGACTCTGGGTAATGTTATCTACACTGACTACTAATGTATTATACTTTAGCCATAAGCAAGTAGCCTATTGTTTTGAAAAATAGAGAAAAACTATTTTATTATTATTATTTTGCTGCTGCTGCTGCTGTCTTCATCCCCCAGGATCCTAGGACAGTTTACAAATATTCCCTCCTCCTTCCCAACCACTTGTGTTTTATCTTTTAGATAGAAAGCCTGAAGGCAGGGGCTGTCTTATCATTGACATTTATTAGATGCCCTGGGTTGCTTTGTTTTTGGCTGAAGAGTGGGTTTAAAATGCTTTAAATAAAATAAATGAGGGGAGGAATTCCGTGCCCACACACATTGTGGTTAGCACAACACAATCCTTCAACATTTTTAAAGGAACACCTTGCCAAGACTAAAAGCTAGCAGTTTCTTCCTATTGATCAGCTGTGGAGTATTGAGGAGGCACAAAATGCATCTTCTACATTGTCATACATAACTCATGGTTCAATATTACTGAACTCTTGGAAATGGGCTGGTGGAAAAAGGGGACTCCAGTGTCCCTCAGGGCTGCCAAAAGAATGGATACACCAACTTTAGACAGCATTCTAATAGATTTTCTGCAACGATAATAGTAGTAATATAGAACTATACTGTCAATAAGCCTTTCACTTGTATTCTCAGTAATTCTTACAACCCTGCAAGATACTACAGTCGTACCTCGGTTTCAGAACAGCTTAGTTCCCAAACGCTTTGGCTCCCGAATGCTGCAAACCCGGAACTAACTGTTCCAGTTTGTGAACTATTTTTGGAAGCCGAATGTCTGATGCCACTTCTGATTGGCTGCAGGAACTTCCTGCAGCCAATCAGAAGCCATACTTTGGTTTCCAAATGTTTTGGAAGTCGAACAGCCTTCCGGAACAGATTCCATTTGACTTCCAAGGTACAACTGTATTTTTTATATTTTTATTTATTTAATTTCTATATTGCCCTTCATCCAAGGATCACAGGGCAGTTTACAATACATACCATAGTAACAAAGAATACCCCATCCTGCTGCCCCCAGTTTAAAAGACCATAAATTGCTTAAATAGCAAATGGCCTGAGAGAAAAGGAACATTTTTGCCTGGCACCTGAAGATATGTAACAAACATTCCAGGCAAGCTTCCCTGGGGAGAGCATTCCACAGGTGGGGTATTCTTGGCATCCCTCTGACTCAAAAGACAATGGAAGAGGCAATGGGTGAAGCATGTGACTCTTACCTTTGTGAAACAGGCTTCATTGAAGCCAGGCAAAAATATGAGGTTTCTATGCGCACACATACACTCACTTCTAGCCAGACAAGCAAGAGGCATTCACAGTTCAAGGACACATACCAGCAGACCAAGATGCTAGAGGACATGGAGAAATGCCCAGGAAGGGCAAAAAATGCCTCCTTAGCTTGCCAACAATAGAAGCTAACAGTCTGATGTTTAAGAGAGCACAGCTTTGTGTTCCCATGGATCTGCCTCTCTGCCATTGCCGTTCTGCAAAGCACTTCAGTCTGGATAATAAAGAAAGAACATACCACAGCTATGTTCATGTGACCTCTGTAGGATTTAAGTGTTTGGAATTAAGCACTGTATTGCAACTGAGCAGCTCACAATCACTAGCAGACTCTGCAGAAGCAGCTTTTTCTTCCCAGGGAGAGCTCCGGTCTTTTCACAGCAGACCAGTGAAGACTCAATGAAGTGAAACCATGTATGTAATAGCAACAGGTATCTTGAGACATAGCAAGTTGTGCTGATGTGCTGTGTCAGACATTGCTTCTCCTGGTACTGGACAACAGCTGCTTTGCAAGGAAGAAAAGCATGCAGTACCTTCACCCTGCAGAAGATGAATGTCACTCACCAATTCGCATGCAGATTGCAACAGAAATAGGTTTCAAAAAAGAGTTAAACAGAAGGATTACTGTATTTTAATATTTTGTTGGAAGCCACCCAGAGTGGCTGGGGAAGCCCGGCCAGATGGGCGAGGTATAAATAATAAATTATTATTATTATTATTATTATTATTATTATTATTATTATTATTATTATTATGTATTAAGGTTGCCATATGTCTGAAAGTACCTGGGATTCAGCCATTAGGGACAGTGTCCAGGCAGAAATTGCTGGACAATAAGCAATTAGCAATAAGCAATAAGCATAAGCAATTTATGGTCTTTTAAACTGGGGGTGGAGGGGTGGGGTATTCTTTGTTACTATGGTACGTGTTGTAAACCACCCTGTGATCCTTGGATGAAGCCAGCAATTTCTGCCTGGACACTGTCCCTGATGGCCAGATCCCAGGTATGTCCGGGAACTTCTGGACATATGGCAACCCTAATACATTGTAACAACAACAACAACAATTTATAATTTATACCCCGCCCATCTGGCTGGGTTTCCCCAGCCACTCTGGGCAGCTTCCAACAAAATATTAAAATATAGTAATCCTCTGGGAAAATCTGGACGTATGGCAACCTGTATTGGAAGTAGCGATTTTGATGATTTCGAGCGATTTCTGGGGTGAAACTTTTGTGTCCAGATTTTCACTTTCTGAAATATGGCAATCCTACAATGTATATTATCAGCAATAGCTACTTGAGAGAGAAAAAGACCTCTATGAACAAAGTGAGATTGGAGCTGCTACACACCCAGGAAATTAATTTAGCCCAGGAAAGATCTGCCTGCTCTTAGGATCTGACAAACAGCAGCATCTTCAAAAACACTAATTCCAATTTGGGAGCGTTAGAGGTATGTTGTTCCTGCGAAATGGCACCAATGCCTTTCCTCCTCCCTTATTAGTTTCTTCCATCTTTTGCAGGAAGTGAAATGAACATATAAATATTCAGGGGGCACTTAACAGTTTAGATAAATAAATTTGAGCTATGTAAGTATTTTCAATAATATATTACATACGGAAATGGAGCAAGACAAAGTAAAATAAATACACATGAGTTCAGGAATGCTAAGTAATTGAACATTTGTGTGCTCAGAAGCAAGTCCCACTGAGTTCAGTGGGGCTCAGTAGCAATTAAATGCTCATAGGACTGCAGCCTGCATGATGATGATATACCAAAACTAAGTGTATTTCCGCTCCTTAATTACACTACACAAATGTTTATTTTTCTGAGCATTTCTCTAAAAATGATGAATTTATGTTTCTGCATGATAATGCTGGTGGCCTATATGCTATTTCTAGACCGAGATAATAAAAATTAAATTTGTTTACTATGTGAATGGTTTCATTTTTTAACTTTTAACTTTCATTTTACTTTGCCTGTACTGTATTTTTTTAAAGCTGGCAAAACCTAAAATATACTTAGTCTAGCCCTGAGTAATCACTGTCCAAATAAATTACACATTACCATATTAAGACTATGAAATGTATCACATTTAACTTTAAAGTTCAGGATATTTCCTAAACTAAAACATCTTCAGAAAATTAACTACGGATTCAATTAAGTAGAGGTTTCAGCGACAGAATCAGATTGTGTGCTTTACTACTTCTTTTTCTAATTATAGTTTCTTAATGCGCCCATACTTTGATTGCTAGACATGTCAAATTATGAAATTTCTTCAAACAATATAAATCTAGCACATGGCCTTAATATATTGTATCTTTTTTTCATATCTCTCTGAAGTACTGTAGCAGGACTGCAGTATGTCATAACCCTGAGCCCTTCCGGTCTCATTTCAAGCTACTAATGAAGTTTATTCAGCTATTTTTGCTGACACTTTCCTCTCCATCCAGGAAGTATCTGGATGTAGTCACAGGCTGAAAGATTTCCAAAAATGCAGTATGACTGACTGCGCCTGAAAGAGCCTTGCGCAGGTGAAATGGGTGAGATGTAATAATAATAATAATAATAATAATAATAATAATAATAAATAAATAAATAAATAAATAAATAAATAAATAAATAAATAATTTATACCCCACCCTTCCCAGTTCAGAAAACCAGGCTCAGGGCAGCTAACAACAAATTTAAAACACTTAATTGTAGAAGCAGCATAAAATACAGCATAAAAACATGAATAACAATAAAATTCAAAGTTCAGAAATCAATTTGCAGGAAAATCCATCTAATAAGCATTAGATAGTCACCAGGGCCAGCTGGCTGAATTAGTCCTACTTGGGTCAGTGAGGAGGCCAGGGGAGAATTAGCTGTGAGGTCTCAGAGCGAGTGATCTTCATAAAAGGGGAGGGGGAGGGAAGAGAAGGGAAGGGAAATAAAAGATCAGGCTGAATTCAAATTAAAGGCCAGGTAGAATAGCTCTGTCTTACATGCCCGATGGAAGGAGGTTAAATCCTGCAGGGCCCTGGTCTCATGGGACAGAGCATTCCACCAAGTCGGAGCCATCACTGAGAAGGCCCTGGCCCTGGTGGAGGATAGTCTGACTTCCTTAGGGCCCGGGACCTCTAAACTATGGTTATTCATGGACCTTAAAGTCCTCTGCGGGGCATACCAGGAGAGGCGGTCCCGTAGATACGAGGGCCCTAAGCCTGTCAGAGGGCAGTCTTCTGCTTCAAGCGCTGTCCGGTCCAAGTCTGTTTCACAGCACAGGGGCCTTGAAATGGCCCATCGACATCTAGAACCCTGGAGTGCAGACAGAGCAGTCACACAGGCCCTCTGGTCCCAGTCCTTCCACAGTGAAGAGATGCATTGCATTTCTATTTACATTTTAAAGTATGTTTTCTTCATCAGGGCAATATGCATGGGGCAGCATAGGGCACAAGGAGTGGGGCATGAAGACAGGACATGTCCCAGTAGTGAAGCAAGATATTTTAGTGTGCTTTTCCCAGCAGGAGTGGAGGGGGATATTACGGTCTGCTTCAGTAGCAAGATGTCTTGCACTATGTCCTATGTGTATTATATCTTACTGAATTCAGTGGACTCGCTCCCTAGTACAGGACTGGCATATAGGATGAGGCCTGCTGCATACTGTGATAATGTAAAAGCTTATTGTTGGCATCTGTCTGTCTTGGGAGGCAATGGAGGAGTGCTGTGGGAAGGTTGCAGCGCCTGCTGTGGCTGTAGAGACCGACGTGGGAAAGACATGTTTTGTTGCAGCTGGGGCAGGTGAAGGCGTCCGGTTGTGCTGTTGCAGATGCACCAGGATGTTTCTTCTCTCTGTGTTCCTCCCAGTGGCCACTCCTCCTCCGATCACTGCTATGGAGACACAACTTGACTGCCTGTCTCCAGGTGCTGCAGTCATCTGCAAGGGATTCCCACATGGCAGGGTTGATGTCGCCAGCCTTCGTGTCACATTTGCAGACACCTTTGTAACACAGAGTTGGTCTGCCAATTGGCCTGGTGCCGGTATTAAATTGTGAAATATTGCTAAACGTATCAGGGAGTGATAACCTACTAGGCTACCTTCACTCAGACCTTTCCAAGTCTGCGGTGCATAAGCTATGCACCAAAGGGGAACTGAGACATGGAAAGGGAGGATACAGTGGTACCTCAGGTTACAGACGCTTCAGGTTACAGATGCTTCAGGTTACAGACTCCGCTAACCCAGAAATAGTACTTCGGGTTAAGAACTTTGCTTCGGGATGAGAACAGAAATTGCGTGCTGGCAGTCTGGCGGCAGTGGGAGGCCCCATTAGATAAGTGGTACCTCAGGTTAAGAACATTTTCAGGTTAAGAATGGATCTCCAGAATGAATTAAGTTCTTAACCAGAGGTACCACTGTACTGACAGCAAATGGTGTCATTCTTGCAGCAGTGGAATTTCAGGCATATTTATAAGGGTCAAAATACACTGGTGCTGGGTCAGCCCATGACACAAGGCTCCTGCTTTGGGGGCACAGTACCTATTGCAGCCTCTTGCCCTGCTCCCTGCTCCCCCTTAGCAGCAGCATCTGAGACTTAACCGAGTACTGGATTGTCTCATTTTAAGAGCATCAATAATTAAAGCTCCCCTAAGTGATAGCTGTCATACGGGCTAAGCATGGAAAGCTTTTTTTAAAAAGACTTAACAGTGCCCAAATGTCACAATTAGCTTATTTTGAAGTTGAAGTATATTTAATAATAAATGGAAACCCTCTGGTGGCATTAGCACCACATGTATAAATAAGATATGAGCAAACCAGCATGGATGAAATACAAAGCAGCTTAGTTATAGGCTAGGTTTATGGGACTTTGCTTCTTGCAAATGCCTCTTTGGACTCTTACTGACATTTTTAGGAGACTTGTTGTTTATTTCTGTTTTGCCAACACTGTGCTTTAGTTTGCCTGCTAAATCTAGAAGGACACCACTGTCTAGCCATTTATTCATTAATGATATGTAAGCATACCTTTATGTATCAGTTTTGTCCAGGCACTTTCAAATGTCACCATCCTTAATAGCTGATATGACAAAACAAGGAAGAGCGACTGGAGATTCTCATGCAATGTTAAGCAAACTTCTGATGAAACTGCAGAGCCTAAGTGGTTTGGCTAATGCATGCCAGACCCAAAAAATACAGGAGGCCTTTCTATTTTTTTCTGTTCAACATATAAAACCATCTAGCAACACTACATAATAATTATGCATAATCAAACAGTGGCACTTTTCAGGGGTTTGGAATTAGTGGCTTCCCTTGAGCGATGCAAAAAGTCACTTTGAAGGTTAATCCACTGGTCACGTCTCACTCAAAAGCAAAAAGGTCAAAAGGCTACCTTTAGAATTTTGCAAAAAAAAAATGTTCAATTTCCTCCCCCGCTACTTCGTTTAGTCTACAAAGAGAATCTATAAACCTGTGATAGCAAATATATGCACTGTGTTCTGAAACATGGGAAGAAACACACCGTGAACCACCATATCGAGCATTTACAAAGGAAAATATGCATAGTATATTGGCCACAGAATATAGGTGCAAGGAAAGTACAACGTATTATGGGTAGTGATCAATTAATAGATTTATGAAAATAAAAGCCCTCTGGGGAGTATTGCTGAATCCATGTGATGTCCTTGAATTTTAGAATATATATCTGAAGTGCTGAGCTAAAAAGAATGACTATATATAACTAGTAGCTTGTCATACCCTGACAGATCAAGGCAGGTAAGACAATATAAAAATAAACAAAAGAATCAACACTTAAGGTGCAACATGAAAAGCAGCCATTTAATTTCCAATGGATATGGATATTACACTTTAGTCACCTACTATACTAATTTAAATCCAGCCACCGAAATCCAGACCAGATTTTCAAGAAGTGTTCAGGGTGAAAGTACATTAAATAAGTGCTTCAATAAGTGTCAGGCACTTGTGTGTTTGTTTGAGTAGCTGGTTGCTACATATTAGGCAGACATCTAGTTTGGACCAGAGATTCAGGAGTTTGTATTCTCCAAAGTTGTGGGGCAGGAGCAGAAACACACTTGAACATAACTGTTATATCCTGACCTGTCACACTGATGATATTAGTGGCATCCTTATTAGATCTAAAAAAGAAAGATGGGAACATGCAGTCTTTTGCACCTGAACATTTAGGAACTTTACAAATCAAAACAAGTCCTTATGTTATGTCCAGTCAATGCAAAGGAGGAAGAGCAGTTACTGAAACACAATTTTTATATGCTGCAAATGATGCAATCATGTAGGGTTTTATCCTTCTTGCAAAGTAAACAAACAAACAACTTGTACAGTGGTACCTTGGTTTACGAATTTAATCTGTTCCGGAAGTCCATTCTTAAACCAAAGCATTCTTAAACCAAGGTGTGCTTTCCCATAACAGCGGGGGACTCTATTTAAAAATAGAACACACTCGACAGAAGTAGAACATGTTCTGCTTCCAAGGCAAAGTTCACAAACTAAAACACCTACTTCTGGGTTTGCAGCGTTCTTGATCCAAGTTGTTCATAAACTAAGCTGTTCTTAAACTGAGGCATCACTGTATTGTGCAATGTTTCAGAGACATTTTATGCATCTCTTATATCAAGGGCAACTTGATCAGAACTGAATCCTGAATATCGTAACCCAAGTTCTGTCCTGAGTGTAATTACCATAACTTTATTGTTAAGACAGGTATTATTCTTAAGCAGTTATTCTCCAATGTGAAAACTTGAGTGAGCCAGGAAACAATATTGGTATGAGGATGTTTTCAAGGAGTGTTGCAGTGTTGAAAAACATAACATAGGCTTTTAAAAAAATAATTTAAAAAAGATTGCCTGATTGTTACCAATTGTAGCATTTGTTGGCTTCACATTTTCAAGTGTAATTTTGTAACCATAAAGTCTAGAAACAAAGATCAGATTTCTGGGTAGAAACAGTATAATAAAAATGCACATTGAGGCTGCAGAAAGAAACAAGAGGGTTTGTGAGAAACAAGAGGGTTTGTCAGTCCTTTCCTTTCCTTATTTCATTAACACAAATTTGTCATGGAAAGAATATGATTTTGAAATTATTTTGCTTGAAAACAGCTGTTAGTTTTCCAAAGGCAAGGAGGTTTGATTTTTTTTTTATGCCACACACATGCACAACTAAGATAAAATAGAACGATTCAACCCTAAGCATACTGCAAGCAGCTAGGCCAGATTTGGATATCAAGCAGATAGATTTTTAAAAGAAACAAAAATATAAAACCTCCCAGACACTTGAGATAAATTTTATTAAGGTTATATCCCAAAGATCTGTGGAATATGAGATGCAACATGATGAGCAATATAAGACTTTATAAAGGCAAAGGAGTTTATTTTCTTTGGGTCATAAACGATAGAGGGGGAAAAACATTTCTTATATAAAAAGTGCTTTGCTTCCACATTCTTGAAAGCATCTCAGATGAAAGCTGCAAAGAGATGTAAAGGAAATTATTGTGCAGAACTGTTTTACATTTATTTTCGATAACTTACAGCAGGTGTTTTTTAATAGGCATTTATCTAGAATAGACAAGAAAAATTCAAATAGCATCATCCACCGTATTTATAGGCTTGTGTATTCATAAATGATTAAGTTGATGGTGAGATATTAAATAAATAATAGAAATGTGGTGAAATTCAGTTTACACTTCATAATTTCTTGGGACAATAAGCAAAATACATTTGTAAATTCCTTTTTTTTTTTTACTGGCTGTTGGAAATGAGGAGAGATTTACAGGGTACGGAGCAAGGAAGCATAAAGTTTAAAATATTGTGTCCAAGGAAAAACCTCTTCCTATATTATAGTGCCAAGAGGCATTCTTTCTCCAGAGCCATTGGCTAAATTCAATGACAATGATGGTTGATTAAAAGCCTCTGGCTGCAACTTAGCTTTAAATTTCATGTTAAAAGAAATGAACTTGTGGAGTCAAACTGAATCACTGACATAACAGTGTCCAAATCATTGTAGTTCAGCACTGCAAAATGAGACCATGACAATCCACGCTTACAACACCGCCTGCTCATATGTGAGGCAATATCCCTTGAAGTGAAACAAAAAGGCATGCAAAGCCTCAACTTCAGAAAAAAAGATCAGACACTTAGGATCTACCTGATTACTCAACCAGGTATAATCCACCACATTTTGTATTAGGACTATGGCCCTAGAGATCATGTTGATGAGTTTCTCAGTAACAACCTTATACCGAAAGAGGTATAAGGTTATAGGTATAACGTTAAAGATAAAGGGACCCCTGACCATTAGGTCCAGTCGTGGCCGACTCTGGAGTTGCGGCGCTCATCTCGCTTTATTGGCCGAGGGAGCCGGAGTACAGCTTCCAGGTCATGTGGCCAGCATGACTAAGCCGCTTCTGGTGAACCAAAGCAGTGCTCGGAAACGCCGTTTACCTTCCCGCCGGAGTGGTACCTATTTATCTACTTGCACTTTGATGTGCTTTCGAACTGCTAGGTTGGCAGGAGCAGGGACCAAGCAATGGGAGCTCACCCCGTTGCGGAGATTCAAACCACCGACCTTCTGATCAGCAAGCCCTAGGCTCAGTGGTTTAACCCACAGCGCCACCCGTGTCCCCAGGTATAAGGTTAAAGAGAGGTAAAATTAATACTTGTGCATTAAGAGCAGGTTCTGAGCCAGGTTAATAACTGTAAGAATGGAATCAATGAACATGATTTGACAGCAATGGTAAGGGCCTACATCACACATTACATTTTTGGGTGGACAGCTCAGCCATTCTAAATATGGAAAACACGGTCGTAACAAGCATTTGTTGCAAACTTTCAGCCTGAGGAAGATTCTTTGTGACTCAAAAGCTTACATACCACATTTTTAACACTCTGAATATATTGTCCCACTTTCATGACCTCTCTGTTTGACAAAGTCCCCAGTCATTCTGAGTTTTGCCACCTTGAACAAGTGAGTTACATTTCAGGCTTGGGGCTGCATCTGTATAAAGTGAGTGCAAGATTATAACACACAATGCATGACTAAAATGAGATTTAGATGATGTCCCAGGAAGAAATCAGTGCATATAGTGTGAAGGCTTATAAATGAACAGCTGTCCTGGATTTAAAGGACCCTGGTATATGTGCTTAAACAGTATTTGAACACTTTAAAGGGGTTTTTGCCTCAAAGAATAATAGAATTATAGAGTTGGAAGGGGCTCTGAATATCATCTAGTCCAACTAATGCAGGAACCTCAACACGTGTGATTATTTATTCTATACTCTCTTTCCAAAACTCAGTGACACTTCTTACATTCAGGCATTACAATTTCATGAACACAACAAGCAACAAATAAAAATCAAAGAAGAAATTCATATGCAGATTTTTAAAAATGGTAGCAGAACTGCAAGAACCCAAGAACCCATTTTGAAGAACCCACAATGTCACCACTCTTTTAATGTTTCATATCCTTAATGGGGAAAAAGGTCTCAAATACTGTAGCAGTCTAAACACCAGGAGACAGGTGTTGTTGGAGGTAATCTCACACTTACAGGGTCAAAAATAGTGCTGTAATCAGGGGTGGCTAACCTGTGGCCTTCCTGATGTTGTTAGATTCCCATCAGCCCCTGCCAACATGCCATTGACCAGAAATTATGGAAGTTACAGTCCAGAACACCTGGAAGGTCCCAGGTTTAGCCATCCCTGCTATAAAAGATCTGCATTCTCATATAGCCAGGAAAACAGCAGGGCTCTTGCCTTATTAAATATAACATTAGCTGGTCATGGTCATATGGGGAAAAGCAGACTCTAATCCAGTACGACGGTACCTGTGACCCTCCACATGTTGCAAGAATACATCTCCCATTATTCCTGGTCATTGGCCATGCTTACTGGGACACTTTGGGCAAAAGATTCCGGCATGGAAGGGGGCTGGACTAGATGACTCTAAGGGTCCCTTCCAATTCTACATTTCTATTATTCTATTATCTTTAGGACATAGGTATGGCCACTTAAGAGCCTCTTGGGTAGAGCTTAAGAGAACTGGACTGCTTGTTAAATTGTTTTTATATGCAACAACAGCAGCAAAAGTATTGTTAGCCCAGAAATGGAAGCAAGAAGAAATTCCAATGAAAGAAGAATGGCAGACAAAATTAATGGACTACGCAAAATTAGATAAAATGACAGGAAGGATTCAAAACCTGCGGGACCAGAGATTCACAGAAGATTGGAAGGAATATACGAACTATTTGAAGAGCAACTGTAATCAACAAATTACACTAGTAGGACTACAAGAAGTTTTGTAAGGAGAAATATATGTAACATTGCAAAATAGAGAAAGATTAGAGATATTAGTTATGAATTTAAATGTAATAGTGAAAGTAAGAAATGTATATTAAGTGAATAGATTGGAAATTTTTCAGATGTGATTGATGGAAGTAAAAAAAATTGTATAAGATGTAAAAGTATGTTTAATTATTGTTGAAAATGATATGCTAAAAAACAGAGAGAGAGAGAGATAGAGAGAGAGAGAGAGAGAGAGAGAGAGAGAGAGAACTGGACTGCTGGCCAAAGCTCAAAAACACACACACCTCAGTTCACTTTTGTGCCTTGTCTCAGTAAGTCACTCACTAGGAGCTCTCCATGGTGCTGTAACAGCCTTGGAACCTATATAATGAGTGAGCAAAACATTATGGCAAGAGAAATATAAGATTAGGAAGCAGAGCTTCCAGGACAGAGAGAATGTCTGCGCTATGACTTAATGTCCTTCTCCCTCACTCCTGCCATGCTGCAGATAAAACAAGCCACAGTTTGGCATGTCATGTCATCTGAATCCAGGCTTCCTCTATACAAACCATGAACAGTAAACTAATGACAAACCTGAAGATCATACTCAAAGGACATGATAAGCCAGATTTTGCCTTGTTTTGCCCATGGTGCAGGAGAGGAGATCAGCAACTGGCTATAGTAAAGAGAGAGATTAACTACAAACTCAGTTTTAGATGACACATTAAGCCTGACCTTGACTGAGCTCAGTGCAGCACGTGAGTAAAAGAGAGCCAGTAAATCAATTTGGCATACCATGTCATTTGAACCAGGCCGTAGTTTGGCTTAGTTTCAAAAGGGCAATGGGTGTTCTAGCTCCCTAGAAAAGGTGAGTTATGAGAAGAAAGCTGAAGGAAGTACGGTCACAGAAAGGTATTCTAGTAGGCAGTTTCTGCCGACACAGTGGGTCCAAAACAATCAAATATTTGAACTCCCAATCCCACAGAGAACCTACTGAATTCAATATGCATCTTGTTATCTTTTTCTCAATAAATGGGAGAGGGAGTGAAATGATCAATTCTCACTCCCACTGCCCCTGGGTATCTTGAAGCACTGAATGTTCTTACATAGAATTATCATCTAAAATACTTCGTCTGACACACCTAGAACTGCGCCCAGCCTTTGTTAACTCTATTTCATAGTTCTCTTGCATCCTGGGACTCTTAATAGCACTAACAAATCAGTAAAGAAATATTCCATGAATTGTAGATAAGGCTTTGAATGGCTTTTACAGTTCAATCTTCCTTTTCCTAGACTGCACACTTTATAGTTCATGCGAAAGGTTAATGATCATTCTTCCATCTATCACAAAAGATTTACTAGAAACACAAGACCTAACAGCCCTATGATTTCACTCTTTAGCTTTATGTACAGGACACTCCACTTCTACTACATGTAATGATTTTAGCTGCAATTTTCATTCTGTGTTGTTCTGCATTCGTTCAAGCACAGTTCGGTGCAGTTTTATTGCCATTGTTTCAAACCCAAAGGGGGGGGGGAAATCACACTTAAATTATACTCATAAGTATTGCCATCCCAAAATATGTATACTGTGTGTGTGTGTGTGTGTATCACATTTCCCTGTAAAATGCACATTTGTGTGTTTATTTTTTTGAACTGAAATTGCATCACAAAATTTGGGGAAATGCTGTACATAATCTGATTGATAGATGTATTCAGATCAGTTCACTTCAAAACTTGATCTGAATGAATTTATTCTCCGTCCCTAACTACACGCTCAATTCAGATAATAATTAACTGTTTTCCATAGTACTGTTTAATTAATATAAAAATATTCTAGCTGTGCTGAATAAATAATTAGATATTACATGCATCTCCCCTTCTTTCTTGTCACATGTAGGAATGCTCACCTCATGATGTGACCAAAAGTAATAATAATAATCCAAGATGGCCGCCGAACTAGCTGCAGAGTTCTGGAGGTTATCTGAGGCAAGTTCTTAAATTTGCTTTTTAAATAGGCTCGACACCGAGCCAACCTTTGAAACCCCTTTTATAATATATTATAACTCCTCTGCTGAATAAATAATTAGATATTACATGCATCTCCCCTTCTTTCTTGTCACATGTAGGAATGCTCACCTCATGATGTGACCAAAAGTTTCCAAGACATCCCAACCCTCATAACTGGAAGAGTTTCCAAAGTAGAACTCAATACAAGGAAGCAAACCCATGCCACATACAACATGAAGTTCTGGTTTTAAAAGGGCAGTAACTCTCTAGAAAAGGGAACTTGGGATCATGTTAGAAAGTATACTGAAAATGTCGGTGTGAAAAATACAAATTCAGTGTTAGAAATTATTTTGAAAGGTATTTTTTTAAAAAATTAAAAGCCATGGTGCAGCCAGATTCAGAATACTGTGAAAAAAATGGATAACAACAACAACAATAACAATAACAACAACAACAACTAATAATAATAATAATAATACCCTGACCATTTGGCTGGGTTTCTCCAGTGCCACCTCAAAAGGATTTCAAAGAGCTGGAAAGTGGTAATCAATATGATCAAGTGGTTGAATCAACTTCTGCCCAAGAAAATGCTAAATAAAGCTGAAGGTGTGTGTGTGTGTGGTCACAGCTAACAGCACATCCTGCGTATTTTGATTTGGCATTAAAGCGAGATGAGTGCCGCAACCCCAGAGTCGGTCACAACTGGACCTAATGGTCAGGGGTCCCTGACCACAGTACCACTGTGTTTAATGGGGCTCTTAGCAAGTGTGCTTGGAATTGGGGGGGGGAGGTGCAAATTACAGAAATTCGTAACATTATAATCTGTATGCACAGATTGTGGAGAGAAAACCCTTCATTTCCTACATATTGTTTCATGTCCAATGTTAGATGTGAGTACACAGGAACTCACAAGGGAAATCTAACAATAAATAAGATTCCTTTACACAGGCTTGCAAATGTGGTATGAGAAAGCTAAATTAGCCTGCCTAAAATTAATTGCTCTTTCCAAATCACAATATAAACAAAGTTAGAAGCAGATCAGGAAGATGATAATTACCTAGCTGATCAATCAGGTGCACGCCCGTTGTGTGTGTGGTATGGAACATACACACCAACATTTGATTATCTTAATCCAGGCCTCTTTAATCAACATTAATGAGAAACAGTTTCTGGACAAACTAAAAGGCTGCCCAAAAGAAGCAGGGATGATACTGAGTAAAAATTGAATTGTGCGAAGAACAAAAACACCTTACTAAATAAATAAGAATGCCGATAGGAAGTTTCCATTTCCCCCCAACTACCCTTGAAGTCTTTAGCTCACAGAACAATCCTGAGCTGACCTCTGGAGTTTCATTCCAGAAAACAAATTGCACCAATATACCTTTAGGTCTTTGGTGCACTCAAAGACATAATTAAAGGCATTTTGTATTTAAGCAGTAAACACATGCCAGAAAAATGTGCTAGCGTTTTGTTGTGAAAAGAAGGCATGACCTTCATTCTACTCACACATTATACAAATATGTCACTGTATAGCTATTCCCTCCTAATGTCTCTGAGATTAGCTGCTGTGCTACTAAATCTATTCAGAAATGTTGTTTTAAGTCAATTTGCTGTGGTGGCAAGGTCCTACTAAAGCACACAGGGTTATAGTATAGGGTCTGGGTTTATTTATCAATGTACGGAAACTGCCACATACGCTGGTTTTCAATAGCTCACTTATTCGGTTACTAGCAATTTTCTTATTGACTCCAGTTAAAAGTTACTTGTGGAGCAGAATTTTGCAATGTGCATAGAATTAAACCTCCAAAATAATAATGGCATTGTTTTATAGCCAAAGTTAAGTAAACCTGAAGTTGAGGATATCTGTTCAGTCAGCAAACATGATGACTCAGAATTTCTAATAAAAGAAGGGCACATATTATGGCATGGGTGTCTTCGTTGCTTCTTGCAACACATTTGGCATTCACATAGTTCAGATTTGTCTTCTGCAATAAGAAATGCTGGAACGTTGGTTATAGTATGGATGCATGCATCCCAAGAACACAGTACACATATCACTTGACCTTCCTCATGCTTTCCTCAAGCACACTGGTCCAATGCAGACATTACGCTGTCCAATCACAAAGATGAGAAACGCCACACAGGCTTGTGCACTATATCACATTCCTCCTCCAACTTCCTTCCCAGGCTCTCACAGACATCCCCTGGTTAGTGAAAAGGATTAGGTTTTAAGGTGGTGTTCACCAGGGCAGGATGGTTTGAGTATATTACACGGATCCTGGTTTGACCGCACTAGCTGCCAATTAGTTTCTGGGCCAAATTCAAATTGCTGGGTTTGACCTACAAAGCCCTAAATGGTTCAGGACTTCAATACCTCAAGGACCAACTCTCCCCATATGAATCAACTCTGACCCTACAATCATAATCGGAGGCCCTTCTTTGTGTGTCTCCTCCATGAGAAGTCTGGAGGGTGGCAACACGAGGATGAGTCTTTTCTGCAGTGGCTCCCATTTGTGGAATGCTCTCCCCAGGAAGGCTTGCCTGGTGTCTTCATTACATATTTTTAGGTAACAGGTGAAAATGTTTCTCTTCAACCAGGCATTCAGCAGATTAACATTCTATGGCTTTTTTTTAGATATGTTTGTTGGTTATTGGTTTGTTTTTGTTTTATTATGTATTTTACATTCTCATTTCGTACAGTGGTACCTCTGGTTACATACGCTTCAGGTTACATATGCTTCTGGTTACGGACTCCGCTAACCCAGAAATACTACCTTGGGTTAAGAACTTTGCTTCAGGATGAGAACAGAAATCGTGCTCTGGTGGCGTGGCGGCAGCAGGAGGCCCCATTAGCTAAAGTGGTGCTTCAGGTTAAGAATTGATCTTTTGTAAACCAATCTGTCATCCTTCATCAGCCAAAGGATGAAAATACTTTAAGTAAGTAAATAAGCAATACCACTCAACTTTACTTCTACCAATGTGAATTTTCACTTGTTTGGTTGTCAAAATTTATCTCTGGCTAAACTTCTCATTAAAAGGTACAACTTGGCTGGCTGGGTTTGCAAATCTGTGTTTGCCTGGCCCAGGCCTGCCAAGCTCATGACACAGCATGCTAAATATATACCAGATAAATAGACAGATAAAGGAGTGAGTATATGTGTGTCTTATCATGCCCCTGCATGTGTGGTCCCAAGCAGAGAATAGAGCCAAAAGATTTACCAAAGTCTAATGGACTATCATATACTGCTGGTGGACTATATTGGGCTTCGTAGCTCACAATCTGAGCAGGCCAAGCCTGGCCCACCAGAGCATAGTAACAGCTGAACATTTTAGAGTAGTAGTTCTTTGCTACTTTAAACTGTATGCCACTTTTCTTCCTCACTGGAACACAGTTCTGGCACCTCTCGAGTAGGCGCCACTACCATTATAAGAGAACAAGGGAGGCGTTCATGGTGAGTCCCCCCCCCCCGAAAAATAGCACTGTGTGTCATATAGACAAGATCATACAACTTCCATTAAATCCATCATTTGCTTTCCCCCGTGTTTCCCTTCCCACACACCATCATGGTCAGAGCCACTGTGGTGTAGTGGTTTAGAGCAGTGGACTTGTAATCTGGTGAACCAGGTTCGATTCCCCGCTCCTCCACATGCAGCTGCTGGGTGACCTTGGGCTAGTCACACTTCTCTGAAGTACATGGTGAGTCTTTTAAAAGAGGCCTCGTGGATACAGAGTACACATATTCCACAGGGCCTCTTTTAAAAGACTCACCCTGTATCTCAGCCTCACTCACCTCACAGAGTGTTTGTTGTGGGGGAGGAAGGGAAAGGTGATTGTTAGCCGCTTTGAGACTCCTTAATGGACCCACATTGCCCTGGATTAGCCACTGAAGTATTTCAGCTCTCTGAGTAAAGTTTCAACTTCACACTAACTTCCCCAGCCTTAACAAGACCCCACGCAAATGCACTTGAAAATTCTCTTTTATGTAAACAGAGCCACACCATCTTCTTGCGAGGGTAAATTATTTGCTTGGACACTTAATTGGCTAATGGACTTGTCTCCAAAGATCAGCCTTTTTCTTTCACACACTCAACAGTGTAGCCTTCAAATCTCCATTATGCAAGCCTCTGAAGATTACAAGGAAGTTAATATTATAAGGTAGCAGGAGGAAAAGGAGGAGCCATACATTGCTGAATATTCACTTTTGCTCTTGAGTCTCCAGGCTATGTCAGCAACAGTTTTAGTTTAAAGGTTCGTTTTATTCACCTGCATTGCTCCAAATTGATGAGAACTATAAATTCCAGATGCCTTGTGGACGGCTTGCTTAAGAGGTTAAAAATATATCTTCTTTGATAACTGTGTGTAACTCTCAATAGGATTAGAGGGAATTATATATGTGTCTCATATAAGTCAAAGCCACGTATGAGGTCCAGGGGGATGACAGGCACTGCATTCTCATGAAGCAAAACATAAAGGTCATGTGCCTGATTCACTGACTAGGCAAGACTGTTTTCCCTTTGGCATAAATTGAATGAGCCAAGCATATAGTTTCATTTTAGGATCTTGGAAACTGTGGAAGGGCAAAACTCCTTAAAACAGCCAAAACTACGTAAGTGTGCTAAATATTTAGTGATGAACATAAGACCATTGCTCCCTTTACATCCCAACATTTTTGTGTGTTCGATTTCACATCACCTATTTATTACAGAATTATGAAGAGTGGAAACTTCATAACAAGCAAAAGTAATTAGCCATGCTAATGTGGGAACCAAGGAATCATATTCCACCACTGTCAAAGGGCACACTCATAGAAATGTGAGAAGGGGGACAAGGACACTGGAGCTTGGACTGAATGCAGAAATCACACCTGAGGGCTGTGGCCAGACAAACCAAACATTCAAGATTGGGGTTTGACCTGATGCAAAGAAACTACACGAGACTCTCCAAGCCAATAAAAAAGCCATTGCCTTGAATACTCTGTAGAATGACAAAGAACGATGAAGCCAATGGGTTGAGGGTCCTATATTTGGACAGGGCCAATTCATATTTTGTGTTGAGAGTTTAAATACACAAGTTTTACATGCGTATTAGTTGAACTTTCCCTACCTTAAGATTGCAATCTGTTTTCTGAGGGGTTTTGTTGTTGTTTAACTAAGTACTTGGAAAATCTTATGGTCTCTGAACAGGCTTGAAAAACTCAGGGGCCTTATCCCCTGCCTTCCTACCCAGTGCCCCCTCAAATAATCTTCTCCTTGAAAATATGTGTTGGGACTGAAGGGACAGCAAGGCAAGGGTGGCCAGTTATGCACTGCCAAACACAAGAACAAAAGAAGACACAAACTTGCGTCTGCTGATTTATTACTACCACGGCACATTTAGAAATAATTGCTATAATTTAAATGGGAAATACTGCTATCCTGGTGCTAACCGTGGGTGGGGATTTCTCAAGGCCTTTGCTCTCTCCTTTGCTAGTGACAAGCCCAGTCTTCTAGTCCTCATCATTGAAGCCTACACTTTCCTGAGGCCTAAGCTCAATTCGCCGCATTATACATCGCTAGAAACAACAACTCCCGTGCAGACAAGCAAGAAAGAATCTTCTTGAGCAAGCTCAGGATTGGCCAGGCATTAAGGCTAATGCTTATAAAGTCTCTCCTGTCACTCACCAGCCCACCCTAACCCTGACATCCCTCTTTGCAAGAGTAAGTTCATTTGGAAATGGAGAGGCTTGCAGAGAGGTGTGGCTGACTAAGAACCCATTACTAGCCTGGCAGTAGTCATTACATCAGGCTGTAATAGAAGAGAGAGGAAAAGAGAATCAATATCATTACCAGCTCTGCTGAGAAGCCAGCTCCTCCTTCCATCAACTGTCACTTGGCAGCAGCCATTGCACCCGGCTGTAACAGAGGAAGGAAGAGAAGGCATGCAGAACTACTTTATTGGCACAGAGGAAAAAATAATTAGCTTTTGACTCTTCCTCTCCTTTTTCATCCCAGCTGGTCATTAGAACTAGTAACTAATAACTGGCACTGTGGGTTAAACCACAGAGCCTAGGGCTTGCCGATCAGAAGGTCGGCGGTTCAAATCCCTGCGACGGGATGAGCTCCCGTTGCTCGGTCCCTGCTCCTGCCAACCTAGCAGTTCGAAAGCACGTCAAAGTGCAAGTAGATAAATAGGCACCGCTCTGGCGGGAAGGTAAACGGCGTTTCCATGCGCTGCTCTGGTTCACCAGAAGCGGCTTAGTCATGCTGGCCACATGACCCAGAAGCTGTACGCCGGCTCCCTTGGCCAGTGAAGTGAGATGAGAGCTGCAACCCCAGAGTCAGCCACGACTGGACCTAATGGTCAGGGGTCCCTTTACCTTTAACTTGGCTTAGTTCCTCCTCCCTCCTAATCCATTTTCTTTTTGTGTCATGTCTTTTTGAATTTTAAGACCCGAGGGCAAATAATGCCTTGCTTTTATCGATTTGTAAGCCATTGTGGGAGCCTTTTTTTGCAGAGGAGCAGGATAATAATCCTTTTAAATAAGTAAATAATAGTCAGCCCCAGATTTCAGAGTGAATTTGATCTCTGCTCTTAATTGAGCCAGGGTTTTTAATATTGAATAAGCTTGGTTTCTAAATTTCCCCATCTTGAATTAACCAGAGCCATCATTTTAAACAGCAAAATACATGCATGCCTATACAGTGAAATGGCTGGTGCTCCTGAAATAAGCACAGAAGTGGCAAACAGGATAGGTCTTGGCTCTATGTCTGCTTCTCGCAACTGAAACCTGACCCTTTGGTTTAAATATGCACTTAGTATTTGCAATCAATGAAGCCATGTGTGACTTTTGCCTTTTAAATTCAGGTGCTTTTGCACTCAGGTACTAAAAGGCTCTCAAATGACTCTGCTTCGTGTGTGTGTGTGTGTGTGTGTGTGTGTCTTCCTGCTTTGGGTACTAAAATCTGATGTAACAGTGCAGAAAGATTGGCTGAAGAAATGCCCATAGGTGCTGGCTGCAAGTTGAGGGGGGGGGTTTCTTTTCTTTTTTGTTGATTATCAGTGACAAAGATCAAATAGCCATGTCCAAAGGAGCATGACCTATGGTTGGACATTTAAAAAGTGTACATATCTTTATATGTTTTTATATAAGGCAACAGAGAGAAAGATGTTTCTGTGACATTAGATACTATTCTGTCATTTGGAAGTTTGCTTCAAGTGTCAAAAGGGTCCACAGTGAGATTCTATGAATCAATTGTTAGCTACTAAGAGGTGTACTGAAAAAGAAAGAAATGGAAATTGGTTTGAGTGTAGTACATTTGTACCATCATTTAAAACTATTCTCTTACTTTTTTGTTTTAAGATCAAAGCAGGCTGTCACACAAAGTTACTCTGTAATTTCAGTGAAGTATATTACAATCTAATAAATGTTTAATGACATAATAAAACAGACTCTATTGGAAAGTGGGAAATCAGAGAAAGGTCCATTGGACTCATCTGATGTTTATATATCTATGCCAGCATCCTGGACTTAAGTGAAGATTAACACACCACCCACTGGCTTGAGAAAGGAACTTAGTCACCTCCTGGGGACACTGATTGTTGGTGGTCCGGGAAGCAGCTATGGTTTGCCATTTTGCCAAGCTAAGAGGAAAGCCATAAACAGAGATGCAATAGCTCAGAGGTATGTGCAGTGTGTTGCTAAGGTGGGGTGTGTAATTGATAATCCTGCACTTTAAGACATCCCAGCCACATAGCAAGTCATAGTCTTGGAGGCTTGCCTTGTCTAAACACCTGTACGAAACAAAATAAAAAAAAAATCCTTCCAGTAGCACCTTAGAGACCAACTAAGTTTGTTATTGGTATGAGCTTTCGTGTGCATGCACACTTCTTCAGATACACTGAAACAGTGGCGTAGCCTGGCGTAGCGTTGTCAGCACCCGGGGCAAGGCAAGTAATTTGCACCCCCTAACCCGTGGATTTTAGCACTCAAGTCTCTTCCACTAGATTAGTGCGCCCCCCCAGATGTTGCGCCCGGTGCGGCCAGCCCCCCCCGGACCCCCCACGCTACGCCACTGCACTGAAACAGAAGTCACCAGACCCTTATATATAGTGAGAGGGTGGGGAGGGGTTTTACTCAAAGGGTGGTGGGAATGGGTGATTGGCTGATAGGTGTGGTAAACCTGTTGACGACTCTTAATGACTGCAATTGGTCTTACAGGAAAAAGCAATGGGTGAGATGGCTAAAAATAGCTTTATCATGTATAATGAGATAAGAATCCGATGTCTCTATTCAGACCAGGTCTCTCCGTGGTTTTAAGTTTGGTAATAAGTTGCAATTCAGCAACTTCTCTTTCCAGTCTATTTCTGAAATTCTTTAGTAATAAGACAGCTACTTTGAGATCTTGTCTAGAATGTCCTGGGAGATTGAAGTGTTCTCCTACTGGTTTCTCTGTCTTGTGATTCCTGATATCAGATTTATGTCCATTTATCCTTTGGCGTAGGGTTTGGCCTGTTTTTCCAATATAGAGAGCTGAAGGTCACTGTTGGCATTTGATGACCCCTGTTGTTACACTTGCGCCATTGAAGGATGACTCTCCAGGTGCTTTGGTACAGCCAAAAAGTAGATGGCTGTAATGCCGATAGGATGATCCCCACTATGTTGGGGGACAGACCTGATTTTAAAAGGCATCTTTGTTTAATTGCCATGCAGTCAGATTGCGCCATTCTGGGTCTGGGTGAGTGACCTTGTGTGAGGAGGTCTTGGGGACACCAGGAGACGCCAAGGGGGTTCTGTTGCAATGCATGTTATCTCAGAAAACTAGGGTTCCTTGGCCTGCAAGGAGCTACGATTACAACTTTGTTGCGTTCCTCCCATACCTTCTTGAGGGTCCTTGCTAGAGGGGTGTGGGAGAGAATTCAAAAATAAGTCCTTTGGGCCAGTTGGTGTGGAGGGCATCTGTGGCCTCTGCCCATGGGTGGTAGTATTTGGAGAAGAACCTTTGGTTGACAAGGTGTAAGGCAAGTAAGTCCACTTCAATTAGCCCAGATTTTCTTTCGGTTTGGTGGAATACTTTTTTTGAACAGGTTCCACTCCCTCCGTCCCTTTATATATCAGAAGGCACATTCTCTGCTGTCTTTTCAATGCCTGCTAAAGATGTTTTTCTTTCAACAAGCCTTCTAAAATCTTTATCTCTGTTGGTATCTCTCCTTGATCCAGATTTATTTCACATATGTGCTGTTGTTTGAAACTGTTTTTTTTTAAAATATTCATACTTGGGTTTGTTTTTTTTAAAAAAATGTTTTTATATATACAGTTTTTATATGTAACTGTTTTATTTATGTTACTATATTATTATATTATATTTATTATATTATATTATATTATATTATATTATATTATATTATATTATATTATATTATATTATATTATAATAGTATATGCCTCATGGGAAGCAATTCATAAATGTATTTTCCCCTTTTTTCTTTATTAAAGCAAGTAAAGTGTCTTACAGAAAACACATCATAGGTCTAACATCATAATTAATAAAAACAACAACATCAGGCTGGTATAAATGTATTAATCACCATCACCAACATCATCAAGCCTGCATCAGTAAGAGGACCATACTCCTTTCCTCCACAGGGCAGCGTAACACAGAAAACAATAACAGTTTTTTTGCTGAGAAGGATATTTTTGGAGATATCCATTTCCTACATCTCCTGGCTGTAAAATAAGAGTAGATGTTTTATCATTACCTGTAGAATCGTTACTGCAATACTATAACATATTTATGCCAAAAAGCAGATTTATTTTGCTACAACTGCTATTGAATAAGATATAAATCTTGCTGAGGCTTCATCTTTGTTAAGTTGCATTCCGCCTCCACCCCTCAAAAATACTGTGTGCTGACATTTGTGTTTTACACATAGTCAATGAATAGAGATGGGCCCTAGTCTTCAATATCTGACATGAAAAAGAATCCCACCGAAATCAGTGGAAGCGAGAGGAAGAATAAGTATTAAGTCCCTTGCATGCAGAAGTTGGAGAAATGCTATTGGGATACAGAGAGAACTGCTCAACACCTACTTCGCCTGTCTTTACCCAAAGGGAAAACAGTGTCCAACAATGCAAGGAGAGAGTTGAAGCCCAAGCTTGGTGGAAAAGGGGAATTCTGTAGACATAGTGTATCTTGATTTCAGTTAGGCTTTTGACAAAGTCTTTCATTATATTCTTGTGGGGAAGTTGGTAAATGTGAACTGGGTGAAGTTATGGCCATCTGCCATGTATGATCTAGCTGAGATTCCTGCACTGCAGGCAGTTGGACTAGAGGACCCTCAGAGCCCCTTACAACTCTACAATTCTATGATTCCTCAGATGCAAAGTCCTCGTACAACAGTAGACTTGAGGATTGAAGGTGAATCCACCAGTCCTTGCCATGTCAATCTTCTGGCACTGGAACCCACATCTTGTCCCCTGAACAACAAAGGGGGCACCTCTACTACTGGACTCTGATGACTCAGCCAGACTCCTTGAGGAATAATGAAAGAACCAATAAGCTTTCCACAAATAAGTCCCTAAAGTCTGAAATCACACTGCCTGGAAAATGCAGATGGCTGCAGAAAAAGATACAGGCCTCTTAGCTGACCAGATGCAGTATTTAGGGGGCAGGTCTTTTGTATAAACTATTCATTCCACACTATAAAGCTCTGCCAGCTGCTTTTGTTGCCTCAGCTGTCCTTGTCCTTGGTCCTTGTCCAGGGTCCTGACACTAGCTTTCCCTTAAATTTCTAGTCTACTTCAGAATTTCAATCCTACTAGACTAAATCTTCCTAGACTATCACCTTCCCTTGATGATGCACACCACAATAGACTGGAGGAATGAGAAGCCCACACCCGGAATGTTTCTTTTGCATATACTGCCCTATCGGCCATGTATACTGATCGTGTGCACTCTCAGTGTTAGATAGGTGCAGAGAAAGAGTCACTCAGTTTTAATGTATTTTTAGGCTGGCTTTTAGGGCTTTTGAGGCCTGTTCTTTATAAGATATGAAAACACAAAATACATAACATTTAAAATATATCATGGATCCCAACTGAACAGCAGCAGGAATCCATAACAATACAACAACAATTAAAAACAGTCAGTCCGGCATAATATCATTAAAATCAGATAGAAATGTTGAAAATATTCTAGCAGGAATTCAGGGAGCAGCTAAGCAATGATTTGAACTCGGCTCCATGCTGCTATACCACACTAGCACCAGTGATTGTCATTCAACACAACCTTCCGCTAACTGGTGCCATCTATAATGCCAAGCAGATGCTGTCCTCTGTAAAATATGATCCCTAAATCAAAGTGCAAATCTAACTCATCAGCTCAAAGTAATGAATTCTCTCTGGGGACAAAGGAGTTTGATCTTTTTCACTACCTCTTAGTAAGCAAGAAACTTTCTGTGTACCTACAGAGTTTTTGACAATTATTTATCGCCTTGACCTTCTTGAGATTGCCTCGGCCACTCTAATAAAAACAGTTTTCTTCACCTGCGTACATTGCTCTGCAAAAATGCTATATATCTGAATGAGACAGAAATATTACAGTCATTTATAAGCCAGGCTTCTTCTTCAGCCACAACTCAAACCACAATGGTCAAAGATACAGCGCACAGGGTTTTATTATTAATTTAAAAAGCTTCTAATTCTAAGCTTCTCAAACTGTGTTCCAGCAAAACCTGGAGTTTCTCAGAATGGTATTAAGGATCCTCAGAATATTCATGAGTGAGAACCTTAGTAATAGTATGTGCATGTCTAGATAATGTCCTGAACGAATAGAATGTATGCTGTAGAATGTGCTCCAGAATCTCCTGAAACGAGCTAGGACATATATAGTAGAATATAGGAACCCCCCCAGTTCTAAACTTCTCTCTGAATTCACTTAGAATGGTCAGCCTTAGGAAAAACCAGTCTCTGTCCCTCCCTCACTTTCATGTGTGCGCAAACACACACAATTTTCAGAATGTGGATAATTATACTTACCTACTTTGTGGTCATTGTAGAGACCCTAAGGTAATTACTGGCCTGGTGCAACATTAAGCAAAACCATAGTTTACCACAAACAAGCAAACATGCAGGGTCCTGGAAGAATACCTGCTGCTTTGCTCCTTCTGTAGTCATATTGCTGCAGCGCAGAGCTAAGACATGGTTTGGCAAGGTTTGCTATCAGAACTTGGGCTGATGGTTATTTAGCTATTTATATAATGAATATACTGCCCTTTGCACAAGCCACAGCTTGAGTCAGGTCTCTCCAGCAAACCATGTGCTGAGTGCAGAGCTTGCCCTATGGTTTTACAGTTGATCTGGGCTAGTAGGGCATTTTAAGCCAACCTACTGTTTAGGTCAGTGCAGCACAGCAGCAGAACAACCGATGGAGGAGCAAAGCAGCCATAATCTCCTATCCTGGTTGCCTGCATGTTTGTCTGCCCATAATAAGCCATGTTCTATCTTGGCATACTGTACAAACAAGATCTGCATGAAGCAATTTCCAGCCCACTTTGCTGCCGCATTATATAAGTTCTAAGTATTAAATTACTGACAAATGTGACTTACTGAAGATTCAATGTGTACACTAGATCATTACTCATTCATTCTCATAATATACACTGACTCTTGCTTCCTCCCCCCCCCATTCCCCATCGCTGTTTTCTTCTTATTGCCTTGCGTAATTGGCTCAAGACATGACCATATACAGTGGTACCTTGGATTACAGATGCTTCGGGTTATGTGTTTTCAGGTTACAGATGCGCCAAAACCCGGAAGTATTGGAATGGGTTACTTCCGGGTTTTGGTGCTCTCGCATGTGCAGAAGCGCTAAATTGCACTTTGTGCATGCTCAGAAGTGCCAAATCACATCCGCATGTGCTCAGATGCAGCGCTGCGGGCTGCAAACATGCTTCCTGCATGGATCATGTTCGCGACCCGAGGTTCCACTGTATCTGTTGCAATTCTTCCTTCCAGTATTTCATGGGAGGAGATCATTCCCTCACTCTATAACACCGGTCCTGAAAGACCTACATTGGCTCCCAGTACAGTTTTCAAGCACAATTCAAAGTGTTGGTGCTGACCTTTAAAGTCCTAAATGGCCTTGGCCCAGTATACCTGAAGGAGTGTCTCCACCCCCATTGTTCAGCCCAGACACTGAGATCCAGCTCCGAGGGCCTTCTGGTGGTTCCCTCAGTGTGAGAAGTGTGGTTACAGGGAACCAGGCAGAGGGCCTTCTCGGTAGTGGTGCCCGCCCTGTGGAATGCCCTCCCATCACATATCAAGGAAAGAAACAACGACCTGACTTTTAGAAGACATCTGAAGGCAGCCCTGTTTAGGGAAGTTTTTAATGTTTAATGTTTTATTGTGTTTTTGATATTCCGTTGGGGGGGGGCACCAAGAGTGCCTGAAGAGGCCCAGCCGGATGGGTGGGGGTATGTATGTATGTATGTATGTATGAATAAATAAATAAATAAATAAATAAATGATAATATACTCCCTCCACAAAGGATGCCACACTTTTAATATGCTTCTGCAGAAAGCAGGGTGAGTACAAATACAGTGGTTTCAGTAATGATTTGATTAGGGCTCTACTGTGCTCTCTGAGCAGAACACTTCACATTGTACATGCATGCATGAATGCACAGACACACACAGAGGCACATTTAAAACATATCTGATCTATTTTTTTTCTATCATGGGATAATTCCTACCATAACTACTATAATCAGTCTCCAGGACCTGAGCAGTTCCAAGATTCACCTATGACTGACTGGAGGGCCACTGACAATTGCTGCTCTACATGAACTAATTATTACTAAGGTTTGTGCATTTTGTGCTTTATAAATGTTTGTTTCCTGCCTACTGTGATTTACAGAATAGTTCCTCATGCTTTTATATTTGTCTCTGCCCTGGTTTAAGAAGCTAACAATAGTAAATGCCCACTAGGGCATAAAATGACAAGGTCAAATTTAGGACAGCCAGACATTAAAAAGGTGTCTTTTACTGAAACTGACAGGCTGTGATGTGATCTTTCTATCTGCCTTTAACAGGATGTCTTTTATTTTACCTGGGCAAACCAGTCCAGAGTTACAGGAAAATGTGAGGTAAAATCAGGCAAGATACAGCTTGATTATCACATGATGACTAAAGCATTAAGTGAGGCCCTAATAACAGATGGAAATTCCTTATATCCTCATGTGCCTCAAACACAAAAGTTTTTAGTGGGGCCGGTTCACTTATTTAAGCTTCAGGTCATGAAGTAGTAAGGAATCATAAGGAATCATAAGCATAAATGAACCAGCTGTGCCAGAGCTAAATTTACTGCTATTAAAATTCAACAGGCCCAATATTTCACTGCATATTTCACCATTACTGGCTTCACTACCCCCTCCACACAATTTTTTTAGGGCGTAATATTTGTGAATATACCTCTTTGACATCAATAGCATTTACTTGTGAGTAAAGGCATCTTGCATAGGGTAAGTGTGTCAAACTGTGCTACTACCAAATGTTATGGCCATGCTAAAGGCAGAATATCAAGATATTTTGGATCACGTCATCCCAGAACATCTGTCCTGCAGATTGATGGGAGCTATAGTTCAAAACATCTAGAGGGCACCTGGTTGGGGAGTCTCTAGACACTTAATTCTCAACCTGGAGGCCAACCTTTTGGAAAAGCCTTTGTTTAGGTGTGAGGAAGAGCGTAAAGTTGACCCTCTTCAAATATTTCAGTGAGTTACCTTTGTTCTTTCTGCCTCTCACTACCGACAACCTGTATGCACCTTTGTGTTACTTGATAGTTACATGATAGCAACCAAGGGACAGCAAAGGGAGAAATATTATTTTTTGTCTGACCTCTCACTTCATTGAAACTTAAAGCCCCAGGAATAGGCAATATGCTTTGGACTACAACTCCCATTATCCCTGACCATTGGACATGCTAGCTGGGGCTGATGGGAGCTGAAGTCCAACAACATCAAGAGGGTGCCATGTTTGTTATCACGGCTGCAGCAGACAGAGGACAGAGCTTATCAGTCTAAACTTACACTATTAGTGCACCTAGCAGTATCACCGTTTCCAATTCCAGGACAAGAGTAAATTTCACCATGCATTCTTCATACCTGACCCAAATGCACTTTCCATTACATAGGAGGGCATGGAGAAAGGTTGTGTATATGTCTCTCTGTGTTTTGTGCTTTCTAAAAGATTTATTGCAACTTCATTGCTGCCAGAGTGCTAACTGCCCAAGTTTGAGGCCTTGAACTATTACTATGTTGCAGGCCTGTTTATCAGCAACTGCTTGGTGATAAGATTCAGAAAGGGGAGAGAAAGAAGGCTGCTTTTAATATTTATAGCCAGGGCCTGGATCAGATAAATTCATTTTTGATTGGTCTGGGAAACAGCATGCTGCAGCTGAAGGTTCTAGTCGGTGAAAGATAGGCAGTTAACTGTCATTTGGGACTGTCAATTGGGAGTTAACTGTCAGTTGGGAAAGTTAGCAGATGACGGAGGTGTGAGGCAAGAGAAGAGGAGACTGAAGTGAAAGTAGACAAGCACAGAGCTGAATATTAAGCGATCCATCCCCAGTGTGAATTAACAGTACTGTGCTGGAGAAGATAGTAAAAAGGGAGACAGTGACTGGGTTGTTTTTGTTGTTATTTATTATGCAGTCTTCACCCTAAGGTCCAGGGCGTGTTTGCAATGTTAAAACACAACATGAAACAGTTTAAAATACAGTGGTACCTCGGGTTACAGACGCTTCAGGTTACAGACACTTCAGGTTACAGACTCGACTAACCCAGAAATAGTATCTCGGGTTAAGAACTTTGCTTCAGGATGAGAACAGAAATCGTGCGGCGGCAGTGGGAGGCCCCATTAGCTAAAGTGGTACCTCAGGTTAAGAACAGTTTCAGGTTAAGAACGGACCTCCAGAACGAATTAAGTTCTTAACCTGAGGTACCACTGTAAAGGTCTTACCGGAAGGTTACTCAAGCATGTTTTTGAAAACCAAGTAGCCATTAGTACAACCAGAAGCAGCTGGACCAGATTGTAAGTGAATTTGACTGGGACAGAGACTTAGGGAATTTGGCCAGAGAAATGAGCCTTTTAAAGGACGTTGTCATCAACAGGGTATTTTAAGTCTTTAGAAACTGTCATCAAGGGCATACAAAACTGCAATGTATCAGGATCCCCTAGTAAACAATTTTAGTTAATAGTTCCATCCCATCTCTAGTGCTGCTGTTCATGTCACACCTAACTATATTATATCAAGCTACTAGGACAGGCATAGGCAAACTCTGGCCCTTCAGATGTTTGGGACTACAATTACCATCATCCCTAGCTAACAGGACAAGTGGTTAACAGGACCAGTGGTCAGGGACAATGGGAATTGTAGTCCCAAACATCTGGAGGGTCGGAGTTTGCCTATGCCTGTACTAGGAAATTTCAAAGGCATTTTAAGGGAATGGGTGGCAGCAGAAAAGGGTCACATTGAGAAACTCTTGAGTTATGGATAGGGAGACCCATGGAACCCTGCATTATAAAAAATTAAGAAGCACAAATACTTAAATTGTGTTTATAAAAAGTGAGAATAAAGTTTCACCAGAGGTGGTGGCAGTGGAGACAAAATGAGAATTCATGGTAAATTCTGCCTCCATATTGTATGGCTCTCAAACAAACCAACAAAAACAGGTTAGTACCTGATGACATAACAATGTCTCTTTGATACCCATCCTGAGACTGGCCTGACATTGTCATCATTTCTGAAGAAGGATCCTACAAAACAACACTCTTGCAAGCATATCTATGCCACTTGCTTAATAACCATGGGAAGCTGCCTTATAGAAGGTCACATACTTTGTGTCCACCTAGCCCAATATTGTCTATTCCAACAGGCAGCTGCTTTCCAGAGTCTTAGGCAGACGCTTTTTCCATCACCTGCTACCTAACAGGAGATGCCAGGAACTGAGTCTGCAGCAGGCCTCAAATAAAACATATCCTCTTCTATTTAAGGTATGTTCAAGTCCCTGAGTCATTCCCTTTACTGTATCTCTTCCCAGAAATTGATGTAAAGCAGAGAGCATCTTAATAATAATAATAATAATAATAATAATAATAATAATAATATAGCTACTCTTTTATCCTCCAACATATAGACCCCTTCCTTCTTTCCTTCTGGTCCTGAAGCAGCAAGTTCCCATTTCCCCTCTGTTAAATAAATCAGAAGGCATGAGCCTATTTGGGTGTTCAGTTGAGTAAGGGATTATCCTTGGGATCCAGTTTATGATCTTAACCTTTGTTTATTTCAGTGTCATGGGATATGTCAATTTCTCACATCCTAAGGTGTCATCCCTGAGCCTGCTGGATTTGTTTGGGGATTAAAATTTAAAACCCATCTCAGCCTCCCTCTTGAAATGACAGCAGTACAGCATTCAGATTCAGAGTCTAAGTATTAGTGAAAATGTCCAACCAATTTAAGAAATCTGCCATTAAAATTCTAGTCAATGAATCCTACATGCACCTGTAGCTCACCTTACATGAGTGAATAATTACACAACATGGTATTTGTGAGTCGGAGAGCTTTTCCTTGAGGACTTTCATGTTCATGAGCAGAAGGCCTTTTGCTTCTACTTCACCTGCTTGTTGAGTGCTGATGTTTTATGCATTGCCTTCTCTTACCAGGTAATCTCTTGCTGATTATAGTTAGCAGTATGGTCAGAGCTGATTTTTCAGCATAAATAAAGCTCGAAAAGACCCATCTACAACAGCTACACTGTGCCTTTTTGCTAAAAACCAAGCACAACAGAGAAGTACATGGCAATGAAGTCACTCACTCTTCCTTTACGTGTATTTGGATGTTTAAAAGATGGCAGGGTTTATTCACAATCGCCAATATCTATTGACTATTAATCTTGAGATTACTGCTGGTAATGAACGCCTCTGCAGGTAAATGGATTTCCATTTCAAAGTAATATTTTCATTACCTTTGAAACAGAGCATGAAAGATCACTCTTTAATGCACTTATCTGTTCATCCAAACTGTAATTTAAATGGAAATATTTTTACAGGTCATATAGCCTGCTGTATAAGGCACAATAAATTCACTAAGCTTTAAATGCCTCTTCCTAGTAGGGAAAAGAGTCCAAACCAATCTAAAACATTAAAGCATACCAAATATTGGCAAGGTACTATTTCCTTACTTAGCTTGACCTCAGCTGGTACAAAATGTAATAAACATATACTTAAGGGCTCATCTTTCCTCCTCTTGATCCTAATTCCGGCATATACTAATAGCTGATAATGCAGATTTTTTGTTGTTGTTCATTATTGCTCGGGAAGAGGGTCACATTGGAAAGGCCTCTTGCATTACTCATGCACTGCTTGTCAGCACACAGACTGGAGCAAGATTACCAATACAGCTGTCTAATTTTGCTGAGACAGTTGATGTAAGCACTTGAATATTCGCTGCCTGCACAACCAGAAGCCAGCACGTTGGAAAAACATAAGAGAACTATAGCTTTTTCTTGTATGACCCCATGTGATTGTGAAAAATGGGGAAGAGATGCGCTTTTCTTGCCCAGACATATGGTGGTAACATGCAAGACTAATCTAGGACCTGTATGCTACAATTTATTACATAAGGGTGGTTTGCATATACGCACGCAGGGACGCTTGCTGTCTGAAATGGCATCGAGATGGTGGTACCCAGCACTGTGCCAACACAGGCTGAACATGAAACTATAGGCAGCTGCCTCAGAACCACAAGGAAGAAGCCAAGGACTGGTCCACGTAACTGAAATTTCAACAGTCTTCTTTCCAATCGTCTGAATGTCCAAAGCGATGCTCCAGAGTCTTGTCCCACATCTTGCGCCTTCTTTCTCTAATGCATAGATCATAGAATCATAGAGTTGGAAGAGACCACAAGGGCCATCGAGTCCAACCCCCTGCCAAGCAGGAAACACCATCAGAGCACTCCTGACATATGATTGTCAAGCCTCTGCTTAAAGACCTCCAAAAGAAGGAGACTCCACCACACTCCTTGGCAGCAAATTCCACTGTCGAACAGCTCTTACTGTCAGGAAGTTCTTCCTAAGCCTTTAAGTCTCACAATCCACCAAACTGCTTATGTGAATATTCTGTCCCAGTTTTACCTGCTACCTGGTTGATTCTATCACCCCATCTATCATTTGTTTGTCCAGGCAAAAAAACAGCAACGGCAACAGCAATGTTGTTATTATTATTGTAAGTACAAAGGTGAGCCAAAGTGACTTACAGACACAATATAAACACTAAAACTAATTACAACAAACACAACCAATAAAAGAAGGTAAAGAAAATTGCTTAAGCCTCTTTATATATGTTGATGGACTAGTTGCATGATCAAATATTTGTCATGGGTGATGTATATGAACTAAAGACTAAAGACACAATGCTAAACTTCCCACCCAGCTTTTCCTACATCACCCATGGCAAATATTTGATCATGCAACTAGTCCACCAACATATACAAAGAGGCTTGTGTATGAACTAAAGAAGGGATGTGGATGGCGCTGTGGATTAAACCACAGAACCTAGGTCTTGCTGATCAGAAGGTCAGAGGTTCAAATCCCCGCGACGGGGGGTGAGCTTCCGTTGCTCGGTCCCTGCTCCTGCCAACCTAGCAGTTTGAAAGCACCTGAAAATGGAAGTAAATAAATAGGAACCGCTCCGGCGGGAAGGTAAACAGTGTTTCCGTGCACTGCTCTGGTTTTGCCAGAAGCGGCTTAGGCATGCTGGCCACATGACCCAGAAGCTGTACGCTGGCTCCCTCGGCCAATAAAGTGAGATGAGTGCCACAACCCCAGAGTCGGCCACGACTGGACCTGATGGTCAGGGGTCCATTTACCTTTACCTTTTATGAACTAAAGAATATTTTTATAAGGGCTGGATATATGTTTGTACCTACAATGCCATTTATGGAACTGAACAACATCTAAGCAATAGAGGAGAGTTCAACAACTATAAACCCCCTGAGTCAAGCATGGTCCTCAGAGATGCCACCTGGCCTCTAATTTAGCAATCTAAGAGCAACAAAAGCGTGCACAAAGCATTGTCATATACCAATTTAGATTGGTGTTTTGGCTGGCCACTGTTCTTATACTCTTCTCAAAATGGTGCTTCCAGAAGTCTACTTCCTAAATACAGCAATATAAAATAATCTATGATTATCTTTAATCTTATTATAGAAGGGGTGGCTAACTTCCCAGTTCAGGAGCCTGACCCTGCCTCCAAGCACCTATGACCCAACTGATTTTGGCAGCAAAAATAAAAGCATAAATTAGACACAGCATTGGAGTGGGCAGAGCCCAGCATTTAATGAGGAGATAGTGGGTGACAACACTTTTCCTCAGCTGATCCGCATGAATCAGCCGAGTGTAGAGGCTGTGTGTCTGTGTTCCTGTGTATATGCTCTGCCTTTGCATCCATGACAGAGTTTGCATGTGATAGTGTGAAGTGACCACATCCACTTTTGGCCACACACACACTGTAGGCATGAGGCTCCTCAGGATTGGCCAAAGGTGAATGTAGACCACAGGTCAAAATAAGGTAGCCATCCTTGATTCGAAATATGCAGAGGTGAATGGCATCTTGTTGGAAAACAGGATATGCAATATTAAGAGCGGATCACAAAATTTGGCATAACTTTGTATTATGTTGTGTTTACTAGCATATTTGCTCATTAAAGCTGCATTGCTTTATTTGTCTTAATTGTTGGACCCAATTAACTGTCAAATGCAACCCCAGGATACTTCTTATCCTGTGAATTTTAAATACAGAGGTGTACAGAAATCTATTCTTTTATAAATTTCAGGAAAAAGCCTGCTGTGTTATGTCTGTCATTTAAACCTTTTTGATTAATCCATATCAATCAAAGATCATTAATGGCAGTAAATTGTGCGT
This sequence comes from Podarcis melisellensis, assembly GCF_964234715.1. Lineage (NCBI taxonomy): Eukaryota > Metazoa > Chordata > Lepidosauria > Squamata > Lacertidae > Podarcis > Podarcis melisellensis. The sequence continues at coordinate 84,002,721 of NC_138531.1, forward strand.
TTTGATTTTTCAATTAAATAGCAGGATCAGATGAAGCACAAACTACAAAGAGATGATTCTTTAATGGCTTCATAATTGCATTATGATTTTACAGCTGCAATAAAAAAATGAATTACCACAAGGCAAAATAAGCATAGAATCACTGGGATAATATGAAAAGGGCTTCCAATTCGTTTTAAAGTAATTCCATTATCCATTCCTTGCACAGATATTCACACATGAATTTGCAATCCCTGGAAGAGCCAAATATTAATTCATTGCCCCCCCATAATTCTAATTAATAATGAAGAAATAAAATTAATAATAAGTTTTAAATACCTGATGAAGCTCCCTCTGTGGGGGCTATTCCATAGTTTAGGTACTACAACTGAAAAGGCCACCTCTGTCTCTCAACTCCACCAGATACACTTTTGACCTCAAAACTCAAATCTTGAACAGATGCATACAGAATAAGATGGTTCCTGATAAAATTTTGATACCAGGCCATTCAGGGCTTTAAAGAGAAAAACCAGTGCCTTCAATGAACCCCCAAAACAAACTGAAAGCCAGTGAATCTGGCAAAAAACATAGTATACTATACTACCAACTCCAGGTACAACCCAAGATACAAACCACCTCATTCTAAACTGACAGAAGTTTCTGGACTGTCTTCAATGGTAGTCCCAAGTGCATTGTAGTAACTGGAAATCCAGTATGTTAACTGAATGAGAAATGTATTTTATATTGAAGGGAGTAGTTTGAATGTACAGTGGTACCTCGGTTTACGAACTTAATCCATTCCGGAAGTCCGTTCTTAAACCAAAGCCGTTCTTAAACCAAGGCACACTTTCCCTAATGAGGCCTTCCACTGCTGGTGCCCTTCCACCATTCGGCTTCCATTCGTAGACCGAGATAAAGTTCACAAACCGGAACACTACTTCTGGTTTTGCGGAGTTCATAAACCGAATAGTTCGTTAACGGGGCTGTTTTTAAACCAAGGTACCACTGTACTGAAATTCTTGTAAGTACAGGGAGACCTTAGATTAAAATTCTTCACTATGTTGAGCAGAACAGTACACCTAATGGATAATGTTGGACGCTTCAATATTACAAAGCATCATTGGCAAACATTTCAAAGAAAACAGCCCCATAAGCAGGCACATTTAATCCAATACCTTTCTTGCCAAATAACACTGAAAAGATTCTTATAACTTCAAAATTCAGCAATCTACTAATATGGTTAATGTTGATTTTTGAATAAAAAGACCTGATAGTTAATTATCTGTGTATTTCCTAAGTAAATGTAAGTTCATAATCAGCAATACTGAAGATTCTTTGATGTTCAGATATTTAAGCAGATATTTCCCTCTCAATTCAGATACATAGTATATTAAGTATAACAATGCAAAATGAAACGCAAATGTAGCTGTCTTGATCCATAAGTGCGAAAATCCACAGCCTTTCCTAATATAAAGACTGCCATGCAACTCTAGTTCTGCTCACTGCCTAACCAGAAACATGGGTAACTGCTGGAATTCGTTTCTAAAAAGTTGGAGGTCAGCCTTTGCTGTTTTGTTGCAGGATTCTAGGTATAACCAGCAACTTGCAACAAGCTGGTAGAAACTAATGCAATCTATTCCGTGTCTTGATCTCGTATTTGAGACTAAATGCAGACTTTATTGCTATACCGAACCAAATTTTGTTATTTCCTCCACTCCCTGCTTTGTCTAAAATCCAGTCTGATAAAGAGCTCTGGAAAGCTCTTTTATGTCTTCTGCTTGATGAAGATACTCTCCAACTGCAGGACTTTAAAGGGTCTACCTTGAGCCATCGTCTACCAAACTTCTATTGTGGAAACATTTTTCAACTGATGTTCATATTTTAGATGTTCAGCTATGGCAAATCAAGCTAAACAGAATCAGAATGGTTAGAGACCATAGAATAATAAGAAATCCAAGAATTAAACGTGAGTGTTCCTATGCACTGATATTAACTCAAAATTCTTTGTACCCACCCTTTCAGAACTGAAGCAAAATTATAATAGAATTTCTTTAAAAAGATAGCATTTTCAAAGACTGAAAGAAAGATGCTTGGATGGGCAGAACTGTTGTTATTTATCCCATTGTCAGCCTTCACTTCAGTACAGAAACAGCCATGAGTGGAGTCATACTTGAAGATGTAGACCATGTAGTTCAGATCAATGAAAGGGTCATTGATAGCCACAACCTCAACTTTACCAGAGTTCACTGCAGCTCTGGTGACCAGACGGCCAATGCCGCCAAATCCATCAACTCCGATTTTCACCATTTCATCTCTGGAAATTGTGCTCCCAAGGGGTCCCTGACCTAACTCCAGTTCGTTGATCATGCTCTGATTTTTTAAAAAATGTGTCTTGTTAATTGTGTTCACATACAGGGCTGTGTTTTAATATTTATTGAATGGGCATGATCTACCACGGCATTACAAAGTATGGTGTGGAATATCAGGATCATGTTCTAGATGCACGGGTGGCCCAGATTCTTCCAGGTTCATTTCAGGGTGCCAGTGCTTACTCAGAAAACCCACAATGGCCTGGGTTCGCCAAAGAGCTCCTCTCTTTATTTGGCTGGTTAAACAATCTATGGCCATTTTAATGTGCATGTGGAAGAGGGAGTTATTGGTTGTTGCTGTTGTTATGATTGTTGTTGTTGTTGTTTAGTCATTTAGTCATGTCCGACTCTTCGTGACCCCATGGACCAGAGCACACCAGGCACTCCTGTCTTCCACTGCCTCCTGCAGTTTGGTCAAACTCATGCTGGTAGCTTCGAGAACATTGTCCAACCATCTCGTCCTCTGTCGTCCCCTTCTCCTTGTGACCCCAATCTTTCCCAACATCAGGGTCTTTTCCAGGGAGTCTTCTCATGAGGTGGCCAAATATGTTTTGTATTTTCATGCTGTAAACTGCCCTGTGATCTTCAGATGAAGGGTGGTAGATATATGTAAGTTTATGTTGTTATGTTATGATGTTATGTTATGTTATGTTTTATGTTATGTTATGTTATGTTGTGTTGTGTTGTGTTGTTATGTTGTTATGTTATGTTATGTTATGTTGTTATGTTATGTTGTTATGTTATGTTATGTTATGTTGTGATGTGATGTTATATTATATGTTATGTTATGTTATGATTTCAGTTTCTAGTTTCACCACCCCACTGCCATTGTTGCCTGCTGCTCTTCCTCTGCCTAATTGCTACCACCTGCTTGCTTATCAGGCACAGCCAATGAGCAAGCAGACAGTGGCAGCTACTTCTTCCCTTTCTCACCAGCTTTGTGATTTGCATCCCTATGGACCAGAGTGAGAGGCAAGTGAACAAACAGGATACAGTGGTGAAGAAGAAAAGCAGGCCCAGAGGGTTCTTGCTGGTGGGCACACAACTGAGGGGAGGGCCCTCGACAGGTGTCCAGCCATGCTAACCGTTGATGCCAACCCTGCTTGCCATGAGGAGGGGCAGGTGTCCCAAGGCTGAAGAATGAACTTTACCCTGAGATATGCAGCACTACTTCTTTACTGGTCTACTGGAGGCAGAGGAGAAACAAAATGAACAAGATCCAACTCTTCTGCATGGCCTTCAGATCAACTGGCTAGTCTTGTTTTCTTACAGTGGTCCTGCTTTTTTATGGTTTCACTGGAGGGATTTATTCACATTTGTTTACTTTGTCTTATTTGCTACTGTACAGTACCTTGAGTAATGTACTAGTGACACTTTGACACAACAACACAATTCTTTTAATATATGAAATCGTTGTAATTGGCTTTCTATATATATGTTGTTGTTGATGCTCTTGCTGTTAAATTGCTTTAAGTTATTTCATGGGAAACCATTCATAAATGGAATTAAATAAACAGTACACTGCACCAGCTCACATTTTACTAATGAATTTTGCTTATTGCAGAACAGGCCTCTGTGGCTTATGAACTCACCCTACGAGCCAGAAAATGTGGCCAGCTTGGCAACCACCCATGTTTTGCAACCCCAGGCAGGCAACAAAAGCCGGATATTTTATGACGCTTCCTTGTGTGCTGTCTTACATATACTATGAATAGTATATGAGTGACAACATTCTGCCTGCACCAATGCACCTTCTCCTCTCCAAGGCCCACAAATTTCTAATTTCATTTCAACAGACTTTCAGAATCTTTCCAATAGCCCTGACATTTTATGCTGTGGGTTAAACCACAGCGCCTAGGACTTGCCGATCAGAAGGTCAGCGGTTCGAATCCCCATGACGGGGTGAGCTCCCGTTGCTCAGTCCCTGCTCCTGCCAACCTAGCAGTTTGAAAGCACGTCAAAGTGCAAGTAGATAAATAGGTATCGCTTTGGTGGGAAGGTAAACGGCATTTCCGTGTGCTGCTCTGGTTTGCCAGAAGTGGCTTAGTCATGCTGGCCACATGACCCGGAAGCTGTACGCCGGCTCCCTCGGCTAATAAAGCGAGATGAGCACCGCAACCCCAGAGTCGGTCACGACTGGACCAAATGGTCAGGGGTCCCTTTACCTTTATCTATACAGAGCTTATACTAATATGTCAAGTAATATTTGTAAATAAGGCAAAGATCCACTTTGTGTCAGGCAGAATTCAGGGCCAGTCAGTATTTCTAATTACCTACGTGTCATTTTCTTATAGTTGGCTGCTTTTCTGATGTCAGGCTGATGGTTAGGAAACTGAATGGTGCTCTATACAATCCCAGCTCTGAAGAGGGAGGAAAGAATTTGCTTTCAGCACATGCCAATTCTACAGCTTTGCATTTTCATTCTAGACAGATTTCATACAGCAACTGCAGCTAATTGTTATATGGGGTGATCATCACTGATATTGTATTGTGCTACTTTACATCAAATTATGATAGATAGAAAGATAGATAATTTTCTAGACACACTTGGATGCAAACAGGCACACATAAAATAAACACCTGGAGTCCCGTGCTTAGTTCCAGGCACCACAATTTAAGGAGGATATTGACAAGCTGGATGTTCCCTTCCTTCTCTCCTCTGCATCCCCTTTACTCTGGAGGGCCCCCCAACTCCTGCAACATACTTTGAGAGTGCATGGGGAGGAATGTTCTGTTGTGAAAAAGGAAACCTGTTGTGTGAGCAGAACAGACACGCTGGATTCAACCCTGTGCTGTTTTTCAACATATGGGCTTAATTGTACTAGAGAACTCTTCTGCAAAACCCCAGTTGCAAACATGCTAAATGTCAGATTTTCCAAAAATACAAAGCATGGCTTGTGGTTGTCTGCATTAAGTAAAGAACATCAACTCCTAGAGCTCAACATGATCCCCAAGCATGATTTTTCTGTCTCATTCTTTACAGCTACAATACACAGCTGAGCCTGCTTATTCACATAGAGCCAATCTGACTGCTGTTGAGTAAGTGGGTTGTAGACTATGGACTTAATGAATAACTGCAGCAAAGGAAAATGAAAGGGGAGAAATTTTCACCTTGAGTCTACATCAATATTTCCCCATTTAATCTGTATAGCCTGCTATTTTCAATTTAGCCTCCCCCCATTCCAATCATAGCCTGACTGTTTATCTACTTCCCATTAATGAATTATAAATAAACTTGATAATTAAAAGCTGGTATTTACAATCCTTGCTACGCAGCCCTTGTGCAATAAATGGGTGATGTGAGTGAGGCTGTCGTTCTGCATTACATGCCCCTGTTTAAAACTCAGTGGTTTTTTTTGACAGCATTACCAAGGTTTATCAGTAGCAATGGAAATGAAGGAATGGCAACATCTTATTAATGCTTATAAATGACTTGCCCTCATCTGGTTACTCATGATTTTAAGTCTCTGTAATAAAACAGTAGATTGCCAAGTACCAAAAAGGCAATGTGGCACACACAGGTTCTACATTGAAGTAGCTTCCACTGTTGTGCAATACACGTCCACACAATATCTCTCTCTCTCTCTCTCTCTCTCTCTCTCTCTCTCTCTCTCTCTCTCTCTATATATATATATATATATGATTGTATGTGTCTGTATATGTATGTGTGTGTGTATCTATCTCTCTATTCCCTCTCTCTCTCTCTCTCTCTCTCTCTCTCTCTCTCTCTCTCTCTCAGGTAAATCCTGCTTTCTCCAAGGAACCCCGAGCAAGGTATAAAGTGTACTCCCATTTCATTCACACAACAATGTTGGATGATAGTTTATGTTCAGGGATAATGATTAGCTCAACGTTCTACCCCTGGCCCCATACTCAAGGCAGGCTCATGGCTAATGAACCTGGGCCTCCATAGCATGGCTGCATTCATATATAATTTTAAGCCAAAGTGGAGCTTACCATGACTGTGCTGGCTCCCTTAGAGGCTGCAGCTGCCTTGCTACATCTGCTTTCCCAAATATCATTCCCACTGAAAGGTTGCAACAGGCTAGGTTCTCACAGAACAAATGAGGAGATCAGTGGCTACACATTTTACCTCATTTCTCAGGTTCTACAAGGGTTACAGGCTTTCTTTCTTTCTTAACACATGGACTAGAGTCTATTTGTTGCTTATGAAACTCTGTATACCTCCATGTAAGATCTGTTCAACAGCAGAACCAACTGCCTCAGAAGGTGATGGACTCTCCTTCATTGGAGGTTAGATGGCCATCTGTCAGGGATTCTTTAGCTGTGGTTACTGCAGAGCTCTGTTGGTGCCAATAAGCTTCATCAGACCAGAAGTGCTTAAACGGGCAAGCGCAGAACCAGACCATCTACTGTCCTAAGTGCCACTAGCTTCATTTGCAAAAGCACTGATTGGCATGTATTTAAATTAAGTTTCTGTATACAGGAATAGTAGGAAGAAGCAGGCATAGCCCAGTCAAGACATAGAATAATAGAATCTCAGAACTGTAGAGTTGGAAGGGATCCTGAGAGTCATCTAGAGCAACCTCCTGCAATGCAGGAATCTCAACTAAATCATTGAATTATGTTCCTATTTGTTTAATAAGGTTTACTCACAGATAACTATGCAGGCTTATTCTGTAAAAGGCTCATATGCATGTTGAAAAAGGCTGCCATATCTCAGGTGTGTGACAGTTAATGATCCATGAAATGGCATTAATCCAGAACAAAACTCATCCTGGTGTGCTGCAGAGAAGTTTGTCGTGCTCTTCTCCTTAAAGCCTGTTGCAATTCCAATCATGCATAATGGGCCACTGGTGTATGATAACACCATTTTGTGGATCTGGGTAAGCAGCAAAAAGAAGAGGCACAAGACCTGGCTGTTTTGCTTCATATATGCCCCAGGGGTTGCTCAGCTTTCTTTGTTTGACTTTCTGCAGTGTGTTCATATTACACTTTGCAGTAGGATTTCCTCTTCACTTTCCCAGGGAATGACTGGAGAGTGCATCCTCCTTGGGGAAACTATTATAGGAGAAGTCAGCATTTGAGGATTCCTGGTCTGAGGCCATGACAGTAAGCAGCAAGGATCCATTTTCAACAGAGATAGCTAGCTTGAGGTGGCAAGTTATGATGCAATCGGTGGGACTTGAACTGTTATGCTACAACATTTTCATATAAATCCTCATTGGGGGTTACTTATCATTGTGTTGTTGTTTAGTCGTGTCCAACTCTTCATGACCCCATGGACCAGAGTACGCCAGGCACTCTTGTCTTCCACTGCCTCCCACAGTTTGGTCAAACTCATGTTGGTAGCTTCGAAAACACTGACCAACCATCTCATCCTCTGTCGTCCCCTTCTCCTTGTGCCCTCAATCTTTCCCAACATCAGGGTCTTTTTCAGGGAGTCTTTTCTTCACATGAGGTGGCCAAAGTATTGGAGCCTCAGCTTCACGATCTGTCCTTCCAGTGAGCACTCAGGGCTGATTTCCTTAAGAATCGATAGGTTTGATCTTCCTGCAGTCCATGGGACTCTCAAAAGTCTCCTCCAGCACCATAATTCAAAAGCATCAATTCTTTGGCAATCAGCCTTCTTTATGGTCCAGCTCTCACTTCCATACATCACTACTTATCATTAGCCCCACAATTTCCAGCAAAGTATCTTCTCTCTTTTACTACTTTTGTTCCCCATAAAAACCACCCTCTTTCACTTCAGTTTATCCTTTTTGTGTGTGCATAAGCAGATATCATTTCTAGATTTCACATTTTGGTCATGAAAAACAGTGCTTTGTACTTTTAATTAGTGTGTAGCAGCACAGATTCAACATATGCAGCTTTTCATGTTAATGAGCTAGTACAATTGGAGAAGCTGCCCAATCTATAATCTGCATGCTATTAAAAAGGGGAAGAGATATCTTTTCAGTCAAGATTTGGCAAACCTGGTCAAGATATGCATGTTGCCAACATCTTCTTGGCTGCAACTCCCCAGCCATGAATTATGCTCTGCATAACAGGAATTAGAAACTGACTGAGCCAAGTAACAAAGGCAACATTTAGCATGATAAATAGGTGGACTTGGTCATCATTTAAGGATGCAGTTCCATCACAGGAAACAGCATCAGTTGGGAACTATTACAGAATAAGGCTGCAGCGTTATCTGTAAATGATCCCCATTAAACAAAGAGGAACATACTTCAATGCAAACATGTACAGGATTGCAATATAAGGCTGCAACCATAATACAATAGGCTCAAATTCCATTTACTTCAATCAGATCCATAAGATTGCACACACAATGGGCCCTGAAAGAAATCTATATCGTAATGTACTTAGGGATTTTTCAGTATTGGTACAACTGCTGACAATGATCGTCTGAGCTACCCTAATGTGTCAGAGGGCTGGAGCAGACAGAAGGATCTTTGGATGCCAGTAGCAAAGCTAATCAGAGGTAGAGGATAGGGTAAAATGGAGGCAAGCCCATGGAAGCAGAAGGGCTAAAATGTGGTGTGATTCAGAGGATTGAAAGTGACATAAAAACACCAGAGACAGGATTCAGAGATGAAGACAAGCTGGGAAGAGAATGGGCAAAGGGAAGGGGAACACATGATCAGGAATTCCAAAGAAAAAGTAGGCTAAATGTTCACATGTGGATTTAAAACAATGACCTAAAAATCTTCAAAAGCAGGCTTAACAGATCCTACCCTCCACCTGGACTATCTGACTATGCTAATATCCACTACTGAAGCATTTTAGATAAAGGAAAGCTGTCCTTATCTTTGTGGAATGCTGAGCAATGCTGAGAGTTACAGTAAAATTTCAGAACTGGAAAAAAGCATCCATTTGCCGACATGTGGGCTGAGTTCAGATGTTGCAGAGACAAACCATTTGACTGTAGTCAAAACCATGGTTTCCAGTCCTGGAGCAGAGACCAACTATGAGGTACAGTATGATGTAAGGGGAATCAGGGCGTGTAAGAACAGAAGGAAAGGGGAAGAGGGAGCCCATTATCTTATTGCAGTAAAGTGTTGCCCACTCACAATGCCCAATCCATGCTTTGGCCACAATAAGTGAATCAAGGCACTTGATTGAAACATGCCAAAATGAATTTATCTTAGCAATCTACTCCAATACTAAGATGATTTTTCCTCTCCCTCAGACATAAATCTGTATGTAGAAAGCGCTGAAAGCAAGCAACAAGCTCTAACCTATATTTTGTCTAATATATGATTTTTTTTCCTATCACATATTGTGTTGCCAGGAAAAAAGTAAATAAGTAAATAAAGAAAGTTATTACAGAGTTATTCCTGAAGCCATAATTTTTTTTTAAAAAAAACTATGAGTAAATGAAACTTGCAGTCCTTTAGGGATTATCATAAATCCACATTCTGTCCCCAAGTGCTAGATTTAGTGTTTGGGCCTTTGAATTAGCTGGGGGGGAGGGAGTGTAAAAAGCTCATGCAGAGACACAGCTGCCTTTTGGCTATGCATCCAGACAGGCTTGTTGGCAACAGAGTTTCCCCCTAAAAGGTGACAATTGACTTTCAAATGATAATCCACTGCCAATTCAACTATTTTCTCCTCCAGAAATCAAAAGAATTTCTATCCAGTGCACCTGCAGGAAGAAGGTCAGCCATACTTTTAATCTCTTCATTTAAAGCACTCCCCCCCACAAAAAAACTGGTGGATTTACTTAAGCAAAATATGTATATAGGCTGCTCTCAATAATAATAAAATAAAACAGAAAAACTCATCAAGGTATTCCACTTACCCAATATTTGGCAACAAATATTCACTGTTTAGCTATTAATCCTTTACAAAGGCATTTCATAGAATTGTAGAGTTGTAGAGTTTGAAGGGACCCCGAGAGTCATCTAGTCCCACCCCTGTAATGCTGGAATCTTCTATGGCTTCCTTCTGCACGAATTTACACAGAAAATCCCTTTACAGAGATCCCACAAAATATGCATTTTAATGGCAGGTCATTCTTAATACAGTGGTACCTCGGGTTACATACGCTTCAGGTTACATACGCTTCAGGTTACAGACTCCGTTAACCCAGAAATAGTACCTCGGGTTAAGAACTTTGCTTCAGGATGAGAACAGAAATTGTGCTCCGGTGGCACAGCAGCAGCAGGAGGCCCCATTAGCTAAAGTGGTGCTTCAGGTTAAGAACAGTTTCAGGTTAAGTACGGACCTCCGGAACGAATTAAGTACTTAACCTGAGGTACCACTGTATTATCTCCTTATGAACAGTATCATCACTCAAAATATAGTTTGTTTCTCCACTAAATTGCCTTTTGTGGATTCTTATTCTAATATAAAAACAGTGAATAGGGCTGAACAGGCAGAAGCCACAGTCATCTGCTTGGCAGAGATCTATTTATGTTTCCACCACACAATAAAAGCGAGCCATAGCAAAGAATGCAGCCCGATACACTCTGCCATTGATGCCGCACTTGTTCACAATGAGTTTGGCACTTCCTTTCCAAACATGCATTACTGTTTACCCAGACTCTAGCACAATGGTGCTCAGTAGTAGTATTTATGCTTTGCACAGATGGCCCAGTATTTCAAACTGCGAGGCAGGACCCTCCTGTGTGCAAGATGTTTACAAGAGGGATCCAAGTGTATGGAATTCCCTCCCTGGTACAGTCATGTGATGGACTGGTGTCTTCGTTCTCACTGTTTTGGACCACTAATATGCATTAAACAGAAAGACAGGAGCAACAATGTACAAATCCTCCACTGTGTTGTTGGAACACAGCCATCAGGACAGCTCCAGTTCCAGTGGTTGTGTGGTGGTGTCGCTGCTGACACCACCACCTTATAATGAGCAGCAATGGACCAATTCCAAAATATATGCTTCACTGAACTTCACCTACATTGCCAGCAAATGGTCACTAAATGTTCTAGTGGCATAAGAGCATTCCTCTGACTGGCTGATTAAATATCAAAACTTGGCGATCTTCAGATGAAGCCAGGTTGCTCCAGATGGCAATCTGTGTGCTAGAGGGCTACATACCATTTGAGACTTATTGTGAATAAGCCCAATGTCCCAGCACAGCAACTCGCTCATGAATAAACACACATGACTTGAAATAACTTTACGAAGTTATCTCAAAGGAAACTATTGAATCAGTTAATTATGGGATTTGTTTGTTTGTTCCACTGTAGATTTTAAAGGTAGTTAATTGGTGGTATGTTTGCAATTAACAGAGACAATCTTCTAAGAAAGCATTTGTTCTGTAATCAAAGGTAGATGCAAGTTTAACTTTCTTAATTTTAATTAATTGTGCAAAACATTTTTTTTGGCAGGAAAAGGGTCCCGGTGGAGAATATTGAACTAGATACAAACCACTTGCTTACCACATCAATAAATCCTAACAGTCCTCCGACAATACTTTCTTAGCAAAAGACTCAGAGGAAAAGCAGTGCAACCTCTTTACTGCACTGCCTAATAAACCAACATTTTAATAGCTAATCCTTTGGGCTATAACTCATGGTGCAAACACTTAACTTGCATTAGAGCTAATGGGAACTATATGTGCCATCGAGAGAAGAATGCACTGCTGTAACATAGATTTCCCTTGTAAGGAAACATACCATATATATATATATATATATATAGTGAGAATATCTCCCATGCTAATGGCCTCCCATATTTAAAAAATCAAATATTTTTTTTTTAAAAAATGGTGGACAGTTACTTTTAATCACTAGTCATCTACAGTAGCAGGCTGTGGCTCAATTTTATTGTTCCATTTAGGGTTTTCTCCTCTAGGAGTCAGGAAATGATGTGAATTGAACAATGTCAGTACTAAACACAAATTACAAATAGAGAATCACCATATTTTTTGCTAACTTTGTGTGTTTGCGGGGGAGAGAATGTATTTCCCCAAGCTTTGAAGTGTAACATAGGAGAGAGGCTTCACAAGTAAATTGCCATTGATGATACAGTTGTACCTTGGATCTCGAATGCCTTGGCTCCCAAACAAATCGACTCCCTAACGATTGAAATCCGGAAGTGAGTGTACCGGTTTTTGAATGGTTTTTGGAAGCCAAGTGTCCAGCAGGGCAATCAGAAGCCACACTTTGGTTTCCAAACGTTTTGGAAGTCGAATGGACTTCCGGAACTAATTCTGTTCGACTTCCAAGGTATGACTGTATTCCTGTTCTCCCTGATTGCTGCTTTAGCCACTGCTCATGTGCACAAACAAGAGTAACATCCAGTAGCATCAGAATTCATTCATTCTTCTCCGCCTCAACACTACGACGAACAAATGTATGACCCAAGGTGATTTTTCCATTCCCATTTCAGAGCATTTGGGAAACACAAAATTATGGCCTACTGTCACCTACAGCAAACAAGGCAGACCAGCCTATTGAGGAGGTTTGTGGTAGCATTCAAAAATTAATTCCTTTCATTCATCCATTCATTAACTTTGTATACCACCCTACATCCAAAGAAGAAGAAGAAAAAGATGATGAGGAGGAGGAGTTTGGATTTGATATCCCGCTTTATCACTACCCTAAGGAGTCTCAAAGCGGCTAACAATCTCCTTTTCCCTTCCTCCCCCACAACAAACACTCTGTGAGGTGAGTGAGGCTGAGATAAGTGTGACTAGCCCAAGGTCACCCCGCAGCTGCATGTGGAGGAGCAGGGAAGCGAACCCAGTTCACCAGATTATGAGTCCACCGCTCTTAACTACTACACCACACTGGATCACAAGGTGGTTCACAACATAAAAATACAAAACAAGGGCACAAAATGCATAACAAAACAAGAAACAAGCCAATAGCCCACCCCACTCACATTTTAAAAGCCGTAGATTGTTTGATCAGCCAAAGGCCTGGCTTATAGAGCCTCCCTGAGGAGAGCATTCCACAAATGGGGAGCCACAGCAGAAAAGTCCTGTTCTTGTGTTGCCGCTCTCCAGACCTCTCATGGAGGAGGCACACAAAGAAGGGCCTCAGGGGGTGATCTCAGGGTCCATTCATGTGGGAAGAAGCACTCCTTGAGGTATTGTGGTTCTGAACCATTTAAGGTTTTATAGGACAAAATCAGCACTTTGAATTGGACAGCCAGTGCAGTTGGGCCAGGATTGGTGTTATATGCTCAAACATCTTGACCCAGTGAGCACCCTCACCACCCAATTCTGCACCAGCTGAAGTTTCTGAACCATCTTCAGAGGCAGCCCCATGTATATTGCAGTAATTAACCTAGAGGTTACCTGAACAAAGACAACAGAAATTAGGCTATCCCTGTCCAGATAGGGTGTAGCTGGACCAACAGCTGAAGCTGGTGGAATCCACTCTGTGTCACCAAAGCCACTAGAGCCTCAAGTGACCATGGTGGATCCAGGAGTACCTCCCAAACTACCAACCCACAACTTCAGTGGGAGTGTAACCCCATCAAGCTTCGGCTTGCAACAAGTGCGTGATTTGTTTGCCATGAGCAGGCAATGCCACCAGAACAGAAAAAGAAGATAACTCCACATTCTGATGATATTCTATGTTTATCTTGCAAGTTAAATAGGTGAAAATATCATATTTAATATACATAGAATCCATGATACGTAATGTTCTTCTTTTGCATTCTTTTGCATTACACGCATTACATACATTTGCATACATATATGCATTTTTTCCCTACATGGCAGGAATATGTCTTCGGCTCTCATATGCTTCTATAATTTATTCTATTCCTTCTTTCACATAGCTATTTTGTTGTGCGGTTTTTCTGGATTGTAGTTTGCAAAGTAGCTTGTTTCCTCATTCCCAGTGGAGTTTTGCAATTGTGTTGCTTGAAAAGCTGTCATCCACTTTGCACAGCAAACTGCTTTGAACTTTATGATAATTTCCAATAACAGTTTGTGATATGGCATGCAGTGGTTTCTTGTCTTAAGAAACAAATCAAAACACCCATGGATTTATGCAAACTCCTAAGTGTGCTTAAAGTAACTCTCAAGTTAGGGATACAAAATATTTGCAATTTTCATGGAGCCAAACTAAAATTGCCTATTCACTGGTGCATATGAGTATTCCAAACAAGCAACAAGATTCAAGACGGATAGTTAAGTGCACACACACACACACACACACAACCTGATCAGCAAAGAAAAGCCCAACATGATGTGGACCCCGGCATTGAAGGGGGTCCAATGACCAATACCCCAACACAAATGATTTTAAAAAGCTGGTTGGTGCTCTGAATAGAGCAATTGCCAAAAAAAATTATAGCTGTGAAAATTGTTCTGAACAAATCATTCCAATCCAGGAATGATTTGAATGGGTTTGCATATGCTTGTGCTATATGATGGCATTTATGTTTATGTATACAGCACTATTACTAGCTTGCTACTGAGGTGTTCCATAGCTTAGTGATAGAGCAAATGTTTTGCATACATAACACTCCTGGCTAATTTCCAGGTAAATCCAGTCAAACTGATTTCAGGCAGCAAGAACAGGAAAACAAGAACTCTGGCTAAAACCTGGAAGGGTTGTTGCTTGTCGGAGCACACTGCAGTAGTCTAGATGGTCTGATTCAGTATAAGGCAGCTTTGAATATACTGTGGTTATTTTCACCACTTTGGTCTTACTTTATTCTTTATCCTAGCAAGCAGAAGGCCTGCAAAGCAAATAGATGGAGAGGCCTTAGTGGCTGTCAGTAGAAAGATCCTTTCTAGACAGCAACTGATCAGCATTCAGGTGTTTCAGCAGAAAATAGAAGTGCACAATTTCCCTCCATCTGTCAGACGTCAGAAGAGGAACACAGAATCTCATGGATACTACCAACTCTCTTTTACACTTTAGAGGTCAAAGAGTACAGTGCCCAGTATATACGAATGTAAATGAACTGAGGAAGCAAGCAATCAACACTATTAATATCAATCTGAGATGTTAGGTGAAAGGAAACAAACAGTAATTTCTTAATATCTTTCTTCAGTGCTCTGAAAACTGAATGGAAGCTTTCTGAATGGTATAGCTAGACTGGTGACTGGGAGTGGCCGCCGGGACCACATAACACCGGTCCTGAGAGATCTGCATTGGCTCCCAGTACGTTTCCGAGCACAATTCAAAGTGTTGGTGCTAACCTTTAAAGTCCTAAACGGCCTCAGTCCTGTATACCTGAAGCAGCGTCTCCACCCCCATCGTTCAGCCCAGACACTGAGATCCAGCACCGAGGGCCTTCTGGCGGTTCCCTCATTGCGAGAAGTGAGGTTACAGGGAACCAGGCAGAGGGCCTTCTCGGTAGTGGCGCCCGCCCTGTGGAACGCCCTCCCTTCAGATGTGAAGGAAATAAGCAGCTATCTTCTTTTTAAAAGACATCTGAAGGCAGCCCTGTTTAGGGAAGATTTTAATATTTAATGCTGTATTGTTTATAACACTTGATTGGGAGCCACCCAGAGTGGCTGGGGAAACTCAGCCAGATGGGTAGGGTATAAATAATAAATTATTATTATTATTATTATTATTATTATTATTATTATTATTATTATTATTAACAGTGGGCCCTGGCAGATTCTGCTACTGTTGTGGCTAAAGCTCCACTTTCTACCACATCAGTAATCCCCAGCCATGTTTCTAGCACATTAATATCCCTGCAGTGATTACTTTTAGAAAGATAGAAACAGAGCTCCAAAAAGTTTTCATCAAAATTATTTGGGGCACCAGAGGCAGTTTTGTAATTCTTAAATCCAAGGAAGACATCACCCTGAGGAAGAAGACTCAGCATCCACCTCTGTTTTGGAACACAGCAAGTCAGTTGAGAGGTAGGACTTGGAGAATAAATCAGTTGTCTTCTGGTACTTTAAGGGCTCAGTTTAGCTCAGGCTTCTTTCAGAATGTCTCTGCTTCCTGAGATCTATTAAGCACTGCAGACCTTTTCTCTAACTCTCTGGTACCTCTCCTGACACCTGCTGCTTCCAAATCATCATCCAAACCCTTGGCAAGCATCTCCATAGTCTGCAGGAGACTAGTACAGGAAAGGGGAGACTTTGGCACTTGGATTCACAATGCAGTTACACTGAGATTGCTTCATGGCAATATTGTGCATGAAGGGAATCACACAGAGAGGATAAAGGGGCTGGTTCACAAATAGGATTCAGACAGTAAAACACTGGCTTGCCTTTGTCAAATATCAAAGTATTTCACTTTGGCCCAGTTTAGGCATTACTCTAAACCATGGTCTTGTGTTACTGAAATAAGCATGAATGAGCTTTGGGCTCAACATTCCACTCCTGCTCCAATTGCAAAGAGATTGAAGCATTTCCCCCTTGTGATATATGAATGGGGTTTATTCAAACTACTGTTAGCTAACCAGAATCAAACCTTCCCAGCACTGAAACAGAATTTAGCTTACATCAAACCAGGAATGTAGCATAACACACTCCTATGCCTGGGTGATGTGTGCCAAAACTTGAAGTCCGCTGTCGCTCCCCCTATGCCATGAACCACTGCAAATCCTGACTCCCTAGTGAGTTGGGGGAACCTAAGAATTTTTAGAAAAACAGCATATTTCAAACTCCCCACTTCCATACCCCAGTGCTTCAAAAGCATCTCTTTTTTGTGACCAACACCCAGCAGTTGGCAACCCTGTCAACCATTAAAAGGGAAATGTTGCAATCCACAGCATATTGACCCAGGTATAGCCATATTAAAATAAATGAAACTATTCCAGAGTCAGTAGGTTGTTTAATTCATCCAAAGTTTCCACTTAAATAGCCGTTGCTAGTGCTATTTATTTATATTTATATTTATATTTATATTTATATTTATATTTATATTTATATTTATATTTATATTTATATTTATATTTATATTTATATTTATATTTATTTATATAGATTGTTATTTTTGGTGGTGGTGGCTGTTATTATTTAGCTTTCCATTGTATTTAATCTGTGTAGGCAAAAATATGCCACAGGAGACTAATGTTCCTGAGATGACAAAAATTAACCAAAAGAACTCTAAGCACGATGCGCCCATGGTGAAAATATTATTGTAGAGCCCACATGAACACTTCTCTCAGTGAGGCAAGTAGGCACAATATGCTGAGAGTTACTCTGGCACAAGGACCTCTGGAATGGAAGGGCTGTACTGAGTCAGAAGGAAAAGATGGCTGAAAACACTTTAACTGAGGCCTGTGCAGGTATCTGGATATTTTAACTGCAAAATACTTCGTAATACTTCTTTTTCTTTTTGCTAACTTATTTCATTCATTCATTTATTTAGTTTGTATACTGCCCTTCGTTCAAGGATCACAAGGCAGTTTACAATACAAAAACACAAAAATACATAACATAGTAACCAACGAAAACACCACACCCCTAGTTGAAAAGGCCATATAGATTGTTTAATTAGCCAAAGGCCTGTTTTTGTCTGGTGGCTAAAGATACGCAACAAAGGCACCAGGTGAGCCTCCCTGAGGAGAGCATTTCACAAATGGGGAACCACCATGGAAAAGATCCATTCTCATGTTGCCACACTCCAATGCACACAAAGAAGGTCTTCAGATGATGATTTCAGGGTCTAGGTTGGTTCATCTGAGGAGAGGCGTTCCTGGAGGTATTGCAGTCATGAGCCATTTAAGGCTTTATACAGTGGTACCTCGGGTTACAGACACGTCAGGTTACAGATGCTTCAGGTTACAGACTCTGCTAACCCAGCAATAGTACCTCAGGTTAAGAACTTTGCTTCAGGATGGGAACAGAAATCGTGCTTCGGTGGTGTGGCAGCAGCAGGAGGCCCATTAGCTAAAGTGGTGCTTCAGGTTAAGAACAGTTTCAGGTTAAGAATGGACCTCCGGAACGAATTAAGTACTTAACCCGAGGTACCACTGTAGTTCAAAATCAGCACTTTGAATTGGGACCAGAAAACTAATCGGCAGCCAGTGCCAGGCTGTCCAGAATTGGCATTATATTGTAAGCCAGCTTTAATCACAGAATAAGCATGGACAAGTCAGAAGCTCTCCCAACAGGGTTGCTTTACTTTTGACATGCCTTACATACCAGAGAGTAAGAAATGAACAGCTCCATCTGCTGATGGCAAAGCATTTGTCACATAGTGGTTATCTCTGCACTTCAGCAGCTGTTCAATAAACTCCAGTGCACTATGAATGTACCTATGATATTTACACTACACTATTTTATTTTTATACCAGTCTAAATGTGAGAATTTCCCCCTGTTAAAGTCCTGCGAAGTATAATTTGATGGAGGAGCTGGGAAATCCATGCCACAGATCACTAACTGCCCATCACAGAATTATTGTCCCCAGGATTTATTTAGGAGGAGGAATACCTGTTGAGCCATTTTTAGTCTGCAGTATAGATATGCCCACAGAGGCTGTAAAATGATGGCAACAGACAAGATTTAACTGGCGTAGTACATAAAGCCAATATAATGTCCTTTTGCGCAAGTACTGGAAGTCTCACCCAGAGAATGTTGTAGGCATGTTAAAATCTGACTACATATACTTTAATCCAAAATCCAGTTACTCCTTTCCTTCCCTAAACCAAAACAGAATTAGTTTACATCAAACCAGGGATGTAGCATAACACACTCCATTAATTTGGCTATCTCCTCTAATCAGCAGGGTGCAAACATAACATTTTCTTACCAATGACTATGCAGTGCAACACAAGTGGGAAGCAATCAAGGAAACAAACAAGTTTGAATAAAGAAAGAAGCATTAATATATATATATTAATCTCTGATGATCTGATCACCCATTTCCCTACATTTGCTAAACATCTGCTACTGCTCCTTTATTTGGCTTTAGAAAGAGTATGTGGTGTTTTTTTAAAAGGTTATTTACACCCAGGAGGATGTCAGCAACAATAATCTCACCTCTCTAGAGTTCAACCTCATCTTGTAATTTAACATCACAGTAATTCATTATATACCTCCATACAAATTTGCTGCCCCAAGAAAGAACAAGAAACAGAAACTGCTAGTGGAACAATGCAAACTCAAACACTATTTGCATGCAGGTGTTGGCTATCACCCATTAAGCTAAGAACATCAAGGGGAAATGATGGGATGGAAGGAATCTTATTTAGCAGTTCAGTCTCCAGTAGTAAACCATTTCTGGATCCCATAGGTCAGGGGTGGGGGAACCTGTCTCCCTCCAGATGTTGACGGGACTTCAACTCCCATCAGCCCCACCTAGAATTGTCCAATGGTTAGGGAAGATGGAACATGTAATTCAGCAACATCTAGAAGGCTACAGAAATCTATAGGGATGTAAGGCATAATAAAAAATAAATTAAGGAAAATCTCGACAACAAAGGACACTGTATACTGAAAAGAGGCACCAGACGGTTTTCTGAAGACCTCTGTTGGAAGATGATGAAAAATGAGACAGCATTACAAACAGATGAATGAATTGCAAACCTTGTCTCCATCTGTTCAAATTTGATATATTTTTCTAACCAATGCAGTTTTACTATTTGAACTACAGAGATGAGAAACACAGAAAATGATTTAAACTTCACATGCCCCGACATACAACCTCTACAGCTATAAGTTCTGGTTTTTGAGAAGTCCTCCACACACTCATCCATTTCAATGTGCACATGCACACCAACACACACACACTACTCTATAAAAGGGGAAAATATTTCCATCACAGAAATGATGCTGAAGGACATAGAACCACCTGTAAGCATCTGAGGATCATATGCCGCCTCAGAATTTTCAATTATTTTAACTGTGGCAGCGCCAGAATAAGAAGACTTGAGTACTGCAAACTCTCATATTTTACATCCGGTAGATTAATATAAATTAGATTTTTTTTTTTAAGCACCTGATACAGTCTTTAAAAAGTTTGCAAGCTTGCTTGTTCATTGCCTGTTTTAAAACAGAATAGCATCATCGAGATGACACGTTCCTCCAGAAGATAGTTAAGCTGAAACAAATTGATAAGTGCTCTGAGACCTGCAGATATAGGGCAGTATACATAATAATAATAATAATAATAATAATAATAATAATAATAATAATAATGGTGTGGGTTCACACACTATAATGCAATGAATACACACCTCCCACACTTTGTTTAGTGTCCTTTCTTCCTGAGAAGTGTACTTCTACATTAATGTTTCTAAAAGTTTCTTCAGTCACATTCATACATTACCTTTATCACATTCATGTTATCTCAGCCTTCCCCAGCCCTCCTAATGTTTAAGACCATCAACCCCAGCCAGCATACCCAATGGTCAGGAATGATGGGGGAAATAGTCAAAAACACCTGGAGGGCACCAGGTTGGAAAGTCACTTTTACCTAAACCACACTCTGGTGCACAGAGTGATCTCTAACACTTGGACCAGCATATCAGCCAACAACACCAAGATATTATCCCTGTAAAGCCAGCAAAACACCACACTATATGATACAATACTGAACTGTGTCAATTTCCTACAACACATGTAATTGCTGGTGCAGCAGGTGTAGGATCAGAAATCAACAGTTCAGATGCAGTCCTACTCAGTCAGAGAATCTTGATTTGGCTATAGAGAATGCCAAATCTTTCAGTTTTGGAGATTACCATGGTTAATATTACATTTGCACCAACACTTTCACTAGCGATAGAACCAAAACGAAGTATGAAACTATGGTCAGAAGCAGTTTTGCAAACTGTGGATGGGTGCTATCACTGGTGATAACTTCAGTGCAGATTAAATGCCAATCACAATTATCTCCCAAACTGAAAATGTAGGGATGCCCAAGCAAGAGGAATAGGGTGATCTCTTACACCTAATCCAAAAAGTGGAAACACATCACCAAAAAAGAAGACATAGATCTGCATCAAATTTGTATTTGTTGATTTATATGTATGAATGAAATATTCAAAATAATTACTATAATATAAATAAAAATACAATGCACTTAACTATAGTGAAGAGAACTATCGTCAGGTGATCTGCACGCATCCACATTCTGCTGCCCAGGTGCTAACTGACGGTGGATAGCTGCTGATCCTCTCTCTGTTTTTAGGGCTATTGCTGACTAAGTGTACTCAAAGTAGATCCATTTAAATCAATTGACCTAAGTAAGTCATTCCCAATGTTTTCAAGTGGGACACCAGGTTGCACTAAAGAGGAGGTGTGAGAAGGGAAGTCCTTAACATGTTCCTGATCATCAAATCATGGTTTGATGCCAGCATTACATCTGAATGGGGCAACAGCAATAGACTGATTCCATCTGGTTTGGTTCAACTGGGTCATGCACTGGGTGACAAACTACTGTATTTGTTCTGGAACAATGCAGCCGGAAATTTAACTCATTGATTATGAAGGACAGTGACTGATTTCAACATCTGCCTAATTCATGTACATGGACCAATATGAACCAGGGAAGGACTAGGACTGTCAGGCTGCAAGGGAAGTATTTTAAGGAGAAAAAATGTTGACAGCACAATTCTAGATTTATCCTTTCTAATTTTGCATTGTCCTCTGCGGGGGAACTGCAGGATTGCTTCTCACCAGCAGTTTTGTAACAGAATATCTGGGACTGTTGCAAAAGAAATGGTTACATCTGGAGGTCAACATGCTTTTTTTGTCACACTTGTCCACATTAATTAATTTTCTAGAATAGGAAGTCTTCAGATGATTACTTATAAAAAATATGTATGCAGAAGTGTGTTGATGCATTGTAAAGTTCATTACATTTTTAAAAATAAAAAAACACTATTTCTAACATGAAGTGGAACAAATATACTCCTATACAGGCCATTAAAAACCAAATGTAATTTGGAGCTTAAAAAGTGCAATTGCAAATATATATTTCTGCATATGTTATGCCAATCACTATGGAACCCTGCTCTAATGATATGGATTTAAGTTTTATAACACTCTAGCAATTAAAGTTATGCACAATCCATATTTAGCAATAAACTGTAGCCCAATTTCATTTAACACACTTTTCTCTCACCTGCAAGAAAATATGCACTACGAAAGCAATATGGGGGGGGGGGAGGCACAGCACATAAACAGGAGGAAATGAGAACTAAACTAACATAAATCATGTCAGTTTTATTGAACCACAACAGAATCTATATGCTAAAATAACCTGTGTTTCTTAAGGTTTGGGCCCTGTACAAAGCCAGAACAAATAGGACATATCTTCGGCTTTGTACAGAGCAAAACATAAGAGAATAGATTTAAGTCTGTAAGTGTTTGTATTCAACTATCAAGGTGCCAGAGAAGCAGCCACCTCATCATGGCAGTCTACTAAAGAGAGACAGAGAGAAAATCCAGCTGATTCCTCATGCATCTACTGTATCATTCCTGATTATGCTAGTTCGTCTTTAAGACACAGCTCCTTCAGGCTCCTTGTTCGTTGTTCCTAACCCACAAAATGGTCCAGGCACTGCAGTTTCAAAAAGTAACCTCTGCAGTGAAATGAAAAACGGGGAAAAAGCGAACTGATCACGTCTTAGATCTTTATGCTTGACCTCACATGAATATTCATTTCTGTCCAGTAGCTGAGAGGCATTTGTACCGTATCATTTTGGGACACACACACACACACACGCACACTTGTGTTCTAAACTGGATTGCTCTGAATTTTGTCATCGTTTCCCCCACAAAAGCCACTCCGAAATAATCAGATTGGTCAGGCTTGCCACAGTATTACTGCATTCTCCCCTCCCCATAAAGATCTTTAATTAGGTTAGAACATCTCACACATCTGTGCTTTGGAAGCTTCTGTCAACCCAGCAAATGCAATCACATGGAAACCAATGTCCTCCAGCTATCAGACAATTGATTTTTTTTTTCAGGATTCTGCTCATGTGTAGCTTAAGGGACATGTGATATGTTCATTCATTTGCCAGTCAGTTCGCCCATGTTTCATTAGCAGTTTTTCTCCAAACACTGAAATCATTCTGACTGCTCCTTTCCAAAAATACAAAACCCAACAACTTCAAGACACAAAAGAAAGAAAAGCAACTGCCCTTAAAGGGACCATCCGGCTAAATGAAGTTTCATCCATGTGAATGGGCAGAGTACATGCTGGAATTATCCATCAAAACAAATGAGACTTGACTCCAAGTGCACCATGCCCAGAGTATATAACTTTAGGATACAGACACAACTGGAAGTATGGCTTGAGCATGGTCTGTCAGAGTACTTTAAATTATGCACATAATTTCCCTTAAGATTCCACTGTGTGAGAGATAATTTGTCACCAATCGATTACTAAAATGGTTTAGAACTGCAACACTGTTTTAAAAGATGGCGGGGGGGGGGGGGAGAACCCAGGAGAAAAGATAGCCTCACTTAAGAGCTTTGCCTGCATCACAGAAAATTAAAACTAGTTAATCGTTGAATCCAGAGAACTATAATTGCTGCTTCCAAAATCATTCTTCCATACATGTGTGTGTGTGTGTGTGATTCCATATATATCAGAGTTGCCCCCAAAATCTCTTGATTAGCTGTGTGCTTATACAAAATACTTGATATCCTAAGCAAAGATGCTTGACAGTACCGTAAAGCATAATCTCCAAAACAATGTCGGAGGGCAGTACCCCAAAGCTGTAAACATGCAGTGTTAACTCGAGTTGGGAAACCCATGCCCAGTGCCTGCAAAAACCAACTGCAACACTTGTCAATGAAGCCTACTTTGGCAGGAATCTTTCCTCCAGTACTATCAATATATAGCAGAAGAATTCCCACTTATGTAGCATAAATCATTCTGCATAAGACGTCTTGGGAGGAGGAGAGCACACTGTGTGGATTTTGAAGCTTTCCTTGTTAAACAAGGTGCCAAGGTCATGAAAAACTTAAAGGAATCGCTCCAATTCCACTTGACGGCTGCCCCGCAGGTTGTCTTTTGGAACAAGCTTATGAGATGTATCCTGATGTTTAGATGTAAAATATCATATTAGATATTAATGCGAGAAAGTTCAGCGGTTGTTTTTTTGTACGTATATACTCTAAGGGTATGCACTAAGAAAATCCTCTGCAATACATTTCTACCTCTGAAAGAAATTGTGTTTGGAACTGCTTGTTTAAGGACAAAGCAAACAAACCAACGATGCCATAAAAGGAGGGGGAGAAGGCATGTGGGAGAACTGGAAGTTGAAATGATGCACGTACATTTTTCAAGATTCATAACTGAATTTAAAAGAAAGAGGTTTTTTACTGTGACACAGATAGCTCTGATTTTGCAGAGCTACCAAATCCACTGAAGCTGAATTGATGGAAACAAGAGGCATGATTTGCGTGCCTTCCTGCTCTCAGTTTCACATATGTCCTGCTCAGTGTTTTAGCTGGCTGGGATGCTGAAAATGGGGGTCTTCAGATATATCCTTTAACAACAACAATCTATCATATCTGGGGGGGAAACCATCCTTTTAAAAAATATGTGGCGAATGCACTAGCGTGTATACACAGGGGCACAGTTCCAGTTGGGGTGGTGTGTGCAATCAAGTAGATCAGATACTAACTTGACTTGGCACCAATGTATGGATGCACGGAGACATATCCACAGGATGTATGCATTACGAGATGATAAGCGACATTTACAACCCAGAATATAGGAGCAGGGCAGCCTTAAGTGACATCACCAGATCAACTGCAGTGTCAAGCCACTCCAATATATTACCCTGCACACCACTGCTTTCACAGCCGCCTTTCTGCTCTAGCCATTAGAAGGCACTTGTGATCACAAATATTAGGGGTTATTTCCAAACACAGACAAGGCATGCCATATCCTGTTGGCAGAGAGGAGAGATTGTGGAGGCTGCTAAATTGATCAAGACACACACACACACGCACACACTTACAACTACAAAATGCATCACCATAGAAACCAGAAAGCAAGAAACTACAGTAATAATGCTAAAGTAAATGCCATATCCAGTTAGTCAGTACAAGGAAGCCTAAGGGATTTCACCAAGGATAGAAACTAACTAGGGTTTCAATGCATTCAGGGAACGGGGACTTTGAAACTGAAGAGGAATGTAATTATGCTTTCTCGTCTTAATTTCACTGTCATCTGACGGCAACTTTACATAAATGACTTTTTTTTTTACTTACAGGCATTTGTTACAGCGAAGCTGTTTGCTGTTTCAATGTTGTCTACATGAGGAACCAAATTAAAAGGTGCTTCAGATGCGTTGGGGCTGGTGTTGTGAAGAAAAATTGCTAATCGAAAAGCAGTATATTCCTGATCTGTGTTTCGGATGAAGAGGCCACCTACCAATAAATAAATGATACCAAACAATAAAAAGTGTCACAGTTAATTGTTTCTGTGTCAGACAGCAGCTATAGTGAAAACAGCTCTATGTTATTATTAAACAGCATCTTTAGGTCCTCCTTGTAAAAAATACATGTTTATGCACACGGAGATATGAGGTTTACGAGACTTTCAGGATCCCAGCTCCTGTTTTCCCCATAGTGGGGCTCCAGAGCTGCACTGGTCCAGCTTTTTCATGCCTTAAATAGCCATATCTCTTGTGATGAAAGCGACCTTTGAAACCATTTAGCATCTATCTCTGTTAATGTTGAACACATTGCTAAATTGGCCCTCCCTGGTATTCAGTGGCAAGCAGATTAAAGAGTGGATCTTCTCTCGAGACATCTGTTGGGGGGTATACGGGCACGTTCCCTTTTTATGTGCCTGTGCAGATGTACATTTACCTTGGGACACCAGGGAGAATAATCTATAGGGAAATGGAGCACCACGAACTTTGTCCCTCTGCAGTCTATGGGCCGGCAGCCTTATTAGCAACACCTTTTGGAGTGCATGAGAAATGATGCAGTGATGGAGCTGCAACTGGAAGGGATTCAAGAGCTGTGTCCCATCCAAAGATGGGGGGAAGCAGAAAGGGAAGGCAACCTGAACCAGGCAAAGAAGAGGCACAGACCCAAGCCGGTGCTAGGGAGGGGGAGGCCAAAGGGTTGGGAATATCGACATTAGCAGGGGTGTGTGTGGAAATGCTCTAAGTTTCCAAGTAGTGCCCGGAAAGGCTCTGAAGCAAGAACAGCTATCCCTCCTCCCGCTCCGTGGCAAATAGGTTACTGCAACGTGCAGGCTGTGCTAGACGAGGTTCCACAGAGCATCCTGAATTGGGGATGCAGGCAGCTCAAGGGTGAGCCTTGCGGGGGGGGGGGTTGGCTCAGAGAGCATCTTCCCAAGTTTGCCAACACACTATACACAACACGCACGCATTCACACATGCATGACTCTCCCTACCCCGGAGGCATAAGCATCACCATCTCCCCCCCCCCTTCCACGCCGCTCTGCTCCCCATCATGCAAACACGAGGGCAGGAAAGAGGGTATATGGAGGGGCTCTACATCCCTTCGCCCCCCAATTCCTGCGGCCCGCATTTGACCTCCCACCCTCTTCCTTCCTCCCCCTCCCCTCCCCACTCTTCCTGTCCCCTCTTCGCCCCCTCCACCCCGTCCCGTCCTCCCCCTCCCCGCCCGCCGCCACCCTCCTCTTCCTCCCAGCCCAATGCAGCGCTTACCTATTTGCACGCTGCTAGGAAAAGCGCCCATTGCGAGTCCCCAAAAGCCAGAAAACAACAAGACAAGCTGTCTGCAAATAATCCTCATCTTCTTCTTTCTCTTTTGCCTCCCCGGGTCTCCTCCTCACGCTCTCTCCCTAGATGTTGTTCAGAGAGGCATTGAGGACACGCTGGTGGTGGGGGAGGGAAGGGGGGGGGCAGGAGACAAAATTGAGAAAAGGGGGGGAGGGAGGGGAAAAAATTAAAAATGGGGTAGGGAAGAAAAGAGAAGAGGGTGGGTGGTTTTTTTCCCCCTCCCCCTCCCTTCTCTTTTTCTCCCCCCTTCTTCTTTCGTCCCTTTCGTCTCTGGATAAAGCTCTCTCTCTCTCTTCCCTCCCGCCTTCCTTCTTCCCCTCAGCAAGCCATCCTGCTGAGGCGGATTTTTCCCGCAGTCTCCATAGCCCTGGCAGAGGTTTCTGTCCGGCTGCAAATGTTTCACATGCAAAAGATGGTGGAGAGTTTGGTGGTGCTGGGGAGAGAGGAGTCTAGTGGCTGCGCTCAGAAATGAAGACATGCGCTATTCCTCCCGCCTTCCTGCTCCGACCGCCGCTACCCTCCCTCCCTCCCTCCCTCCTTCCCGCCCTGGCGCCCCTCAGCAGATACACAAACACACACACACACTCGCGCACACAACGGGGAGCGCGCGCTTTTCAGCGCCTTTGGCGACGAGGGTTACTTAACGCGCGCCACACAGATGATGGGTTCGGAAGAGAGACGGCCCTGCCGCAAATTCACGAGGGAGTGACGGCCCCTCATGGCGCGCTCGTGTGCACGCGCCCTCTCTCAGTGCGGGGAAGGCGTTCTCTAGTCCACACGGGCAAAAGGCAGATGGATGGTTTGCCCCTCAGTACACACGTGTGGACAGGCCCCTTGGGTCTCCTCCGTCTTTGCACTTCCTTCACTAACTCGTTGTTTATTTGAAGGGATAGTGGTACACTCAGGGCAACACTTTCGAGGCAGAACTCCCTCAGAGAAGGATAAAACCAGTGCCATATTTTTATTTTTGTTTGAAAAAGAGGTGCCAGAGCTCACCATGAATGCCTCATTTGTACTCTTAGAATGACAATGGCGCCCATTTGAGAGGTGCCAGAGATAAGCTCCATGAACTCCAGCTGAAAAAAAGCCTTGGATGAAACCATTAAATCCAGAGTCTTTAATCACCTAAGTGCATAGTTGTGAATGGACTCAGCTGAAGAACAAGTGGCTTGAGTAGGGCTGTGGCCCATGCACACATGCAAACCATCCCTTCAGGATCCGGGTCCAAGTGCCACATTTTAAGAAAGGCATTGACAAGCTAGAACAGTCTCCTCCCAAGCCTGGGTCTCCAAATGTTGTTGGACCACAACTTCCATTGTTGTTGATGGTGGTGAGATGATGTTCAGATGAAGTCAACAAAAATGATGCCATGGAGAGCAGCTGAAAGAGCAGGTTGCATTTAATATGGAAAAGAGAAAATTGATTTTTTTAAATCATTTTAAAATGTTTTTGGACCGCCTTCTGGAAAATGCCTATGCAAGGTGTCTTACAATAATTTGAAGAAAAGAACTCAACAGTGTGAAAGCTAAACCCACCAGACACCTTCCAAAGATAAGAGACAATAAACCAAAAAGCCAATAAGTGGTGATATGATGTGAGTCTTCCTCAGATATCTGAAGACAGAGCAGACTTGTTCTCTGTTGCTCCAGAGGGTAGACCAATTTAATGTGCGGAATTTGCAGGGAAGCAGAATTTGGCTAAACATTAGGAGAAACTTCCTAATACTTCAAGCTGCTTAACTGTGGAACTGGCTGCCTCAGGAGGCAATGGCTCTCTTGATTCCTAGCAGTATTTCAGGAGCCATATGCCAGGAGTTCTGCAGATTCCTGCTTTGAGCTGTGAGTTGGACAGCTCCTTCCAACTCTAAAAAGTCTATGATTCAAACATCAAAGCCCTGATCTGTTTTTCAGTATCTGTGGACGCTGTACACATATGGGGTGTGAATATGTGTGTGCAGGAAACGTTCTGCCCCTGACAAGCATGTATGGTTAATTTCATTGTCTGCACAGGGCTGTTTAGGCTGTTCAGGAGTGCAAATGAACCAGCTTTCACCACCAGCACCATGAATGTTCAGTTCCTGTTGCTGAATGACCGGACAGGACTAAAATAGTAAGCTAGGCTAGAGGGATGATCTGGTATAGAGGAGCATGGTATGAACTATGAGCAAGAAAGTCCCTGATTCAGATTTCACCTTGGCTAGGAATTCATTCGTCAAGCACTATCACAAAACCTCTTCCTTACCACAAGGAAAGGCCTACTGGATCAAAAGCTCTTCCGGTCCAGCTTTCTGTTCTCACAGTGGCCAGCCATACATCTAAGGAAATCCCACGAGTAAGAAATGAGCACAGCATCATTCTCCCGCTTCGGATAACCAGAAACAAGTACGTTGTCTCTCATAGCCATTAATGGGCTTATCTTCCATCATTTTGCCTATTCTGTCTTGTGGTGATTCTACAGTTTATGCACCATGTGAAGAAATAGTTCCTTTTGCCTGTTCTGTATCTTTTGACACTGAATGAGACCTGATTCTAGAATTAATGAAAGAGAAATTCCTCACCTCTCCATCCACTTTTCCGCATCATGTGTAATTCCATGCACCTCTATCATTCCCCCACTTACTCGCCTTTTTCCCAAACTAAAAAGCTGCAAATATTGTGACCCTATCATTGAAGTGGGCATTGCTCCAGCCCCTTGAACATTTGGGTTGTCCTTTCCTGCCTCTTTTTAGCAGGTATGGAGACCAGGGAGCAGGTGTGCTGGGTATAGGGGGCTGAGTGGGCTTCAGTTCCCCCAATATTTTTGGGCAGGAGGAAGTACCCACCCAAAATTGAGGGGGCTGTTATACCCCACCGCCGAGTGCATTCCACACGCCCCAGTCCCAGCCTCTGCCCAGCAGCCCAGGAGCTGGGCGGCAGCTGGGACAATTGAGATCTTTGCTTTGTTCATCCCAGTTTCTGTCTGGCAGCTCAGGAACCCAGGAGCTGGGTGGTGTTGTGACAGCACCCTCTCAATGTCGGCGCCCCTACCACATGGTACCTTCATTATGTATCTTTAGGTGTGAGGCAAAAAAACCATTTCTTTTCAACCAGGCTTTTTGGCTTATTAATATTCTACAGCTTTTAAAATGTGTTTGTGGGAGGGGGGGTTCTTGTTTTGTTGTTTTGGTTTTAACTATTTATTTGTACTTTTGTATTTTTATCTTGTGAACCACCCTGAGATCTTGTGATGAAGGGCGGTCTATAAATCTAATAAATAAGAGGATTTCCCAAGAGCAATCGCCCCTCACAGATTTGCATCCCTGTTTTATTTATTTATTTTAAACATTTATTTTGTTAAGCCCGCCCGTCACCATTAAAAATTCCGCGGCACTTGGCAGGGTGCATGCATAAAAGTACAACATCATGCAACGTAATAAAACTTTATCATAAGATAATGAGAGCAATAAAACGCTAAGTCCAATCACAATTCTTATCTACACCAATGTTGCAGACAAGATGTCTGATACGTAAGCCTATCCAATTACATAGCCATAAATGAGCAGAGAAGCCCTGAGCAAATCTCTTGAGTTTGTAGCTGGTGCCAGAATGTACAGCATGATGGTGCCAACCAGGGGTGGCACCTTCCGTTTCGCTGCCTAAGATGAGATCTTGCCAGAAACCAGCACCCCTTCTGCAACGGAGGTGGTGTGTCCATGGTGGTACCACCTCTTGGGCTTCCTCTGACCAAGGCGGCTTCCTCACCCAATGGGAACGATTGTGGAATATGGATATAAAATTTACAGCATGTTATGGTCTAAGAGAAATTTATATGAAAATTATAGATTGACAGGTATCTAACACTGAGTAAATTGGCAAAAAAATGTATAACTCTATATCAAATAAGTGTTGGAAATGTAAAGAGAAAGAAGGTTCTTTTCATCATAAGTGGTGGTCTTTTAATAAGGTTAAAGCTTACTGGGAAATGCTATATAATGAATTATGTCCCCCATTCCATCTCCTTCTCCTTTTTATTATTGCAAAGCTCTTAGTCTGGGTCATAAGGCATCACAAGGAAAACCAGGCACAAAGGTGCAAGCAACACATCTCAAAATATGACTCTCCACATTAAAGCCCTGTTGCGTTAAACACTGTTATTGCAGCACAAAACAGAAAACTCAGTCTCCAAAATGCTGGTTTTAATCCAAGAATCCAGCAATCTATCAGAATGCAAGACAAAATAGTCCAAGCCCAGTGGTCCAAGACATTTCCCCTGGCTGCCCCCCCCCCCAGCACATATTATTACTGTGGGAGTTTGGATTGCAGTAAAAAGTCATCAAATATTTAGGACTCTGGTTAGTCTCTAATCAAGTAGAAAACACGGTCAAATTAAAACTGGGAAGTAAATAGGGGGGAAATTTGTTTGGTCTTAGAACGATGGACAGTTCTCCAATCAAGTCTATGGGTCAGAGTTAATGTCCTTAAAACGAACATTACAAACACTACGTTATACTTGGTGTTCATGCTTAGAGGCCTCACTACCCCTATTCTGCAATATCTATATCCATCTCTCTATCTATCTATTATCTACCTATCTATCTGTCTGTCTATCATCTATCTATATCTATCATCTATCTCTATCTATCTATCTATCTATCTATCTATCTATCTATCTATCTATCTATCATCTATCATCTATCTATCTATCTATCTATCTATCTATCTATCTATCTATCTATCATCATCTATATCTATATCTATCTATCATCTATCATCTATCTCTCTCTCTCTCTCTCTCTCTCTCTCTCTCTCTCTCTCTCTCTCTCTCTCTCTCATCTATCTATCTATCTATCTATCTATCATCTATCTATCTATCTATCTATCATCTATCTATCTCTATCTATCTATCTATCTATCTATCTATCTATCTATCTATCTATCTATCTATCTATCTATCTATCATCTATCTATATCTATCATCTATCTATATCTATCTATCATCTATCTATCTATCAATCATCTATCTATCTATCTATCTATCTATCTATCTATCATCATCATCATCATCTATCTATCATCTATCTATCATCTATCTATCATCTATCTATCTATCTATCTATCTATCATCTATCTATCTATATCTATCTATCATCTATCTATCTATCATCTATCTATCTATCATCTATCTATCTATCATCTATCTATCTATCTATCTATCTATCTATCTATCTATCTATCTATCATCTATCTATCTATCTATCTATCATCTATCTATCTATCTATATCTATCATCTATCATCATCTATCATCTATCTATCTATCTATCTATCTATATCTATCATCTATCATCATCTATCATCTCCTGCCAACTGGACACAGTTTTCCTTTAAAATTGCTTTTGAACTGCACTCCATAAAATACAAATGGCGTCGGGAGAGGGAAGATTCCAACGAAAAAAAAATAAAAATTCATTTTCATAATGTTTTTCTTATATCACCATCTCAACACTGGTGTGTGGACTGAGGCCACAAATATTTTTTTGAGTGAAGATTGAAAAGATTTGGTTTACCCTACCAAAGAATACTATGCTCAAAGCATGTCACTGCATTCCAGGAGAAAGCCACTACAATAGCCCCACATTCAACTGCAGTACCCTTGCAGCACTTTGAATCATAGAATCTAGTCCTACTCCCTGCAATGCAGGAATCTAAGCTAAAGCATCCATGACAGACGGCCATGGATGGCCTAACATTTACTGTGGCATAAACGTTCATCAAATGCATGATGTGGTTGCTGCAATAGTTCCATGATCACTTCCATGATCTGGTTGTCCTGTGTGGTGTCTGTTTTTATTGGTTGGTTGGTTGGTTGGTTGGTTGGTTGGTTGGTTGGTTGGTTGAATTTCCTCCCACTCTTCCTTGGAGGCAGAGACCTCCATAAACCACCATACACACTGATGGTGCTATACACAGATGAATAGATAAAGCAGACTTCTCTTTATAAATGCTTTGTAATTATGCTTAGGATCCATTTTTGATGTGTCCTTAAGAGAAAGGAATTGCATGACTGCTAGGAAGCCACTGATAACATCCTCCTGTGCTTTCCTTATCCTCTCCAGAGCGGAATATACTTCCCCCACCCACTGAGCCCACAACACCCCACACAGATGTCAGCATCACACACAGCTGTGCTGCCACCTGCCCAGCATCATCATGAAGGGTGTGTAGCACCATGAAGGAGGCAGTGGTGGCATCTTGTCTCCCGGCAAGCTGGAAACTTCAGTGGAATGGAGCGACAGCAGAAAAGTTACCACATTTAATAGGTCTGACAACATCCATCAGTATATTTCATGAAATAATCCATTTATCAACCTTTTGTCAACTGGAGCTCACATGGAAACTGATGAGCCTTGCGAAATAGTTTCAGCATGAAGGCTCCCTAAAACAAACAAACATATATGAAACTCTCAATTAAGGCAAGTTACCGAAGACAATTTGCAAAAGGGCACAATACTGCACTCAGATATCTGTGAGTATCCCCTGCTGTTTTAAGTGGGATTTCACACTTTGTGTGGCTGTCAAATTATTGTAGCCTTGTATTATTAAGGAAGTTTGAGTTCCTTAACCATTCTCAAAATAACACCAGAGGTTTAGGATTCGTGTTGGTCCTTCGGGACAAAGAGCTAGTGAACTGAAACCTCTGTTGAACCAACTCTATTGGATGAACAGAAGATAACAAAACTTCCAGGATGCCTGTATTTTATTGTGAAAGGTTATGATGAGGTCGCATTTTGTAGTGTGATCCTACATGTAAAACTTCTTAGCAGCTTTCACTGCCATCTCCTAGGCCATGGGTAGGCAATTTAAGGTCCGCGGGCCTGATCCAGCCCAATCGCCTTCTAAATCCGGCCCACGGATGGTCCGGGAATCAGCGTGTTTTTACATGAGTAGAATGTGCCCTTTTATTTAAAATGCATCTCTGGGTTATTTGTGGGGCATAGGAATTCGTTCATTTCCCCCAAAAAAGGTATAGTCCGCCCCCCCACAAGATCTGAGGGACATTGGACTGGCCCCCTGCTGAAAAAGTTTGCTGACCCCTGTTCTAGGCTTTCCAAAGCATCCTATAAGATGTTCTTGAGGCTCCGTCACGAGCATGCCGCCATACTTGCTCTAGCTGTCTGAGGTCCAGTTTCATTTTCCGGAGGTCCAGGGGGCCTGTTTTCGGCGGGGTCACAGAGGGTGCTTAGGTGCGATCTCATTGATGGCCTCCAAGAGCCAGTTATTCCAATTCTCAACAAGCTCATCTAGTGAGCTGCCAGGGGGAGCAGGGTCCTGCAAGGCCTGACGAAATCCATCAGGATCCATTAGCCTCTGTGGGTGAGCCCAAATGGCTCTCCTTGGTGCCCCACACCAGGCCAACACATTCAATGCCAGAGATTGATGGTGCTGGCAGAGCCCTGAAAGAGCAATCCTCCCAGATTAACGCTACCCCTCCCCTCTGACCCACAGTCCACGACTGGTGGAGGACGGAGAAACCCAGGGGTGTCATCTCATGCAAAGTGATTACTTCGCCTTCACACACCCAGGTCTCCGTCACGCAAGCCAGGTCAACCCCCTGTGAGATAAGAATCTCACATGGTGGTGGTTTGATTGCCTATAGACCTGGCATTGCACAACACCAGTGACGGAGGTGAGTAATCCCTTCTCACCCTACCCTCGTCCCTTGGGATGGGGTGTAGATTGGAAAGGGTTTGAGCATCTCTGCATCTCAAAACCTATAACATCTACCCCCACCGCCATACTTCCCTATCCCTTCAATGGTAGTGATCCCAAACCCTGTACTGGCCTCCCCCATAAAGGAATGATATCCCCTCCTATTACATATACATATAACAATATAGCTTGTAGTTCAAATAAGTAGGCAGGGCTCTGCATTCTGGCATCTTTGAGGCCCAACTGTATTTAAACCCAGAAAATAATCTGAAGTCAAATGGCATGCTTAAGCAGGTCAGGTCGGGATGGGGGGGGCATAGAAAAAGTTTGAGCAAGCCACCTGACAACAAGATAGCCATGGATCGCTCTGCTCCCTTGCCAAGCGTGGGATTTGATGTGCTACCTTGTTCATGGTACAAAACAATGTAATAATTTTTTTATGATCTTTGCACTGTTTGCACCTTGCCTGCTAATGTGGACATATAGGTTCAGGGGCCTGGAACTTAATAAGAAACCTCAAATTGCACTGATTACACAGAGTGCTTTGTCCAATTTGAAAAAGGCAGATCGGTGCATACATTAGATGTACCTGGTACATGCATGTTCCATGTATGGCACAGGAATTCCGTGCTTGCAGGTTCTTCATCCCCTTCTTGTGTGGAGAGTAATTACTGGATCTGGATGTCATTTTTCAGTTGAGATAGTCCCTAATGAAGGGGAAAGGTTGCTAAAGTAAGGAAAACCAGGAAATAAGGGGGAATAACTTTATCCTGACCCTAATGGGCCATAGAGGCACTATGAGAAGTCTATTAAAACATTCCATTATCTCACTAACCAGGACTACCGCATGATTTATCCAACATTATTTTCAGTCCATCTAAAATAACTACAGGCCTTCCACCACTATCAAAATTCCATCCCATCTGTTCCACCTTAATCCTAAAATTATTCCTTTCTCCTTCCTTATTCCTTATGAATTTTAAATACAGCATGTTACCCAGGCTTCTCTTTCAGGTTTAGTCTTTTATATCTTTCATGATCTTTTCCTTGTTTTTTGTGTTTGCTACATTGTTGGCCAACCATCATTAACTGCCACACATCACAAAGGCTTTTTCTAGTGATTATCGCCTTGATCTATCAATTGAGGTTCCGCAAAGGGCAATGTTTTCTTTCAGTTCATTCTCCTGAATCATATAAGATAAGGAAATGGCCACAGGACATCTAATGTGCCTTCCCGATGATGAAGGTAGAATTGATACCACTTTGTCCGGATTGGGCCCCATGATGTTCAGGCCCTGCCCTTCTACTCTAAATATATGCAGACCATCTCGTCACCAGTATTAGGTGAGAAAATGAGAAAATGCATCACCAAAAAAGGAAATGCAAGGTGGCAAAGATTGGCATAAAATTGGCATTTGTTCATTTATAGGTAAATGTAGAAATAATGGCCATCATTTATATAGAAAGGCAGTTTGTCATAGTGGGAAAGACTGTGACCTGTGTGTGCCTGCTTATACATTGCTAGTTGTGGATGGACAGTTTTAACATCTTCTTGCTCCCCTTTCACATGGTTCTTTATCTTTAAGCCAGTTTCTATATTTTGCATACATTTAAATGCTAATTGAATTGTCACAGAAAATACTTTTCATATTCCATAACTGACAACTGAGGATCATAACCCATCCACTGTATAAAGTCGCCTCATGTCCAATGACTGATGCCGAAATAAAACTTGTCAGTCCATGGGGACTGACTCTTTTTTTGCTCTTCTTCCTGCAATCCTCTCAGGCAGAAACTTCTTAGGAACCTTCTCTTGCTTGCTCTTCCTCTACCATTCTGTTCCATCTTTGATCCTCCAAGCTCCACCCCCATTCCACAGATGGAGCACACTGGCAGTCGCTAGGCAACGTATCTTCCTCCTCTTCTGATTCACATATAGCCTCCTTCCCATCTATCTACTAACCTGGTAACAACTGTTTGGGTCTTCCCTTTCAGGGAAAAGATGCCAGAGGTGGTGCTTCAAGAGATTCTTTCCTCTTTCTGGGAAAATGAGTGGCAGCCTGGCATGGCTGCTCATTATGTTCTTGAGGAATCTCCTGAGTGAGACTGGTGGCCAGACACCACCTCAGGGCTTTAGGTATGCATCTTATGAGGTGACCATCCCAAGGAAACTGAGCTTCAGGTATGGACTACAGGAAACCCAGGATGTCAGCTACCTGCTGCAGATTGAGGGGAAGGGCCAAGTGGTGCATCTCAAACAGAAGAAGGGAATTGTTCCTAAAGACTTCCCCATCTTCACGTACAATAAGGAAGGGGACCTCCAGGTTGACTATCATTACATCAGGGATGATTGTTTCTACAGTGGCTTCATACAGGACAAGCCTCTCTCTTCAGTCACTCTCAGCACTTGCTCAGGGGGACTCAGGGGCCTGTTACAACTTAACAATGAGACATATCAAATCGAACCTGTCCAGCCATCTGCTACCTTTCAGCATGTGGTGTATCGGCTGGAAACAGAGGAGAGTTCCATGCACATGAGGTGTGGGTTGACGGAGGAAGAGCAAAGGCGTCAAGAGGCCATGATCCAAGACGGAAAGCATGTGGCTGTCAGAAGTCCTCCAGCAGAACTCTGGTGGCCACACAAGAGACATGCAGAAGTGGCATTTGTGGTGGAGCATGAACGATATGTTAAGTTTAATAAAAATGAAACTGATATAGCTATGAAACTTCTTGAGACCATGCACACAGTAAATTCATTTTTTGAGCCATTTTTGGTTGAAGTGTCTGTAGCAGGATTGGAGATATGGACGGAAAAGAACCTCATAGATATTGGTAAAACTTTAGGAAGGACACTTAAAGCTTTTACTGTATGGAGACATGACATTCTACTTAACCATCTAAAGAATGATGCTGCTCACTTAATTGTATACAGGTCATATGGAAGGAATATTGGACGAGCATATGTAGCACAAATTTGTAATAACAGGGCTACTGGTGTTGAAGTATCGAGAAATTTCAATTTGTTTGATTTTTCTGTACTTTTTGCCCATGAATTTGGACATAATCTTGGTATGAACCATGATGAATCAGACTGTAAATGTGATCGACGTGCCTGCATTATGTCTGCTTTGTACTCACGGACTGATAGGTTTAGCAACTGCAGTTACCAAAAATATTTCAATCTAAAGGACTCACCTTGCTTGTTGATTCCACCAAACCCTGATCAAATGTATAAACTGAAATACTGTGGGAACAAAGTAGTAGAAAAAGGAGAGCAATGCGACTGTGGTTCAGCTGTGCAGTGTCAATCAGATCGATGTTGCAGGCCAGACTGTACGTTACGCCCATTTGCCAATTGTTCTTCTGGACTGTGCTGTGCCAGGTGCAAGTACCGTCCCGCTGGATCCATTTGCAGAAAGAGTATTGGCATCTGTGACCTGCCTGAGTTTTGCACTGGGACTTCGGACCAGTGTCCGGAAGATGTTTATGTACAAGATGGTGCCCCTTGCGGTGATGGAGTCTATTGCTATCTTGGTCGTTGTAGTACTCCCAATGGGCAGTGCGAAAAGATATTCGGAAAAAAAACCGTACGAGCTTCAGAGGATTGTTTCAGAGGACTGAATGCTCGAGGTGATCGCTTTGGCAATTGTGGCCTTGAACATGGTATTTTTAAGAAATGCAATGCTGAAAATATTCTATGTGGCCGAATGCAGTGTAGTAATATTTATGGGGTACCTATCTTGGAGGAACACCAAACCATCATTCAAACCACCATTGGAAAAAGTAACTGCTGGGCTACAGACTACCACAGTGGAATGGAGGTAGCTGACCTTGGAGCAGTGGAAGACGGTACACCTTGTGGCACTGGCATGATGTGTATTAGTAGGGAATGCAAGAACGTGTCCCTCTTGCAGTATGATTGCAATGCCACAAAGTGCCATAATAGGGGAATATGCAACAACCACAAACACTGCCATTGTTCTTATGGTTGGGCCCCTCCCGACTGTCTAAAGGAAGGATATGGGGGCAGCATTGACAGTGGGCCAATTTCAAAAAACTGGAATGGTGTCATTGGAGGTAGCATTGTAGGAAGTGTATTGGTCCTTTCCACGGTGACAGCTGCTGTTGGCATGGGTGTGTATTACAGGTTTGTTATACGTAACAAGGTTAGAAGAATGAGTTTAAGAATCTCTCCCTCAGAATCAACAGAGGAATGAAAACCACTCTAGATGACAGACGTGAACAATGCAGAAAGTTTCAAAGGGTATGATGGGTATAATGAGCACTATTATATAACATACATTTGACTCTGTAAGCATTGGTTCAGTTCAGCTCAAAGTGAAATATTCACATATGAAAATCTTTGGTTATACTTTCACAGTATGTTGAGAGTCTCTTTGTTGTTCAGGACAGAAGTCCTATCCTATGTTGAGTGGGAGAAATCTGTCCAGTGGAATGGAATGTTATCATACAGGAGGATACCATGCTAAAGAAATGCATGGAAGCCATGCTGGTATTTTGGATATCTCGGATTCTCTCCCAAAGTAACCTTGGGTGTACACAGAAAGAATCATAACCTAATCCTCTAATGCCATTGAAATGAAATATTGGTATGTTTGTGAAGTGAATTCACATCTGTGTAGAAAGCCATTGCAAAAATTGAACTGATAATTATGTCGACAGAAATGTTAATGTTGAAATGAGACAGCTTATTAAAAATATTACAAAATCACCAACACAAAAAGCTATAATGGAAATAATGGCGAATGTTACCAGTATGTAGCATATTTGAGGGTGCAATCTTTTCATTAAAGTTTTATTTTTGTTTAGCACCTTGTTTATAAAATTTGCCACACAGGATAATCTTTAATTTATCCACAAAGGGAAAATAGTTTCATATATTTAGAACATCTCTCTGTGCTTTAGCACTGAGTCATGTCCTTTTAGCCATTGGAAGGTGGTCAGTGGGTGGAAACCAGTCTTTAAAAAGGAATGCTACATGGTTAGAAGATCTTCTTTTTAGAGAAGCCAAAGCACTTTTGGATAAAACTAGCAGGTAAGGGTGCTCTCTGATAATGCTAGATCCCCTTTCTGAAATGTGTCACATGCCCCTGAGAGTTTTAACTTCCCTTACCTAGTTAAGGACAGGAAGAACCATAGTTCAGTGCCAGAGCCCTTAGTTTTTTATGCAGAAGGTCCAGGATGAATGTATTTTGTGACTCCAGTCAAAAGGTTCTCAGGTAGCAGAATGACTAGGAGAGCCACTGAGATGCCAGAGATCCTGCGGGATCCTCCGGATGACCTGCTTATTGAGCATTCATCTTGATTTGTTTGTGCCAAGGTTCTGCATTTCCCCATCACTCCTCTAATCACTAAAGAAAATCCATTTAAAAAACAAATTTGAATGTCAGAGCACCCAAGTGCTTTTTAGTCCAGTTTAATTGCACAATCCCACTTGCAAAATACTGGCAGTCTGCAAGTGACCTGTGTCCCTCGAGATCCTTTGCCATATTGCACGATATTGGTTTGGATGGATGAAAGGTCTGACTCATTGTAAGGCAGTTTTGCTATTACAGGTTCGAAATAATGAAAATGGAGATTAAATGCATTAATGGAAACATTTATAATTTGCATCATTTATTCCAGTTACCAAATTGTGTTGCGTGTGTCCCAGCATGTTCCGTCTTGAATCATAAAAAACCCCTGCCTCCCTAGAACACAGTGAATATCTTAAGATTTATTTTTCCATTCCAGGGATGAACGTTTTGTGCAGGTAGACTGAATGCTTATCAAGGTTAACACGAAAGGTTATTGTATTCCTTTTGCAAGTTCTAGATTTTCTTACTCTGAGAAGCAAGCCCTTCTTAATACGTTAACTTGAAAGCTTAGGAGTTTAAATGCCAGTCCTTAATAATCTAGTCTCTGTGTAGCATTCTATGGAGAATTCTGTGTTTTTGGGGAAGAATACAGGAAAGATAATGCTCCAGGTCAGCATAAGCTGAATTAATTATTCCTTTAGAGAGTTGTTAGTAGAATATTCAGTGCAGTGCATGTACCTACTATGCAGAACTTGTGTGAACTGAATTGAGATCTTTTCATATTCAAAGCAGGTAAACTTCACTTCTGAATATCACTGTAATTAATTCCCTCCAGGGGCATGTAGAAATGGTAGGTATAATTAGCTGTGAAGATACCTCACACTGCTGTCCTGTATCAGGGAAGTTAAATTGCTAAATGCTCCATTTCCTTTTTTTTTTTTAAGTGACCTTGCATCAAACAATACTCTGAACTATCCTCTGATAGTCCGTGTGCAAAACTACGCTCATGCCAAATACACCCCCCCCCAGCCAAACAAAAAATAAATTCACTTGAAGTTGCCATGGAGTTTTCAGTCGTATCAGTGCTCCTTTCAACTGCCTGTGAAACGGTTTGTCAGGATGAAGTCACTCATGGTTTTAATTAGAGCTACCACTGATTTTTCACCTGTTAGACAAATTCCAAGGTGGATTTGATCAGCTGAAACATCTAAAGGAATTCAAAGGAACCTAGCTTATTGGGGAATATTAGAAAAAGGCTCATCTCTCTTTCAGCTTTACAACTGCTACTAATAGTAAAGTGGTGAGTCCCAACAGGACTGTAGCCAAAGCAGAGGCAGAATGAAACAATTGGTGGGGGCAGGGTGAAGGTATCATTGTGCTCAGTGAAGTCCCATGAACTTCAGAAGTGCATCCCTCCCCCCAAAGCAGGAGCAATGCTCTCAGAAGCAGCCCAACAAGGACTGGACATGTCTAGTAGCCTTGGAATATGGAGTGATAGTTCACCCACTTCTGCCACTGGAATCTCAGGCAGCCTGGTTCACCCAGAGCTCCTTTAAGTTTGGCTGGTACACCAGGTTACTACAACGGGATAAGGAACCTCCCACATGCAGGCCAGAGTTGGCCCTCCAGGAGTTCAGATGTGGCCTATGAGGTCATTTCCCCCAAATCGTGGCCACCTGCCCCACACCTATTGCCATATATCAGGTGTGGGACAGCTAGAGACATGGCTTCCAATGCACAACTGGGAGCTTTTAAGTGCACTGCCAGTTGTGCATGACTTGGATGAAAGAACTGAGGGGATGCTCATCCGATATGCAGATGGCACGAAATTGGGAGGGATGGCTATATTCTTGAGCTGCTGAAGGGGTGATGGAAAGAGTGAAGGAAGCCTCTGACTATTATCAGCAAACTTATTTCCCTGCTCCTGAAGTCCTCCTTCCACCTTGTATTTGATGGAATCCTCATGTTTTAATTCAGGCATAGGCAAAGTCGGCCCTCCAGATGTTTTGGGACTACAACTCCCATCATCCCTGACCACTGGTCCTGTTAGCTAGGGATGATGGGAGCATCTCCAAAACATCTGTCTCCAAAATATCTGGAGGGCCAAGTTTGCCTATGCCTGCTTTAATTGCTACTGGGAACAGAATGTTAAGCTAAGAAGATCTAGATATAACCCAGAAAATAAACGAGTACATACATACTTCATTTGTAAAGCTGGATTTTGCACATCTCTCAACTCCCAGTTAATTTACCCCAAAGCAAAACTTAAGTCATATTTGAAAAGTCCTATCCTATGTCGATGAAAATCTACAGGAGCCTCAGTAAGGATGATATCACACAGGTAGAGAGGCGCAGGGTAATTGCACAACCCTAGATAAGAGTAAAAACCAGTCTAGTCAAGTACTCTCCCCCTCCCAGCTGAGACTAACACCAGGTGCTCAGAGGATGATGGAAACTCACTGTTTTGCATGTCTGGCAGGACTTTGGAAGTCCACTGCTTGCAACTCCCAAAAGTTGCTGCCACCTAGTAGCTATGGGCCAAAGATCTGACTAAATTTAAGGCAAAGGTTTAAAGCCTGCACCACTGCAGAGTGCAGGCATGGAGATTTGCAAGAGGAAGAAAGCAAGCAGAAAACTAATCAAGAAGCAGTCTGAGCCAGAAGTTCTCTCTGGTATACTTGCTTGCCTGTTAGTAAGTTTGTGGCATTCCTTCTGTAGTCAGAACCTGGCTTACCCACTCTATTCTCTGACAATTTTACTACCTCAGCCCCCATATCCTGAGATTCAAAGGCAGAGCCTGAGAGCTCTCAGGTGTGGCACCAGTTCTTCAAAAAACAAACAAAAATTCTAGTTACGATTCTAGTTTGTCTTGTTAACAGATCCTACTGTGGGATTGCTGCCTCGTTTCTCCTGAGTTTACTCAAAGCACACCTGTTTTTGGTGTTTACCTCTCTCAAAGAAACAGAGTGACACTGACTGTAAAAAAAAAGGCTGGAGAAAGGAGATAATTTAAATTTTAGAATGTGTGTTAAGGCTAGAGACAATAACTTGCCCCATTGTGCTATGATTCCATGGTATGGAGCTGAGTTCACTTTCCCCAGAGCCAAATCCAACACCTGCTTGCCGACAACCACAAAATTACTGGCTTGATTGGCTCATTTTAGAAACCAACAAATAAAGTATTTGCTATTCTAGCTCAAAGCAGCTTTGCAACTTCTAGATAGAGAAAAGAATACAAAAGAGCACACTTATTTTTAGCATTTTGGGTTTTGTTTTTGGTTTTGTTTTTGGTTTTGCATCTGCCTCTTCTTGGAATCTCACCAGGGAAGCTTGTTCTGCAGTTTGACTTTCATTGCATCATACAAACAAACAAACAAACAAACAAACAAACAAACAAAACAACCCACCTCTTAAATACATAATAGATGTAGCTGAACACATAAAGGTACTGTGCTAATTTGAAGCATACGTCACTAATCAAACAAATGACAACAATATAGGTTATATCAACATCACTGCAGAACATTAGGCTGTCTGTCCCCTTACATCAGGGTTGGGGAATATATGGTCCTCCAGACGTACTTGAACCCATCAGACTCAACCAGCATGGCCAATGGTGAGGCAGGATGGTTGTTGTTGTTGTTTAGTCGTTTAGTCGTGTCCGACTCTTCGTGACCCCATGGACCAGAGAACGCCAGGCACCTCTGTCCTCCACTGCCTCCCGCAGTTTGGTCAAACTCATGCTGGTAACCTCGAAAACACTATCCAACCATCTCGTCCTCTGCCGTCCCCTTCTCCTTGTGCCCTCCATCTTTCCCAACATCAGGGTCTTCTCCAGGGAGTCTTCTCTTCTCATGAGGTGGCCAAAGTACTGGAGCCTCAGCTTCACAATCTGTCCTTCCAGTGAGCACTCAGGGTTGATTTCCTTCAGTATGGAGAGGTTTGATCTTCTTGCAGTCCATGGGACTCTCAAGAGTCTCCTCCAGCACCATAATTCAAAAGCATCAATTCTTCGGCGATCAGCCTTCTTTATGGTCCAGCTCTCACTTCCATACATCACTACTGGGAAAACCATAGCTTTAACTATACGAACCTTTGTTGGCAAGGTGATGTCTCTAATATGCCTGTTGTCTTTGTCCATGGAGTTTTCTTGGCAGGGATACTGGAGTGGCTTGCCGGTTCCTCCTCCAGGTGGATCACGTTTGGTCAAAACTCTCCACTATGACCTGTTCATCTTGGGTGCCCTGCTCGGCATAGTTCATAGCTTCTCTGAGTTCTTCAAGCCCCTTCGCCACGGCAAGGCAGTGATCCATGAAGGGGGGCAGGATGGTAGCTGTAGTCCAACAGGTTCTGGAGGACCACAAGATCCCCACTCTTGCCTTATACATATGAAAAAAAGTCAGCAAATTCAAGTACCTTAGGAAGGAGATTTTTTAAAACAACAACAACAACATACCT
Source organism: Podarcis melisellensis (assembly GCF_964234715.1). NCBI lineage: Eukaryota > Metazoa > Chordata > Lepidosauria > Squamata > Lacertidae > Podarcis > Podarcis melisellensis. Next base: position 84,047,083 of record NC_138531.1, read on the forward strand.
CTACCTGAGGCTTACTACACAGCACACAAGTGGTGTTCCAGAAATTTTCCCTGTGTTTTTTCTTGACCATTCTCCATCCATTAATGAAAGAGGAAACTGCCTTCAAAAATTTTCCATGGCTGAAAGTGTGAAGTTTTGATGGACTTGTCTAACTTTCAAGGTGGCCAAGGGGTGTTTTGTGTGTGTGTGTGTGTGTGTGTGTGTATGTGTGTGTGTGTTTTCTTTCATTCAACAAATTATCTCACCAGCAGTCTACACTTTTTTTAATAATATTTTTTATTCATTTTCCAACAATTTTTTATACAACCAATTCACATTTTATCATACATTCATCTCTTTTTTTTACTTCCCTCAGCTCCTCTGCCGATCTTTCGTTTGCATCTATATTATTAACGCATTTCTTAACTTCGTATTGCCTTTAAATAACTCCTTTCCTCCTATTATTCTCTTTTTAACAATATTTCTCTATTTTTCACAGAGTCTCTTGAAAACCAACAAACGTTGTCTGTTCATCACATATGCCTTTCAGATAATCTGTAAATCTTCCCCAGTCCTCGATGAACTTTTGGTCTCGTTGGTACCGAATCTTCCCTGTTAGTTTGTCCAATTCTGCATAATCAGTCAATTTCAGTCTCCATTCTTCCACCGTTGGTATTTCTTCCTTTTTCCATTTTTGGGCCAGAAGTATTCTCGCTGCTGTAACTGCGTATTGAAAAAGTTTACAATCTTTCTTACTTATCTCATTTCCTACCAATCCCAATAGGAAGGCCTCTGGTTTCTTAATAAATGTATATTTCAACATCTTTTTCAATTCATTATATATCATTTCCCAGAAGCCTTTCACCTTTTTACACTCCCACCACATATGATAGAATGTCCCTTCTTTTTCTTTACATTTCCAACACTTATTACATGTTTTATACATTTTGGCTAGTTTTACTGGCGTTATATACCATCTATATACCATTTTCATTACATTTTCCTTTAACGCAGAACATGCCGTAAATTTTAGTCTTTCGTTCCATAATTTTGACCACTCATCATATTGTATATTATAACCAAAATCTCTGGCCCAATGTATCATTACCGATTTAACCTCTTCATCTTTTGTATACCACTCCAGCAACATTTTATACATTTTAGACAAATTTTTATACTCATTATTCAATATCTCTAATTGGAATTTTGATTCTTTTTCTCCATATCCATACACTTTACAATCTTTTTTAAACATTTCACAGACCTGATAGTAATGCAACCAATCATAGACAAATTCTTTTACTTCTTCATAGGGTTTCATTTTCCATTTACCCCCTTCTTTAACTACTAGTTCTCCATATGTTATCCACCTCCCCCTCATATTAATCTTTTTCACACTCATCACTTCTAAAGGTGAAATCCAGCGGGGGAGTTTGAATTCCAGCAAATTTTTATACCTTTCCCATACATTTATCAATGACCTTCTGAAGATGTGGTTTTCAAATCCTTTATGAATTTTCTTCTTTTCATACCATATATATGCATGCCCACCAAATCTATTATCAAACCCTTCTAAATGCAACAATTCTCCATTTTCTAATTTAATCCACTCCTTTAGGCAGCACAAGCAAGATGCTTCATAAAATAGTTTCAAATCTGGCAGTGTGAAGCCACCTCTTTCCTTCGCATCTGTCAATAACTTAAACTGCCAGCAGTCTACACTTTTGCAGGCTTCCCAGGTGCCTCCAAAATACTCTTAGAATCGCAATAATGACCACCTGAGATGTGCTGGAACACACCTGAGAGGCCAGAACTAAGTTTGGGTGAGTTCCAGCTGGAGAAGAAAATCCCTGGTTTTCGGGTCTCCCACAGACACCTTTCCCAGTCCCGATCTGGCATCAGGATTGACAGGAGTTGTAATCTAGCAACAGTTAGAGGGTTGTAGGTTCCTTATGTCAGCTAGTCCAACCCTCCCGCAATGAAAGAATATGTAGCTGGCCCATATGGGGATAAACCCACCACCTTGCTGCTATCAGCACCATGCTCTAATCAACTGAGCCACTAGAAGCTTCTAGTTTCTTTTGTAAGGAGAGCAGGGACTTACAAAAAGCAAAGAATCTACCCACATCAACTGCAAGTCTAAGTTCTCCTTTGGCTTCTGGGCTGTTTGTGTGCCAGTAACTATGAAAGATAAAACCAAAGCTTTCCCCTGATTATACAAACTAGCATAAATGCTCCAAAGTGCAGCAGCTGTCATGTGAATTTCTAGACACACCTCTCACCCCCCCCACGAGCTGTAGATAATGTTAATCTTGGCACATTACATCATGCTTGGATATTTGCTAGAGAGGAGGCTTCCCTCCATATAATATCCCACTAATGCAGCAGTGAAACTGCCTTCATTAGGCAGAGATAAGGTAATGCATGTGATAATCTTTTTGGGAGAAAGTTAGCTTTTATGGAGTGAGAGAGAGCGCTGCTCGTTTCTATACAGGTACTTTATGATGCTGAATTGAGCTCCTCAATTAATAATTCCCCATATGGTATTTGCTCATTAATGCTGGAAATAATTCTTTTTTGTTCTCTACTTTTGTTAGCTAATAAGGCTCGAGGGCATCTTCAATGATTGGCGAGGAAGAGAACTTATTACTTACATTGTTTACACAAGTGCGAATACAGTAGTAATACATGAGTGCTTAGTGACAACTATTTTCCTTGGAGTAAGCAACATGAATGGGCATCAGCTACCTGGAAAACCAGCTGTTGATTGCAAACCTAAATGCACAGGGGACTCTGAAAAGTACAAAAGACCCCATGCTTCAGAACATTGCATTGCAGAAGTAGGGAGGTGAATAGAACATCTCTCTCTCTCTCTCTCTCTCTCTCTCTCTCTCTCTCTCTCTCTCTCTCTCTGTGTGTGTGTGTGTGTGTGTGTGTGTGTGTAAGCTGCAGAGCTAGAGCGTTTGTCCTGCCTTTGTGTTAATTAAACATACTTTTGAACACTGGCATATCACTTGGGCCAAGGCTGAGTTCTACATCTTTTACCGTATCTATGTCTTTTACTATAACAACATGAGAAGTTATGGCATTGAGGGGTAAGAAAGTCCCGAGAAGCCTTCAATTACCACCACTTCTGTCACCAATGTCGAGTTGAGTTGGCATTTGTATGTGATGGCAAAGTCACTTTAAAAAGGCAAGGGGAATAGGAGGCAACAGCTACACACCACTAATTTCTGAGCCTGGTGAAGCCATGAACACTGGTAGCAACCCAAAATATTTATGAGGGGAAAAGGAGGCAAACAGATTCCAAGGGGACAGACTTCACCTCACACATTAAACCAACTCTATTTCACACTAATGCTCCAATCCTAAAACATATTTATTCAGAAGTAAGGAACACTGATTTCAATAAAATTTACATCCAAGTAAATATGTATAAGATTGAAGACTTAATCAACATTTTAATTTATTTTTTATTAGCCATGTTCTCTTGGCGCTGCTAAAAATGCTTTGCTGCAATAATGAGAACAATAATGAGAATCCATCTCGATCTGATTTGTAGAAGTGGGTCTTGCGCAATTGAACGCTTTTCTTTCAGCAGCATTTGCTGGCGTTGAAATGCAGGGACAGAAAGCATTGCCTGTTGGGTTTCTGCCTGTGATGCTGCTGCAAAAAGTACAGGAGCCCTGAGGGAAATATATGGCAGTCACAGATACTGAGTTGTATGTCAAGAGGTCAGTCAATCCACACACTCCAGGATAGTGAAGTAACTGTGGATAATATGGAGCCCTGGACACACAATATCAGTTCAGAGAGAGGTTGTCTTTTCTGGGTTAGGATGGAAGAGTCTGTCAATTTCTATTCTATTCTATTTCATTTTAAATTTGGTTCTCAACATTACTGCATTGATTTGGAGAGAGATGTACGCCGGCTCCCTTGGCCAATAAAGCGAGATGAGCGCCGCAACCCCAGAGTTGGCCACAACTGGACCTAATGGTTAGGGGGTACCTTTACCTTTTATATATATTAATCCTCACGAAAATTCCTCAACATTTTTGTGTGAATTTCTCTGACTACATTTTTAATGCTGTTCTGACACAAGCACTCTCCAAATATAATGCATTTCCGTATGTTATTGACACTAATATATTCATTTTCATGCACACCTTGACCTTATATAATGCATTTTTGCAAACATTGGTTGCTTGGAGAACTGCGTTGTGAATTTCAGATAAGTGAGATTTGGAAGGGTGGCTACATTTCAGTTCTCATACCGTCTCAGAAAGTGTGAATTTGATCGATTCAGATTTAAATGCGAAGTGAATCGGTTTTCTCCTCCATCCCTATTTCTGAAGTGAAAAAGAAAAAAGGCAGAAGAAGTGAATGAGAGTTAAGCATGCATTGCAAGAACAGAGAATCCGCCTCCATATGTAATCACATCATTTTACTTTGCATTCAGCCTGGAATAACTAACTACCTTGTTAGTGAGACACATTCATGTCTCAATTATTTCTGCATCCAGACCTTTAGAGACTTTGAATTGCTTCGGAGATTGAAGGGATCCAGACCGGAGCATCTCAGCTTTGAAGACAAACTGCTTAAGGCAATCAGCTGAAGACAGGGGACGGGAAACATGAATTGAATTGCTGTAGGTTGTACCCACGGAAGTCATCCCATTAGGGCAAAGACTTATATCTGCACAATGAGACTTCCTCTCCCTATTTTCTCCATATGTCACCCTCCCAATCTGCTCTGAACCCCCATAATTGGGAAACAATAAACAGCACAGTTTTCTTGGGTGGCATTTGCCCATCTTTGCTCCCCATACTGTCACTTATGGCCAGGAGCAGCACAGCTGGTCTAGCCTGACCTAGCTAGGCTGGCTAAATGCTTTAAGCCAAAAGGAATATTTGAGGCTTGGATAATGCTGGACCAGCACAATGCATTTGGGTTTTATCCTGTCCACTTTTCTTGGAGGGTAAGACTGGATCGTTATAGAATTGTGGAATTGAAAGGGACCACAAGGATCATGTACCGTATTTTTTGCTCTATAAGACGCACCAGACCACACGACACACCTAGTTTTTGGAGGAGAAAAACAAGAAAAAAAATATTCTGAATCTCAGAAGTCAGAACAGCAAGAGGGATCGCTGCGCAGTGAAAGCAGCAATCCCTCTTGCTGTTCTGGCTTATGGGATAGCTGTGCAGGCTGCATTCGCTCCATAAGTCGCACACACATTTCCCCTTACTTTTTAGGAGGGGAAAAGTGAGTCTTATAGAGCAAAAAATACGGTAGTTAGTACTACCCAATGTGGGGCTCAAACCCACGATTCTGATATTAAAAGTCTCATGCTCTACCAACTGAGATCACTGCACCTTGCTTGATTGCCCTGACCAGAGATGTATAAGTGAATAGTTAGTTAATGAGTCTTTCCTTCTACAGGCCACTTTTAGTATCTAATGTAATTATGAGTTCACTGATAGATTGGGGAAAGGAAGTTGATTAAATAAATTAAGAGGGAGAGAAGCAGATGATAAATGGCAACAAACGGTATTGATGGAATGGTGTATTAAATGTAGACTTTGATATGTATGCACATTTTGCAAGGAAATGAAGGCAAATCTGTTGGTTTCACAGAACTTGCTTCCAAATTCTTCATTCTGGCAGAAAGGAAACAAAAGGCTTGTGTGGGTTGTAGATAAGGACTTATTTGGGTAAAAGAATGCTCCAGAGCAGGTGTGGGGAAGCTTTGGCCCTCCAGATGTTGTTGAACTACAACTCCCATCATCTCTGGCCATTGGCCATGCTTGCTGGGGTTGCTGGGAGTTGTAGTTCAGCAATAGGGTGCTTACCTGATCTAGAAACCATGGTGGATTGGTCTAGCACAGGCTTCCTCAACCTTGGCCCTCCAGATGTTTTTGGCCTACAACTCCCTTGATCCCTAGCTAGCAGGACCAGTGGTCAGGGATGATGGGAATTGTAGTTTCAAAATATCTGGAGGGCCGAGGTTGAGGAAGCCTGGTCTAACGGTTCTATAAGCGTTCTATGGCAGAATGGAGAGAAAAAGCATGTAACTGAATGGCTATTGGCATAATAGCTATATGGCAGTGTGGTGTATTATTGATTAATTGATCCATCAATTTCATAAAATTTATGATTGTTGGAACCTCAAAGCCATTTACAAAAAGAATAAAACAATAAAATCATCAGTAAAAAGGTTAAAACAACTGTTTTAAACATAAAAAAATTAAAACCAGCAATTAACTAAAAATGGATGTGGTTTAACACACATCTGAGTTGGCTTGTCTAAATATAAAAGTTTTTACAGGTACTGAAAAGAGTTCTGTGAAGGTACCTGCCTGATGCCAAGTGTAGGTGCTGCCTCACTAAAAAGACTGATTTCCTACAAAGGTGGTAAACATAAGAGTGCCAGTTTCACCAATCAAAGCAGTGAAGTGGGTTGGTATGGGGTAAACTGATCTCACAGGTAAACTGCTCCCAAGCTGTTCAGGGCTTTATACACTAAAAGTAACAACTTGAAGCGGGCCCAGCAGCAAATCGGCAATGGGTGCCGGTCTCTGAGCACAGGTGTTATATACAGACAAGATCTCGCTCTTACCAGCAATTGTGCTGCAGCACTCTGCACTAACTGCAGCTTCTGGATCAAGCACTAGGAAATCCACACATAGAGCACATTGCAGTAATCCAGTCCTAAAACAACCAGTGCATGAACTGACTGATGGACAAGTTTCCCTGGTCCAGGAATGTCCGTAGCTGTTGTACCAGTTGCAGTTGGTAAAAGACACTAACCACTGAGGCTACCTGGATCCAGAAACAACCTCAGTTTAGTGGTTAGTTAGAGTGTTAGATTAGGACCCAAGAGACTGGGGTTCAAATTGCTCCCTATAAAGTCCAAAACATCTAGCGGGCACCAGGTTGGCGAAGGCTGCCTTAGATTTTTTTTGTGTGCTCTTTATATAGCGCTATACTGTTTTCCTTTATGGCAAATATTTGCATGAACCAACATGTTAAACTAGGCTGTGTGTATCCAGCTTTTACAAAGGAAGGCTGGCACAGAATGCCAACTTGCAATGAGTGATCTAAAAATCGGACAGCCTGTAGGGGCACCACACCTATGCCCAGTCTGCTGTCACTGGCATAATCTCTCTTTTCTCTGTTTGTTTTTAGGGTTTGTTTTTAACCAACTAAAAACCATTTCAGAAATGATACGGATAATGTAGCAATAATCCTTAAGGCTTGGCAAACCACTGTGCCTCACTGTCTTTTTATTCCGAGTGCGACCAGCAGCAGTCATTAAATGAGCAACCTAGTTTTGACGGATTGCATAGTGTCCTAATGAGGGCTCATAAAATACCCTGTTTTGCTAGGTTGTTACAGAAATTAGTATTTATTTCATTTTGTTTTACTAAAAATAAAGCCCAACCAAATGCTGCTGTTATTAGAAAGCATTTCCTCAGTCTAGCAAACAATGGCACAGTCTTCTTGACTCAAAAACAATATTTAAAAAGCAAAGCTCACCAAGGCCACTAGGCTTCGGCAAGGGAGCGCTTTCGATTTTAACAGCCCGGCACTTCCAGTCATCTGTTACAAAGACCCACACCTGGGGATGAATAACAAAATGTCAGCATGGGGTCAGTGTGGGGATTGTACACTTCTACTTGCAAGGCAGGCATTCCTGATAGAATCCCCTTAATTACTGTCACCCACCCTGCCTCTTAGTGAATCATATTCCCATTATTAAATATTCAAGGAAAGACTTCGTACTCAGCACAGCAGGACCATTCATTTTCTGGTGGAGGCAGCAATCATGGCAATCTTACTTTCCACTTCCAAAGGTGTAACTCCTTTAGGGTTTTGTGTGTGTGTGTCAAGCAGCCTGCAGGGCCCCTGTACACACCCAGGGGCTTGGGTGGAACTAAATAGGTCTCAAGAACAGCTTCTGACACTGTATGAGTAGGGTTGCCACCCGTCCCGTATAATATAGGATTGTCCTGTAGTTCAATGTAAAATACTACATCCCCTATTGATTCAATACAGGACACAGTTTGTCCTGTAGTTCCACTCTGCTATGCTCTCTCTCCCTCTCTCCCTCCCTCCCTCCCTCTCTCTCTCTCTCTCTCTCTCTCTCTCTCTCTCTCTCTCTCTCTCTCTCTCTCTCTCTCTCTCTCTCTCTCTCTCTCTGCCAAGTTAGGGATGCTCTTCAAATGCCTGCCCCTGCTCCAACAGGGAAGTCCATGCTTGGCTGGAGAAACTGCCTCTTCTTTTCTTTCCCTTTCCCCCTCCTCACTCCCTCTCCTCATTCCGCCCCCCCCAAGGAAAGGCAAACTAGGGCAAGGCTTTCATGTTATCACTTCCAGTTTTCTGCAGCTTCGGTGTGGGTTAAGGTAGCCAGCTGCGGAGCCACGCTGAGTATTTGACAGATAAACTGGGTATGGATTTTGGTAAATGCTTATTTCCTGTTTTGTATCCCACACTTTCAGCCCAGCCATGCTCCCAGAGCAGTTTACATTCAGCACAGGAGAACAGTGTTTTGAGTAAGGTGTTTAGGCTGTGTTCTAAAGTGCTTGAACCAGTTGACCAAATCTAGCCTGGCTTATGGCTTTGTGAGGCAAATACCCCAGTGATACGTTGCCATGGGAACAAAGATGGCCCCAAAAAGTATAGGTAATGGGCAGAGATGATTTATCATTATCGTTCCCCCTCCACTTCAGCTAGGTGTCCAGTGGTGTGCAAAGGGCAAGGACAAGGCTGCATTTTGATTCAGTCAGAGAACCATGGGCTTTGCCAAAGCATCTTGAAGGTCCAGCCTGTTCCACCAAGAAGACCTGAGGTGGAATCAATGGACTTTGGGTTTTTGTCGGAGTGTTTAACCTGCACCTCCTCCTATGCTTGACCTGTATTTTTGTACTTGGTGGACAGTCACCTCAGGGGAGGCCTTGCCAGCTATGCCATGGTCAGTGGAATGTCACCTTGTGTCTTTGTGGAACAGAGTCTTCTTGGTTGTGGCACTGAACATCTTCTTTTACACAGTTCAGGTGATGTTGAACTCTGGTGCAACATAGAGATAATTGGCAGTGCTGTGTCTCTGGCAGCTGGCACCCAACAACATCTGGAGGACTCCATGTTGGCTACTTACAACCAAAGCTTTTTGCAAAAGTCTCGCAAAGACCCATATTCCTGGATAAGATAAAACAGGCAAGTATTTATATGTCAGGGTTGATCAGAGACGTACACAGATGAATCTACCTCAGTTTTTCTAGCCAAATCCACTTCTACCAGACATGTCTATGGCAAGGGCCACAGTTCAGTGGTAAAGCAGTTGCATTGCATACAGAAGGCCACAGGTTCTGTCCTTGGCATTTCCACATAAGGCTGCAAAAGGCTCTTGTTTGAAATTCTGGGGAGTTTCTGCATGCCAGTGTAAACAATGCAGAGCGAGATGGTCTTAACCTATATAAGGCAGATTCCTTTGCTCTTTTCTGCAGTTACAGATAGGTAGCCGTGTTGGTCTGCCATAGTCAAAAAACAAACAAACAAACAAACAAACAAACAAACAAATTCCTTCCAGTAGCACCTTAAAGACCAACTAAGTTAGTTCTTGGTATGAGCTTTCGTGTGCATGCACACTTCTTCAGATACACTGAAACAGAACTATTTAATTGCTCATCGTCTAACATTGTATATGCCATCAAATGCCAACAGTGTCCTTCAGCTCTCTATATTGGACAAACAGGCCAGACCTTACGCCAAAGAATAAACGGACATAAATCGGACATCAGGAATCACAAAACAGAGAAACCAGTAGGAGAACACTTCAATCTCCCAGGACATTCTATACAAGATCTCAAAGTAGCTGTTTTACTACAAAGGAATTTCAGAAATAGACTGGAAAGAGAAGCTGCTGAATTGCAACTTATCACCAAACTTAAAACCATGGAGAAACCTGGCCTGAACAAAGACATTGGATTCTTATCTCATTATACATGACAAAGCCACTTTTCACCTTCTCACTCCTTGCTTTTTCCTGTAAGACCTATTGCAGTCGTTAAGAGTCGTCAACAGGCTCATCGCAGCTATCTGCCAATCACCCATTCCCACCACCCTTCTGAGTAATACCCCTCCCCACCTTCTCACTATATAGAAGGGTCTGGAAACTTCTGTTTCAGTGTATCTGAAGAAGTGTGCATGCACACGAAAGCTCATACCAAGAACTAACTTAGTTGGTCTTTAAGGTGCTACTGGAAGGAGTTTTTTTTTTCTTTTCTGCAGGCCAGCTATATTTAAAACAAAATGTAGCATAAGCAGTTGGGTTGTTTCTTGCACACAACCCCAACTCCTTACCTTTTTTTAAAGAATGCATATATTGCTGGAAGAATGTGTCCATTTTGTATTTACAGTTACTCTTGTAGTGGCAGGAAATAATATTATCCTTTTATTTGCACAACAGAACATTCGTACTTCCTGACACTTTATATAAAAGCTGGGGTTTGGGAGATGCTCTATTTCTATTATGTAAGAAAATGATCCTCTCTCTCCCCACCCAAACTGTTCCCGTCTTCTGTTATCAAGCTGTTCTGTCCTGCAAGCTCACAGGAAAGGCTGCAATGTGGTTGCTATGAGAATTTTGTGGATCGTGCAACCATCTGTGAATTTTAGCTGTTAAGAATATTAAAGAGAGCCGAGAAAAGAGGTGACTGCAGTAGACCAACTGCTGGAAGTAAACATTCTGGCAAGAAAGAGTCTGTCATGGAAGACAGTACGCCTTCTCTCTTATCCAAGGATTGTCAATGTGAAGTTATGAAGGTAAGAAGGAGCCCTGGGGGGTGAGACCAAAGGCCCATCTATTCTGTTTCCTCAATGGCCAACCAGATGCTTGTGGGAAGGACATCACTCATGGTCCCCAGCAATGGAGAGATAATGTGAGGCACCAGAAGCATGGTGGGATGGTATCATGTAGGGCTGCCATATTTTGAAGAGCAAAAAAAAGGGGACATATTTGCCGACATACTTTTAACTAGGAAGTGAGAGCTGGACCATAAAGAAGGCTGATCGCCGAAGAATTGATGCTTTTGAATTGTGGTGGGGGGGAGACTCTTGAGAGTCCCATGGACTGCAAGAAGATCAAACCTCTCCATTCTTAAGGAAATCAGCCCTAAGTGCTCACTGGAATGCCAGATCCTGAAGTTGAGGCTCCAATACATTGACCACCTCATGAGAAGAGAATACTCCCTGGAAAAGACCCTGATGTTGTGAAAGATTGAGGGCACAAGGAGAAGGGGACGACAGAGGATGAGATGGTTGGACAGTGTTCTCGAAGCTACCAGCATGAGTTTGTCAAAACTGCGGGAGGCAGTGGAAGACAGGAGTGCCTGGTGTGCTCTGGTTGGTCCATGGGGTCACAAAGAGTCGGACATGACTAAATGACTAAACAACAGCAACAACAACTTTTAACTATGGATTGCTTAGGATGACTCTACCCATGAAAAAGAGGACATGTCCTAGAAAAAGAGGACATATGGCAACCCTAATCATTCATGCTATGATTTCCCTCACACTTATTTGGAGCCAGTCATACAGAGTGGAATAGGGGAAATTCCCAACAGGTCTTGAATTGGCAGCATGCCTTTGGTTTGGTATTTCTAGCACTTCACCAACCTGAAGTGGTACAGTTGATGAAGAACTTGAGATTTGTTTATTTTTTGCAAAATTGAAAACTGGTCTTGAGTCCTTAGATATTATCCCCCCGCCCCCATGCCACTAAGTTGCCTGACAAGGAAACTTACAATAAAAGTGTTAAGAACAAAAGAATTGAACATAAAGATCACATAAAAACAAAGCGATCGAAAAATTGACATCAAATAAAATGTTCCTTTTTAACCAGACCTTTGGTTAGTTTGATTGACATCCAATGCCCTTTTAAAATGTTTTTTTGGGGGGGGGGAGTTATTGGGTTGTTGTTTTTATTTTGATTATGTATTTTGTTGATTTATATTTTGATTTTATTCTGTGAACCGTCCTGAGACCTCTGGGTATAAATAATAAATCAGTTGCAAAACAACAACAACAAAACAAAAACAAAAAAAAGCTTGGAAGAATCAGAAAGAATTTAGGGTCTTCTTAAAGGCCCCAGGAGATACTGGGACAAGTGGGAACTTTGGAAGGAAGGGGAGGGGATTCCACAAGGAACGTGGAAAAATTTGACATGATTTTTGCTGGCTTGCGGGTGGGGTGGATCCCATCTTCAGCATTCACAGTCCTTTTTACTGTACCTGCACCTGGAGAACAGCAGCATGACCAACTTACACAAATTCACTAGGTGAAGATATTCCCATCACTGCATCTCCATGCCAGGAAAAGCTTTAAAGGTAAAGGTAAAGGGACCCCTGACCATTAGGTCCAGTTGTGACCGACTCTGGGGTTGTGACGCTCATCTCACTTTATTGGCCGAGGGAGCCAGCTTGCAGCTTCCGGGTCATGTGGCCAGCATGAGTAAGCCGCTTCTGGTGTACCAGAGTAGCGCACGGAAACGCCGTTTATTTTCTCGCCAGAGCGGTACCTATTTATCTACTTGCACTTTGACATGCTTTCGAACTGCTAGGTTGGCAGGAGCAGGGACCGAGCAACAGGAGCTCACCCCGTCGTGGGGATTCGAACAGCCGACCTTCTGATCAGCAATCCTAGGCTCTGTGGTTTAACCCAAAGTGCCGCCTATGTTCCCGGAAAAGCTTTACTTGCACATTTTAAACATATGTTTATTTTTGTAAGGAGCGGTACATTATTTTGCAGGAGCGGTACATTAAGGAAAGTTTCCAATCCTATAAAAGTTGAACATTTCCTTCTGCAAAACTCAATTTTTTTAAAAAAAAAATTGTTGGAGAAGAAAACTGAACGCAAAACACATATATTCCATGCTTGTCTTCTGGTTCCGTCATTTCTTACTGAAGCTTCCTTCTGTGACTATCTTAAGGTGTGCAGGCTTCAGACATCAGAAATAGTGCACTGTAAGATAAGAATTTATTCTGCCAGAAATTCTTCCTTAAAGAAATAGCAGCCCCATGAGAGTGCACCAAGGAGGATTTTATTTATTTTTGGCAGCATATACGTATTTAGGTCTGATTCAAATAACCAGCTCGTGGACATCTTTAAGATGGACTCTTAAAATAACATCCCTAGGCCAGGAATCAGGAATGGTCTTATTAATTTCTTGTCCATTGTTGAGTGTGGCTGAACAGTTCACTAGTGGATTCAGATCCTGATTTAATGCGGCATGCCCCTTCTGAGCTTTTGTTGTGTGAAGCCTCCTGCATACAATGCTCTCGTGTGTGTGTGTGTGTGTGTAGGCATCCTCTGCAGTACAGGGCTTGGTGAGAGAGACTTCCACATGTGGTCAGGGGCAGTGGGGCCAAGAGAAGCTTTGGCAGGGAATTGGAATGCATCCCCTAGTATAGGCATGCAGGTGGCGCTGTGAGTTAAACCACAAAGCCTAGGACTTGCCGATCAGAAGATCGGCAGTTCGAATCCCCGCGACAGGGTGAGCTCCCATTGCTCGGTCCCTGCTCCTGCCAACCTAGCAGTTCGGAAGCACCTCAAAGTGCAAGTAGATAAATAGGTATCGCTCCAGCGGGAAGGGAAACAACGTGCGCTGCTCTGGTTCACCAGAAGCGGCTTAGTCATGCTGGCCATATGACCTAGAAGCTGTCTGCGGATAAATGCTGGCTCCCTTGGCCAATAAAGTGAGATGAGCGCTGCAACCCCAGAGTCGGTCACGACACGACTGGACTCATCTCGCTTTATTGGCTGAGGGAGCCGGTGTACAGCTTCCAGGTCATGTGGCCAGCATGACTAAGCCACTTCTGGCGAACCAGAGTAGCGCACAGAAACGCCGTTTACCTTCCTGCAGGAGCGGTACCTATTTACTTGCGCTTTGACGTGCTTTCGAACTGCTAGGTTGGCAGGAGCAGGGACCGAGCAACGGGAGCTCACCCCGTCGTGGGGATTCAAACTGCCAACCTTCTGATAGGCTCTGTGGTTTAACCCACAGCGCCACCCACGTCCCTTAGCTTGATGTAAATAGGGTCAAATAAATTAATGCCCTAGTATATTAAATTTGCAGCAACAATCCCTCAGGGGTGGCGTGAAGTGCGGCTTGATATGCACCTAATGCAAATACAAACAATGGCTTAGTGCAAGCGCTGGAGTATAAAGGACCTCACCAGAGAGAAGATTGCAGCCTCTCCTCTGGCTCTGCTGCTGTTGAGAGCCAAGCCATGGTTTGGCTTGGTTCACAGCAGCATAGCAACAGCAGGACTGGAGGAGGAGGAGGAGAAAAGCAGGTGAAATATCTCACCAGAGAACCCACACGCTGATGCTTCTGCACTAAGCCATGGATTGCTTTAGCATTACATATGAAGCACGTGCGTAGAGCTATCAACAATGGATTTGCCAGAAATCTAGCTACCTCCAGAATTAGTGATGCCATGTGAAATTGGGGGGAGGCAACTTCTCCTGTACAACTTAAATGGTGTCTTCTACTGTAGGGTTCAAAAAGTAAAGAACAGACATGAAATGTGTTGGCCTGTCAGGAAAGAGAGAACCAAAGAAAAATAATAATTGTGCTCTCACTTCATAAAGGTTCTGAGCCTGGCTCCTACCACATACCATTAGAAAAAATTACAGTATCCCAGGGTACATTGATTTTCAGACCCCCTTTTTTCTCTGGCAGCAACACTGCCGCAAAGCAAAGCCTCCTAGCTAATCTTTTCCATCAAAGGAAAACACTTTAGAGCCATAGATAGTGACTTGTTTTTTCCTACCTCCAAGAAGGACTTACATCACAACGTAAAGCAACACCTTCCTCTTATCTCTGCAACTTTGCTACCAAACTGATAAAAAAACTATGACATGCATTTAAGAGAGCACATCTCTAGTCGAGAGGATGTTGAACCACTGAAATAACATTATAAATCACTTCACCTCTTTATGGCAAAAAAGTTTAAATAGTTGACAGAAATAAAATGGTAACAGCTAGACAGGGTGGAAAATGCCATATTCTAATGTAGTCTGAAGAGTAGGCAGAGGTCGAATAAAGAAGGATGTGTGGTTTCTGTTTACTCTGTATATAGGTAAATTGCATTCTGCAGTAAATGAAGAATTGCTATCTCGTCTGCTGGTCTAATAAAGAGGAAAGTCTGGTACCCTGGAGTTCCCATTCTATTGGCTAAGCTCTTGTACTGTCATGGAATGTTTGTGAATGTTCTGAGTTGAATGGAAGGTTGAAAAGCACTGCCTGTCTTTGAGAGAAGTAGCAGGTTGCTTTTGATGGGGGAATTCAAGGAACATAGGTATGGTAGCTAAGTGCTATGGGCTATATGCATGAAGAAGGGGTGTACCTGGGGGTTGACCAAGGTGGCCCCCACTGGAGACACGGGCCTGGGGTGTGTGTGCAGTAACTGTGCTTCTGCTGCATCACCCTGGACTGGCTCCTGGATGGAAGGGGTTTTTCTGGGGTGGTATAGGCCACCCAGCAACACCCCTTGGCCAGCAAGCAGTGTGGTGAGACTGTGAGTCAGAGGTGCACACAGCCCAACCACCCACCTACCAGGTAAGGCACTCCACTTTCTTGAAATGGAGGGAGAAGGTGGGGGGGAGTTTTGTGTCCTGCAGCAGCTGCCAGAATGAAGAAGTCAAACTGGAAATTGGGAGAGAACTGAGGTGATGGTGGTGAATTTGTGTGGGGGTGGGAAGAACAGGGGAAGTCCAGTACCTGGCAGAACAACTATGGCGCTGGAAAGTGAAAAGACCTGGGTGCCCATTGTGTGCCACTGAGGTGCTTCATTTGGGAAAGAAACTGTGGGAGATTTGGAACTCAAGGCCTGGAGCAGGAACTCATGGAAGCTCCCGTTGAGGGAGGCTGCAGCTTGGTGTGCAAAAAAGGAAGATGCTGAGGGATTAGAGGGGCCATTCACTCATCCGGGTGGTTTTGACTGAGCTGGTGGCCAGCACTCCCTGCTGGCTTCCCTTCTCTGAAGGAGGTGGATGAGTGAAAACTGTGGCATGAAGAAGCACTTTGCTCACCTGGGCTTCTTCAACTGGCCAAGTGAAGAGGAGGTGTTGCCTCAGAGCTGAAAAGGAACTCAGCAATGCAAAGACGATTGTTCTATCACCAGTTATTTCTAGGTTTTGTATACATTTAAACTCATGTCAACATTTATTAGTCCACAAGACTCTTTTTTCTCTTCTTCCTGCAACCCTCTCAGGCAGAAACTTCTTAGATACCTTCTCTTCCTCTACCATTCTGTTCCATCTTTGATCCTCCAAGCTCCGCCCACATTCCACAGACGGAGCACACTGGCAGTTGCTAGGCAACATATCTTCCTCCTATTCTAATTCACATATAGCCTCCTTCCCATCTAACCTGGGTTAGTTGCTACTAACCTGGTAACAACTGTTTGGGGCTTCCCTTTCAGGGATCAGATGCCAGAGGCGGTGCTTCAAGAGATACTTTCCTCTTTCTGGGAAAATGAGTGGCAGCCTGGCATGGCTGCTCATTATGTTTTTGAGGAATGTCCTGAGTGCGACTGGTGGCCAGACACCACCTCAGGGCTTTAGGTATGCCTCTTATGAGGTGACCATCCCAAGGAAACTGAGCTTCAGGTATGGACTACAGGAAACCCAGGATGTCAGCTACCTGCTGCAGATTGAGGGGAAGGGCCAGCTGGTGCATCTCAAGCAGAAGAAGGGCATTGTTCCTAAACACTTCCCCATCTTCATGTACAATAAGGAAGGGGACCTCTTGGGTGACTATCATTACATCAGGGATGATTGTTTCTACAGTGGCTTCATACAGGACAAGCCTCTTTCTTCAGTCACTCTCAGCACTTGCTCAGGGGGACTCAGGGGCCTCTTACAACTTAACAATGAGACATATCAAATTGAACCTGTCCAGCCATCTGCTACCTTTCAGCATGTGGTGTATCGGCTGGAAACAGAGGAGGGTACCATGCACATGAGGTGTGGGTTGACGGAGGAAGAGCAAAGGCGTCAAGAGGCCATGATCCAGGACGCAGAGCATGTGGCTGTCAAAAGTGCTCCAGCAGGACTCTGGTGGCCACACAAGAGACATGCAGAAGTGGCATTTGTGGTGGAGCATGAACGATATGTTAAGTTTAATAAAAATGAAACTGATATTGCTATGAAACTTCTTGAGACCATCCATATGGTAAATTCATTTTTTGAGCCATTTTTAGTTGAAGTGTCTATAGCAGGACTGGAGATATGGTCAGAAAAGAACCTCATAGATGTTGATGGTGGAATAGGTGCCACACTTAAAGCTTTTAGTATTTGGAGCCGTAACACTCTACTTAACCATCTAAAGAATGATGCTGCTCACTTAATTGTATACAGGTCGTATGGAAGTACTATCGGATTAGCATATGTAGGACAAATTTGTAGTAAATATTGGGCCACTGCTCTTGAAGTATCAATATATTTCAATTTGTTTGATTTTTCTGTGCTATTTGCTCATGAATTTGGGCATAATCTTGGTATGCCCCATGATAGTTCGGACTGTAAATGTGATCGACGTGCCTGCATTATGGCTGCTTGGCACTCACGGACTGATAAGTTTAGCAACTGCAGTTACCATAGGTATTTCAATCGAAAGGACTCAACTTGCTTGTTGATTCCACCAGAGCCTGATCAAATCTATAACCTCGAATACTGTGGGAACAAAGTAGTGGAAAAAGGAGAGCAATGTGACTGTGGTTCAGCTGCACAGTGTCAATCGGATCAGTGTTGCAGGCCAGATTGCACGTTGCGTCCATGTGCCAATTGTTCTTCTGGACAGTGCTGTGACAGGTGCAAGTACCGTCCCGCTGGATCCATTTGCAGAAAGAGTATTGGCATCTGTGACCTGCCTGAGTTTTGCACTGGGACTTCGGACCAATGTCCGGAAGATGTTTATGTACAAGATGGTGCCCCTTGCGGTGATGGAGTCTATTGCTATCATGGTCATTGTAGTACTCTTAATGGGCAGTGCAAAAAGATATTTGGCAAGAAAACCATACGAGCTTCAGAGGATTGTTTCAGAGGACTGAATGCTCGAGGTGATCGCTTTGGCAATTGTGGCCTTGAACATGGTATTTTTAAGAAATGCAAAGCTGAAAATATTCTATGTGGCCGAATGCAGTGTAGTAATATTTATGGGGTACCTATCTTGGAGGAACACCAAACCATCATTCAAACCACCATTGGCAAAAGTAACTGCTGGGCTACCGACTACCACAGTGGAATGGAGGTAGCTGATCTTGGAGCAGTGGAAGATGGTACACCTTGTGGCACTGGCATGATGTGTATTAGTAGGGAATGCAAGAACGTGTCCCTCTTGCAGTATGATTGTAATGCCACAAAGTGCCATAATAGGGGAATATGCAACAACTACAAACACTGCCATTGTTCTTATGGTTGGGCCCCTCCTGACTGTCTAAAGAAAGGATATGGGGGCAGCATTGACAGTGGGCCAATTTCAAAAAACTGGAATGGTGTCATTGTAGGTAGTATAGTAGGAAGTCTGTTGGTCCTTTCCACGGTGACTGCTGCTGTTGGCATGGGTGTGTATTACAGGTTTGTGCTAAGCAACAAGGTTAGAAGAAAGAGTTCAAGAATCTCTCCATCATAATGAACAGAGGAATGAAAACCACTCTAGATCACAGAAGCGAACAATGCAGAAAGTTTCAAAAGGGTATGATGGGTATAATGAGCACTATTATATAACATATATTTGACTCTGTAAGCATTGGTTCAGGTCATCTCAAGTGGAAATATTCACATATGAAAATATTTGCCTATACCTTCACAGTATGTTGAGAGTCTCTTTGTTGTTCAAGACAGAAGTCCTATCCTATGTAAATGGGTGAAATCTGTCCAGTGGAATGGAATGTTTTCATACAGGAGCATACCATGTTAAAGAAATGCATGGAAGCAGAGCTGGTATTTTGAATATCTCAGATTTTCTCTCAAAGTAACCTTGGGTGTACATGGATAGAATCACAACCCAATCCTCTCAAGCCATTGAAATGC
The DNA here is from genome assembly GCF_964234715.1 of Podarcis melisellensis. Lineage (NCBI taxonomy): Eukaryota > Metazoa > Chordata > Lepidosauria > Squamata > Lacertidae > Podarcis > Podarcis melisellensis. The sequence goes on from NC_138531.1 coordinate 84,066,161, forward strand.
AATATTTGCACGTTTGTGGATTGAATTCACATCTGTCTAGAAAGCCATTGCAAACGTTATACCAATAACTGTGTTGGCAGAAATGTTAATGTTGAAATGAGACAATATATTAAAAATATTATAAAACCAACAACACACAATATTTCAAAAAAGCTATTATGGAAATAATGGTGGATGTTTTGTAACATATTTGAGGGTGCAATTTTTTCATTAAATTTTTTGTTTTAACAGTTTGTTGATAAAATGTGTCACACAGGGTAATCTTTGGTTTATCCACAAACCATTTTGGGGGGAAAACCTTTTCAGATATTTTGAGACCATCTCTGTACTTTAACGCGGAATATACAAAATCCACACACACACACACACACACACACCCCGCCATGGAAGAAGGGATGGTGAAGAGCCACATCAGGGACAAGCAGGGAATGAAGTCAGGGTACTGTCGGCAGCTGTGGTCGATTCCCAAGAAGGCTGCGAGATAGAGAAACAGCAAGCTTTTTCAGTTCTGCTTATAATACAATTTGCAGAGAAGAATTCAAGATGCACCTAATGTTGCCCTGAGTGAAGTTCCACCCCCTTTCTCTGTTACTTTCATGTTCATCTAATTTCTTCTGCTGCATCTGACTGTGACTGGTATGAGACAGTTGCCTCTGAGCTCTCTGTTCAACTATACTCAGTGAATGCCTGGTTTGGGGGGGAGGGTACGGGTTCTGGGATACTCTCCAGCGACAGGATCTCATTCAACTGCTGCTCAGCCTCCTCCTGCTGAATCCTGTCCATGTTCTCCTCCTCCTCCTCTCCCCTTTTGCCTTCATCTCCCTTACAGGTATGCTCTGTGCCAAACCACTCCTGGAGGTCTATGCTACCTGCCCATTCCTCCTCTCTAGTCAAAGCCTGCAGCGGTAGTTTCCACCATTCCTCCTCCTCTGCCCTGTCCATGACACCACTGGGAAGAAATGGGAGAGTGAAGATCTACATCACAAACAAGGTGGGGAAATCAAATCAACCTTACCTGAGGTGGTCGCCTCACCTTTCCCCATAGGTGGGATGGCCCTGTTCAGAGCCATACTTCCTGGTGCAACTGGACTTCTCTGCGACCCATCCCCTCTGCAGGGAGGTGGGACCAATTCGGATGGTCCGCTCCCGCCACTTAATGGATCCAAATGGTTTCCAGAGAGTGGTAGGGGATGCTTTATCCCATGTTGATGGCCTTTCAGCCGATTCCCTGGTGGCCCGCTGGAATGCGGAGTTAACCAGGGCTATTGACTGTTTGGCTCCGAAGCGCCCTCTCCGATTGCATGGAGCCCGGAGAGCCCCGTGGTTTTCCACGGATCTGAGGGCAATGAAACAATCGTTGAGACGGCTAGAGCGCCGGTGGCGGATAACTCATTCCGAATCTGACCGGACACAGGTTAGAGCTCAACGTCGAGCCTACCAAGGGGCGATAGCGATGGCGAAGAAGAATTTCTTCACCACCTCTATTGCATCTGCAGAAAACGGCAGCAGGAGACTTTTTCAGGTGGTTCACAATTTAGCGGAACCACCTGTAACATCGGGGCCCAGTACGGGCCACATATTCTCCTGCAATGATTTTGCAAAGTTTTTTGCAGATAAAATTGCTCAGATTCGGGAAGAAGTAGACTCCACCGTGGGAGCAGGGCCAGGGCGGGAGAGTGCTAGAGTTCTGTCTAGTCAAGTTGAGTGGGATCAATTCCAATCTGTTACCTCCGAGGATGTGGACAGGCTGCTTGGACGAGTGAAACCAACCACCTGTCTCCTGGATCCTTGCCCATCCTGGCTTATAAAAGCTAACCGGGAAGGACTGGGCGATGGGCTTCGTGGGGTGGTGAATGCTTCCCTCCGTGAGGGAGCCTTCCCAGACCCACTGAAAGAGGCGGTTATTAAACCGCTTCTTAAAAAACCATCTTTAGATGCGGCCACAATGGCCAACTATCGCCCAGTCTCAAATCTTCCATTCTTGGGCAAGGTGATAGAGCGAGCGGTTGCTGAACAATTCCAGGCACGCCTGGAAGAAGCGGACCATTTGGATCCCTTCCAGTCGGGATTCAGGCCTCATCATGGGACTGAAACTGCCTTGGTCGCACTGGTTGATGATCTCCGGCGGGCTAGGGACAAAGGTGAGAGCTGTTTCCTAGTTCTGCTGGATCTCTCAGCGGCGTTTGATACCATCAACCATAACATCCTTCTGTACCGTCTTGAGGGGCTGGGAGCTGGGGGCACTGTCCTACAGTGGTTCCGCTCCTTCCTCCTGGGCCGTGTTCAGAAGGTGGTGGTGGGGGATGAGTGTTCAGACCCCTGGGCTCTCACTTGTGGGGTGCCTCAGGGTTCTGTCCTCTCCCCCATGCTCTTCAACATCTACATGCAGCCACTGGGAGAGATCATCAGGAGGTTTGGGCTGGGTGTTCATCAGTATGCAGATGATACCCAGCTCTACCTCTCTTTTAAATCAGAACCAGTGAGGGCAGTGAAGGTCCTGTGTGAGTGTCTGGAGGCGGTTGGAGGATGGATGGCGGCTAACAGATTGAGGTTGAATCCTGACAAGACAGAAGTACTGTTTCTGGGGGACAGGAGGCGGGCAGGTGTGGAGGATTCCCTGGTCCTGAATGGGGTAACTGTGCCCCTGAAGGACCAGGTGCGCAGCCTGGGAGTCATTTTGGACTCACAGCTGTCCATGGAGGCACAGGTTAAATCTGTGTCCAGGGCAGCTGTTTACCAGCTCCATCTGGTACGTAGGCTGAGACCCTATCTGCCTGCGGACTGTCTCGCCAGAGTGGTGCATGCTCTGGTTATCTCCCGCTTGGACTACTGCAATGCACTCTACGTGGGGCTACCTTTGAAGGTGACTCGGAAACTACAACTAATCCAGAATGCGGCAGCTAGACTGGTGACTGGGAGCGGCCGCCGAGACCATATAACACCGGTCTTGAAAGACCTACATTGGCTCCCAGTATGTTTCCGAGCACAATTCAAAGTGTTGGTGCTGACCTTTAAAGCCCTAAACGGCCTCGGTCCAGTATACCTGAAGGAGCATCTCCACCCCCATCATTCTGCCCGGACGCTGAGGTCCAGCGCCGAGGGCCTTCTGGTGGTTCCCTCATTGCGAGAAGCAAAGCTACAGGGAACCAGGCAGAGGGCCTTCTCGGTAGTGGCGCCCACCCTGTGGAACGCCCTTCCAGCAGATGTCAAAGCAATAAACAACTACCTGACATTCAGAAGACATCTTAAGGCAGCCCTGTTCAGGGAAGTTTTTAACGTGTGATTTTACTGTATTTTTGGTTTTTATGGAAGCCGCCCAGAGTGGCTGGGGAGGCCCAGCCAGCTGGGCGGGGTATAAATAATAAATTATTATTATTATTATTATACTGGCTCCAGCACTGGACATCATACAGAGCCAGTATGGTGTCATGGTTAAGAGCGGTGGACTTGTAATCTGGTGAACGGGGTTCATTTCACCGTTCCTCCACATGCAGCTGCTGCGTGACCTTGGGCTAATCACACTTCTCTGAAGTCTCTAAGCCTCACTCACCTCACAGAGTGTTTGTTGTTGGGGAGGAAGGGAAAGGAGATGGTTAGCCACTTTGAGACTCCTTAAGAGGAGTGAAAGGCAGCTTACAAGTTGAAACTCTTCTCCTTTTCTTCTTCTTCTATTGTGGCTAGTAGATGTTAATATCCTTATGTGCTAGGAATTTGTCTAATCCTCTAAAAAGCAACCAAAGCTGGTGACCATCAATGCACCTTTTGAGAACAAATTCTACTGTTTAAGTATGCACCATGTAAATGGGTTTTTCAGTCCTGAATTTTCCATTCTTCAGCTTCATTTAATGTCTTCATGTTCTAGTCTTGTTTCTACATAGAATCATGGGTTGGAAGGGACTCCAGGTTCACCTAACCCAACCCCCTGCAATGCAGGAATCTCAGCTAAAGCATCCATGACAGAGGGTCATCCAACCTCTGATTAAAAGCCTCCAAGAAAGGAATGTCCACCACCTCCCGAGGGTGCCAGTGAAGTAAAATCTGGCTTCAAAGGAGATAGGAGATTTATAAATCCCTTCAGCTGTCCTGAGTCATACTGTCGGCACATATATTTTTTCTAGAATCATGTAATGGTCAGTCTGGCTGTCTCTAATAAGTAGCTAATTAGCGCTTTGCTTTTTAGATCTTTGTAGCTTTGGGGAGAAAATATTCCACTAGCTGAGCATCCAGCTCTATATGCTGGTTAGTTCTATCTTTCAATAAGATCTTCTAATTTTGGGGGAAGGTCTCAGAAAATTTTCAAGATAATCTGAAGTGAGCTCAGAATAACTTGCCTATCTCTAATTCAAGTATTCAGACACAACTGTGAGGGAGAATATTATGGGAAACCTGCTTTCACCCAGGCCAAAAGGTAGCCCTTACTTGACCTCTGAGTTTATACAGGGTTTACAAATCCCCCTGTATTTAACTCCCATTACATGTAAAAATGGCTCAAGACTTGTGTATTTAAAACACCAATGCATATAAATGCAAAATATTTTTTGCACTTCACACATTAAAGATTTTATAAATCTAATACTGGGAAACCAAGTAAACAGTATTCTAGCATATTTCTAATTAACAGAGAGCATATTTTGAAATAAATTGGGGTTTTCCTCAATATGAACAATTTTTAGGAAAGCCAATACACTTTTTGATAAAACTAAGAAATATCAACAACCTCCGATATGTAGATAACACAACCTTGATGACAGAAAGTGAGGAGGAATTAAAGAACCTTTTAATGAGGGTGAAAGAGAAGAGCACAAAATACGGTATGAAGCTCAACATCAAAAAAACTAAGGTCATGGTCACTGAGCCCATCACCTCCTGGCAAATAGAAAGGGAAGAAATGGAGGCAGTGAGAGATTTTACTTTCTTGGGCTTTTACTTTCTTGAGAAGAGAAGACTCCCTGGAAAAGACCCTGATGCTGGGAAAGATTGAGGGCACAAGGAGAAGGGGACGACAAAGGACAAGATGGTTGGACAGTGTTATTGAAGCTACTAGCATGAGTTAGACCAAACTGTGGAAGGCAGTGGAAGACAGGAGTGCTTGGCATGCTCTGGTCCATGAGTTCACAAAGAGTCAGACACAACTAAATGACTACACAACAACAAGATGCTCTCTGGAAATGCTAGATCCCCTTTCTAAAATATTTCACATGACCCTAAGAGTTTTAATTTCCCTTACTTATTTAAGGATGGGAAGATCCATAGTTCAGCGGTGTACACCATATATTGTACGCAGAAGATCCAGAATGAATCTCTTGTATCTCAAATCAAAAGGGGTGCATGGAATCTCCCATTAAGGGAGACCACAGTTTGGTGTGCAAAAAAGGAAGATGCTGAGGGGATTGGGAGGGATTAGAGGGGCCATTCACTCTTTTGGGTGGTTTTGACTGAGCTGGTGGCCAGCACTCCCTGCTGGCTTCCCTTCTCTGAAGGAGGTGGACAAGTAAAAACTGGCAGGAAGAAGCACTTTGCTCACCTGGGCTTCTTCACCTGGCCAAGTGAAATGGAGGTTCTGCCTCAGAGCTGAAAAGGAACTCAGCAATGCAAAGACGATTGTTCTATCACCAGTTATTTTTATGTTTTGCATACATTTAAACACTAGTTGAATTGTCATAGAAAGTACTTTTAATGTCCCATACTTGACAACTGAGGACTATGACCCATCCAATGTATGAAGTGAGCTCATGCCCACTGACTGATGCTGAAAAAGAACTTGTTAGTCCATGGGGTGCTATAAGACCCTCTCTCTCTCTTTTTGCTCTTCTTCATGCAACCCTCTCAGGCAGAAACTTCTTAGGAATGTTTTCTTCCCTGCTATTCCTCTTCTATTCTGTTCCATCTTTGATCCTCCAAGCTCCGCCCACATTCCACAGATGGAGCACACTGGCAGTTGCTAGGCAACATATCTTCCTCCTATTCTAATTCACATATAGCCTCCTTCCCATCTAACCTGGGTTAGTTGTTACTAACCTGGTAACAACTGTTTGGGGCTTCCCTTTCAGGGATCAGATGCCAGAGGCGGTGCTTCAAGAGATACTTTCCTCTTTCTGGGAAAATGAGTGGCAGCCTGGCATGGCTGCTCATTATGTTTTTGAGGAATGTCCTGAGTGCGACTGGTGGCCAGACACCACCTCAGGGCTTTAGGTATGCCTCTTATGAGGTGACCATTCCAAGGAAACTGAGCTTCAGGTATGGACTACAGGAAACCCTGGATGTCAGCTACCTGCTGCAGATTGAGGGGAAGGGCCAGGTGGTGCGCCTAAGGTGGAAGAAGGGCATTGTTCCTAAACACTTCCCCATCTTCACGTACAATAAGGAAGGGGACCTCCTGGGTGATTATCATTACATCAGGGATGATTGTTTCTACAGTGGCTTCATACAGGACAAGCCTCTCTCTTCAGTCACTCTCAGCACTTGCTCAGGGGGACTCAGGGGCCTGTTACAACTTAACAATGAGACATATCAAATTGAACCTGTCCAGCCATCTGCTACCTTTCAGCATGTGGTATATCGACTGGAAATAGAGGAGAGTGCCATGCACATGAGGTGTGGGTTGACGGAGGAAGAGCAAAGGCGTCAGGAGGCCATGATCCAGGACGCAGAACATGTGGCTGTCAAAAGTGCTCCAGTAGGACTCTGGTGGCCACACAAGAGACATGCAGAAGTGGCATTTGTGGTGGAGCATGAACGATATGTTAAGTTTGATAAAAATGAAACTGATATTGCTCTGAAAATTCTTGAGGCCACCCATGTTATAAATTCATTTTTTGAGCCACTGTTTCTTGACGTGTCTGTAGCAGGACTGGAGATATGGACGGAAAAGAACCTCATAGATGTTGATAAAAGTATCGGAGCCACACTTAATGCTTTCAATATATGGAGACGTAACACTCTACTTAACCATCTAAAGAATGATGCTGCTCACTTAATTGTATACAGGTCGTATAGAGGTGTTATTGGAGTAGCATTTCTAGGACAAATTTGTAGTGAGAAATTCGCTACTGGTGTTGAAGTATTGTCACGGCCACCCAGGACGGGTCCCAGCTCACCAGAGACCTCACTCCGTTGCAGTTTATTTACAGGAAAAGTTTATTGAAGATTTCTGCTTCTCGTACAGTTCAGCATTGTGGCCGTACGTCTGTCACGTTAGACCGCTGAAGTCCCCTCTGACTCCTCCCCTCTTCCACACCAACTTAATAGCCTGGCTCTAGACCACCTCTTCCTCTCCTTTCTTTTCCGCAGGGTCTTCCTGCCCCCCTGGGTTCCCTCTCTCCGTGACTCGCCTGAGGCTGAATCCTCTGCCGCCTCTTCCCCCCTCCTTCTGGCTTTAGGGCCGGGCTCCTCCCCTGAGCTCTCTCCACTTCCGCGCGCCTCTACGTTTGAACTTGGCGCGCGTACGTTGCTGCTGACCTTTCTTTCGACCGCTACACCACCCCTTGTTCTGCTCTCCACCCTTTCCGGCTGAACACCTTGCTCCAACCCCCTTTCTCTGTTCTCTCCTAATCCTGCTCCCTCCGAGAGGCTGACGACTCCACCCCCTTTTCTCCGTTCCGGCTGAGACGCCTCTTGCTGCGTCTGTCTTCCACTGGGCTCCTCTCCGCTTCTCCCTTCTCCTCCCTTTTGCTTGATTAAGGTAACCCCCTTTTGAGAATCCTCTGACTCGCTGCTCAGACTCGTGGATTCCCTCAGAATTCCGTCATCTTCTTCCTCATCCTTCTGCCCCTCCTCCCACTCGCTCTCCGTCTCCTCTGTCATCTCCTCCTCTCTCCCAGAAACCCTGACATCCATCCCCCCCTCGAAGCCCCCCCTTCCCCCCTCCCGCTCGCCGGGTGCAGGTTGAGGAAAACGTGGTTCTTCCGGGGTCGGTTCAGGATACAAGTTGTCCACTTCAACGTTCTCCTCTGTCATCTCCGTATATGTGTGTTCGAACTCGGGTTCCCCACCCACAGACCTCACAGTCTCTTCCTCCATCACTGCTTCTCCTGGCGCTGCCTGCCAAGGACCTACCATCCATCTCTGACTCCATGCCTCCCTTGGCTGATCCACCCACCAACAAGGGCCTGTCTCCTCCCCCCCCAGTCTCGGATCCCTGGCCGGGCTTGTTTCGGGCGTATGGCCCTCGGGTGAGGAGAAACCCTCGAACGTGCTGTCTGACAAAGTGGGCGTGAAAAGCCAATCATCAAAATACTCCTCGGGCATGGGCTTGTGCGGAAAAAGTGCATGGAACTCCTCCTTCAACAGGGGTTCGTCCAACGCGTAACCCGGCACCCAGCTATTGGCAGAGGCCGGAGTGCCTTCCCTGGCTAGAAAATATTCAACTCCCTCCTCCCCCCATCTCGAGTCCAGTATCTCTGTGACCTCGTTAAGAGGTTCTGGTCTTGGCGATTCCCCCCCCTCAGGTGCCCTCCTACGTGGCTCTGGGAGTGCTCCTGACTCTTGAAACCTGTGTGGGGTTTTGTAGGGAGTGAGCACCGACCTATGAAAGACCGGGTGCACCCTGGAACCCTCCGGAAGGGCTAGACGAAAAGCCACCGGATTGATCTTAGCCTCAACTTGATATGGCCCTAGCTGCCTGTGTCCTAACTTCTTCTTGGCCAATGACCTGGCCGGCATCGCGTGGGCTGCTAACCACACCCAGTCCCCAATCTGGATGTCCTCTCCCGCCCTCCTGTGCTTATCGGCCTGCACCTTATACGCCTGTTTTGCCAGCTCCAAATGTCTCCGCAGCTCCTCGTGCACCTCTTGCAACTCCGCTGCAAACTGGTCGGCATCTTGAGGCCCCCCCCCTCCTGGTGCCGCAAATCTCGGGAAGGTTCTGGGATGACGGCCATTGTTCGCGAAGAAAGGCGTCACCCCGGTGGATGCGTGTTTCGTGTTGTTGTAGGCGAATTCAGCCATCGGCAGATAGTCCACCCACGCCGCAGGTCGCTGGTTGGCGTAGCACCGCAGGTACTGCTGCATGATCGCGTTGACCCTCTCCGCTTGACCGTTGGTTTGTGGATGTCTCGCCGATGTCAGGTTGATTTTGACGTGCAAGATGCCCAGAAGCTTTCGCCAGAAAGTGGAAACAAACTGGCGCCCCCTGTCGGACAAGACGGACTGCGGAAGTCCATGCACTCTGAAGACGTGATCGATGAAGAGCTTTGCGGTCTGTTCTGCCGTCGCCACCTTGGCACAAGGGATGAAATGCGCCATCTTGGTGAACAAGTCCACCACCACTAACACCGCCGTCTTACCTCTGGAGCTGGGCAGGTCCGTAACAAAGTCCAACGCTACCCTCTCCCACGGTTGCTGCGGTGTCTCCAGCGGTTCTAGCAATCCCGCCTGCTTCTGGTGCACTGGTTTGGACCTCTGGCAGATATCACACCTGGCGACGTAGTCCGCCACCTCTCCTCTCATCTGGGGCCACCAAAAGTCTCTAGCCACCAACTCCATCGTCTTCTCTTTGCCGAAATGGCCTGCACTAGGGGCGTCATGCAATTGTTGCAGAACCTTGGCTCGAAGATCGTCGGTGGGCACGTAAAGGGCACCCTTACGAGTCAAAAGTCCATCTTGCAATTGGAACTCATCGTTGTCTCGCGACCCTCCGCGTAGCTCCTCCATCTTGGACTGTGCAAACTGATCCCTTTGCAACGCGCGTCGCACCGCGTCCAGGTCGACTGCGATGGTAGCGCACGTCCACGCCTGCGGTGCGAAAATGTGCTTTGCTGCGATTGGAGCTGCTTCCTCCAAGTATTGCGGCTTTCGGGACAGCGCGTCTGCAATAACATTGGAGTCTCCTGGGATGTATTCTATTTTGAAGTCGAAATCCGCAAAGAACTCCGCCCAGCGCATGTGTCGCTGGGTCTGTAACTTAGCCGTCCGCCAATACTCTAAGTTCTTGTGATCCGTGCGGACTTGCACCGTGTGCTTGGCTCCTATTAAGAAGTGTCGCCACGCTTTGAAAGCTGCATGAATGGCCAACAACTCCCTGTCCCATATGGTATAATTGCGCTCCGTCTTGCTGAGCTTCCGGGAGTAGAACGCACCCGGTCTCCAGTTGCCTTGCGAATCCTCTTGCAAAAGAACGGCCCCAACCGCTCTGTCTGACGCATCGGTCTCTACCCGCATGGGTCTGCCGGGATTCACGTGGAGCAGCTGCTCTTCGGAGGCGAAAAGACCTTTAAGCGTCCGGAAGGACCGCTCCGCTTGTTCGGTCCAGACGAACTTCTTCTTCTTGGAACTGAGGGTGTCAGTGATAGCCGCCGTCGCGTTCGCAAAACCTTTAATAAACTTGCGGTAAAAATTGGCAAAGCCGATGAACCTCTGGACCTCTTTCCGATTTCGAGGGCTTTTCCAGTCCAACAGCGCTTGAACCTTAGCCCTGTCCATGGCCAGTCCCTCGTCGGACAACTTGTAGCCAAGGAAATCAACCTCTCTGACATCAAACTGGCATTTTTCCAACTTGGCGTACAGCCTGTGGTCCTTCAGCCTCTGCAGGACCTCCCTCACGTCCTTATCGTGATCCTCCGACGATTCCGAGAAAACCAGGATATCGTCGAGAAAGCAGACACACTTCTTGTAGAGGAGACCTGCTAGCACGTGGTGCATAAATGCTTGAAAAACGTGGCTGCCATTTTGGAGACCGAAAGGCATGACTCTGTATTCGTATGTGCCCAGAGGGGTGAACATGGCGGTCTTCCACTCATCTCCTTTCCGGATGCGGATGAGATTGTAAGCTCCACGTAGGTCCAGCTTGGTGAAAATCTTGCCCCTCCTGACGGTCGCTAAAAGGTCGTCAATCTTGGGCATGGGGAAAGCTTTGGGCTTAGTCAAGCTGTTTATGAACCTGTAATCCACTATAAGCCTTTTTTGGGGCGTGTTTTTCTTCTTCACAAAGAACACAGGGCTGCCACCCGCTGCTTTAGATTCCTGGATGAAACCTCGCTTGAGGTTATGGTCTATGAACTCCCGAAGCTCTTGCATCTCGTCTTCCGACATGGAGTACAGCTTGGCAGCAGGCAGTTGCGCCCCTGGCACTAAATCAATCGCGCAGTCGTAAGGTCTGTGAGGCGGCAACTTGTCAGCTTCCTTCTCACAGAAAACCTCCAAGAAGTCCTGGTACTTGTGAGGCACTGTTTGCACCATACCCAGATGCAACTGCTGCTCGGCTTCTCCTCCCTGATCGGTCTGAAAGCAATGCTGAGCACAATACGATGAACAAAAGGTGATCTGCCGCTGGTACCACGCAACCGCGGGACTGTGCCTCTCCAGCCAACTCATGCCTAACACGATGGGTGTGTCCGATAAGTGGGTGACATTGAAACTAATAAGTTCTCGATGGTTGCCAATCTGCATCATCATGGGAGGGGTTTGCTGCACCACTTGCCCCCCCAGCAACTTCCTGCCGTCTACCGTGACCACGTTTAGAGGCGTCGTTGCAGGCAGGAGCGCCATGTTGTGCTGCTTAACGAACTGCAGTCCCACGAAGTCGGCGTTGCTTCCCGAATCGATCGTTATTGGAACCTCGAGGAGTCTCCCATCAGGCAACTGGAGTGTTGCTGTGAGCAGAACTGCCGGTCTGGGAGGCAAAGGGTCCACGCTCTGCAGTGATGCTGGGGGCTTGTCTACAGATCCGCCTGGCTGAGCCCCAGTAGCTCTGCTTCCAGCCAGGCACTGTCGTTTCCCTGAAGCTGCTCCCCTGGTTGCACCTCTGCTGTTACAGTTGCCAGTGCTGCAGTGTGCTTCTGGAGCCTCTGGGGGCACTCTTTCGCCATATGGTGCGCACTGTCACAGATGTAACACTTCCTGGTTCCTCTAGGAGGCTTCGCTTTGGCTGCACCAGGGACAGGGCTCTGGGATGGCTTCTGAGCCCTAGCACCACCAATCTCCATTGGCTCCTCGCTGTCCTTCCCCATTGGCGAGGGGTGCGCACGGCAGAAATCCCTGTGCACAAAAGGGAGAGTCCTCGCTTGCGCACGTGCTTGGGACCCGTCCTCCTCGTGCCACGGACGTCCCTCATGTCGAATTCCAATAGCTAAAGCCCGTTGCACCACGTCTTCTAGGGTCTGGGGTCTGTCCCCCCTAGCGATCTCATCCTTGATGGGGGGGCTCAATCCCTCCCAAAAAAGATCTCTGACCGGCTTACTGTCCTTTGGCCAATCTAAGGCGGTGAGCAATGCAAAAAATTTAGAGTGGTATTGGCGCACAGTCGCTTTCCCCTGCCTCAGCCCGTGCATTTGACGGCGCGCAATGTCCACATCCACAGAGGATTGAAAACAAGAATCCATCGCTTTGATGAACGCAGTTGAATTGCGACGGGCCGGTCCATCTTCGCGCCACAGATTGCGTAGCCAAGCCCTGGCCTCCCCATGCAGGTGCGAAACAATGAACCCCACTTTCTCCTCCTCATCTTTAAAATCGTGACGGAGTAAATGCAGTGCATATACGACGTCCGCTCTGAAATTGGGATAGTCTTGCAAGTTGCCATTAAAATGCGGAACCAGGGCACCCCCCCTCCGTCCAAGCGCAATGCCCTCCGCTCTGGAACCTGGGGCCCCCGCCCTGTCCGCGTGTTCCCACCTTGCCTGCAAATCCTGGCACGTCTTCTCCAAGTCGTCATTCTTCTTCTGCGAAGCAATGACTGCCGATGTGAGAGCGGTAACCTGATCCCGCAGTGCAACCAGCTGCTCCTCAGCGCTCATGGCTGCTCCCGTTCGTGAGCTTCGCAAAAAAAATTTTTTGCTTTCAGAGAGGGGACTTACTGTCACGGCCACCCAGGACGGGTCCCAGCTCACCAGAGACCTCACTCCGTTGCAGTTTATTTACAGGAAAAGTTTATTGAAGATTTCTGCTTCTCGTACAGTTCAGCATTGTGGCCGTACGTCTGTCACGTTAGACCGCTGAAGTCCCCTCTGACTCCTCCCCTCTTCCACACCAACTTAATAGCCTGGCTCTAGACCACCTCTTCCTCTCCTTTCTTTTCCGCAGGGTCTTCCTGCCCCCCTGGGTTCCCTCTCTCCGTGACTCGCCTGAGGCTGAATCCTCTGCCGCCTCTTCCCCCCTCCTTCTGGCTTTAGGGCCGGGCTCCTCCCCTGAGCTCTCTCCACTTCCGCGCGCCTCTACGTTTGAACTTGGCGCGCGTACGTTGCTGCTGACCTTTCTTTCGACCGCTACACCACCCCTTGTTCTGCTCTCCACCCTTTCCGGCTGAACACCTTGCTCCAACCCCCTTTCTCTGTTCTCTCCTAATCCTGCTCCCTCCGAGAGGCTGACGACTCCACCCCCTTTTCTCCGTTCCGGCTGAGACGCCTCTTGCTGCGTCTGTCTTCCACTGGGCTCCTCTCCGCTTCTCCCTTCTCCTCCCTTTTGCTTGATTAAGGTAACCCCCTTTTGAGAATCCTCTGACTCGCTGCTCAGACTCGTGGATTCCCTCAGAATTCCGTCATCTTCTTCCTCATCCTTCTGCCCCTCCTCCCACTCGCTCTCCGTCTCCTCTGTCATCTCCTCCTCTCTCCCAGAAACCCTGACAAGTATCAAAGAATTTCAATTTGTTTGATTTTTCTGTGCTATTTGCCCATGAATTTGGACATAATCTTGGTATGAACCATGATGATTTTGTCTGTAAATGTGATCGACGTGCCTGCATTATGTCTGCTTGGCACTCAGATGTTGATAAGTTTAGCAACTGCAGTTACTATGAGTATTTCAATCGAAGGAACTCACCTTGCTTGTTGATTCCACCAGACCCTGATCAAATCTATAACCTCGAATACTGTGGGAACAAAGTAGTGGAAAAAGGAGAGCAATGCGACTGTGGTACAACTGAGCAGTGTCGATTGGATTATTGTTGCAGGCCAGATTGCACGTTGCGTCCATGTGCCAATTGTTCTTCTGGATTGTGCTGTGACAGGTGCAAGTACCGTCCTGCTGGATCCATTTGCAGAAAGAGTATTAGTATGTGTGATCTTCCTGAATTTTGCACTGGAACTTCAGACCAGTGTCCGGAAGATGTTTATGTACAAGATGGTGCCCCTTGTGGTGATGGAGTCTATTGCTATCATGGTCGTTGTAGTACTCCTAACGGGCAGTGCAAAAAGATATTTGGCAAGAAAACCGTACGAGCTTCAGAGGATTGTTTCAGAGGAATGAATGCTCAAGGTGACCGCTTTGGCAACTGTGGCCTAAAACATGGTATTTTTAAGAAATGCAAAGCTGAAAATATTCTATGTGGCCGAATGCAGTGTAGTAATATTTATGGGCTACCTACCTTGGAGGAACACCAAACCATCATTCAAACCACCATTGGCAAAAGTAACTGCTGGGCTACAGACTACCACAGTGGAATGGAGGTAGCTGATCTTGGAGCAGTGGAAGATGGTACACCTTGTGGCACTGGCATGATGTGTATTAGTAGGGAATGCAAGAACGTGTCCCTCTTGCAGTATGATTGCAATGCCACAAAGTGCCATAATAGGGGAATATGCAACAACCACAAACACTGCCATTGTTCTTATGGTTGGGCCCCTCCTGACTGTCTAAAGAAAGGATATGGGGGCAGCATTGACAGTGGGCCAATTTCAAAAAACTGGAATGGTGTCATTGTAGGTAGTATTATAGGAAGTCTGTTGGTCCTTTCCACGGTGACAGCTGCTGTTGGCATGGGTGTGTATTACAGGTTTGTGCTAAGCAACAAGGTTAGAAGAAAGAGTTCAAGAATCTCTCCATCATAATGAACAGAGGAACTAAAACCATTCTAGATCACAGAAGTGAACAATGCAGAAAGTTTTAAAAGGGTATGATGGGTATAATGAGCACTATTATATAACATATATTTGACTCTGTAAGCATTGGTTCAGTTTATCTGAAAGGGAAATATTTACATATGAAAATCTTTGGCAATACTTTCACAGTATGTTGAGAGTCTCTTTGTTGTTCAAGACAGAAGTCCTACCCTATGTCAAATGGGAGAAATCTGTCCAGTGGAATGGAATATTATCATATAGGAGGATACCATGCTAAAGAAATGCATGGATGCAGTGCTGGTATTTTGGATATCTCGGATCCTCCCCCAAAGTAACCTAGGGTGTACAGGAATAGAATCACAACCCAATCCTCTAAAGCCATTGAAATGCAATATTTGTACATTTGTGGAGTGAATTCACATCTGTCTAGAAAGCCATTGCAAACATTATACCTATAACTGTGTTGGCAGAAATGTTAGTGTTGAAATGAGACAATATATTAAAAATATTATAAAACCACTAACACATAATATTTCAAAAAAGCTATGGTGGAAATAATGGTGAATGTTATGTAACATATTTGAGGGTGCAATCTTTTCATTAAAGCTTTTTTTCTTTTTTTAACTTTTATTTTGCTTCAAACAGGTACATTTAAATATAGACAAACAAAATTACAAAGGAAAATTCCTTAATAGTAATGAATTTTTTTTAAAAAAAAACCTACAAAAAATATTGAAGTACATGTCACAAAACACAAGCAACTATAGGAAAGATAAAAGAAAAGAAAATAGAACAATAGAAAAAAAAGAAAAAGAAAAAGGAAGATGAGCCAAAGCAGGAAAGCTCATCTATTGTACACTTCCGTCAAGCACACAACAGATCATTATTCTTATCAATTATCTCTACCTGCATTCCAAAGGAATCCCTCATCTTGGTATCAGGGAACATTTCTCTATGCGGTATCAATCTTAACATAGCCAGATCTTTCTTGCTGAGCCCTTGTCCCCTAAATAATTATTCAAACATTCCCATTCTTCTTTCACCAATTTTTTAGGTTTATCTCTTATTGCATCTGTCAGCTTTGCGAGCTCCATGTACTTGCACAGTTTGACTACCCATTCCTCTTTAGTGGGTGTATTTTATCTTTCCAGTATTTTACCACTATAACCCTTGCTGCTGATGTTGCACACATAAATATCCTAGTTTTGTTTTCTGGAATATTATCTGAAACCATTCCTAGTAAAAATTCTTCCGGTTTCTTGCTATATTTAGTTTTTATCAATCTCTGATTTTATACATGGTTTACAAATGCCCCTGTATTTAACTTCTATTGCATGTAAAAATTGCTCAAGATTTGTGTATTTAAAACACCAGTGCATATAAATGCAAAATATTTTTTGCGCCTCACAGATTAAAGATTTTATAAATCTAATACTGGGAAACCAAGTAAACAGTATTCTAGCTTATTTCTAATTCTCAGTTAGAGCAGATTTTGAAATAAATTGGGGTATTCCTAAAAATGAACTATTTTTAGGGAAGCCAATACACTTTTTGATAAAACTAAGAAATATCAACAACCTCAGATAGCAGGTGACACAACCTTGATGGCAGAAAGTAAGGAGGAATTAAAGAACCTTTTAATGAGGGTGAAAGAGGAGAGTGCAAAATATGGTCTGAAGCTCAACATAAAAAAAACTAAGATCGGAGACTTCCGGGTTGGCGCCATCGTTTAATGGCGGATTCCCTCCGAGCTCCGGAGGGAATCGGCTCCGTACAGTTTGGGTCTTGCCGCTGCAGCGAAGCGGGGGCCCTTAAAATCACAGGCGTGAAAGCCTGTGAACACAGAGACTCGGCGGGCACCATTTGCGCCCCCCCCAATCCGTGAAGGATCCTTTTTAAAGGCTTCGGAACAGGGACGGGGTGCGGCGTGGTGCTGAGAGTACTCCCTCTTCTATGGAGTGAAGCCGCAAGCCATTGACGGAGAGCGCTGACTTTTTCCTTGGATCAATCGGACTTTAAAACATCAACCCGTGAGTAATACGGAGATTGGAACTTTAAAAAAAATCTTTTTTGGATCAGGAACGAGTGGGGAAGGGTTAAAAAGGAAGTCCACCCCCCTCTTTGTAAACAATCTAAAGCAAAGGACCTGTTAGCTAAGGTCGAGAGAATTTTTCTTTGTTTTTTAGTATAAGATTTTAACTTCACGGTTCTGACATTATAAGAAGATTTACTGGAGGATAAAAGATAAATTTTGGGAGCTGAAATTTCACACACACCCCAGACCCGGGAGCGTCCTGCGAGAAAGCCTGCTGATGTAATATTGAAGAGTTTGACAGCTGTCAAGTTAGCTGTCAGACAGTTAGCTGTCAGCCGGAAAAAGAGAACTTTGTTTCTGTTGCTTCTGCTGGTTTATTTGTTACAACTTGCTGAAAATAAGGAAGGGCTGGTACGAAATAACTGGACTTTCGGTTTTGAGCTGAAAGGAATATTAAGGAACTAAAATCCCCCTAGAGGGGTTTTAGTGACATTACAGGAATGGCTGGAGGATGGAAAGTTCAAGCAGAATTGGACAGAGCATTTGTTCTCTTGGGAAAGTTACAAGGTCAATTCAATGTTTTGGCTACAGGGGTTTCAGTACTACGCTTGACAGTAAATAACAGTGTTGAATCTGATAAGGACTTGAAACAGGAAGCCCATCCAACTGAACAAACAGATGAAACTGAAAGTTTTGACAAGATGGAGCAATATGTTGCTTTAGAAGAAAATGAAGGAGGAGCTGGAATTCTGCAGATGCCAAAGGAGAGCTGCAATTTGAGGCCTGACATGATGACAAAAAAGGAAAATAAAAATTTGATGTGGAAAGCCGGGCCTGAATTGGAGACTGAAAAATGGAGAGATCTCCTTTTGTGGAGATCTGAAGACCTGAGGATTACAAATTTGCTGAAGGTGAAAGTTGGAGCTTTGGGGACATTTGGATTTGAAAGGAGTATGAAACAAGAGTTGGAGTACCCCACAGGCTTTGTTTTTAAATATGGAGGTCTGTCTGGAAGCAATATGGATCCTGTTGGGCCGGAGCTTCTCCGAGATTTGGGGTTTAGTATCAAAGACTATCAAAAAGACCGGCAGAGAGGAACTGAGAGAGATTTAAGTGCCTCGGACGTGAGATCTCCAGGCTAAATAACATATAAAGACTGATGGATATTGGTTGGGGACTGGAACCGGGAAAAGGGTGGGTGGAGTTTGGGAATCCAAAGGGTATACAAATATAATTTGCTTGGTTTTTATATTTTTGTTAGTTGTATGGAAATTGGGAAAACCGTGGAAGGGAAATTTTGGTCGACTTTAGGAAAAAGGTTTAAGAATAATTAATGAGGTATAAGTATTGATGTGTAAATTTGGATAAGTTAAAATTAGTTTTTAAATCAAATAGAAATAAGGTTTGCAAAAATAAATTGAGGAAATGGAAGAAAGAAGAAAAGTAAAATAACAGCAGGTTAGAACAAATTATTAAGTTAAAGTGAAGAAATAAGTTAAGGACTTGCTGAACGGACAATTTAAATTGGAATACAAGAAGGGGAGGTGTGAGGAGGTCTGAGAAATAAGGTAAAAGAAAATAAGTAATTGAAATTTTATGTGTTTTTAATTGTTGTTAAGTTTTGAATTTTTTGTATTTTTGTGTTGTTTTTATTTTGTTTATTTTTTATTTTTGTTTTCGATTTTCACATGTATGCTGAAAATACCAATAAATATTCATTAAAACAAAAAAACAAAAAAACTAAGATCATGGCCACTGGGCCCATCACCTCCTGGCAAATAGAAGAGGAAGAAATGGAGGCAGTGAGAGATTTTACTTTCTTGGGCTCCATGATCACTGCAGATGGTGACAGCAGTCAAAAAATTAAAAGACACCTGCTTCTTGGGAGAAAATCAATGACAAACCTAGACATCATTTTATAAACCAGAGACATCACCTTGCCAACAAAGGTCCGTATAGTTAAAGCTATGGTTTTCCCATTAGTGATGTATGGAAGTGAGAGCTGAACCATAAAGAAGGCTGATTGCTGAAGAATTGATGCTTTTGAATTATGGTGCTGGAGGAGAATCTTGAGAGTCCCATGGACTGCAAGAAAATCAAACCTATCCGTTCTGAAGGAAATCAGCCCTGAGTGCTCACTGGAAATACAGATCGTGAAGCTGAGGCACCAATATTTTGGCCAGCTCATGAGAAGAGAAGACTCCCTGGAAAAGACCCTGATGTTAGGAAAGATGGAGGGCACAAGGAGAAGGGGACGACAGAGGACGAGATGGTTAGACAGTGTTCTAGAAGCTACAAACATGAGTCTGAGCAAACTGTGGGAGGCAGTGGAAGACAGGAGTGCTTGGCATGCTCTGGTCCATGAGTTCACAAAGAGTCAGACACGACTAAACGACTACACAACAACAAGATGCTCTCTGATAATGCTAGATCTCCTTTCTAAAATGTTTCACATGCCCCTAAGAGTTTTAATTTCCCTTACTTATTTAAGGATGGGAAGATCTATAGGTCAGTGGTGTACACCATATATTGTATACAGAAGATCCAGAATGAATCTCTTGTTGTATCTGCAGTCAAAAGTGGTGGATGGAATTTCCCATTAAGGGAGACCACAGTTTGGTGTGCAAAAAAGGAAGATGCTGAGGGGATTGGGAGGGATTAGAGGGGCCATTCACTCTTTTGGATGGTTTTGACTGAGCTGGTGGCCAGCATTCCCTGCTGGCTTCCCTACTCTGAAGGAGGTGGATGAGGGAAAACTGTGACCGAAAGAAGCACTTTGCTCACCTGGGCTTCTTCACCTGGCCAAGTGAAGAGGAGGTGTTGCCTCAGAGCTGAAAAGGAACTCAGCAATGCAAAGACGATTGTTCTATCACCAGTTATTTTTATGTTTTGCATACATTTAAACATTAATTGAATTGTCACAGAAAGTACTTTTAATGTTCCATACCTGACAACTGAGGATTATAACCCATCCCTGTATGAAGTGGCCTCATGTTCACTGACTGATGCCGAAATAAATCATGTTAGTCCATGGCGTGCTATAAGACTAATTTTGGTTGCTCTTCTTCCTGCAACCCTCCCAGGCAGAAACTTCTTAGGAATGTTTTCTTCCCTGTTCTTCCTCTGCCATTCTGTTCCATCTTTGATCTTCCAAGCTCCACCCCCATTCCACAGATGGAACACCCTGGCAGTTGCTAGGCAACGTATCTTCCTCCTCTTCTGATTCACATATAGCCTCCTTCCCATCTATCTACTAACCTGGGAACAACTGTCTGGGGCTTCCCTTTCAGGGATCAGATGCCAGAGGCGGTGCTTCAAGAGATACTTTCCTCTTTCTGGGAAAATGAGTGGCAGCCTGGCATGGCTGCTCATTATGTTCTTGAGGAATCTCCTGAGTGAGACTGGTGGCCAGACACCACCTCAGGGCTTTAGGTATGCCTCTTATGAGGTGACCATCCCAAGGAAACTGAGCTTCAGGTATGGACTACAGGAAACCCTGGATGTCAGCTACCAGCTGCAGATTGAGGGGAAGGGCCAGGTGGTGCGCCTAAGGCGGAAGAAGGGCATTGTTCCTAAACACTTCCCCATCTTCACGTACAATAAGGAAGGGGACCTCCTGGGTGATTATCATTACATCAGGGATGATTGTTTCTACAGTGGCTTCATACAGGACAAGCCTCTCTCTTCAGTCACTCTCAGCACTTGCTCAGGGGGACTCAGGGGCCTCTTACAACTTAACAATGAGACATATCAAATTGAACCTGTCCAGCCATCTGCTACCTTTCAGCATGTGGTGTATCGGCTGGAAACAGAGGAGGGTACCATGCACATGAGGTGTGGGTTGACGGAGGAAGAGCAAAGGCATCAAGAGGCCATGATCCAGGACGCAGAGCATGTGGCTGTCAAAAGTGCTCCAGCAGGACTCTGGTGGCCACACAAGAGACATGCAGAAGTGGCATTTGTGGTGGAGCATGAACGATATGTTAAGTTTGATAAAAATGAAACTGATATTGCTCTGAAAATTCTTGAGGCCACCCATGTTATAAATTCATTTTTTGAGCCACTGTTTCTTGACGTGTCTGTCGCAGGATTGGAGATATGGACTCAAAAGAACCTCATATATGTTGATGACGGTATAGGAGCCACACTTAATGCTTTCAGTATATGGAGATATAACACTCTACTTAACCATCTAAAGAATGATGCTGCTCATTTAATTGTATACAGGTCATTTATAGGTGCTATTGGAATAGCATATGTAGGAGAAATTTGTAGTGAGTATTGGGCTACTGGTGTTATAGTATCAAAGAATTTCAATTTGTTTGATTTTTCTGTGCTATTTGCCCATGAATTTGGACATAATCTTGGTATGAACCATGATGATTTTGTCTGTAAATGTGATCGACGTGCCTGCATTATGTCTGCTTGGCACTCAGAGGTTGATAAGTTTAGCAACTGCAGTTACTATGAGTATTTCAATCAAAAGGACGCACCTTGCTTGTTGATTCCACCAGACCCTGATCAAATGTATAACCTCGAATACTGTGGCAACAAAGTAGTGGAAAAAGGAGAGCAATGCGACTGTGGTACAACTGAACAGTGTCGATTGGATTATTGTTGCAGGCCAGATTGCACATTGCGTCCATGTGCCAATTGTTCTTCTGGATTGTGCTGTGACAGGTGCAAGTACCGTCCTGCTGGATCCATTTGCAGAAAGAGTATTAGTATGTGTGATCTTCCTGAGTTTTGCACTGGGACTTCAGACCAGTGTCCAGAAGATGTTTATGTACAAGATGGTGCCCCTTGTGGTGATGGAGTCTATTGCTATCATGGTCGTTGTAGTACTCCTAACGGGCAGTGCAAAAAGATATTTGGCAAGAAAACCGTACGAGCTTCAGAGGATTGTTTCAGAGGACTGAATTCTCAAGGTGATCGCTTTGGCAACTGTGGCCTAAAACATGGTATTTTTAAGAAATGCAATGCTGAAAATATTCTATGTGGCCGAATGCAGTGTAGTAATATTTATGGGCTACCTACCTTGGAGGAACACCAAACCATCATTCAAACCACCATTGGCAAAGGTAACTGCTGGGCTACAGACTACCACAGTGGAATGGAGGTAGCTGATCTTGGAGCAGTGGAAGATGGTACACCTTGTGGCACTGGCATGATGTGTATTAGTAGGGAATGCAAGAACGTGTCCCTCTTGCAGTATGATTGTAATGCCACAAAGTGCCATAATAGGGGAATATGCAACAACCACAAACACTGCCATTGTTCTTATGGTTGGGCCCCTCCTGACTGTCTAAAGAAAGGATATGGGGGCAGCATTGACAGTGGGCCAATTTCAAAAAACTGGAATGGTGTCATTGTAGGTAGTATTATAGGAAGTGTGTTGGTCCTTTCCACGGTGACTGCTGTTGTTGGCATGGGTGTGTATTACAGGTTTGTGCTAAGCAACAAGGTTAGAAGAAAGAGTTCAAGAATCTCTCCATCATAATGAACAGAGGAACTAAAACCATTCTAGATCACAGAAGTGAACAATGCAGAAAGTTTCAAAAGGGTATGATGGGTATAATGAGCACTATTGTATAACATATATTTGACTCTGTAAGCATTGGTTCAGTTCATCTCAAGTGGAAATATTCACATATGAAAATCTTTGGTTATACTTTCACAGTATGTTGAGAGTCTCTTTGTTGTTCAAGACAGAAGTCCTATCCTATGTTGAGTGAGAGAAATCTGTCCAGTGCAATGGAATGTTATCATACAGGAGGATACCATGCTAAAGAAATGCATGGAAGCAGTGCTGGTATTTTG
This sequence comes from Podarcis melisellensis, assembly GCF_964234715.1. NCBI lineage: Eukaryota > Metazoa > Chordata > Lepidosauria > Squamata > Lacertidae > Podarcis > Podarcis melisellensis. The sequence goes on from NC_138531.1 coordinate 84,088,787, forward strand.
AATATCTCATATTTTCTCCCAATGTAATCTAGGGTGTACAGGAATAGAATCACAACCCAATCCTCTAAAGCCATTGAAATGCAATAGTTGTACATTTGTGGAGTGAATTCACATCTGTCTAGAAAGCCATTGCAAAAATTATACCGATAACTGTTTCGGCACATATATGTTTTCTAGAATCATGTAATGGTCAGTCTGGCTATCTCTAATAAGTAGCTAATTAGCACTTTGCTTTTTAGATCTTTGTAGCTTTGGGGAGAAAATATTCCACTAGCTGAGCGTCCAGCTCGATGTGCTGATTAGTTCTATCTTTCAATAAGATCTTCTGATTTGGGGGGAAGGTCTCAGAAAATTTCCAAGTTAATCTGAAGTGAACTCAGAATAATTTGCCTATCTCTAACTGAAGTATTCGGACACAACTGTGAGGGAGAATATTATGGGAAATCAGCTTTGACCCAAGTTAAAAGGTGGCTCTTTCTTGCCCTCTGTCTTTATTCTGGGTTTACAAATGCCTCTGCATATAACTCCTATTGCACATAAAAATTGCTCAAGACTTGTGTATTTAAAAGACCAGTGCATATAAATGCAAAATATTATTTGCACTTCACACATTAAAGAGTTTATAAACCCATTACTAGGAAACCAAGTAAGCAGGAGTCTATATTACAGTAAAACATAGACAATAAAAGTATTATTTATTATTTATTATTATTATTATTTATAATGCATATCAGTGAACATGGTAGATGCAGAACAACATATTTATTGGACTTGGCTTGATTACATTTGCAGCATTACTCAAGTTGTGTGATTAGTATTTACAGCCTTCTCATTTTATGTCTAAATGTATGGAATACGGAAGGCCATGTTTCTGTACTGGAACAAGGGGAATGCAAAACGATGTTGAGAAAGTGGCTAGACTATCTAATATAAAATATAGAGGTTTATAAAAAGAGCTTTCAGGGCCTTAAATTCTGGAGGCTGCGAAACTGAGGCATAGCATAAATGTGTATAAATTCCCCCTTACCCAGCCGCAACAATGTCATATAATTTTTATAAAGACTCTCTACTGTACAGTTTAGGTTGTCTACTCATTCTGCACTATGAACAAGCATTACGTTCCTTTTACAAATATTAGAGAAATGAATGGAAGGACAGCCTAGTGAAGATAGCTAAATGGGACACCCATTGTAAGAAGACAAATACCTCTAATTACCAGATGATGGGAAAACCATCCCCAAATGGCTGTGTGTGTGTGAAGGGTGTGTGTGTGCCACTGGAGTAAATCTGAGTTTTTGAAGTACCGAAGTTTAAGACAGCCATTCTGTGCCCATGTACCCTGGGAGAAAGCTAGACTAAATTCAACGGACTTGCCTCTGTATACGGTAGATTGTTTGAGGAACAGGTACAGTGGTACCTTGGGTTACATACACTTCAGGTTACAGACTCAGCTAACCCAGAAATAGTATCCTGGGTTAAGAACTTTGCTTCAGGATGAGAACTGAAATCGTGCTACTGCGCCGCGGCAGCAGCAGGAGGCCCCATTAGCTAAAGTGGTGCTTCAGGTTAAGAACACTTTCAGGTTAAGAACGGACCTCCGGAACGAATTAAGTACTTAACCCGAGGTACCACTGTATATGCTGTGGGAGGTCCGCTTCATATACTTAGGGAATCATAACTCATTCTGCTCACCCAGTCACTTTGAGCCTTGAACTTGATAAATTGGCTTGCAAAATCATCAGATCAAGAGAATTATCAGCTGCTTGGAATCACACAGGGAGAGGACAATTGCAGTTAGGTTCACTGCAAGAACAGGGTGCTGGACTGTGCTGAGCCTTTGATCTGATCCAGCCAGGCTCTTCTTATGAAAAATGAAGGGAAATTTGAAGCCAACGTGTCAATGCACTATAGCCTCACAATGGCCAGTCACACGCCGGCAGGAAGCCTGCAAGCAACACTTGAGTGCAACTATGCTCTCCGCCACATGTGATGCCCAGCACCTGGTATTCAAATGCATTTTATCTCCAACAGTGTCCTGCTTCTGAACTTCCCAGAGGAAGTCATGGTGGCCTACATAGACTTTTGCTCTGATCTAGCGTGGTTCTCATTTTCTAAGCTCTGAGATTGATTGCTCTGCAATTCATCCTTCTCTCACAGGACATTTTGTCAAGATCAGGTGGTGGTTGCTCTTTTTAAAATGCCATTAAGATCCCCCAAATAAATTCAAGCACAGCATGCTTACAGCTTTCATGATTACACATTTTATGCATGGAGTTATAATTAAAAACCAGGTGGTTTTTTTTCAAAAATGCTTACAATTATAATATGTAGAACTGAAGCCCTATGTAGGGGGGGGGGGAATGTTATTTTGCATGTTGAATCGAACAAATGGTTCAGAGAACGAAGATTGGACAACCTTCTGCCAAGTCGGTTTGTAACATATGTGCAGACAGACACCACTGGCTTCTCTAAATGTTTTGGCATAAAACATGATTGGGAATATTAAGAATGAGGAAAATATTTCTGTGAGTCTAAGAAATATTTAACGTTGTGAGTCATTGCTTGAGGAATAGTTGGGGAAAAACGGCTTCATGGTACTGTTGGCAGGAGCACCAAAGCAGAAAATCAATAGAAATAACAGAAGTATATCTTCAGTAGTGACGGTGAGAGGACGAATGAGCAGGAATGTACAAATCAATATCACAGAGCTGGCCCCAGGCTTTCGGGACTTACTGGGCACCCTCCTAACTTCACCCTACTATGTATTCGGTGACATCCAGCACCTCAGGACTTCAGGGCATCCTAGACTGGTGCTGCTGTGATTGATGTGTGGTGTTTAATGCAGGGATAGGGAACCTGTGGCCCTCCAGATCCCAGTTTTTTGGAGGAGGACTGTAGCTCAGTGGTAGAGCAACTGCTTTGCACGTGGAAAGTTCCAACTTCAATCCCTAGCATCTGGAGGTAGGAGGGCTGTGGCCAGTCATGGTATACAATATTCAGCAAGGTGGACCAAAGGTCTGATTCGGTATGTTCCCAAATCTCATCAGCCCCAGCCAACATGGTCAATGATGATGAGACTTGGAGAACAGCAACATCTGGAGGTCTTCCTTCCTTCCTTCCTTCCTTCCTTCCTTCCTTCCTTCCTTCCTTCCTTCCTTTCTTTCTTTGTGATACAGTAGTACCTCGGGTTACATACGCTTCACGTTACAGACTCCGCTAGCCCAGAAATAGTACCTCGGGTTAAGAACTTTGCTTCAGGATGAGAACAGAAATCATCCTCTGGTGGCACAGCGGCAGCAGGAGGCCCCATTAGCTAAAGTGGTGCTTCAGGTTAAGAACAGTTTCAGGTTAAGAACGGACCTCCGGAACGAATTAAGTACTTAACCCGAGGTACCACTGTACATACTTTAATAACACGTATCAAAGCAGCTCACAATATATGAAAGCAGCTCTCTCTCACACAAAAAATCAATCAATATCTGTAAAGCATAATTTAATGCATCAACAAAAAAGCACCAATATGCACTGGCTTTGTTGATAATAGTTCAGCTTGCACATATTATTGCACACCACGCAAATCACTGAGTGGTGTGACACCTCTGGGGTTCCAGGCAAGCCCAGGGTTTGGTTTCCTCAGAATGAAGGACAGATTATGGTGTCTTTATGATACATGTCTTATTTACACATATATACAGCCCATGCCCATGACGGAGGGGCTCACAGCATTAACACCCCAGAAGACCTTGCTTCTCCCATAGCCACAGCCTTGAATTCAAGCAGAAATCAAACATTCCTCTTCCTCGCAGGCTTCTGCCTGCCTCCTGCTTCTAGTTTCTAGCTCTCTCACACAAACTCTGCTCTGACCTTCTAACTACCAGCCAGTTGAAAGAGGGGATCCACTCATTTGTTCCCCTTCACAGAGTCACTTCCTTTGTTACCCTAATGGCCCATACTTATGTAAAGGTAAAGGGACCCCTGACCATAAGGTCCAGTCATGGCTGACTCTGGGGTTGTGGTGCTCAGCTCGCTTAATTGGCCGAGGGAACCAGCGTACAGCTTCCGGGTCATGTGTCCAGCATGACTAAGCTGCTTCTGGTGAACCAGAGCAGCGCACGGAAATGCTGTTTACCTTCCCACCAGAGCAGTACCTATTTATCTACTTGCACTTTGATGTGCTTTCGAACTGCTAGGTTGGCAGGAGCAGGGACTGAGCAACGGGAGCTCACCCCATCGTGGGGATTCAAACCGCCAACCTTCTGATTGGTAAGTCCTAGCCTGTTTTGTGTTCCCTCAGATAGCCTGCTACCCTCAGGTATGGTGGAGGATGCTGCCAGTGTTAAGTGACAATCTGGTCATCTCCTGGAGCATGGAATATGTGTATATGGTTGTAGCGAGCACCATTTTGTCCTTTTTCTGAGAAAGGAAAATGTCTTGGGTAAACCCTGTTGAGCAATCAAGTTGAGAAGGGTCATGAAGTTAAGCAGTAGACCATTGTTTTTCCATACAGAAGACCTTAGGATCCCCTGGTCGGGCTGAGAGAAACTCCAGTCTGAAGACTCAATGCCAGTTTCCAAGATGAACCAATAGTCTGACTTGGTATATGGCAGCTTCATATCTTTCAAGTCTTAAGTGACGTCTGACAAGCCTTTAAAGCAGAGGTTTTCAACCTGAGTCCATGGCTCCCTTGACCAACTACATTCTTTCTGCAGTGCCCCGTGGGACTCAGGAGCCCAGTTATGTCACCCCTTGCCTGTAGAGCTGGCAGCCCCTCACCCCTTTTTGAACACCCTCTCTTGTGGAGTGTTCCCTCATCCTCCTCTCCCCTCTGCTTGGGAGTCCTCTGGCCAGCCACTGCTGCCACTCCTGGTCTCTGAGCTGCCCCCCCCCACACCAAAGAGAGATGCCTCCTCACACTGCCCCACAGGGGCCTGGGTCTTGTCTGTCCATTCCCAACAGCAAGGGCTGGCTGGCTGGCTGGCTTGGCTCCCTCACCCACTTGCTTGCTTACTCCAAGGCCACCTCAGCTCCTGGCAACCAGCACCCCCTGGCCAGCCCCAGAGGCACCGCTCACCTGCAGAGCTTGGAGCCAGGACTACTGCAACAAACAGCCCTGCAAGCCTTTGGGAAGCAGAGAAGTGAGAAGGCATCAGAGGAAGGGAGGGAGGGAAAGAGGGACAGAGTACCACTGTTGCCCATTGCACCCCTGACTATCCTTTAAGGCAGTGTTTCCCAACCTTGTGCCTCCAGCTGTTTTTGGACTACAATTCCCATCATCCCTTGCCACTGGTCTTGCTAGTCAGGGATGATGGGAGTTGTAGTTCAAAAACAGCTGGAGGCACAAGGTTGGGAAACACTGCTTTAAGGCACTCCAAGGTGCCACAGCACACTGGTTGAAAACCACTGCTTTAAAGGGACACAACCTCCTAGGATCTGGGCATGCATATTAGGGTAGGACTTCTACCCTACCCTCAAACAACACCTGCCTGAGGATGGAAACCATTGACTCAAACGGAGAACTTTCCATTCAATGTTTGCTACGTTTGCTATGCCTGTTTCCACTTGCTGTTTCTGATCTGTTTTCTATAGCCCTTTTAACATGGAGAGGAAGGCAGAGAGCATTCAGTGATACAATGCATTTATGAAAACAAGGTCTTCCTGGGGAAATCTGATTAACTTCCTTGAGTAAGTGTCAATAAGAGTCTACAGGGAAGGGAGCAGCGATATAATCTGGTTGGGCACCAGGTTTTTCCTACAGAGCTACATAAAATAAAAGGGCAATATATGTTATCAGTGGCGAAATTCTCAGCTGGGTAAGCACTGTTTTAAGTGAGAAAGGTCTCTGTGCAGGAGGACAAAACATAAAAAAAAATAAAGTGAAGAGAAAAGACAGGTCAATTGCAAAATATCAGTGATGGTTATCAGGTCAGCTGCGTGGGAATTTTGATGAAGGGAGGTCAAAAGTTCCTCACCCCTAATTGGGGAAAGGGAATCTGAGTGAGTTTGGAGTTATTCCAAAATGATTGGTGAAATGTCTGGGAGCTCAGCAAGTGCACTGTAACAATGGGAATTACTTAGCACTTATAGAGCTCATTTTTAATCCTTACAGCTCAAAGCTTTTTACAATGAAGCAGGCGACACTGGTCCACCACTCTTTATCCAGGCAGGCTGCCAATGCATTTAAAAGATGAATCATAAAATCATAGATCTTTACAGAACCCCATGGGTCATCTGGTCCAACCCCCTGCAAAGCAGGAATCTCAACTAAAGCATCCAAGATTTGCCATCCAATCGCATTAAGTTTACATTATTATTATTTTTGCACTCCAAACTGCAGAATCTCAAGGCTCAATGGTTTTCTCATATGCCAGGGATGGGGGATTTGTGGCCCATTGGATGTTATCAGACTCTGGTTCCCATCAGCCAGCACAACCAATGGTCAAAGATCAGCAACTCTGGAGGTCCAGAAGTTCCCCACCACTGACTTACACACTGGATTCCTATACATGTTTAACTGGAACTTAAGTCTGCAATCCTACATCTGCTTTCCTGGGAGTAAGCCCCATGGAATTAAATAGAATTGCTTCATTGTATTGTAAATTCCATTGATTCCTGCAGCACCTACTTCTAAGTAAGTGTGCATAGGACCGGAGCCTCTTGGTTCATTTGGCATATCTGAGACACTTCTTTTCCAAGTATTTCCTGGCAAACGGTAGCATGGTGACATAATGTGAATGGTTCATAAGATAGAAGCAACAAATCAAACTTGTACTGATGCAAGGGTTTTATTTTAATTGCTTGTTCACTTTATTTGGTCATTTCCCACAAAATACCTATGATAATAGTTCATGTGCATCTCACAGCATCAGAGTAGGCTTCCATGCCTGAAATATTTGCATCACCAAAAAAAACTCATATTGGAGATTAAATTAATATTGGTTGCTGTTTTAATTGGTGGCCAGAAAATCCACTTTGTCTCTCTTTAAGACAGCTGAACTAATAAGTGAAAAATATGCACAGAGAGATTTGTCTTCTGTGATATCATTCCTGGTACATTTGCAGGACACTTTTCTGTAGCAGGGGGAAATGTTGCAACTGCAGTTCAAGGGCACCATTGTTCACAAATGCTTCTGCCCCGTGGTTACCCTTTTCAGGAGCACATGACCTCTTTCAGCCCCACTCCATAAGAAATGGGGTCTCTAGGCTTGTCTGGAAAGAAAGGTGATATATACACATAGAAAAGACAGTGCCCCACAACTGGACGCCCTTCCTCTGTTTTCAGGGTGGTCACAGGACCACCTTTGTGAATTGCACCACCACAGAAAAGGTCTGGATGTGGAAGAGACTATGGCTGAAATTGCTGCTCTTCTGCAAAGCCATTTGGATTGCCTTGAGCGGCCTAATCAGTCCCACAAGAGAAGTGTGAGGATTGGATAGTCCACTCTGGTTAACTTCTGCACCTAATGTTTCTTGTGTATGTTGTACTTCAATCCAGGAAGCAAAATGTATTGGGCCAACCCTACTGCTCCCTAATATTCTTCTCTCCTGGAGGTGCTGGTGACTGAACCAGAGACTATAGGTGCTGGACTATTGAGCTATGACCCACTGGACCACAGGATGGAAGCCTGTAACCATAGCAATATAGAGCACCAATGGCATGAGCCCCCTTGCCTTTGAGAGGCAGGGATACAGTTGGTAGTTTAGGCTTGTGGAAATAATCCCAGTGCCAAAAAATGTCCACCTTGCTTCCTTCCAGATGTATAATAGAATAGGATGTTCGGGGGGGGGGGGGGAAATAGGATTTCTTTTAGAATGTGAGTAATATAGAAAATGTTGAGGTAATGCTAATCAGGTTGGAGGGGAAATCATTTCTGCAAAAGATTGCACTCTATTTTTTTTTTTATTGAAGAAAGCTTTTATCCTGAGTAGCTTTGACTGGTGCTTTAAATCAAGGATTATATATTATTGCTTTCTGCCAGAGAAAATGGTATATGGATGTCTGCACTTTCAAAGATCTCAGGCCACCAAAGAAACATGCCCTGGAAATGGTCCCATTGTCTTTAATACCTGCACTTGACAGCATTGATTCTTTTTGAGGAACGAAGGAGGGCATAAGAAAAATGATGAGTCGCGTTTCTATAGTGCTTTAGGGTTTTCAAAGTGCTTCACATACATTATCTCAGGATTCCTTGCAACAACCCAGTAGCTTCTGACACCATCACTACCATCTCCCCCACTTTTCCTCACATGTAATGCCCAGCGAAAGACTATAGCTCAGTGGTAGAAACTATGGTTTGCATGCTGAAAGTCATGCAATCACATTGTAGGCAATGGGAAAGATCTGTCTTCCTAAGACCCTGGAGAGGCTCCATCAATCAGAGTTTCCTAAAAGAAATTGCTTGCTATTGTATTATTACTTGTTGTATACCCTCTGAGAATACTTTGATGGAAAGGCATGGGCGAAATCTTCAAAACAAATGAATACATGCTATATGTTTGTTATTTCATGATGTTCTCTACTTAGCGACAAGACTAAGAAGGTGCAATTATTAGAGGCAAGGAGCAGCTCTTAGTTCCCACCTTAACAGTCTTCCTGAGCATATGCCTTTAGTTAGTCCCACACACCTGATTTATGTGTGGTTTCCATGGGTGCCAGCTTCAGAGAAGACAGTAGTGAAGTTTCTGTTCCACCAAGTCCCTCTCACTGCTGCTTCCATCTACTCAGTTCTTCTGAAAGCTAATTTTAGAGAGCCTAGTTCCAGTCGGCAGTAATAATATCAATGGCCACAAAGGGTCCTGCCCTGGCTACCAGCTAACAAGCCTGCTCTGGCTCTGATGCGCAATCTGTGGAGCTGTTAGCGCACAGCTGCCAATCCCTGTCTTTGTAGCTCAGGCAGTCGAGGTTTATGGTTTTAAATGTCGAAGTGCCAGGTTCAGTTCCTCCTGAGGGAGTCTCAGAGTGAGAATCCTTCAGGTTGAACTGCAGTACGAAGCTTCTAAATGTAAATACACAAAAAATAGACAAGAACAGCTGGTGATTGCTCTCAGTGCTGGAATATCTGATGCTGTTGCCCCAGTGTTGCAAAGTGTCTGCATCCTTGTGCTTACGGAATGCTTCTAGAAATATTACAGAATTCCAAACTTGTCCCTGAAAACCCAGAGCCTTGGGGTTTGTTGAAATGTTGAAATGTGTACTTGAATGATGTGCTCCCGGTGGAGAAAGGGGAATTGATCAGGAATTTGTTAGTGCTGGCTAGAATGACTGCAGCGAAGTCATGGAAACAGAGGGTTGTATATGGAATGCAAGAGTGGCATAGCAACAATTATGCTAAAAATATTGCATTTAGGGATTGTTAGTTTCAGATTAAACCCCGTAAAATAGTTTGATGAAAAGCCTCCTGGTATGGGGGAAAAATACATATATATTTTTTCTGGGTATTAACAACTTCCATAAGAAAAAGAAGGGGAAAAAACGATGAGTGGTGGAGAGCAATCAGATGTTGACAGCCCTTAATTTGCTGGAATTTACCGCAAATTTTAATCTTTTGGACATAAGTAGGGGTCTGCAACAATAAAAAATTTAGCGATGAGTACTCCTGCTATTTAGGATTGTAGCCAACCAGTCATGCCGCTTTCCAGGGTACTCCATTTCATTTCTCTTCCTCTCTTGTTCTCAGTTTTTCATTATTATTTCCTGAAAGATAGCTAACAAATTTATTAAGGTAAAGGTAAAGGTACTCCTGCCCGTACGGGCCAGTCTTGCCAGACTCTAGGGTTGTGGCTCATCTCACTCTATAGGCTCGGAGCCAGCGCTGTCCGCAGACACTTCCGGGTCACGTGGCCAGCGTGACAAGCTGCATCTGGCGAGCCAGCGCAGCACACGGAACGCCGTTTACCTTCCCGCTGGTGAGCGGTCCCTATTTATCTACTTGCACCCGAAGGTGCTTTCGAACTGCTAGGTTGCCAGGCGCTGGGACCGAGCGACGGGAGCGCACCCCGCCGCGGGGATTCGTACTGCCGACCTTTCGATTGGCAAGTCCTAGGCGCTGAGGCTTTAACCCACAGCGCCACCCGCGTCCCCAACAAATTTATTAAACAATACTAATAAATAAATAGTCCAGAGGGTATGACCCAAACCAATGAATTCAAATTGTAAGAAAGGAGATTCCGACTAATCGTTAGAAAGAAATTTCTGATGGTAAGAGTTTTACAATGGTGAAGGGGATTACCTCAGAAGGTGGTGGACTCTCATTCAGTGTATATTTTTAAACAGAGGATGGGTGACCATCTGTCAGGGATTCTTTATCTGTGATTCTTACATTGCAGGGTATTGGATGACAGGAACCTTTGAGTCCCTTCTGACTCTACAATTCTATGTTTCCAGTAAATAAGCCCCCAACAGTCATTCAGTATTTTATGCCTGTTGTTTATTCTCAATTATCACTGGATGTTTTTTGGGATCGCCAACAGTCAGGCAGCATTCACTGGACACCGAACATGTTCAGTCCTCTTAGACCTGTCTTGAGGTTTTCCCTGTTGTCTAAAATGATAGTGCCAGGCAAAACCACTTTTATTCAACCGGGCCCTTGACTCTTAATTTTCTGCTTACCTTTTAGTGGGGTGTAATGGAGTTGGATCTCTCTGTGTGTTTGTGTATAAAACTTCTATATATTATGTTGTTTTATTCCTGTTTACATCTTTGCTTTTAATGTTCATTTTTGTAAGTCACACTGACTATCATTTTTAGAGGAAAAAGCAACTCATAAATATAATTAGCAAAAATCTTATTAATTGATGATATTATTAATATCAGGGTCAGTGTGGTGTAGTGGTTAGAGTGTTGGGCTAGGTCCTGGGAGACCAGGGTTCAAATTCACTGGGTGACCTTGGGCCAGTTACTTCTTCTCAGTTTAATGTGCCTCACAGGGGTGCCATGAGGATAATATGGGGAGAGGGAAAAGCAAATACACCACCTTGGGCTCCTTGGGGGAAAGGTGAGATAAAAATGTAATAAATAAATAAATAATATGCAAATGCTGTAACTAATAACCTCTGCAAACCTCTAGGTTCCTTCCTCCTAAAAGCAAGCAAAAATTCAGATCAGAATTAGAATATAGGTTGATGCTTCACTGATTACCGTATTTTTCGCTCTATAAGACGCAGCAGACCACAAGACGCACCTAGTTTTTGGAGGAGGAAAACAAGAAAAGAAATATTCTGAATCCCGGAAGCCAGAACAGCAAGAGGGATCTCTGCGCAGTGAAAGCAGCAATCCCTCTTGCTGTTCTGGCTTCTGGGATAGCTGCGCAGCCTGCATTCGCTCCATAGGACGCACACACATTTCCCCTTACTTTTTAGGAGGGAAAAAGTGAGTCTTATAGAGCAAAAAATACGGTACTTTACCTTTCGACCTACTAAACATTTCGCTTGGATTTAGTAGTGCGGTAAGAATGTAAGGAGATGATTTGAAGCTTGCTAATGACAGACAAGGAATAATAATAATTACAAGGAAATGGCTCAATCCGAAACTTCTTGTAGTTAAGGAATGGGTTACAAATGCCCACAATGGGAACTTGGACTGAATATGTGTGCTTAAGAGATGGCAAACAATGAAAAGAGACATCCCATCATTTATAGTCACCCTTTATTAGGTTTACAAATTCAAGTTAGAATTTGGATATTAATACTTAGATGACATTTCCCCCTACGGTACATCAATTTTACTAATAAAGTTAAAAATTGAAAAAACATGTATTTGCAGAAGTAGCTACAGAATCATTCTGAAGATAGAAGGCTGTGAAAATATCTCGAGACCTTTCACTATCTGTAAAGAATTGGCTTGATTTGGGACTTGGGTAGTAATTATTTTTTATTTGTTTTTGAAACAAGGCTGCATTTGAAAATGATGGTGGGAAGAGAACCGAAGGTGGCGGTGGCAACATTTCCAAATTCCTGATGGAACAGAAGTGCGGAGGGCTAGCATTTTACATTTCCGCATCCTTTTTGCCAGATCCAGGGCTGCATTGCGAAATCCAGAGTTATGCACAATACAATTGGGAGTTGCACAATGCTCCACAAGCAATTTTGGGGCTGCCAAATTGGGTCAACCCACTGTGAAAAACATCCTGAATAAATTTGACCTTCATCCCTACTGAAAAGCCAGCACAAACACTTGTACCAGAGGAACTGTTTGCTGTCCATGGTCCTGAAATTTCAAAGGCGGCCAAAGATAAGCATTTACTGTGTTACAGGTAACTTTTAAAAAGCTATTAATTATGCTGCTATCGAACTTGTATTAAAATAAAAATAATCTTATTTTGTTGTGGTCCTGGTTTAATTATGGACTTGAAAGAAAGAAAGAGAAAGAAAGAGAGAGAGAGAATTAAATTAAAACAAATTAAATTAAATTCAGTGCATGTAGCAGGAAATATTTGGAAACATGCTTCAAACAGCCATATGCAGAGGGGCAAATAACAAAAATATGAAAAAGTGGGGCTTTGGTGTGGAAAATGCACACCTAAATCTGTCTTGACTTTACAAAAACACATTGGGCTTTTACTCATCCCATTACAGAAATTACTCAGAGATTTGACAAACTGAAACCCATGTTTTAATGCAGGTATTATTTCATTGTCTTGCTAACAACCTTTCCACATTTGTCATTTTCAAATTTTATATTCATTGTGTCATTAATTGCCCTTGTCTTCCAGAAATATAAGTAAATCATTTAGATGATACACTACATGTGCTCTGCAACTGAACTACATTGGCGGACCAGGAGGCAGCTTCATCTAAAGCAGGGATGGAAGACTTGTGAGTCTCCAACTGCATTGGGCTTCCCCTCCCACCAACCCCAGCCAGAACAGCCAGTGGCCATTAATGAAGGGAGATGGAGACCATCAAACATCTGGACACCCAACCCTGATCTAAAGGGAACTTCCATTGGGACTACTATGCAGAGTGAAATGAAGCCACGAGAATCTCCACCCTGTGCGTGCATGAAAAGAGTTCTGTTTGTTTGAAATGGTTCATATGGTTCATTTTTCGTTGGGTGAGAATTGTTGGCAATGAGATGGAAGACCATGCTACATAGGAGGCATTGGGACATAAAGACATTGACACTGATTTGTCATTGTCCTCCCCATAAGTTAAAAGGTTATGTTAAGTGGAACCATCAGGGGGCTCTGAAGGCCCTTGGCATCTGCCCAATGATAGGACTGGCGATGAAGCAGCATTAGAAACTGGAGTGTTATCCAAGGTAGGAAAAGGTCCCTGAGTACAAAGTGACTCTTGTTCACCCAGGGTGGCAACTGATTCTTTTCATCAGGAAGGGTTACACATTCTGGTGCTTTGCCTGGGCAAAAGTATTGGCTTAGTATCTGTTTTCCATCTCTCACTTCTCATCTGATCTAGCTCTAGGTTTCCGGCTCCTCAGTTACACTTGCTGACTATTCACCGATGACTCAGTTCCTACAGAGAGCCAGTGTGGTGTAGTGGTTAAGAGTGGTAGACCTCTAATCTGGTGAACCGGGTTCGAGTCCCCACTCCTCCACATGCAGCTGCTGCGTGACCTTGGGCCAGTCACACTTCTATGAAGTCTCTCAGCCTCACATACCTCACAGTGTTTGTTGTGGGGGAGGAAGGGAAAGGAGACTATTAGCCACTTTGAGACTTTGAGTCTCACTTTGAGACTCCTTAGGGTAGTGATAAAGTGGGATATCCAATCCAAACTCTTCTTCTCTTCTACACCACCATCACCCATTTTAGCTCTGCCCAATAACTTTTGCCTCGTACTTTATGACTTGATTCTCCTAAACATCAAACTGATTTGATCATGCCTGGGCTAGCTAGGTTCCCAACCAGCTAGCTTCTGAGACACCCCCATTGCCTCTGAGTACACCAGAGGGAATCTATCTTACTTAAACCAGCACTGTAGACGGTGCAGCCAGTGCTTGCAATTAAGGACTTGATTGTGCAAAGTGTCGAGTGCCTTCTATTGCCACTGAAGCCAATTTCCCACAGAGTGGAAGTAGATGCAGGTGGAATCTAAATGTAGGCTCAGTGACAAATGAGTTCTCAGGAACACCTACTCTGCACCAAAAGGAGCTCAATGGCCCTTTTATTGCAATTACAATGATAAATGCAATGGGGGGGCATTAGCCAGTGTTTATTGAGTACACCCCTCCCATGTGGTACTACCAACTCACAGTGTAGGTGGCCAGTGTGAGACCATCAGCATATTCAATACTGGAGGTGGAACTTAAACCATTCAGTATGCAGACAACTCCAGCAATCTTAGTAGTAGGAAAGAGGATCCTTCCTGCTTTATGCAAAAGCTGCCCTGTATACATGTATTGAGAAGGAAAGGAATTGTTTCCCCTACAGAAGAAAGAGAGAAAAATAGAGAGACAAAGGGAAGAGCCTGCCAATGACCTAGCTAGTCCTGCATCTTGTTCTCACAGTGGCTAACCAGATGCCTATGGTAAGGGAAGCCCTCAAACAGGGCCTGAGGGCAACAAAGCTCTCTTGTCCTGTCATTTCCAGCAACAGGTAGTCAGAAGCACACCATGTCGATTATTTTCCTTTTTAACAAATTAACCAACAGAGACCGAAAAACTGGGTGAAGAATGGAATGGAGTATGGCTGGCTACTGGAATTCTGAACACTACCCTGCAACAGGGTTGACTGCAGATCTGATTTCATCATCATCATCATCATCATCATCATCATCATCATAATTTATTTGTACCCCACCCTTCTGGCTGGGTTTCCCCAGCCACTCTGGGCAGCTTCCAACAAAGATTAAAAATACATCAAAATGTCACACATTAAAAACTTCCCTGATCAGGGCTGCCTTCAGATGTCCTCTAAATGTCAGGTAGTTGTTTATCTCTTTGACATCTGATGGGAGGGCGTTCCACAGGGCAGGCGCCACTACTGAGAATGCCCTCTGCCTGGTACGCGCAGAATGATGGGGATGGAGACACTCCTTCAGGTATACCCTTTGTTTCTCTCCTCTAATTGCAACTGAAGAGCCCCAAGAGCTAAGGAAGTGTTCTGAAGATAAAAGATCTGCTTGTAGGGAAAATAGATCTCTGCAGGACAAGGACTGTTTGCAAGTGCATTTAGGATGTCAACCTCAAATTGGAGCCTGGTGGATGTATACTTCTGCATCTAAAATTGGCTGCCCATTTATTAAACAGTCTTATGAGTTTGGCTTGTCTCTGAAGACTACACTGCTTGAGCATGATTTGCTACTTTAAAAGCATGAGAGATTTTTCTATTAATACCGTCTGCGTATTGGTGTACAGCACACCTGCTCAGATTTCACAGAGAGGGCCTCAATGAATAAGCATGGCAACCACAGGCTGTCACACGGTGCCCGCTCCCAGACAGCCAAAGGAGTGTCATCTCTGGTTCCACAAATGCCATTATTAGAATCTCCAGTCAACCATAATAAGCATACCTGAAAAAAAGGCAGATAGTTAGAGATGGGAGATCTTTATCCAGGACACGTAGGGCAAAGAGAAATGAGCTAATATTTAGCTGCTAACGCTAGCTTGATTTGGAATCTTGAAATAGTAATTCATCAGCTATGGAAGACTTTCCCAACCTGAGGCTGTCCAGATGTTTTGGAGTCTGGACTACAGTTTCCTTCAGCCCTGGACAGCACTGTGCTCCTGGGGCTGATGGGAGATGCAGTTTCAAATGGCCAGATGGCATCAGGATGAGAAAAGTTGAACTATGAGCCACAGTATCAAAGGCATTGTTGTGGCCAGTAACATGACCGGATTCATACGATGGGATAATTAAAGATGCTACATGGACTAAACTTAGTTATGCCAAGTAAAACTGGAAATATATATATGGGGTGGGCCCACTTCTTCCTTTCCCTGTAGCAGTTACCATCTCATAATCCTCAGCTATGACACCAGTCCAGTTAAGATCACTTTTATGTGGGTCTTTCTTCTCCTATAAAAGAGAGTCTTCATCCTGGTCCTCAGCGATATGGGACATAAGAGGGTTAGCATGAGCCCCCTGCTACTCAACTCTCCACTACTCTGGGCCATGTGGGTTTTAGAAGAAGAGTGTGCATCAAAACATTTGGGTCAAAACACCTTGGGTAGCAATGAGGAGGAAGACAGTCACAGAAGCAGCTGAGGGAAGGGAGGCACCATGGAGGGGACCTTACTCAAGGGCTCTGCAAAACCTAGAATTAGCACTTAAATTGGGAGGCACAGGACAGGGTGCCAACTTCAATAAAATACTGTGGAGACCCAGGTATGACCAGCTCCACATACATGATCACAAGATTTAGTGCACACACCATTTGAATGGCAATACCCATTAATTGGAGGGGGGCAGCCCCCTCAAATATTTTATTGTAGGGGCCTAAGAATAACTTTTACTGAGGAAAGTGATTTTTGAGTTCCATTTCAGGTGTAACAGAAGTCAACCAATCAATCAATTTATTACAGTCAATTCACGAAAAAGAAGCATGCAGTATGCAATAATTTCAGAGCAAAACAGATTGTGAATTGCCGTTTTAGAACAATCTTATAAAACTAAAATAATCTTCAGTTAGTTCCTGCTCCCATTTTTGGTGGCGAGTTGTTCTGTTGCTCTCACTGCTGCCAATAGAAATTTAGCTACTGTCAGTGATGTTTTTCTCTTCTGTTAGATTTTTAACATAAAATTGAACTGACCTTCTTGGGAGTCAAAGGCTGCTGAACTCCAAAACAGAGGAGATTATTCTATAAATTCAATTATTACAGGGGGATGTCCTTAAGGAAAGAGGCGTGCCAACATACCTGTCCGAAGGGCAACAGAAGTAACAGAAAGCTTGAGCTATCTGTGCATCCTTTCGAATTGTGATGGTGCTCTCAGTCATTCAGTCAAAACTGTACTGCTGAAATCAAAGGTCTACACCAAAAAAGGAGGGAGTGTTTAATATAGGAAAATAAAACCCAAGAGGGGCTCAGCATGCATGTCTAAGATCAACATCATTATAAATAGATAGCTCATACCAAAGCCACACTAAGAGTGAATTCCTGCATGTACGCCCTCCATTTGACAACTGCCTAGTCAAATGACGTCTTGCCAGCATGAAATAAATATCACAAATCAAACACATATAGACACAACGGTCAGATCAGCTCTCAACTTTTCAAGCAGAGTGCTTTTCAATGAAGGCAGCCCATATGTTCAGCTCTCAGTTGTTGAGTTGTGCATGAGTGACGTGCATGCATGTGAGAATACTTTGACATCTTTTTTTTTAATTAATTAAATAATTTACAGAGCTTCCAGGACAGATTACAAAGACACATTGTGTGTCTCCCTTCAGTTGATCCACCCTGCTTCTCTCTGCCCCTGAAACTCCTGAAATCCTTGGATGTTGATCCATACAATCAAACCACACACTATCTGCCTGTGAATTGCATTCCTTTTTACCGACTCTAGTTTTAGGGTAAATAGCCTGTACCTCCTATGGAGCCTACAAAATGTCTCAGAAAATATTCCCGCAAAAATCCACAATGCATAAGAGACTGTTTGCTCTTCCTGCTCAGTTTCTCATCAGCAACAGCTCAGCCTCCCCTACACTGAAGCCATTAAGGCATGCTCTCCCAGCAGCCATTTTGTGATATGTCACATGACTCATGGCAGCCATTTTGTGACTGATGCCCATAATATTTTCTCAGATTCCAAATATGTCCACTGCCCCCAAAACATTGACAACGCCTGGTGTGTGTGTGTGTGTGTGTGTGTGTAAAAGAATATACAAAGATGAGAGCCCTATTGAATCAGATCAAAGGCCTAGGTAGCCTAACATTCTCCTTCCACAAATGGCCAACCAGATGCTTAGGAGAAGCCCTCAGGCAGGTCAGGAGCACAATGGCAATCTCCCAGTTTGGATCTGCAGCAACTGGACTGTTGTGGGTCTTATATCTGAGGCAATATAACTATCATGTCAAGTACCCATTAACCGTCCTTTTCTCCACAGACTTCTCTAATCCCCTATTAAAGCCACTCAAACTTCCTTTCATTTCTACTTCCTGTCTATTTCCATTCTACTTCCTTCCACCTCTCCCATTTCTCCTAACATTCAACTTCATTGAATGATCCCTGGTTCTAGTATCATGAAAGGAGGAGAGAGAAAAACATCTCTCCATCCACTTTCTTGACACTTTGAATAATTTTATACACCTCCATCCTGTCCCCCATTTGCTCATCTCCCCCCAAACCCCCTCCTAAAAAGCCACAAACATTGTCAACTTTCCACACAGAGTAATTTCTCCAGCCCCATGATAATTTTGATTCCGCCCCCTCCCCTATTATCGACACCTCTCCTGACTCGCTATAGAACTGCAAGGCAATGATATTTGCTGTCACTGCTGCCATCACAGTGATGGCTCAAAACCATCTGTCTAGGTCCCACATTTTGCTACTATGACAGCAAGCCCGACTTCCCAGTCTGTTATGTGTAGAAATATATGCTGCGATGCTGCTTGAAAAATATGTAATGCACAAAGGCACTGTTACTGGAAAAGGTTATAATTTCAGGAGCAGTTTCTTTAATGGTGAATTTTCACCTACACGCCACAGCACAATCTAATAGAAGTGGTAATTCAGATGTAGGGAAGGAGGCAGGTCTCCCATCTGACTATCTCAATATGCAGGGATTGCTTATTCCACTGTTCGTATTAAGCTGTTTACTTCTGGTCTCTTTGTATAACATGAAATCACTTGGGCAGGACTGTGCTTAGATAGCTCACCTTGTGATAGCTGAGCTTCAGATTTTGGCGAAATATCTGTACACAGACAGACAGAGCTGGCACAAGATCTGGAGGGTTGGGAGAACCTACAGAATACATTTAGGGGATGCATGGTGGAGAGGAGATGGGGGAAAATATGTTGCACAGGCAGAATCCTTGTGTCGGTGGGACAGATTCTTTGGATAGTTAGATAAGTTTCTTCTTCAAACTCTTGAAGTGCCCCCTTTCCCAAAAACATCTGGTTCATTGGTTTTTCCTCCCAGATCTTTGCTTTTGGAGGGAGCCAGCCGAGTGCTTAGCTAACAGTCTGACAAGTCAAGGGAAGCAGAGCACATTAGTCTCTCAGTGGGAATCTAAATTTGGCCAAGCCTTAAAGTGACAGGGCGCACACATACCATGTCTATGTATTCTCTGCTCAGGTGTTATCGATTCATTGGAGTTAGCCACCTAGTGTTTGGAATGCCTCTTCATCTCAGGAATCATGGATTGGGAAAAGAATGGAATAAGAGTTATGTATATGTACCTTCCTTTTTTATGACCTTGCTTTGCTTTTCAACAGCCATCCCATCAAGAATTGTCTGACTACTCTTTTTTCTTGTGGGCTACCCCATGCCTTAAATCCTCTTGTATTTGTCCTATTGTGGGGGCCAGTTTCCTAGCAAGGAGTACAGGACTACTGTGATTCTGTTGTTGTTTATATCTGTTTATTTGCCAATATACAAGTTGAGAATTTTGGATCTGGAAAGCCACCCCTAGCTTTTCTATTACTTCCCCTGTGTTTTTTGGAACACGTTAGAACTGCTGCACAGCTTGTAACCTTACCCAACCAAATGCTGTCCACTAGCTGTATATCCTCACCTGCCAGGTACTTGCAACCTCTATGTTTCTGTGGCTTTCGGAAAGCAGCAAAAAATGGGCGTATCAAGATCACCATTCATGGCTGGTGGGGATTTATTTGGATGGGTGGGTATGTGTTATGCAAACCTGAATTGGTACTTTGTTTTATTGCAATTCTAGCCCAACCTTCCTCAAAGACTTACACTGCTGCTCTACTCATATTATCCATACATCCACCCTGTGAGGTAAGTTAAACAGAGGTCATGTTAAAGGTCACCCAAGGACTAGTGCTAGGCTGAACAGTTCTCCTGCATCTGCCCATACCCTCTATTGTTCTCCATCAATTAATGAGAAAAGAAATGGCATTCTAAAACACCAAAGAAGAGAGAAAATTTTAGTGCAATTCTCTTGCATGGGGTGCAGGGCTTTTGATATACTTACCTTACTTCTGAGGTGGTGAAAGGGGTACTTGTGTGTCTACAAATTCACTCTACGGCCTTGGCAGGTTCCCACACTCCAATTAAAAACCCAGTGGAAGACATTTGAGGTAAATTCTCTCACGGGGCCTTTCCAAATCGGGAGATCAGCTGAAGAGGCTGCGGAGTGCTGAAGAAAAGTTTACTGGAAATGAAAATGTGCACACCAGTCTTGGCCACCTCACATGCTCCAAGCCCCATGCCCACTGAAACTCTAAAGAGCCCCGAGAATGAGGTAGAAAAACAAAAGCCTCATTCTCAGGAAGGAAAAAAATGAGAAACTGGAGGACAGATTCTGGCACAGTGCTACCAAGAACACACAGCAAACACCATGGTTGAAGATGAATTTGAGCCCACTCAGGGTCTAATGGTCTATCTATTACACCAAGAATAACTTCAGCTGATATCAGCTGATTTCTTTCTGTTTCCTTTCCTTGCTTCCCTTTTTAATCACAGATCTCCCATTTCCCCCTCCAAAAACAAGAGTCTCTCTGACACACGCCGACACCCCAGAGTGTTTCTTGCTGCATGGCTATTTGATGATGGCATGCCTTATTTTTAGAATAGCTTTCATTTTCAGCACTGGCTTTCTAATAACTACCCAGGCTGGATATTTATCATTAAAGACATGCTTTATAGCTGAAGAGTTAGACAAAGCAGGGTTTTCCCCCCCCCTCCAATGCTGAAATTCTCACTTAGGCGGCGGGGGTGGGGAGGAGCAGGGACTTTTAGCTGGTAATTTTCACACATGGAGTAATAATGAGAAACAGTATGTTCTCACTTGAGTAATAAATGGCAATTTGGAAATAAAAAAGCAAAAATGTTACAATATGAGGAGCTAACCTATGGCATCAAATTCCTTGACCGTTGGCCATGTTGTCTTCGGGATGAGAGGAGTTAGAAGTCCAACAATATCTGGAAGGTACCTCAGTTTTACTGCCATTTCTTCCCTTTGAGTTTCTCTTTACTGCTACCCCATCCCCAGTGACATTTCATGGCTTCTCAAAATTAAACAAAACTAAAGCACCAGCCCAAAGAAGACTTCTGCAACAGTAGATCCGTGCTCAATCTAGACCAGTGGTGGCCAAACTTGGCCCTCCAGCTGTTTTGGGACAACAACTCCCATCATCCCTAGCTAACAGGACCAGTGGTCAGAGATGATGGGAAATGTAGTCCCAAAACAGCTGGAGGGCTGAGTTTTGGCCACCACTGATCTACACTGTATATGGGCATCTGTTGTGTCATGTCTCATCTGAGGAAGTCCTCATCAGGGGAGAACCAGGAGGCCCCAGCCTTACACCATGCCCTGGGTCATGCTCCATCTGGGAGGCAAGAAGCTGGGCACCTGCAATGAGGCTGAGGGGGCCTGTCCACACCCAGTGTGAATTCAGCTTCTGACATCAAGGCCAACTGGGTCCCAGGTCTGAGGGGAAGGGTACCTTAAACTCAACTCATCTGGAGAAGTGTCCAGCTAAAGATAAAGATTCCTGAGGAGTAAGACCAGCCTCTCAAGGAGCCCTTCAGAGAGCTGCAATTATCAGGGTGATATAACAATCAATCCTTCACAGGGAACTGTAGGAATTGTAGCCCTGTGAGGGGAATGAGGTCGCCTAACAACTCTTGGCAACCTTAACAAACTACAGCTCCCAGAAGTCTGGGGGGGGGAATCATGGCTGTTTAAAGTGGTATCATAGTGCTTTAAATGTATGGTGTATGTGGCCATATCTGATAGGGAAGTATTGTGCAGCAAACCCTCTTCTCCGAAAGATCTGACTTTGCTAAAGGAAAGCGATGGGAAGATACACTGGAAAGTGTGGGGTAACACTTGCTTTGCTGCAATGTCATCTAACCTCCCTGCAAACAAATCAGAATAAATCAGTGCTTGGAATGAACAAATTCACTTTAACAAAGGGAACAATCTCATACACAAGAAGCTGGCATAAAGAAAGCTGTTGTAAATTACACCAGATCCAAACTCCGTTCAGCAGCAGGACTACTGCTTACTGCTACTGCTATAAAATTGCTCACCTATTCACTGAATTTATTCAAAAATAACCAAATTTCACCTGAAAGTAGTTCCTATAATTTCAGAGCAAACACAACAAAAATTAAGTTACATTTGGGCAATTCCTAATTCAATTCCATTTCAATTCAACAATTCCTCTGTGTGTGTGTGTGTGTGTGTGCACGTGCATGTGTGTATGTGTGACATACCCTCCAACATTTCTCCGATGAAAATAGGGACATCCCATTCCATAATGAAAATTTTACTATTTATACCCCACACATCTGACTGGGGTGCCCCAACCACTCTGGGCAGCTTCCAACATATATAAAGACATAATAAAACATTAAACATTTTTTAAAACTTCCCTATACAGGATTGCCTTTAGACGGCTCAGCGGTCAGATAACTCCATACCCTCCAGCATTTCTCCAGTGAAAACAGGGACAACCTAAGGAAAAGAGGGACATTCCAGGATCAAATCAGAAACTGGAATGGCTTCTTTAAATCAGGGATGTGCCTTGAAAATAGGGATACTTGGAAGGAACTTCAGGTGTAGTTTTCAGGTAAAGGTAAAGGACCTCTGACAGTCCAGTCGCAAACGACTCTGGGGTTGTGGCGCTCATCTTGCTTTACTGGCCAAGGGAGCCGACGTTTGTCTGCAGACAGTTTTTCCGGGTCATGTGGCCAGCATGACTAAGCCACTTCTGGCGAAACCAGAGCAGCGCACGGAAATGACGTTTACCTCCCCACCAGAGCGGTACTTATTTATCTACTTGCACTTTAATGTGCTTTCAAAATGCTAGGTTGGTAGGAGCTGGGACCGAGCAATGGGAGCTTACCCCATCGCAGGGATTCGAAGCTCCAACCTTCCGATCGGCAAGCCCTAGGCTCTGTGGTTTAGACCACAGCGCCACCTGAGTCCTAGGTTTTCAGATTTTGGAAATAATTCAGTAAATTTTGTTAAAGCAAACTAGCTCATTCTAGTTGCTGCATCTGAAGGGCACCAGATTTGGGTAAAGCTGCACAAAGTCTTGTCTTACAGCCCCTGTCAGTTCCTGGGTTTTCCCCCCCCTGAAAATAAAACACGGCCTCTAAGCTTTGACAGATGGCAACACATTCACTTGTACTACAAGAAATAGATTTTGAAGGGAGCTGCTTTGAAAGCACAGCCTTTTCTGCCATCTCTCCTATCTCTTCCTTCTTCACCCACTTCAGAAAGTCTAAACTGTGAACATCAAGTGTCAGCACTTTGGTATAAAGCGCATCCACACATTGAGGTACATGATGGCACATTTCCCATCAAGCTAAATATAACCTTAGAGCTCAAACGCTGAATCCCCATAACACTGGCAGATGTTAGGGCTGATTTACTGCAAGGTAATACATGTGAATCAAATCTGATTTTTAAGGTATTTTGATTTGGAGGCAAATGTTTTGTTACACGTCACCCCAATCTCCAAGCTTCCCCCAAAGCATTCTTGTCCCTAATGAATGGACTTCAGGAGAAGACATATTTGGGTATCCGTATTATTGATTTTGATTGTATAAATCTTAGTTTTCAAAGTGCTCAGTTTTCATCTTTCTCCAGGGTGGTTTTTAAAGGAGCTCTTCTTTCAAAACAGATTTGCAAGTGGCAGCAGAATTCACACCATGGCAACTCGCTGCTCTACGAGCTAGACTGGGATGTTTGAAAGCCATTATAAGCTAGTGTGAAAGACAGATATTTTGAATATTACACTGTGACCTGAAAAATGAAGCTCTCCCCCCACTCCCACTTCAACAAATTGTTATTTTGAAGTGGAGTTGTTGAGCCAGGTCTAGTGCCTCAACATCTAAGTAAGAACAGCATTGTGACTTTGTAGTAAGTGGAGACGAGATTATGTGACTTGGAGGAATGTACTTTAAAGGTGGTGGGGAATTACAGTAGAACACTGCTGTCTGCAGGAAAGTTTCTCCAGCAACTTCCAAAGATCTCAGAAACCCACTGTGCAGCAACTTCTAGGGTTCCCTGGGAAGAGTGATTGACTGGGTCTCCTAATACCTTCCAGAACCCTTAACAAATCAGAGCTCCCAGAAGATACATCTAGGAACTCCTCTCCTCACATAAACCAACCCAGACTCTACATTCATCATCTGAGACTCTTCTATGTGTGCCTCTTCCACATTAGTGGCTGGAGAAACCCAACCAGATGGGCGGGATATAAATAATAAATTATTATTATAAATTATTATGAGGTCCGGAGGGTGGCAGCACAAGAGTGGGCCTTTTCTGCAGTGGCTTCCCATCTGTGGAATGCTCTCCCCAGGGAGATTCGTCTGTCAACTTCATTAGATATCTTCAGGCACCAGGTAAAAATGTTAATCAGCCTTTGGCTGATTAATATTCTACAGCATTTCAAATGCATTTGAGGAAAGGAGGAAGGGTATTCTGTTGTTTTTGTTTAAGCTATTTATTTGTGATTTTACTTTGTATTTTATATTGTGAAATACCCTGAGATCTTATGATGAATGACGGTATATAAATCAAATAGATGATAGATAGATGATAGATGATAGATAGATAGATAGATAGATAGATAGATAGATGATAGATAGATAGATGATAGATAGATAGATGATAGATAGATAGATAGATAGATAGATAGATGATAGATGATAGATAGATAGATAGATAGATAGATAGATAGATAGATGATAGATAGATAGATAGATAGATAGATAGATAGATAGATAGATAGATGATAGATAGATGATAGATAGATGATAGATAGATAGATAGATAGATAGATGATAGATAGATAGATAGATAGATAGATAGATAGATAGATATAGATAGATAGATAGATGATAGATATAGATAGATAGATAAATAGATATAGATAGATAGATGATAGATAGATAGATAGATAGATAGATGATAGATAGATAGATGATAGATAGATAGATGATAGATAGATAGATAGATAGATAGATAGATAGATAGATGATAGATAGATGATAGATAGATGATAGATAGATGATAGATAGATAGATGATAGATAGATAGATAGATAGATAGATAGATGATAGATATAGATAGATAGATAGATAAATAGATATAGATAGATAGATGATAGATAGATGATAGATAGATAGATGATAGATAGATATAGATAGATGATAGATAGATGATAGATAGATAGATAGATAGATAGATAGATAGATAGATGATAGATAGATGATAGATATAGATAGATATAGATAGATAGATGATAGATAGATGATAGATAGATAGATAGATAGATAGATAGATAGATAGATGATAGATATAGATAGATAGATAGATAGATAGATAGATAGATAGATAGATAGATAGATAGATAAATAGATAGAGGATAGATAGATAGATAGATGATAGATAGATAGATGATAGATAGATATAGATAGATAGATAGATAGATGATAGATAGATAGATAGATGATAGATAGATGATAGATAGATAGATAGATAGATAGATAGATAGAGATAGATAGATAGATAGATAGATGATAGATGATAGATGATAGATAGATAGATAGATAGATAGATAGATAGATAGATAGATAGATGATAGATAGATAGATAGATGATAGATAGACAGACAGACAGATAGATACTTTGGGAAAGCCATGATAGCTTAAAGTGGTACCATAGCACTTTAAACATATGGTGTGAATGCGGCCTGAACAGAGAAATGATCTGGAACTAGCTGTATGGGCTGCAATCAAAAAGACATTTCACATCTAGTTTGGTCCTGTTACCATCCCACCAAGGGAAAAGGAGGTTTTTACCACCCATCTGAAACACAGGAAACTCCATTGTACTGAATCAGGTCGTTTGTTCATCTAGTTCTGTACTGTCTACACACTGACTGGCAGCAGCTCTGCGGGGGTCTCTCCCAGCCAGGGGTAGAACCAGGGACCTTCTGCATGCAAGGAAAATGCTACACCACTAAGCTACAACCTTCTGCTGGTCCAGCTGTCTGTAAACCACAATGTAGACTGCAGTAAAATAGTCATCCGTCTCCAGCCTTGCTCATGCAAGACACACAGATGAAATATTCAACAGTTTGGCAACCTGACTCCTTTGGAATTGTTGGATGTCTGTTCAGCGGTATTATATGTTATTTCAGAAGATATATTTATGTTAACCTCATTTCTAGCTCTTACTCCTTCAAGCTGCATTCAATTTACCTTATACATAAGCTGAGCCTGAGATATATTTCAGAGAATCCCTCCCTGCTTCATTTCCTTTGCAGAAAAGGTTGTGTGTGTGGTTTGTTTGTTTGTGGGGTGTGTTTTTTGCTACCACTCTTGATGGATGAATACATTTGTGTACAGATTGAGAACATGCACACTCTATGTGAGACGAATAAAGAAATACTCAGTCCTGGGTTTCTGTTTCTTTCTGAACTGTCTGCTATTTCTGCGGCAGAATCCATGCCATTAAGCATTTCAACTCCGGCCCATCACACAGTCTTCAAGAGAGTCGCCTTTTACCTCCAAGTTAAGGGCAGCAAAGCGGAGGGTGGAGGTGGTGGGGGCAGAGAAACAGCAATGTGAAATTCTCTTTGAACGCTTGTCTGAAATATTTTCCACTGTACCAGGAAGAAGAGCAGAATGACGAGGGCACTGAAATGTTACCAAGCAAATCAATTGTTCACCGTACGAATGGGATGGGTGATGGTGGTCTATGCGCATGCTGACAAGAGATTCTGCCTGTGACAGAACCTGAGAAGCCTAAAAGCATAGTATGTCATGTGTTTAATGAACGAAGCGGAAGTCTATTAAAAATACATAGAAACATTTTTGAAAACAAGAATAGGGATCGCATCAAGGGGGCCCATGACATGCCTCTGTGCGTGATGCTGGAGGAGGAGGAGGAGGAGGAGGAGGAGGAGGAGGAGGAGGAGAAGAAGAAGAAGAAGAAGAAGAAGAAGAAGAAGAAGAAGAAGAAGAAGAATAGTAGTAGTAGTAGTAGTAGTTTGGATTTGATATCCCACTTTATCACTACCCTAAGGAGTCTCAAAGCGGCTAACATTCTGCTTTCCCTTCCTCCCCCACAACAAACACTCTGTGAGGTGAGTGGGGCTGAGAGACTTCAAAGAAGTGTGACTAGCCCAAGGTCACCCAGCAGCTGCATGTGGAGGAGCGGGGAATCAAACCCGGTTCACCAGATTATGAGTCCACCACTCTTAACCACTACACCACACTGGCTCACAGAGTTTTGGGGGAGCAGCTTCAGCTCAGCGCTGGAGCATGTGCTCTGCATGCAAGAGGTCCCAAGTTCTACAGCTAGTATCTTTAGGTAGGCCTGAGAACATCCCCTGCCTGAAACCCTGGAGAGCTGCTACCATTCAGTGTAGACAACAATGCACCAATGTTCAGTCTCAAGAGAAGACAGCTTCCTGTCTTCCAACAGAATAAGATGCTTCAGGAACGTGAGAGTTGCTTGATCTTCTCCAGCCCACTCTGCCCTGCAAAGCTTAGACCAAAAGGCTTCTGGGACCTCTCCTGTGGGCTGCCAAGAACACAGTGGAGCTAAAGCAATGAGTTGTTGGCATGCTGGAGGGAAGATTCTGGATGAGTCCAGCAGAACTTGAGAAGGCAGCCCAACCGAGAACAGGGATGAGGGAGGAATTGGTTTGGACTGCTTTCCACAACCCATGAGTGGAGTTGTGCTGCAACATAGGAAAGCATCAGAATTGTTTTGGCCTTCTCCCTGAAGCCCCAGTACTAGACCCAGCCATTCCTGACAGCCACAAGCAGTGCAGTCACATTGAGCTTCATTGGTGTCCCTTCAGGTGGGTTGCTAGTAAAGGGGGGAGCACTATAATGTATCCCGTTTCATAAACTCCTCCAGTTTATCCCCTTCCATTTTGGTGTAAGTGGCTGCTGTTATTTATCTGAGAGCAGGACTTCCTGTTATGGGCCTATCTCCGCATCTAAGATAAGATGTTCCAATGATTGCTCATACTGCTGATTGCCTGTATTCCTTACACAAAATGACTGAAAGGCTGAGTTTGTTCTGCAGTCAAGCTTTCTTGCTGAATGCCAGAAAAAGCCATCTGATTATAATGACACTGGATGCTACTCTCCAGGCTCATGGTTGACCCAGAAGTGAATGCTAATCAGAATGGAGCCTTTCTTCTCAACCATTAACCTTTATTCCCAAAATATTTTTTGCCTCCTCAGTGCTACTCTTATCTTCGATATAGAAATTAGGAAGGTTGTCACTGAGCTGGAAGTGCCCCCTCCCCCTTCTTACCAAGCTTGTCCATTTTTGCCTATTTTTATTTCCTTAAGTACAAGCTCCTTAGTGTGTGAAGAAGTCCCCCCACCCTCGCTTCACTTCTCCTTCCTTTGAACTACCAAGGATGTGTCATTAACATTTTCTTTCTCATCATCAGGGAAAAGATGACAATGCCAGCCTTGCTCCATTCATATTCAGAATCAGCTGCCAGAATTATCCATCTAACAATATGCTGAAATAGTCTCTTATTATTTGGTCTTTGAAAATCAATGGGAGCAAAGCATTCTCTCCTGCAACTGTTACTGTTATAATTTTCCTACCTCCCATAAGATCATATGAAAATGCCTATTGTGTGTGTGTATTCTAATTTTCCTCTAATCCTCCAATTTTCTGTTTTATTCATTTTTATAAGCTTTTATGTGTTTACATACTGATTTTTATTGGTTTTAGTTTGTCTTTGTTCCTGTTTTAACATTTTAATGATATATTATTTTTAGGCAGTACACAGCTTAGGGATTTTTGAAATGTTGTGGTTAATAAATGCTTTTAATATGTACTTTAATACGTACTACATAATATTGTGTGTAGGCTTGTGACCCTTCTTACATTGCTCAACTACCCCACCTACCTACACCCTCTCCCAAACCCTCGCTTTACACCCAGTTCAAATGGCAGCCACAAGAACTGCAGCATGATGACAACCTTACTATTTTATTATATACTAAGTTGTGCATGTGTGTGTAATCCTCACTGGGACCTCATGGTGAAGGACAGTAATAAATATTATTATTTATGTGACACACATTATATCATTATGGTCCTGGAAGATGGGAGCGGCTATGTAGAGATGTGGATGAAACTCATTGCTCTCTGCCCCTGCCCCTTCATCAAATCCAAGTAGGGCAGGTATGTGGGAAAACTTTGGCTCCAGAAGATGCTCCCATGAGCCCCAGAAAGCATGCCCACATTTCCAATAGGTTGGGATTTGTAGTTCAGCAAGATCTGGAGGGTCAAGGCTTATCCACACTTGCAGTAGACCCTTCAGGTGTTCCAGTCATGAAGGTGCAATGCAAATAAGAAAGGGGTGGGGCTCCATCCAGCGTTCCCATCCTTGGCTGTCAAGTTTTGCAGTAGGAACCTCATCTGCTTGTGGAGGCTCCCTGCACAGTTAAGAATCCCGGGAGATCAGGGGTCTCAACCATGTGAGGAGTTTTGCCATTGCAGATGCTGTAGTTAGCGGCCTTATATTTATAGGTCTGTGTTTTTATATTTTCCTTGTTCTTTACTGATTTTACTGTATGTGGCTTTGGGTCACTCTGTGAAAAAAGCAATTGAAAAATATAATAAACAGCAGTAGTTGCTACAGTAGCAGTAAGAGCATGGGGAAGCAAGGGGGAGCTGCAGGGGTTGGGCTGAAATCATGGGGCCACTGCACTGTCCTGCTTGCATTGCACCTTCATGACCTGAAGAGGCTTCTCTCCATTCTCCCCCCACCCCAATTTTAAAGAATTTTAGTTGCTAATGGAGTGAAACCATTTGGATCAGAAGTAGCCAATATGATGTAGGACACACTTCCCACCATCCCTGACCATTGACCATGCTGGCTTGGGTTGATGGGAGCCCAAAATATATATGGAGGGCATCATTGGCTACACCAGCTTTGGAATTTTGTGGAGGTTTAATATCTGTGACTCTTTGGAGCTGCTGTGAGCTTTGTTTTGTGGTGGTTGTTCTCTATGGCTGGTTTCACAGTCCACTTTATTTTATGGTTTCATCATTGTATCATAGCTGTCAACTTTTCCCTTTTCTTGTGAGGAATCCTATTCGGAATAAGGGAATTTCCCTTTAAAAAAGGGAAACGTTGACAGCTATGCTTTGCATGCAACTGTTTTTAACTTTTCTGTAAATATGAGACCTTTGGGTATATGGCGGTATAGATTTTTTTTAAAAAGTAAATATTATCCCCAGGGATAATATTATCCTCCCGGGGCAGGGAGAGCTGAGAAAAAGTGGCTTGTCTACAGTTATCTTGTAAGTCCCTGGTAGAGTTGGGGTTTGAACCGAGGGCTTTCTGAGTTGTAGCTCAGTAGTTGGTCTTAGGCACTGACACTACAGTAGCTCATGCTTCATGGGGTGTGATAATTTTCTGGAAAATGTATTCAGGCTTAGCTATTTGAGACTAGCTTTTCACAACAGGAGGTAGATTCCCACCACCACCTCATTGAATGATACCAAATATGTTATTAATTTATTTCTGGGTAATAAACACTGGGAAAAAATTGTTGGAGACATGGCCTGTGGTGTTCTGTTTTTGGTCAGAAATTATTGCTCCTACCAACTGTGCCTCAGCTTGAGCTGAGGCTCCAATACTTTGGCCACCTCATGAGAAGAGAAGACTCCCTGGAAAAGACCCTGATGTTGGGAAAGATGGAGGGCAAAAGGAGAAGGGGATGACAGAGGATGAGATGGGTGGACAGTGTTCTCGAAGCTACCAGCATGAGTCTGACCAAACTGCGGGAGGCAGTGGAAGACAGGAGTGCCTGGCGTGCTCTGGTCCATGGGGTCACGAAGAGTCGGACATGACTAAATGACTAAACAACAACCAACTGTGCCTGAGATAAAACTTTGATAATCTGTGGGTGATCACTCTTAAATTTCATTCCTTGGGTATGAGGACTAACACATGGACAACAAATGTGAATGCTGTAAGAATTTATGGTGGATAAAAGGCTTAGGCTAATTCAAAGAGTGGTTTAACAATCAATCCCTCCTCCCAGGGAACTCTGGGAATTGTAGCCCTGTGAGGGAAACAAGGCTCCTCTAACCTAACAACTTGAAGCCTCCTTAAAGAACTATAGTTCCCAGGATACTTTGAGGGAAGCCATGACTGTTTAAAGTGGTATGATACTGCTTTAAATTTATAGTACAGATGGGACCTTGTACTGAAAGGGTAGAAGAACAAACATTATCTGTCCTCCTCTATCTTCCATGATTTGAAGATGTCACTGCCCTTTCTACACGTTGGGACCTATGTCTTATAATGGTCAATTTCATTTACACACCTATTTGGACTTCTTATTTAATATAAATGCAATGAATATTTTTTTAAAAAAAGAAATCTTTGTAGTAGATTGGTCCCAACATCTTGTTGTTGAGCATAGAGTTTTGGACTTCCCTGACTCTTGGTTGTGAACAGGCTTTGCAAAGTCATTGTAGTTCCAAGCTTAGGGTGGTTTATATTTATTTACAATTTCTGAATTGAGTGATATTGATCTTTTCTGGGGTTGGCAAAAATGCCTTTTTGCTACTGTCTTCAGTTTATGGATTGGGTGACCTTGCACCAAAATCTATAGAAGTGAAGTCCTTTTCTAACAATAATTTGTAAGCAGACTCACACATTGCATTCACTTTAGTGTGGTACTGCAAATACAGCAATAGTGTGAATTTTTATTATATTCTGATATATTGTCCTTTAAATAATTTGGTGGAGAGACTATGCATTAGTATTGATGTATGTTTTCCTGAGGAAGAAGACTTATGTAAGTGGAAATGTGCTTGGGTTTTAGATATTATTTTATGTGTATATATACATTGGTATACTCTTTGGGTTTTTCCATTGTAATTTACTGCTGTGGACCACTGCTAGGCGTTCTGTTTCTGTTTGTATATTTTGTTCATTTATATCAATATGAAATGCTATTTTGTGTTTGAAATTCATTGCATTTGCAAGCAGCCTAGGCTGCAGGGAGCGTGATGGTCATGACTGTTCAGACTACAAAACAAGTAGGGAAAAGGATGAGTGGGATAAATTGTGTGTGTGTGTGGGTGTGTAAATTGTGAAACCTTTCACCTCCCCACCTGTGAGGAGCTTCCATTTCTGAGCTAAAAACTTCTGTGGATATGTTTTGGCTCTGTTCTAATAATTTTGTTAAAAAGATAGCATCATGCATTTCTATGGAAATACAGAACTTTTAGACTAAAGGCAACATCCTATGGCAACATCTACCAGGATGAACAGCATATGATGCAGCAGATCTCTGGTTCAGCCAGCTGAGTCCATGTTTAGCCAAGTAAGCTGGGGTTAAATCCCCAACCCTAGCTCAGCTGAAGATACATCAGTGTAATTTGCTCATCCAGTCTCAGTCGTATTTCAGCCATCTGAGCTGAAGCTGGCTGAGTGAATGCCAGCGCATGTCTCCTAAAATGGACATTCTGAGGATGTTGTGAGGGTGGATCCTTAGTTTGGATCCTAAGCCTGTTCAGTCATGTGACCTAGCACAGAACACTACTTTAAAGCTTTGTTTTCCCTGCAACAGGCTTAGGCAGAGCAGCAGCCCCATTGCTAAACAGGGCTTGATCTGATGTAATGCCAGCTTAATTTACTCCAGCTTGCTATATGCCAGCTTCTTGTGCATAGGATCAGTTCTGAAAGCTGGCCATGGAAACAGGTTGGCTGGATGCAGGAAAAGGCAGGACTCCTGTGCTTTTAAAGCAGCCTTCATCAATTTTCTACCTTCCAGGTGTCTTGGAATACTTTGGCCACCTCATGAGAAGAGAAGACTCCCTGGAAAAGACCCTGATGTTGGCAGAGATTGAGGGCACAAGGAGAAGGGGGTGACATAGGACGAGATGGCTGGACAGTGTTCTCAAAGCTACCAGCCTGAGTCTGACCAAACTGCAGGAGGCAGTGGAAGACAGGAGTGCCTGGCGTGCTCTGGTCCATGGGGTCACGAAGAGTCGGACACAACTAAATGACTAAACAACAACAACAGGTGTCTTGGACAACAACTCCCACCAACAATGGCAGAACTGGCTAAGGTTGATGAGAGTGGTCGTCCAAAACAACCAGAAGGCACCAGGTTGGCAAAAGCCGCTTTAGCGGGTCTGTAGAAGACAGAGTTCTTGCATGACAAGCTGTGCTGCCGGGCAAAATATCCCTCTTCTAAACTATACAGGATCACAGCCTTTTATTGCCTCTCATCATATTGAATGTAATGCTGCTGTGGATCGCCAAATATATATATATATATTAGAAATTAAAAAGCAAACAAAGCACTGCATGCCATTGATAGCTGATTCAGATCTCACAGTGTTTTGTTATGATTAGCTAACCATTAATTAACATCAAATATCCAATAAATAGGGACGCGGGTGACACTGTGGGTTAAACCACAGAGCCTAGGACTTGCTGATCAGAAGGTCGGCGGTTCAAATCCCCACGATGGGGTGAGCTCCTGTTGCTCGGTCCCTGCTCCTGCCAACCTAGCAGTTCAATAGCACGTCAAAGTGCAAGTAGATAAATAGGTACCGCTCTGGCGGGAAGGTAAACGGCGTTTCCGTGTGCTGCTCTGGTTTGCCAGAAGCGGCTTAGTCATGCTGGCCACATGACCTGGAAGCTGTACGCCGGCTCCCTCAGCCAATAAAGCGAGGTGAGCGCCGCAATCCCAGAGTCGGCCACGACAGGACCTAATGGTCAGGGGTTCCTTTACCTTTACCTTTATCCAATAAATAGTGTAATTCCACCCACATGCCTATTGGCATTAATTAATTGTTAATATATGCATCCTGCCCCCAAGACCCCCCCCCCAAGAATATACAGGCTTGCGAAGAAGTGAAACAAATTCAGAATGATTCCAGAGGGCATTTTAAACATTCCTTCAAGAACATTTGCAGATCTTGGTCCTTCTGGACTATGCTGCAGTCAGTGTAGGTTAGGTTAAATGTCAGAACAAATTAAGAAAAGGAGAAGTCTCTCCTCCTGTATTTCTGTGCTTACATATTTTTCTCTTAAATGTGGCAAACCCAACAGTATAATTCAGAAGGAACACAATTGGAAATGGAGTGGCAAACATCTCAGGAAAGCTTGGCTGAACTGGAACTTTGCACATGCCTTGAAACTATGTGTGCTGTGTATCTTTCCTCTGAGCAATGAAAGCAAGTAGTGGATCAGAGAAAGCAGTTGCTGTGTAAGCCAAAAACTGATCCAAAGCTATAGGCATGCAGGCACAAACATGAACAGCATGCATAAGCCTAATTAATCCCCTGGAACCCAGTGCCATATCTAATGCAGGTAATGCCTCTAATTTGGCTATTAATTATCCCTTGTGAGTAATGGATTCCCTCCAGTAAGCACATCTCATTAAAGTAAGTACCTTCATTTGCATATCCTGAGAAATTCAAGCTCAACTCCTGCAGCAGTCACATGATCTGATTGGCTAAGATACCCGTGTGATTCTGCTGCAGCTCTGTGGTGGGAACTATAATGGCTGTGATCCATAATGTTTCAGAACAACTAACTCCCTGTGTCTTTTGTTATTCGGTGTCACATGTGTCCAGGGCTTGGAATAAACTAGTTCATCGCAATGAAATTTTATTTAGTTATTGCATTTATATCCCACCTTTTTCTCTATGAAGCTCAAAGTGGTGTACATGGTTTCCCCCTCCTCAGTTAATACCCACAACAATCCTATGAGGCAGGTTGGGATGAGAGGAAGTCCACCAAGTGAGCTTCATGGCCAAGGAGAGATTTGAAGCCCTGTTTCCCAGGTCATAGTCTGTTCCTCTAACCATTATGCACACTAGCACTCTACACCTAAAAGTAGTTCTCATAATTGCTGGTGAACTAGTCTAGGTGAACTAAATTCATTTGGGGGTAGAACTATGAATGATTTCGAGTTCATCTTCATGGCTACTGCCCCCAACCCAGCAGGAGGCCTGGACTCTTAGAGCGCGTACACAACACACACACACACACACTTTTTAAAAGAAAGGTACAAAACAAAATGTGAAAGGAACATTCTAAGGCTTATTAGGCAGGTATGGAGGAGCTGCTGTTGCTACTGTCAATCACTGTGGCTAAACAAACAAAAGGAGGGAATGTGATGCATTTCCTATGTCTTCTTCTGAGGAGAATCACTTTCTTCTAACAAGAACAGCTTGAAGTGAGACGTAGAGTTCTAGGAACAAAGTGAATTATGCTTTGTGCCTTTTAACAGCTGTATTGCTAACACAAATTAAACAGCGTAGACATGATTGAGTATGGAAATACAATTATGAGGTAAGCTTCACCTGTTGAAATTCCGTCTGTCAGACATCTTATTACTTCCACTTTTGGACTCTAGATTCCAGGACAGTTGCTTGTGACATTCTGAATGCTGTGTTTTCTTTTGCAGAAGACAAACATTTTATAACTCAAATGCTTACTTGGATTAACTTGAAGTGAACTAGATGGCTTTGTAAAAGAACTGGTTCTGTTTTGGACAGAAGGAACTTGAACTTGATCTACTTCATTTTTAAAAGTAACTTTCCAAGCACTGTTTATGCCCATTCCAGACATTAATGAGATCATCTTGCAAATCTAGGTTAATGCCTGATGAAATATAACTAGACTATAACTTGACTTCTCTTAGATCCCCAAGTTGTTCAGCCTTTTGGAATATACCCAGAAGGCCGCTTCAGGCTTCTCTTTTCCATTATAGGACAAGGCATCTCATTTTCCTCTTGGTTCAGCTAGTGAGTCCTCTTCTTGCCGTTTAGGAGCTCCTGAGAGATCCTAACTCTGAGAGAACCACAAGAGGTTTTTCATAAGGTTTGCTTTTCCCCCCGTTTGGCTTTTATGTATCCATAGCCTAGACTAATCAGTGTTCAAAATAGGAATGGAATTAATGGGAGGAGGAAATACCATTGAATTCCTGTGTGTCCCCATTGTCTCTGAGCTTGCTTATCATCAGAAGGCAAGCTTTAACCACTTTATCTGTTCAGTTTTATATCCTGTTCTGAAGGTACAGCACAGTCTATGACAGAAATATCACACAAAGGCTCACATGTTGCTTTAGATGAGTCAAAGTTAGAGCTCATCGCTCTGAAATTTCCCCGGTACATGTAACCACAGCAACCTTATTTTTGGCTCAGAAGAAGAAGCTGTGACATCATAGAGATTTTAAAAAGAAAGCAATTCAACTGAGGAAAGGAAGCTTTGCAGGGATTAAACCAGAGCATCATTCCTTAAGAGAGCAGCGGCAATTATATCCCCCCACCACCAATAACATGGAAACCTCAATTTAAAGATCAGCTAGTTTCAGTTCAAGTTCATCCTGTTCAAAAAGGAACTAGTTCCAGTCTATCCCTTTACAAAATGAACTAGTTTGGCTCATGTATGGCTGGGAATGTTACTGGCCTGGAATCTTGGAGAGGTACTGCCTGTCAATGTGGACAATATGGAGGTAGATAACTCCGAAAAGGCAGCTTCCTATGTTCAGTGACTGCAGGGGGTTGGACAGGTGAATATGAATCCTGCCAAAATTGCCTCCCTTCCATTAGCAGGCTTCCTGAACGTCTTTTCCACAACTCTGCTCACCAATTCTTAGGATCCAACACAATGCACATAAGCGGTTGCCTTACATCAAGTCAGGACATTGGTCCATCTATCTCAGCAATGTCAACACTGACTGGCAGCATCTCCCCAAGGTTTCCAGCAGGGGACACACCTAGCCCTACCTGGAGATGCCAGGGACTGAACCTGAGACCTTTTTCATGCAGCACAGATGCTCTGCTACTGAGCTACAGCCCTTGCTCTGAATGACTAATGACTTGATGCACACATGTATGGGAATATCGAAGAACTGTAGAGTTGGAAGGGACCCAAATGGTCATCTATTCCAACCCCTTCAATGCAGGTATTGCAGCTAACAGCCCACCAAGAGCCCACCAAGAGAGCAACTTTTGGACTCTTGCTTTTTAATAGCTTGTGTTGGTTGGTTTGTTTTGGTTTTCCAACAGTTCACCTGCAGTGAATTGCCCTTTCTTCTCTCAGGGCAATTCATTCAGGACATGATGACGATCCCCCCAGATCTCTTGAGAAATCAGAGCAGTTGGCAACTCGATTTCCATTAATTGCAGCTGGAATGACCGAAGTAGGAAAACATCAGTGCACAGAAGTCTTTGCAGAAAAAAAGGAGGAAAGGAGGAAGGGCAAAGGCACAGATTTCCAATGACTCATCCAAATATCTGCAGCTCTCCAGAAAACTGGGTTTTGCTATAATCATATGCAGCATGGGTAATATGCATTTCCAAAAAGAGCAAGACTGCAAAGTGACAATGGAGGACGTCATGTGGCCTGACGTTCAAAGCTGTAAGCTGCTTAGACCAGCACAGTCTCAGCGACGCAACTTTAAAGAGAAAGCTTGCTAATTCAGCAAATGACAATAGAACAAACTGGCTCGGAACTTATGCAATGTGTATGTGTGTGTATATATATATCCAGTGTCAGCCCATAATTTAAAGTCCTAAAAACATGGCAAGGGACATATGACGGATACAAAAAAAGGTCATGTCAGAGAGAGATGTCAGCCCCAAGGCAAATGACACATTACAGCAGAAAAAGCGTCAATTACAGAACAAAATGCAAGATGATCGATTCCCACCACAGAGAGATCCTAGTAGGAATAATTTGCAAAAACATACCAGAAACTGCTATTATTATAAGTTTAGTAGTTTATGACGCATTTGCAACTTTGGAGAAATAGGCAGGCAAGAACTAGCTCGCAAGTGGTGTCCTAGTTAACATCCTGTTAATCCATCTCTTAAGAAGCGTTTAGGAAAAGCACAGGCTGTTTTTCAAAAGTCTGTTGTAGCACTCACTTGTTATGTTTCGCACATATCTCTATCAATACAAGCTTTAAGATCCATGCAAGTAAAAAACGTAGCATGCAGCTATGGTCTTTGCTATCAGAGGACAATTGGGGGTACACATATACCGAGCGTTCGTGCAATGCTATATTTAAGTGCACATCCTGAAAGGTGAAGCCATTAACTGCTTGATAGCACCAACTTGTTTGTGAGGCATGGCTACTTTGTGAGTTTATGTGACAAAACATACTGTATTAGGTTGTGGGGGGCGGGCAGTCCAGGAGGTATCTGTGGGTCCCTTCCAGAACTGTGATTCTCTAACAAAGAGTTTTGGGATTTAGTAGAAGAGGCCACAGGACTGGCCAGACAAGTTTCTTTGCAAGACAATGGCCTGAGCTGGCCAAAGTGGTTGGCCTATTGCCATAGAAACAAATGGGCAAACCTTTCCCAACCTCACCCTTCTAGGATGGAGAACAATAGGCTACCATAAGTTGGCGAGGTGTTCTGTGTGTGAGGGAGAGAGAGCTCCTTTCGCTAATGTTGGAAGCTAGAGACACAGAGACTTGTCTTGCCCTGTGCTGGAACCAAAGGTATGGCTTGGGGATCTCCCAGGGAACCTAATGGGGAGGCAAGTTCTGCTAGAGTGTTAAAGTTGCGAGCCCTTCCATCCTATTCCCAGGCTGTATATAGTAAAGGTAAAAGGACCACTGACCATTAAGTCCAGTCACGGACGACTCTGGGGTTGCGGCGCTCATCTCGCTTTACTGGCCGAGGGAGCCGGCGTTTTCCCTCAGACTAAGCCACTTCTGGTGAAGCAGAGCAGCACACGGAAACACCGTTTCCCTTCCCATTGGAGTGGTATCTATTTATCTACTTGCACTTTGACGTGCTTTCGAACTGCTAGCTTGGCAGGAGCAGGGACCAAGCAATGGGAGCTCACCCCATTGCGGGATTCGAACAGCCGACCTTCTGATCGGCAAGTCCTAGGCTCTGTGGTTTTAGACCACAGCTGTAAATAAAACTATTAATCCTAAAAGCACCACAGTCTCTACTGAGGGTCACTCAAAGGAAACCAAACCCTTGGCAAGCACTAGAACATCTGGAACCCAACTTTTGACTCCAGGGCTGTCATCTGCAGAAGCTGTCCATCCCTTTCTTACAGTATCCTTAGCGTAAGAGTTAAACCTGCCCTAGGTATTAGCCATGCAGAGAACCAGCTGGAGTGAACTTGGAAGGGTCACTTCCAAGTTCAAGTTAAGGTCATGGCAAGATAAGACAAGAAAGTGCACAGTGGAGACTCCTTCCCCCTCCCCCTTCTGTTAGTATCCAGATGACTGGGGGATAAAAGGCTGGTGGAAATGTCATGGAGGATGCTTTGTGGAGTTTGATTTTCAGGAAACACCCTTGGAGAATGCACAATGAGGAGGAAAAAAAAAGTGCAGATTTGTGGAGATTAAATCACCACAATACAGTGGTACCTCGGGTTAAGTACTTAATTCATCCTGGAGGTCCGTTCTTAACCTGAAACTGTTCTTAACCTGAAGCACCACTTTAGCTAATGGGGCCTCCAGCTGCTGCTGCGCCACAGGAGCATGATTTCTGTTCTCATCCTGAAGCAAAGTTCTTTACCCGAGGTATTATTTCTGGCTTAGCGGAGTCTGTTACCTGAAGTGTATGTAACCCGAGGTACTACTGTATAGCATTGTAGGTAAAGGTGGGTGAATCTTTATTTTTCACAAGGTCTAAAGTTTCTTCATGGCAGCTTGTTATTTTGTGCACGGGCACATTTTGGAACCCCTATGGAAGGCTTCAGATGATGAATGGGTGTGCAATAATCAAAACTGATTGATTTTTTAAAAAATAAATAAAAAATACACACTGAATTTTATTTTGGGAATTATAGGGACAGAACTACCTAAAATGTATAGAAACTTATTTATGTATGCTATTACAGTGGCAAGAATGTTACTTGCCCCCAAATGGAAAAAAAGCAGAAGTCCCAGCAAAGGAAGAATGGATACAAAAACTTATGGAACACGCAGAAATGGTGAAACTTACCGGAAGAATAAGAAATCAAGATAAGAATTTTTTAAATGAAAGAATGCAAATGGTTTGCTGAATATTTACAGATAAATTATAAACAGATAAAAACATTGGCAGGATTATTGTAATAACCTGCAGTTTTAGAAGAGTATATCTTTAAAGAAGATGAGTAAATGAGCAAATAAAGTTACTTTGGATATGCAGAAGATATTAAAAACAAATTTAACTGCAGAAAGAGGGGGAAGGAAGTCATGTTTTGAAATGTCAAAATGATTGTAAAATTAGTGAAATGTATCAAATTAGTGAAATGTAAGAACAAATGAATTAATAATAATGATACATACTGAAAGTCCTTTGAATACCTATTTGCAGTACCCTATACTACTTAAGGGAACCAATGATCTGTATAAGAGATAATAAGGAAGAAAGGCCGAGACAGCCACACATTCTTTTTTTCTTTTCCATTTACAGTACCAATTTTCTTTAGAGGAAGGACAGTGTCACTGTCATAATCAGTTAATTTGAACATGTATAGTCTGAGCAGTTATTAAGGACTTGCACAAGCAAGCACATAGACAGACTCTGTGGATTCCAAAAGCAGCATCGGTTATCTTGGATACAGGGATGGGAAGAAATTTGGTTCAGTTCACACTCAAAGGCAAACCTACCTAATTTTCCAAAACTACGTGAACTGAAATGCAGCTGCCCTTCAACATTTGTTCTTCTTCAAATTTTGCAGTCCAGTACTGCAGCCAAGTGATGGGTATGAAAATGCCTATACCTAGGGTGGAATTTGCATGTGAATATTCACAAAAATTAATAATTCACAAAATTATTCACGAAAATTGCAGACAAACATATATTAAAAAAAATTGTCCAGTAGCACCTTAGAGACCAACTATGTTTGTTCTGGTTATAAGCTTGCATGTGCATGCACATTTCTTCAAATACCGATGGTGTTTTTATATCTGAAGAAGTGTGCATGCACACATGGTGGTACCTCGGGTTACAGACACATCAGGTTACAGACTCCACTAACCTGGAAGTAGTGCCTTGGGTTAAGAACTTTGCTTCAGGATGAGAACAGAAATTGTGCAGTGGCAGCAGGAGGCCCCATTAACTAACGTGGTACCTCAGGTTAAGAACAGTTTCAGGTTAAGAACGGACCTCCAGAATGAATTAAGTTCTTAACCCGAGGTACCACTGTGCCTAGAACAAACTTAGTTGGTTTCTAAGGTGCTACTGGACAATTTATTTATTTATTTCAACTGTGTCAGACCAACACAGCTACCTACCTGAATCTAGAAACACATATCAGTGAATGTTGTTCTGCAAACGGGTTGATATTAGGCAAAGTTGCCTACAAATGAGTCTGATGCAAATGTACCAGAAGAAATCCGTACTGAAATGTTGACGAACTTTCACGAAGACTTAAAAAAGGACAAAGTGATGTGCAATGGAGCAGAACTGAGCTTAAGAATGGAAAAATTGGAAATGGAGAGAAGCCACAACTGTTGGATGTGTCCATCCCTTTGTGGGATCCCCATCCAAACTCTGACCTTGCTCTCACCATCTGAGGCTTTTCTTTGTGTGCCCCATCCAAGAAGGGTGCAGAGGGTGGCGAAGTGAGGATGGGCCTTCTCAGTGGTGGCTCCCCATTGATGGAATACTCTCTCCAGGGGAGCCTGGCTGGTTGCATCACTATCTGCTTTTAGGTGCCAAGCAAAACCATTCTTGTTTTTCCTCAGACTTTTGGATGGTCTTTTAGTTTGTGCTGCTCTTGTTTTCACACTTGGTTTTTTTAAATGCTATTTGTAAATTGCTCTGTGTTCTCCCCCCGCCCCTGAAAACAGTGACCAATATATATTTGTATTAATAACAAGAACAACTCCTGCCAGTCCCCACCCTGGCAGTTGTGATCCACACATCCCAGGCCAATTTCTCCCTGCCGACAATGAAGCTCTGTCACTTCTTCGGTCTTTTAACAGGACTTGATGGATCATAACAATATGTTAATTCAGAGATCCACAACTTTCCGAACACATATAAAAAAATAATTGGCATATCATTTTCACCAAGCTGGCAGATGA
Source organism: Podarcis melisellensis (assembly GCF_964234715.1). Taxonomy (NCBI): domain Eukaryota; kingdom Metazoa; phylum Chordata; class Lepidosauria; order Squamata; family Lacertidae; genus Podarcis; species Podarcis melisellensis. The sequence continues at coordinate 84,130,908 of NC_138531.1, forward strand.
CAAATTGAACCCTGCTCTTTGGTAGATGTGTTTTGTTTGTTTGTTTGTTTGTTTCCCGCTCCTCCTCCCTAGGGAGATCAGAGTCGCGTATGCTGTAACACTATAAAACACCATCTAATGATAGACAACAGTAAAACTCACAGCAGGAGGGCAGAAAAGCCCAATTAAAGAGAAATGTTCTAACAGCCCTCCTAAACACAGGCAGTAAAGAAACCAAAAGTTTTGACTTTTCCATGGTGTTCTTCATCCAAAAACAGGCAACCTCAAATGTGAAGATGTTGAGTCCAAGTTGTTAAAAGACAACACCTGAATTATGGTTATCAAAATGAGAAGAGGCCATATGTTGGTGAATCCAGACAAGGTGTGCATTGATGATTGCAGTGCACAGCTTTGATTTCCATGGTGGGTGGGTGGGTGGCGTCAATAGAATAGCCTAGTGTTCTTCAACCTTGAGTTCCCGTATGTTGTTGGGCTACAGTGTCCATCATTCCCAGGCAGTTTGATAATGATTGGGAACAATGTGAGTTGTTGTCCAAGTACCATATTTTTCGCCCCATTAGATGCACCGCCCCATAGGACGCACCTAGTTTTTATGGGGGGGAAATAAAGAAAAAAAATTATTCCCCCCCCCCCAGGCACAGGGCTGGCGCCGGGGAAGCCCGAGCTTCCCCAGACCCCAGACCCCAGAACAGCCTGCTATCCGCAAGCCCAGGGAGCCGCCCTTCGCGCTCGACTCCGTGGGGTTGTGCAGAGCTGAGCGATGACCAGGAGCGCAGGCAGCTCTGCACGACCTTTCGGAGCCTAGCGCGGCTTCACGCCAGGCTCCGTAGGGTCGCGCAGAGCTGAGCAACGCCCGGGAGCGCAGGCAGCTCTGCGCAACCCTTCAGAGACCAGCGCAGCTTTGAGCCGGTCTCCCAAGGGATGCGCAGAGCTTCCTGATGCCTGGAGAGCGAGAGGGGTCGGTGGGCACCGACTCCTCTCGCTCTCCAGGCTTCAGCAAAAGCCTGCATTCGCCCCATAGGATGCACACACATTTCCCCTTCATTTTTGGAGGGGAAAATGTGTGTCCTATAGGGCGAAAAATACGGTACATCAGTTGAAGAACACTGGAGCATTCCGTGATTCACCTAAGTGTTTTACCCCATTCATTTGCCAAAAAAAGGTTCTAAGGCTGGAATTCAACAAGATTTGTTCAATTATCATTGTCAAAACAAGATGACACCTGATTGGCTCTCTAAATACTCCTTTTTTCATTATTTAGCTATAACATTTGACAGATAATTGAACAAACTTTGTTGCATTAAATTCTTCATTAAATTATCTTTCCATTGATATATAATTTTAAGGTATTACTCCAAAACAAAGTGGTGTTATGAGCCCTCAAACCTCGGAAATTCAGTTTCTCCAAAAGGTTTCCACAATTGTGGCCACTAGTGTAATAATATGGTGCTGGAGGAGACTCTTGAGAGTCCCATGGACTGCAAGAAGATCAAACCTATCCATTCTTAAGGAAATCAGCCCAGAGTGCTCACTGGAAGGACAGATCCTGAAGCTGAGGCTCCAATACTTTGGCCACCTCAAGAGAAGAGAAGACTCCCTGGAAAAGACCCTGATGTTGGGAAAGATGGAGGGCACAAGGAGAAAGGGACGACAGAGGAGGAGATGGTTGGACAGTGTTCTCGAAGCTACCAGCATGAGTTTGACTAAACTGCGGGAGGCAGTGGAAGACATGAGTGCCTGGCGTGCTCTGGTCCACGGGGTCATGAAGAGTCAGACACGACTAAACGACTAAACAACAACAACAACAATCATAACAACAGCAACAACCAATAACCCCCTCTTCGAGTCTGGAGTTTTCACCTTGCATGAACTGATATGAATAACTTGGCATAGCTAAATACCAGGAGCTCAATGGGCACTTTAAAAACTTGCCATGCTTTTGCTGTTGTGAAGCATAATCATTGTTGTTATTCATCTCTACAATCTTATGCATTAACATAATGAACATGTGGCCTTGGAAAAGATGCACTGCCTTCCGTTCTTTCATAAGCCTAACTAGCAAAGCAGCTATTAAGTGCTGTTGGCGACCAAACCTGCTGGGATTCATGAACCTCTTACCAATGAAGTTGAGAGCTAGAGCCATTCATTGCAGGGATAAGTAGGCTTGCAGGTGTAATTTATTCATGCAGTTCAGCTTGCAGACCTGGTTGGTTCATTTAAAGGCTTCTCGTTAATAAGTGATTATTATCACCACCAGGTTTCTGGCAGTGGTAATTGGGGTTAGAATAATAGAATCATAGAACTGCAAAGTTCAAAGGGACTCCAAGGGTCATTCAGTCAAATGCCCTGCAATGCAGGAATTTCAACTAGGTCCTACATGTCTGGTGGCCATCCAACCTCTGCTTAAAAACCTCCAATTAAGGAGAGTCTATTACCTCCTGAGGAAGAGCGTTCCACTGTTGAACAGCTCCATTGGCAGAAAGTTCTTCCTGATGTATAGGTGGAATCTCCTTTCTTGTAACTTGAAGCCATTGGTTTGGGTCCTATTCTCTGGAGCAGGAGAAAACAAGCTTGCTCCATCTTCCATTTGAGAGCCCTTTAGACATTTGAAGATGGCTGTCCTATCTCCTCTCAGTCTCCTCTTTTCCAGGTTAAACATACCCAGCTCCCTCAACCGTTCTTCATAAGGCTTGGGTTTCCAGACCCTTGATCATCTTGGTCAATATCATTCTTAAATTGTGGTGCCCAGAACTGGATATGGTACTCCAGGTATGGTCTGACAAAAGCAGAACAGAGCAAGACGATGACTTCCCTTGATTAGTGAGCATTCTTTGGATTCCAAGTCAATTAGCTACAAGCCCACCCAACGGCAACCTCATCCATCCCACATATAGGATGGAAGGAATGAAGACTGTCTCATAATGGCAGGGACAGGGAATCTTGTTCAGCCAGAGACCTGTATTCCATTCTGGGAAACCTTCTGAAGGCAACATGCCAGCTGCAGGTAGGACTAAAGGCCAAAGGTGGTAGAGGGTGGGTGGCTTGGGGAAAGTCCAAAGAACCAGATAGAGAGGCCTAGAAGGCCACAATTGGCCCCTGGGCCCGAAGTTCTCCACCCTTGCTTAAAGGGGGAAGAAAGGCCTGGAAATGAGAGTTGAGGAGCCAGAGGAACAGATTTAGGTTGACCTGCATCCCTTCCAACATTTCTCAGATGAAAATAGGGACATCCTAAAGAAAAGGGTGGCTTCTGTAAATCCAGGACTGACCCACTCAGAGGGTCTGCACCTGTGTTTCATAGCCCTGCATCTGAGAAGCACTGTGTTAGCCCTTAACCGGCTGTCATGATGCCATTTCCATTTGGAAATTCATTAAAAGTGCACAAAAACCTGCAGGCAGGTACATGAACCAAATGTTTAAACCCTTTGTCTGTAATGAAAGGGAATTAGGTTACCCATCCAGCAACAGAGGCTCACACCTCAACGGCTGTGTATCAATTTGCTTCCTTCGCAACAGCAGCAGGGCTTGCTAGCACTGGGGCTGGTTCTCTGCCAAACGATGATCATCAGGAAAGTGACATCTTCAATTAGCGATAGTGCGGTAATAGGTGAGGGGAAAGATTCCCCACCGCTCTGCTTTAATACACAGAAGATATCTTTCAGAAATGTTCCAGGTAGGGTCATCTTATTTCTACCTTCCTTTTAATCTGCACATTGATTTATGACCTGTAGGCCAATATACAGGTATAGACCCTTTTATATGGCAACAGCTGCAAATGTAAATAATTCAAAGTGTAAACAGCAGGAATGTCACCCAGTCAAAGAAGTCTAACTCAACTGTCCTTTGAGTTTTAGTTGATTGATGAAAGGCTTAATTTGCACATGAGTAAAACAACAGCTCTAAGGGGAAAGGTAGAGGTTTCTTTCCTTCAACTGTGAGGACAATGCAGCCCCCTTGAGCTACTAGCACCCCAAAATGCACAGAAACTCAGAATTGTGCAACCACCGACTGCCACAAGAAATTTTGTCTTACCCATTTTGTATATCTGCTTTAAAAGTATGTAAGAAAAACCCAACATAGCTAACAGAGAAAGCATAAAACACTACAAGTTACAAAGCCGTTCAAATTGCAATAAATGCACTGCAGGTTACTCAAATAAATTACATACATTAAAACCAAGAACTGGGCAAAACAATTCAGCATGACCACAGGGACATGAAATAGGGACACAAGTAGTTGAGCAAAATGAAAAGGGTCTAAACACTTGCCTGAAGCTTAATAAGAGAGGGGGGCAACCAACTTCTGCAGGCAGAGAGATCCACAGCCTCCATGATGACACAGAAAACACCTCACCTCACATCTTGGCCAACTGATCTTCTGAGAGTGGTGGGATGCTTTGCAGTGCCTACAACACTGAATGCAGTAGATGGGCAGGGCCATATTAGAAAGGGAGGCCCTTCAAATATTCTGGTCCCAAGCCACTTGTAGAATACTATTATACTATCTGGGCAACCATTTCCAGAAAGACATGGTTGCTAAAGCAGTCTCATAAAAGAAGCACAGCTGGGGTATTTTCACTGGAGATCTATAGATATATCCTGCAAGCTTAATTAACACTCCAATGTTGTACTTCGGCAGCATTCTTTAATACAAGAAACATTCAAACATTGCTGAATCACCATTATTATTCCGACCTATGGGCTCCATGGACAATACATTTCAAATGCCCTTGTTCACTGGTTCAAAGACATTCATAGGTTATACTTGGGTAGAAATGAATTCTGGATTCCATTCATCTTTCATAGCAGATATAATGGTTATGCTATACTTTTGCATGATCACTTATTCAAAGATTTTAAAAAGATGTGAGGTGAGTCAAAGTCACATTTCTATCTTTCTTTCTTTTTCTTTTTTAAAAAACCAGGGACTCTTTTCTTCTTCTCTTTCAACTCGGCAGCCTCTAAGTAACCCCTCTGTACATGCAGTCAAAGCAGAAGCTGAAATGAGTTGAAGCAATCTTATCACAGGATAACTGGCTGTTCAAACAAGCTCTAATTGTTGGAACAAAAATATGATCAAAGTGCAATAGAGCCTAACATATCTGTGTCAAATGATCTGGAGTGTGCATGACATAGTGCGCTGCACCCTTTCTCGGGTTTGGAACTTTGTTCTAATCTGAAACACTGAAAGGCAGACAGAATGAAAAAGAGGCTTTGCACTTCCACCATGTAATTTGGCCATTCAGATTTCCTGTAATGCTTCAGGGAAAATTCACACGTATAATAAAATAGTAGTGGTTTGCTGATGCAACAACAACGAAAAACCTCATGTAATATCAAAGTCTCTGTAAATTCACCCAGTGGAGCATCAAGAATTAAAACATGCAAAAAGTGTTTCAGGCAAAGCCTCCTTTGCTGGACTTTGTATTCAGTACACAATACCATCAGTGTTTCACAAATTGTTGGAGCCAATGAATCTCTTGTCTCAGCACACGGCTATGAACAACAACAACAACAGCAAACTGCCAAGTCACATATTCCAGCCACGAAAGCCATTCTTGGTGATTTACAGTTAAAACAGGAGAGAAACCTACATTGACAGCCAGCCTCACAGCTTCTACAAATATCTCTTATTTTGACCTAGATGCATTTATATATCCTTTGCATCTGCTATATAGAAAGGTAAGAGACTACCATTCAACCCTTGTAGGGGAAGCAGTTTCCCGTGGGTGTAGGCCCCCTTCAGACTGCCACTGATAACACATCAGCTGAGAGTTGTGGATGGTCCATGCATAGCCATCTATGGGCCAGGGGTAACCCATGGGCTCCAGAGAAATCCTTCATTCATTCTAAGTTCTCCCATCCCTTACAGCACGCTTTGCTCACTAGATGCTCATTTATATTCAAGTGTGTTTATATTCCCCCTTTCTTCCAAGGAGCTCAAAATGGCACCCATGGTTCTCTCTCTCCCCATTTTGTCCTCTTAACAACCCTGTGAGGCAGAGGAAGCTGAGAAACAACGACTCGTTCAAGGATTCTCAGTGAGCTTCATGACTAAGTGGCAATTTGAACCCTGGTCTCCCAGGCCTTAGCCAGCTCCCTAACTACTACACTTTTCTGACTCTCTACAGTTCCCATCACCCCTGGCCATTGGCCATGCTTGCTGAGACTGATGGGAGTTGTAGTTCAGCAGCCTCATTCTTCGCACACCTGCCTTACAAACAAACTGTTAAAATACTACTCAGATGTTTGCAACCCCAAGTGCTTACAGGGCCAGCATTCTCTGCAGTTGTCTAGCATATTTACAGACATCAGCTTAAGGACTATAAGCTGCGCAGTGGAAGGAAAGGAAAAGAAAACGTGTAACAAGAAAAATTTATTCATAGGTTTCATTCATATACAAATAAGCACAGCATAAACACAATGGGGGGAAAGAAAGCTCATACAAATTTATTTTGCTTCCCATTGTAAACATACTTCCACATTGTGAAAAGGAAGCATATCATCCCATGAATTGGATATGTTTATTGTAACAAAAACAAAATAATTGCAAATAAAAAGGATTTCTCGAGCATGTCAGTATGGCCAGACCACAGCAGCAAAGTCTTAAGATTCAATGTGGGGTGGGTTTTTTTTAATAAGAAAAAGCTAGTTGAGAACTTTAATTATTTTTTATAGTACTTATTACCCACTCTTTACTCAAGGGACACAGGGTGGTTTACATAAAATGATAAGCTTATATATATAATTACAGCATCTAAAATCAGTCGCTATAGTATGTACAAATAAATGCAGCACAGCAGAAGGGGGTGACAAAGACCACAACGTCAACTCACCCCATGTAGGGAGTTGGCTCAGCAATGGTGCTTCTGCTTTGCAGTCATACAGTGGTACCTTGGGTTAAGTACTTAATTCATTCCAGAGGTCCATTCTTAACCTGAAACTGTTCTTAACCTGAAGCACTACTTTAGCTAATGGGGCCTCCTCCTGCTGCCGCGCCTCCGGAGCACAATTTCTGTTCTCATCCTGAAGCAAAGTTCTTAACCCGAGGTACTATTTCTGGGTTAGCGGAGTCTGTAACCTGAAGCGTATGTAACCCGAGGTACCACTGTACTCAGAAGACGCTCTTTCTTTATAAAAAGGGCTAGTCATAAAAGCACAAAACTGATAGTAACTCCAGTCCAGTCCAGGTGAACAGCTTCTCAAGCGGTAGGTCTTTCTACTGTGGATTTGCTGGTTTGCCTGTGTTAATGAAAGCATGGAATGTTTTCTTCCTGCCATGCATTTTAAGATATGGTCAAGTCTGGCAGATTTTCCAAGTGCTACAGCTTCCCCACATTATTCATGGGTGAAGTTGGTTCCCTGAATCTGTAATCTATGGGAGGTGGCACAGAGCAGGGAAGGTGTTTCCCCAAGCTATAGAGTCTCACAGAGTCTCTTTGAAGGCACAGCTCCTTTTCTCTACTTATCCTCCATGCTTTCCCATTTTTATTTAAGACTTCAGTTTTCTATTCCAACTGTTGCTTATATACTTTCCCAAGACCATATGGGGGTGACATCTTGCTATAGCTCCATAATGATAGCAAGTTCCAAAATGAATCCCAGTATGGTTAGATTACTGACGGGTTTTGAGTTTTTGTTTTGTTTTGAGAATTAAACGAGAAACTGTAATCACAGGCTATAGGGAAACAGTTTCTCAACCCCACTTTTTATAAATGATATAAGATATATTTGTACTTACTTAATTAAATTCCCTGCCAGAATTGGGGGCAAACCTAAGAGAAAGTAACTTGCACAAGTCCAATAAGCGAATAGCAACAATTTGAAATCAGCCCAACACTTTATGCACAATAGTAACCAACTCCTAACATTGGAAATTAAAAATATATAAAAAGGACATTGCTTTTTTAGAAAAGTAACTGTATTGGTCTGTTGGTCTAAATAAGAAGAGAATGTCCCCAGTCCAAAACATTGGAGAGCTGCTGGTGGCCAGTTTAGACAATACTGAGCTAGATGGATCAGTGATCTGACTTGTGACCAGTGATCTGCTTGTGAAACATGGGCCACTTATAAACGCCATCCAACTCCTCGAAAGATTCCATCAACGATGTCTCTGAAAAATTTTACACATCACTTGGGAAGACAGGCAAACTAATATCAGTGTACTGGAAGAAGCAAAAATCACCAGTGTCGAAGCAATGATTCTTCAACATCAAGTTTGTTGGACTGGTCATGTTGTGCGGATGCCTGATTATCGTCTTCCAAAGCAACTACTCTATTCCAAACTTAAAAATTGAAAGTGAAATGCTGGTGGTCAACAAAAGAGGTTTAAAGACTGTCTCAAGGTAAATTTTTAAAAAATGTAGTATAAACACCAACAAGCGGGAAGCACCGGCCTGTGAGTGCTCCAGTTGGAGAACAGCCTTTACCAAAGATGTCATGGGCTTTGAAGACACTCGAACTCAGGACGCAAGGGAGAAACGTGGTAAGAAGAAGGCATGCTTGGCAAATCCACACCATGATCAACTCCCACCCAGAAACCAATGTCTCCACTGTGAAAGGACATATGGAGTCACCTACAGACTCATTGTTAAAACCGTGTTTATGGAAGACAATTTTACTCGGCTACGAGTGATCGCCAAAGAAGAAGAAGAGGCATTTTCTATGTTCCTATGCATCCTGACCGGTTGATGAAATCCATACAGCACCAGCGCAAGAAATACATATTGGAGTGCAGAGCATTGCAAAGTCTAAGGACACCAGCCTCTCAAATGGCTTTCCCATGCAACGCTGCTTAGCAACTACTGGACTTATTTTATTAAACCAAATATTGTCCTGGACCATGCTGTGCAACCTATAAGCTCCAAAGCTTCTGCCTCTCTGGCTTGTCTACTTGGTATGTGCAACATGTTATTAGTTTGCTTCCTTACCTGCCTGATGGCCAATATCTGGCCAATACCTGTGTTTCTCTAGGCTGATGGCCATAGAACTCATAGCGATTTGCTATGTGCCATTGATGTTGGTCTCCACGAAGAGACTGTGGTTTTCATTAATTCTGCATGCATTGCCTGTTTCATGGCAAAGTGACATAATTGTCAGTAGGGGGCTGAATAATACATAGGAGAATAAGCCATTTGTTGTGATTATCCTATTCAAACTATAATGGAACTAATTCACTTCTCCCTATCTTTACAGCACTGTTATTTGTATTTTATGTCTGTGTTTCAAACACACCAGGCAAAGATAGGATCATTCGTACTTCCTCGAAATCAACCCTCTTCATCTATTCCAATGTAAATTAATATTTTGGAGCTGAATGCTCTCCCTCTTTCTTCCTTCTCTTTAGATTTCCCCCACCACCGGAACCACAACACACTAGGGAAGAATGCAGGGATTCACATCTTCTAGCCTGAATTGTTGTTGTGCTTGCAGAGTTCTTCCCTCCCCAAACTGAGCAACGCATTTCAGAAAACTACAGGAGGTCTTTTATAGTAACAAATTACTTGTAAAATAGTAATGCATTTTACTGCCCATTCAGTTTTATCTTAAGCATTTAATCTCACTGGCTTTTGCTTGCTAGAGTTTCTCTAAAGTTGCATTTCCTCACTGCATAATAATCCATTTGGGAAGTTATTTGTATGATTTGCAGTTAATTAGGCTTGCCAATCTATTAAAGCTTTCCTCCCCACTGGACAATTAATTATTGTGCTGATTAATCAGTTAATTGATTATTGAATTAGGTAGACTAAGGATAATGGTGGATCAATATAAAATAATTAAGTCTGTGATCCTATGCTCCCTTACCAAGAAGTAAACCACATTGAACTCAATAGAATTTATTTCTGCATATGACATGTACACAGCTGCATTCTTAGTGACTGCACTTCTCATTTAAATCATATCCTTCCTATTTGCAACTCATGGCAGAACACAGATATTTATTGCATTTTATCTTCACAACAACCCTGTGGGGAGGGTGGCAAACCTAAGAGAAAGTAACTTGCACAAGTCCAATAAGTGAATAGCAACAATTTGAATTCAGCCCAACACTTTATGCACATAGTACACTGACTCCTAACACTGGAATTTAAAAATATATAAAATGGACATTGCTTTTTTAAAAAAGTAACTGTATTGGTCTGTTGGACTAAACAATCATCATCATCATCGCGAGAAACCCCAGCAAACCCAGCAGGACTTGCTTCTGAGCAAACCTGCATAGGTCTGGGAATACTGACCTGATGTAGCCCTAGCGAAGAATGAAGTAGGGCTGTCTCTCTTCCAGATTAGTTAACCCAGGGCACTTTTGTCTCTAGCTCCACCCACCACCAGGATGTGGCCCTGACAGATTACTCCTAAGGGATTTTGGCACTCAGTAGAAAAAGGTTCTCCATCACAGATCTGAGATTACTCTCAGATGTGCTATTCAGTAACACCCGTCTTGTGAGCTTCTTCAGAGAAATCTGGTTGGACACAAAATACGTAACAAGAGAGAGCTTAGTCTTTGCCAGCTCTCTGGCTATTGTGCTAATATGTTATGCCTACATTTTTCACTCAACCCTTCCAACAGCCCTGGGGCCACATCCACAGTATACGTTTAAAACACTATGATATCACTGTAAACAGCTGTGGCTTCCTCCAAAGGATTCTGGGAGCTGTGGTTTCTTAAGGGTGCCGAGAGTTCTTAGGAGACTATTTTTCATTTCCCTCACAGAGCTACAATCAATAATAGAATAATAATTTTATTATTTATACCCTGCCCATCTGGCTGGGTGTCCCCAGCCACTCTGGGTGGCTTATAACACATCTAAAAACATAATACTGAGGAGGCCCTCTGCCTGGTTCCTTGTAACTTCACTTCTCTCAGTGAGGGAACCAGCAGAAGACCCTCAGAGGAGGACCACAGCGTCTGGGCTGAGCAATGGGGGTGGAGATGCTCCTTCAGGTACACTGGGCCAAGGCCGTTTATGGCTTTAAACACCTTGAACACTTTGAATTGTGCTTGGAAATGTACTGGGAACCAATGAGGATCCTTTAGGTGTTTTATGGTCTCGGTGGCCACTTTCAGTCACCAGTCTGGCTGCTGCATTCTGGATTAGTTGTAGTTTCCGAGTCACCTTCAAAGGTAGCCCCATGTAGAGCACATTGCAGCAGTCCAAGCAGGAGATAACCAGAGCATGTATCACTCTGGCAGATAGGGTCTCAGCCTGCATACCAGATGGAGCTGGTAGACAGCTGCCCTGGACACAGAATTGACCTGCGCCTCCATGGACAGCTGTGAGTCCAAAATTATTCCCAGGCTGTGCACCTGGTCCTTCAGGGGCACACTTACCCCATTCAAGACCAGGGAGTCCCCCACATCCACCCTCCCCCTGTCATCCCCCCCCCAAATAAGTACTTCTGTCTTGTCAGGATTCAACCTGTTAGCTGCCATCTATCCACCAACCGCCTCCATTCCCAGAGTGCTTTAACTATTGACAGGGAACTCTGAGGACTGTAGCTCTGTGAAGGGAACAAGGGTTTCATAACAACTCTCAGCACCTTTAACAAGCTATGGCTCCCAGAATTCTTTTGGGGAAGCTATGGCTGTTTTAAGTGGCATTACAGTGTTTTGCATGTCTGGTATGAATATGGCTTAGCTGAACTCTTCTATTAGAATGGATGGGGCTGCTAACTTTGACCGCATTGTGCCCCATGATTTTATTGTGTATTTGATTATTTTAGTTGGTAACTTGGGCCACTTGCGGACCATAAATCTAAAGCACAAGGCTTCTTCCTAAAATCCTTGAAATCATAGCTGAGGGGTGCCGGGAACTGTAGCACTGCAAAGGGTAAACTACGCTTTTTAGGATTCTTTGGGGGAAACAACGAGATTAAAATGTATGCTGCATGTGCAGCCTTAGTCATCTCTAGATATATGCAGGGCAAAACTAATAACCACTTCTCCTGTGAATTGCATATTATCAAAATGGGGAGAAAAAGGAATGGTGTTATGTATTAAAGAAAGAGGAGAGATTAAAAGTACGTTACAACATGCTATATGTTTATCTAATGCTCTCAGTCCCTGTGTAATCTTATTACTGCAACCTTGATCATATCTCCATCACTCCCATTCTTTGATTTGCAACCCTGATACATTTGTGCCTTAAACGATAATGCTCACTTATTGCCTTAGTCCAGGGACCTTATCTTTTATTCATGCTTTATACATCTTTTAAATAACACAATTTGTTTGCCAAGCCCCAGACCGGCAAGGGTAGTTTATACATAAAAGTGTTTTGAGACCAAAAGTGCAAAGCCTTGTTCTTTCCATTCACAAGGTCATATTTATAGAAGGTTCCCAGAAGTGTCGGCAAAGGATGTGAGCATCTGCTGAGACCGGGAGTTAAAGCTGGAAAAAGCCACAGAATTCTGCAAGGCAGCAGAATGAGCACAATCGCAAACGCGGGCCTTCAGCTATGAGCGTGAACTAATGCAGGAGGTTGTTATACAGTAAGCTGAAAAGGAGCAGTGGAGGAAGCAAAGGGACTTGGCCTTGGCATTTCCTTTAAGGAGGAACTGAAACTTTGCTGTTGCTCCTAGCAATAAGGCTCCCTTCAGCAGATGCATGAGATAGCACATTCTGGCATCTGCCTTTGACCAGGGGACCAAAGGCCGTTGGAGCAGCACCTCCTCCCTCAGTGGCAGCAGAGAGGGGCCGGTAAGCATGTTGCATGCGCTTGCAAGCGCGTTGCAGTGGGGGACTGCCTCCTGCATGCACAAGGGTTCTGCTTCACGAGGGTTACACCACAAGCACAAGCTGGCTGCAAGCGATGACTGCAAGCACTGACTCATCCTCCTTCCCGAGCAGCGCTGGAGGGAGGAAGTGGGACACCCCAGGATCAAAGCAGAAGCCAGGGTGGCTCCTGTAATTCAGGGATGTTCCAGAAAAAAATGGGACACTTGAAGGTTATGTTATCAGTACACACACTATGTGCAGAATCAGGGCCCCTTGAAGCCAAAGGGCCTCCAAATCAGTGGCGTAGCATGGGTTGCCAGTGCCTGAGGCCGCACAGAGGTGGGGGTGGGAGGGAGAGAAACGGATGAAGTGCGCAGGTGCATCCAACTGCTTAAAGGTGTCTGCATTACTCAGGAGATTGCAGCCACAGAGATAAGAAAATAAGAGACGTTCCATTGCATGGAGAGGTCAGTTCCTGGTTTGCATGGTGAAGCAATTTTCAGTGGAGCCCAGCGACGGAAGTTTACAGCTGTATTGAGGCCGGACCGGGTGTTGAAATTTTCTGCCCCTAACAAGTTTGCACCCAGGGTAGGTGCCCCTGTGGATCGCTGTCACTGGCTATTCTAACTGCAGCTTCTGGATCAAGTGGAAGGGAAGCCCCACGCAAAGCAAATTGCACCCATCCAATTTTGAAGCAGCCAAATTAATGAACTACAGCGGCCCTTCTGGTCTTGGACCAATCAGAGTTGTTTTAATAAAGGCTCCAGAATAAAAATATATTTAAGCACCCCGTCCTCCTGCAGTCAAAGCTGTATTGTTTGTAAAAAGGTACAGCTTATAACAACTGTTTCCCTTTATGGGGCACTAATTCTGTCCCTCAAAACAGGGGAGACCCATGTGCTGCATCTTAAATCAGAGGACATTCCAATTATTTGGGAGCTTTGTCATGGCTCATTAATTTGTAATTAAATAAAGTGAACTATTTATACATTATTATTCCTTGTGGAAATGTTCAATCAGGAACATTTCCAGAAGGCCCTGTTTCTAATCCTGCTACCTTTAAACATACAATAAACTTTATTTTCATCATGTGGCCATCCCAGGGGTTTATTACTTATGGGAGAGTTGCCAGAGAAAGGTTTTTTTTTAATCCAGAAAGCACAGAAGAGATCTGAATGGGGTCAGGGATAGCTGCTCTTCAGTGAAGGCACTTTAGTGTGACTATTCCTGAGTTTAGAAAGCTCCTTGTGGAAGGAGGCATGGGTAGATTTCTGATCAGGAATGACAGTCAATGTCCTACTGCGAGGGCCGTCCCATCCTTTCCCATCACCTGAGGTAAAAATGTGCCCTCCCCCTGCTCCCAACCACCCTACTTCACTGGCTAGCAGAATGCCCTCCTCACTGAACTTGACAAGTGCCAGGACATTCCTCAAGGTGTTGCTACTTATCTTCTCCAGGCATGATGAGGGGAAATATCATGTGCCAGAATGCCTCCCTCTTCCCTGTGGCGGGCGGCTGGGGCAGGCATTCCAGCAGCAGAAGAAGCTTTAGGGCAGGTACAGCTCTTGTGTTTCTGCTGCCTGAAGCGGGTGCTTCACCCTGCCTCATCGGTGGACTGGCTCTGCCCACTGCATTGATGTAGAAGTTGGGGTAGAAGAGTTTTGATTTGATATCCCGCTTTATCACTGCCCGAAGAAGTCTCAAAGCGGCTAACAATCTCCTTTCCCTTCCTCCCCCACAACAAACACTCTGTGAGGTGAGTGGGGCTGAGAGACTTCAGAGAAATGTGACTGGCCCAAGGTCACCCAGCAGCTGCATGTGGAGGAGCAGGAAAGAGAACCCAGTTCACCAGATTATGAGTCTACCGCTCTTAACCACTACACCACGCTGGCCCAGCTGCCACTTCTTTCGCGGGGTTTGATAGTTATGGGTTAGTGGTTTATCCATCCGCTTTTGCCACTGGGGTTGTAAATAAAGCAAAAGGCATAAGAGTCCTGGCCCAGAGGTTTGCTTTGTGACCTCAGGTCTCCGGCAGGACCCTTATGAATAACAAAGCTCTAGTCTGTTTAATCTAATTTGGAACCACACCTTCTAGAATGGCCTCTATTGCAACCATTGCACTTGGCTACAGTGAGACAGAGAGGTCCCCTCTATCAGTCCACTTGCTTGGCTTCTCCCCTCCACCCCTCAATTATCAATCATTCCACCCAGGTACAGCAGAAGGAGATGAGAGACAGTGAAGCCCCTTCCATCAGGCCAGCATGGACAAAACACCAGTTGACCCCTCTTTTCCTAGATGTGTCTCCATCAGCAGTCATGCCACCTGGTTGAGTGAGGGCTGAGACAGCAAGGCCCCCTCAGTCAGCCTGGCTGACACCCTTGGCTACTGGGCTGTCCCCTTCACAGAACAAACTATATCAGCTGCGGCCATGCTAATTATTTCCACCTTTCCTCGCTGTCCTTTCCCTCTTTGGTCTCTTATCCGATAAATTGGAAACCGTTGTTGGAAGCTGTGAACTGCCTTGAGTGCACTGGCAGAATATAAGTGGAGCAAGTAAATAAATAGTAGAGAATCTTGATTCTCTGCCCAATCCTGGTCCTGATCCTGGCAGAAGTTCAGAAGAACAGCCAGGAATACAGGACCCTTTAATTTATACCATATGTTTTACCATCCCCCCTATTGCATCCCATGTGGGCTGGTGGGCAAGATGGACCTTTATTCTGACCCCACAGGGCTATTTGTATATTAATTGCCTCTTTGCAGATCCCCACCATGGCTTGACCTTCAGAAAGACACCTCTAGCCTAATTATATAATGTTGTTGAATGCCTGCAGCTGGCGAGGACTTCAGCGGGATTTGTGGGTGTTCAGCACTTCAGAAACGTTAAGGCTGTAATTAATCTCTCAGTGCCTCAGTTTCCATTTTTGCGGGTATGTGGCAAGGTGAGCATTCATTAAGGGTTGCAGAGGGCATTGTGAGCCTTGATAGAAACTGCTAATGTGTGCAAGTAGAAGGGAATATTATAATTCATGTAAATAGATAGACAACGCACTCTCAGCATTTTGGGTGCCAATTTTCATTTGCAAACCAAGTGGTACGGAGGAGGTTTGGTGAGAAAACTGTAACTGTCTGAAGAAGATTCATGCCCTCTGATGAGACCTACTCTCTGTGCTGATGTGGCTTTTAAAATATGTGGTGCAGCTGCAAGATTGAACATAGATGTTTACGGGTTGTAGCTCAGTAGTAGAGTACCTTTTTTGCATGCAGAAAATCACAGGTTCAGTCCCTGGCATCTCCATGTATGGGTAGGAGAGACCCTTGTCTGAAAAGAACTGCACCCAGTCCTTTAAGGCACTTATGAGCTAGATAAACCAATGATCTGTCTCAAGATAGATCTCACCAAGTGGAAATAGTGCATGGCATGGGACCTTAACACTCAGCAATGTGCATGTTCATTCATGAGAATGTGCACGGATGCACACTATTATTCAGTTTATTATTTAATTCATTAATTTCAAGAGGTACCTCTAAGCAGTTTACATATCTAAATGAAAAAGAATATGTACACACATTCCAAATGTAAAACAAAACAATGCTTTTCCTCCTCCTCTAACTACATTTTAAGAAACACAATTAAGCAACAAAAATATCTCAAAACAATGTACCGGTACATCAATAAGAGCCACAAAATCAAATTGTACACAAAATGTCAAGATACAATATCAAAAGGGAACATAATTACAGTATATATATATATATATATCACCTGGAAAATCTCACAAATATTACAAAAACACACACCTGTAATAGCACGATCACCAAAACCATTCACACACACACACTCCTCAGAACTAATCTGAACACACAACCCCCACTTACCGTATGACTCAACAGTCTCCTTACAGTGACAAGATCCATCTGCTTCCCATCTTGCTCGAGTCAAAGTAAGGAAACCTGAAACCTGAAAGAGGACAAAGGCCAAGCCCTACCATTAGGCGAAGTGAGGCAGCAGCCCCAGGCAGCAGTTGCTGAGATGTTTGACAGAAAAGCAGCAGCAGCTCGCTGAGTTGTCCCTCTTGATCCCTGTGTGCCAAAAAAAAGCCTGTTGTGCACCTCCTAAACTAGCCTGTTGCCCTCAGGGTGCTAACATGTCACCAGTGTGCAAATTAGATTTCCCTTGCAGTCTGGCTGGGATCTATATGTAGAATGGAGAGAGCGAGAGAAGCATCTTTTCCTTTGTCTCAGGCAGCAAAATATATTGGTCTGACTCTGATAGACAACTCTACCAACTGCACAATAACCCCCCCCCCTTCCAAAGCAATACAGGGTCAAAGTCCCCCCAAAACAGATACTCTCTTTAGTAACTCTAGGGACAATTGGAACATGTTTGATCTTGGCTGTGACTTGAGAAACTAACACCTTATTAACTATCATATCTTGATGGCTCTTAAATGGCATGCACAATTTTCACTTTGCACTGCTGGGATTTGTACATTGCTAGAAATTCATTAAAGCTAAATGGCAGCAAGAGAGAGTGCAGTCCCAGACGGCACCTTAAATACAGCAGGAAGGCCAGCCTTGCCAGTGGGATGTCACTGCATTATATGATGCTACAGGAGAAGGATAGGGAAGGTTGTCTGCCAATGGCTCCCTATCTTACAGAGTGTGACAAACCCACCTTAGGCCTTAGGCATGGTAAAGAGCCTGTCATCAAAGTTGTGCAGTTAATAGCAGTGGAGGCTGCTGTGTTAGGTAGAATGGGACATCTGTCTCCCCAATTTCAATCTGCCCCCACCTATCTGCCTTCTTACTTACAACCAGTCCAATAGCAATACCTGTCAGCTTCTTCTTCCTTAGTCTCAGAGTGGCCCTTGCAGAAGTCAGAAGGGAGGAGGAGGAGGAGGACAAAACTAGAATTAGTTGCCTCAGCCTGCCTTTGGCTCAGGCTCCACTTACTGTTTGGGCTCCCTGAATTCCACCCCACAAAACAATATGTGAACTGAAACATAGCCACCTTTCAGTAGCATAAGACTACCTCCTTCTCAAAACCTTAAGCCCTGCCCTCTTATACGCCCTTTCCCTGATAGTTACCCATACTCACTTCATTTATTGGGAGCACACACAGCAAGATCTTCAAAGAGGGAGCTAAGGTTTTAGTTAGATACATATTGGAGAAGACAAGCTTTCAGACAGATTAAAAGTGGAGACTAGGTTAAGCATGAAGGCTTCATAGAAGTTGCTTTCAAAAGGTTGCTTATCATATAAAAGGGGGTTGTAATCTAGGTACAACAACAGCGTGTGTGTTATACGGGTGTGCACATTATTTTATTGTGATTTGTATCCTGCCTTTCTGGAAAATTAAGCCTCCTGCGAAATACAGTAACATGAAAATAACTGAACAAAACCTAAGTCGTTAGGATTCTTTGTACAAGGTAGCAGGTAGTAGATGACCTTGGTCCACATACTTATGGGCTTCAAAACCTCATCCTATTGATCCATGATGGTCTAATGTCACCATAGAGGGGCCCATGACCCCATAAAGTCAATCAGGTACTCTGTTTTGACTGATGCCCAGTTTCCCCCTTCCCTGGTTGGCTGGGGGGGGGGGCTCAGAACCACATCTTATTGCTCCACGAGGGCCTGCTGTCATCATACAGGGCCCCATAAAGCAAAATACCCCGCTTAGCAGTTCAAAACATTGCCCTATATGTCCACATGGCTAGGGGTTTCGAAACTTCATCCTATTGATCCACAATGGTCTACTTGTCAGTGTAGAAGAGTCCCGTGACTTGTGACTCTTATCCTTTTTTTTTTTACCCCTGCCCAGATTCCCCTTTTCCAGATTGGTTGATGAATTTTCATGAGGACTTTATATATATATATATATATATTTATATATTATATATATATATATATATATATATATATATATATATATATATATATATATATATATATATAATGCAAACTGATGTGGAAATATGGAGAACTGAACTTAAGACTGCAAAAATGAGAAACTGAGAGGAACTGAGATTGACAGATATGCTCACCCCAAAGGGCACTGCTGGGTTTTATATTGTCTCCCAGGCATTTTAACAAGTACATGAGCCTGCAGGAGCAAGTCACCCAGAGGGGTTTTTTGACCCGCTCCAAGCTCATGTGCACCAAATGAATTTAAAATCAATCAACCAATGACAAAAGATGCCTCCACAACGTGTGACAGCAATAGATCCCTCTCCCCTAATCATAGCCATTCCTGTTCATAAACCATTCCTATTTGTGCGATAACTTGGTACATTCTGGTTATAAAGCAAGATTTAGAAACCGCATTTCTCTCCCTGCTCCAATCCTCTTGGCTATTCTGCCATGTATCCCACATTGCTCCTCCAATGTGGCAGGAGTCAAAGCCTGCTTGCTGCAACACGCAAGCCTTCTACTCCCAGCAGCCCAGCCGGTGAAGAGGTCAGGCATGAGATCCCAAAACAATAAGCAAAGGAATTGTGAGTCTCAGAGGTATTTGGTTGACTTAGTGTGACGAGTTGCAAATCCCAGGGAAAGGCCCAGGCAGAAAGCTATGATTGCATATAATCTGATTTACAGCCCCAATGGTTCACATGGAAAGGGGGGGGGAGTGAGGGAGAGAAGTGTGATTTTGCTTGGGGGGAAAGCCGGTGGGAGATTTATGCCGAATCTTCAAGTCTTCAGCTCAACCTTTTGTGATGAAGAGCTCTAAGAGAGCAGGGAACCATTGACAAACAGCTACAACAGGCATACAGATAATAATAATGTTTAATGTTGCTTAATTTGATTAAATATCACTATTTCAGTTAATCAGATTTTAAAAGAAGGAACTATTTTCTGTCAATGGCACCCTGTAGCTTTGTACTCATTGGCCAGAGCACTAGTTGGTGGAAGCAAGTTTACGTACATCTCAGTGAATAATTGGCTGAAATACGCTCTTTATTACATATCCAAAAGTAGAAAAGAAAAGAAGAGGCTAAGGGCTGAAGATTCTAGCTATCAAAATTCTACTCAAAGCAGACCCATAGAAGTAAATGGACATAAGTTAGACAGGCTTATTAAGTTCAATGGGTCTATTCCAAGTAGGATTCATGTTACATACAATGAGATATCACAATGAATTCAGGTGACAAGCCTCTTTGAAGGACCACTCCCATGTGCCTGCAAAGAGGCTCGCTTGATAATTAAGAGGGGATTTGCAATGAAACCCCTGCTAAAATATTTTCCCCTCTTCATTTTACAAGGGTTTCAGTGCAAATCCCTTCATGATCCTAGACCAATCAATGTATGCTGCTGGGTCCTGTGAGCACACATTACTCCAGAAGAGGAACAAGTGGGAACTTACTTTAAGCTCCCAATTGTTGCTTTGAAACCATATTGGTGCGTGCCCCACACCTGATGTTCCAGAGGATATCAGGCATAGGGAGGATGGGCATGATTTTCCAGCAATGTCCTGGTGGGCCAAACCAAGACCCCTGGTGGACCAAAGCTGGCCCACAACTTGCCTTAGACTGATTCCACCCCTCCATGATGTCCATGGGATCATGGACATGAAGAAGTCTAAGTGCAATTGAGACTTGCTTGGGCAACAAGATTGTCATGAGCTATTGTTGTTATTGTCAAATATATTTTGGCAAAACGATTTAACAAAACCAAATCTGCACTCCACATATTCTTCATTTTGTTCTCTTTCATGCAATATTACTGGAATATAGAAGTTCAGTGCTGCCCCCTTATTG
This sequence comes from Podarcis melisellensis, assembly GCF_964234715.1. NCBI lineage: Eukaryota > Metazoa > Chordata > Lepidosauria > Squamata > Lacertidae > Podarcis > Podarcis melisellensis. The sequence continues at coordinate 84,151,383 of NC_138531.1, forward strand.
TCTGATACTCACATCAAACTAGTAGTAACAAGAGGGAGGGAAAGAAAAAGAGGGAGGGAGGCAGGGAGGGAGGGAGGGAGGGGACAGTATTTTTATTGGACCAATGTCAGTGTTTATATTAGAGAAATACTTGTGAAAAGGGACATGGATTCAGCAATATGTTCTCCTTCTGGTCATCAATACATCCTATCAAATATGACAATATCTGTCCATGGAAACAATAATGAGGATAGAAATTGCAGTGGACCTATCAGGAATGCATTCCAGAGACCAACAAAATACTATTAAGTATGGAACGCTTCACGAATTTGCGTGTTATCCTTGCACAGGGGCCATGCTAATCTTCTCTGTATCATTCCCATTTTAGTATATGTGCTGCCAAAGTGAGTAGGTGCAGACCATCTCCTGATTCAATCTAGTTTGTTAAGAAAATTCCCAAACCTGGATCCACGGGCGACTTTGGGTCATTTCTCTAAGGTAGTCTATTTTAAAGTTTTTATGTGTTTATAGGCGTATCACAATTTTAAACTTAAAATCCATTGTTGTATATTGTTTTAAATGTTTTGTTTTGCTACTGGGATTGTAGTTCCATTTGTGTTTCTCAAGCTGGCCTGTGACCATAATAAATTTCATGTACTATTAAGTATGAAACTCAGCAACTCTCAGAAAAGCACACTTTCATGGGAGCCAATGACTGCATTTGGATGTCATGTTAATCACGACAGGAACCCATGGTTTATCACAGCTCCTGACTGGGCTTACATAGTTGCCCCCAGCCCTCCGATCCTTCACTTCTGTTTTTGATTAACCAGCTTGTTGTGTTATCTGAATATGACAAACTGTTAAATCTTAACCATCTTCACCATGATTAACCATGGAACTATGTTTTATGAAGCTGTCTTGTTTCAAAAAGCTGTGATTCAGCATTTAGAGTTCAGAATACATTGTGGTTAATCAAAACAAGGGACAAAATCTTCAGATCTCCTGCTCACAGCCATGCCAGAGGAGTTTATCATGACTCGCAAAGGCAGCCAGAGTTTATTATGCATCCTACAGTGCAACTGTGACAAAAATGCACAGAAACATCTGGAGCCTTCACCAAAAGTGAGCAGTTTTTCAAGAAATGACAGTGTAGATGGAACCAGAGAGAATTCTAACAGGAAGATGGATTTTCCATGCAAATAGCCTACTTGGAACCTGAGAAATGTATTTGCAAGCGGAATTCTTCTTTGCATGCCAACAGAAAGTACCGTTGAAGTCACAAAGACCTCTGAGGTTCCACCCAGACTCCAAATTCTTAACTGCTTTTAATCAGGAGAGGCAAAGTGGGGCATAACTCTATGAATTTTAGGATAATGTTGGATTGGAACTAAGTGGTTTCTAGCTGTAATGGGTTAAAAGAGTATGAAAAAATGGGTTTATACAAGTAAAAATTTAAGATTGTAATAATTTAAAAATAAGATTTGGGTAGCGTAAAGAGGGAAAGAAATTGTTGAATTAATAATTTGATTTGGAATACAAAAAAGGGAGGTATAAGGAGGTCCAAGAAACAAGGAAATGAAAAATAATGTGATGGAAAGATTGATTGTTTTTAACAATTTTTATTTTTATTTTGTATTTTGTATTTTTTCTTTTTTTTCTTTTTTGTAATGTAAAAATCTTAAATATCTTGTACTCCGCAGGAGTACAAGCCACAGACACTTCAAGGTCAATCTGTCCCTCATCAGCCGCTATTTACTGACCCATAATGGGCACGTGTTCACACATCTGGTTTAGCTAATTCACACTTTTAATACCATGAAACTAATGCCTTAATCTCATTAGCAAAGCTTGACCATTTCATTTCAGTCCTAGCACTGGCCGAGAAACTGATAAGCAAGACCTTGCTCATCTCGGATACGAAGTCTGACTTTCCAGCCCACTTGTGACTGCCCATTAATCACATTATGATGATGATGATGATGATGATGATGATGATGCCTAATCCATAATTGCTCATTGAGTGTTTCTGAGTCAGTGGTGAGCTGCCATTTGTGCTTGCAAACAAATAAAAACCACAGTAAGGAATAGTTTGCAACACCTGTACGACTGCAATGTTTATAATTCTTGCTCTGTATTTTACGACTATTTAATGTTTATGCAATGCCAATGATTTAGCAGGCAAGTACACAACCTGAAGTGACCACCATCCTTTCTTTCTATAGGGAATACAGCCAAGTCACCTGATTCTCTGAGCTGCTCACACTGAGTCATCATCATCACCATCACCATCATCATCATCATCATCATCATTTATTATTCATACCCCACCCCTCTGGCTGGGTTTCCCCAGCCATTCTGGGCAGCTTCCAACAAAATATTAAAATACAATAATTAATCAAATATTAAAAGCTTCCCTAAACAGGGCTGCCTTCAGATGTCTTCTAAAAGTCTGATAGATCAAAGAGAATTAATAGGATCACACCCTTGCATCCAGAGGTGCCAGCTTACAAGGGCGATTAGGGGGACAGGGACTACAACTTCATGTGCATGACGTGACATTGTGAATGTGATGTCCCCACGTCGCACACCTGAAGCCAGACTGAAAGGGAGTGATAATGAGTAACCTTGAGGAGAGGAGAAAAATGCAAAGATGAAATGAAGCGGTGACTTTGTTAGAATTCCTGCTCTATGATTGCAGTCATGGGATTTCTGTCTATCACATGACGGTATATGTTTTGACTCCACAGAGTGGGAAGTGACAGAGACAGAATGTTTGTGTTACTGTGTTCTGTGAAGTGGGACTATTGTCCTTTGTTCTTTTTCTCTTTGCTGTCTGATGCTAGAGAAAGAGGGAGCCATGTTGCAGCGCTCCGTGTGTGTTTGTATGTAAATAAAGTAGGTTAGCCAAAATGCTGAGTTGCTGAGGTCTGTCACGAAAAGCTGTGAAGACTCTGCGGATCCGTAAGTGTACCGGTGTCTGTTGGCATCGGTCGCTGTGATGTTCTGGCTGAAGAAAGTGTATGAAGCTCTCGAACGATCAACCAGGAGGGAAGGAACATGCCAGTCGGGCATGTGTCTCTGCCAGGGTCCTACTTGAGTGTAGGCTGAACTCCTGACAGACTTCAGCTTCTTCGTGTGAGCACAGGACCCAGAAATAAAACTGGCCCGAGAGAGACTTTCTAACACATTGGTTCTTCTTTGTAAACAAGACCATTTAATTTGGGACTCTAAAAGTCAGGAAGAAATCTGGATACAAATCTTGCAAGCCTGCCTATGGTAGAATGGTTCAGTTGGACTATGTCATCCCACCACAAATCAGAGATGAACATGGATGGCTAGACATGCAGGGCAATCCCTATCCACATTTACTTGCCAGTAAATCCCATTGAGTTCAATGGAGCCTATACCCATTAAGCTTACATATGACTGCAGCTTCAGTTACCGTGACACATTCAAAATCCTGTGTCTGAAAATGCTTAATTAATCATGCCAAACTGAGCAAACATGCAGCAAGTCCTACAAGGCAGCATTCACCACCTTCATTCTTGCCAACCACTCTGCAATCTTGTATGTCACAACTCCTAATAGATGTGCATCACATTTTTTTTAAAGGTGATTTATTACCTGAAGCAGCCGGCAGGGTTAAGACAAAATAAATTGCACCCTTCATAGTCGTTTGAGCCACCAACCACTTGAACAAGATTCCATTGGGAACGTATTGGATACAATATTAATAGCATCTTTCACTGCCCTGCAATTACTGCCTGATTGAACAGAAGAGTGTCCTTAGGAAGCATTGGACCCCTACTGTTCATTAAGACAGGCTTAAAAGAGGATGATAAATGTTGGTGCTTTGCTTGGTGTATACATTTTCCCTGAGACTCTCCTACTGAAAGGGCTTTACATAGATCAGAGGTGGCCAACCGTTGCCCCATGGCTAATTCAGGGTCCAGGAAGCAATTTTATCCAGCCCCCTGCAGCTCAGCCAATTATAAATCATGGCACCATAAAACATTTTGTGCCAAAGGAAGAGAAACAACGACTTCACATTCAGAGCTTTCAGTTTTATACAATGGTGCGGATTAATGATTTGCAGGAAGCAGAGGAAGACAGGAGTGTCTGGCGTGCTCTGGTCCATGGGGTCACGAAGAGTCGGACACGACTAAATGACTAAACAACAACAACAATGATTTGAAGACTAGAGCCAAAATGAGGTACCAAAGTGAGCCAAAATGAGGACTAGAGCCAAAATGAGTTCTGTTTCAAATATTTCTCTAAGCTTGCCAATGATGCTTGTGATGAATTGTCAAACATTTGTAAAATAAGAAACCCACAAAACACACACATGAGAGGATGGATACCTGCAGAAAGAGAATGCTTGTTTACACTTTCAAATTGAAATTTCCCCAGATCTCCCTGGGTGTGAGCTCATACGGGAATATATAATGTGTGTACTGGCAGACAGAGTCATTGGTACAGAGGTAAGAAGGCATCATTTTCCATTAATTGTGTGCAGTACTGCTTCCATTCTGCTGCAATTTGCCTTCAGCCCCAAACTCTGCCACTCACCTTGCTGTCCACCGTAATGAAATCATGACAGTAGTGGGAGGAATTCAATGTACCACTATGGCAATCATTCCATTAGTGTGAGCTTTTCAGTTTGCCGGATGGAACAACAACCCTTCCTTGTTCTGTTCTGGGGGTTCCTGGACCCTCCCTGAGCCAATTTCAGTGGGCACAGGAGATGCACACAAGGAGGAGGGAGGGGAAACCCCATTGTGCTAGCATACAACCTTATCTGGACTTCTGCTAGTGGGCGTAGTTGAATCCGGCCCTACATTAATTAATTATGTAAATTAACTAAGTAAATTAACCAAGTTCAAGTGCCATTATGCATACCACCCTGTTCAATTCAATGCAAAGGAAATGCAATGCAAATGGTGGGTGAAAATTATAATCAATTACGTATTATTATTATTATTTGCAAACTGAGTACAAATCATATTCCCTGGATTGATTTCCATTCTGGAAATGGGATGAAAAAGCAAACATTGGTGATTCCTACTCCTTGGGCCACATTTACACCATACATTTAAAGCTCCATGGTTCCAATTCCCTCAAAGAATTCTGGGAGCTGAAGTTGGTTAAAGGTGACAAGAGTTTCTAAGAGACCCTTATTCCACAGACTTACAATTCCCTGAGTTCCCTTTGATTGCCTGCTAAACCACTCTGGGAATTGTGACTCTGGGAGGTGAACAGGTGTCTCAGCACCCTTAACAAACTACAGCTCTGAATGATGACTACTTAAAATCGCACCATATTTCTGGTATGAACGTGACTCTAGTCACCAGCAATTTCTTTGCTTGCAGAGCTACGGTACTTTGCATACCTGCTAGTGACCATCACACACACACTTCAGAAGCTTGTATAAGCAGTGGTGGGCTTGCAGCTGTGATATGCTCAGGCTGGGCCACCATTATGTTGGCTGGGGGCTGCCTACTTGCTGCCATCATTTCTGCCCTCACAGCAACACTTTCCCAAGGCATTGTTTAGATTTTATGAAGAACAGCAGCATGAAGGTGCTGCAAAACACAGTCTCACATGGCTGTTCCAGTTCACACTCTCAGCACCTCTATGCTTGTCCAGACATCTAGCCGCTGCTCCACAAGCTCTTGAAGTGCTTCCCTGTACTGGCTGGAAAAATATCTTCCTGCATGTGTGTGTTGTGCTGCTGTGTTAGGCCTTGTCTATTCTTTATCCTCACAGGAGCAGGTGAAAAGGATTCTCCTCTGGTGAGAGAAAATAAAACGGTTCAAAAAGCCAGCCCTCTTTTGCTGTCTTTACTTTTCCAAAGGAGGATGCTTAGAAGCACGGGTGTCTCTCATGTCGGCTGAGAGAGAAAAAGCAAAAGAACAAAGTAGTGATTATTTCTTTTGAGTGCTTTTGAAGATTCCTTGGCTACCAACACACAGGCTTCCTTTTGTGTATGTGCGTGTGTGAGCACACCCACACACCCACACCTGCTTATTTATCCTGAGTTTGTTTTACAGAAATGAACTATCATTAACAGGCCCTTTCTTAATTTCCCTCCTTCATTTTTGACACACGTTTAAGGCTCTCAAACAGATCTGGCTCCATCTCACTTTCAAGGCAGCCAGTTATTAAAACCCATATTCTGCATCACAGAAGTTCATGTGCTGGAATAAGTTATTTGGGTTGAAGGAATTGATCGCATTCAGGGGGCGAGACTCCTGCATTTCTCTCTCCTCATTCTTTACTGTTCCATATTTGACAGTGGGTAATGATTCATAATAAGCAAAGCACTAATGAGCCTGACAGAAGCAGATTAATTTGATAATCTTATCTGCTTGCGTTATGATAAGTGTTGATATACGGAATGCAATGGCTATGGGGAGCATCAGATGCTGCTGCCGCACCCTGAATCAAGGGCCATTTGGTCCATCTCATCTGGTTTTGCCCAGGCTGACTTGGGGGTGGCACTTAACCTTTCTACAATTTGTGTTCCTTTATTTATGCCTTTGTTTTTACTAGAGACAGAGATTCTTGAGGAATGCATTCCTTGCAAATTGTGATATTAATGAACTTAATCTGTTCTACCTTGACTAGTGCATAGATCAGTGTGTGTGTGTGTGTGTGTGTGTGTGTTTCATGCATCCATAGCAGTGACCAGAGGAGGAATGACCACTGGGAGGAGCTCAGAGAGAAGAAATGCCATGGTTCATCTTCAGCAGCACGACCTTCAACTGCTCCAGCTGCAACAAAACATGTCTCTCCTGCTTTGGTCTCTACAGCCACAAGCAGACGCTGTAGCCTTCCAACAGGTGCAGCCCTTCACTGTCTCCTAAGACAGATGGGTGCAACATCCATAGATCTAACTATAGCTACCTGTGACTAACAAAACAGAGTTTTCACTTATGTGGCAAAACATTTCCGCTTCCGCTTCCATTAGCTGCTCTGATAAAAATGAAGTAATGAGCATTCACACTTTATAATGTGGGTGCCCTTTGCGGGATCGCGTGCGGTGCTGCAGTTCCCAGGGAACTTACTAATAGAAAGGGGGCTGGCTTGCCTCTCTGTGTTATTATTTGGAGGTTCACGCCCAGCCTCAGTAACAGAAGTCCTATCTTCCTTAGAATGTCCTGACTTTTAAGTAGGAAGGATGGGTACTTGCTTACTCTGCTCCATCTCTTTCATCACCTGCGAGATAAATTTCAGGGTTTTCCTGAAATTGGGCAGGCTTATATATCTCCTATGTGGAAAGGAAAATGAAGTTATATACAGTGGTACAGGTGGCACTTTGGGTTAAACCACAGAGCCTAGGACTTGCCGATCAGAAGGTTGGCGGTTCGAATCCCCGTGATGGGGTGAGCTCCCGTTGCTCGGTCCCTGCTCCTGCCAACCTAGCAGTTTGAAAGCACTTCAAAGTGCAAGTACAGTAGATAAATAGGTACCGCTCCAGCAGGAAGGTAAACAACGTTTCCATGCGCTGCTCTGGTTCGCCAGAAGCGGCTTAATCATGCTGGCCACATGACCCGGAAGCTGTACGCTGGCTCCCTTGGCCAATAAAGCGAGATGAGCGCCGCAACCCCAGAGTCGGTCACGACTGGATCTAGTGGTCAGGGGTCCCTTTATCTTTACCTCTGGTTACGAACTTAATTTGTTCCGGAGGTCCGTTCTTAAGCTGAAACTGTTCTTATCCTGAGGCATGCTTTCGCTAATGGGGCCTCTGGCGTGTGATTTCCATTTGCATCCTGGGGCAAAGTTTGCAACCAGGAACAGCTACTTCTGGGTTAGCAGAGCTCGTAACCTGAAGTGTTCATAACCAGAAGCGTTCGTAACCAGAGGTACCACTGTAGCTAGACTTTCTGTTATAGTCAATGGGAACAAAACTGAGCTTCAGATTTTACTAATCAGATTTGGGCCCAGATAATGAATCAAATTGTAATGACACAGGGTGGACTGGAAACAGATGGGGCCACTTCCAAATTCTGTAGGTACAAGTCAAATATTATGGTTGTTGCACATCCCGCTAAACAGGAAGAAAAAGTTAACCAGCAAACAAGAAAACATTAAACAAAGGGAGGGTAGGGAGGGTGAATCTCCAGAGTCAACTGCCTGGCTATCGTCGACTCCACCCTCTATTTATAAATGGAGCTGGCCCCACCTCCCAGCAAGAAACTTGATTTACTGAACAGATGAGCTGGAGGATGTTAGTGTGAGGCCAAATAGATATTATGCTTTGAGTGAAGCATTGGACATCAATAAACCAATAGATTTGTTTCAGTTACCAATCTGAGCCCAATGCCTTTTATCACTGCCCATGCTTTACTCCAGGTCTCACAGAGTTGCTAATGTGGAAATGTGAAACATGATTAAATCACCAAATTAGAAAGCTCTATGTTTTTAATTCCTGGTCTGCTTTGATACTCTTTTCGTATAAGACCACTAATTCATGTTTGATTTTCATACTGAGCCAACAGCTGACAGAGCCTATTTTGACAGAGATGAATAATTAGAATATCCTGTAACAAGAGTGATTAGAGGAATAAATGGACAAGAAAGGGCTAATAGTTTACGATTATTTCCCGAGATCATTATTTTTTCCCCTTGAAGTGTAGCCGAAACATTGTCCTATCTACACACAGTTATAATTGAACCCTGGAAATCACAGGAACCTAAATTGGTAGGCTTTTACAAGTCTCCTAAGAACAAAAAATTCAGAAGATGGTTTAATTTCTCATATATATGCAGTTCGGAAAAGTGGAATGACACAAGTGCAAAACCCCCTTCTGAAAAATAGACTTGTGCAGAATTGGAGTATCCTCCATCAGCTTGAATGTAACCCATTTATGGTCACCCATCAGGGACCCCACAAATCACAAATCTTTTTTGTATTGTGCATCAGAGCTCCAGCAATAGCTACCTGGCAGCAGTGTGGCTTACCAGGAAGGTTAAGGTTGAGGTGGCAGCAAGGTCAGGATTCTGTGGATGCATCTCTCTACATCAGAGGAGTAGAACCAATCTACCAAGGAGCAAGAGGATCACACCTTTAATGCACTGCATAGCTGACAGCTTAATACATACCTATTTGCCCAGCCTGAGACTTGAAGCAAATGGTTTCGACTGAAACCAATGAAAATTATTTCCAAGATTGTGCTTAGAATAAGGATGGATTGTTCCATGAGTACTTAACGATGTATTGTCCTCCCTACAGAAATTGTAAACAAAATGATAGTGACCTCCCAGTGCTGACAAAACAAACAAAAATATGAAGTGCTCCCTGCTTTTGTATTGGCACTAGCTTAAATCCTAGCCGCAGATATAGATCACCATTGATTTCCTTGAACGGTTAACTATCCTCCTTAGTTATATGAACCAGGCTGGTTCATATAAACTTGGCCTGGTGAAAAATTCCATGCGATGGCAGAGTGTGGCAAACCTGTGACATTCTAGACATTCTTGGATTACAGCTCCCATCAGCCTCAGCCAGCCTGGCCAGTGGTCAGGGATGATGGGAGTTGTAGTCCGGCTACACCTGGAAGGCCAAAGATTCTTCCTCCCTGCCTTAGAGGAGGAGGGAAGATAGCATGAACAGTGTCTCTCCACAACTGGAGAGCAACAAGTACAACCCAAGCATGATTGCATGGAGTACCAAACCAGTTCTGTGATCTGTTTGGTGATGGGAAGAGTCATCCACACTACTCTGGCACCCCCCTGAAGACCAACAGGAGGTCCTGTTGGCTGCTGTCCAGTTGACCTGGACCCATGGCAGGGCTTTTTTGGTGGTGGTTCCCCATTTGTGGAATGCCTTCCCTGGTTGGGTGCATCCCTCATTATTGGCTTTCAGGAGAAATATGAAAACATTCCTTTTCACCCAGGCATTTAATGAATGCCATTGACTATGGCCACTTTGAAATTAGCAACAGTGAGGGTAGGTGACTGTTTTTTGATAATAAATTTTAATCCAATAATAGCCTCATTATAACAATGCCAAATTATAACACAATTAATAATGCCAATAGTTGAAATGCCAAACTGTCTGTGTTTTACTGCTGTTTGTTGATCAAAATGTTTTGAAATGGTTTTTTTTGTATTTTTTTATTTTATATTGTATGGTTTAAACTTTTTAAGTCTTATATATGTTTTATATCTGGATTACCAATGTTTTATGGGTGGTTTTCTTTCTCTTTTATGTTTTTATTGTCTTAAAGGCTGAATGAATGAACTTTTTGATGTTTGGTGCACTTGGCTCCTTTGGGAGGGATAGACAATTAATTAATTAATAGAAATGTGTTGGGCCAGATGTGTTTCAATGGGCTCTGTTTCTTAGCAGAGCAGTTTTTCTGTGCTGTTTTGGCTGTGGTATTATATTGCCCTTCATTTTGAAGGCTCCAGGTCTGCAATGAAAATCAGGCATAAGGGAGTCCAAGAAAGCTTGTTGGTTGCATTTTGTTTACAGGAACACCCTCTCAGTGATTAATGCCTGCACCCTGCGAAAGTAGAGTTTTAAATCTGCCCTTGAAAACTTGGATCACGCAGCACTGCCGTGCATTTCCTAAAGAGCTTAAGAGTTATGTGTTCTGCCAATGTTACTAAATCAATGTCTCCTTTGCTGTCAAAATCAGTTTGCATTTGCTCAATCAAGAGGTGCAGATCTCCGATATTAGGGCAGCACCTGGTGTAGAGGTATGGAGTCAAAATTGAATTGCTGTATAATGGTTGGAAATGGGCAGGCCACGGGAAGCAAGTTAATCCCAAATTCCATCTAAAGGAGATGATCTGTTTTATCTGCCTTGTGCTCAACATTGCTTAGACTTTGTCTTCTATTGAGAGAAAAATCCCAAAGAGATGCATAGTGAAAAGCATGCTTATACCGTCTGAGGGACAGTTTATATTACAGGTCAGAGGTACCAGCTTCTCCAGAGGATTGGGGTGGGGGGGCACACAATTTTGCACGATGTTGTGATGTCACATGTGTGATGTCCTGACGTCAACATGGCATTGCAAGGAGCCAGGGGGCAGAGATTCGCATTGCCAGCACTGAGATTCACGTTATATCATATCCCTATATTATATTATCAATATGGCTTTTTTCCAGGAGGAACTCACCGGAACTCAGTTCCAGCACCTCTCAGGTACCCTTATAAGAAGAAGAAGAGGAGTTTGGATTTGATATCCCGCTTTATCGCTACCCAAAGGAGTCTCAAAGTGGCTAACATTCTCCTTTCCCTTCCTCCCCCACAACAACCACCCTGTGAGGTGAATGAGGCTGAGAGATTTCAAAGAAGTGTGACTAGCCCAAGATCTCCCAGCAGCTTCATGTGGAGGAGCAGAGACCCGAGCCCAGTTCCCCAGATTACGAGTCTACCGCTAAGGGAGGCATTCTTGGTGAGTTTATAGAAAAATAGTACTGATTATCAATGATAACAAGTTCAAAGGGGTTCCTGGATCTTCAAACTGTGTGGAACATGGGATATGTAGGAACATTAGCCCAAGAATGGCTTTTTGGATTTACAGTGCTACCTCTGGTTACGAACTTAATTCATTCCAGAGGTCCGTTCTTAACCTGAAACCATTCTTAACCTGAGGTACCACTTTAGCTAATGGGGCCTCCCACTGCCGCCTTGCTGCCAGAACACAATTTCTGTTCTCATCCTGAGGTAAAGTTCTTAACCCGAGGTACTACTTCCAGGTTAGCGGAAGTCTGTAACCTGAAGTGTTTGTAACCCGAGGTGTTTGTAACCCGAGGTACCACTGTATATATTTATTTTCTCCACGTTTATATATCGTATCATGACAACACATGTGAGTCTTTCCCCTCACAACAGTTCTGTGAGGTGCATTAGGCTGAGGCAATATGATTGACCCCAGATCATTTGAACCTTGATTTCCCCTAGTCCTTGTCTAGCATTATTAACCACTACAGATCTACACATCATGAAGCTGTTGTATACAAGCATGCCATGAATAGCTTTCCATCTCTGCAGAGGAGTGTCAGTTCTCAGGGGCAGCATTTGCTTCTCAAAGTGCACTTGATCTAATATATAAATTCATGAATGTGAGCTTTAAGTACTTTTGAACAGAATCTCCTGCTGTATTATATGCACTGATTTCGATAGTTTGCAGAAAATATTAGGTAGCATTGAAGTCACTGTACAAATGGAGCATATAAAAGAAATCTATTACTACCTCTTTACCCATCATTAGAATAAATCAATCTTTGTAAACAGCTTCCATAAACTGGTTATGTGCTTTAAAAAGGCAAATCGGTGCGAGATGGAAAGAGACCGTCTCATTGAGCATTGCTGATTTTGCAAGAGCTGTAAATGCAAATCAAAGTTAAAGCCAAAAGTCTTTTGAATTTTTTTCTGCCATCATTTGTTAGTAAACACACTTTTAAACAATGAAGGCTTGCGATTCCTTTTCATGAACTTCAACACTGAGGCCCGCTGTGAATTTTCTGGAATTGATTTCGATATGAGTTATGATCAGACAGGGAAATACTTCTGTTGCATTACTGGAAGAAACCAAGTGAGAGGTTTGTATGATTAAAAACCACATCATACAGCCAGCCTCCAATGTATTATACCTGTATTTATAAGACTTATTTACCCATAAATCTTCTGCATTTTTTAGTTGCCTCCTACAGACAGTAAAAGCTCCAGGGTTTAAGTCGCAGTAACTGCTTAATTTATCTCATTTCAACCTCCACGATGAAAAATTGTCAAGGTGCATGGTGGTCTCCCACAAACATTTGTTTTCTTCAGTTATTTGGTTATGTTCAAATTCCATGAATTGGAGAACGTCGCATGTTGGTTTGGTTGAACTCATTTAAAGGTGAGAATCTAAAAGGCGGAACTGTGTAACAGTTCAGTACTGAGGCTTAGTAAGTAGCTCTTGGTGTGCAAAATTGGCAGCAAAATTTCCACTCAACTTAATAAAGTCCTATGGGCTTCTTGTTAAACCACTGTGCTGCGAAGGAGGGGAGTTTGTAGAGAGCTAGATAATGAGGGTGTTGGATTCACCCCACCCACACAACAGCCATTACAGGCAGCTAGCAATACTAGCATAGAACTTTGGTGTTTTGTGGTGTTTGAAACTGATCAGTGTACAATTGTCTCTGTGATGTTGCTCAATTTGTCAGTGTTGTGCCCAGCACTGCTGTTTGCAACAGACTCCTGCTAGCAGAGTGGAACTCTCTCTTCAAGTCATCTCCCTTGAGCCCAACCCCCACCCCTCCATACCCTGAAAATAGACCTATGAAGGTTTTCCTCCACATACCAAGCTAAAACAGAGCAGGAAAGCAGCCTGCATTCTTAGAAAGAAGGAAAGAAAGTGGAGAATAAGAAAACGGGGCTCTGGTATGGCTGTGTGCAGATTCCTGATCCACTCAATGGCCCCTAAATAAGGACATTTGCCCTGTGCTGCCCATCCTTGACACTGTTGGAAACACACCCAAGGAAGGCTGCAAACTTCCCAAGTCTTTGGAGTGTCTCTCCGGTGATTCTCTCTGGCTGTAAACATTCTTCAGTCCAGAGAGACCGGTAACAGGCGACCCTTCTCTCCTGAAAAGAGCACACCAGTCTTCTGGCATATCATAGCAGAAGAAAGACTCAATCGTAGTTCTAAAACTACTTTATTTACAGTCTTATATACAGAGACTCCATCAGTACGTCTGTGCTCTCTAAACACCAGTACAGAACCTGCGACACACACACACAGAAGTGAAACAAACTTCCAGTAGTACTCAGAAGGAAGAAATAATACAGACTTCCTTTCTCACACTCTCTCAAACACTCACATGATGTATACAATCATAGTACCACTCGCTGGAGCAGCTCGGATAGATAAAAATCCTGGCACAGGCTACCTGAGTAAAAAATAAGCAAACTTAAGAGTAATTTCATTACGGTTTTGGGAAGTGATCAGAACTGCTCACGAAATTCAGTCATGCTTGTTGGTGATTCATGTTTAGGGGGCCCACACTGAGACATGAACAATTGTTCAAATGGGGGGAGGGAATGTGTCTGCTTGTTTGCCTTGGTAACCAGCCAAATATGTTCCTTCCGCACAGATTGGCTCAGTAACTTCCTCAGACAGCCAAATTTTATTAGTTCTGTGGCATTGTGGTGCCATGATGTGACCCCTAACCGGGTGGGATCATATCATGGAGGAGAAGAAAGAAGGAGGGAGATCTTTCAAGTTAAAGAACTGTGCTCTGACAACATCAGATTAAAGTAACAGTGCCAATAGGAATGGGGGGAAATGTGTAGAAAAGTGGAAGGTAGGTATTCTTAGGGACCATTTTGCACACACCTCAGATAATGTTGAATGGTTTTTGCCCTGAGAATGTTTGTGGGTGACAATTAAATGCAAGACAAACATCCACAGACCTGAAATGGCTTGAGCATTCAGCATAAGTCTAGAGAAATCAGTTGGACTGTGAGTGGCATACTGCTTTTTAATTCATAATTTTGGCATATACATTAACAAGCTATTTTCAAATAGCACATTGAAGCATGCTCAAGAAATGTGTGATCAAACTGTTGCCAAATGAGACCTGATTAAAAAGCATTTGTTCCTTCCAGATGGAAAGGGGAGCTTTTAATTTGGTAAGAATTAAATTTTGTTTGCAAACAATTTATGCTGCAAATTCACACATAAACTGAGCAAATTATTAAATTGTATATATATTAAAAACATTCACCCAAACAAATCAAGGAAGAAATTATCTTCCACTTCCCCTTAATCTTCTATAGAACAAACTGATTACTTTTATACCACAATGGGAGATTTGGGTTGGTGTTATGGCTCCAGCCTTGAGCTCTGAGTCAGAGGAGATATCCAATTTTCAGGCTGCTGTAACATCAGCTGGGAAATGGGACCAGGCTCCTGAATCTGGTGGCTCATAGTCAACAGAACCAGAAGTTGGTGATCTGGAGCTTGCACAGCCTGAGCTGGGACCCTTCACAAATGCAATCCCCCAAGCCTGATCTGCCGGAGGACCTAAGCGAATCCCATGCTACCATACCTACATAACTGTGCAGGGAGCATACCAGGTGGGAGATCACAAGCAAAGAAATGCTCATCTTCAGCCCAGGCAGGTGGCCTGTTAAGTCTCCAGCTTAAGCAGTGGAGCTTGAGAAGGCCTCAGTTCAGTTCTGGCTTTGTTTGCAGTGAGTAGCTCACTTGGAGCTATCCATGGTGCTGCAATCATTAGTCTGCCTCACAGGTACCTGATATGGATGGGACTGTTGATAAAAAGGAGTCACGAGTTTTAATTCGCTTGAGCTCAGGAAGAAATTGCAGTATCCAACCACTGTAGTGGTTGTAACTGCATCATGATATGGTAAGATCTGGTTGCAATTGTCAAAAGAGAGAGAAACCGAGAATTTCTAATGAAATTTAGAGCCTCCTTTGAGAGTCAGGGCAGGATATAAACATAATAATAAATAAATGTAACATATTGTGCAGGTGGCATGTGAAGGTTCTTCCCTCACATACTGCCTCACATACTGCTTTCTTTATCTCTTCTTGCTTCACCAAAGTCCACCTTCCTCATGATGGACTTGAGGCAGCTGGTGAAATGAGGAGGGAGCTGACTGAGGCAGACATAGTTCAGTGGCGATGGGCCTGTGGGGTGGGTAGCAGAAGCAGGATGGTGGTAGCAGCAGCAGCAGTGGGGAGCTGACAGATGAAAGTGACGGCAGAGACATCAATCAAAATGGGAGCAATGACCAGCAGATTTGATGGGTCATTGCTGACTTAAGTTGGGAACTGTTCTGAAAATCAAACTCCGAGTTAAATGTCAGGTGCAAAAGAGGGTGAAGGCCCAAACAAAGTTCCAAATATGAACACATAGTTGGCTCAGAGCTTCAAAGCATACTGGGTGTCAATGATCTCTGGTTGAGGTTGCCAAGGTCTTGGGAAATGGGGGTATTGATTGGTAGAGGGACAAAAAAAGGGGGATGAGCACAAGAGTGACTTTGGTGGCACCAATGATCATCATAAGAGGCTTATTATAAATCAGTATGATAAGGTGAGGCAATGGTGAGGCTATGATTTTGAATCTCACTGGGCTGTGTCCAATAGTTAGAACACAATTAAAGCTTGTTGGATCAGGCCAATGACCCTTGTAGCCTAGCACTCTCACAGGGAATACCCAAGATGCCCATGGGAAGTCCGCAAGCAGGACTCGAGCACAAGAGTATTCTTCCCTGTCGTGGCTTCCAGCAACTGGTATTCAGAAACATTGCCACCGCTGACCATGGAAGTAGAGCGTAGCCACTGATAGACTTATCCATATGTAGTAGACTTCCCCTCCATGAATTTTCCCAATCCTCTTTTAAAGCCATCCAAGTTGGTGGCCATAACTGCCTTGAGTGGGAGCATCAAGCATTGTGTGGGAAGAGTCAAGGATGAAAACTGAGTTATATCCAACATTAAGTCATTGAGAGAAAACCCACTGAAATGAATGGATTTAAGTTAGTGATGCTTCACAGCAAGTGATTCATTAATCCTAATAGTCATAATCATAACACCATCCGTTATTTTCAATGGGTATACTCTGAGCAGGATGAATGTAGGCCTCTCACTTTTCATTCTAGACTCTTCCCCCAAGAGAAGAGGGGTAAAAGTATCTAATTTCACTTGAGGGCTTTGAACGCTTGCAGAGATAAATGCATACTCCACCGCCTATAGCCTTGCCTATGCTTATTCTGTAAGTGCAGAACATTTCATTTTTAATGAGAAGAGAAAAATGATAGTAGGGCAATATCATTAAGATTATTAGAAATGCAGTAGCAATAAGCACAAATTGCATTGATTTCAGTTATAATGAAATCACAAAAGCCTGTGCTAAGAGTGTGACTCAAATTCGCAATGCATAGCCAGTGAGTCATTCAGCACCATGGGCAAAAGAGGGTTGCGGGGAGAAGAGAGAAAAAAATCTCATTCTGTATCCTTTACCTGCAAAGGTGCCACAGGTGGGCCAGCAGTGGATGTTTCTGACACCCTTGGATGGAAGCAGGAAATAGTCTCTAGATCAGGAGTTCCCAAATGGTGGTCTATGAACCCCCCATGGTTGATAAGCTTTACTCACGTGGTCCACAGTACATCTGTGGATTTGTGGATAAAGACATGTGAAAGCACATCCATCATATTAAGTATTTGTATTCATTTTTAAATGTCTTTTAATTGCTTCTTTTGAATCTGAATACAATAAAATAAAAGGCAGAAGAGAAGCAACAAAAAATACAATTAAAAATCTTACAGCATCTAGCACAGTGCATTACAATTGCTGCAACAGGAAGAAATAATAATAATTACATAGTTGGCCAGGTGATACTTCCATGTTTTCCCAGCAGGGCTATGAGTCCAGTGGGTGCCTGTGTTAGTTTCTGTTCTTATCACTGTGCAGCTGCTTGGAGTCACAGGACTCTGTTTACATTCCTGGGATTCCATACTGTTGGAGTCTCACGGGAAAGGAGACGGGATGTGACGTTAGTGTGGTTTCCTGTTTCCTTTGTTCCTTTGTTCAGTTGCTCTCTGCTTTCATAGAGAGAGGACGTCTTTTCTGTCTCCTTAGCTTAGAAATAAAACTCTTTACAATGTAGCCCAAACCTCTTGTCTCTTCCCTGTGTTGGGAACTCTGCTGAAGGATGTGCCTTGGAGCCTCATCAAAGGCTCAGGTCGTTATACGTCAGGAGGCGATTCTGAAGGCTCGGCTCAGAGGAAGATGAGGCTTTATCAGCTAGGCCGAGCAGAGATTCCAACAGCCTGTGTGCTCTAGGGGTGATTGCTTGAGCTTTACTGAAGCTTTACTGAAGTGAGCAGGACTGACATGTAAATTATAGTGAAAGGTCATGCCATCTAAGTTGGGGCTTGGTGAAGTATACAAATTAAATAAATAAATAAATAAATAAATAAATAGCCACCTGTATTTAACAGGGCTGTGCACAGACCCCCTGATCTTCCCTGTGGCCCCATTCTATGGCCTCTGGATCAGGGGCATGGCAAATGGGTTTTAAGAGATTTTTTTTAAAAAACAACAACAACACTGTTTTAGCATAAAGTTACAAAAGAATTTAAAACTGCAGCCAGGAGGGGTGCACCAGCACCACACAGCGCTGCTTCAAGGGGTGGGAAGAAGGAGGCGCCTGGTGGGAAAAGTACCCCACTTTCTCCCGTGAAGATGCAGCAGAGGGGGACTTAGGGGAGTGCGACTGCTTCACCTGCAGTGGTTGCCAAGCTGAGAGGGGGCTGCGGGGGGCATTGCAACAATGACTTAGAATGGAAAGTGAGAGATAGGGGGCCCTGAACTTTTGGTTACACAGGGCACTGCTGAAATTTGAAAGCCTAAAGCCACTGGATGTAGGTCTCTCCTTTTTGTGGTTTCTGCTTCTTCTCACTCACACCTGCTTCTCTATCGGGCCTGAAGTAACTCCACCTGACAGCCATGGATACCTCTGGTCCACTCAACCCAACCTGTAGTCATCCGGGGCTGTTTGAATCTGTTTGATTTGAATGAAAATGGTTTATCACTGGTATCTTACTCCCACCAAACTAGCAAAAATGTGCAGGACAAGTAGCAAAATCTGTTGGAAATGTAAAGAAAAGGACGGCGATTTTTACCACATGTGGTGGTCATGTGACAAAATGAAAGAGTTTTGGGAATTGATCTATAATGAATTAAAAAAGATGTTTAAATATACTTTCCCAAAAAAGCCTGAAGAACTATTGCTAGGAGAGGATTTTAAGAAGATGGACCAAAGACTATATTTGTATAGACAGCAGCTAGAGTTCTGATAACCCAAAAGTGGAAAACACAGGAGATACTGACTGTAAAGGAGTGGCAGACAAAGTTGGTCGAGTACGCAGAACTAGCAAAACTGACACATAGAATTCGCAGTCAGGAGGAGACAAAGTACTAAAAAGAATGGAGTAAATTTATGGTTTATATAAGTGAGAACTGTAGAAATTTGAAGACGTTAGCAGGACTGAAATAAATCTTATGTCATGGTTTAGTCTTTTACTAATGAAACTGTGAATTAAAGATTGGAATAAGAAAACCTGCAGAAGGGAAGGAGAGAAGTCAACGGCTCTACAGAGCATAAAGTAGGATATATGTAAAAAGACGATGTTTTTGTTTGTTAGTGTGGAGGTATTTAAAATGAAAACTTAATAAAAAAGCATTATATATATAAAAAAGAATCTGTTTGATTTGAGCAAGTTTCAGGTCCCTCAAACTGGTCCAATTCAACCCTAGTATTTAACCAATATCATCTGAATCCTGTTATTCAGGTTTGCACATGGAAGAAGCTGGTTCTTGCTACTGTGCCTCTCTCATGAATGCAAGATCTTTTTGCCCGATCAGTACATTCTGATGCTTCCTATGATGACAAATTCTGTTTGCCTGGGAAGCAGATGCTAGTGTTTACCTAGACGCAATTTACAATGATGAGCTGTGATGATGACTGAGCTAGCCTTTCTCTGCCAGAGCAACATGGTGTACAAAAGAAGACTGCAAATCACTCCCAATAAAAGTGCTTAAGTCTAGACAAGGCCTGCACAAATTGTGACCCACCACTCTGAACAGAACCCAACAGCCATGCAACCCATCATGACTTGAGTAACCTCAGGCTTTTGTAGGTGACCTGGAACACCAAACGCAGGGTGGTTGACAATCACCCAGCTGCCCACAATACATAGTTGATAAGCTGCATTTAGCTTAGGCTGCATTCATACCACACATTTCAAGTATGATCAAACCACTCTGAACAGTCACAGCTTCCCCCAAAGAATTTTGGGAGCTGCAATTTGTTAAGGGAGCTGAGAGTTGTTAGGAGACCCTACGTTGTTGTTGCAGTTCCTGCGTGTGCTTCAAGTGTCCCTCTTTTGCAGGACTTACAAAAGCTGCCCCAGTTTCTGATTTGATCCCAGAATGTCCCTATTTTCTTTGTCAGTGCTGCCGTCACCAAACTCAGGGAGGAGAATGAGCTGCCGCTTGGCCTGAGTGGTGGAAGTGGAAGCAGTGGTGGCTCTGAGGGAACATCCTGTTGCCTTTCCATGGCCTCTCTATGGCTGCCACTGCCAGCCTCCTCCCTTGGGCAGCTCACAGTGGCTACTGAAGGGTGGGGAGGAGGAGAGGCCAGTCTCACATAACACGCCGGCTCTGAGTAGCAGGCAGAGGGCAGGGTCACCCAAGGTGGGAAGAAAAGGGGAGTGGAACAGAGTGCAATGAGTCTTTATTTATTTATTCTTTAAAAAATGCTTTGGGTGTCTGTGTCTAATCTTGCCCCTTTCTAAAATTAATTTATTGGTGCGTGTTTTTCTTTTTCTAAATCTACCAAAGAAAAAATTGGGGTTTTCTCTAGATGGTGGAGGTATGTGTGCTGTGTCCCATTTGCGTAGTGGTGGAGGAGGAAATGCTCTGTGGGGCAGCGGGGGAGTAAAAAATGAGGAGGGTTGAAAAAGGTCAGTTGGGGGAGGAGTGAGAAATATCCCTATTATTATCTGAGGATTGTTGGAGGGCATGTTACCAGCATGGTCTATCTTTTTTTGTTGTTCTTTTCAATGTGAAGTATACTGTGATTAATGTGTTCAAGTATACACACGGGTGTGCCAATTGTACACATTCCATGGAAATCTGTCCATAGAATTGCAAAGACTTGTTTGATTGTTGCTCCATCAAGGCCCGTCTTGTACGATCAAGCTGCATAGCACAGACCTCTCCCTAGCAGTTTGGCAGGCCTCCTTTCAGCATTTCAAACATTGCTGGCTGCACTTAGGCCTATGAGGAGCATTTTCAAGAAATCTCACCAGGGATAGTTCACCCTCCCCGCCAACAGTGTTATTTCTTCCTTCTGTATTATCAACAAACAGATCCTCTTGTATTAACATTTCTCATTTTCCTTGGTGTTTAGATCTGCCTAATATTTATACATTGTTGTTGTCTCTCCTTTAGTAATTTCAGAGCCAAGCTGTGAATATTTAACACTTTTTAATCGCTCCTCATGCATCAGTCATACCAGGCGCCTAATTGGTTATGCAGTGGGCCTCAGATCTTGCTCCAGTTTGTGACTGCACTTCAGATAATGTGAGGCCCAGAACTGAGCCCAACATGCATGGATCTTAGCTAGAGTTAATTTACATAAGCTATGATCACTACACGACATTTACTGGATGCGAGCAACACTCTTAATCTGGCGATATAGATGTGATTGTATAAAGAACTGTACAAAGTGGGATTATACCAGCCAAACTTTGCTGATTCAGATTGCTTGGTTATTTAAATCAGAGGTGAGCTGAAAGTACCCACAATTACTTTTAGGACATTTCTATCGGTGTTGAACAGTTTTTAGTTTCTTTTTCTTTTTCTAGCAATCCTGCAAAAATTAATCTCTCCCTCGCCATCCGTTACCCTTGCTTGCCATCAGTGATGTCATCAGATAACCAAAGCTGGTTGATTACATCATGTTGTCAAATGATTCCACAAAGTGTGTCATTCCTGGTTGGGTGGAATCAAACATGTGATTAATTGAGGGCAGAGAGAGGAAGAAGAAGCACAGGTGTGTGTGTCTAACAGACTCAGAAGGTGAATATCTGTGAGGAAGATCACTAGCCCATTATGCACACAGAATAATTTATTTACTAGTAGCCTTCTCCTGTGTGCTCAGAGCACAAGAGAGGGATTGTAGGCTTCCTAAATACAGTCTTTGCCAAATAGGTGCCTTCCAAATATTATGGAATACAACTCCCATCATCTGGGGCTGTTGGAATTGCAATCTAGCAATATCTGGAGGTTATCAGAATGGTGAAAGTGACCTGAAGCATTTATTTTGTGGGGGAACGCTGAATTCTATCACACTTCGCTTGGATGCAATGTAGTGTGTTCCATCAATGCAATGATTTCTGCTTGCACAATGAAATTTCCCTCTCATCCTACCTCTAAATTTGTTCTGGGGTTTTCCTCAACCCTCTGGAGCAGATTTTGGGTGTGGGGCATGGGAAGAAGAAAAGGATTGGGAAATTCCATTGTGCAAGCAAAAATCTTTGCACTGATGGGACACGTTAGTTGGATACCACCCCTTGTTTCCACTGAAAAATTGAAAATGGGGTGTATTTATCAGAACTCCAATATCTCATGGAAGAGAATTTTGGCAGTGGTACAAGGCTGCCTAGACACATGAATGCATGCAGAATCATTGTTCTGAAGCTATAACAATAATAATAATAATTCTGAAGCTATAATAATGTCTTGCATACATTTTGGGTTTTCTGAATTAGGGAACAATGCTATGGCAAGATCTGCCAGGATGAGTAGCTTAGGATTCCTTGGATCTCTGGCTCAGCTGGCATTAAGTCCACGCTGAAGATACATATTTTGTTCATCCTGGTTGAGCCAGGGTTCAGCTGCCTGAGCCAAGGCTAGTATAAGTCCCTCCAAAAAAAGGGTGTCCTGGGGAGGCATGGCAGAACCAGAAAGGGTGGGGGGACTTAGGCTAGATCCTAAGTCTTTTGTTCTCAGTCATGTGACCTGGCAACCCAGTGTAGAACACTATTTTAATGGCTTCTTTTCACTCTGCTAGGCTTAGGCAGAGGAGGAGCAGCCCTGCTGTAGAATGGGTATTGCGTCTGGTATAATTTTTTGCTATATGAACTTACCCCAGCTTGCTTTACACCAGCTTCTTGTGCATAAAATTTCTCCTTAAGATATTATCCCCTCTCCAAAGGCTTGCACACACATGACATCACTGATCCATCTGCAAAAAGCTTTTTCCTTGTTAGAAGTGGGTTGTCCACATTGGGGTGACTTTGTTATTCTCGTGCAGCCCTTTGCCAATGTAGCATGGGAAGCTGTCTAAAACCAGGTGCCTGGTTTAATTTACTGATGTTTATTTTTAAAAAAATGCTAATGTTTTGCAGCCCTCCCCTTTTAGAACAGAGCCCTCTCAAGATAGCTTCCATAAAAAGGGCAAAATGTATTATAATAAAAGTTAGAATGGCAGATAAAGCATTGCAAAAGCCAGCCCCATGCTCGTATTAATTTAAAACGCTATCGAGAGCAATTTAAAACCGAGAGTTTAAAACCAGCAGCAATATAAAACATTAAAAAGTTCAGCATCTTAATTAAAAGCAGATCAGGATGAATGGGATTTTAAGGCTCCATTTCAAAGCCAGCGGGGAAGGGACCAAAAGTACATTCTTTTGGTGTGCATCTCTGAAAATTGGGGAATAGTGGTCCTTAAGATACTGTTGGACTTCAGCTCCCATCATTCCTGACAATGGGGCTTATGGGAGTTGTAGGGTCTACCATCGCAGGTCTCTGTGCACAATAGGGCAGGGTGCTGTTGGATAGTGGAGCAGCCTTCTTTGGAAGGTGGCAGACTCTCCTTCATTGAAGGTTTATAAACACAGGTTGGATTGCCATCAGTCCATGGTTTTATAGCTGTGATTCCTGCATTGCAGGTGGTTGGAACTTTTTTATCTTCCATCCAGTTCTACAACTCTAAGAGTCTATGAAATAATAATAAAAATACACCTGGAGGAATGCAAATGGGCAATGATTAACAGTAGTGGAAGTGCAAATAGCAATATCCATTGTGTACTTGCACCACAGCCTGGAGAACTGAAGCTAAGGACATTGTTTTCACAAGAGCAGGAGACATACATTTAACAAGTCATGGACCAAAATGAACCAAGTTTACACAAGGACAGAAAACAACAACTGTGAACCCCTTGTGTATATGCAAGTTCCACCATGCTTGTAATAGTTATGTTTTATTTCTGAGACAATTCAGTATCAGAGGAGGTCTACATAAATATTTTTAACCCCTCGTAGCTGGTAAAATTGCAAGTTGAGAATGATATCAGTGTTCTTATGTATCACAGAGCCAAATGAAACAGTGGGGTTTGCTGGCTATACAATCCTTCCGCTGATAAAACAGGCCATACAAATTATTTAGAAAACTCCCCAGGTAACAAGAAACAGATAACTGAGCAAAAATCATTTCAGATGTGATTGTTCCAATGAGTAGACATTTGCTTACAAATGCAAAACAAATAATTTTGGAAAGGCAGTAATGCGATCAATAAAAAGAACTCTTAAAGCACAATAGCAATTATTACCCAGAAACCACATTATGCTTCCCAGTAATTTTTTTTACACAGAATGACAATGGTATAATATGTGCATATCCCCTGAGTTTTATTATTACGATTTTATGTAGTCCCTTTCTCTTAAACATTGCATTCTTAATGTGTTGATATGGCGCCACTGGAAAAGAATATCTTATACAGTTCTTTAAAGTGAAGTAAGTACATATAAGAGCCATGTGGTACATTTCTTGCAAAATGCATATAGCCTGTCCTTTGTTTCAATTCTTTTAGAAATGCACACTGTCTTTTGCCTCCATCCTTGTCATTGCAAATGAGTGTTTTCTGCTTGATCTCCTTCAAAACTGCTCAGCGGTACTTGTGTGACTTCTAATTCCACTGGGAAGAGTAAACCAAATGCCACATGAGCCATGAGCCATATGTCAAAATGTCGTTGTGCTCTGTTCCAAGGGAATCCCATAATTGTATGGGTGCCACACATGATTGTATTTGTTCAGGTAGTCATAAAATTTGGATGGGGGAAGAAAGCTTATCTCTTGACTGTAAAGCACATAAAATGAGAACGCCTTCAAAAGTGCCACGTTGATCTGGGCATATAAATTCGCTATCGGCTTTTTAACAGCCATGGAAATAATCAAAGTGCCTCTTTGAAATCCTTCCCTTGGTAATGCAATTCCTAATTTAGATGGGTCAGTCTTGCATCACTGGAATGTCACAGTCATGGCTACCAAGGCAGAGCAGTGACAGTGGGTTAAAATGGCAGATCAGGAATGGCGATGGAGAACTGGGTCAGTCTGTTGAAATAGCGCTGCTGTGCTCTTGGACGCTCCTTTCTCCTGATTTCAGTGCTGCTTGTTCTAAAAGAGCTCACTGTTTGAGCTTTCCTTGTTTTCCTCAAGAGATTCTTCAACTATTTTTGTAGACACTTGCCTGTTGTCAGGAATGAGCCAGCTCCAAGCGAATGTTTGCAGCCAGGGAGGCTTTGATGGTAGTCAGGCAGGGGAGAGCTGGCAGCTGCAGAATTCGGCTCTTCTTGACTTTGCCGGGCATGCTGATAAGGCTGTAGCTGAGAGCAGGCTCGAACACAGTCAAAGCTCTCCGGAAGCTCAGATAGGCGTGAATAGACACACAGAGAGTCTTCTCGGAAAAGGAAGAGGAGGAAGATGATCCAATAAGTCCCTGGAGTCGGCGAATGGGAGGGCTGCTAGACAGGAAGCCAAACAAGGTGTGAAAGGAAGTTTAATATATTCTGTAGATACAGGAAGCAGTCTTCAGAAGGGTCATCTTGAATGATAATGCCAGTGGCTGCGATAGAGCTCTCTGGAGTTATCAGGTTGTTTGCAGTAAATCCTCATTTTTAATTAGCTGCGCTTACTGTGTTATCAAGCTGGGAACCTGAGCTCCTGACACTTGTATATTCGTGTTGATTTTGCCAAGGGATCCCATGGAGACCTGTCCTTCAAGTTATCAAACAAGGTTTTCCTTTTCCTGGACAGCCCTTCAAATTCTCATAGAATCATAGAGTTGGAAGGGGTCCTGAGGATCTTCTCATCCAACCCCTCGCAATGCAGGAATATGCGGCTTTCCCATATGGGGATCAAACCTGCAACCTTGGCGAGACTCTGCCTTCTCAGATAGGTGCGCACAATGGCCAGAGTCATGTAAGGAATTCTTAACTGGAAGCACAGAGAACAAAGTCACAAATGAGTCAGCCATGCTCATTGGCTTGCAGATGAAAACCAGTGTTCAGCAACTGGCATCCCATGAGTGAAAACTGGCTGCTCATTAAGTTGCAGCTAATCCCTCGCTTTCCATCCATATCTCTATTTCCTTCTCATCCATTCCTTCTGAGGTTTCTGGGCTATTCAGAAGCAATGGATTTTGTATGCCTGCCTGCCTGCCTGCCTGCCTGCTAGCAACCATTCTGTGTACAATTTCCAGTGTTTCCTGTAATTGCTGAATTGATATGGGAACTTCATTGCCAGAATATAAACCTAATCAGGAAACTTCAGCCATTTTCCTGTAATGCTGATTTATGTAGCCATCTGGTTGGGGGAAAGCTTTACTCTCTTCAACTTACCATAAACAGTAAAACAAACAAACAAACAACCTCCCCTCCTCCCCACAACAACAGCAAATAGAAACAAACATTTAAAAACCTGGCTTATCCAGAAATGTTACACCAGACATATCTACAGAAGCAGGAATTAGGGAAATGGCCTGAATTTGCGAAATACAAATTAACCAGCTAGCCTGAAGTGAAGTTCATTCGTTTCTGAAAATATTAGTAATCCGTTAGCAAAAGATGTCTATCTAGCACACGCAAGGCGACATGTTCTTTGTTGTCAAGTTGAAGCCATCAAATATCAAGCCCAGATCCGCTGATTGAACCATTAGGAGTTGTGGCTGTCTCCAGGGCCGGCCCTACCATTACGGAGAGTGAGCGAGGCAGTCATTTCAGGCTGTGCATGCTAGGGAATGGGCAGCATCAGTGAGATGTCGGGGAAACATGCATCTCTGCTGTGTGTTGGAGACAGCAATGCTTCTACACATCAGCGTAGAAATATGAAGAATATCAGGGTGGGGAAGATGTCATCTTGGCCTGTTAGCCCTACCCTGGAGGTTTCTGATTCTGTGTGGGGGGGAACTATTTGGTATCCATGTGTCATTTCACTTCTACCTGAAGGAGCATCTCCACCCCCATCGTTCTGCCCGGACACTGAAGTACAGTGCTGAGGGCCTTCTGGCGGTTTCCTTGCTGCAAGAAGCCAGGTTACAGGGAACCAGGCAGAGGGTCTTCTCGGTAGTGGCGCCCACCCTGTGGAACGCCCTCCCATCAGATGTCAAAGAGGAAAAACTACCAGACTTTTAGAAGACATCTGAAGGCAGCCCTGTTTAGGGAAGCTTTTAATGTTTGATGCTTTATCCTGTTTTTAATATTCTGTCAGTAGCTGCCCAGAGTGGCTGGGGAGGCCCACCAGATGGGCGGGGTATAAGTAATATTTTTATTTTTATTATTGTTGTTAAACAGGCTTCGGGTCCATGCCTGCCCACAAACTGACCAATGATGGGCTGGCCTGGAAAGCAGGCACCTCCCTGTGAAGGGCTCTCTATTTACTCTGCCTTTGATTCTTTTGCATGACCTTGCTGTGAACAAGGGGCCGTATTCGGGGCACGGCAGGAATTTCCCCACTAGGCAAATTGACTCACGCCTCATGGTTTCACCTTTCGTTGTTGTTTAGTCGTTTAGTCGTGTCCGACTCTTGGACCAGAGCACACCAAGCACTCCTATCTTCCACTGCCTCCCTCAGTTTGGTCAAACTCATGCTGGTAGCTTTGAGAACACCATCCAACCATCTCATCCTCTGTCGTCCCCTTCTCCTTGTGCCCTCCATCTTTCCCAACATTAGGGTCTGTTCCAGGGAGCCTTCTCTTCTCATGCGGTGGCCAAAGTATTGGAGCATCAGCTTCAGGATCTGTCCTTCCAGTGAGCACTTAGGGCTGATTTCCTTCAGAATGGAGAGGTTTGATCTTCTTGCAGTCCATGGGACTCTCAAGAGTCTCCTCCAGCACCATAATTCAAAAGCATCAATTCTTCGGCGATCAGCCTTCTTTATGGTCCAGCTCTCACTTCCATACATTACTACTGGGAAAACCATAGCTTTTACTATTCGGACCTTTTTTGGCAAGGTGATGTCTCTACTTTTTATGGTATGGTTTTACCTACCTCATAGCAATTGTCACAACTTTGGCAGTTTAGGCATTGGGCAAGCCTTAGTCTTGGCTGGAGGGGAGGAACAGGTATCCCGTTAAAGGGATCTGGGAGGAGTTGCTTCTGTCCAAATGCCCAGGCAGGGTCTAGGGCCACAGCATTACTGAAGATAGTGATCCCACAGGGGGTGCTCCTATTTGATTTAAGTCACAGGACCCCTCGCTGATGGTTTGACCCAGGGCTTACTACAGGCAGGTAGGCCGGAAGTCAATGGCGGTATTCAATGCCTATACCTCTGATGTCTGTAATCAATAAAGTTGTGGCCTTGTTTGATCCCAATACATTGTGTTATGTCTGGTTATTATTCTGTGGGTGGGGTCGGTGGATGCTGTGGGGCCTTTGCATGCAAGTGGTGGACACTGAAAAGTTAAACCCTCCTAACTGCTGAATTGCTTGCAAATCTGCTTGCTGAGGGAACTTCCAGTTCTGCTCTCTTACAGCTCAGCAAACAGGGTCACACAACACCTGCTTAGGTTATATGACAATTGAGGTATTCACGTGTCATTTCTGTTACCAAGCAAGTGCTTATAACTTATATCCACTGTCTCTCTGACTGGGTCAAAATTCAAGACCCAGTTATTTGTCACTAGATGGGAGTATGCTGACCAAAATGCATTTCCTTCTTAATGTGTTTTAGGCTGCAATCCTATACATACACTAAGATGGGAGCGTAAACTCACTTCTGCATAGGATTTCACTGTTAAAAAAGTGGTGTAGTGGTTAGAGTGTTAGGCTGGGGTTTAAATCCCCACTCCACTGTGGAGCTCATGGATATCTTTGGACCAGTCACAGTCTCTTAGGCTAACCTACCTCACATGGTTGCTGTGAGGATGGAACTGGGAAGGGAAGGGAAGGGAGGGAGAGAGAGAGAGTGCTATGTCTACCACCTTGTGCTCCTTGGAGGAAAGGTGTGTCACAAGTAGAACAATAAATAAACAAATAGATAAAATCTCTGCTCAGTGCTGTTGGCATGGAACCTCCTTATTACAGCTCTATTACGGATGCAAGTAATTTCTAGCATCATAAAACCTACCGAAGAGTTGGTTCTGCAGTTGATAAGGGAAGTCTGCCAGAAGAAACAGTGATATCTGCTGTAACAATAATGGCTTTTACAATATCCGAAAGATTCCATTATAGTATAGAGTAGATGGCAAAAGACTGTGAATCCAGAGCCACTTGGGTACTGTGCACCAGAATAGCACACTTTTGAAATGAGTCCAGAGGGGCTATTTTTGGTTGCAGCGATGGGGGAGCAACCATTATGCTGCAGAGCAAATACATAAGAGGCTCTCGATACAGAGCTATTAAGGGGGGGGGGGAGCAGTAAACAAAGGAATGTAAAACAAGTAGTCCAATGACAACTGGAGAGCACCACACTGG
Source organism: Podarcis melisellensis (assembly GCF_964234715.1). Taxonomy (NCBI): domain Eukaryota; kingdom Metazoa; phylum Chordata; class Lepidosauria; order Squamata; family Lacertidae; genus Podarcis; species Podarcis melisellensis. Next base: position 84,180,655 of record NC_138531.1, read on the forward strand.
GTAGTTCTGGAGTGTACAATCCTCCAATCTCACTCTCTGGTTTGGTGTCCCTTCCGTATTTTTAGACCACAACTCCCATCCTTCCTGACCATTGGCCATGCTGGGTGAGGATGATGGGAGTCCAACAATATCTAGGGGGTTGCTGCTTCCCCATCACTGTTCTGGATGAATGAGTGGAACACCAAGATGATGTGGATCATGTTACATTCAGTACTGGCTGAAGATCTGTGGAGAGGAACAGGTTAGCTAGCATCTGTTCGTATCCAGTGACCCCAGTCATCCCTTTGCTTGCATTCAGTCAATGCTGAACATAATGTCAAGACAACGTTCTCCCTAGGGACTAGGAAGGAAACGGATGCCTTTTGTAGGGCAAATGGGCAGATTTGCCAATAACACCTACTATATACACCACCTGCGAATTATTCCATTAAACCAAAGTCTAATATAACAGCACGGTCTAGAATTATCAGAGTAGAAATGGATCTCTGTTACTGCCTTCACATCAGTCAGTTTTCTTTAAACACATACAGCTTTGCAAATTGGAACTGTAACGATGGGAGTTGAAGTGCTCCTCTGAAAATTGCAATGCACCCACATAGTCTGGATCAAAATGGCATGGGGCTGTGCAAGAGTAGAACTTTGCTTGCTGTGCCTTTTAACACATGCTCTGCCTGTATTTCAAGTGGCTTAACTACTTGATAAGTGTGACTAAAGTACCTGTGGCTTGAAGACAATTACTACGTAAAGTGTATTACTAAAAAATAAGGAACTGATTTTGATTAAATGAAAATCATTATCTGTCGCACAAATAGCTGGAGAATAAGGCATATTGATTTTCTCCTTATTGGACAGATGGCAGGATAGCTATATCGCTTAGTGCATTTAATAACTCTAAGCCAGTTCTCATGGAAGCCCATGAATGAAGCTCCATGCGGCAAGAGGCCTCTAGGTCACTGTGGCCACTCGCCCTTCCAGTGACTGTTACAGGCATCAGTGGGGAGCCCACTCTCAGGAAGAAGAAGAAGATGATTTTGGATTTGATATCCCGCCTTTCACTCCCCTTCAGGAGTCTCAAAGCGGCTAACATTCTCCTTTCCCTTCCTCCCCCACAACAAACACTCTGTGAGGTGAGTGAGGCTGAGAGACTTCAGAGAAGTGTGACTAGCCCAAGGTCACCCAGCAGTTGCATGTGGAGGAGCGGAGACGCGAACCCGGTTCCCCAGATTGCAAGACTACCGCTCTTAACCACTACACCACACTGGCTCTCTAGGACTGTGTCACTGCCCCCCACTGCTTAGTCAGTTGTTAGGCATGCATGATCTGTCCATTTTCATTTCTCTTAAGTCCAGTTCACGGCATTTCTCCATTTCTGTCTCTGTGTTGTTGCTTTTTTAAAAAAGTTGGGTGACTCTTTGTATGCTTTTTTTTGCATGTATCTCTCCTAATATACACATTTTTAATGCTATTTTGCCTAATGCAATGCACTTTTGAATATTATTTTCATGATGATGCACTTTTGTGTGTGTGCATCTTTTTTTGATATATGCATTTTGGGGTTGGAGAACTGCATTTCAAAGTTCAGAGATCCGTGAATTTTGAAGGATGGCTACATTGCATTTTGGGTATTGGTCCAGGAAGTGCAAACTAGGAGCTTCCCTTTGATGCCTTTCATTTGCTTTCATTTGCTGCCTTTCAGGTTAAGAACAGACCTCCTGAACAGGTTTTCCGGAGGCGGCGCGAAACTGTGATGGCGGCTCTCTTCGATCTTTGAAGAGGGGCTCTGCAGGAAAGGGTCGTTCCGCTACGGCGCAGCGGCGACCCATCAAGAAAAACCACGGGCAGAGTGAGCCCGTGGCCGTGGGACTCAGCGGGCACCTGAAGCGACCCCGAAATCGCAGAAGGGACCCCGTAAGGGGCTCCGGAGTGAAGGAGGGGGAGCGGTGCTGTGAGTGTATCGCTCTTTCTGCGGGAGCGAAGCCGCGCGGCTGTCACAGATGAGCGCCGACCTTTCTTCCTAAAAACATCAGGCTGAAACAACAAACCCGTGAGTAAGGACGTTAAATCCGGGAAAGATTTTACTGAATTTGGCTGAAACCGGGAGACGAGAAAAAGGAAGTCCGCCTTCCGGCACTGCTTTTAAGATCAAAGCAAAGGTCTTGAGAAGCGGAAAGCGCTTGAAAAGGGAAGTGTTAAAGTGGGACTTTAGTGTACTTATAGAACTGGCTTTTAAAGAGAACTACTCGCAAGGAAAAGAGACTCCTAAACGTAAGTTGATTCAATCCTCCTGTTTAGGGCTATGGAGACTTAAATACCAAATCATCGGCTGCCTGGGGGAAACTGTTTAACTGCGGAACTGTTACAAACTTTCGGTTATTTAAGTGATACTTTGGAGCATAAACAAGTTGGAGTGGATATTGTTGCAGACACCGTTTTGAAACTTTGTTTAGGTCCAAAAGAGCTCCGGAGGACTCTTTCTTTTGCTGTTTTGGGACTATTGTGTTTTCAAATTGGAATAACAGGGACTTCAATGGCGGAAAAGTTTCCTTCTTTTTTCTGAGTTTTGGTGGCACTCCCCCTAGAGGACTTTGGGAATATAAAGGCCTGGGAACAGCTTTTATGTTTACCTTCTCTCTCAGGATTGTTTTTAGACTGGATCTGTCTTTCCCATGGGACAACAAATAATTTGACCTTGAACATTGTTTGATATGTAATGAGTGGCACAGGAAAGACAAGAGCAGCTAAAGCCAAGGAGGCTAAAGAAAAGGAAAAAGAAAAAAAGCAGGCACAGCTTGTGCAAACAACTTTGACTCAAGGACGCAGATCATCCGTGCCAACTGTGCTAGTGCCACAAAAGGTAGAAGTCGAAAAGCCTGACAAGTTTGTAGAGGGAGATATGGCTGCAGGAGGATCTGAGGCAGTCTTGAAACAAATTTTGGATCAATTGGCAACCTTAAATCAAAAGGTAGATACTCAATCACTAAAAATTGACCAAGCTACATCCTCGATCCAGAAATTGACAGATCAGGTTTCCCAGCATACACTAGCTATTGAAAAATTGCAAGGTGCAACAGAAGAAAATCGTAAACTTGCAGGGGAAGCCATTCAAATAGCACAGTTAGCGAAAAAAGAGGTAGAGGAAGTCAAAGAAGAAGTCAAGCCTCTGCACAAACAGATAGGGGAACAACAAGCCTATCTCTCTATGGTGGAATTGAAAAATCGTGAGAATAATCTTAGACTGAGGGCAATTCCAGAACTTGAACAAGGGGATTTGATTGGTTTTTTGACAACAGAATTTTCAAAGTTCTGGGACTTAAAAGAAGAAAGTGATTTTAAAATAGTATCGGCTTTCCGACTGGGAAGATTGGTAAGGAAGGACATATCCAGGGACTGTTTGATAATTTTGAGATCAAGGGAAGAGAGAGAGAAAATATTAGGCCTTCATTTTAAAAAATCATTGGAAATACAGGACAAAAGGGTGGAAATTTACCGGGATATTCCGAAACAGCTATTGGACTTGAGAGCCACCTATTCAGAACTGGCAAAATTGTTGAGATATAACGCAATTCCTTATAGGTGGGAGTTTCCACAAGGACTATCATTTACCTACAAACAAAAGAAGGTTAAAATAAGAACATCAGAGGACCTACAAAAGTTCCTGCACGACCACGGAGAAGATCTCCAAAAAGGAGCAACAGCATCTTGGCCTCTACCTCATCCTACACCGCCTGGAGGCGGATTAACGCCTATACCCTCGGGACCAGAGGATAAAGAAGATACACCACTCTAGAATTAACAAAATAGTACAGGATGTCTCTGCAGCTACTCAGTTGGAATATAAATGGCGGAAACTCCCCGGAAAAAAGAAAGAGAATATTTCATATATTGAAGAAAGAACAATTGGACATTATCTGTTTACAAGAAACCCACGTGACTAGGCTCCATAGGAAAGTTTTAATCAACAAAAGATTAGGCCAAGAATTTATTTCATCAGACAAGGTAAAGAAAAGAGGTGTGGTGATATATGCTAAGGAGAACCTGTCACCGAAATTTTTATTTAAGGATGACCAAGGAAGAATCTTGGCAATTGAAATCCAGACACAAGGAGAAAAAATTTTGATATTAGGAATATATGCGCCAAATGATGGGAAATCAGAATTTTTTAAGAAGCTGCATGAGACTTTGCTGGACTACATGGACTATGCCAACATCATAATGCTGGGAGATATGAATGGAGTGGTGTCGACATATATGGATAAGTCTCAAAATCAAAATCTAACAACAGATGGCAGACTGCCTAAAACTTTCTTCGAATTGACTGACAATATGGACCTGATTGATATATGGAGGACAAAGAACCCCCTAGGTAAAGAAGGAACTTTCTTCTCTGAGGCCCACCAGTCATGGACAAGGATCGACCAAATATGGACATCTAGAGGGCTGGCACGTAAGACCAGAAAGGTGGAAATCTGCCCAAAAACATGCTCCGACCACAATGCTTTGAAAGTAGAATTTAGACTTACTCAAACCGGTTCCTTCAGATGGAGAATGAATGACACCTTACTAAGAGACCAAGAGATTGTGAAAAAGGCCCAAAAAACGTTAAAGGACTACTTTGAGATAAATTTGAACACCACAGTAGAAAAAAGAATGATCTGGGACGCTAGCAAAGCAGTCATGAGAGGGTTTCTGATACAACAAAACACAATTAAGAAAAAGCTCTGGAATAACAAGAAGGAGAAAATATTGGAGAAAATACGTCAAGGAGAGAAAAAATTGAGAACCAAACCAAAGTCAAAGGAGGTGCTGAGAGAAATCAAATTCCATCAAGCACAATATTCTAAACTGATAAATCAAGAGATTGAATGGAAAATTAAACAAATGAAGCAAAGATCGTTTGAATCAGCAAATAAATGTGGAAAGCTGCTAGCATGGCAGCTGAAAAAAAGACAAAAGTTAAATACAGTTACAAATCTAGAAATTGAAGGAAGGATGGTTCAGAAACCAGAGGAAATTAGGAAGTGTTTCCACAGATACTTTAAAGAACTTTATGCACAGGGGCCTCAGAAAGAGTTTGAGATAAATCAATTTTTAAAGACAAATGGACTATCAAAAATAACTCAAGATAAAAGATCAATCTTGAACTGTAAAATAACTCCACAGGAAATTGAGGGTGCCATTCAGAATATGCAACTCGGCAAATCTCCAGGCCCGGATGGGCTTACCTCCAAATATTACAAGACCTTGAAGGACTATTTGATACAACCTTTGATGGAGGTATGCAACCAGATTATGGAAGGGAAGAGGGCACCGGAAACGTGGAAAGAAGCATTCATCACATTGATACCTAAGTCAGAATCTGAAAAGACTCAGCTTAAGAACTACCGTCCCATCTCACTCCTGAATGTGGATTACAAAATATTTGCAGACATTTTGGCAAGTAGATTTAAAAAGGTACTAAATGAAGTAATTCACAAGGACCAAGCAGGCTTTCTCCCTGGTAGACATTTGTATGAAAATACTAGGAACATCATTGACATTTTGGAACTTTTGCAAACCAACAGGAATACAAGAGCGGTGTTAATTTTTATTGATGCGGAAAAAGCATTTGACAACATATCTTGGAGGTTTATGAAGAAAAATTTGGAAGGGATGGGAGTGGGACGGGGGTTTGAAAATGGAATAGAAGCAATTTATTCAGAGCAAAAAGCCAAATTAATAGTGAACAATGTGGTGACGGAGGAATTTAAAATTGAAAAAGGGACAAGACAGGGGTGCCCTCTATCCCCTCTTTTATTTATTTCAGTCCTGGAGGTGCTACTGAACATGATTAGGGAGGACCGGTTGGTACAAGGGATAGAGGTCGGAGTGAAACAATATAAACTGAAAGCCTTTGCAGATGACTTAGTCTTGACATTACAAGAGCCAGAACCCAGCACAAAAAGAGTTTTAGAACTTATATCAGAGTTTGGTCGGGTTGCGGGATTTAAGTTGAACAAACAAAAAACTAAGGTTTTGACTAAAAATCTGACATCCGCAGAAATAGAAGGGTTTCAGAGAGAAACAGAATTAAGTGTGGTGAAAAAAGTGAAATACCTAGGGATCTATTTATCCTCCAAAAATCTGAATTTATTTAAAGATAATTATGAAAAATGTTGGTTGGAAATTAAAAAGGACTTGGAAATTTGGTCAAGATTGAAACTTTCCTTGTTGGGTAGAATTGCAGCTATAAAGATGAATGTATTGCCGAAAATGTTATTTTTGTTTCAAACCCTACAGATTGTGGACAGAGTGGAATGTTTTGGAAAATGGCAGAAGGATATATCTAGGTTTGTCTGGCAGGGCAAAAAGCCCCGAATAAAGTTTAAAATTTTAACTGATTCGAAAGAAAGAGGGGGGTTTGCCCTGCCGGACCTGAGGTTATATTATGAATCTGCAGCCTTCTGCTGGTTGAAAGATTGGTTTCTGTTGGAAAACACGGATGTCCTAGATCTGGAAGGATTTGACAATGCTTTTGGTTGGCATGCATATTTATGGTACGACAAGGTTAAAGTTCATAAATTGTTTAAAAACCATATTGTTAGAAAAGCAATTTTTGCAGTCTGGATGAAATACAAAGACTTATTAGAGAGTAAAACCCCGAGGTGGTTATCACCGATGGAGGCTAAGGCTCGAAAAAGACTCAATATGGAGGCCTACTGGCCGAAATATTGGGAAATAATTGAAAAAATTGGAGACAATTGGAGGTTGCAGAGCCTGGAGAAATTAAAAAATAAGGTGCGGGATTGGTTACATTATGCTCAAATTCAAGAGGTTTTTAAAATAGATAAAAAAGTTGGTTTCCAGGTGGAAAAATCGAAATTGGAGACAGAATTGTTAGAACCAAAGACCAAGACATTATCGAGAATGTATAACTTGCTGCTTAAGTGGAATACACAGGATGAGACAGTTAAATCTGCCATGATAAAATGGGCACAGGATGTTGGACATAACATAATGTTTGAAGACTGGGAAAGGTTATGGAACACCAGAATGAAATTTACGGCATGTAGTGCCTTGAAGGAAAACATTATGAAAATGATATACCGGTGGTACATGACCCCAGTCAAGTTAGCTAAGATATATCACCTGTCTGATAACAAATGTTGGAAATGTAAGGAGGCAGAAGGGACATTTTTTCATCTCTGGTGGACCTGCCCAAAAGTGAAGGCCTTCTGGGAAATGATTTATAATGAATTGAAAAAGGTATTTAGGTATACCTTTTCTAAGAAACCGGAGGCCTTCCTGCTGGGTATGGTAGACCAGAAAGTGTCAAAGAAGGATAGAACTTTCTTTATGTATGCTAGCACAGCAGCAAGAATACTCATTGCAAAGAACTGGAAGACTCAAGATTTACCCACGCTGGAGGAATGGCAGACGCAGTTGATGGACTATATGGAACTAGCCGAAATGACTGGCAGAATCCGAGATTTGGAAGAAGAAACAATTGAGGGGGATTGGAAAAAATTTAAAGATTACCTGCAGAAATATTATATGTTGTATGAAGCTTAAGTTTGTGCACGATTAGGAAATGTTATGCTTTAGCAAATAGGATTAAGTAAATGGTAAAATAAGTCATAAAAGAGAAAAGGAGACAATCTGAACTAAAACATTATGTTTATTATAAAGGTGTTAAAATTGAGACACAACATATTGAATTTGAAGACACAAAGATTGGAAGTTACAATAAGGTTTGAAATAAGGTAACAATTTGCTGATATTGTTAATTTAAAGAACGCAGATCTGGAAGGTGTGGGGAAGTCCAAAAGGGATTTAAGGACAGTTGAATCGTTAAGTATTTTCTTTTTTTGGTTAAAAAAAAAAATGTTTCTTGTATTTCTTGTTTCTGTACTGTTTGGAATGTATAAAATTATGAAAAGAAACGCAATAAAAAATTTTTATATATATAAAAAAAAGAACAGACCTCCTGAACAAATTAACCCGAGGAACGAATTAACCCGAGGTATCACTGTATTGGGAAATAATCCATAATGAATTGAAAAAAAAAGTTTTAAAAAACCGAGTCCTTTCTGTTGGGGATAATTCAGACTGAAATTCCCAGGTGTCAAAAAAGGTTATTTATGTATGCCACTACTGCGCCCCATGTTTTGTTAGCCCCAAAATGGAAAATGAGTGTGGTCCCAAGGTGGCAGAATATGTTCAGCTTGCAGATAATAATAATAATAATAATTTATTTATACCCCGCCCATCTGGCTGGGCCTCCCCAGCCACTCTGGGCAGCTTCCATAAAAACCAAAAATACAGTAAAATGTCACACGTTAAAAACTTCCCTGAACAGGGCTGCCTTAAGATGTCTTCTGAATGTCAGGTAGTTCTTTATCGCTTTGACATCTGCTGGAAGGGCGTTCCACAGGGTGGGTACCACTACCGAGAAGGCCCTCTGCCTGGTTCCCTGTAGCTTTGCTTCTCGCAATGAGGGAACCACCAGAAGGCCCTCGGCGCTGGACCTCAGCGTCCGGGCAGAATATAGAATAAGAGACCAAGAAGAACATATGTTTAAAGGAGATTGGAAAACATTTATTGAATATATGGGAAAAATTTTGTACACTTGAAAACGTTGGCAGCATTAAGATAGATTCAAGAGTGTAAATAAGTTTTGATGGATGTAATAATGGAATATTGAAAAGTTTCGTTTTTGAAAAATGCAAATTTTTCAGAGATGAAATCTTTGGAGGAGTTGGCATTTATAAGTGTTCCACATTTCACAAGCATACAGTAAGGTAAGTTCTCAAGGACCTATTTTTGATTCCAGAAGAATGATCTTCACTCATTAGATCCACCCCTCCCCCATACACAGAATCTCAAAATTGGGTGTTTAAAGCATAGAAAACTCCAGATATAATTGCAAATAGTCCAATAATATCTCAGGCTACAAAGGATCAAACCAGTGACCTATTTCCAAAGGCAGTTTCAGAAACGCATCAACCCTCCCTGGAAACCTAATTTCTTAATTACACAGAACGATAAATCTCTTTTTCAGTGCCTTCAAAATTATACCCCCTGGGCCCAGTCCTTCACACTTCCAGAGCACCGTTGTAACTTTAAATACATGCAAAGTATTGCCAGGCTGAATGGAGGCCTTAGCAAGGGTATAGTTAACTTTGTGGCTTGGGGTAAAGTTTCAGAAATTGCCTACACAACTTAGCAGATGGGCAGTGTAATGTGCCATGTGCTTCACTGAAGCAAGTCGGGTTGGTGTGAGCAAAAGGCTTTGGGGATCAGGTTGAAACTTGGATTTTGAGACAGCTTTGAGAGCAAAGAACCTCACCAGTTTATTAGTCGTTTTTATTTATTAACTTTCTATACTGCCCTTCATCCGAGGACCACAAGGTGGTTTATAACACAAAAATACATACCATAGTGACAAATGGAAACAATACCCACCCACCCAAGTTTAAAAGGGCATAGATTAGCCAAAGGCCTGGGAGGAGATGAATGTTTTTGCCTGGTGCCTAAAATATGTAACGAAGGAGCCAGGGAAGCCTCCTTGTTTGAGCTGAATGTTTTTATGAAAAGTGACACCTATTAAGTTTGCCACTGCGAAACCATTTTTATGAAAAAAGAGGAAAACGCTAATCCAACCCACCTACCCAAAACTAGACTTAATGGATTCAGATTGCTCAAGTTTGTTTGTTGAAATAGCCCACAAGCCAACCTAAGGGAGCTTCATGTCTCGGGGCTGAGAAGGCGAAAGGGATTGCTGAAAAGCTGAGTGGCATAACCCAAACTTCTTTAAGTTATTCCAGCAAATCGTAGAATTGTAGAGCTGGTGTTTGTCGGGTTGATGGCCCTGTTAAATTGGCCCATTAAATTAATCCTGTTAAAGCCAAATCCCGTTGAGCCAAAAAGGTTTCTCAGATGTAGAATACCCATTTGAAGGTGACTTGAAACTACAGCTAATCCTGAATGTGGCATCTAGGCTGGTGACTGGGAGTGGCCGCCAGGACCGTATAACACCAGTCTTAAAGGATATTCACTGGCTCCCAGAATGTTTCCGAGCACAATTCAAGTGTTGGTAAAAGTAAAGGTAAAGGGACCCCTGACCATTAGGTCCAGTCGTAGCCGACTCTGGGGTTGCGGCACTCATCTTGCTTTATTGGCCAAGGGAGCCGGCGTACAGCTTCCGGGTACCTATTTATCTACTTGCACTCTGATGTGCTTTTAAACTGCTAGGTTGGCAGGAGCAGGGAGCGACGGGAGCTCACCCTGATGCGGGGATTCGAACCGCCTACCTTCTGATTGGCAAGTCCTAGGCTCTGTGGTTTAACCCATAGCGCCACCCGCGTTGTGTTGGTGCTGACCTTTAAAGCCCTAAACGGCCTCGGCCCAGTATACCTGAAGGAGCGTCTCCACCCCCATCGTTCAGCTCGGACACTGAGATCCAGCTCTGAGGGTCTTCTGCTGGTTCCCTCACTGTGAGAAGTGAAGTTACAGGGAACCAGGCAGTGGGCCTTCTCGGTAGCGGTGCCTGCCCTGTGGAACGCCCTCCTTTCAGATGTCAAGGAAATAAACAACTACACAACTTTCTAAAGACATCTGAAGGCAGCCCTGTATTAGGAAGTTTTAAATGTTTGATGTTTTATTGCATTTTTGTATGTGTTGGAAGCCACCCAGAGTGGCTGGGGAAACCTTGTCAGATATAATCAATCAATCAATCAATCAATCAATCAATCAATCAATCAATATACAGTGTTGGGATTCCAGAGTGTACCTCTTGATGTAGCATGGGGTAGTGTGGGAAGATATTATTGAGTGCCTCTCATTTTAAAAATTCTCTGGCTGCATGCAGAGGTTAGCCAAACCTTTCTTCTGGCATATTCCCTAGATGGCTATTCAGAAGTATGAAAATGCCACCTGCAGTCTGTAGTAAGATAGTTCAAAAATTAGACCTTATCGCTGTGTCTTTTCTTTACATGCTACTGGAGCACAGATAAACTCCCCACCCCCCACTCCCTAATGACTTTGAGGTTTTCCTCAAGTCTTAGAGACAGACATATCTCTTGACAGAACATCAGGAGAGATGAAGATCAGGATCTGCTATCATTAGCTTGATGGCTATGAGAATATTATTTTGTGGGTATGTGAAAGGCTTATTTTGCATGCAAACCTAAGGTCTATCTCATCACCGTATTTATACTGAGGGAGGATTACAACTCAATTTGTCATATTTCCCCTCAGGCTTGGTAGTCAATTTGTATTTCTCAAACTTAAGTCATTTCCCCTTTCCAACCCCCACCCCATTGATATTTAAATAGGGCTTATTTTGCTGCTGCTAAATTTGTTGAGTGTGCCTGGGTGTGGAGAATCTTGCCCCAGGAACATCAACTCCATAACTCCAGGTCTGCTGCTTCAATCCTATTTTTGCAGAGTTCTTAGGAGGGGGAGCATCTTAAACCTCACATTTCATTGAAAACATGCTTTATGCAGTTTATTATGCACTATCCTCATCAGCTCAGAGTAGATAAAAGCATGTATAAAAGAGAGAAAGGGGATAAATCTTAGGCCACGTTCAGATAGCACTTTGTTCCATTTTCCTGATGTTTCCTTACCTGATAATTTACACATTTTATGCGATCTTTTGCAAGACATAAAAACCAATTCTGGAAAGCTAGCAGAATATTGGGGGGGGGGGAGTTAGTGCTTGTTTTCATGTTAATTGCCTTCAGAAATAAAGAAAAATCTATTTCCCACCCTGTTAACTTGGAAAACCCTGGGAGTTTTGGGCTCATGGGGATTGCTTCTCCTTAGGGACGTGTTTGGATTCCATTTTACTTTTAAGCAAACTGGACCGATACACAGAATGCTGCAGAAATGGTATGGGTGTGTGAATCCTTTCATCTCTGATTCTCCCAAGTACTGCAACCAGTACTGCAGTAAGGAACATTAGAAACCAAGACAGGAACACTAGCATCCCAGGCGTGAAAACTATCACAATATTCCCCACATCTGAGTGCACACCCTTAATTATTGCAGCCACCTCTCACCTAACCAGGACGGGACTGGGGGCAATCCATCGCTCGCAAGCTTCTCGTTGCACAGTGCTTACAGAACAGACTGCCGTTGCTTGCACTTCTTCAACCCACAAATAATCCAAGAGGGCTGTGATTGATTTAAGGCTCTGTGATGAATGAGTCTGAGAATTCTCAGATTAGCAGACGGGGTGGCAGGCGCACTGCTCCAGTTAGAAGAAGTCTGTCCAGATTGCCAAGAAAAATAGGCAGAACGTTTTGTATGTGGCGAGCAACAAAATGCTCAAAATTACTTCTGTGACTTAAGCTGCGCCTGCACCCAATTCACTCACAGTGGTGGTGAGGTGGTAAATTTTTGAAGCGCCAGAGCTCATAAGGGCAGCCTCCAAGGACAGCCTGGAAAGACAGGCAGATAGATAGATAGAATATACAGCACCCCAAGATTTGAACACTCCATTTATATAATAATAATAATAATAATAATAATAATAATAATAATAATAATAATTTATTTATACCCCGCCCATCTGGCTGAGTTCCCCCAGAAACTCTGGGAGGCTCCCAATCGAGTGTTAAAAACTACACAACATTAAATACTAAAAACTTCCCTAAACAGGGCTGCCTTCAGAAGTCTTGGGGTCAGCTGGAAGTCATAGAAAATGTGAGCAGGGAGAGGGTGGTCTATTGGTTAGAACATTAGAATTTGGCTTGTGGCATGTTTCCATCACTGCAATCCTGTACATAGCTACCTGGGAATAAGCTCCCCTGAACTCAGGGTTGCTTATTTCTTTTTTTAAAAATAATTTTTATTAACCGACCAATCAGATCAAATCAAATCACATCACATAAATTCCGAATTACAAAGCCGAATTTTAATTTTTTGTTGAGGGGACCCATATTTCAAGTTCCGAAGGGGGATTCCGATCATCTTCTTGCTACTGCGTTAATATCCAAATCAGTCCAAATAAAGTTCATAATTCTATCCAGTCTTATCTTGCTTTTTCCACATCTCATCTTGTTCGTATATATTTTTTTATTTTTTTCTTTATGATCTCTTCTGATAATCTCCTTAAGCAGATAAACACCAATTATAATCCTGTGTGAATTTTTCCGTTCGTCCAATCCTCATATCGAGATGGTTTCCATATATCATCGCTTCATAAATAACATCACTCTTTCCATCATTTATCTCGCAATCTGTCGTTCTTAAGTCCCTCTGAGGAGTCTCCCACACAATATAAAAGCAGCTCTATTCCTCCTCCCAGACTCAAGTCCTCTGACAGAGCTTGCCAACATGGCGACGGTATTTTTAACTGCGTCATTCCAAAGCTCTTATACTTTTCACGATCTTCTTAAAACATGCTTTGGTTAGAAAATTTATTTCCACACAGTCATTAAAACAACATTTCTGACTTAAGTCATTAAAACAACATTTCTGACTTGTGAGGGGGGGATTCTTGTTTAATCACATAGAGGAAAGAAAGGAAAGTTTCCCCCCTCCCCCATCCAGTTCCTTTGCCATACCGAGTCTTGGCGTATCTTCTCATGATTTATTCTTGTTCCTCCGACTCGTCTTGTTTATCAGAAATCTCTTCAGTTAGCAGTCTTTACTCCCCCTCCTTCCTTGAAATATGTCCATTCGCTTCCTCCTAATTGTTTCTTTTGAAGTTCTTGCAGCTAGGGGCGCGGATCAGAGACAGCGTCCAGGAGCGCCGAGATCCACAGGAGGGCATTCTGCCTAGTACCCCCTTCCCCACAAATTCGGGGGTGGTATAGGGCACAGCAGGCAAGGGCAGCCCCCCCCCCCAACCTTGGGGGGGGTATGGAGGCTATTTACTCCCATCACAGCCTCCTAATTACCTCGTGTGGGCCGGAGAGATGTTATGGTCAGCCATCTTCTGATGCGCCCCTAGTGGCCAGGGTTGCTTATTTCTGACTGTAGAGGTTCAACTTGCAAATACATTGAGCTTCACACAAAAAATCTTCAGCCAGCTGAAGTGCCACCTTTGGCTTTTACTTCAAAATGCAAACAAATGTGCAAAGAAGTTTTATGATTTAGATTGCTAACATGAAGTAGGAAGCCCCTTAAAGAAAAGGAAAGGGGTACCCATCCTCTGCTTCAGAGGTTTTCAACTTTTTGGGGTCCACAGCTCCCTTGACCAACTACGTTCTTTTTGTGACACCCCTGTGGGGCTCAGGAGCCCAGTTATGTCACCCCTTGCCTGCAGAGCTGGCAGCCTTTCACTCTTTTTCGAACACCCTCTTTTGTGGAGTGCTCTCTCAGCCTCCTTTCCTTAGGAGTCCTCTGAGCAGCCGCAGCTGCTGCCCCTGGTCTTTGAGCTGCCCCCTGCTACCCCAAAGAGAGGTGCCTCCTCACACTGCCCCACAGGGGCCAGGGACCTGTCTGTCCATTCCCAACAGCAAGGGTTGGTGGACTGGCTGGCTGGGCTCAGTTTAAAAGTTCACAGCATATACAGAAGAGGACGGAAATCAAATGTATGGTAATACTGTTAGTGATGCAGAAATAAAAGAGCTTGTCAAAGACATTTCATTCTAAAAGTAATACTGAAAAATGCAAGATATTAGCTGTTTCCCCGATACAGTTTTACCAGCCTTATGCTAAACATATTGGCATGGTTATACCTCCTGCTGAGCTCAGTGGGACTCACCTCCTTGCATTAGGCTTGCAGCCTTCCTTAATTACATTTCCTACCAATAGGTGGCACTAATAATTTCTGCATTAACTGCACAGCATTGCAGTTCCCAGTAGGACCGTTCTCCTTTTCTGTCTGGTTCATGCTTCAGTTTGATACCATTTTCACTCAAATGGATTCCTGTATAAAAGGGCCCCGCACGAAGATGAAATATATCACATATAGATTTCCTCCAGAGAGATACATCAGTGAATAAGTAATTTCCAGGCTCTGCACTGATAAAGTCTAACAAAATAATAGCTTTTAAATGAATGGATGCCTGCTGAATACAAAAGCCAAGCTACGGTTTGTTTGAAAAGCTGGAAAGGGAGGATAAAGGGAAAACATGAAATGGAAAACATGGCACAAAGTTAATGAGATCCTTCTAATTTGACAGGGGGATAAAAGACCTTCAGGTACCCTCCAGATGCATTGGACCACAGCTCCCATCATCCCTTTCTAGCATGGCCAATGGTCAAGAATGATGGGAGTTGTAGTCTAACAAAGAGATGGAGGGTGTATTATCTACCATACCCAAAGCATCAGGGTGGCGAAGGTTGTTCACTCTAGATCAGGGTTTCCCAAACCCAGGTCTCCAGCTGTTTTTGGACTACAGTTCCCATCATCCCCGACCACTGGTCTGCTAGGTAGGGATGATGGGGGTTGTAGTCCCAAAACAGCTGGAGACCCAAGTTTGAGAAGCCCTGATCTAGATCATCCACACAAGATCTCTTCTAAGTAGGTTCAGTACTTGAGTGGTAATTATTGCTTTTTCTATATGCAGAATCCTAAACTCTAGGGATAGAACAAAGCAAGCCTACCTTGCGGCGAGACAAAAGGGAAGTGAACTGGCAGAGGAACCACAAAATGGCGTGCTGCCATTTTGCTGCAGGCAGGAAGGTGGCCACAGGCAGTGAGGCAGCACAGCTGAGACGCTATAGTCATAGTTAAATTGTGGAATTTGCTCCCATGTGATGGCCACCAACTTGGACGGCTTTATGAAAGAGGATTAGGAACATCCATGGATGATGAGCCTTTCAGTGGCTACTAACCTTGATGGCTACCTTCACTGTCTGATGTAGGATGCTTCTGAATGCCATTTGCTGGAAACCACAGGTCCTGCTTGCAGATTTCCAACAGGCATCTGGTTGGCCACTGTGAGAATAGGTTGCTTGACTAGATGCTCCATTTAACAGGAACATTCAAAGCAGACAAGGTCAAAATATATAGAGAACAGTTTCCACATTAATTTAAAATATCAAAACCCAATGCAGTAGAAGCACTTACATAAACAAACCTGGATCATTATCTCTGCATCTGATGTATATATATTCTCAAAGGACTACTCGCGCCACCAATATATCTGAACGTTGTTCTGAAGTCACCATATATTTTATAATCCCTGCATAAAATTTGTTTTATGAGGAAATGTTCCATCCTTTTAAAACTGGTTGTCTTTGATCTTAACTTAGCACAAGATTAATTGAACAAATCTCTCTCTGCAGTGGAAATTATTTTTCCAACACGATGCCCAGTCTTGCTTTATGAGAACTATTACTTGGGATACCCAGAGATGATCTTTTTATCGGCCAGGGCTTTCTGAGACGGGGGATGTGGACCCCTATCTTATGCCTCATTGTTTTCAATTGGGCCAACTAGTTAAGCTTATCTAAATAATGTAGAAAGTGATCTTCCTGCTTCCAAGACAGCAGACAGCTCACATAGAATGTAACAAAACATTATATAATTTATCATAAAAGGGAAGCAAAATGCTGGGGTCAATATTAATAAATGAAGGTTGCTCACCCATGCTGCTGGAGGCTAGATCTGGTCTACATGTGAAACAGAAGAAAGCAGAATTTTGAAGGAGTTTTCAGTTTGCAGGACTGCCTAGTCAATAAAAAATGGAACTGCAGGGGCTTCTAACAGTTAGCATCCAGAAAACAGAACAAGATCACAGGTCCCACAGTCACAGCTTTCCCTAGGGTGATATGTATTGCATTCCTCTTTAAATTATCATATGTTTTTCCTGCCTAAATCTACATATAAATTATAGCAAAACCTGTTTAGTTTCCTTTGTCTTCATTTCTCTCTCTCTCTCTTGGCAACCTTTAAGTGGCAAATTGGGTCCTCCTCACAAAGGGCACCTGTTGCTGTGAGAACATCAGGACTGACCTCATTGTTGTGTGGGTGGGAGCGATTGGATAGCCACAACAACCTGATTGGTGGTCCCTTGGTTGCTGGGCAGATCTGACCAATGGGATTTTTTGTGTATTAACTGAGGGACCTATTTATACCCATGCATGTGACCCAGAGCTTTCTCTTTCGGCGCGTGCATTCAGAACACCCACCCACCTCTGCCTACTTTTAGGGCTTTGCGCTTGACCTTGCTATGCCGTCGTGGGTTGTCTGCTTTTGGGGCAGGGGCCCAGTAGGAATTTTCCCATTCAGCTGATTGGCTGGTGCCACTTGGGTTTTGCCTGCTGCGTAGTAAATCGTCACAACTTTGTCAGGTTCAGCGGTTAGGCATTGGTTCAAGTTGGTCGGGGGGGGGGGTTGGAGCACCTGTCCCCTCCAATGCACAAAGGTATTCTGTTAAAGGGGAATCCAGGGATTCACCATGCTTTTGTCGACCCCTTTCAGGGGGGTAGGACCACGCAAGAGTCCCTGGGAGCATTTTGGGGTGAGCTTGAGTCACGTGACCGTACCAATGCTCCCTCAGTACGACAATATGGTGGGGCCCAGTAGTCAGTACTGCCTTGCTGAGGTCAGGTGCAGCTAGTCAGGAACCAATGCCTAAACAAACCACTCCCTATCTGTAATAAATAAAGTTGTGGCCAAAATTAAGCCAATAACCTGAAACTAAATTCCATGTCAATTGTGTCTTTATTATTGGGAAGCTCCTAGGGATCTTAACACGCAATTTTCAGTGCTAGAACACTGAGGTGGCAGATTATTGTTATTATTATTTTTATTTGTTAATTCTATTCATATCCCACTCTTCCTACAAAAGGAGCCCAGGGCAACATTTTGCTAGTAAGTTGCCACCATTGTGGGTTTCTATTCCATTGCTCCTCCAAGGAATTTAGGTTACTTTGCAGCAGTTTTCTGTTTTAAAAAAGATTTGGCCTTAAATGTAAACTGAATCAAATTGCATCCCCTACCACAGCCTGTCTCATCTTACTCCCTCATTAACCGATCTCACAAACTTCCATGAAGCTCTTCTCTGCCTCTGTCCTCCATCCCTTCTCCCTCTGTGGCTTATAAAGCAAAAACAACTTCTCCCAGCCCATGCCTTTGTTTCAAAATTATGCAGGATGTGGAGAAAGTGAAGAGAGAGAAAATGTCCCTGTCAGGAGTGCATGCAGGAGCCAGGCCCTGTGACCAGTAGGGCTTCGCAGGACTGGGGCCTTCCTAAGTTTGTTCTGGAGAGGCAAAGCATGGCCACACAGGTGAGGTCACTCACTGCACCTGGTGGCAAGAGGAGGGAAGGGCTATAAGGTCAGCATTTCCCTTTGGCTCTTTGCCACAGCAACACACTTCCTGCCTTGCTGCGCTTGGCTTCTTGACTCCTTGCTTCCTGATCCTTGGACCTCAGCTTCCTGACTCCCTGCTTCTTGCTCCTTGGACCATTGACTTCGTGACTCCTTGCTTCCTGACCCTCAGACCCCTGACTTCTGGAATCTCATTCCTGCTGAATGTTGGGGTGCTGTCCTGCTTGCAGTCTATGCAGCAGCTAGACTGGTGACTGGGAGTGGCTGCCGAGACCATATAACACTGGTCCTGAAAGACCCACATTGGCTCCCAGTACGTTTCTGAGCACAATGTGTTGGTGCTGACCTTTAAAGCCCTAAACGGCCTTGGCCCAGTATACCTGACGGAGCGTCTCCACCCCCATCATTCAGCCCAGACACTGAGGTCCAGCTCAGAGGGACTTCTGGAGGTTCCCTCATTGTGAGAAGTGAGGTTACAGGGAACCAGGCAGAGGGCCTTCTCAGTAGTGGCGCCTGCCCTGTGGAACATCCTCCCATCAGATGTCAAGGAAATAAACAACTACCTGATTTTTAGAAGACATCTGAAGGAAGCCCTGTTTAGGGAAGCTTTTAATGTTTGATGTTTTATCGTGTTTTTAATATTCTGTTAGTAGCTGCCCAGAGTGGCTGGTGAGGCCCATATTTTTATTTTTATTTTTTCCATAGGCATCTGGTTGGTCACTGTGAGAACAGGATGCTGGACTTGGTGGGCCATTGATCTGATCCTGCACCTTCATCTTATGTTCTCCCTGCCCCAACCTCCAACTGTATATCTGGACTTGATTTCAAACAAGTAGCATGGAAGAGGAGCCTATTGCTGGGCTGGGTATGAAGGAACTAGATTTGTATGATGTGCTGTCGTTTGATGTAGTTGTATCTTTGAATCAGTCCTCCATCTGTATTTAACTTAGCTGGGTACTTGTTTTCAAACCGAGATGCAGGGAACTTGCGTAGAAATTCTCCCACCCTCCTTCCACTGGCCTGAAGACTGAGAAACAGGGAATAATAAGTATTAGAGAAAACAATTTCCCCTAGAAGTCCAAATCCATTTTCCCTACCTAGGCTCATCCTCTGGCAGAATGAAGACGTATCTGAAAGGTTTAGAGTGTAGGATGTTCCATTGTGGCATGCTAGATACAACTGCAGAAATATAACTGAAGGCACAGAGGAGGAAGAGAAAAGATGCCTTTTTTCATGGCGCGCTAACTCTTATTGACAACTTTATATACCAAGTTGACAGTCCGCTTATATACAGTATCCCACACCTTCAGTCCTTCTCCTCCTAACACCTCCTTTTGAGTTTTAAAAAACAGGATTTGAAAAGCATATAAAATGTGACAGAGAAGGACTCCTATTCTCCTTTTTGATTTTAGAAAGGAACAGGATTATAGCACTAACACAGAGTTAGTCAGCATCAAGCATGGCTCATCCATTAGGCTAGGTGAAGACAAATTTCCTTCATGTGGTGGATCCACCCCCATTGACATTTCTATTCCACCTTGAGGAGCAGATGTGTGGAACTGTTGTGTGTCACATGACTGTTTACATTCCAGCACAGCTTGCTGGGAACTTCCATTGTGAACACCTTTTGCTTTTGCTGTTCTCTCTTAGAAGACAAGAGAGAGAGATGACATGTTTCTTTGTCTTGATTTATGATTAATAAATCTGTAGTTATAGTATGCTTCCACAAGTCTTACGCCTATTCTGTGTGCACAGTTCACTGTGCTGATAGTGTGCCCTGGCTTGGAAGCCGGGGTCACTGATTTACGTCAGGCAGAGGTGATGGTCTATGCAGCAGGATGGCTGGAAGGAGACAGCCCAGCCTGGGCTAGCCAGTTGGCTTCCCGGCCCTCTGCATGCCGAACCCCCCCCCCAACGTAGTGCTGCCAGCCCAGCCTGGGCTATGCCCGTGCCACCAACGAAGTTCCATTGTCCTCGCCTCTGCTTCTGCATCTTGGTGGCAGTGTGGGAACAGCTGCACATCAGCAAAACGTCTCTCTGCCAACACTTGTTGACATGGTGCCCTCCAGATGTTCTGAACTACAACTTCCATCATCACCATTGGCCCACCTGTAAAAATGCACACAGGTTTACAGCACAATCCTACACACCAGAAGTAATTCCCTTTGGGTCTGAGTCGCATGGAGAGAGATATAGGTAAGCTTTATTTTCCCACTTCTCTGTGTGCTTGATAAAGCTAGAAGATAGATTTACTGAAGGCTTTGACCACTCGTGATGCATGAGTCAGCCCTCTCTGAGCAAAGGCCAAGACTGGGAGATATTTAACTATTTTCTGGACTGCAGAAATGTTAGGTATGCACTGAGTGATATTATCAGAAAGGGAGCTTCCCACAGATATAGGCATGTTTGCTCATTCACCCATCTTTTCTTGCTTGTGCTGGACATAGAGAGAGGCAGAGGAACTATGTGGGGATCTTAAAGTCCCTTCCCTTAAACACTGGAATCTCTCCTGAGTATCCTCTCTGGCTTTGGACCTTCCCTTACTATTATTACTGTCAGGAGCTCAGCCTACACTTGAGTAGGACCCTGACAGAGACACATGCCTGACTGGTATGTTCTCTCCCTTCTGGTTGATCGTTCGGGAGCTTCAAAAGCTTTCTTCAGACCAAACATCACAGCGACCGATGCCAACAGACATCGGCACACTTGGGGATCCACAGAATCTTCGCAGCTTTGCGTAACAGACCTCAGCAACTCAGCAGTTTGGCTAATCTACTTTATTTACATATAAACACACACGAAGCACTGCAGCATGGCTCCCTCTCTCTCTAGCATCAGACAGCAAAGAGAAAAATAACAAAGGACAATAGCCCCACTTCATGGAACACAGTAACACAAACATCCTGTCTCTGTCACTTCCCACTCTGTGGAGTCAAAACATATACCGTCATGTGATAGACAACAATCCCATGACTGCAATCATGGAGCAGGAATTCTAACAACTACAGCAGCCTTGTTATCCTCCTCTGCATCTGGTCACCCTAATTTCATCCCTCCAATTCCTAGGCATGAGTTATATTTTCAGCCTCTGGAATCAGACACCTGTGGCCACGAGAAAAGAAGTTGCAAGTCACTAGAGGTGAGGGAGAGGAGAAGCGGGGGGGGGGAGGGAGGAAATCAATGAATGCTGCTCTGAAGCAGACGGTACAATGTCAGTGAATGTAGAGGAGTTATCCAAGGACAGATGTGTCATGCCTCCACTCGTTTATATCAGCGAAGAGTGCTCAGCACCCACAGCCCATTTTCTGGGTCCTTGAGGAAAATAGCAGCTAGAAAAAGGATCACGTCTGATGCAGGAATGGGCAACCTTTCCCAGCTAAGGGCCACACTCCCTTCTTTGCAATGTTGTAGGGGCCATGTGCCATGATGGGAAGAGCCATAGTATAACAAGCTAATTTCTACACACACACAAGAGAAGGAAGGAGGGAGGGAGACCCCCCTCTCTATCCTCCATCAGGTAAGCAAGAGTCATTATCAGAGTTCAAGGATATATTCCAGGCAGGCAAAAATTCTCAAGGAGGAATAAAGCCCAACACAAGAGACCCAGCTTCTGGGGAAGCTTATGCACACAGGAGCATAATATATAGATGCCAGGGTTGGGGAAAACCATGTGCTGTCAGGGTCATCACCCCACTTCTCCTGGATCATGTAGAGCAGTGTTTCCCAACCTTGTGCCTCCAGCTGTTTTTGGCCTACAATTCCCATCATCCCTTGCCACTGGTCTTGCTAGTCAGGGATGATGGGAGTTGTAGGCCAAAAACATCTGGAGGCACAAGGTTGGGAAACACTGATGTAGAGCACTCTTCCTTGATATCAAATGTCAAGAGGCCTTTTGCTTCCTTCTATATTGGGGCTGCCTTGTGCAGCACACAAATCTCATTTGTTTCCTATTTATCCAAATGGGATAATCTAATACATTCCCTGGAGGCTAAATTAGTGCTGCATTGTGGTATGTATGTGTATATATATATATATGTGTGTGTGTGTGTGTGTGTATATATATATATACCAGCACTTCTGCTTGTTCTTCAGTGTGATGGTAACTAATTAAAGACACTTTGACCAGATTAATAAATAACTAAAGAGAGAGATGTGATAGTTCTGCTTACATTACCAGCCATTTCAAGCAAGAGGACAAATCCTGTTCTCTCCTTGCCAGGGTTGGCTCAGCGAAGAATGCAGTTTGTTTTATAATTCATGAATTGTAAGAAGGCATCACTGAGTTTCTTTCCATATCTCGCTTGACTCTGGAATATTGCAAGAGAACAGCATTTCTATGCCCTCAAACACAGGCAGCTGCAGCCTTAGCCAATCTGAGTTCCCCTCGTTGTGTTACCTTGTTGCAGAAGCTCAGGACTATGGGTGACACAGGTGCAAAAGCAGTGTGAATTTGCAGCATGCCAGGATAGGGATAGGTGGATCCCTACTAATAGGAAGGAAGACAGCTTTTTTCAAGCAGCTGATTTTGTGTGGCATGAGGAGGCAGCAAGTGGACAGTAATTTATGATTATGGTATTTTCCCCCCCATCAGGGAGATGTGTTTGTGGGATTTTCTGCCTCAAGGCACCAAAATAACATGACTAGCCTCAGGTACTATTTGACATGTAATGCAAGGTGAGGGTGGCATGGGGACACATTAGCTGCTCTGCCTCTGGCAGTCAAAAGTCTTGAACTGGCTTTGAGGGAGGCTTAGGATAGTGACATACAATCAGGCCTAAATTCAGTCCAGAATGGCATTGATACGTACTTGAGGCTTGACTTGCAGTTAAGGTTTGTGCAAATTTGAGAACTTCAGGTTTTTCTCAGTTTCTTCCCCCTTCCTATGTTCAGGTCTCTGCATTTTCACATCACTTGTCATTTTTAAAAAAGATATCATGAAAATTCATCAATGTTCTGGTGTGAATTTCTCGCAGCGTACACATTTTTTTTGCAAACCGATTTCCTTGAATATAATGCATTTCTGTACATTCCTATCGCTCATAAATATACCCCTTAATGCACATTTTGCATTAATGTATATGCATTTTTGCACACCTTACAAAAGTTTCAAAGTTCAGAGGAGTGCAAAATTCAAAGGATGGCTGTGTTATGGTTTGCGTATGGTTTCAGAAAGGGAAAATTATGTAGTTTTACCTTTCAGTGCATTGGGGAATCAAATTTGTTCCTTATCCCTACTTGTAGCACACATGGGGGGGGGGAGATTTGCCCAACTTCTCTCTAGATGTGATAAACTAGAGGAAGGTTGTCTCCTCTTTGGGCTGAAGAAGGCCTGTAAGGTTGCTTTGCGCTTTACGGGGAGCTCCTTGGTGGAAAGGCGTAGGTGTCTTTTTTACACAACCCACAACCAATTCATAATAAAAGGAGCTTCACCATAGACATCCATCAGGCATGAGTTACACCTTTAGTCCCTTGGTCCTCTGTACCAGCTCCATAAAAACCATTGGCATGATTCACTGCTGAATAACTCCTCTGACAGTCAACGAAGGCCTTTGGGAGGAGAAAGTAAACAGGTCTAAAATATTGTAGGTGTTTCTCTCTCATTTAGTCAGTTGCTTCTCCTCCTTCAGCTTACTTGCTTTTATCTGCTTGAGGGAAAGGCATCTTTGCCACCCAAGGACCCCAAACCCTGGCATTATTTTTTCATGAGGTCCACAGCTCCACCTTTGGATAATAAAAATGTAGCACTTTCTGAAGAAATGTGGCTTTCATTACAGGGCTCTGAGGAGACTTGAGTAAATAAAAAGGAGGCCAAAGTGCTACAGTGAAGTAAGGTGGTGGTGTTTTGTTTGCTGGGCACGTATAAGAAATATAACTGTGGAAACAGCACAATGGGAAGAAAGGCATCAAATGAAGATGACAGAGGTGACCCCAGCTACTGCCTTCTCAGAGGACATCTCATCCTCCAGGAGGTAGTGATGGCCATCAACTTGGGTGGCATTAAGAGAGTGTTAGGCAAATTCATGGAGGATAAGGCCATCAGTGGTTACCAGGGTATGTTCTCCCTCTACTGCTGGAGGCGGTATGCTTCGGAGAAATCATCATCATCTTCCATCTGATTGGTTTGCCACAACAACTTTGAGTAGGATTCAATAGACTGTAAAAAACACAGCAAAACACCTAACATTAAAAACTTCCTGATACAGGGCTGCCTTCAGACGTCTTTGGAAAGTCGTATAATTGTTTATCTCTTTGATATCTGACAGGGGCATTCCACAAGGTGGGCCAAGAAGACCCTCTGCCTGGTTCCCTGTAATTTTCGCTTCTCACAGTGAGGGTGTGCTGGGCCTGGGTCCAGGACCAGTCCAGAATCTGGAGGTTCCGCTAGGAGACAGTCTGACAGGGCCAAGGCAGGATATGAGGCAGGAAACCAGGCACGGACAAGTACAGGATTTCAGGCAGGATCTGGCATACAGCAATGTTGCTCCCACAACCTGGGGTGGGTTCTGTCAGCCTTTTATCTTTGTTGGGGTAACGGCTGGTCCTGATCCCCCAGTGACTCACCTCCCTGTCTTGCCCAAAGGTGAACACTCCTCCTGCAAGTACTCAGGTCTCTCCTTCTCTCAGACCTTAGTCTCTGCAGCTCGGGAGACGTCAGCGGGTTACTAGACCCAGGGGCCGCCTCAGCCTTCCCTGACCAAACCAGTAGTGGAGCAGCTGTAAGTGATGGCCCAGCTGAAGGCAACGAGGTAATCCCCGCATCTGGAGCCAGGGCAGGCTCAGGCCCCTGACTCAGCCCAGCTGGTGTTTGTTGCAAGGGAACCTGTGCAGACTGGGACTCTTCAGGATCAAGCCCCAATCTTGGTTCAGATGATGCCTGAGGCAAAGGATCCAGTGCAGACTGAGACTCCTCTGGTTCCGAGTCTGAGCCCAAGTCCCAGGCCATCACAGAGGGAACCGCCAGAAGGGTGGAATATTTTAGCCACCTCAAGGGGGTGGTGATGAGGCCCTGTACTGATAACATTGTCACCAACTAGCTTTCATGGCTTCCAAGTACATACACTCAGATGGTGGACTGCCTCTAACAACTTAGCCATCATGCCTAGTAGCCACAATAACTATATCCTTGAAAAAACAAAGAACAAACCAACCCAGGTTGGTGGCCATCGCTACCTCTTCTGAGAGTGACTTTCATATTTTCAACTAGGAGATTTGTGAAGATGAACTTTGTTGCCTCTCCTGAATTTTCCAATGTTTGGCTTCATTGAATGCCCCCTGGTTCTAGGATTGGGGAAATACCTTCCCCAAATTTTAACTACGGTACATCCCTGACAGTTAAGGAGCAGGAGAGCACAGAGCAGGGCATGAACAGGATTGTAATTTCTTGTGAGGAAAATAGGATACAAGAAGCAAAAAATACAAGAAATAATCTGTTAGGGACTGGATGACACGATGACGGCCTTTCACAGTGTTTATTTGTGCACACAGGTAATTTAAAAATGGAAGAGAGCAAGAGGCATGTGTAGCAATGAAAGCTGAGGGGCAAGAACAAATGGAGTTTTCCCAGGATAACTTAATTATTGTCCTCAGTGGAGAATGCAACTTTACCCTCCGAAAGCTGCAGGCGGTTTGTCGCATAACAACATTAGTAGCATGAATTTCAAATCAACCACGAGGAGTCAAAGGCTTTGGGCTGGCTTGGGTACATACTTATATCCAGTGACAGAATCACTTCAGAACCTGAGGCTAGAATAAACCTGGAGATAATACAATGTTTTCTAATGAGAATGCGGGGAATCATATTTAAAATGTGTCATTCAAGAGGATGTGCTGCGTGGCGCCTTTTATGCTCCTGCCAGTCTGGCTATGCCTGTACTCGCTCTTCAATAACAGCTCAGAAATGGGTTTGGGGGTGATTTCGCTGAAGGTTTTATTTCCAAAAATGAACTTACTGATGCATTGTGTACTCTTTCATAAGAGGTGGCTGAAATGGGAAGACAGGCAGACAGTGTTGTATGAAAGGGAAAGACAATAGCTTTCTCAAGTGGATGAATAGCCGGGGTATTTCTTTTTTTTTAAAAAAGAATTCATATTCCCTCCCCTTGCATTATTTATTATTATTATTATTATTATTATTATTATTATTATTATTATTATTCCCTTCAACTGACGATCTCAGGACACTTTACAGTATAAAAAACAAAAAAAATATAACATAATAACAAACAAAAGGTAAAGGACCCCTGGGCTGTTAAGTCCAGTCAAAGGAGACTCAGGGGTTGTGGCATTCATTTCGCTTTCAGGCCGAGGGAGCCGGCGTTTGACCACAGACAGCTTTCTGGGTCATGTGGCCAGCATGACTAAACCACTTCTGGTGCACAGAGGACCATGACAAGTGCCAGAGCACACAGAAATGCCTATTTTCCTTCCCGCCGCAGTGGTACCTATTTATCTACTTGCACTTTTTGGTATGCTTTTGATCTGCTAGGTTGGCAGGAGCTGGGACAGAGCAAGGGGAGCTCACCCCGTCGCGGGGATTCAAACCACCAACCTTCTGATCGGCAGCCCAAGAGGCTCAGTGCTTTAGACCACAGCGCCACCCGCATCCTCTCCCTAATAACAGACAAAACAACAACATCCGCTCCAAGTTTAAAAGGCCATAGATTGTTTACATACCCTCCAACCTTTCTCGAATGAAAATAGGGACATCCCATTCCATAATAATATTTTTACTATTTATACCCCAAACATCTTACTGGGTTGCCACAGCCACTCTGGGCAGCTTCCAACACATATAAAAACACAATAAAACAAGCATTAAAAAGCTTCTTGTTAAAAAGTTCAGACTGCTCAGGGGTCAGATAACACCATACCCTCCAACATTTCTCAAATGAAAATAGGGGCATCCTAAAGAAAAGTGAGACATTCTGGGATCAAATAAAAAACCGGGACGTCTTCACTAAATCAGGGACATCCCTGGAAAATAGAGACACTTGGAGGGGCTGTGTTTAAATAGCCGAAGGCCTGGGAGAAATGTTCTTTTGCCTAGCACCTAAAGATATGTAATGAAGGTGCCAGGTGAGCCTCCCTAGAAAGAGCATTCAACAGACATTTCCCCCCATTTCCATTGTTTTTATCATCTTCTCACGTTGAAGGCAAAATACACACGTGGAAGGTGAAATAACTGCAATGACTGCTGCTGCTGCTGCTGCTGCTGCTGCTGCGATTCCTGTTGCATGACATCAGATTTTATCCAGGTGCTATCCTTCAAGTTGGACTCAGGTGACACTGTGGGTTAAACCACAGAGCCTAGGGCTTGCCAATCAGAAGGTCGGCGGTTCAAATCCCTGCGATGGGGTGAGCTCCCGTTGCTTGGTCCCTGCTTCTGCCACCTAGCAGTTCAAAAGCATGTCAAAGTGCAAGTAGATAAATAGGTACCGCTCCAGCGTTTCCATGTGCTGCTCTGGTTTGCCAGAAGAGGCTTAGTCATGCTGGCCACATAACCCAGAAGCTGTATGCCGGCTCCCTCAGCCAATAAAGCGAGATGAGCGCCGCAACCCCAGAGTCGGTCACGACTGGATCTAATGGTCAGGGGTCCCTTTACCTTTTTTATCCTTCAAGTTACCACAAAGGTCTTTCAATTGGGAGGGGAAGCTACTTACCTGGGGAGGGGGCACTTGTTTCCCCCTCCCACTCTTTGGCAAGTGCTACATATGTGCAAGTTCTGTCTTGGCAGAACGACATCTCAGTGGTGGTAGAACATCTGCTTTGCATGAAGAAGGTCCTGGGTTCAGTCCCCAGCATCTCCAGTAGGGATGGAAGTGTCTCTTGCTGGAAAGCTGCTGCCAGTCAGTGTAGGTAATATAGAGCTAGATGGACCAATGGTCTGACTCAGTACAAGACAGCTTCCAATATTCATTGTTCTCTTTCTCTCTTTCTCTGGTGTCTCAGCACACTACCACTGTTCTGCTCTTTTCCCTCTACCTTTCTGCCTCTTGGGGGGGGGCTTCCTCGCTGCCCCCAACCACACTCATTTCCACCACAGGGATGAAGTGGGAGGGATTATCAGAAAGGGAGCCTCAAGTGGGACGATGACTGAAGGGGGCTATCAGTGGACAGAGACCTAGATGCAAAATGTTGGTGGGAAAGGGTCCTATAGACAAGGTGGCCATGATTTTCAGAACATGGTCATGTTGTGTGGATGCCTGATGATCGTCTTCCAAAGCAACTACTCCATTCCAAACTTAAAAATGGAAAGCGCAGTGCTGGTGGCTAACAAAAGAGGTTTAAAGACTGTCTCAAGGCAAATCTTTAAAAATGTAGTATAAACACTGACAACTGGGAAACACTGGCCTGTGAGTGCTCCAGTTGGAGAACAGCCTTTACCAAAGTTGTCATGGGCTTTGAAGACACTCGAACTCAGGACACAAGGGAGAAACGTGCTAAGAGGAAGGCATGCTTGGAAAATCCACACCGTGATCAACTCCCTCCCAGAAATCAATGTCCCCACTGTGGAAGGACGTGTGGGTCCAGAAATGGCCTCCACAGTCACTTACGGACTCACTGTTAAAACCGTGTTTATGGAAGACAATCTTACTCGGCTACGAGTGATCGCCAAAGAAGATTTTCCGAACGGTTTTGAGAAGGGCTGCCACAATTGCAGAAAAGATTGCTGGCTAGGCTTACTCTCTGCTGTATCTGCACCTAGCTCAGTTCACAGGGGGCTTTCTCTGCAGTCAGTGATGTGACTTGATCAGAGAGTTATGGGGAATGCCTTTTACGTTCTGCACAAAGTGAAACTTTGTGTTGCACCTCCTTGCAGAAGTATGCTCAAGTTTCAAACGTCACTCTACCCTCCTGCTGTGGAGGAGCAGAATAGTTGACATGGTTAGTAGCCATCGATGAGACTCCTCCTTCCTGAATGTATCTAATCCTCTTTTAATTGCCAAATCAGTGGCCTTTGCTGCCTCCGGTGGCAAAGAGTTCTATAGTTTAAGTAGGCACTCCCCTACCAGAGACTGGGTTCGGTATAAAATATATATGGCGTGAAGTACTTTTTAAAATCTGTCCTAAATCTTTAGCCCAATGCAGCCTATCTAACACATCAGGCAAACACTATCTCTCGAATGTTATTACTCAGTGCCAGAATATAGAAAACCCTTTCTGGCTTCTGCCCAGTATACGTTTGAGCTACAGGGTAGTCTCAGAGTGCGATGTATGAAGTCTATTTTCTCCTTCCTACAATCTCAGTTGACATTGTTATTGCTGATCCCATTTTTATATATCGAGCAAGGTAGGCGACCAGTAAATCTTGAAAATCACTTGTTACCAAAACAAATGAAGATCCCCAGGTAGGGATGCCTGATCCTTTGATACATTCTCCATCAGCTGCTGTTATGAGCGGGTTGACATATATCTTTAGCAGCTTCCCCCCACTTCATCTCACGTTTTCAACACATGCTAGATTTTTATTTCTGAAAACCTTTGCAAGCTTGATACGTAGCCAAAGATTTGACTGCTGTTTTCTTTTCGTTCTTTTTTTTAAGACCATTTCCCCCAGGGCTCTCTTCACACTGGCTTGGGTATTTTCTGATTCCTGATTCCCTCTAGATTGGGAAAAATCAGAAAAGTTCCTCTCATGGCACTCTCCAGATATCCACTGCCCTCCTTCTCCCAAGTCATCTCCAGCAACACCCAGTTGCTCCAAACACACTTCACTTTTCCTTCCCCATTTAAGTGCACGCTGGATTTTCCCAGGGTTCTCCATTTTTTATTCTTGGACTCGACGCTAGGTGCCTTCAGATGTCAGTGTGCCAAAACCTGTCACCCAATTTTAACAACAACAACAACAATATGCCCATGAAAAGGACATTTGTTTCAATGCCTTATTCACAGAGCACTCTAATCTCTATCTCTATCTCTATCTCTATCTCTATCTCTATCTCTATCTCTATCTCTATCTCTATCTCTCTCTATCTCTATCATCTCTATTTATCTCAGAATTTCAGTGAGTGCAGGGATGCACTTCACCTTATCAACGTGCAGTGGCTGAGCTTGGACCATGTGGTTTTTCATTCCATCAAATGTTGTTCCAGCAGCTGCCCTGGTTTCCTGATAATGCAAGAATCAAAGCTAATTGAACCACAGGAAGCTGGGGAAGTTAACTACTGATTGCCTGAGATTAGTGGAGTTTCTGATGTTTGCTTTAAGGGAAATCCTTGCTTTTATCTTCTTTTTTTAAATTCACACCTGCTTTCTTTAAATGTAAAAAGACTTTTTTTCGCAGCAGCACAGTTGTCAAGAGCATGGTGTACAGCCTCCTCAGTTTCCTGTGATTACAGGGAAACCTGAACTTTGTACATAAGGGAATGAGGTCCTCAGTCTGCAGAATAAACGAGAGGATGTTTGCCAAAACCCCTCGGCTAACTGGAAAATAAGATGAGTGCAACAAAAACCCTGCACCGGAGGCATGAGAATTCCACTAACATTTTCTTTCCCCTTTGATAATTTTTGAATTAATTGATGGAGAAGGACCGTGGGGATGGAGAAAGAAAATCCCAGCATTGCACAAGTAGAAGGCGGTGTTAGAAAAGGGCCTGGGTTTTCTAAATTCTGCAAATATCAGTCCCTGTCTCACAAAGTTAAGCCTTCATTAAGGAATGGTAGCACAGAGAACGATGGCAAAATGTTGCAGCAGGAGGAGGAGTTTACATCAAAAGTCATTGATAACTGATGTGGAATTTGGGACAGAGGGTACAGCTTCCCTGCCTCCCTGATGCTGCTGGGATATAACTGTCCAACTTCATGTTGGTGACGTAATTGCTTCTCTCGCCCTCAGTTGGCAGAAGGTAGGAGAAGATTGAAGTTCCATCTGTTTCCATGCATCAGCTGTTTGCTGCTCCAGGCAAGGGGCAGGCTGTTGCTAATTTTAGTTCACTTCTTCTCTCTCTCTCTCTCTCTCTCTCTCTCTCTCTCTCTCTCTCTCTCTCTCTCTTTTTGCTCAGCTCCATTTGCCTGTGTGATTCACCTAGTTCTTGTCATTAGTAAATTCAATTATTTCAGCTTTGCTGAGCTGTATGCATGACATTCCCCTGCACACAAGGGACCAGCTAGGAATCACAGCTGCTTATTACAATGTCATGTTAACGGAGAAGCGTGTTGGTGTCTGTGGGTTATTTCTATTGCATCGCGGACATACATGGCATTATATGATGAAAGGAACCGTGCCAAGCAAATAAATCACTGCTTTGCATTGCACAGGTGGAGATAATATGACAAACGATGATCAAACAGCTGCATCTTTTACTTCCAAAGGCTGCCGCATGGAAGAAGGGACAAGCTTGTTTTCTCCTGATCTGAAGGGTAGGACTTCAGATGGCTTCAACTTACAAGAAAGAACTTTCTGACAGGAAGAGCTGTTTGACAGTGGAACAATTGGGAAGGTAGTAGACTCTCCTTCCTTGGAGTTTTTAAGCAGAGGTTGGATGACCATCTAAATGGTCTCAGCCCAGTATACCTGAAGGAGCATCTCCCCTCCCCATTGTTCTGCCCAGACACTGAAGTTCAGCTCCGAGGGCCTTCTGGTGGTTCCCTCACTGTGAGAAGTGAGGTTACAGGGAACCAGGCAGAGGGCCTTCTTGGTAGTGGCGCCTGCCCTGTGGAACACCCTCCCATCAGATGTCAAAGGAATAAACAACTATCTGATATTTAGAAGACATCTGAAGGCAGCTCTGTTTAACGAAGTTTTTTTAAATGACTGATGTTTTAATGTATTTTTAATCTCCTGTTGGAAGCTGCCCAGAGTGGCTGGGGAAACCCAGCAAGATGGGCAGGGTATAAGTAGTAAATTGTTGTTGTTGTTGCTATTTATTATCTGACATGGATGCTTTAGCTGAGATTCCTGCATTGCAGGGGGCTAGACTAGATGACCCTTGGGGTCCCTTCCAACTCTACAATTTGACCCATGAGACTCCCCAGGCCACACCTCCTTTCCCTAGGCCACACCCCTTACCACCCCTACTTTGCAGCCTCCTTGAGTGCTTTAGCCTAGGTGGAAGGCGTCTTTGACCTCTGATAATGTCTCTCAGTTGGCTGGATGGAGGATAGCATGTGAGTATGTGCAAAATTTGCCTACTGTACCAAAGTAAATTTTACATTTATTTTTCTGCCCACTTTTGTCTCTGGCCCCACCCATCACTGGCATCTGGCCCCCAGAAGTTTATACATAAGGAAATGAGGTATTCAGCCTGGAAAGTGTTCTCTGCCCCTTTTATAGATCTATAACTGCAGTAAGTTCTTGGCAGATCAGAGCTTTGAACCAGGGACTCTCTAGTCATAGGCTGTTTACATTAATTCACGGTTCCATCCCCAGTAGAAAAGATGTTCTTCCATGGCTCTGGGGCTGTTTGCTGCCATCTCTGCATCTTTCACCTTCTGGAACAGCAAGAGTAAAATCTTGGCCTTTGGGATGCAATGGAGATGGATACTTTGGATGAAAATGTTCCAGGCTTTTTCATGCATGCACACCACGGCTTGCAAAATATTTTCTAGTTTCAGCTTGGACTGTTGAGTGGTGGGGTGTGTTTTTTTTGGGGGGAGGGGAGGGATGACCCTATTAGGCCATGAATTGCCCTGCTCGCAGACTCTGATATCTCCCCAGGTGATAAAACTCCAGCAGGGAAAATATTTTTGGAATGCAGGGAAATCTGTAACTGGAGGACAACTAGCTGCAAGGCTAGCCTTTTCCAGCTGCCTTGAGACTCTGCTATTCTCTAGCATTACAGCTCAGGAAAGAAATGCTAAATATAATCTGATTCATCTTACATGCTAGGTTGTCAGATTCTGCTTGTCTTGAGGGATGTATGTTCTGGTTCATCATTTTCCCTTTCTCTCTTCAGCCCGTAGTACTCCTCAGAGGGCAGTTTTAAAAAATGAATAAATCTATATCTGTAAGGCGCTGGATGTGTTAGAAATCTGGATATGCTATAAAGCAGCTTGGCTATCCAGTGGCCTCCCCTGTATTGTTGGATGGCTTCTAGCTTCCACCAGCCCCAGCCAGGATTGACAATGGTAGGGGGCAATGTGGACTGAAGCCCCACAACAACAGGAGGGCCACAGGTTCCCTACACCTGCGGTTGTCGGGTGTTCTCAGGGTTGAGCAACTCCCATGGCCAGTTGCCAGGAACATACAAGACAAGGAAAAGTTCTTATCACCTGTTCTTTTTTTTAATGTTTACAATTTTTATTAATAGTGCCACTGTATTCTGCTCTGGTCAGACCTCACCTGGAGTACTGTGTCCAGTTCAGGGCACCACAGTTCAAGAAGGACACTGACAAACTGGAACGTGTCCAGAGGAGGGCAACCAAAATGGTCAAAGGCCTGGAAACGATGCCTTATGAGGAACGGCTAAGGGAGCTGGGCATGTTTAGCCTGGAGAAGAGGAGGTTAAGGGGTGATATGATAGCCATGTTCAAATATATAAAAGGATGTCACATAGAGGAGGGAGAAAGGTTGTTTTCTGCTGCTCCAGAGAAGCAGACACGGAGCAATGGATCCAAACTACAAGAAAGAAGATTCCACCTAAACATTAGGAAGAACTTCCTGACAGTAAGAGCTGTTCGACAGTGGAATTTGCTGCCAAGGAGTGTGGTGGAGTCTCCTTCTTTGGAGGTCTTTAAGCAGAGGCTTGACAACCACATGTCAGGAGTGCTCTGATGGTGTTTCCTGCTTGGCAGGGAGTTGGATTCGATGGCCCTTGTGGTCTCTTCCAACTCTATGATTCTATTTTTTTACCAACAGCCAAACACAAACAGTGAAACCCCCCAGGCGGCTGATACATTGGGTATACATAATCAATAATAACATATTCAAATCAACCATATGTACAATTTTATATACGTTAACACTGCTCCATCCACAAAGTTTATTTAACTTTTAACATTTTAATAGCCCCAAATTGTTCAAACCTACCCAAATAATTCAATATCTTCTCAAACCAATCTTCCTCTTTCTCACTGACCTTAAACCCTTTCATTCTGTGTATCTTCACAGTTAGATATTCTAAAATTATAATATTATTCAGTTTTTTCCTCCATTGGTTCACCCCTAACTCTTCTGCATTTTTCCAATTACTCGCTATAACCTGTCTGGCTGCAGTTACCATCAATTTTACCCATTTACATTCCTCTTTTGTTTTTAACTTGGTGCTACTCAGACTAATAAGAACAATTAATTTAGATATTCCCACTTTCCTACCCATAATTCCCAATATTTCTATATCAATCTGTTTCTAAAATTCATTAACTAACGGACAATCCCACCACATATGACTGTACGTTCCCATCACTCCACATTTCCTCAATTCTTACTTCCAGATTTTGTAATATAATATAACCTTACAGATGTAGAATACCATTTTTGTACCAACTTCAACCCCTGTTCCTGGATTATCCTAGAGGTCGCAACAAAGAGTGGTTGCCAAAAGATTCTTTCCCATTCTTCATCTAAAATCTGTTACCACCTGCTTTTTATTCAATATTTACAAAGAGAAGCTTGGAACACAGCCTCTTGTCCTGAGTGAATCTCCACCTCAACCCCCGTCTCTCCCACTCCCTCATTCGTCATGCTCATCACCTCTACGGGCCCTCTGCCTTTGAGCTCTTTGCACTCCTACTTTCAAGGCTCGCTGGGTTCTGGGAGAGGTTGGGTCCAGAATGCTTTCTAATGATATTGTATCTGCCAGCTGTCACCCCCTTGGTTCTCCCTCTTCCTCCTCCTCCTCTGCCATTATTTCCCAACTTTCCCTTCATCTGCTTCTGAGCAGTGACCTCCCTCAAACCCCTGTTGTAATTCTGAACTGTCTTCTCCTTCTCTGAAAGTGTCAGGCTGGGGAGGTTGTCTCCACCATTCCTCCTCTGCCCAGTCCCTGACAGCCGTACAGGTTAAGGTTCAAATCTTCATAACAATACATGCCAAGAGCTAGTAATTATTCCATTAAAAATAGTGACGAGTAAGCTCTTCCTGGGCCTAGCAACCCAACCTTGCTGTCCTTACTCGAAACTTGAATTGATAAGAACAAGTAGCTGGATTTTTATAGTTCTTTATAGGAGAACAGCTCAGTCACATTAGCTTTGAAATTGTATATGTACAATTTCAAAGTTTGTCGTGTAATTGATATACGACAAACTTCTCACTAATTAACTGTCTAAGCAAACTACTACAGAAGATTGGTGAAAGTGGAACAGACTCCCTTGGAAGGTGGTGGACTGTCCTTCCTTGGAGTTAATAATAATAATAATAATAATAATAATAATAATAATAATAATAATAATTTATTATTTATACCTTGCCCATCTGGCTGGGTTTCCACTACCGAGAAGGCCCTCTGCCTGGTTCCCTGTAACTTGGCTTCTTGCAGCGAGGGAACCGCCAGAAGGGTCTTGGAGTTGGACCTCAGTGTCCGGGCTGAACGATGGGGGTGGAGATGCTCCTTCAGGTATACTGGACTGAGGCCATTTTATAGCAGTGATTGTATGGCCATCTGTCATGGGTGCTGCATTGGACTAGTTGACCCTTGGGGTCCCATTCAACTCTACAGATCTATGATTCTATATGCATATTCCCGTAGTATGTGCATTTTTTTACATATTATGTGGCTAGATAACAGCACTGCGAAATCTAGAGAAAGACAAATTTTGAAGGATGGCTGTTCTGGAAAGTGTGAATTAGGAAAGCTCAAGTTTAAATCTGACCTGAATTGAATCCCACCACCTCTATTTCCATATGGAGGAAGATTTTTCAGTGGGACTGCTTCCTGAAGGGTTTGCATAATCCAAATCTATGTTGTGCATTGCCTTTGGCTAGAATTACCCCTTGGTTTCACTTAAAAGCAAAATTTTGTGGTAAAATTGGATGTACAGGGGGTGTCAAAAGGAGTTTTGGGGGGAGTCAATACATCCAGCAACTTCCCTCAAAGGAAAAGCCAACTATGACCTGCAAGAGTGAAAGAGTTGAGGCGCATTAAGCAAGCAGTATGTGCAGGCTCATCCTTTCCTTCCACAGCAGTGTACATTTTAATGATTGAGTCTTCCACTGTTATGTGGAGAATTGCAATTGATCTTTAGATAGGCTGTCATTCTGCAGGGTGTGCTGTTAGCATTCCTCATCATTAAATCTCCTCTCAACCATTCTGGAGAACTGCAGTGTCAAACCATCCTTGCTTGAGAATATCACTCAGGCCTAGCATATAGAAGCACTGAACATTACCTTGTCAATCAGCTGAATGGTTTTGAGTGTGCCCATTGCTCTGGTGAAACAGCTGTTGACTTGGTCAGTGCCTTGATGAGACATCACTGAACATCCTATGTAAGTTGCTCTGGAAGGTCCAATGGATGAGCAGGACATAAATAATTACAGGTGCCAAAGCAGGGCTGTGTGTGTGTGTGTGTGTGTGTGTGTGTGTGTTGAAGGGTACTGTCTTTCCCACCCCCAAGTTGGCCATACAGATGGGCACAGTTTACTTGCAACGCCATCTTTATTTTCTTAAAATGCAATGCACCCAAAGTTCTGGTTCCATCACAATCTGCATGGAAAACTTGGATGTCACCACAAAAATGTGTGACATCTCTTGTGTGTGTGATCTCCTTGGCACCAGAACCATTGTAGTCCATGAGGGAACTAGAGCCCCACCCCACCCCAATTCCTGATTATCCTTGTCATCCACAAAATACTTCCCAGCCAGCCCACCACTCTTCAAAACTGAAGACTTATACGAACTCACAACATATAAACAACTTGCATATAAACGGAGACTTGCCATGGACAAATTCAATGATATTTGGAATCCATTCTTACAAATACCCTAATAGGTTAAGAGCTGGTGAAGTACAATAACAACCTTGTAAAATATACCGTTTTGGGTTTTTCCACTCTCCCCTTTGTTTCCCCTTCTGTTAAGGTGCTGGTTTTGACCTTTAAAGCCCTATGCGGCCTAGGACCCATGTACCTACGGGACCTCCTCTCCTGGTATGCCCCGCGGAGGACCTTAAGGTCCACAAATGACAACATTTTGGAGGTCACAAGGTGGTTAGATTGGTCTCAACTAGGGCCATGAGCTTTTCAGTACTGGTCCTGACTTGGTGGAACGCTCTGTCACAAGAGACTAGGCCCTGCAGGATTTGACATCTTTCCGCAGGGCCTGCAAGACAGAGCTGTTCCGCCTGGCCTTTGGTTTGGACTCAGTATGACCCTTATGTTTCCCTCCCCTTATGGTTTTGATCTATGGGCTACCATTAAAATGAGGCTGCATTTTAAATT
This sequence comes from Podarcis melisellensis, assembly GCF_964234715.1. Classification (NCBI taxonomy): domain Eukaryota; kingdom Metazoa; phylum Chordata; class Lepidosauria; order Squamata; family Lacertidae; genus Podarcis; species Podarcis melisellensis. Next base: position 84,218,180 of record NC_138531.1, read on the forward strand.
GTATTTTAACCTGTATTTTAATAAATTGGTTTCTTTCTCTTTTTTTGTTTTTTTTCACCCATTATATTTTTATTGTAATTTTATTGGTGTTAGCTGCCCTGAGCCCAGCTCTGGCCGGGTATAAATAAAAATTATTATTATTCTTCTCTTTTTCTCTTTTTTTGTTTGCATCTCACCATGTCTGGTGCACATATAGTTATGTACTTTTTGAACTTTCAATAAAAATGTTATTTATTTATTTTAAGCAATGTCCACAACCAACCGTAGCATTATGTTTCTCCTTTTGTGGCAGAAATTGCTTCCTGGTCCAGGCCCCTCATAGCTCCCACCTGCAGCTCAGCGCAGGGTCATTTAGACTGGAAGCCGCATTGGGGATAGAGGCTTACTCTGGCTTGAACTCAGCACTGATGCAGCTGCCGTCACAGGAACCTCAAAAGCAGATACCAGCAAACAAATCAGACAGGCACAGAGAGCTTACGCGCCGAGCAGGCTCCGAGATATTTGCTTCTGCTGTCAGCTTGGCTTTTATACCTCGAGAGCTCTTGTAAAATGTACATATTTCAAATGGCGAGATGGTGATGGGAAGCGAAAGCTGCATTTCTTAGACACAAATAAGGCTGTGATGGAACTCCGTCCCCTGCTCCTGCTGGTTACTAGCCCTAAATTCTATTAGGCATTTTCCATGCATTCAAGCAGCACCAGCCGTAGTTGCGAGGTTTTCAATTTTTAAACACACATCCACAATTCAAATTGGAAGGCTAGAAAAGCAATCCTGGAGAAATTAATGGCCTGGCTGAATGTTTCTGATGAGCTGGTGCTTTGCACTCTGGTTGCATGCAGGTGTAATATTTTGATTGCTATTTTTAAAATGGAAAAAGTTGTTGATATATTTTAAAATAATGTGTTGCTTAAAAAACAACAACAAGCTGGCTGCATCTGTCAAGGCCATAGATGAGAAAGTCCTCAAATCAGCTTTTTACTGATCAGGTGATGGCAGCTATCAGCATTGGCTTATACTTAACCATGAGAAGGCTGATGCAGCCACTGTCAGACACTTATTGATCACATTCTGCTTAGATCAGAGTTCCCCAAGCATTCGGAATTTTTCAAAATGTGCCTTAAGCACCGGTCACAAAATGGCTGCCATGGGGGTGTGGCTGGCCTAAGCAAGTGGTAATGTGCATTGGCCATATGCTGTTTAGATGGTTGCAATGCCACCCCTGTCCTTCAGCAGGTTTGAATTTGCCACACACGCTTTCTTGGGGAGAGGGCATGAGTTGGTCTCTTCCACAGGAAGGGAGACTTGGGGATCACACGGGCAGGAGAGCCCAATAGGACGGAAGCAATCAGACTGCTATTTAAGTCTGATCCACCCTTTCAACCAATGTCTTCTCCTTTGGAGCATGAGTGTGAGGGTGGTTTTGAGTAGGATTTTTGGGACCTTGCGATCATCCCCTCAGGCCCTTCTTCATGTGTCCACTCCATGAGAGGTCCAGAGTGTGGCAACATGAGAACAGGCCTTTTTGTGGTGGCTCCCGATTTGTGGAATGCTCTCCTCCTCTATAACCAGGCCTTTGGCCTTTAACTATCTGAGGTCTTTTAAAACACAGGGGGATGTTTTCAATGTATTTATTGTTATCATAAAGCACCAATGCTGCAGCAAGCAAAGGCTCTAGCAGCTCAATCAGCTGCTTGTGGCTGGAAAGCCAGACAGGATGTTTGTGACTGTTGCCATGGGAACAAAGGGGCAGTCCATTCTGTAATGAGCACCGGATGTTAGCTCAGTGTGTGTGTGTCATATGACCCGTACTGGAAGTACATGGGTGGAGTTTATTCTTACTGCTGTGGAGTGCAGACATGTTTCTCTGTACTGATATAAGAGACAGAAATAAAATATGTAAATAGAATTCTGTCTGCTTCTTTCCCCTCCCTGGGGGACACCAAAGGGGAGAGAGATGAACGGTGTGTTCCTCTCACACATCTGAGAAGAATCGCCGAGACCTCGGCTGCTTATCAGCAGAGTGGAGCAGCGGGGAGGTCGCCAAGGAATATCTGCCGGTGCCTACGCTGAGAAGGGCACATTCCCCCTTCGTTTTAATGTATCTATGTGAGGATTTTTGTATGGTTGGTTGGTTAGCTGTAAGTCGCTTTGGGTTGCCCTGGGCAAGATAAAACGACTAACAGATTTAATAAATAAATAATTTACATAACTTGATTATTGTTCGGCAGATTGCCTGTTGTTTTATTTGAGCAGATCTGACCTTTCCACCATAACTCTGTGTCTTTAGTCTTCTTTCGTGGTACACGTGGATATGTTTTTGAAGTGTGTTGGAAATCACAATTGATGCCAAGAGCTCCACTTCTCTCCATTTTTCTTTGCTCTGCATTTGGCTTCTGAGCTATTACTGACACCGGTTCAAAAACGCTGCTTGTCTTCTTCAAAGCTCTAAATGATTTGGGTCCCAGACACTTAAAGGACCATCTGCTGCTACATGATTCTGCTCGCCTTTTGAGACCCATCAGGGAGATGTTGTTCTGCCTCCCTCCTCCATCAGAAAAGCAGCCTTCGTAAAAATGCATCGGATCGGCTATGGAGTAATAATGTAAAAAAAGGGAACATCATTCCAGTTTAGCCCCTCAAAGACTTTCACAGCTTAGCCTCAGAACCAGACTCCATGTTATGATAGGTAAGTGTGTTAAAATGCATGCTTAAACCAGTGGCTTTTATTTGGTGGTTGTGGTGGGGACGACCACAAAACCTGCATCTGGAAGGTGCTCCTGATCTGGATTAGAAACTCACACCAGTTTCAGGATTCTTTTTTTTTTAAAAAATGCTGCTATTTTCCCCTGAAGGTGCTGTTTTTAGTAAACAAAACTTTGGGGGCAAAAACAACAGGGCACATGTTTGAAATGGGAGACTTTAGCAGGCTTAAAAAAAAAGTGTGCTTATCATAATGTGCCGCTTAGCTCATCCAGTGTGCTAGTTTGCTCACCTGTAGAAGAAAATCTTAACACAGCTTGCCCCAACCTGGAGCCCTTCAGATGTTTTGGATAATAATAATAATAATAATAATAATAATAATAATAATAATAATAATAATTTATTATTTATACCCCACCCATCTGGCTGGGCCTCCCCAGCCACTCTGGGCGGCTTCCATAAAAACCAAAAATACAGTAAAATATCACACGTTAAAAACTTCCCTGAACAGGGCTGCCTTAAGATGTCTTCTGAATCTCAGGTAGTTGGTAATCGCTTTGACATCTGCTGGAAGGGCGTTCCACAGGGTGGGCACCACTACCGAGAAGGCCCTCTGCCTGGTTCCCTGTAGCTTTGCTTCTCGCAATGAGGGAACCGCCAGAAGGCCCTCGGCGCTGGACCTCAGCGTCCGGGCAGAATGATGGGGGTGATGGGGGCAGCAGAATGATGGGGACTACAACTCCCATTAGCACCAGCCAACACAAAAGAAAGCACTTCTTCGCGCTATGAGCAATTAACCTACGGAAGAAGAAGAAGAAGAAGAAGAAGAAGAAGAAGAAGAAGAATAGTAGTAGTAGTAGTAGTAGTAGTAGTAGTAGTAGTAGTTTGGATTTGATATCCCGCTTTATCACTACCCGAAGGAGTCTCAAAGCGGCTAACATTCTCCTCTCCCTTCCTCCCCCACAACAAACACTCTGTGAGGTGAGTGGGGCTGAGAGACTTCAAAGAAGTGTGACTGGCCCAAGGCCACCCAGCAGCTGCATGTGGAGGAGCGGAGACGCGAACCCGGTTCCCCAGATTACGAGACTACCGCTAAGGGAGGCATTCATGGTGAGTTTCCCAGATTATGAGACTACCGCTCTTAACCACTACACCACACTGGTTCTACACCACACTGTGGGAGTGGGAACTCACTCCCACAGGAGGCAGTGATGGCCACCAACTTTGATGGCTTTAGAAGAGGATCTGACAAAGTCACAGAGGAGCAGGCTGTAGATGGTGACTAGCCACAATGACTATGTTATGTACCTCCACAGCTGGAGGCAGCAATGCTGCTGGAAACTGGAGGCTGGAAACTGCAGGAGGGGAGATTGCTCGTGTTCCAGTCCTGCTTGTGGGTTTCTTATCTGGTTAGCCACTGTGAGAACAGGATGTTGGAGGGGCCATTGGCCTGATTGTCATGGACTGGCTGGATACAGAGGAGTGGCAGGAGACACCAGCTGGGGAACCCACAAAGGAAGAAGCTCAGAGCCAGGGAACTTTGTGGTGGGATGGTGATGAGTGGCCAGAGGGAGAAGAGGGAGCAGACTGGGAGGAGGAGGTGCTGGAAGTTGAAGGGGTAACAGGGTTTAGTGAGCAGGAAGAGTCTGTGACAGAGAGCAGTCCAGAATCAGTCCAGAATCAGAGGCAGAAGCGGAGGCTGGAGAGGAGGGAGAGCAAGAGGCAGTGATGAGTTGGGCTGGTGAGGAAGACAGGTTGCCTCTGTTGGTTTCTGTGCAGTGCTTGGAGTCACAAGACTCTGTTTTGCATTCCAGAGATTCCAGATTGTTGGAAGTCTCATGGAAGACAGGAGACAGATGTGATGTTACTGGTTTCCTCTTCCTTTGTGTTCCTGTTGCTCTCTGCTTTTACAGAGAGAGGATGTTTCTTTTCTGTCTGCGTAACTAGAAATAAAACTCTTTGAGATGTAGCTCATATTTTCTCATCCTTCCCTGCTGCTGGATACTCTGCGTAATGGGGAATGTGCCTGGAGCCTTATCAGAGGCTCAGGTCGTTAATCATCGTCGGAGGTGATTCCGAAGGACTCAACCAGAGGGTGAGCTTTTCCAGCTCAGTTGTAGTGTAGGCTTCGACAGCCTCCTCCTCCTGTGACAGGAAGCTCCTCTCCCCCCTGGTCCCCCAGAACCCAAAGCAGTATGAAGAGGGTGGAGCAAAGACAGGCAAGACAATGGAACCTCAGATTGTTTGGGAAGGAACTGGGGGAGGAGGAGACTTAGGGAGCTGTGGGAAGGCAGGAACCTTCAGTCCTCGCAACTGCATCATTGGGGCAAGATCTCCTGGGAAGACCTCTAGGCCTGGCCTCCTGAGCTGCTTTGTTTCTTTGAATAAAGAGAGTTAACTTCACTGGCACATTGTGAGTTATTGCTCACCTGTTCCTGTTACCCACCCTGACACTGATGCAGCAGGATCTTCCTCTATTCTTACAGTCACAGTCGTGCTGATAGTCCAAAACACCTGGAAGGCACCAGGTTAGCAAAGGCTGCTTAACAGATCCAGGGCATCTGGGAGGGAACTGTTTGCTTTTTTAAGAGCTGAAGTTCAGCTTCCTAGGCAGGCAGCCTGCCTGTGATCCAAGGAGCAGCTCTAGCCAATAAGCAACCTTTTATCTGTAACCCAGACTGTCTTACAAGTTACAATGCACCCCTGGCTATGTGAATTGGCGTAACTCATGTGAATGTTGCTGCAGCTATTTTTTCCACCACAGAAGATGCTCTTATTAATAGCGTATAGAGATGCAGAAATGTACTTCGTTCACACAGACAGCGCCTGCAGCAATGCGCACAGCCTTCATATGAGCCGAGCCAATTTATTTGGATTTCCTCTGACATTTCTGCATTTTATTTTTTCCCCCCTGAAGAATTGCAAGACCGAGCTCATTTTACTCTATATGTGTATATCCCTCCCCCCTTTTTTTGCTCTGCTCAGCTGGACAAGGAAGATGAAAACACATTTAGCAGACCATGAACCAAGTCCAGAGAACTTGAGGGCTCTATAAAATTCTAATGAACTGCTTACAGCGTTCCAAACAAAACCTGTGTGTTTTTCTAATTACGTTTTTTATGACATGCTTTTTAACATGGCCGCACAGTTCACAGGGACACGGTGTGCCTTCTGTCGGACACCAAAGTCAGTGATAAGCAGAGTTTTAGCATAGAATCATGCCAGTTTGGATGCTCGTTTTTGCCTCATTTGGTTACGATAATGGCATGGGGTACAATCCGCTTGGTTCTCCTGTACAATCCCCAATGAAATGAGTGGGGCATGTGCAATTGCAAATCTACAGCACATGGTTCAGAACATAAGAAGAAGCTGCTGGATGAGGCCAATGGCCCATCATGTCCAGCATCCTGTTCTCGCAGTGGCTGACCAGATTCCTGTGAGAAGCCTGCAAGCTGAACATGAGAGCAATAGCTCTTTGCCCAGCAGCAATTCCCAGCAACTGTGATTACATGTATGCACAGCACATGCTAATCTTTTCCTAAAGAATTTCCAAAAAACAACAGTTTTGAGGCCTGGGACACAGAACATATGTGGAGACTACATTTGCTAAGTGATTAGCTTTACGACCAATCACACTCAGAAATCCTCGTCATGGTTCTGCTAGTCTAGGTACATAAGCCCAAGACTTGTTTCTCCCTCTTCACAAATGGGAAACCATGGTTTTGTTGGAAATTCAAGCCCTTCTCATGAGAAGCTGGCAGCAGTCCAGGCACCCGGCTTGATTCCCTGTTGACCTCCCTAGCTGCATTCCCCAGCAGATGCAGGCAAGGTCTCGATTGGCGATTCTTCTCAAACGTGAGAAGAACACACCCTTCTTTCCTGCCTCCCCCAGGCAGGGGAAAGAGATAGACAGAAACGTATTTACATGCTTTTATTTCTGTCTTTGCAGCGTTACAAAAAAACATGACTGCTCTCTCCATACTCCATTAATGTTGTAACTAAAACTTCCTGTACATCCTGTACAGCTCATATTACACTCTGAGGTAATTCCGGTGCTGCGCACTGTGAAATGACTGCCCCTCTGTTCCCACAGCAGTCCCAACATTCCCATCATGTTTACACTTCAAGCTAGGACTTTGCAGCTGCATTGCTTCATTATCGTAACAGGTTTTGCATTATGTTTGAACCCAAACTAGAAAATGGGAAAACTACAAGATGCTGTATTTTTTAGTTAATGGGAGAGAAGGGAGAATCTTGAACAGGATTTATTAGTAGTAGTAATATTATTTATTTACTACATTTCTATCCTACCTTTCCTCTATGGAGGTCAAGGTGGTATACATGACTCACTTCCTCCCCATTTTATCCTCACAACAACCCTGTGAGGTAGGTCAGACCGAGAGTAACTGTGACTGAACCAAAACCACCCAGTAAGTATCATGGCTGAGCAGGCGTTTGAACCCTGGTCTCCCAGGCCCCGGTCCATCACTCAAACCACTGCACCACACTGGCTACATTACACTATGTGCATATAAGTTTGCTGCTGCCTTATTGTCAGAACAAACCCTCTGTTTCTGTGCTTTGTGGGAAGGAGCACCACATAAGGGCTTTATTTTACTGTGTTAGAAGGAGAGCAAGTTCAGGCTGGCTTGGGGCAGGGAAGACTGTTTTGGACAGGTAAGGATGTTGATAAATACACAAAACAACTAGACTAAGATGGCGATGGAAACTATGAAGAACAGCCCTGGCAGAGCTGCAGTAGGCAGAGAATGCATTTCTAGAATTAAATACGTTGATTTGGGCAGCAGTTGGAGCAGAAACAATGCAATCTCCTTTGGCTGCAGGAAAACATGAGAGGAGTGACATAACAAAAAATCTTATCTAAAAACCTTGAATTTAGACAAAGCATTACAATAGGGAAAGCAGTGACCCTTCTCTCTCATGTCGATCAATCAGACTGAGATTGGTAGCTGACTGAATCAAAGCAAGAAAGCCTTGCAAAGTGTCAGTGAGAAAGAAATATGTTTAAGTTAGATGGAAAGGTAGTTTTCTTCAGCTGATTCAGCTGACAATTTCAAGAATAATAAGTAAACATTAAACTATTATGTTGACTTTAGTCCTTAACCCCCTATCCTTTATCATTTCCCTGAGTAAGACAAAGATGGTCTGAATCCAGGAAGAGAAGGCCCAAGCCAATGTCCAAGGGCAGTGGAGCAACTCACCTATGAAGAGAGGTTAGTTAGTCATGTAGAGAAAAGGCAGTAACTGGGTAGATAAAAGCTTTTCTCCTGCTGTCATAACACTGAAACTCAGGGACATCCAACAAAGCCAAATGCTGGAAGATTTGTTAGTATTTGTTAGAAAATGTATTTTACAAAGAATAATATATACTGGGGGGGGGGGGAGAGAAAACCTATGTAATGTAATTTAACAGCTGCAATATCTTGCGACTCCAATTAAGGTCACAGAAACGCTGAATCATTCATTGCTCTGTCAATTTGTCAAACTCCCTTTAAAACTGTGTGTTAGATTGGAGGGGTGGGAGTTGAAGGTTGGCTGGTTGTTTTGCTGTTGTTCACTGTATGTGAAAACTTCAAGCAGATGCTGTCTCCACAGGAGTTTGCGAGGGCAGGCAAGCAATGAGCTGATAACTTATGCACTGCTACAAAGGAGTTTTGGAAGCAAGAAGACCCTCTCTTGGGCTCAAGGGAAAGAAACACATGACATTGGACTTGATATGCATAAACAAAAGTGCTTGTTAATTGTTGACATTCTGCCATCTCCAAAGTCTTATGTGTGGAGTCTACTTCATCACGAGGGCTTTGAGGGTGAAACCGCTTCATCACTCTGCATGACTCAGGAAAAAGAGAACACTTCTTCACTATGAAAAACTATGACATTTATTCCCACAAGAGGCAATGATTTCCACCAACTTGGATAGCTTCAAAAGAGGATCGGACAACTTCATGAAGAATAAGGCTATCTGTGGCTACCTCCCCTGTTGGAGGCGTTACTCCTTTGAATACTTCTAGTTGCTGAAAACCGCAAGGGGAGAGAGCACTTATTATGGCAGATTCTGGTTGGTCATTGTGAAAACAGGATGTGGGGCTAGATGGACCATTGGCCTGATCTTCTTATGGTCTAACTCCAGCATGAGTAGATGTGTGGAGAATGTGTTTTTCAGGGATAGTTACTGCTGCACCTTGCAAGTAAATGAATATCACTGGGAGCTAAATTATTATACCTTTTAGAAGACGAGGCAATCCAACATTGCACAGGAATGAGGTTTAGAAGGCAAGTTATACATTGTTGAAGGTCAAAAATGGACAAATAAATCTCTGCCTTCAGTGGAAATATTTCATACCCTATTAAGTGGAACTGAAAGGCTAAATTAATATTAATAATAAGTAATAAGGGAAACCATGCCCTGAAGGGACACCTTTTGATTTGTGCGCAGTTGTTATGTTGAACAGTATAATAAGCTAGGTATTCTGAAAGACACAAAACCAAATCCCCTGGCTGTGTTTTTTATGATTCCTGCACTCCATGGAGCACTGTGCAGCTCAGTCCTTTTATTTGTGCAGCCCCAGATATACACAGCCTGTAAATCTGAACAAAAATTGTATAGTTCTCTATATTTTTTATGATTATGCTGATAAGACATTTCAGTCATTCTCTGCTGGGTATTTGATCTTCCTCAATAAAATTGTCAAAGTTCTTAAATCCATTATTTTACATGCGGAAAAGGCGCGTGTTCAAAAAACATGGCAAAATTCAATACCCATTAAAGACCTCAAGTTGGAACATTTTCCAGTGTCCATTATCCACCCCACCCCCATTCACATTTTCCTTGTGATAGGAAACCTTCTAAATCAGGAGTCTCCAACGTGGTGCCCACTAACCCATAAAGGCCTTCCCTGGTGGTCACAATTTCCCCTCCTTCACTGAAATTAGCTTTGTAGTCAGTATAACAGTATAATACGCACCATACTTTTAAAGCACATTTAAAGCACATGACTTCCACCAAAGAATTCTGAGAAGTGTAGCTTATCCCACACAAAACAACAACTTCCAACACCCATAACAAATTGCAGTTCCCATGATTCTTTGGGGGAAGCTATGAGTTTTGAAGGCTAAAAGAAGGCTGATCGCCAAAGAATTGATGCTTTTGAATTATGGTGCTGGAGGAGACTCTTGAGAGTCCCATGGACTGCAAGAAGATCAAACCTCTCCATTCTTAAGGAAATCAGCCCCGAGTGCTCACTGGAAGGACAGATGCAGAGGCTCCAATACTTTGGCCACCTCAAGAGAAGAGAAGACTCCCTGGAAAAGACCCTGGTGTTGGGAAAGATGGAGGGCAAAAAGAGAAGAGGATGAGATGGTTGGACAGTGTTCTCGAACCTACCAGCATGAGTTTGACCAAACTGCGGGAGGCAGTGGAAGACAGGAGTGCGTGGCATGCTCTGGTCCATAGGGTCACGAAGAGTCGGACACGACTAAACAACAACAACAACATGAGTTTTAAACGTTTGGTGTGCATGCAGCTTATGTTGAAATGTGTGCTTGCTTGCAGTATGCATTTGATGCCCACAATAATTTTGCAGTTTGCAAATGTGCTTGTGGGCCTTGAGAAGTTGACAACCCCTATTCTGACGTCCCTCCTCCATCATTTCATTGGATGGCCAGTCAGTTTCTGTGTTCCATCACAACTGATCTTTCACAGGAGGCCCCCCAAACTGCTTCATGATATATTTAGGATTGACTGAAACATTGCATCTCTAAACATGATTAAATAAATATTAAACTGCAATACCACCCCCTCAGGTAACATGCCAACCTCAGGTATAGTGGGGAATGCTGTCCAGTCCACATCATTCAAGTAAAATTTGAGTGACAATGTCATCCACTTTTGCATATGAAATTGAGGAAACGGCATCTTGCTCTTCACCTCAGGTGGCAAAATGTTTTGAGCTGGCCTTGCTTTACCATGCTCAAGCGATGAAACCTTAGAAACTGATTTCCGCACGCAAACACACACCCCTCCTCAACAAAACTACTCACAGTCCTTGGGCTGTTTCACAGACTTAACCAAGGGCTCCCATTTCTACATCAATAAAAGTTAGGAATTCTTTGTGGGGAATTAAAAATAACATTCTGACTACTCAACCGAAGGAGGCATTGGATAATTCAGCTTTTTCTTTCTTTCTTCGCATGCAACAAACCTATAAGCTAACAAGAACCCCAAAGTCCCTTGAAGTGTCGTTTTTGTTCTTCTAACTATGTAGATACAAAATTGTACTGCACGGATTTTCCTTATCTTTTAAGCACACTCTTCATATATAATGCAATTGAATCCATTCCATTTTTGACTTAAGTTTTAACTCTACTTTGTCTAGAGAGCTACCTAATAGAAAGGAGAAACCAACCATGTCCTGCTTTTCTGGACATGGGGGGAAATGCATAGTTTCAGCTAATTCGGTTTCTGTCAGTTAGCAATTGACATTATTTAGAAGTGTTCTCGAAGCTACGAACATGAGTTTGACCAAACTGCGGGAGGCAGTGGAAGACAGGAGTGCCTGGCATGCTCTGGTCCATGGGGTCATGAAGAGTCGGACACGACTAAACAACTAAACAACAACAACAGACGTGCAACCAACAAGGGTGTCCAGTTCCCCTCATGCCCCTGCAATGCAGTATACAATCTGTTTCTGTCCTTAGATAAGCTGAATTCCAGAGACGTGGCCAAACTCAGTCCAGAGGCGAATGAGGGTAGTTGCATAAGCTGGTGGTGGTGGGGAGAGGGAATAAAAGAGCCTGCTGGATCGAACCAAAGGACCATCTACTTCCCAGAGTAGCTAACAGATCTACATTGAGAAACTCAGAAGCAGAGCATTTTGTCTATCCTGAATCATTGGCTTAACACAGACATTCGCTTGATTGTTTGACCCAAGTCTCCTGTTTTAACTGGTGTGCCATTCTAATGGGGTTCTTTTCATGTACAGGTAATGACCATTTTAGGTGTACCCAATTGGACCCAGACGAAGGCAGAATGTGGGTGGAACAGGCCACAATGGGGTGAGGTAGAACACTTATGTGCGTTCCACCAACATGCATGGGAGCTGAAAATGGAACCGCCCCACAAAATGGTTGCTGCCTGTATATTTTAATAGGACTGTTTTCAGAGAATTTTCCTTGTTGTCTATTTTGAATTATTCTGTAGGCTTTGTGATTAGCTTTGATGTTTTGTATACCATGTAGAAGCCATCTTTGCATTAAGACATATAAGGATTCTACAATGGCTGCTACTATCAATCAGTTTCATTGGTTGATCTTTAGTTCTAGTATTATGAGAGAGTGAGAGAAACATCTCCACTCCATACATAATTTTATAACTTCTCCTCTGCAGTTCAGCTTTTCCATAAACTGTAAAAAGCCCCAAATGCTTCAGTGAGCCTGCAGTGAAAATGGTCCGGACTAAATGGATTGGTGTTTGTTGCCTGAGAAAATAGGGATGTTGTTGCTGGCTTTTTACATAAAGCCCATTCTGCTGATGCCTTTAGGGTGCAGAAGCAACTGCAACCTGTGGTTCTCTTGCACATATAATATTGTCAAAACATGTTGCCCATGCATATGATAATGTCAAAACATCTTGTCAGTCCACTTTGATGTGTTCACTTTTCAGACAATGGCAAAAATCAAATCTTTGTGTGAACCAAGTATGGGTTGAATATTCAGAGCAGCTTTTCATGTGACTAGAGTCACAGGTAAACAATAATCCTTTTGAACTGTGATTTCTTTTCCACTATGAGTAGATTCTGACTCCCATCAGCCCCAGCTGATAGCCTATGCTACTGCCTTTGTTCCTACCAGTATCGTTTGGGTTTCTAGGCAGGACAATGTTAACATGAGAAAGAGCTAAGTCAAAGGCTCTTCCAAGGTGGTCCACGTCTTCTGATGCCCCTGGCCTGATGCTGGATGAGCAAATAATGATTTCTAAGCTCAAATGCTGCCAGTTTGTCCAACAGCTGATCTTCTAGTCCAGTGATGCCTATGTGTCCTCTGAGTAGTTCTCCATGAACATAGGCAGAGGACTTTTCTAGCCCTGATTATGAAGATCTAGGAAACAAAACCAAAAGATGTCAAGGGTTGAAGTCTTGGGACCTCTTTGTAAAATGCACACGCCCTACCACAGGAGCGCCGTTCTTCTCCATGTCTGTCCAGAAATTGCAAGGAATATTGTGAGAAAGTCAGTATCCTTTTAATGAGGTGCTAGCTTTCCTGTAACAAATCTGGTAGTGGAACACTGTTCAGGGATACCACTGCATCTCCTTGGTGCGTTCTGGGAAATACTGCTGGTGAAGACATGTTTTAATTCTAAAAACCCTTAAACAATAACACATTGCATTACGCCACACGATATACTGCAAGAGGGTTTTTTTTATAAAAAAAAATGCACTCCTTACAATAAACACTAGAAAATCTCATTATCTCAGACATTGCATTTTCGGCAAAAGCATGGCAGTAAATAAATCATATAAGCTTTAATGGCAAATGCTGGATTCCTGTAAAACTCCCAACAACTGGTGTGTGAGAATCAATGAAGTTCATTTACATGACCCATGCTATCAAAGCAGATGTCCAGTGAATCATGCCAAGGCTCATTTTATGCTCTCCTGCAATTCTATCCATTCATATTAACCCTAGCTCCCTGATCTTAGGCACACTGCGTGAAAGCAAAACACATCGATTACGGTGGAAGTTGCTTTTGCACTGTGTGCTTAGAAACAGGATGCCAAGAGAATAAAATGTGTGCAAAGTCAAGAACAGAAATATACAAGTGTGTGCATGGTTCCGTCTCTGGTAATGCACGACACGGCTGGCACACATAGTGGCCACCATCCAGAGCACATCTACTTACTTTTTAGGAGAGGAAAAGTGAGTCTTATAGAGCAAAAAATACGGTATATGTGCTTGCGTCCCACTGAAATCAATTTGGAGTAAAGCACACATAAGTGGATGTGAGCATGTAAGGAAAAAAAAAAGGGTAAAGGACCCCTGGACGGTTAAGTCCAGTCAAAGGCGACTATGGGGTTGTGGTGCTCATCTCGCTTTCAGGCCAAGGGAGCCGGCATTTGCCCACAGACAGCTTTCTGGGTCATGTGGCCAGCATGACTAAATTGCTTCTGTTGCAACGGGACACTGTGACAGAAACCAGAGTGCACAGAAATGCCATTTACCTTCCCACCGCAGCAGTACCTATTTATCTACTTGCATTGGCATGCTTTCAAACTGCTAGGTTTGCAGGAGCTGGGACAGAGCAATGGGAGCTCACCCTGCCACGGGGATTTGAACTGCCGACCTTCTGATCAGCAAGCTCAAGAGGCTTAGTGGTTTTTTTTTTTTTTATAATAATGTTTTTATTTGCTTTTTTCCAAGGTCAAATACATCGTCAGTTATTCAACGAAGGCAGTTTTACAGAAAGAAAAGAAAAAAGGTTATAAGCAAAAAAGAAATCGTACTTTGCAAAACAATTTTTCATGATCTACTGGACTTCCCCACATCTTCCATCCCCTGCATCTTTTTCAATAAAATAAAGTTACAGCAAATTAATACCTTGTTTCCTGTGTTTTTGTACTTTCCTCAATTGTATATTAGGTTTAGGGGAAATATTATTAGTTCACAATTCCAACAGTCCTCAATATAGAAACTTTACCCTAGACTTTAGTCATTTCACAATCAGAACTTAAATTCCAGCAATATCAAAAATTTGGAATCTGAAGCTTGTTGTCTAAAAACTTAACAAATTCTCAACATTCACATAACTTATAATGTTTTTGTAAATAGTCCTTAAATTTTTTCCAGTCCTCTTCCACTGCCTCTTCTCCCAGGTCTCGGATTCTGCCAGTCATTTCGGCCAGTTCCATATAGTCCATCAGCTGCGTATGCCACTCTTCCAGCGTGGGTAGCTCCTGTACCTTCCAATATTTAGCTAAAAGAATTCTTGCTGCTGTAGTTGCATATAAAAAGAAAGTTCTATCCTTCTTTGTCACTCTCTGGCCCACAATGCCCAGGAGGAAGGCCTCTGGTTTCTTAGTAAAGGTATACTTAAATACCTTTTTCAACTCGTTATAAACCATTTCCCAGAATGCCTTCACCTTCGGGCATGTCCACCAGAGGTGAAAGAACGTTCCTTCAGCTTCCTTACACTTCCAACACCTTTTATCAGACAAATGATAAATCTTTGCAAGTTTGACTGGGGTCATGTACCACCTATATATCATTTTCATAATGTTTTCTTTCAAGGCACTACATGCCGTGAATTTCATATCGGTGTTCCATAACCTTTCCCAGTCTTCAAACATGATGTTGTAACCAATGTCTTGAGCCCATTTAATCATAGCTGATTTAACTAACTCATCTTGTGTGTTCCATTTAAGCAGCAAGTTATACATTCTTGAGAGCATTTTCGTCTTAGGTTCAAGTAGTTCTGTCTCTAATTTTGATTTTTCCACCTGGAAACCAATCTTTTTATCTTTTTTAAACATCTCTTGAATTTGGGCATAGAGAAACCAGTCTCGCAGCTTGTCCTTTATTTTTTCTAAACTCTGCAGCTTCCAATTATCTCCATCTTTTTCTATTATCTCACAATATTTAGCCCAACCACTCTCCATGTTAAGTCCTTTGGTGGTCTTCGCCTCCGTTGGTGACAACCACCTCGGCGTCTTATTTTCAAGTAAGTCCTTGTATTTAGTCCAGACATTAAACAAAGCTTTCCTGACAATATGGCTCTTGAATAATTTATGTACCTTTACCTTGTCGTACCACAAATATGCATGCCATCCAAAAGCATTGTTAAACCCTTCCAGATCTAGGACATCCGTGTTTTCTAGTAGAAACCAATCCTTCAGCCAGCAGAAGGATGCTGCCTCATAGTATAACCTTAAGTCCGGCAGGGCAAACCCCCCTCTTTCTTTAGCATCTGTTAGTATTTTAAGTTTTATCCGGGGCCTTTTGCCCTGCCAGACAAATTTCGTAATGTCCTTCTGCCACTTTCCAAAACACTCCACTCTATCCACGATCTGCAGGGTTTGGAACAAGAATAACATCTTTGGCAATACATTCATCTTTACAGCTGCAATTCTTCCCAACAAGGTAAGTTTTAATCTTGACCAGATTTCTAAATCCTTTTTAATTTCAATCCAGCATTTTTCATAATTATCTTTAAATAAGTTCAAATTTTTCCCCGTCAAGTTCACCCCCAGGTATTTCACTTTTTTAGCCACCGTTAACTCCGTTTCTTTCTGAAACTCATTTATTTCTAAAGAAGTCAGATTTTTCGCCAAAACCTTTGTTTTTTGTTTGTTCAACTTGAATCCTGCCACCTGACCAAACTCATAAATTAGTTCTAAAGCTCTTTTAGTACTAGATTCTGGCTCCTGTAGTGTTAAAACCAAATCATCTGCAAAGGCCTTCAACTTGTATTGTTTACCTCCGACCTGTATTCCTTGTACCTCCCGATCCTTCCTAATCAAGTTCAGCAGTACCTCCAGGACCGAAATAAATAGCAGGGGTGATAGGGGGCACCCCTGTCGTGTTCCTTTTTCAATTCTGAACTCTTCTGTCACCACATTATTCACTATCAATTTAGCTTTTTGCTCTGAATAGATTGCTTCTATACCATTTTGAAACGCCCCTCCCACTCCCATCCCTTCCAAATTTCTCTTCATAAATTTCCAAGATATATTGTCAAAGGCCTTCTCTGCATCTATAAAAATTAATACAGCTCTTGTGTTCATATTTGTCTGCAATAGCTCCAAAACATCTATAATGTTCCTAGTGTTGTCAGACAAATGTCTACCAGGGAGAAAGCCTGCTTGGTCTTTATGAATTACTTCATTCAGAACTTTTTTAAATCTACTTGCCAGAATGTCAGCAAAAATTTTGTAATCCACATTCAGGAGTGAAATAGGACGATAATTCTTGAGTTGAGTCTTTTCAGATTCCAATTTTGGTATCAAAGTGATGAATGCTTCTTTCCACGATTCCGGAGCCCCCTTCCCCTCCATAATTTGGTTACACACCTCCACTAATGGTTGAATCAAATAATCTTTTAAAACCTTATAATATTTGGAGGTGAGTCCATCTGGGCCTGGGGATTTCCCCAATTGCATGTTCTGAATGGCACTTTCTATTTCCTGTTGTGTTATTCTGTAATTCAGGGTTGTTTGTTTATCTTGGGATAATTTTTTCAATCCATTACTTTTTAAAAATTGAATAATCTCCTCCTCCGCCTGTGGACCTTGAGTAAACAGTTTTTTGAAATATCTCTGGAAACACTTTCTAATTTCTTCTGGTTTCTGAATACTTTCTCCATCAACCTCCAAGTTGGTAATAGAATTCAATTTGTGTCTCTTTTTCAGCTGCCATGCTAATAGTTTTCCACATTTGTTTGCTGATTCAAAAGATCTTTGTTTCATTTGTTTAATTTTCCATTCTACTTCTTGATTTATCAATTTGGCGTATTGTGCTTGATGGAACTTAATTTCTCTTAACACTTCTTTTGACTTTGGGTTAAGTCTAAGACTTTTTTCACCCTCTCGTATCTTCTCTAAAATCTTATCTCTTTTCCCATTCCAGAGTTTTTTCTTAATAGAATTTTGTTGAATCAGAAACCCCCTCATTACAGCTTTGCTTGCGTCCCAGATTGTTCTCTTGTCCACCGGGGTATTCATATTGATTTCAAAATAATCCTTCAACGTTTTTTGGGCCTTCTTCACAATCTCCTGATCTCTAAACAAAGTGTCATTCATTCTCCATCTGAAGGATCCAGCTGGCACAAGTCTCAGATCCATTTTCAATGCGTTATGGTCGGAGCAAGTTTTAGGGCAGATCTCTATTTTTTTTGTCTTAGGGGCCAGCCCTCTAGTTATCCAAATTTGGTCAATTCTTGTCCATGATAGGTGAGCCTCAGAAAAGAAAGTCCCTTCTTTACCTAGTGGGTTTTTGGTCCTCCAAATGTCGATCAAGTCCATATTGTCTGTCAGTTCAAAAAAAGATTTAGGTAGTCTGCCATCTTTAGTCGGATTTTGGTTTTGTGACTTGTCCATATGTGTAGAGACGACTCCATTCATATCTCCCATCAAAATGATGTTGGTGTAGTCTATATGATCCAACATTATCTCATGCAGCTTTTTATAAAATTCCGATTTCCCCTCATTTGGTGCATATACTCCTACTATCAGAAATTTTTCTCCTTGTGTTTGGATTTCAATCGCCAAAATTCTTCCTTGTTCATCTTTAAATATCAACTTTGGTGCTAGGTTCTCTTTTGCATAAATCACTACTCCTCTTTTCTTAACTTTGTCTGAGGAAACAAATTCTTGGCCTAATCTTTTGTTAATTAAAACTCTCCTATGGAGCCTAGTCACATGTGTTTCTTGTAGGCATATGATGTCCAATTGTTCCTTTCTCAATATGTGAAAAATCTTTTTCCTTTTCTCAGGGGAATTTGCACCATGAATGTTCCAGCTAAATAGCTGCAGAGACATCTTGAATCAAATTGTTAGCCAGTAGGAGTGTCTTTCTTGCCGTCAAGATCTGGAGGTATTGCACCAGGCGGAGGTGGTGGCCAGGCACCTGCTACTCCTTTCCGAAGGTCCTCCCCATAGTCGTTCAAAAATTTTTCTTGGTCTTCTGCTGATCTAATTCTCACTTTTTTCCCTTTGATGCTGAAAGATAGTCCTTGAGGGAATTCCCACCTATAAGGGATTGTGTTGTTTCTCAGTAGGCTTGCGAGGTCTTTATATACAATTCTTAAATCCAACAGCTGTTTCGGTATGTCTCTGAAGATTTCTGCAGTCCTTCCCTGAATCACCTTCCCTGAATCACCTTCCCTGCAGTCCTTCCCTGAATCACCTTCCCTGAATCACTTAAAATGAAGGCCGAGTATATTATCTTTTTCTTGCTTAGATCTCAAAATGACCAAGCAATCTCTTGGTTTGTCCTTCTTTGCTACTCTTCCCAGCCTGAAGGCGGTGACAATTTTAAAGTCCTTGTCTTCTGCAATACCCCAGAACTTTGATATTTCTGCCGTCAAGTAGCTGATCAAATCTTCTTTCTCAAGTTCTGGTATATTCCTGATCCTAAGGTTGCTTTCCCGATTTTTCAGTTCTGCCATGGACAGATAGGCTTGCTGTTCATTAAGCTGTCTGCTCAGTGGTCTTACTTCTCCTCTTACTTCCTCTATCCTCTTTTTGTTTTGGTCTGCCTTTAAATTTGCTTCTTCAGCTAATTTACGATTCTCTGCTGTTGTTGATTGCAAATTTCCAATGGCCTTAGTGGTTTAGACCACAGCACCACCCACACCCGGGGCAGATCGCAGCTCAGGGCAATCTGATGCTTTGCATGTAGAATGCCTAAGGTTCAAACTCAGGTAAATTCTGTGGAACCTCAGGCTGAATGAATGTGGCCCTCCAGTTTTCTGTATCTGGCCCTATGGATGTTCCCTCAGGCTACACTCCCTCCTCAGTCCACATCCTTCACTTGTCCTGCTCTTTTGCCTGGATTTAATGTGTCTTTGAATGGTGATCATGCCTCTTGCTTACCTAGATGGATGGTGGGGAAATGCGGGTGTTTGTAGAAACTTCTAAAATGTACCTTACCGTACAACTTCAGTCGCTACTGCTGTTATTTGAATGATTTGCATACTGCCTAATATCCCCCAAATGGCTTCTATTGCCCTGCCCTGCCCTCTGGCTCTGCTCACCACTAGCACACATCCCTTGGAAGGGTATGTGGTATTTAATTCACACCACCCTTTTTGCCAGCTTAAGTTCCACCAGGTTGTCAGATTGCATGACTGAGCTAAATGGAGTTTGTTGTTGTTTAGTCGTGTCCGACTCTTCGTGACCCCATGGACCAGAGCACGCCAGGCACTCCTGTCTTCCACTGCCTCGTGTAGTTTGTTCAAACTCATGCTGGTAGCTTCAAGAACACTGTCCAACCATCTCGTCCTCTGTCGTCCCCTTCTCCTTGTGCCCTCCATCTTTCCCAACATCAGGGTCTCTTCTCATGAGGTGGCCAAAGTATTGGAGCCTCAGCTTCATGATCTGTCCTTCCTGTGAGCACTCAGGGCTGATTTCCTTAAGAATGGGGAGGTTTGATCTTCTTGCAGTCCATGAGACTCTCAAGAGTCTCCTCCAGCACCATAATTCAAAAGCACAAATTCTTCAGCGATCAGCCTTCTTTATGGTCCAGCTTTCACTTCCATACATCACTACTGGGAAAACCATAGCTTTAACTATACAGACCTTTGGAGCCAGCTTATGACACCCCTGCCAAGTCCCTCCCCTGCCAGTCCCCCAGAACACCCATTTATTCGGGGTTAACCCCAGAATAAGATCCACCATTCTTGGTTTAGTTGACTGAGCCCACATTCCTCTCAAAGAGCTTCCATTCCTACAGTTACCTGAGATGAGGTACTGACTGTTAAACCACTCTGAATTATGGTGAGGTGACTAAGGAAATCCTAACAATTCAGTGCACCCTTAACAAGCTACAGCTCTGTGGGGAAAACTATGACTGTGGTATGATGCTGCTTTAAGTGTACAGTGCAAATGGGGCCTAAGTCTAACCTTTGCTTAAGCTTTCTGCAAGTAAATTGGAATGAATGTTCAATAAACATGTCATCTGAAGCAACCCCTCAGTTGGCTATCCCTGCCTTCAGTAGCTGTCCACCTCTACAGCTAGTTTTATTCTCTTCCTCACAGAATGATTCTTTCTTTTCCTTTCCTCCTTTTCTTTTAAAACAGTACAATGACCAAGGAAGCAACACTTGTAAAGACACAGGGGGGAAATATGTCAGGATGGAGACCTGGGATGAAGACAAACTAGGAGCCAGGGGGATTGGTTTCCTTCACACTGACGCTGAGATTTGCTATCATTGCTCCATGTGAAGTGAACTGCTATCGTTTTATATAGAGACATGGAAAGGACAGAAATGTCATCCCTCAACAAGCCCAGGGCCACAGGGGGGATTTGTTTGACGTTGCGTTTCGGACGTTTCAGCCTCAAAAGGCTTTGCTGATGCAACATCCCATTTGTTCAAGACAAAGCGAAGCTTCTTGAGAAGATGTCTGTGAAAAGAGCAAAGGAAAATCCTTTCCCCCCCCTCCCCCTCTCCAACCCCACCAGACGGCCATTCAATAAATTTAAAGAGACGCTTTTGAGAATGATTTATATTAAGCTTGCTGACCACATAAGGGTTGATTCAGACTAGCAGAAAATTATAACTCCATCCCAAACATGTCATTCTATATATGCCATTAATCTTCTGCCCAGATATTGTCAAAGTCAACTAGCAGGAAGATGCTTCTATGTTAGAGAGTGACTCTTGGGAACTCTCCCAGCCCCTATGGAACAGAAGAAGATGGAGTCTCTCACCTGTCCATCACCTGACATACCAACAATATCAGGTGACCATCCCTCCCAATGGGTTTTGCGGAGCTCTCTGCAAAGCACTCCACATGGTAGCTGTTTGCAAGGGGCTGCTTGAGACCCGAAAATCAGCTGATTGTTGGACCTTGTGATCAACCAGACTGCTGGTTGATGGTGCCTGCAAAGCCACCTTCAGATGAGTCAGGTTTTTTTACCTGCACCACATCTAATGTCATATATGATGTTAGGTGTAGAGCAGGTGAGCATATTTTGGTTGAAATGGCCTTGCAAGCCAAATGGGGGTGTTTGATGGGCTTAATTAGCCCCACATGCTGGGATGGGAAGTGGGGTCCCCTCCTTGTTCTATACTGACTGGCAGCAGCTGTCCAGGATATCAGACAGGATAATTTTTCCAGCTCTACACCTGAAGATGTTGGGGGGTTGAAACAGAGATGACTGCATGCAAGACAGACACTCTATCACTGAGCAGCATAATAGCTCAGTGGACTAGATGAAGTTTTCACACTAAACATAATTTCAGGGCTGCCAGTCTTTAGCAGATTAAAAAAAAAGTTTAGTCTCTTTCTTTTTAACAAATTCATCTATTAATCCTACTGATTAAAATCAATATTCTAGTAACTCAGAACACATGAAATTATTGGGCTATGTAATGATGATAACAGTTTCTTGAGTACCCAATAATGTGAGAGGCAAATCATTCATTGTTTGCAGAATGACCTGTTTGGGCCTGATCCTGTTCAGGGATTGAAAAACAAGGATCCAAATCACAAATGCACAATGGCATACGGTTTGCTGTTCCTGAACAATATCTGCCAGATAAGCATCTGCATTCTCTCCTGAAATTAATTATATCCCGCCCAGGCAAATCCTACACATTTTTTATTTTTTGCATTTGTGACTTAGTTTGCAGATTTTTTAAAAATGGCGTGAAAATCTGACAACTTCCCTCCCCCGCCAACACATTATGTGCAAAGTGAGAGATCCCAACAGAAATCTCTTTTATCATTGCTTGCCTTTCATCTCTATTCCATATGTTTCCCAGGGCCTGCCTTTGCATTTCAGCAGTGGTGCTGAATGTTAATGATAGAAAAGGTTTGGCCACAGCCCAGCACTTTTGGGTAATAGGATTAGTTACATAAATGCTTGTCCACAAGCTCTGTGAGTACTGCAGAACTAGCCCTGCCATCTCTGGCCCCGACAGACATGTTCTCTGCATTTTTAGCAAGGCAACAAAGTGTTCTGGCTGCCGGTGCAGGAAGGGTTTCGTACTCCTCTGACGCACACCCAGGTCACATGGTAGTTTCAGATTGTCTTGGAAAAAGCAAAACAACATAGGCCTGGTTCTCCAGAATTAGAGCCAACTCCATTGGCACACAGAAGCATGCAAGGCACCATTGAGGCAGGGTGTTACATCTATGACACAGTGAATTGAGAGGCAGGGAGCACCAGATTTTGGCCTTGCACAGGGGGCTGCCGAATTTTGAAAGACAAAAGTCTACCCCTGAACAGGCTGCAAGGGGAAGAGAGAGAAGTTTGTTCCATCTGGAAGGCTGACACTTTAGTGTGATGCTGAATTCTACCCAGTGTGATTTTTACCCCTCCAAGACTTTTATATTCCTCATTTGATCAGTTCTATTACTTTTCCATTAAGTTCATTTATTAATACAGTTTGGCCTTTATCTTTATCCCTTTATCTTTCTCAAAGCTTATTTTGCTTTCCTTACTTAGCTTGCTGGATCATGGAGTTCTTGCAAGGGATTTAGCACAAAGCTCTGCAACTTGTAGGAAAGTTCAGGGATGCAGGAGAAGATATGTTGTTTAATGATATCCTTCCTAACTTGTGTTAGCATGTTCTATTTCTTAGCAGAGTTTAAGCATTGTCCTTTAAACATACAGCAGTTTGATTGTTGCAGGCTCGTCTGAGCCTCTCTATATAAGATTCCTGGTAAGATCCCTTCTTGTCCTTCTTAAAAAGAATAGACACAACAATCTTATTAAAGTCTGTATAGTAATTTACTCACAATCATTCAGTTCACAGTTGAATCCTTGAAGGCAGACTTATGTTACAAAAGTATATATACATGTGGAACTATCCCATAAGGGAGTTAGTCCCAACACGTAGTGCTAATAAAATGGAAAAGAAGGAGGAGCTAAAGAAGAACATGTGCTCCCCTACCCAGATTAGGCCACACCCACATCTAGTCACATGCAGAGGAAATTCGTCCCAGCTCAGGAGGAAACAGGAACTTTTCTCCTGGCTGGTACAAAGCATCCCCTAGCATGTCCATTCTAGGAATGTTGTACTTGACTGCTATGGGTTTCACATCCCACACAACTGAAACAGACTACCTTAGAAGATGGTGGGCTCTGTTTTCATGGAGACTGTTAAACAGAGTTTGGATGGCCACCTGTCAAGGATTCTTTAGCTCAAATCCCTGCCTTGCAAGGGGTTGGGCTAGATGATCATCGGGATCCCTTCCAACCATACAATTCCATGCTTGTGTGAAAGGCACTTACAAGGCCCTTTCAAACCTTTGTGCTGGAGAAGTGAAGGTTTACACACTCTGTAAAAAGCTGTGGGTTCCCCCTCCCCTGGATAGTCAACTGAGGTCCACTTTAATGGTGGTCCCAGTGACTGTGGCAAAGGCGGTTGCAATTTCACTGTGGTGGTCATTTTTATTTTCCTAAAAAGCATCAAAACAAAATGGCAACCACCATCTCGTTTCAACTCCATTTCTTTTCCTTCCAAAACAAATCCCCCCTCCAAAACACAGACATAAAAAAAGGATTGCTCTAAACTGCTCACTTTGGGATAAGGGAAATGATTTTGATTCCATCCCCCAGTCATTTCCAGTCAGCTCTAATATATAGCCTCTTACACTGATATTGTATTTAAATATTTAGGCTGTGAGGTAGTGTGAGAGAAATCGGACATGAAGTGCCAAAGCCAAAACTTTTAAGAGTCTGCTGAAGGTGCAAGATGCATTCAGGCCCTCCCTTTCCTTGCAGCAAATTCCAGTGGCCTAGTTTTGTCACAGGAGCTTAGGTGTAGCAGCAACAGGTGTTGAGAAAATTGTGTAGGGTGGAAATGCTGACTTCTGCTCTTTATGGCTTTTACTCTTAAAACTGCACTCTGGGTTAAAATATGCAACTCTTAACAGAAAGCCACAGGAGGAGCTTTTAAAGCAGATGGTACGGAGACATTCCTTCGGTATAACGATTGACGACTGACACACAGGTTGTGGTCTCCAAAGAACCATATGGTGATCAATTTTGCTTTCGTTACATCACAGAGTTGCTACTAAATTTCACCTACAGAGAAATGTCATAACAGATTTTGAGGTACCTACTTGGATGAAACTTCGGAGGAATTCTGAGGAAGACAAAAGCAGCACCAAGAAGACTTTGGAAATTTCACATCTGTATCTGGGACACACAAGTAATGCAAATGGGAAATGCTGTAGGTGTGAATGTTGTTGACTTCCTTACTACTGGCTGCCATATCAACAAATGAGTCACACCATTGATCCTTCTAACAGTAGTCTCTAAAGCAGTCTTCTCCATGCTGTGGCTGATGGGAGTTGTAGTTGAAAGCATCTGCAAGAAATGCCTTCTCCAGTTGGAGAAAGCTGTTCTACAGGCACTAGCAGAAGCTCTTCAGGGTATTGCAACAAAGGTCTTCCATAGCCCCACCTAGGCCTTACCCACAAACCTATATTGGCTTTTCTCATGGCTTGTCATAGCTTCCTTTATAAATTGCTGACATTTCCACTTGAATCCCTGTATCTAATCCCTCGCCCTATTGCACCATTAAAAATAGTTAAACTACTTCTTTGGGTAGTAAGGCTTAAATATTTTAAGTCTGCAGTGCTGGTAGGCACCTAGAGATGCTTGGGGTTGATCCTGAGATATCCTGCATGCAAACTATGGACTCTGCTGCTGAGCTACTGCCTTGCCGCTAATGTCCTGTTAAGAATCTACTGTGCCATTAGCTCAGGGACTCTTGCAGAAAGCAGGTTGTCCCTCGGGAGGAAGAGAAATCAGACTCTTTGGATGAATCTCTAATGCAGGGCTGCTCATAGCCAACATGTGTTTGGGAGAACAATTTTCAGGTGATTAAAACCAGAATTCATTACACCTATCAATAACCTTTTAGCCATCACCTGCCTGACTCCTTTCTTACAACCAGTTGGGGTGTGTGTGTGTGTGACTCTGGCTCCACCTACTGTTGGCCTCCCTGTCTTCTGCCCTGCCTTTTCCGATAGGCACCAGCCACCACTACTGATGTCAGTGCAATATATGAAGATGACTGTCTCATGTGTTGCAGCATTGGCTCTGAGGACCAGACCACGTTAAGCAAATGATGTGTTTTCGGTAAGAAATTCTATCCCATCCAAATTGCTAGTTTTTAACCCACAGGGTAGTATTTGATGCAGCTCAAGTTGGAATTCCATAATTTGTTTCCAATAGGAGAGAGAAGCAGGAAATAGTTTGGCAGAGCGTTTCTCTGCACTTACAGAAATTGAAGAAAGAGGACTGAATTAGACATTACAATAGATTCCTGATACTCTAATACTGGCGGAGTGGATTATAAACATGTGTGCGTTGCTTTTGTGACATATGCTCAGGCGAATTACAACAAGCAAGGAAGAACAGAAAAAAGCTATTACTGGAAATATGACAGAGGTGGACGAAATTATGCACAGCACTAAGGAGAATGTTTTCCCTAGGAACATAGTAAGATTCTGCTTGATCAGGTCAGTGGCCCATCCAGCATCATGTTCTCACCATGAGGGGATGCAGGTGGCGCTGTGGTCTAAACCACTGAGCCTCTTGCGCTTGCTGATCAGAAGGTCAGCAGTTCGAATCCCCACGATGGGGTTAGCTCCCATTGCTTTGTCCCAGCTTCTGCCAACCTACCAGTTCAAAAACATACCAGTGCAAGTATATAAATAGGTACCGCTGCAACAGGAATGTAAATGGTGTTTCCATGCGCTCTGGCACTCATCACAATGTCCCGTTGTGCCAGAAGTGGTTTAATCATGCTGGCCACAAACTCTGTGGACACTTTGGCTCCCTCGACCTGAAACACGAGATGAGTGCCGTACTCCATAGTTGCCTTTGACTAGACTTAACCATCCAGCTGTCCTTTACCTTTACCTCTCACCATGACCAACCAAAAGAAAATGGGAAGCCATCAAGCTGGACCTGAGTGCAGCAGCCCTCTCCCCTCCTGCTGTTTCCAGAAGCCAGTATTCAGAAGCACATTGCCTCTGTCTAGAATGCAGTACTAAAACCCAAAGTTATCCAGGGAAACTGAATATTAGAAGAAATTACATCTTACCAGGTTCAGTGATGGGGTTGACCATCACAAGATGTAATGATGGCTTCCAGTTTGGATGGCTTTAAAAGGGGTTTAGACAGCTAGATGTAGAATAAAGCTATCAATGACTATTATTCATTCTGGCTGTGTACTATCAGTATCAAGTAACCCCAACCAACCAGGAAAGCAACTCTCTTTCTTCTCTCTACTGCTCGCATAAGGATGCCATGAAACTATCCCAAGCCATCCTTGTGAATATGAAGTAACTGTAAGTAAAGAGCCCCTCTTTTTTTGCTTTAGTAATCAGATTCCTGTATAATTTATTTTTCCTTTTTTAAGCAATGCTAGTGGTGTGTGAAAATGAGACAGATTGGGTGGTGTGCTGGCAGCTCCAGGCAGCTCCAGCTTCCAAGCTTTTTAACTAACTCTCTCTCTCTCTCTCTCTCTCTCTCTCTCTCTCTCTCTCACACACACACACACACACACGAAGCCAACCATTCTATTTTTAAAGCCTACATTATGATGAAGCAGATTGGGGAAGAAAGAAAGCATCCATTTCCATTCTGACCCATGTTCGTCACACGCAGCCTTGTTTCTGTGCTGCTGCAGTTCAGCTTCCAACAAAACTGTATTGTGTTCATCTCACTGCCCGCTGTGGTGGGATTTTATGTAATCAATTACATTACTCCACACCATTCGTTTCAATGCAAAGTCCATTCATTCAACTCAATGAAAGTATGTGTGTGTGCATAGGAAGGGGAGCTATCAATTATGTATTGTTTGTGGACTGAAAAATATGACAATGAATACTAATCATATTCGCTGGATTGATTTCCATTCCAAACATAGGATGAATAAGGGAAAACCAGCAATTTCCACTAGAATTCTCTGAGGCCCTTAAAGTCAGGTGTGCCTAGATCAAACAAATACACTGAGCAGGAGGCAGCACATCACACTGAGCAACATGGCAATGTGTTCATAACCTTGTGTTTTATCCAGGACTAGCCCTAACAACCTGCATGGTGAAGCTACATGCTTTAAGCAGCAGAATTTGGGACACATTAAAAGGCAACCATTTGTCATTAGTGGCATTCATTGTGCTATTTCTGGTGTCGTGGATTTTCCCCATCAGGCATCAAAACTTTGGGGCCATCTCTAGCGTTACACCATGCATTTTTAATCAATTTTATTTATTTATCAAGACTGTAAGTCACAAGAATTGCAGAGCCATAAGCATGAAACGAAGTCACAGTTCAATAAGTCACAGTATCATACATCGTAAAAACAATCAATTTCACGTTCCACTTCAAAAAAATAAAAAATAAAAAAATAATGCTTGACACCTTTGTACCTAAAAAAGTAACATTTTGTACATGGCCATATTTTTCTTAGCAAGCAACACCTTTCATAACCCATTTGGGTATCCAGAAGGAAGAAACTAGGCATTGTTTGTCCACTCTCCTCCTCCTTCTGACGCTCTGTAGATTGACCGATATGGACACAGTAGGTCAAGGTGGAATTCCTGGCAACTGGTGTTCAGAGGCAGTATGCTGGCCACATGACGCAGAAGCTGTACGCCGGCGCCCTCGGCCAATAAAGCGAGATGAGCACCGCAACCCCAGAGTCGGTCACAACTGGATCTAATGGTCAGGGCTCCCTTTACCTTTATGCCTCTGGCAGCGGGAGTAGAACATAGCCATTGTGGCACATAGCCATGTATGGGTTCAGGGCTCCTTTATGCATGCAGACTCTTGCCCTGGGAGCAGCGACTCTGATTGGCCAGGATTCTTTATTATATACCTTTGACTTCCTGCTTCTCTCTCTCCTTGGATGGTTGGTACAGAAGAACTGAGACGACCATGGAAGATAACGTTCTCTGTTTTATTGACAGACATCAAACTACATTCTGTAGCTCTACCGACAATATAAAACCTCTTTGAAACAAACAAACAAAATTCTTCCAGTAGCACCTTAAAGACCAACTAAGTTAGTTCTTGGTATGAGCTTTCGTGTGCATGCACACTTCTTCAGATATGCATGCACACGAAAGCTCATACCAAGAACTAACTTAGTTGGTCTTTAATGTGCTACTGGAAGAAAAAAAAATTTGTTTTGACTATGGCAGACCAACACGGCTACCTATCTGTAACTGGAACTCTTTGAAACCATTTGCCTTTCCCTCCAAAGCCTCCAGGAGCACAAAGATTTCTGGAGTGGACAGGGAAATGAGCTACAAACTAAGGTTTTAAAACTCAAAACAGCATCAGCCATCCCAGATTAATATAATCCGGAGATAAGAAACAAGAGTCGACCAGCTTGAACTACTGAGAAAGAAAGGTTTGATGTGAGGCAAGGCTCACTCTTATTAGATTCCAAATGCCGTTTTCAAAAAAGCCCACTGCTGAGCGTGTTGTTAGCCTCTGCCTGGGTTGGATATTGCATTCTTTATGTGAACTAGTGCCCTGAAATGAAAATAGCATGCACCACCATCATCTTTTCTGCTTCCTATATTTCATACCGTCCAATTTTTGGAGATCCTAAACTGGGATGCACGTCTTCCGGGACAAGCTTTCGGGCAAGTCACATGACCTGCTCCTCACTCTCACCTTGAAAAAGATTTATTCCCCCTGGGCTAGATCTTGCCTGACACCCAAAAATACACCCCAAAATTAGATATTTTTTTTGCCCTGGGGAAAGTGCTTTTTCAGGGCAAGGACATGGGGTTTGAGCACAGCACCCAAAATGGCCACTGCGATCTTGCCTGAAAAAACAGGATGACCCCTTTTTTCTGGGACACTTGGCAGATATTATATTTGTGCACAACCACCACATTTGCAGAACTATATACTTTACATGCAGAAGCACCTGTTCACACAACCTCTGCCTCCTTGAGAATGTTAACTCTCCATGAATGTGTTAGTGTCTCCCTGTGCTCTCAATATATTTGTGCTGAGACTTCTGTCAAACATGCACCAGCTGATAGACTGATAAATAGGCAAATAGATAAATGTGGTGTTGTTTAGTCCTCTTAGTTGTGTTCGACTCTCCGTGTCACCATGAACCAGAGCATGCCTTGGAAACTCTCACTTTCTTCTCAAAGCTTCTCCTTTTTTATGTCCATGGAGTTTTCTTGGCAAAACACTGGAGGGGTTTGCCAGTTCCTTCTCCAGGTGGATCACATTTAGTCTAAACTCTCAGCTATGACCTGTCCATCTTGGGTAGCCCTGCATGGCATAGCTAAGAGCTTCTTAGAGTTACTCAAGCCCCTTTGCCATGACAAGGCAGTGATCCATGAAGGGGAATAGAGATATACCTCTTTCCTTAATCTCAGTGCCTGTTTCCACAGCGACTTCATTTCTGAGCCCCTATGAATGTGCCTCGCTTGGCTCACTGTAAATACAGCTGATGCGCTGTTATACAAATACTTGTTTCCTAAAATGAAGGAGTCACAGCCGCCAATAACAGTCGATGGATATGATGTGTGCACTTTCAGAATCCAGAACGAAAATGATGTCCTGGAATTTATAACCCACTGGGATGTGATAGTGCACAACAATGAGGCAAGAAGAGTCCGTGGTATGTGACATCATTAGCCTGAGGTGAGGAAGTGACATTCTCAGTTTCTTTTCAAAGCTCCCAACTAGAGGATGATTTTATGTCAAGTCATTACTCTAAACAAGATACACGATGCATACTGAATACAGTAAAAAAAAAAAACCCTCAAAAAACCAAAAAACCCACCATCCTCTGTGGAAGGATAATGCATTTCGATATCACCAGCCTGAAAAGACGGATGAACTCTGACTTCATATGCCCAAAGAAAAGGAGAGTGAAGGATTGGAGCAATAACCTATATACAATGAGTAATGCATTTTTTTACATCATTAGCAAAAGCAAAATGAATGTTCTATTTTCGTAAGCCCAGGAACAGTCCAGGGAATCTGTGTTCATATCACATCCATCATACTCCATCTCCCCCGAATCATTGTATCCAACATGAAAAGCCTTCCTGCGACGGATTTGGCTGCCACTCAGAAAGCAATTGCTCTGCTCGCTTCATAAAGGATGCAGCCAGCCGTCTGGATTTGCTTTCTAATACCAAGACCTGTACAATTCTATAATCGAAATAAAGAGGCAAAATAATAAGCCTACCTACAGAAGCAGCTGTTCATAAGAATTTGTTGTTATAATATTGTTGCACACCATCCCAATCTCCAAGCAGAGCAAAATTCCAGGGGTTCCAGGCACTTACCCAGGCTTCGTGTTTCCATTGGAATGAGGCACAATGGAGACCGTGGTGTCTTTATGATATATGGTTTATTTACACATCTTCTTCTTCTTCTTTTGCAATCACTAGTAGTCTAGTAAGATTGTCTTCCATGAGCACAGTCTTCACTATGAATCCCTAAGTGATTGTGGAGGCCAATTCTGGATCCACACGTCCTTCCACAGTGAGGACATAGGTTTCCAGGCGAGAGTTGATCATGGTGAGGGTTTGCCAAGTGTGCCTTCCTCTTAGCAGGTTTCTCCCTTTTGTCCGGATATCAAGCATCTTCAAAGCCCATGACACCTTTGGTAAAGGCTGTTCTCCAACTGGAGCGCTCGCAGGCCAGTGTTTCCCAGTTGTCAGTGTTTATACTACTTTTGAAAGTTTTGCCTTAAGAGAGTCTTTAAACCTCTTTTGTTGACCACCAGCATTACGCTTTCGTTTTTTTAAGTTCAGATAGAGTAGTTGCTCTGGAAGACGATAATCAGGCATCCGCACAACATGACCAGTCCAGCGAAGTTGATGTTGAAGAATCATTGCTTTGACACTGTTGATCTTTGCTTCTTCCAGTACACTAGCATTAGTTCGCCTGTCTTCCCAAGTGATGTGTACATTTTTTTGGAGAGGAGACACTGTTGATGGAATCTTTCAAAGAGCTGGAGATGGCGTTCATAAGTGGTCCATGTTTTACAAGCATACAGTAAGGCTGGTAGTAAATAGCTTTGTAAACAAGCATTTTGAAAACCTGAGCCTACAATGGAAGGGTTCACAGCCTTAACACCTTAAGAGGGTCCTGCTTCTTCCATAACTGTAGCCTTTGTATGTGATTTGAACATTTCATATGTGTGCATATAGGCATGCTGATTAAAACACAGCACCAAAAATAACCCTGTTGAGATATTGTAGCCACATTAGGTAAAGGTACGCTCTATAGGCCGAGGGAGCCAGAGTTTGTCAGCAGAAAGCTTCCAGGTCATGTGACCAGTATGACTAAGCCACTTCTGGCGAACCAGAGCAGCGCACGCAAACACCATTTACCTTCCATTTACCTACTTGCACTTTGACATACTTTTGAACTGCTAGGTTGGCAGGAGCTGGGACTAAGCAACGAGAGCTCACACCATCATGGGGATTAGAACCGCCGACCTTCTGATCGGCAAGCCCTAGGCTCTGTGGTTTAGACCAGTGCCACCCGCATCCCTTGTAGTCACATTATTAACCCTTTAAAAAGTGTCTTAATCAATGCTGGTATCAAGGGGGGGGGAGAAGATGCAGTCTTAAAACTTCAGCAGACTGCACAGGCTTAAGTTACAGAATTAGAAAAGTTAAACTGTAAGTTATGCAGAGCATAACACAGTAGAAAGTGAATCAGTGGAACATTATGGGAACGGAAATGGGGAAATTGTCTCACCCCACTTTAAAACAGTCAACTAATTTAAAGTGAAAGACACAGATTAATGTTGGCTAGGAGTATAGAATTACATTTGCAATTCCTAAAACTGCACTACTGGAAGCTCATTACTCATGGCCAATCATTTTATTCTGCAACAGTCATTTGCTGTACCAGAAATGAACTCTAGACCTCATTTTCATCCTGCTGTTAAGAAGGAAATTCATATTTCATGTTCTTCCATGCAGTACATACCCAGTGTAGGTTTAGGGAAATACAGATACCATGTTTGATTACAAATCACTAGGCAATGAACTTGAATCCAGTTATGTTTGAATGCAACAGAGCAAAAAGTTATACAGCATAGTGAAAAGTTTTTCTCTATAATCATTCCCAGATCTTTTAATTGCTTTAAGAAAAAAGCTACATAAATAAAACACATTGCCACTAAATCCAAGATATTCTGAATAATAACATTTTCCCAATTTTTTTTTTTTAATACTTGGAGGAGCACAGATTTCTGGATAAAAACTGGAGCTGCACTTCTATCTATGAGAAAAGATTTTCTCATCCAGCTCCAGAAAAATAGACACACCTCACCCCTGAAAGAGAGGAATAAGTCAATTGATGGAAGGCACTGTGCCTCTGAATACCAGTCGATGGTTTTCAAGTTGGGAGAGGGCTGTGTTGCTCTCAAGTCCTGCTTACAGGCTTCCCATTAAGGATGGAAGAGAAATTGATTCAGTTTGCATTTTAATCTGGACTTGTTTGATTCACATTTCCTGGGACTGTAAGTGAGCCATAAGGCACCTGCCCTTTTCACTTCTCCAGATTTTGTAATGCAGTTTTCCAACCACCGAAAGGGCATATATTCGTGAAAATAATATACAAAACTACATTCTGTTAGGGAAATTTGCTTGCCAAAAATGTATATTTTAGGCAAAACTGTGTACAAAAACTAATACACAAGAGAAATGTACACAAAAGTGCATAAAAATTTCCATGCAGTCTTTTAAGAGAGAGAGACAGAGAATTACAAATTGCTGTGGAAACAGGATGACCAGAATAATTATTGAAGGCTTCCCATAGGCATCAGATTATCCATAGTGGTAACAGACTACTGGACTAAATAGGCTTCCTGTATGATCCCACATGGCTTTTCTTAAGTACAGTTTAGCATTCTTGTTCCAGTTGCCAATTCAGTAGGGCTAAGACATGAAACCATGTTTGCTCAGCAGTAATGAAGCTTCTTACAAATCTGCCAGCTCTGTGAACCCCCACTGTCCATATCTTGGCATAAACAGAGGGATGCACCCCACATGGAACCATGTGTCAGGGATTGGACTCAAGGGGACAAGATAGAGGAGGAGGAGGAGGAATGGTGGAGATCTCCCATCCACCCTGTTCTCCTAACACTGCAGGAGAAGAGGAATGCAGCCTTGATTTACAGCAGGGGTTTGAGGAAAGTCTCAGTTTCATGAATGAGCCAGCCCCCAGGGAAGGTTGGCAGCTGGCTCCCAGTGAAGGAAGCAGTCAGGAACAGAGAGGGTTAACTGCCAGGCAAGATGAGCCTTGGCTAGTGCCAACTCCCCGGCCCATAATAATAATAATAATAATAATAATAATAATAATAATAATAATAATAATAATAATAATATATTATTTACACCCTGCCCATCTGGCTGAGTTTCCCCAGCCACTTTGGGTGGCTCCCAATCAAGTGTTAAAAACAATACAGCATTAAATATTAAAACCTGCCCTAAACAGGGTGCCTTCAGATGTCTTTTCAAAACAGGATAGCTGCTTATTTCCTTGACATCTGATGGGAGGGTGTTCCACAGTGCGGGTGCCACTACCAAGAAGGCCCTCTGCCTGATTTCCTGTAACTTCATTTCTCCCAATGAGGGAAGCGCCAGAAGGCCCTTGGAGCTGGACCTCAGTGTCCAGGCTGAACGATGGGGGTGGAGACACTCCTTCAGGTATACTGGGCCGAGGCCATTTAGGGCTTTAAAGCTCAGCACCAACACTTTGAATTGTGCTCGGAAACGTACTGGGAGTCAATGCAGATCTCTCAGGACTGGTGTTATATGGGCATGTATACTGTGCCCAATTCTGGGACCACAATATAAGAAGGGTGTTGACAAGCTGGAATGTGTGCAGAGGAGGGGCAGCCAAGATTGCCAAGGGTCTGGAAACCAAACCTTATGAGGAGCAGTTGAAGGAGCTGGGTGGGTATGTTGAGCCTGGAAAAGAGGAGTCTAAGAAGAAGAAAAAGAATTTGGACTTGATATCCCGTCTTTCACTCCCCTTAAGGAGTCTCAAAGTGGCTCACAATCTCCTTTCCTTTCCTCCCCCACAACAAACATTCTGAGGTGAGTGAGGCTGAGAGACTTCAGAGAAGTGTGACTAGCCCAAGGTCACCCAGCAGTTGCATGTGGAGGAGTGGGAAAGTGAACCCAGTTCACCAGATTATGAGTCCATCATAACCACAACACCACAGTGAGAGGAGATATGGCAGCCATCTTCAAATATCTCAAGGGCTGTCACATGGAAGATGGAGCAAGCATGTTTAGTCCTGCTCCGGGAGGTAGGAATCAAGCCAGTGGCTTCAAGTTACAAGAAAGGAAATTCTGGCTAAACATACGGAAAATCTTTTTGACACTAAGAACTGCTTGACAGTGGAACGGTCTCCTTTGGGAGGTTCTGGACTCTCCTTCTTTAGAGGTTTTTAAACAGAGGTTGGATGGCCATCTGTCATGGATGCTTTAGCAGATATCCTACATTGCAGGGGGTTGGACTTAATGACCCTTGGGGTCCCTTCCAACTCTAGAATTCTATCATTCTATGTGCATTGTCACCAGGGGGCACTAGCTGTTGCATTCCACTAGAGGTGAACTGGGCCTCATGTGTCTAGGACACTAACCACTACACCTGTATGCCGACATCCAAACATCCTCTCATAGCCTGGCGGTACTGCATGGCTGCGAGTGTGTCGTGAGTCCTGTCACATTTGAGGCTGATCTTGTTTTGCTCTGAAAGCACGAACATTGCCATTTTGCTACATTGGAAGAACACAGCATTCCCTCCTTCGTAAATAGAAGGCCTTTCTCTTTGAGCATAGAAAAAATTCCCTGGAGTTTACAAGTGCATCAGTTACACAGAAATTCTTCTTTAAATGAGGCCTGTAGGAAATTCAGTCAAAGATGTCAGTCATCCTTGGTCCCCGGAAGATCTTAAAGAATAACACAGATGCCTCACATTTCCTATGGGGCTTAACTTTCTAAAATCTTTTTGAACGAGCTATCTTTGAAGGGCGGGGGAGCTGACGAATTAGCAATCTATGATCCTCCCTAGAACAGCCTCTTGGTCGCTCAACAGAAACTGAGTTGTGACACTTCAACATAATCATGTTTGATTACACACAGGATGTCATCCTAGATATCAGCAAATGGAACAGAAATAGCATCTTAGCTCCATTTTGCCGGAAAATTGCCATATGTTCCTTCATATCAGATTTTTTTAAAAAAAGAAAAAAGGAAGATTATTTTGGTGGCAATAAAATGCTCTCTCCATGCAATTGCCCAGGTGTTTCAATCCCAACCATGCCTACTCAGAAGAATAAGAATACCAATGACTACTGTGGCTTGGCCTCAGCCCAGTTTCCCTGAAGGAGTGTCTCCATCCCCATCATTCAGCCCAGACACTGAGGTCCTGCTCTGAGGGCCTTCTGGCAATTCCCTCACTGCGAGAAGCAAAGTTACAGGGAACCAGGCAGAGGGCCTTCTTGGTAGTGGCACCCGTGCTGTGGAACGCCCTCCCATCAGATGTCAAGGAAATAAACAACTACCTGACTTTTAGAAGACATCTGAAGGCAACCCTGTTTCGGGAAGTTTTTAATGTGTGATGTTTTATTGTGTTTTTAATATTCTGTTGGGAGCCACCCAGAGTAGCTGGTGAGGCCCAGCCAGATGGGTGAGGTATAAGTAATAATTTTATTTTTATTTTTCCATAGGCATCTGGTTGGTCACTGTGAGAACAGGATTCTGGACTTGGTGGGCCATTGATCTGATCCTGCACACTCTTCTTCTTCTTCTTCTTCTTCTTCTTCTTCTTCTTCTTCTTCTTCTTCTATCATCATCATTATCACCACCACCACAACCACCATATTACTATGTTCTACCTAGGCAGTTGGAGGCAATATGCTTCTGAATACCAGTTGCTGAAGACTGCAGGAGGGGCGAGTGCTGTTGCACCCAGGGCCTGCTTTTGGACTTCCCCCATGCACCTCGTTGGCCCCTTTGAGAACAGGATGCTGGATGAGATAGGGCACCGGCCTGATGCAGCAGGCTGTTCTTATGCATTTAAGTCCTATTGAATTCAGTGAGCCTTACTGTCAGGTAAGCAGAGTTAGGAGTGCAGCCTTAGGTGCTACATTCATCCAGTATTTGGATGGCCTACAGGGTCACCAAAAGTGGTTCAGATAGCAGGATTTGTGATATCTAGGGAGGTGGGCAATAGGCAGGTCATGGTCTATTGTTAAATCGGGTCCTCCCTTAAAGAGGGCACATATTGTGGTGGGACCTGGAAAACCGACACCCTGTGTTGTGGGTGGGTACGATTGGTCAGCCACGACACCCAAATGGTAGGTCCCTCGTAGCTGGGTTTGCCAGAAGCGGCGTTGTCATGCTGGCCACATCACCCAGAAGCTGAACGCCGGCTCCCTCGGCCAGTAAAGTGAGATGGGTGCCACAACCCCAGAATCATCCGCAACTGGACCTAACGGTCAGGGGTCCCTTTACCTTTATCGCCATTTTTTTAGATTTCCCATTTAAGTGTATAGCGACCAGAGTACTTTGATTTATATACAGTGGCTTGGAATCCAAATCACAGATTGAAGCAGAGAGAGCAGAGAGCAGATTGGAATAATAATTAAAAACAAACCACATAGATACAAGGGGAATATTGGGGTCCAAGCACACCCTTGAGCAAAGCTTCTGTGCGCACAACTTGCATTCCTGATGGCATAGGATCATATTCTTTAGAAAAATGTGTGCTAGCCAAGAGCGGGCATAGCAAACAGTCCTGGACTCTGCCCTCTCTTCTCCACACACCTTCACTGAATGTGTGGAAAGGGGCTATCAGTCTGCCAACTACACCACACTGGCTCTCATTCCTTGAGGCTTGTGAAACAATGTTAAAGAACTGCATTCTTAACAGGATTTAACATTCAGCGTGATTGCAGCCTGCATTTCTGTCACAATCGCTTGACAAAGTGATATTAATTAGTGTTGAGAAGCTTAATTTGTGTCAGTTTAATGTGTGCTGCAGAGACTCGTCCTTTATTTCCCTTTCAAACTGCGGTTTTGTCAGAGTCTGCAGTTTCACAAGGTTCTTCAGAGAAGAATTGAACCCATGCTTCTTTTTCCTTGCACTGGTCTCTTTGGTGACCCTCTGTTCCCAACCCTTAAGTTCTGACCCAAGGGTTAGAAATATTTTTGGCTATGATCTTTTGCAACCATGCCCCCTTCGCCAACCTCTCCTTGCTAATGCAAGTCTTAACAACAGTGAATTAAGAACAAGTTCACATCATTTCTCTCATAATGGTGACATTCTGGACCCAAATCATACCTTGGCCTTTTCTGCTATTGACTGCATCAATTCTTTCTCCTTTTGATTTGCCAATCACTAATCACAGCTGACTTCGAGAGCTGCAAAGTTCTCCTGGGAGACCACTAGCTTACATTAGTCACTACATTACTCATAGGTTATAGCTTCATGCTCAATACTCCGGGCTAAAGTTTGACATTGAATTGTTTCTTTGGGATGTGCTGTTATACTTGGAACACAGTGTGATGAATTTAAAGGGTTAATATCTTGACTTATTCTAAATCTGCAGATGACATTAAGAACTCAAGACATGAAGAATCCAACTGTGTGATGCACTAAAAGATTTTGTGGTGGCAGTGAGGCCCCTACCTGTGATTGGCTGAACTGCTCCGATGTCATAGAATGCTGCAGTAGCAGATAATATTTGGCTGCCACTAGCTGGACTCTTCTGAGTCCAGTAGATTTCCTTTTCCTGACACAGTTCCCTTCTCAATGCTTGCTTCGGAGCTCCCTCCCCCAAGTTTATTTCTGAAGATTTCTTTTTGTGCCTTTGCAAACCTCAAGGTTCACCCATGTCTATTGATACCTTTCTCTTGTGTGTGGCTGTGGCTGTTTTGGCTTCATAAAGCCATTTCCTGTTTGTGGGGAGATGACGTTGAGGGCTGGGAGCACGCGAATGGGGCGGGATAGCCCCTGCACCATTGGATAGTCCTCAGCCATGTCATCCTTAAGCCGTCCAATCCAGACGGTCCGGGGGCATGGCGTGGGCTATTTAAACTGCCTGTGGCCGAGGACCCGCCCCTGTTTTCTCCCTGCTTGGTCAGTTCTCCCTCCCTTAGGTTAGGCTCTTTATTTCTTGACCTTGCTATGGACCTTGCTTGGCAGATTGGCACTGGCCATTTGGTTTTTCGCCTACCTCGTAGCAAATTGTCACAACTTTGTAAGGTTTGGTGGTTAGGCATTGGAGTATTAGGTTACAGGTGAGGGGACGTAGTGGCCATCACCTACACCCTCAAGGGTATTCCATTAAAGGAATCCAGGGGTGCGTGGTCTCTGTCTGAAGCCCCAATCGGGGGGCTAGGGCCATGGCATGACCCCTAGCGGTGACCCTAGGGGAGTTCCTAGTTGATGTGCATCAGCAGGGCTCCCCCTACTGGTGGTTCAGCCTTCCAAGAGTCCTGCAGGTGGACAGGAGTCAGATATAGCCGTGTGGTTTTCAATGCCTAAGCCAATACCGCTCACATTCTGTAACCAATAAAGTTGTGGCCTTTTTCACCCATTAACATAAACTACTGTTTCATGTGTCTTTATTTCACTTTCCGGATGGGTTTGGGACCTTGCCACGCAAGTGACAGCTGTCAAAAAATTGAATTGGAAGCAGTAGGTAGGGCAGAGGTGGGCAACCTGTAGCTGATGGGCATGTGTAGCACTGAGGAGCCCTTGTCAGTTCAATTGCCCAGCTCCTCAGTCACCAGCTTGGCAATGGGCAAAAGGCTGCTGTTCCCTTGCTGCTAACAGTAGCAAATGAACTATGCTTTTTCCTGCACCTGAGTACTGGAAGCATGGAAGTGGGAGACTGAAGCATGCATGTGTGTGTTACTAGTAGGGATGTCAGAGAATTCCATTGGAGCAGAAATTGCTATGATGTGCATGTTCATCCAAGGTCAGCAAGAGAAATGACTCAAGTGAATGCGAATGTTATTTGCCAACATATTTTTAGTCCGTGAACATTGCATAAATAATTATGTTATTTTTGGCATTGTTTTGTTACGTTTCCCTTCCCCTGAAATACATTGGAGTTAATTGCATAATGCATTGAAGTAAACTACATAAATGACATAATCTGTTACGTTGGGTTTGGCCATAGTGGATAGCGAGACAAATAATGAAGAATTCAGCAGAAGTGGAAATATAGCAGAACGGAAACAGCACCGATGGCAGCAAAGGCAGGGCAGGTTGGAAATCGCTGCCTCCTTACATCCCTGACATCCCTGCAGACAATCATCCATACCCTTTATCAGCCATGCCCAGCAGCCTTGAAGTGCCTACCTGCTGCTACCTATGGCCTTCGGGTGGATAAAAAAAGCTTTGTCATCCCGGATATTTGATGTTCAGTGGAGAAAGGTGCCTGAGTCCAAAGCTTGCAGCCACATCCCATGGTACACACAGCCTGCATGCTTGAGCCCTGTGCGGAAAGAACATTACACAGGTGTCATTTGGAGATGGAGGCAGTGTCTGTAATAGAGAAGCATGGTCAGTTATCATTTTAGGAATGGGACCCCAAATGCAATGTCAGCTCTCCTCCCCCCACATCCAACGTGCTCTCAATGTGCCTTCCCACCCACTGCTTCTGATGATCCATGCGCTCCCTCGAATTTTAACAAGGGGTGTGCATTCGGCTAGAAAAGCTGTAGCATTTCATTTCAGATTCTCCTCATAGAGTGCCTGCTGATGTGTTTATATAGCTGTCACAAGGCATGGAGAGGCTTAATTAACATTTAAGATCTGTATAGCAGAAGAAGATATTAGCACTCTTGTTCCCCCATCTTCCACAAGAATGCTCAGCCGGTGGGTTGGGCAAGGAATAAGCGTTAGGCTGAATGCTTGATTTCAGATCCAGGAGCTGAATGACATGTGGCAATTTGCAGCTTGCTCACATGGAAAGTTTTCCAAATGAAAACTTGGCTTCCTAATTCCCAAACATTGGTGGGGGCAGTCGGCAGGTGGTTGGGCTGAGCTTGCTTAAGGAT
Source organism: Podarcis melisellensis (assembly GCF_964234715.1). NCBI lineage: Eukaryota > Metazoa > Chordata > Lepidosauria > Squamata > Lacertidae > Podarcis > Podarcis melisellensis. Next base: position 84,258,674 of record NC_138531.1, read on the forward strand.
TAAATAAATAAATACCAGATTTGGCCCAGATCCAGTCCTGAGACAAATTGCACCTATGGGGAGAGAGCTGGGCCTCATTCAAGTCAGGTTGACATAGCCCTGAATTGCTACAGGTCCGGAGCCATTCAGGGTTGTCAGGGTCACAGGGCATCAAGCAGAAAGGAGAGGGAGGTATGAGTGGGAAGAAGGATAAGGAGTGACCTACCATAAGATGCTGGTGGAGGTGTTAGAGGGAGATGGGCCTTGAGCCTTGAGTTCAAATCTTTTGCTCCAGCTCCATCTTTCGCACCCCTCTGGCAGAACAGACAAATATGGAAATCCTGTTCTGCTCTATGCTCACTCTGAATTGAATCAATGTTTTGTGGGGGGTTGGGGTTGGGGGGGTGGAGATCTGCCCAGATGGCCTGTTTAGATTCTGTGCTGAGTTTACTAAGAAGGCAATTAGGAAGGGGAGGGAGGGGGGAACAGGGGACAGAATGAGCCAAATTGTTGTGGAGTTATTGTGTTGTGTATTCCCCCCCCCTCCAGCCATGTGTGTTCTTTCCTTTAATTTACTGCTCCAATCTTAATCAACAGCAAATTGACAAAGGAAGTGCTATTTGTTGTCCTTAACAATTTCCTGATTGGTAATTAAACTTCCCCCAATCAACACGAGCGGGTCTGGATCTCGACAATGGCGCTATTGACGATCTGCTGCGCAAATTCTCATCTTCTCACCAGGCTCCCTATTTGCTTCATTTTCTTTCTTTTCTGTCTGAGGCAGAACTCATTGAACCCGTTTCTTCCAATTGCCTATTGTACAGGAAAGTGTTAACTGTCATTATCAATCTATACCCTTGCCGGTGGCCAGAAAAGTATTCTCCCCTTTCTTCATCCAGAATATGCATTATTTGTGTCAATTTTTTCCCTCCTCACCTTCCCCACATTTTTGTATATTCAGTAGATGCATTTCTGGGTGTGTTCTCTCCCGAATAGTGATAGATGGCAAAAACGATTTTCTTTTTAATCACACTTTACTGCCTACACTGGGGGGGGGGGAATGACTCCCCCCCACCTCCGGTAGCAGCTTGGTCAATAAGAAAAACAAAACGAAAAGAGATATAAAGTCCCAGGTTCTTGTGGTGTATTTTCTTCCCCTGAATAAAATTGGTTTCTTTCTTCATTTCTATTTAGCTTACCTTATATTTGTGAAGCTTGTATTTACTCCCCACAAACTCTCCTTGGCTACTGATGTCAAATATTTTTACATTTAGACTGTAAATAAGTGTTAGCACCTTGGACAATGGAGTATAATTGCAAATTTTATCTGTCAATGTAAAGAAAATAGACCAATGTCGTCTTGCTACACATCCAATCTATACGTTTGGTGGGTGGTGGGTGGTGAGGATACAGCACAATTTCCCCAGGTTTGTGCCATTCAGAAGGATGCAGTGGGGGTTACCAATCAGCAAATTGACTTGGGAAATAAATAAGTATATCAAGGAGAAATGCTCCAGCCCAGCTGTCACCCACATGTGTTAATTCTTAGATCATTGAAACACACAGACTCCTCCATTCAGAATTCAGAATGGCAGAAACCAATAGAAGCTGCTTTACTAGGGCACACTGATATACCAACCTCATTCTGCCTTCAGTTATCCCCCACCTGTGTGTCTTCTTACAACCAGTCCAGGATGGGTAACTTTGCTTATCAGCTTCCTCCTTCTTAGGTGTCAGGAATGAGCCAGCTCCGAGCAAAGAGTTGCAGCCAACTGCAGAAAGCAGCCAGAAACAGAGGGGGCTTAGATGTTAGTCAGGCAGGAGAGAGCCGGCAGCTGCAGAGTTCGGCTCTTCCTGGCCTTGACAAACCGGCTGATAAGGCAGTAGCTGAGGGCAGGCAGGAACACAGCTAAAGCTCGCAGGAAGCACAAATAGGCATGAATAGACTCAGCCTCTCAGGAAGAGGTTGGAGCTGATCCTCTAAGTCTGAGGAGTTGGTGAATGGGAGGGTTTTTTTGATAGGAAGCAAACCATGAGACATAAATGTCGTAAGTTCAATATCTTCTGTCGCAGCTGGAAGGAGTCTTCAGAAGAGTCCTCTTGAGTAATGATGCTGGAGGCTTTGTCAGAACAGTCCAGGGCTATCTGTTAGTTTTTGCAATAAATCCTCCTTTTTAATTACCTATGCTTACTGTGAACCTGGACTCCTGACTAGTTCACTTTGTTGCCCTTCTAGATCTCAGCAGAGAAGAGAATGGGGACAAAACTAGAATTAGTTCACTCTGTATATCATTGGCTTAAACCCCACCTACTGTTTGGAAGCCCTGCTTTTCACCACACCAGAATAGGAACCTTTTCTGAGAGGTTTATGCCAGTGGCAGGCAAGATCAGAGACCCAAACGGGCAATAAGATTTTACTATTGTAGAGTAGGCTAGTTTCCACACACACACACACACACAAACATCCCTCTTTCCTCCATCCAGGCAAAGCAAGAATCAGAGTTCAAGGGCACATTCCAGCCAAGCAACAATATTCAAGGAGAGAGCAAATCAGGACCTTTTAGAGGTGTGTCTGGAGAGGGCATATCTCCTGGGTTGTGTACAGAGAACCAGACAAATAGACCTAGAGGGCCCACAGGCCATAATCATCATCTGAAGTGATGGACATGAGGCAGGAGTTGATAAAGCAGGTGAGCTGCGCACAGGTGGGCTCGGGACCTATGCTCAGATAGATAGAAAATGGGAGATGTAGGGATAATTGCTGGGTCCGGAGGGAGGACACTCTCTACCCGCAGGCAGCCACAGCCTGCCTGCACGCGTGACCCTGGGGTGCAGGGCACCCCCCCCCCCCGACAAAGCCACAGCTGTCTGAACATTGTTCCCTCTGTCTAACCTTTTGCGGTCTCAGTAGTCTGCGGTGCGCTGTCTGTAACCTTTGTCTCTGAGACCTTTTGTCTCCTTCATCATACACTGTGCAAGAGGAAAATGATGTGGTGGAAACAGGTGCCAAAATAACTTTGTACTACCCCACGATCTCGGGACCGGAAGATGTGTAAAGGTTACAGCCCAAAATGTATCTGCCTGGTTTTCATATTTGTGGCAATAAAAGGAGGCTCCACAGGGCTGGCCGGCAGCTTGCATGCAGCTCACCTGTGCGCAGCTCACCTGCATTATCAACTCCTGCCTCATGTCCATCACTTCATCATCATCATTTCATTTGCATGCCACCTTTCCACCAAAAGAATCATACTCAAAGCAGCTCGCAGCAAAGAAAAATGAAATGAAAAAATCTCAAAATCAACAATTATATAAGAACAATGAAAGAACCAGGGTTTGTTTTTTTTCAGCCGGAAAAAACTGGAACTCACTTCCGGCACCTCTCAGGTGGGCACCATTGCCATTATAAGAGAACAAGAGACATGGTGAATTCCAGCACCTCTTTTTGTAGAAAAATAGCACTGTTGAGAACCATGGTAATAACATAATAGCAGCAACACAATAGAGGAAAGTGACAAATGGGAAAATGCCAAGTGCCCTCTCCCCTGCTCCTTGCGTCAGTTACTGGACTTTAGAGTAGAGCAAGAGGAAGGAAGCTGCAATGACACCCATAGGATTTTGGAAATCCTGAAAGATAAGCCTATCAATGGTGACCAACCACATTGGCTATGTTCTTCCCAGTGCTATTTTTCTGGAAAAAGAGGTGCCAGAACTCACCATAAACATCTCCCTTGTTCTCCTTGAATGGCAATGGTGCCCACCTGAGAGGTGCTGAAACTGAGTTCCTGTGAATTCCCCGTGAAAAAAGCCCTTCCTCTGTTGTTGAAGGCAGTATGCCTTTGAACATTTGCTGGGAACCACAGGGGGGATGCACTCAGATCCTACTCGTGGACTTCCTGTAAGCATATTATTGACTGAGTCAGCCCCCTCCAAGTTGGAAAATAGCTTGGCTTATTCCAAGCCAAACTCTAACCCAAACTGAACACTGTCAAATTCCACTGTGATGGAGTTTGGAGGTGCACATACGCTTGGGAGCCAGGCAGGAAACGCAGACAAAATTTATTCTCCCACTTGTATTAAAATCCAAGCCAGAGAAGAACTTTCAGGCCAATAATACTCAACTTCACATTTGGGGTGAGCACTGCAAGCTACTGAGATTCAAATTTCCGAGCATATATGAAATCCAGAAACGTCCATTGTTTTTAACATGGTATTTTGTAGCTTTTCACTTTCTTTCCTTGAAACAGTTTCAATGTCGTAGGGTATGGCTCATGAAATCATGACCATTGCAGTAGCTCCACTATAGTCAAAGGAACTTGGTTACTGAGTGTGGCCTGGGAATTGCCTCCTCACTTTTAAAATATTTTCTGATGATGGAATTCTAATGATGTGCTCTCTGTTGTGCATTTGCAGTGGCTCAATACCTGGGACACTATGCTGCATACTTTTCATGCACTAAGTGATGAAGCTTTATCATACAACCAAATGTTCAGTACTTCTTTCTTTAATAGCTGTTGTCACAACCTTTCAGCTGCTGAGCTGTGAATTACATTTTTATCCTTTTAGGTATGCTGCTTGTAACCCCAGAATAGCTGCAGCACATTTTGTTCCAGTTGACAGCCGGATGAACGACGACTCACAGGAACAGCACACACAAATAGGGAACTCAGCGCAGGAAATAGAGATTGTTTTTTAAAAAATCCCCCTTCCTTATTTGCTACCGGGTGGTTTTCAGCGGAGCTTTGCAACTGCTTCCTACTGTGATGTCACAGAGTTAAAAGCACCACGTGTCTTCTTACCCATCCATATCATTGACCATGAGCTATGAATGGGATCCAGCTAGTCCAATGATCCTGTTTTGTTGGAGACAACAAGCGGATGCATTTGGTTGACAGGCAGTTGCAGACATGATTAAGGATGTGCATGCAACTTCATGTAAGGCATGGATGGTGAAATATATACTTGGAAATATATACTTGGAGTCAAGTGTGAATTTCATGCTTTTTATTCAGCTTGTAGTAACAATGAATGAAACTTGCCCCAAAATGTCTAGCTATATATACATTATTTACACAATGGGCCCCAAGTGATTGGCTAATTCTGGGCTGCTCCTGTAGGCCAATAAGGTTGCTGATTCACTTCCACCTGGAGCTGGATTGGGTGACTCCTGTGGACGAATCAGACTGCTGCATTCTGGATCCTATTGTTCTAGGATTCAGCTCAGTACATAACAGATGGAGAGCCTTTGGCCCTCCAGATGTTGTTGGACATAGCCAATCATTAGGGATGATGGTGATGAGAGCTGTTGTCCAGAAACATCTGGAGGACCACAGCTTCCCCACTGCTGATGCAAGGTCAGAAGTAAGATCCTAAAACTTGCTGAAAAGCTAAAGGTTCATGGCTTCACAATCCCCTCTTTCCTTTGGAGTGAGAATATTAAGCAACTAAAAATATTTGTGTGCATTTATGTGTGTGTGTCTCAGGTAGACATAATAAACCATCCACCCAGAAGTGCAGCAGCTGCCTAACTCCCTGGGGGCTGTTTCAGATGTGGTGCTGAGCAAAATGAACAGGACATTTCTGCACTGTCTGAAGATGAATTTTCATAACCCTCTCCGCAGGGACATAGACAAGCAAATTCTCTCAGATATATAAGGGAAAGGCTTAGGGGACACATAGGACAAGACAACTATACTTCCTGTGCTTACCCTCACCGGCTCACAAAGTCAAAACAGCTCAAGGTCTTTCAGGCAATCCAGGCCATGAACATGATTGACCAAGCAAGAGATTTGTCAACAGACCCTTGACTGTCTCTCAAGTTGGCATAACAAAGCAGATAAAAAATTATCCACCCAGCAGCCTGATGGGTGGATCATTGGTAAAGTGCCTTGTTGTGCTTTGAAAGCTTTCCCAGCAGGCATAACAGATCTGACTATCACTCATCCTCCCACCAGGCTAGCAGCCTCTTGAAGGAAATCAAGGATTTCCTCCCACTGAGAATTGCATCTTCAGAGGAGGGATAATTGTCAGACCTACAGAAGGGCAGCAAATGGTTAAATTCATTCTCTAGGTCTGATGTTATCTCAATCATTATCACCTCCACCCCCAGCTCATAAATTTTCCTGTTGTATGCAAAGGTGTATTTAATGCCATAGACAGATGGCTGTAATTTTCTTTTGTCTATACATTGGAGTGGATGAACTCCCAGTATCTTGACCCAGAAAATGAGAGGACTTATCTGGACATTTGCTGGCTATCTTATTTCAAGGACTGCCAATGTCTGAAACAGAAAATTCTGCACCTCAGAGATCAAGATGGGGTGTTCTCTGAGTCAGGAGAAAGAGACCAGCAGATCAATTGGTGAAAAGTCACTTTGGGGGTTTTGTTTTTGTTTGCCAGTCTACAGGTGGAGCTCAATGGTTTTGGTGGGTTCAGATCCAGAACCAAATGCAGAAGTTATCCATTTACCTATGGTGGAATATTAAACCATAGCTGGGAGGCAGGAGTTATGCCTTGATCTTCTGGCAACTGGCTCAAATGCAACAATTTAAGACCCTACCCCTCCCATTCATGTAACAACAAAAAGCAGGCTACTGATTTGGAGGTCTTTAGGTCCTAACTCAGAGATGTGGCCTTTCAGAAAGTAGTAGACTACAACTCTCATCTTCCCTGACCATTGACCATGGTGGCAGGGACTGATGAGAGTCCAACAATATCTGAACGACCTCAGGTTCTTCACCCCTGCCCCAGCTCATGCCTGATACTACTAGATTACTGACTTGTATAATCCCTGTCATCCTCTCCACTTCACAGGATCACACAGAGGAGGGAAGGCATGGCAAAAGGAAGTGCTATGTCCAGTTGTAGAGACTTCAAGACCACATCATGGTTTCAGGTTCTTTAGCTGCATTCTTATCAATGCATTTGCCTACATTGGTCATGCAGAAAGCAGGGGGAGATACAACTGAGCTGAAGGAGTTGAAAATTGCTACAAGCTGTGAATCCTACAGTTCTGGAATTAATTTTCAAAAATTTCCAGGTGAAACCTGAAATGATGAGTGAAACACAAGGTACAACACACCCACAGAATAAAAGTTAATAAAATGGAAGAGACCTGCTGATCCCTTCTTCAAACCCCTGTGAACAATACTTAGCCTGCATTCTCCTTTCTAGCTTGCTTATTGAATATACCATCACAAATACTCTGATTTAGTCTTTTAATCTCACTGCCATCATTCCTCCTCCTCCCCTTCCCCTTCCCCCCTATGCCCTGTTTGCCCTTGCTGACTGGGGAATTTTATTACATGTGGAAAAACAATAATTATTTCTCCTAAGACCGATATTATGCTCAGCAGTGGGCCTGTTTTCCTTGGTGCAATTCAATCTCGATGTGTAACCAATTTACCAAAATATAATTATCCGAGTTATATCATCTAAAGGCAAGAAAGAAAACAGCTGCGTCTAAAAGGTTTGAACATGATAGTTAAATGTGAGACATGGTTTAAGCAGCCATAAATTATATCCCTAAACATGAACTGCACCACAACCATTCCTAGACAAAAGCCTTTCTAGCTGGTTCAACATTTCAGGAATATGAAGCAATTATTTCAGGCTTGTAGATCTTGAAAACTACAGTGGTACCCCAGGTTAAGTACTTGATTCGTTACGGAGGTCCGTACTTAACCTGAAACTGTTCTTAACCTGAAGCACCACTTCAGCTAATGGGGCCTCCTGCTGCTGCCGCGCCGCTGGAGCATGATTTCTGTTCTCAACCTGAAGCAAATTTCTTAACCTGAAGCACTATTTCTGGGTTTGCGGAGTATGTAACCTGAAGCATATGTAACCTGAGGTACCACTGTAGTGTGATGTAGTTGAGGATTTAAGACATGGTTTTCCATTCCACTCTGTGTTTGTCTCACGCAACACTGTTTCCATTCTATTGCAAGTTGTCTTCCACCCAAAAATATGTAACTCATCTCGCTGTTGAATTGTGCTGAAACTGAAAAACAACAATAACAATAAGTACCATTTGCATTCACTGGATTGATTTATGCTCTATATATGGGGCAAATAAGCAAACACCAGCAATTCCCCCAACATTCTTGGGTGTAGTGTATGGAGTATTGAACATCCTTCATCCCATCCGCCCAGAAGATCGTAAGGTCCCTTTTGCAAGGTGTGGGGCAACTATTGTGCTTCCTAGCTGTTCCAAGTAGCTAGGTACTGTACAGGGTAGGAGACTGTATAAAGGAAGTTCCTGCAGCAGCTCATAAACTCGGGGGGGGGGGTTAGGTATTGTGTTTAATTGTTTTCCGCACCGAAGTTCAAATTCCATAGCAGAACAGTGTTCCAGTCCACACATTGCTCCAGGAGGTGTGAATAGCTCAGTTGGCAGAGAGTGAGACTCTTAATCTCAGGGTTGTGGATTTGAGCCACACATTGGGTAAAACGATTCCAGCACTGCAATTATATAATTCTATGGTTCTATGATGCTAAGTGCATGGATCTTTATTTTTGTTTAAGCAAAAAAAAGCTTAAGGTTATGTTGTATACTGGACCATAAAGAGGGCTGATCGCTGAAGAATAGATGCTTTTGAATTATGGTGCTGGAGGAGACTCTTGAGGGTCCAATGGACTGCAAGAAGATCAAACCTATCCATTCTGAAGGAAATCAGTCCTGAGTGCTCACTGGAAGGACAGATCCCGAAGCTGAGACTCCAATACTTTGGCTACCTCATGAGAAGAGAAGACTCCCTGGAAAAGACCCTGATGTTGGGAAAGATGGAGGGCACAAGGAGAAGGGGACTGCAGAGGATGAGATGGTTGGACAGTGTTCTGGAAGTTACAAACATGAGTCTGACCAAACTGCGGGAGGCAGTGGAAGACAGGAGTGCCTGGCGTGCTCTGGTCCATGGGGTCACAAAGAGTCAGACACGACTAAACGCCTAAACAACAACATGTTGCATACTTGAACAAAAATAAACGTGACCCTACCCCTAAAATTTCGTTGCAGTTTTCCCGCTCCTCCATCTCCCCAAAATGGCAGAAATTTGCTTCCTAGTTTTGTAGGCGAGAAAACCGGGGAGGAATTTTCAGCCCACCTTTCTTTTCAAGCACTGAGGAGTGAGGAAGAGAGCAGAAACAAGAGATGCCCAATATAGTTCCAGTCTTGGTCAAAATGTCAACAGCCAGAAGCATGGTTAGGGCAGCTGACAACTGAAATAAGCATGTAAAGCTAATATCTCTGCTTCACTGGGGAGGCCTAGTATATTAATGAAAGCCTCACACATTCAATATCAGACAAACGTATTCTGACAGGGGACATGTAAATAATATATAAAGGATTGCATCTAATCTCCTCTTCCAAATTAATTTGCACTCCAGTTAAAGAGATCAATTGCTGGGAGAGGACGGGGAGGTAGATTGTCAGCATTACAACTGTTTCTCTGAGCAAAATGAAAACCTGGGTTCTTTTGCTTGCTCTCATTTCATTCTTGACTTTCATTTGGATTCCTATCAATGGCCCTGTCCACCGGTGCCCCATTACATATTGTTCCTCCTGGGTGAAGTATTCATTCTGGCTAAAGCTCTGATAGCACCAGCCAGTTCTCTGCTCAGGGTTATTAGTCACTTCTGAGATCATTCCTTGGGGTGGTGGTAAGGCTTAATAGCATTTCTGGGCTTCCAAACAAGAAGTCAAATATCCAGCAAAGTAGAGATTTCACAAATTGCATTTTCCCGTCCCCATAATCTTGTGAAGTAACTGGGTCCTGGAAGCATTTCTAACCTGGAGGTGGAACGGCGCTTCCTTCTCCAGTGAAATTCATGTGACTCTACGCTTTGACTGCCAGCAAAGAAAGTTCTGACATATGAGTCTGTAGGCTGCTTTTTAAAATAGCTTTCCTTCACCAAATACACTTTGATAGTTTAATATGCATCTAAGCTACCCTAAGGTGGATGTTTCTCTCATATTTGGAGTCTATGATAAACCAGGGACATGTTTTAGAACAGGGGGTAGGAAACCTCAAGACTAGAGTCTAAATGTGACCCTCCAGACTTTTCAATTTGACCCTCAGGACTAGGGATGGTGACAAAGTTAGCAAAAAAAGGAACTCAAAAGGGAATCTCACTTATATTGCAGTTTGGCGAATTTCCCCCTCTGCAGGGAGGATCCCATAAACAGCCAGTGAACCTGAAGACCTTTAACCTTATTTGTGCATCGGGAAGAGCAATATCGTCCCAGAGATATAGAGGGAAGGCCAGAAGCCTGCAAGAAGTTCAGGAGAAACCCCCGTCATGACTGCCACATCAATGGTGGATGTAGACCAGAGAAGGTCTACAGAAAAAAGTCCTCCTCTCTTCACTGGCAATCTAGTTCCTCACCATTGTGTCAACTTTCAGAGGACACTCTTCTGCCTCCACAGCACTGGTGGGGGCAGAGAGTGTGGAGGTCTACTGTTGTTGCTGTTTTGAACTGGAATGAATTAGAGTAAACCAGGGCCATCCAAAGAACGTTGGAAGATTCATGACAGACTCAGCACATAGTTAATCTATAAAGCTTACTCCCCACAGAAGTCAGGGATTTCCCCAAACTGTGATGGCTTTAAATGAAGTTTAGACAATTCATGTCAGGTGTGCGTGCAGGAGCCAATAGGACTTCACTGGACTGGGGCCTTCCTAAGTTTGTTCTGAAGAGGCAAGGTGCGACCTCACAAGTGAGGCCAATTGGTAACTCACAGCACCTGGTGGCAAGAGCAGTGAAGGCTTATAAGATCAGCATTTCCCTTTGACTCTTTGCCACAGCAACACACTTCCTGCCTTGCTGATCCTTGATCCTCGGACCCTTGACTTGTTGCTTCTTGATCCTCAGACCCCTGACTTCATGACTCCTTGCTTCCTGACCCTCAGATCCTGGGCTTCCTGAATCCTGGCTTCTGGACCCCTGTTCCTTCTCCCACCCCGCCATCTTGCCCCCGGTCCTGATATCCCCTGCCGGGACTTCAATTGCCCATGAACCAGACCATGACAATTCATGGAGTCTATGACTCCAGATATCCATGTTCTACCTCAATTGTTAGAGGCCAATTGAATCCTGCTTGCGGGCTTCCCTTAGGCATCCAATAGGCCACCAACAGGATGTTAAATTAGATGGCCTGATCCAGCAGGCTCCTCTTGCATTCTTATGTGTGAACAAGAACTATGTAAAGAAAAATTTTGGTGCCATTCTCAACTATTGCACTTGCCTTACTTCTGAGGTGGTCAAGGGGTGTTCGTGTTTTTTCCCCTTCATTCTGGAAATCATCTCACAAATGGTCTGTCCTCTTGCAGGCTTGCCCAGCTACTTTTTCTTTTCAACTAAAGACATCATGAGGCAGTGAAGACTCTTGCAGACCAAAGAGCAGCTGTGGAGGCTGCAGAGAGATGGATAAATGTTTCTGGAAATATAAATACACACCACACATGAGCCTTGAATGATATGGACACCTCAGAATGATATGGTGAGTACCCACCCACCAAAATCATAGTCATAGAGTTGGAAGGGACACTGAGAGTCATCTAGTCCAACCCCCTGAAATGTAGGAATCCTACAGGCATGTTAAGATATTGATGTTCCGTTCCACCTAAGCAGGTGTGTGGAGCTGTTGTATGTCACATGTCTGTTTACATTCCAGCACAGCTTGCTGGGAACTTCCGTTATGTATAGCTTTTGCCTTATGCTTCTTGCTTGGACATGAAGGAGAGCAGACATGTTTTCGTCCTGATCTATGCTGAATAAACTGCTTGTAAATATGCTTTACATATACCTCTGTCTGCCCTTCTGCCGCGAAGAGTTTGTTTTCTCTGCTGGCTTGAGTGCCTGGCTTCTGAAAGGCTTCCGAAGCTCTGAGTCGCAGATTGAGGCAGAACCGAGGACTGGAGTTCAACCGGCTGGTGGGCTGGAGCCAGCTGGGGGCCTGCCAATTGCCCCCGTTCCCTTGGACGCATCGCAACAAGGCATACCTGGGTGGACTCAAACCACCAACCTTCTGGTTAACAGCCAGACACACTGCGTGCCCTGAGAACGTAGCAAAGAAATGGAAGCCCTTTTGCAAACTCCTTCTGAGTGCTCTGTCTCCTATCTCTATTCCTTTCTCAGTTATACTATTTTGCGTTCTTTCCTGAGACAGCTTAGAATCACTTTCCCAGGACTGCCAACTAGTTTCCCTTCCAGGCACTTATCAGGTCTAAAACCATTTGCCTTCAATAATGCTACAGCTTCAATGCACTCCCATTTGCCAATCTAATTCCTGGGAGCAAATATGCCCAAGGCATGTTCGGGCTGCATATCTCCACAACCTGCATTTCAAACTCCCCCTGCCCTCTATTTAAATGTATCCCAAGCAAATCAAATAGGGGGTCCTCATATGATCTTTAAATACCCTTGAGAGGAATTGGACAGAAAATTGTAGAGAAAAGAAGGGAGAGAGGGAGTTACTTTATACATTTTTATATACCGCTCAGCTAAGTGTTCTTTCTTTTCTTTTCTTTCCCTAATACGCAAGACCTATTCCCATCTCTGCAGCTGTTCATCTAATTGGATGATTTCCTGTTTGAAATGCAGAGTAATTTAAAGCGACTAACAGTTGTTCAGGGAACCTCCCTCTCTAGGACATAACATCCTATGATATCTTTGAATCTTTTCGAACTGATTGCAGCTTCCTCCATCACCAGGTTCTCTGACTTCCATTTAAGTGTATCAATTCAGAGAACTTGATTATTCAAATGTAAGAAATTAAGAATAAAAATCAAGCCCTGTTTTTTTTAAAAAAAAGGAAAGAAAAGAAAATGGCTTCTTCTGATGTTACATATAAGAAGCAATTATTTATTGGATTCTGTATCACCCAAAGGGCTACAGAATCTCACTATATTTCTAGCCTGAAATCTGCTGAACTTTCAGGGGGATGATTTGCACAAAACCCCTTGTTGCATAAAGTTAATAGCTTCAGAATTCATTGAATAGAAACAGAGTTGTTAGTTTTGGAGGTTTTTTTTTTTTTTTTTAAAGGACCATGCAATGTTTTGAGCCAAAGCTAATGAATGATATAAATCATTCTGGGTAGCATCCAATGGAGTTATACCTCAGAGTACCAGGGGTCAGCAAACTTTTTCAGCTGTGGGCCAGTCCATTGTCCCTCAGACCTTGTGGAGGGCTGGTCTATATTTTGGAAAAAAAATAGTGAATGCCTATGCCCCACAAATAACCCAGAGATGCATTTTAAATATTTCTACTCATGTAAAAACATGCTGATTCCCGGACCGTCCACGGGCCAGATTGAGAAGGCAATTGGGCCACATCCGGCCCCCGGGCCTTAGGTTGCCTACCCCTGGAGTAGACCCATAGAGATCAATGGCCAGCAATTTCAGTGGGCCTGCTCTGAGTAAGCCTAGCATTGGATTCAAACCTCAGTGTCGGGAAGGAACATGTTTCTTAACAAGGTTCTCTCAACTGCTTGTGATGAATAGGGCTGGTTCACACTTCCATACATTGTGGGATTCATCATCATGTGCATCACTTTGCACTCCATGCAAAGTTTTCAGTTTTGTGTTATTATTTATTTAATTTGTATACCGCCCTATACCTGTAGATCTCAGGGCAGTTCACAACATAAAATCACAATATAAACAACAGAAAATATGTAATAAAAACAAAAGCAAAGACAACCCAATAATCACCCCCTCTGCCACAACACATTTTAAAAGGGCATCAGATGTCAATCAGCCAAAGGCCTGGTTAAAGAGGTATGTTTTCACCTAGCGCCTAAAGTTGTATAATGAAGGCATCAAATGAACCTCCCTGGGCAGAGCTTTCCACAAATGGGAAGCCACTGCAAAAAAGGCACATTCTCATGTTGTCACCCTTTGGAACTCTCATTGAGGAGGCACATGAAGAAAGGCTTCAGAAGATGATCTTGGGGTCTGGGTAGGTTCAACATGGAGAGAGGCAGTCCTTGAGTTATGGCGGTCCCAAGCTATTTAAGGCTTTCAGTTTCAGGCTTTTCTGTTTCAGGTGACACACATGCAGAAGAACTGGAGCATTAGCTGTTGTGTTTGATGATGTGTGATGATTCATTCCTACACGTGGGTCACAATCTGATGCTACAAGTCAAGTAACCTTTATTGGCATCACATAAGAACATTCAGAATACATTTAAAATAGATAGGCCAGTGCAATCTCGTCGGCACCCCAACGACACAGCAATCCGCCTCATCTCTGAGGGTTTCCAGGAAGGGCAGGATCCTGTAGCATACTTCGGCGACAAAAAAATCAGATTGAGGAATTTAGCTACTGTCTTGGTGAGCTCCTGGTCTCTTCCCTGTAATAAGAAGTGCATAACTTCCGTCTCTGGTTTCCATGTTGGAATACATAGATTGTCTAGAAATTGTTGGTGGAGATCATCATACTTTTACAGTTAAGGGCCATGTGTGCTAGAGTTTCCACCAGGTGGGCATCACACGGGCAGATCCTATCTCCTTCTGCCAAACCCACAAACCTACTCCAAAGGAGGTTAGAAGGATTAGAATTGTACCTAGCTAGAGAAAAGGCCCTTCTTTCTTGCTTTTCGGCCTTTTGGCAAAGATCAAGTGTAGTATCTGATGCTACAGCCATTGCATGTGTGGAGAAGATATTTGGCCAGTAGAGGGACACAGGCCAATTTCATGGATCTCATAGACTAGAGGTTTGTTGTGGGGTTTTTTTTTTAAAGTTTCTAGCCCTCATGACCACAGATCACAAGAATTCTAATGGAAGAGAAGCAAGGAAACAATTGCACACCATATTTACTGTGCCACCACCATCATCTTTTCTATATTGTCAGTTAGCAAGCCTGCTTTCTAGTGCCTGCCTGCCATTTAGAAGTTTAGTCTATTCCCGTTATCAGTAAGTGTGGGTATAAAAACTGGGTAACACTCTCATTAGCATTAATTAGAATTACTTCTGCAAATCCCTTGGCTATCTACTTGAGAATATAAAACTGTGTTTTCAAGGAGATAAAGAAAATGCATTACAGATTCGCTTGACAAAGTGGAAACCATCAGAAGGATGAGGGAAGAAGAAGGAAACTACAATAAACAGCAGATACAAAGAGATATTCCTTCTAGGCACCGGTTGCAAACACATCCCTTAGAGAGTTTTGCATTCAAAAACATGGCTTAGCAAGCTTTTGCTGAAATTAGTTTTGCACTCAAAAAATGTGGTGAGTTTTTGCTAAAATAATTGCTCGGTATCTGACGTCTTCACAAACAGAACTTCAGAGTTAAGAACACCTCAAGGATACGGCATTGTTCATTGGTCTGAAAAGTGTGTGCAGCTCTAACAGTTTGCACTGGAACTTCCAAAGCATCCTGACAACTCCCAGAAACCATTATATCTCTGTTATCTCAACGGCTAGATATCAATGACTAATGCTAGTCCTCCATGCTTGTAGGCCTTAATGCTCCTGAATACCAATTTCTGGAGGCCACGGAAGGGCAGAATGCTCTTGTTCCCAAATCCTGTTTGCAGGCTTCCCACAGGTATCTGGCTGGCCACTGTGAGAAAAGGATGCTGGACTATATGGGTCCTGGGCCTGATCCGACAGGCTCATCTTATGTTCTCTGCATGTCTTAGCATTCACTCCCTTTTCACAACATCTTTAAAAATATGGAGGATATCCAAAATCCAAACCACGCTTCATCTCTGACTTGTAGAATCATGGAATTGTAGAACTGCAAGGGACCCCAAGATTGATCTAGTTCCATCCACCTGCAATGCAGGTACAGTGGTAAAGGTAAAGGGACCCCTGACCATTAGATCCACTCATGGTTGACTCTGGGGTTGTGGCACTCATCTTGCTTTATTGGCCGAGGGAGCCGGCGTACAGCTTCCAGGTCATGTGGCCAGCATGACTAAACCGCTTCTGGCGAACCAGAGCAGCGCACGGAAACACCGTTTGCCTTTCCACCGGAGCGGCACCTATTTATCTACTTGCACTTTGACATGCTTTCGAGCTGCTAGGTTGGCAGGAGCAGGGACTGAGCAACGGGAGCTCACCCCGTCGCGGGGATTCGAACCTCCAACCTTCTGATAGTCCTAGGCTCTGTGGTTTAACCCACAGCACCACACGTGTCCCTTTGTAGGTACAGTGGTACCTCGGGTTAAGAACTTAATTCATTCCGGAGGTCCGTTCTTAACCTGAAACTGTTCTTAACCTGAGGTACCAAGCATAATTTCCGTTCTCATCCTGAAGCAAAGTTCTTAACCCGAGGTACTATTTCTGGCTTAGCGGAGTCTGTAACCTGAAGCATCTGTAACCTGAAGCATCTGTAACCCAAGTTACCACTGTATCTCAGCTAGAGCATCCATGACAGATGGCCATCCAACCGCTGCTTAAAAACCTCCAAGGAAGGTGCATTTTGAGCACAGGTCCCCCCTAATATACATTCTATATCTAAATCTGTATCTATATCTAGGTTTTACACCTATACTCTCTTAATAAGCCACCTTGGCAATTTAGTAGACTATAAAAACAAACTACCTTACCATGTTTGGAAAAGTACACACTTTGAAGGATAGCATAGTGTTTCAGAAATTGTGAATTAGGTCGGTTTGTGTGGAAATCAAACCAAACGTCTTCCCCATCCCAACCTGAAGTTGACCTGAGTCAACTCAACAAGAAGTCCAGCAACATCTAAACAGCCATAACAATATAAAAAGAGCCTTGCAGGATCAAGCCAACAGCATCCTGTTCTCACCCTGGCCAACCACATGCCCACAGGAATATCACGGGACCTGAGTGGAACAGCCTAGCCATTATGGCCAGCAACCATTGATAGCTCTATACTGGGTGGATTTCTTTAGTCAACCAAGGTGTGGTAGCAATCACTACCTCCTGAGGGAGCAAATTTCATACTTTAACTATGCACTGTATTGCATGTTTCAGGGTTTTAGCATTATGAGGCTGTGGGCAGGGAAGAGAAACTCCATATTCACCTTCTGCACATCATAAAAGGTAAAGGTAAAGGGACCCTTGACCATTAGGTCCAGTCGCGGCTGACTCTGGGGTTGCGGCGCTCATCTCGCTTTATTGGCTGAGGGGGCCGGCGTACAGCTTCTGGGTCATGTGGCCAGCATGACTAAGCCACTTCTGGAGAACCAGAGCAGTGCACGGAAACACCGTTTACCTTCCCATCTGAGCGGTACCTATTTATCTACTTGTACTTTGATGTAGCAACGGGAGCTCACCCTGTCACGGGGATTTGAACCGCCGAGTCCTAGGCTCTGTGGTTTAACCCACAGCGCCACCCGCGTCCCTCTCCACATCATACACAGTTGCAAAAACTTCTGTCATGTGCCCTCTTCTCTTATTAACCTCTTCATTCTCTCAGAAACACCTTCTCAGCTAATATGCCCAGAGAATAGGTATTTTTCCTTTTCCTTTGCCCTATCCAATCCATTCCAGCATTGCACAGGAAACTACATTATACTGGGCTGAAATCATTAGTCTGTCTAGTCGACTATTGTCTACAGAGCCTGGCAGTGGCTTTCTGGGGTTTGGGACCTGAGTATCTCTAAGCCCTACCTGGAGATGCCAGTGATTCATCACCAAGATCATTTATTTTTAATGTATATCTTTCCCCCCGACTATTAATTCCTTTAAAGTATTTTTTCCAGGGGATTACATTTAAGCAATAGGCAAGAGATTTGAAGGGCTATGATGTCTGCATTCAAATGCTGCTGAAGAATGGAGAAAGAACATTTTTCTAATCGCCCCCAAAGCCTCCTGCGACTTCTGCACAATGGAAGTGTATTAAGTGTCCCTCTTCAAGGAAGAATTTCACATTAACCACTTTGGTCTCAGGTAGAGAGGGGGGAAGAATTTGTTTCAGTTTGCATTTAAAGGTTGAACCTACTGAATAATTTCAGGAACAATATGCAACCCAAAACACAGCCATCCTTCGAAACCCACACATCTCTGAATTTTGCAATGCAGTTCTCTGGCCAAGTAAGTTGTAGAAAAATGTATATATCAGAGCAAAGATGTGCATAAATTAGTGAAGATAATATACAAAAATGCATTAGAGAGTATAGCTTTGAAAAAATGTGCATATCGGGCAAACCATGAATCTGCACTAAGATGCTGGGGAATTTTCATGAATAGTTCTTAAAGGTGGGGGAAATATCTGATGTGGAAAAATGGAGAGAGGAAACTGAGAGAAACTGAAATTGACAGATTTGCCCATCCTCAGCCTCAGGCACATTATCACCTTGAGAGTAACACTCTAGGGAGACTGGGCAGAAATGCAATGCAGAAATTGCTGCTAAAGCTCAGTAGCAGTGCATGACTCACCTTAGGCAAATATTTATGGCTTTGCAATATCACTTTACAATTTAGCAGAGGCAACCACGGCCCCTGAAGGACCAGGTGTGCAGCCTGGGAGTCATTTTGGACTCACAGCTGTCCATGGAGGCACAGGTCAATTCTGTGTCCAGGGCAGCTGTCTACCAGCTCCAGCTGGTATGCAGGCTGAGACCCTATCTGCCTGCTGACTGTCTCACCAGAGTGGTGCATGCTCTAGTTATCTCTCGCTTGGACTACTGCAATGCATTCTATGTGCTTTGAAGGTGACCCAGAAACTACAACTAATCCAGAATGCGGCAGCTAGACTGGTGTCTGGGAGTGGCCGCCAAGACCACATAACACCGGTCTTGAAAGACCTACATTGGCTCCCAGCACGTTTCTGGGCACAATTCAAAGTGTTGGTGCTGACCTTTAAAGCCCTAAATGGCCTCGGTCCAATATACCTGAAGAAGCATCTCCACCCCCATCATTCTGCCCAGACACTGAGGTCCAACACTGAGGGCCTTCTGGCCGTTCCCTCACTGCGAGAAGCCAAGTTACAGGGAACCAGGCAGAGGGCCTTCTCGGTAGTGGCACCTGCCCTGTGGAAAGCCAGATGTCAAAGAGAAAAACAACTACCAGTCTTTTACTGTAGAAGACATCTGAAGGCAGCCCTGTTTAGGGAAGCTTTTAATGTTTGACAGATTATTGTATTTTAATATTTTGTTGGTAGCCGCGCAGAGTGGCTGGGAAAACCCAGCCAGATGGGCGGGGTATAAATTTTTGTTGTTGTTGTTGTGTTTCTTTAATCAACCATTCACTTGTAACAGAGTCTGAACTTTCATGTGCAAAAATCCTATTCTGTTTGATGCATCTAATGATGTAGGGCTGTTGCTATGAATGTTCACATCGCAATAATTGTGTTCAGTCTTGAATGTGCCACAAAACTCTCCTTTTTTGTTTTTGTTGCAAGAGACTAAGGCTGCAGCCTTATTCTCACTGATAATAAATGTTATTGAACTCACTTGGCTTAATCTTGTTTAGAGTAGACTCATTGAAATTAATGGACACTAGGTTCATCAATTCAAAGTAGTTGAATTCAATCCATTGGGACTTGTGTGCAGATATGCTTAGGGTCATGTTGAACCACACCTGTGTGGCAATCAATAAATGCAAGTTTTGAACATGAATGGCATAGGCATGCATAATATGATGACGCAATTGCAGTGGCTGATTGTTCTACCAATTGATTTCAGTTTACCTGTCTGATCTACTTAGGAATAAGTGCTGAACAGCTTACACTGCACCAAATGCTTGTGTAACAGAAGGCCTTTATAGGCACCCATAGAGCCAAGTTGCAAGTCAAGTGGAAGTTTAATTTTCAGCAGAATATCAATGTCTCCCTCCTATGACCTTTAATTTTAAAAGCCTTGGTTTGGAAATTGGACCAAAAAAAAATTTAGACACACCGTCTGCCATGGAGGAAGATTTTGTGGAACAAAGGAGCTGTAAAAGTGTATAAATTTGATGGAACATTTCCAGCACCTAATAATAAACCTGGAGTTCAGATTAAATATCGCCAGAACAAATCCACCCCCCACTTCGTCTCTGTCCTGCTTGGTCCTCCTGATGTGCTCTGGTGCATGCCCAGACTGAGAGCAGTAGACCTTGTAAACTGGATATTCTGATTTTTAGAAAAAGGTATTTCCTTTAGCAATCAGTATAACAACCACACATGCTGTTGGCCAGAACTTTAGAATCCAATATTGCATGGGGCACTATTGGTTGAGGGTGGTATTCATGGCCATTTATTTCAATAGGTCTACTCTGAGTTATAGGTCTACTCTGAAACCCGGTTCTGCTAATATTGGTTTATTTTTGTTCTTGTTTTTATTGTGTATTTCATGTTTTTTTACCTTGTATTTTTATGTTGTGAACCACACAGAGATCATAGAACTGTAGAGTTGAAAAGGGACCCCAAGGGTCATCTAGTCCAACCCTTCAATGCAAGAATCCCACCTAACGCATCCATGACAGATGGCCACCCAACCTCCATTTAAAAACCTCCAAGCAAGGAGAGTCTGTTCTCTTGGAACTTTGAAGTGTCAGGCATAGCTCTAATGGCTTTAGCCCAAACGTAGCAGAGTTTTTCCTGCACAGCGAAGAAGCTAGTTGAGGTGGAATGACTAGTCAGCTAGACTCAGAATAACTATTTACAGGATTTATTAAAAGGAAAAATAAAACCAGCAGAGTTTCTGCATACAAAGCAAAGCAAAATAAATCCTTTCTTTTTCTCTCTCTCTCTTAACCATACACAGCACTTCTACTCCTAACACACACCCTACCCCAACTGTGCTAGCATTCCTAGATAACAGAGTTGAGTGCTGGTCGTTAACCAATCAGAGTAAGTAGTTTCTAGGTCAAGCAGACCTTGGCTTTCAGCCAAGAGTAAATTGACACTGCCTTGAGTTAATTGTGTGAAGCCAGAATCTGTAAGTTTTCATGAGAATCAATTAACAAAAACTGAACATGTTCTACTGTTGAACATCTCTTATTGTCACATGGTTTGCGTGCACTGTGTCATGTGATCAATTATGAGGGGTGGGACTTACCTGGGCCCCCACAATATTTTATTCAAGTTTGTACCCCTGAGTCAGAATTCCCTTTCTTGTAACTTGAAGCCACTGGTTCAAGTCCTATCCTCCAGAGCAAGAGAAAGCAAGTTTGTTGTCTCTTCCAAGTGACAGCCCTTTAGATATTTGAAGATGTCTATCATATCTCCTCTCGATCTCCTCTTTTCCAGGCTCTTTTAGCCTAAACCACCTAAACAGATGGAGAGCGGTGTACAAATTAAACAAACAAACAAACAAACAAACATGCTACAGGCATCATGCCATGAGAACAGAGGGTAACGTTCCTTGTTGCTGGTTGACTCTTGAAGGTAAGGAAATGGTGCTTTGGGGCTGGTAGCACAAAAGAGCGACAGGAAGGGGTGGAGCAAGGCTGAATTGTTTACTTGAGCCACTTGGATTGGCTCGGTACACTTCCCATTCTCCCTTGGTGGGGATAAATAGACAATCTGGAGCCTTTTCTTCAGTAGTCCCTGAAGATTCACCAATTCCTGATTCCAAACCCTAGCAAAACAGACTGAGTTGAAATCAGGAAAATGGCAAATTCAGCACAGTTTTGTGAACTCCAACTTTCAGCAGCTCATGCTGGTCTCAGACAGAGAACATGCTTCCTGGGATGGCAGGTGCCCTGCCCCTGAGCTGTATTCTCTCTCTCCTGTGTCGGTGAGAGAGTCCTCCTGAGCACCATAATTTGCAGCTCTCATGCTAGATTTGAAAGTGGTCTGCTGTTATTTATTTAGTTATTTATTTTAAAAAACCCACATTGGAACCAAAACAAAACCCCAGCCCATGGTTCAAAGCTCACCAAAATAGCAAGTCCCCCTCAACACTTGAGCTGTTTTTATTCTATGTTATTTATTCATAAATTAACTATAGTAAAAGTACGGGTGGCGCTGCGGGTTAAACCACAGAGCCTAGGACTTGCCGATCAGAAGGTTGGCGGTTCGAATCCCCGCGACGGGGTGAGCTCCCGTTGCTCAGTCCCTGCTCCTGCCAACCTAGCAGTTCAAAAGCATAACAAAGTGCAAGTAGATAAATAGGTACCGCTCTGGCAGGAAGTTAAATGGCATTTCCGTGTGCTGCTCTGGTTCGCCAGAAGTGGCTTAGTCATGCTGGCGACATGACCCGGAAGCTGTACACCGGCTCCCTTGGCCAATAAAGTGAGATGAGCGCCGCAACTCCAGAGTCGGCCATGACTGGACCTAACGGTCAGGGGTCCTTTTACCTTTTTAACTATAGTAAAAGGTAAAGATTAAGAACCCCTGGCTTGTTAAGTCCAGTCAAAGGTGACTATGGGGTTGCAGCGCTCTTCTCACATTCAGGCCGAGGGAGCCAGCGTTCCGGGTCATGTGGCCAGCATGACTAAACAGAAACACCATGACGGAAATGGCACACGAAAATGCCATTTACCTTCCCATCTGCAGTGGTACCTATTTATCTACTTGCACTGTTGTGCTTTTGAACTGCTAGGTTGGCAGGAGTTGAGACAGAGCAATGGGAGCTCACACCATTGCAGGGATTTGAACTGCCAACCTTCCCATCAGCAAGCCCAAGAGGCTCCTTGGGTGGCGCTGTGGTCGAAACCACATTAACTATAGTATACCCCTCACAGAGCTACAATTCTCAGTACCTTTAACAACTATGTTTTGCAGGATTCTTTAAAGTGCGCTTGAAGTGGGACTGCCATATTGTGACGTGTGATGTCTTCCTTCGCTTTGTCTGTCACTGAGTGATCTAGGTTCTATCACTAATTCTTCTCTCCTTAGATTTACTGTCAAAAATAAAGGGAAGGTTTTCGGTTAAGTCAAGGAGCCAAGAGAGAACAAAGGGCATGAGCTAAGAAGTGTTTCGCTCCTGCTATTGGACAGATTGGGGGGGGGGTGTGTTACCGAATAAAAAATGAAATCTTCCTCAAAGAGAATAGAGTAGGTTCATAGGTCTTTAAAGAAAGGAAGAAGTTTTAAAAACCACTTCAAAGGGTAAGACATATTGCTGAGTTGGTGAGTTTCACTCAGCATGCATCATTTAAAAAATTATAAGGGCTTCATTTATTTTATTTCATTTTTTTTGAAAGGTAGATATGCCAAGAATCAGATGGGTCTCTCTTCATCTCCTTGCATATTTTTTGAACTACTACTTTTTAAAAAGTATTCATCTACCAGTAGATGAATAAAATTAAATCCTTGATAGTTGGATTTTTAAAGATGAATATGTATATATGTGGACTTAAACATTTTACAGGGGGTTGATGGAAGGCACCAGGATAGAATTTTGCCCTGAACCATCCATCTATGTCTGTGTGTGTTGGAGCAGGATGTTGTGAGTGTTCATCCCCAGTTCATATCTTGGAATGAGGGCTAATACAGGTATGTTTGCCAGCATTCCCCCTAATATTTTCCCAGCATTTCCCCTTCATTGCACATTATTTTAAGTAATCTACTGTAAGCATTTTTGTGTGCACTTCCCTGCCATTAATGCTTTTCTGTATGCATTTTTTATAGTTTCTATAGTTAAAGCTATGGTTTTCCCAGTTGTGATGTATGGAAGTGAGAGCTGGACCGTAAAGAAGGATGATCGCCAAAGAATTGATGCTTTTGAATTATGATGTTGGAGGAGACTCTTGAGAGTCCCATGGACTGCAAGAAGATCAAACCTCTCCATTCTGAAGGAAAACAGTCCCGGGGTGGGGGGTTCTGAGGTGGAGGGGGGAGGGAAGAAAAATGGGGGGGGGGAGAAATAAGGATATGTTTTTGGATGTCTTGTTATCTTTGTTATGTCTTGTTATAACTTTGAATAAAAAAAATTTAAGAAGTTAAACAGTCCTGAGTGCTCACTGGAAGGACAGATCCTGAAGCGAAGGCTCCAATACTTTGGCCACCTCATGAGAAGAGAAGACTCCCTGGAAAAGACCCTGATGTTGGGAAAGATGGAGGGCACAAGGAGAAGGGGACGACAGAGGACAAGATGGTTGGACAGTGTTCTTGAAGCTACCAGCATGAGTTTGACCAAACTGCGGGAGGCAGTGGAAGACAGGAGTGCCTGGCGTGCTCTGGTCCATGGGGTCACAAAGAGTCAGACACGACTAAACAACAACAACATGCATTTTTTGAGGGTTTGCTTGTCTGTTTTCAAAAACGGCACCACAGATTTGAATTTTGAAGTATTGCTGTGTTTCCGTATTGTTTCTAGAAGTTCAAATTGGGTAGGTGAGCAGTTACAAACCAATTCAAATGAACTTCTCCCCTATCTCTAGCTCCGCTCTGTGTCATTTTTTTACCTTCCTCCAGTTGGAGGAAGCCGGGATCTTGTTTCATTCACATAGGCTCCCTGAACATTTTAGAACCCTCATCTTCTAGGGGCTCTAAAATATGCTGGGAGTCTTCATGAGTACAGGGCATTCCTCGCTTCCCACAGTCACCCTCCAACTCACCATCATGAGGCAGAGCTAGCACCTCCCCGTGTGTTAGGTTAACCTGGAATCTGCACACCTGAAGAGGGCTTGTCTTGGCAATAATCTTGTTTGTGCGAGTAAGTAATACTACACCAACATTGCAGCTAACTGTAGAAGGAAGAGGGATCTTCATGGGTCTCTGGTTGGTCAGTGTAAGAACAGGATGCTGAAGTAGATGCACCATTGGCCTGACCCAGTAAACTCCTCTTATGTTCTCAAACCAACTCTGTACCAAATGTCGCCCATTAAGTTGAACACAGCTCACCATGCATAACACCTCCTCCCACATTTATTTTATTTTTATTTTTTTGCAGTCCTAGGCAACAGCTTTTTGAGAAACCCAGAAATTTATTTCCAAATCAGGCTCAGGAGAGCATACTCTCCAACATTTCTCTGATGAAAATCGGGACGTCCTGTTTAATAATAATAATAATAATAATAATAATAATAATAATAATAATTTATACCCCACCCATCTGGCTGGGATGCCTCTTCCTTTCTAGGCAGCTTCCAACATTTGTGTGTTGAGACCATTAAACCTCCCCTTTAAATAAATTCACACAAGACTCAAATTTTGGTTTGGTTTTTGGCAGAATTTAGGTCACAACTTTATTGATTACAGCAAGTGAGTGGTTGCATAGGCTCTGGTTCGACTAGCTCCCTGCACTGTTGTAGGTACCAGCATAGGTCAGCCTAGGGTGAACACCTGGATAAGCGAAAAGCCGGGAACAGGCTATTTCTGCCACTCAAATGCCCCACTGTACTCAGGCACGGGCACAACCCCCTCTCAGGTTGAGTCCCTGGATTCCTATAACGGAATACCCTTCACATTGGGATGGCGAGAGCTTTCTCCCATCCCTATCACCTGAACCAGTGCCTATCCGCAACCTTACAAATTGTGACAATTTGCTACGTGGCAGGTGAAACCCAAATGGTACCAGCCAATTAGCCAAGTGGGGAAAATTCCTGTCGTGCCCCTGTCCCAATGACAGATGACACATGGCATAGCAAGGTCAAGCGTGCAAGCCCAAAAGAGGGAGCTCTGGGTCATGTGCATAGGTAGATATAGATCCCTTGATCCCATCCCATTGGCCTGATTGAACCCTACATCAAGGGACCTACCAATTGGGTGTTGTGGCTATCCAAACGTACCCACCCACAATACAGGGTTAGGTTGCCAGGTCCCAACGCAATGCGTGCCCTCTTTAAGGGAAGACCCGATATATAAAAACATAATGAAGCATGAAACATTTTAAAACTTCAGGGCTGCCTTCAAATGTCTTCTATAGGTTATATACTTACTTATCTCCTTGGCTCGGGGGGGGGGGTGTCACATAACTCCATATCCTCTGATGAAAATAGGGATGTCTTACTGCACCCTCCAACATTTCTCTAATGAAAATAGGGGTGTCCTAAGGAAAAGCAGGACATTCTGGGATCAAATCAGAAATTGGGGCACCTTCTAAAAACCCGTGACGGTCTCTGGAAAATAGCGACACTTGGAGGGTCTGGGAGAGCAGTGCCACCATCCAAAATAACAAATTTGTGCAGTTTTGACCATGAATTCCATTTGATGGGTCTGGGCAAGTGAGTATCTCTCAGTTTAATGTTTTATTTTGAGGGCCTTACAGATAAAGCAAAACAAAACTGGGCTGAACAGGAAGTGATGCTTTATGATGTTCCTACTGAGCACTGACATTTGGCCCCCAGAAATCTATTTGGAAGGGAATGTGGCCCTTGGGTTGGGGAAAAAAATCCCTGCACCTGATCCATCCAGTTGTGTATTCTATTTCCCTGTGGGAATCTCAAGAGCAGGACAGAGATTAAGGGAAGAGAAATGTTAGTGCTGAAGAAAATGTTATTGGACAAGGAGAAAAAGCCTTTCTAAGATGGAATGGAGGAGGTATTTTTCAGATGCTGAATACAAAGGAGAGCTAAGATTGCACCGGGGAGAGTCAAGAATCCCTTTCACTCTCTGTCTTTGACAGCATAAACCTTAACAGTTATTTGGATATGTCTCTGAATAACTTGTCAGTGTTGTTGTGTACTACTCAGATTAAATATCTACTTAGTAAGAGGACACTTTCAACTCCTTGGTGGTCCGCACGTTTTTTTACATGCCTCCTCTAAACGACGGTGAGCAGGTTTCAAGGCTGAATTTTAAACATAACCAGGCTCAGTTTCTTTTTTTATTCTTCTTCTTCCCCTTTCATCCTAAGTTCTTGCATTTCCCTAGTGTGGTTTGAACTTTAAAGGCTTCTGCTTTAAGCATCGCTCCTCAAATGTAATTGAAGACACTAAACATCTGTTGTATGGAACGTCCTCCAGTTGCCACGACTGTCTAAACCACCACTGTTCCCCGTAGAGGAATTCCGATATTCTCTTGTACCTCTTTGATGTTTAAAGCCCAGGGAAAGAAACTGCCATCTGTTATTAATACTGAATCGAATGATTGTGTACTAGAGAAGATTTGATAATTAATTATATAACATGGGCATCCGTGAGTACACTTGGAGGAAACAATACCTCTTTCTATGCAGAGTGATGTGGGTGGTTAGCATCAAGGCTGTTTTTCAAAGGAATCACTTGCTATTCTTTCCTTACAGGTCTTGAAAGTACTATTTTCCTTTGCACCGTCGTCTTATTTTTCTTCACAGCTCTTATATTAGCCTCTGATAATTGTTTGCTTTGCTTGTGCCTCTGGTCAGGCTGATTTCCAATAAAATCCCACTTGTCCTCTCATCCTAATAGGTTTGTTTTTCCAATTCCTTTCTTTAGTTTTTATTTTCACTCTGAATGTGGAGGTTTTCATTACAGTTGCCGTTGACTTTATAGCCTTTTTCAAATACCCCCCCCAAAGCAGCAATTAGCAGCGAAGAAAAACAAAAGAGGAGAGTTTGGGGGTTGTTTATATTTTTTTAAAAAAAATAGTCTATTTATATCCTGCCCTTAATCCAAAGGCAGAAAACAACTATTTCAATAAAATAACAATATCAACAACCATAAAATGAGGGCGGGGGAAAACATAACATTCTATATGTCACAAATTTACCAGCTGAATACCAATGTTATCTTGAAAATTCTTGTATGAAAAGCAAGGTTTTGTGACGGTGACAAAATAACAGCAGTGACGATAACAGCTGAATTTCAAAGGGCAGGAAATTCCAAAGTTGGGATGCCACCACAGAGAAGCCCATCTGTACATTACCACAAAAAATAGGCACCGCTTGTTGGATTTTGTATTGATTCTGATGACTGTAATATAGCTGCATTCCTATGTTAGGAGAAACCATGGTTGATTGTGATGGGAATGGGCTTAGCCTGGACTGTATTAAATGATTTAAAAGAGTGAACCGCATTGCCTGCTACTTAAGTGCAATGAGTTACTTTTTGTTTTGTTTTGTTTTATATGTAACAAGTTTTAAGACTGTTCTGCAGTAAAGCTTTGAAATCCATTATTGGGGTGGAAAGCTCTTTTGTTTCTATATATGTTCCAGATCAGGAATTATGTTGATCAACTGTTAACAGCATGGCCCAGGTGCCATTATGTGATGACACTGGGACTAGCTCAGGTTTCAATGGATCATGGGACAATACAACCTCTCCTCACCTTCAGAACATCCCTTTCATGGGCTATGGCCAGGGGGAATCCTGCCAGCAGTGCTACCAGGGGGAAAAGATGCCGATACTCTGCACCAACAAAATGACCGTTGCACCACTGTGTTGGTGGCAGCTGACCAAAGGCTGGCAAAGCTGGTACAGTTCCTCTGTCCAATTCAGATGGGCCCCACAGCTTGGTGCAAGGGGGCTTTGGGTCACTCTGCAACTAATTAAAATGTGGACTCATAGTAGGAGTGTGCAGCAATCACAGGAATCACTTTGGCCTCTGATTTAGCACTTTGGTAAATTATCCAATTCAGCTCAAATTGCGATCCAAATCAGACACCCTATCTGAAAAAATTGGATGCTTCATTGTCCCTCCACTAGCCATCAAGTGATGGATAAACAGAATAATTATAATACTTACCAGTGGATAATTGTAAACCGCTTCTCCTTTGTATATCTGGCTAAACAGATCCTGCTTCTCTTTACAGTAGATTTACTAAATCTGGAACACTTCACAATGGAGTAAACTAACCAAAAAGAATGTGGCTCAGTACTACAAATTAAAGAAATGTTCCAGAATTCATTTCCTAAGGAAAAGTCTGTGTGTCAGGGACATAAAATAAATCTTGGTGAAGCAAATATAAAAATGGAACAAGTTAATAATCATAATTATATTTGTAATTATGGAATTTAGATATGTAAAGTAGCCCAGGAGTTAGCAGCTGCAAAAATTCATTACTGTGCCACATTACACATCTCATTTTATGGATGCTGTTCTTGAGTGGCTGCAAGATTAGCAATTGTAAAGTTCATGAGCTTTACAAATGCAGGTCATTTGCTCATTTGTTGAAGATATTAAGAACTGTCCACCAATTCCAATAGAGGTTGCAAACCAAGTTTTAATTAGTGGTTATATTTGGTGATTATAACGTCACCAAGTGTATTAATACTAATAGTAGGGTTGCATATATAAGAGAGTTCATCATATCTTCATTCTTAATCCAAATAAATCCTTCATGATTTATTTGTTTTGTTTTGTTTTTTCAGCTTCGGAAACAATTAAATAACCAAACAGGCACAGTTATTTATTAGGCTAGGTGTGTCACAGAATAGCTCCAACACCAAACTGGGACTTATAATTTAGTGCATTGAGTTGTTGTTGTTGTTGTTGTTGTTGCTGCTGCTGTTGTTATAATACAGGGAAGTCCCAAGGTGACTTACACTCAGCTTAAAAAACTTGAAAGTATTATAACACCCTGGATGCGGAACTCACTCCCACTAGAGATACGGCTGTCCCCCATGTTATCTCTCATAAACACATATTTTCTTCATTCAGGCCAATGGAGATGACTGGTTAAAGAATTGGTTTCTTCTGCCACTGGAGTGCTAATTTACTATGTGTCCTGGGTTTGTTTTTGTTTTTTGTAATAACATATGTAAAGGTAAAGGGACCCCTGACCGTTAGGTCCATTTGCGGACAACTCTGGGGTTGCGGCGCTCATCTCGCTTTATTGGCCGATGGAGCTGGCGTACATCTTCCGGGTCATGTGGCCAGCATGACTAAGCCACTTCTTGCAAACCAGAGCAGTGCCCAGAAACGCCGTTTACCTTCCCGCCAGAGCGATACCCATTTATCTACTTGCACTTGACGTGCTTTTGAACTGTTAGGTTGGCAGGAGCAGGGACCGAGCAACGGGAGCTCACCCCGTCGCGGGGATTCGAATCACTGACCTTCTGATCGGCAAGCCCTAGGATCTGTGGTTTAAACCACAGCGCCACCCGCCTCCCTTACTTATGTATGTTGTGCTTTAACATGTTATCTGTGTAGAGTCTTGGGAATGAACAGGGCCAGACTAGATCCTTCCAACTCCACAATTCTTAGATTTTCTAACAGCAAGAGTCATTACTATTTTTTAGCAAGCATATTCCACAGTGATGCCTCCTAATGAGAAGTATTTCCCAGAGAGAACACATTTGGATTGTAGGCAACAAATGAACGGCAACGTCACATTTCTTGAAATATAAATTGACTGTCTGGGGAAAGGCCCATGGGCTATCTTTCAGAAACGGTTGTAAGTGCTTTTAGATTTTCTAGAACAAGAGCATAAGGAAGCCATTAGCTGTGGTTGACTGAAGTGCAGTAGAAGCAAAATGGGACATTGCCACAAAATTTACTGAATCCAAAAACAAATTGCTCATTCCGGCCTTGTCCTTAATAGAAACCCGAAGAAGCCATTTGGCCTACCATCACCTGGCTGTTAATAGCTTGGATGTCCTCCCAGCCTTGAACTGTTTGAAAGTATAAATCAAGAAGAAACATAGACTCATCACACAGGTGAATTCATGCTGAAATCTAGACTCAATAGAGCATATTGTCTTTCTCAGAGTTAATCTGCTTATGCCTGATTTAAAACACTCATCTTAATACAGCAGTACCATCCAGACTTAATGATTACACAAGATCATTGTTCCCCAGTCTTTTCAGTGCATCGTTTTTATTGTGCAGGAGAATAGCCACCACTTGGCTTGAAGAAGCATGAAGGAGAGAGGGGTGGGTGGGCTGGAACCATTTTACAAATCTCTCCAGTTCTGGGGAGAGGGAAGGGTGCAGCGGGGTATCTGAGATTCATGCCAGATATCTTTAAAATGTCCCTGTAATAATTTGTGGTGTGAAAAGCAGAGATTCCAATTGGAATGAACTTGTCAGAAAGCATAAATGCGGAACAGTCTTTGCTTCATGATTCACCCAGCACCTGCCTTACTTTTTTAAATATCTGAAGAAGTGTGCATGCACACGAAAGCTCATACCAAGAACTAACTTAGTTGGTCTTTAAGGTGCTACTGGAAGGAATTTTTTTTTGTTTTTTCTAAATAAGTGAGACAACATTTTATTGTTATTAATCACCCTCTACACAAACATCTCAAAGGGATATATAGTAAAAATGTGCACGGGGGGGGGGGGCACCAGTTTAAAGCACAAAAACCAGCAGATAGGTTTTGAAACACAACAATAACAATACAGTGGTACCTCAGGCTAAGTACTTAATTCGTTCTGGAGGTCTGTTCTTAACCTGAAACTGTTCTTAACCTGAAGCACCACTTTGCTAATGGGACCTCCTGCTGCTGCTGCGCCACCGCTGCACGATTTCTGTTCTCATCCTCAAACAAAGTTCTTAACCCCAGGTAATATTTCTGGGTTAGCAGAGTCTGCAACCTGAAGCGTACGTAACCTGAAGAGTATGTAACCTGAGGTACCACTGTACAAAATAGACATTGATTGCAGAGACCTATTTTCCGAGGTGACTTGGAAACTACAACTAATCCAGAATGAGGCAGCTAGACTGGTGACTTGGAGTGTCTGCCGGGACCATATAACACCGGTCCTAAAGGATATTCCCCTATACGAGAAGACAGCTCTGGCAGATTGAGTCGGCAAGGCCAACAGCGGGTCCCATAGCCAAAAAGGCAGTTTCTGCATGTGCTGTAGAGGGCTCATCAAGTGAGGGGTAGATAGGGCCCAACTACGATGAGGAAAAGTCTGGTCCTAAACCACCTCTGCCTTCTGGGAATCTTCAGGAGAAGAAAAGGCTAACCCTACCCAAACCTGGAGTGGAGTCCCTAAGATGGTTGGATGGCACCGTGTACACTTCCTTCCATCCAGCAATTCCTACAACCAAGCTGCTGCCAAATATACTGCTCTGCTTTCGTTTGGACCACATCAGCTAGGCTGAGAGGGGAGCCTTGTCTGAGCAGCCCTGGATCTCCACACACACTACAGTTGTCTATGCTTGGGTAACCTCAAGGTTAGATTACTGCAATGCGTTATACATGCCTCTGAAGATGGTTCGGAAACTTCAGCTTGTGCAGAATTCAGTGCCCAGGTTGCTCACCAAACCAAGACGGTTTGAGCATATTACACCTATCCTGGTCTAACTGCACTGGCTGCCAATTCGTTTCCTGGCCCAATTGACCTATAATGCCTTAGATGGCTAAGGACCACAATACCTCAAGGACTGCCTCTTTCCATATGAACCTACCCAGACCCTGAGATCATCTTCTGAAGTCCTCCTTCATGTGCCTCCTCCTCGAGAGGCCCGGAGGGTGGCAACTCGAGAATGGGCCTCTTCTCTGCAGTGGCTCCCCATCTGTGGAATGCTCTCCCCAGGGAAGTTCACCTGGTGCCATCATTACACACCTTTAGGCAAAAGTTCCTTTTTAACCAGGCCTTTGGTTCATCTGATTTACATCCTAAGGATCTAAGCCCTTTAAAAATGTGGGGTTTGGGGGGGCTATTGGGTTGCTGTTTTTATTTTTATTATGTATTTTGTGGTTTTATATCTTGATTTTATTTTGTAAACTGTCCTGACACCCCCGGGTACAGGGCGGTATATGAATTTAATAAATCAACAAATAAACAAATATACTAATACATACATACATACATACATACATACATACATACATACATACTGCCCAGGTTCGCGCCCTGGGAAGGTCACTTTGGTCCTGCTAATGTAACACTCCATTGTTTCTCAAGGCACACAGATGCCAACTACCAACAAGCATCAAGTTATGCTCATGTGCTCATGTCTGAGCATTTTTTAGGGTAAGAGAAAATCTGTGCACTGCAGGGATAGGTAACCCATGAGACACAATTTATTGTTGGACTGCAGCTCCCATCTTTCCAGACCATTGGATGTGCTGGCTGGGGCTGAAGGGAGTTGCAGTCTAACAATATATGAAGGATCACAGGTTCCCACTCCTGGTATACTGACCAAAATTGTTGATCTTAGACCAAGGAAACCTGGGTAACACCTTCATTCAGCCATGAAGCTCATTCAGTGACCATATATCTCAGCTAACATGCCCTATGTGGGTTGTTGTGAAATGGGGGAAGAAAAGAGATTGTGTCAAGTAGACCACCCTGAATCGTTTGAAAGAAGAGGGGCTGTTGTTGTTTAGTCGTTTAGTTGTTTAGTCGTGTCCGACTCTTCGTGACCCCATGGACCAGAGCACACCAGGCAATCCTGTCTTCTGCCAAAGTATTGAAGTCTCAGCTTCAGGATCTGTCCTTCCAGTGAGCACTCAGGGCTGATTTCCTTAAGAATAGATAGGTTTGATCTTCTTGCAGTCCATGGGACTCTCAAGAGTCTCCTTCAGCACCATAATTCAAAAGCATCAATTGTTTGGCGATCAACCTTCTTTATGGTCCAGCTCTCACTTCCATACATCACCACTGGGAAAACCATGGCTTTAACTATACAGACCTTTGTTGGCAAGGTGATGTCTCTGCTTTTTAAGATGCTGTCATTGCTTTTCTCCCAAGAAGCAGGTGTCTTTTAATTTCGTGGCTGCTGTCACCATCTGCCATAATCATGGAGCCCAAGAAAGTAAAATCTCTCACTGACTCCATTTCTTCCCCTTCTATTTGCCAGGAGGTAATGGGCCCAGTGGCCATATAGAGTGGGCTACAGAAGTAATAAAGCGTGTTAAAAGTGAAGTTAACTAAATAAACAAAATAAAAGAGAAGACGGTCTGATTAGCAGAATACCAACTGTATAATTAATTCAATAGCATGAATATGGAAGCATCTATTTCTGAGATTTTCACATTGAAGCTTTCAAGACTATGGGTAGGAAAATAAAAAAGTCAACTCTAAGCAAATGCATATTAATAAAGGAGACACCTACTGTGCATTTTCACAACAGCTTGAAATGTATTTGCATTTTGGGAACAAGAGCGAATTTTTTTTAAAAAAAATGTAGGTAAAAAAAGGCAAGGGTTTTTTGGAAGCTATTATTATAGATAAAGCCTCGTTATAGGTAATTCCAGGCTTCTGGAGTTTTTACCATCCCATCCTCACCAGAGAAGGAGATCCCTTGCCCATATCCCACCCATTTGTAACCTTCACTAATTGCATCCCTTACACTGTTTTCTCACCAACCTCACCATCTGGTCTTACTCCATTCTCTTCTATCTGATACCTGATTCATACATGCAAATAGATTCTTTTTATACTGTACACTTGATAACTGTCAGGTGAGTGAATGTATGAGCTGACTGTTATGCAACTTTGCCTGATGTACACATTTTTGCAAGCAATTTCCCCCAAGATACGCATTTTTATAAATATTTCATTGAAGAACTGCACCACAAAATTCAAAAAAAGTGTGCATTTCAAAGGATAGCTGCATTTCAGTTCACATACTGCAGATCAGTCAGCTTTGCATTAAAAATATGAACCGAAACTCATATCTCCTCCATTTGCACTGGTCACTTAGCTAACTAATTTGTTTCTGGTCTTTACTTAGCTACAAAGGCAGCCTTTAGAACAAAAACATTTTTCATCTGGCTGTTCCCACTAATCCATGCAGAAAGAATATATATATTTAAATAAACAACTGAGGCCAAGGGTGCTGATGAAATTAAGGGGGTGGAAAGGTTTGATTTTGCGAGAAGCACAGCAGCAGCAGCAGCAACAACAGCAACAACATTTAGTTGGCTTTCTCTAAGTAGAATTTATAGGAACAAAAATCCACAAACAACGAGCCGGATGGTTGCTGGCCTTAATATGCATATTTATCAGTCTCAATTAAGCTGGCAGCTTGCCAGGTTTAAACTTAGTTCTGTCATTCATATCCCCCTGTGCAGATGAATAGGCTTTGTTCGATTCAGCTGAATCCATTTCGACATCTTCGCTCCTTAGAATGCAGGTTGAAGGGGTTCCTCATTATTAAAAACAGCAACACCGTTTTTACTCCTTTTTCATCTTAATGTCGATGACGCTAATCCACATTCTTCCCAGCTAGTAATATGTGCTAAAAATCCATTATCCAAAGAATGATGAAGAAACTGTTTCGATCAGATAGAACAGTTGAAGGTCAGGTTTAAATAGATGTACAACATGCTTGATTGAGTGTGGTTCTGGCCTGTATCACTGTACGACTGCTTAAATTTCAGTGTTTTGCAAACTGAATAGACCCTTAGAGATATGAGTGGGCATAAAATAAAGGATAACAAAGAAGACCCTCTATGGCCTGTTGTATAGGGTGTCAGGGGTGTTAGAGTAGGGATAGTACCTTAGGTGGGGGACATGTCATACTCCTTCAGGGATAGTTTGTCCACCTTTCAACCTACCCTGCACTCAGTTCTCAGCTGTGGTTCCTAGAAGCTGCCAGCATGTGATAGCAGCCACACCCTGGGAATGACTTCAACTGGCTGACTAAATCAGGTGAGAGTAGCCAATGGGTCTCACAGATGGGTCTCAAACCCAAACTCAAAAATGTCTTAATCTGTTACTGACAAAAGAAGAGCCCTGCTGGATCAGGCCAAAGGGCTATGCTATCCAATATACTGTTCTCACAATGGTGAAATGGATATTCTTTTGGTGTCAGTGATTTGAATGGGCCTGGATTTGAGAAGGCCTGAATTTTCAGAAGGCCTGTGTTCCAGTGGTAGAGCACCTGTTTTTGCATATAGAAGGTTCCAGGTTCTATCCCTAACATTTCTATCCTTGTCATCAACTAACACTTGTGCTTAGGGATCTAGGACACAGGTGGTGCTGTGGTCTAAACCACTGAGCCACTTGGGCTTGCCGATCAGAAGGTTGGCGGTTCCAATGTGAGCTCCCGTTGCTCTGTCCCAGCTCCTGCCAACCTTGCAGTTCGAAAGCACACCAGTGCAAGTAGATATAAATAGGTACTGCTGTGACGGAAAGGTAAACGGTGTTTCTGTGCACTCTGGCTTCCATCACGGTGTTCTGCTGCACCAGAAGCAGCTTAGACATGATGGCCACGTAACCCGGAAAGCTGTCTGTGGACAAATGCTCCCTCGGCCTGAAAGTGAGATGAGACCGCAACCCTAGGGTCGCATTTGACTGGTCTTAACCATCCATCTTAACCACCTAGACACCATCTTAAAAAGCAGAGACATCACCTTGCCAACAAAGGTCCATATAGTTAGAGCTATGGTTTTCCCAGTACTGATGTATGGAAGTGAGAGCTGGACTATAAAGAAGGCTGATCGCCGAAGTATTGATGCTTTTGAATTATGGTGCTGGAGGAGACTCTTGAGAGTCCCATGGACTGCAAGAAGATCAAACCTATCCATCCAAAGACCCTGATGTTGGGAAAGATGGAGGGCACAAGGAGAAGGGGACGACAGAGGACGAGATGGTTGGATAGTGTTCTTGGACCTACCAGCATGAGTTTGACCAAACTGTGTGAGGCAGTGGAAGGCAGGAGTGCCTGGCGTGCTCTGGTCCATGTGGTCACGAAGACTCAGACATGACTAAACAACTAAACAACAACAAACCAACCAGGAGTCCTTGACCTTTTTACTTTAGAGATCTGCACTGGTTGCCAATTTGTTACTGGGGCAAATTCAAGATTGTTGCTATTGGTGTATATAAAGCCCTTAACAACTTGGTCCCAGTTTACCTGCAAAATTGCCTTGCCCCATGTATGCAAGAAATTGATCTGTTAGTGCGGCAGCACCTATATTTGGGAACTCCCTGCTTGGTGATGTCAGGCAGGCAGGCACCTATAGTTGGTGCCTACTACAAACAATTCTTTTATAAAAGCCTATCCAGATCTATAGAACATTGGTGTGTGTTTTAACCTGTTTCTAGTTTATTGCTTACATTGTTCTTCGAACGACTTAAATAACTGTTTTAATGGCCTTTACTAATAATTTTATTGTTTCATTCTCTTTGAAGCCACTTTGACTGCTTCTTTGTTTCTTTACAATCAAGCAGTGTTTAAATTTCATGAAATAGATGAAAGCTCCAGAGGGGTGAGAGAGACCTCTCTCTAAACCCCTAAAACTCTCTGCTAGTCAATGTAGACAATACTAGCTATGAGTTAGATGGAGCATTGTTCTGATTCAGTGTCCAGCATCTTCCTATATTCCTAAGCCTTGAAGGTCACTTTATGGTTTAATGGTTTGAATTGATTCCCCCACCCCACCACAATGCTCTTGCGATTTGGCATTGTGTTCTCAAGGACAGCTTTCAATTGTTAGATATTCACGCCGCAGTGTTTGGCAGTCCCCATAAACCTCATTTATGAACCAGGGGCTGAGTCTGGAGTGATATATAAATATCAATATGATTCATGTCGATTTGATAAATGACAGAGGCTTGATATATCAGTGCAATTCCACATGTCCTACAGCTTTATCTTTCTCCCCTCCCATGTAGTGTTGAAATAATATCCTCCCTGGTTCCCAAGCAGTGAGGACACAAAGAATTGCCACAGGGGTTGTCTGTGTAAACAACTGTACAAAGAAGAGCCTGCACAATATGATGCAATAAGCAAGTGTGCTTGAAAAACTGAAACAACAAAGGGCCTTTTATGAAACCTTAAAAATTAAAAAATGAACCTTAAAAAATAGGGGGTAAGCTTTTGTGGACCTGAGCCCACTTCTTCAGAGGTGTGATGTGTTCATCTATGCTGGAAGCTATATATACATATGGAGTGGAGAGAGAAAAAGAGAGGGGAAAGCAGTGAGGTCAGAGGGAAAGGAAATGTACACACACATATGCATATTGGCAAATAAAAATATGTAAAATGATTGCACTGACTATTCAAAACCATTGTTGGTGTTCAAGGGTCTGGAGCAACTTCCTGTTAGGTAAGGTGACAAAAATTGCCCTTTTTAGCTTGGAGGAGGAGGCGAATAAGAGAAAGATGATAGATATGAGTAAAATTATGAATGTGGATGGAGAGAGGTTTTTCTTCTTTTATAATTCTACAATGTGGGGCCATACAACAAAGATGAATGTTGGAAGCTTTGGGGCAGACGAAAAAAAGAACTTTTCCCACAAAGAACATAGATCAACTATGGAATTGACTCCAGCAAGTGGTGGCCATCAAGGTGGAGGGCTTTACATATAGATTAGACAATAAGGCTTTCACTTGCTATGAGTGATGAGGGCTTTGTTCTGCCTCCACTGTAAGTAGCACTATGTCTCTGAATGCCAGTTTCTGCGAATCACAAATGGAGAGAGTATGGTTGCACTCTGGTCCTGCTTGCAAGGTTGCCATAGGCATCTGGTTGACCAATGTGAAAGCAGGATGTTGGACTAGATGGTCCAGTGGCCTGATCCAGCATTCTCTTCTTGTGTTCTTATGATGGTAATGCCCTTGCATTTTCATTGCAATAGGCTAACACAGCTACCCCTTATAGACCATACATGGTGACTACCAAAAGCATCTTCCTCTTTTCTCCTTTCTCTCCCATAATATTTATACATTAACCTTTCCAAAAATGCATGATGTGATTTCGTTCATTATGTCATGGCTATATTCTTTCCTGACTCGGTTTCCTTTTCCTTACTCAGTTGCATTGGTTTCTGTTTGTAGGGGCAGAGAAACCTGCAATAGAAGTAGGTGGTCGTGAGGGAGTGAGAAGTCCACAGACCTGCTCAAAGCTCTTGGTGCACCATGGCTGAATGAGATCTCTGGATTTGGACCACTCAAGTGAGTGGGATGCAGGTGGCGCTGTGGGTTAAACCACAGAGCCTAGGACTTGCCGATCAGAAAGTCACTGTTCAAATCCCCATGACGGGGTGAGCTCCCATTACTCGGTCCCTGCTCCTGCCAACCTAGCAGTTCAAAAGCACATCAAAGTGCAAGTAGATAAATGGGTACCGCTCCAGCGGGAAGGTAAACGGCATTTCCGGCACTGCTCTGGTTCGCCAGAAGCGGCTTAGTCATGCTGGCCACATGACCAGGAAGCTGTATGCTGGCTCCCTCAGCCAATAAAGCAAGATGAGCGCCACAACCCAGAGTTGGTCATGACTGGACCTAATGGTCAGGGGTCCCTTTATCTTTACCTTAACCAAGTGAGTAGAGGAACAAAAGGTTGCATTGCTCAGTGCTCCTATTCAGTATGTAGCCAGCCAGCCAGCCAGTCATGCCTTATATCAGGATACTCCATTCCTTTCCTCCTGCTTCCATTTTCTGTTCAACCCACAAGACACTCAGTATTCCATGACCACTAAATATGCCCTCGGTGGGCTGTATATTTGGAGAGGTACATCCCCTTGGGTTTGTTTCTCTAAATAACAATTTTTTTTTCTTTATCTGCAAACCTTGGAGTGCGCCACTGTTTCATCCAAAGTTATAGGACAGTCACACATTGTACAAAAAAATAGAATATTAGCAGCAATAAAATAAGTGACTAGGAAGATACTGCTGGGCATATGCTAGCATACTTTGGCTTCATTTTCAGGATTAAAAACAAGATCAATGTGATACTATAAGATCCTTCTTCCCCCTTGGGTCAGTTTCCTGATTAAAATTCCTCCCCTCAGTTGCTTTCCCTGGGAATTTTGTCTTTCTCTTTCTGGCTGATGGTGTGTGTTGTGGGTACTTTTGACAGGGAAAATGCACCAAGCAGGAAAGGGAAGGTTGGAACCCCCTTCCCCTCACTGCTGGTTCAGTCAGACCTGGAGCACCCTCTCCTCCAACTCCTGCCACAACTACTTTTCTCTTCTTGTTTATTTTTGTGATGTTTTGCCTAGTATGTCCGAGCTAAGAAGGCCCCTCTGGGGTCAGAAAGAACAATGGTGGCTGAGTGACGGCAGCTCGGAAACCTGGTGGCAAAGAGACCAATTTACAGGTCATCATCGGGGAAACAGAGACTCTGCTCATTGCCATGGCAACAACTGCTGTGCTTTTTTTTTTTTTGTCACAACAAAATGGGACTAGGTTTCTGTTGGTAGGACTTTTGCAGAATTCAAAGCCCACAACTAAAATCTTGCCATAAAAAATTCCTAGGGTTGCATTCTCTTTTGCAGTAATACCCTCTCAGCTCATACAGAGCCTCCTTCTCTTTGGCTTTTGACCTTCCAGCAAGGGATTTGAGTTTAAAGTAGATGCAAGGAAAGGAAATAATAAGCAATGAAACAAAAACAATTCACACGGTAGAATTCAGAAATCCTGCAATAAATGGTAGAAAATGGTAAATAGTAGAAAAAGATTGGAATCCTTTCCAAAGTGGAACTTGAAGCAAATCCTCAGGCAAAACAGATGCAGAATTTTGAGGAAAGCCAAACAATCTTGAGTAAGACAAGCAAAAACAAAAACAAAACCCTGCTCAGTGGGGATTTTTGCACACCTTCTAGTTTAAATGAAATGTGAAGTGAAATTGTAAGACTTTGTTTAGACAAAACGTTTGAGGAATTTTGAAGGAAGCTGAAAGTTCCCTCATGGCTGACAATGTTTATGAGAGGGCTATTGGGTTGTTGTTTTTGTTTTTATTAGGTATTTTGTGGTTTTATATCTTGATTTTATTCTGTGATCCACCCTGAGACCCTTGGGTATAGGGTGGTATATAAATGCAATAATAATAATATTAATAATAATATTGTCTCTGAATAAAGCTGTAAAATAGAGCAGTAGTCTAAAAGCCTCTGTGACAACCATTCCCACTGACGGCTACACCCATCACTTCTGACTTTATCTGCTGCCCAGGTGGACATGGTTGTGGGGCAACTTCAAGGCCCACCAGCTCTCTTCTAATGGTTCTTTACCTTTAAATCAGCCTTCAGATAAGAGGATGCCTTCAAACAGGGGCCTGTCCTCCAACAGCCCTTCAAGTGGAAGACTTGTAGAGGTACTGTACTTCAAGTAGGAGACAAGGAGGAGGAGGAGGAGAGTTTGGACTTGATATCTTGCCTTTCACTCCCCTTAAGGAGTCTCAAAGCGGCCAACAATCTCCTTTCCCTTCCTCCCCCACAACAAACACTCTGTGAGGTGAGTGAGGCTGAAAGACTTCAGAGAAGTGTGACTAGCCCAAGGTCACTCAGCAGCTGCATGTGGAGGAACACGGAAGCAAACCCAGTTCACCAGATTACAAGTCCACCGCTCTTAACCACTACACCATGTTGGCTCTGTAAAGACTCTGTAAAGCAGTACCCATGGCTATCCTCCATTCTTGACACGCTATAATGTGAGACAGGAGAGGTTGGTCATAGAATCATGGAGTTGGAAGGGCCCCAAGGGTCATCAAATCTAACTCCTGGCAAGGCAGGAATCTCAGCTAAAGCATCCATGACAGATGGCCATGGTCCATTAGGGAGAATGTGGCACCTCCCAACAACCT
The DNA here is from genome assembly GCF_964234715.1 of Podarcis melisellensis. Lineage (NCBI taxonomy): Eukaryota > Metazoa > Chordata > Lepidosauria > Squamata > Lacertidae > Podarcis > Podarcis melisellensis. The sequence goes on from NC_138531.1 coordinate 84,299,803, forward strand.
GTCATCTGGCCCTAGGTGTCCCTCATCTGCCCGCATTCTTCCTTGCAGCCTGGGGCAATGTGCTCCTCTTTAGCTTCAGTGCCATCCTTGTAGAACTCAGCAGCCCTGAGGAAGATGGAGGCAAAACTAGAATTACTTGAAGCTGCCTGTCACTGTCTCCAGCTGCTCCTGGTCCCCCCAGTCTCAGTGGGCACCAGCTACCACTGTTGTGAGAAGCAGCCCTTATGCGAGAATTTACTACCCCCTCCTCTGAATTCTCTGAATGGTCCATCAAAGGTCAACATGGAATGTTAACAGGGGTTTTTTGTGGTGGTGGTGGGGGAGATTTTCAACTTGTTCTTCCTGGTGTGTTTCCTAGAATTCATCAATTGCAAGTTTGTCTTTGGCTCCTTACAGACACAATAGCTATAGTTTAGTGTTCCCTTTCATCACCGAATACAATGATGCGTTCTTAAAGAAGTTGACTTCTGCCTGATCATGTGAATGAAATAATAAGTACATCAAGCAAAGGGCTGGAGCTACTGGATGCATAATAACTGACTGCAGATGAATGCACTGCATTTGAGAAGTTAATTAACAGAGTTGTGTAAAACAAAATTACAATGAGGATATAAATGTAGCTGAATTTAAATTTTAATTTAAATCTAATGAAACAGTTGTGATTGTGAACTTCCCTCCATTTTTAAAAACTATGGTCCTAAACAGCCTGAGCGCAGGTTTCCCAAGGGCAAAGGGACTCATGTCTCAGTCTTCACTCCTTTGAAACTCAAACACAGGCCCCCTAAATTGACAATAATCATAATCACCATGCTTCTCACCCTCTAAGTTTCAGTCAACCATCATCATAACCCAATTGGCAAGCCTGGGAGCTTCCTCATCCATGCCTCTTCCAAGCTCCATTAATGTGTGGCCCCTAAATTTTGGATCCCCCCAAACTGATGCCAAAGTTTGGCCCTAGTTTTGTGCAAAACCTTGGCACCTGTTTGGAGTCAATCCGACAAGTTTGGATTTTTTGACCTTAACTTGTTACCTTGATTTGCTGTGTCAAATACACTGTTTGGAAGGCAGCACAAAATGCAGGGTTCATGGCACAAAACAGCACTAAACTAGCGCTAAACTTGGGCATTAGTTTGGGGGGGTCTGAAATTTTGGGGTCTCATGTTAATGGAGCTGCCCTTCCACACCTCTGCATTTGTCATTTTAGGTGCTTGCAGGTCTTTATCAGTTTTTTGATTGCCAAATTACATCTTTTTAGGAGCCAGTTACAGGGCTAAAGTGGTGGCCACTTCCCCAGTGATGGAATCCTACCCTATTTGAACCCTGAATACTGCATGGGAGATAACTATATGTCCAGTTTCCATACATGTGTTAATCATTGATTCTGGGCTATTACATTTAGGCTCCCTACAACTATTGGCACCTGAGCAGGAGCACTGACTCCCAGATCAACCTGCCCATTTTTTAAGGCAGGTGTAGGAAACCTGTTGTTGGACTTCAGCATACATCAGCTTCAGCCAGCATGACCAGTGGTCAAGATGATGCACGTTATGGTCCAGTAACACACAGAGGGTCACAGATACTCTATCTATGCTGTAAGATCATCTGCCAAGGTATGTCTCCATGTTTCTCACCCATCAGAGGCACAAAGATAATCTACAAGGGAGGAGACTTTCTCAGTCATGGTGCCCCAGATGTTCCCCTGGCACCAGCAGTGGTGTCATTTAGGTGCCAAGAAAGAACATTTTTTTACTTACTGTGCCTAGTTTAGTTGATTTGATTTAGTTGATTTAAATAAACTGAATTAGGATTTAGCTGATTTAATTGTGCAAGTTGTAGGCTGCAGTTGTAGCCAACTTATCTGGGAGTGGAAGACATGCATAAGATTATATTGTGGGTCTGTTTTAAGAAGTTTTCTTGCTGCGCTCTCTCTCTCTCTCTCATGTGTGCTTATGTTGCACACCTCCCAGAAATCTGATATTATGATGGACAGTTTTAAAATGGGTTTTTAAAAAGCAAACAAACAGTAAATACAATATAACCTATGGCATGCTACTCTTTTCTTTTCCATTATTGGCATTTCTTCTGCATCACTATCTGAGATAACTAGTACTGGTCTGAGCAGTAAAAAAGAAAGCAGGTCAGTTTTCTACATACATGGAAATAATTCCCTCCAGGCAGGCATATTCAGAAAGCTGTGAAATTTACATCTTACTGTCATAGAAATATCCATCTAGACGCTCACCTCCTTTGTGTGAAAAGATCTTTGTATTTCTTTTCTTTTCTTTTTTTAATGGAACAGAATAATTCAGCAATTTGTATTGCTGGTGAAAGTGCAGCTCCCCTCTAGGAAGGTGAGGAGAGGTGGGAAGACAGAGCATCTTTTTAAAACAAACAATCTATTTAACACGAAAAGATTCATTCACAGCAGAAACCACTTTATTTTTTTAAAAATAATATTTATTGCTTTTAAAGATTACAAAAAAGAAAAGAAAAGAAGACAAAAGAGAGAGAGAGAAGACAATACAATACAATATATAAGCAATACAAAACACAACCTAAACCCATTAAACTAAACACATTAAACTAAACTAAACTAAACCCAATCCCTAACCCTAAATAAAAAACAAAACAAAAACAATTTAAAAACATACATCACACCTTTTCCATACTCTATCCTTCATTCCCTTGTTTCCTCGATCTCCTCTCACCTCCCTTTTTGTATTCCACTTCTATTAATTGTTTCAGCAAATCCTTTCCATCTTTCTCTATTTTCTATCATATTGTAAATAACATATTTTTTAACCTTATTTTGCATTAACACTTAAATACTTACATATGCTTAACTCCTTATAACATTTCTGCTAAGGCCATAAAATATCATTCCACCATTTTTCTATCACTCATTAATTTTACAATATTTCTATATATAAACTTTAAATTTTCCAATCTTCTTCCACCATCTCCTCTCCCTGGATTCGGATTCTGCCAGTCCTTTCCGTCAGTTCCATATAGTCCATCAATCTGGAGATCTTATGTCCGAGGCTCTTAACTCTTTTCCAGGTCCCTTCTGCAGGTCTTCTTCATATTCTTTAATGCTAAAGAGCAAATCTCGGGAAAACTCCAACCTAACAATACTTTTATTCCTTCTGGACAGGTCAGCCAAATTTCCATGGTTGAAGCTAAGATCCATAAAGTGTTTCAGGACATGTTTCAGGATTCCTCCAAATCCAAAGGCCCCCAGAACTTCAATCTTCTCCAGACCCAAGTCCACGTCCCAGAAGTCAGTTAATCCCTGCATAGAGGGATCTTTCCAACTTTCCTTCTTCAGTCCGAGCCAGGATCCGATCCTCAAAATCTGACTTTTTCTAGATTCAATCATAAAAGGCCTCAACTTGTAGTCCTCAATTTGCTTCTGAAAGACTAAGGATCCCGCTTGTATTACTTTAGGTGCTTTCTCCTTCTCCTCCACAATTTGTCCTGCCAAAATAGATTCCTGTACCAAGTCCTGAATTATTTCTGTTTTGGTGCTCACTTTTTGTCTCAAATTAATCATTTTCTGTTCCAAGTTATCAATTTTAAAAGTAATGTCATCCGTCTTCTTATGAAGCTGTTCCAGCGAATAGCTTATCTTACATATTACAGTCACTATTGCTTCCCCTGTCAACATTTTCAAATGGTCTAAGGTCAATCTCTGGTTCTCACAATTCCTTATCTTGCAGCTGGCAATTCCCCAGTTACACTCCTGTAACAGTTTCAAAAGCTCCCTCTAGAGGGAAACAGTCTCCACTTGTATCAATCCTTTCAAACACAACTCAAACCATAAAAATAGTTTCAATTTTCAGTTACTTTTCCTCCTTTTTAAACGCAGAAGAGGACAATGGAAATAGTATCTTTCTCTTATTTAGCTAGCTGTCAAATATGTTCTGTTCGCAGTTAATGAACTCTTTCTGGCAGCCCGTTTCCAGGTTCAGAGCAGTGGTAATTTGATTTTTCACTCTCTCCTGCAGGCTCGCTAGATCCAAAATTTCCCCCCTCTTCTCCTGCTTCCAAGGGGGGTTTTGTAATTTTAACCGATGGAAATTTAATCCTTTGCCAAAAGCTTTCAAAGACTTTAGCTTGTAACGTCTTTGCTTCAATCTATTTACAAAAGCGGAAGGCGGACTTCCTGTTTAAGACCTTCCCGCTTTGGTGCCAAATTAAGATATTTAAAGATCCAATTTTCCGTTCTACTCACGGGTAGTTGTTTAAAGTCCAATTGTCCACAGGAAAAAGTCAGCGCTCTCCAGCAACAGCAATGCGGCTTCACTCCATGAAACAAGCAGTCAATTCGAAGCACCGCGCCACTCACCCCACGTTGCTCCGGATCCCCAAAACAGGGTTTCCCCGTGAGTAGGGGAGGTGCAAAAGGTGCCAGCCGAATCCCAGGTTCACAAGCTTCTCCCGCTTGTGATTTCAGTGGGTCTCCGCCTTCGCTGTGGCGGTCAGACCCTGCTTTCCACGGAGCAAGTTCCTCCCGATCGGAGGAGCTCCGCCATTGCCGGAGGCGCCCACCCGGAAGTCCGCAGCAGAAACCACTTTAGATATGAGAGTTGAAACAATGGCTCAGATCGCAAGACTGATCGTGATTATTAATTGCAGCTTTCCTTTCCCTCATGGAGCCCGGGACAAATGCAAAACGCTGTTGCTTGTTTCATAATGATTGGATAATACAACACAAATTCTGTACCAGTTGTGCAGGTTAGGTTGTCAGTGTGTTTCCAGACCCAATTCACGGCGATGGTTTTGACCTTTAAACTATTTGGCACCACAGTTCATGGACTGCCTAAAATAAAAGCTTGTCCAAATATTTAGATCTGCCTCAGAGCCTCTGCTCATACATCAACTCAGCTGATGGGTACAAAAGACTGGGTCCTTTTGGTGGTGGCCCCCTAACTGTGGAACTCCCTCCCCACCAAGGTTCTTATAGTCTGAACATTGCCAGGTACAGCCTCTTTTCTTTGGGCCACTTTCTCATAAAGGTTGTTTTCTCAGAATTGGTTCTTTTCATGTAGATGGTTCTGTTGGTTGGGTGGTGATTTATAATGATGATTGTAAACTGGTTCACCCAGCATGGGTTTTTAAACGAATGCCACCATTGTTTTATATGTGTACTGTGTTATGATTTTGTGAACTGCCCTGGGTGGGGTATGACACAAGTTACTTGACAAATAATTAACAGCACAACCTTAACCAGAAGTCCTATTAATTCAGTAGGGTTTGCTACTAGGAAAGTAGGGGCAGGCTCACAAACTTGGTGGGCAATTAATTACAGAACAACCCAAACCTAAACTGGATTGAGCAAATTTAGAAAAGCAAATCTTGGGCTATCCTAACCGAGCTGAGATTCACCAAGGGCTATTCCAGCATAGCTTCATCATCCCAGCTCAGCATAACTTGTTGATGGCATTTTACCATTGTACTGTTGAGAGTGTATTAACTTATGGTCTAGTGTGTGGTTTGGGGGCTGCACGGTCAGGGGAAAACCAATGCTGTCCAGGGTTGTAAAAACAAAACAAAAATCCTTCCAGTAGCACCTTAAAGACCAACTAAGTTAGTTCTTGGTATGAGCTTTCGTGTGCATGCACACTTCTTCAGTGTGCATGCACACGAAAGTTCATACCAAGAACTAACTAACTAACTTACTAACTAACTAACTAACTTAGTTGGTATGAGCTTTCGTGTGCATGCACACTTCTTCAGTGTGCATGCACACGAAAGCTCATACCAAGAACTAACTAACTTAGTTGGTCTTTAAGGTGCTACTGGAAGGAAATTTTTTTGTTTTGACTATGGCAGACCAACATGGCTACCTATCTGTAACAGGATTGTAAAGACTGCAGAGAGAATAATTGGGTGCACTCTTTCCACCTTGGATCAAATCTATGCTTCCAGGGGTCATAAGAAAGCTGCAGAGATAGTGCAAGATAGTGCACACCCCAGAAATGATCTTTCAGTTTCTGCCTTCTGGAAGAAGGCACAGGGTTATAAAGCCTAGGACTAGCCGCCCGAGAAACAGTTTCTATCCAAATGTGATTTTGGTTTTAAACACAGTGTGAGGTAGTCTCTATGGGAGTATGTTGTATTTAATTATGGGGCATCAGAGTTTTTAGGGGGCTAACCAGGCTGGGATAGCTGGGATAGCAGGCTTGTTGGTTTTTGAATGTCTGGTGTAGATTTTTTCAATTTCATTGTACTGTATGGCACAATGATAATAAAGATTATTGTATTGTATCATATTGTAACTTCCCCAACCCAGTTCAGGCAGGCATACACTGGCATAACACCCTCAACCCAGCTGAGATGGTGGGTTGGCGGGCAGAACTTACACTCAAAAATAGAACATAAGAAGAATCAGCTGGATCAGGCCAATGGCCCATCTAGTTGAGCATCCTATTCACACAGATCAGAAGCCTGTGGGAACCTTGCAAGCAGGACCTGAGCACAAGAACTCTCTCCCTTCCAGTGATTTCCAGCAACTGGTATTCAGAAGCATTTTTGCCTCCACCAACTGAGGCATAGTACAGCCATTGTTGTGGCCAGTAGCCTTCAATAGCTTTCTCCTCCATGATTTGTTCTAATCCTCTTTTAAAGCCACCTTGATTGGCTGCCTCCTGTGAGAGGGAGCTCCATTGTTTACTTCTGCAGCAAGGGAAGACTTCCACTTACACCTATTCCAAACCTCTTTCAGTTTAGTCACATGCCAGGCTTCATTTTCCCTCTGCAAGGCTTGAACCAGCTCAGCCTAAACAGGAACAGGAGTAATTCGAACTGAATTAATTTAAGACAGGCATAGGCAAACTCAGCCCTCCACATGTTTTGAGACTACAATTCTCATCATCCTTGACCACTGGTCCTGTTAGCTAGGGATGATGAGAGTGGCAGTCTCAGAACATCTGGAGGGCCAAGTTTGCCTAGTTTAAGACAACGTAAGTTATGACAGCTTCTTGTATTTAGGATTGCTCTGTAAACAACTAATTAATTTCAGGCTCTATCTGGAAGCTAAGCTACATTTTCTTCTCAATAGATTCCAGATTCTTTTAATACTCAGTGCTAGGAGGAATCAAGGACATTCCCCCTTTGGAATGTTGTGGGTAGCAGGTAGGAAATGAAGAAATTATTGTCTGTAAACTAAAATGAGAAACATTAATATTACTCCAGGCTGTTGGGTTTTAACCTTATTGGAAATTTGGTGTTCAATATTCCTAACTTTGATTATACAATACTGACTTTTTCTTTTCTTTAGATTAGAGGGCTAAAGTTGAAGCACTGCTTTCCTTTCAAACACTGCCAACAAAAGTGATTACAGACGTATTAATTATCCTTGGTTATGTAAATATTTGTGACATTGAGTTTGATATAACAAGGACGGGCATTAGAAGCCATTGAGATTCTTGCAACCTCGCTGTTAAAATGTAAATGTCTCTCATTCTGCAAAGGGGAAAATTAATTTTAGTGTTAGGCAAGCTCTCCTCAGCTAGACTGGGAATCAGCTCAGTACTGGTGAGCGTTCTGGTAAGTGTTCTGGGGCAAAGAGTATTTGTGTATTTTCCAAGATTTCTCTGCTTGGTTATAACGTTGGATGCATGCTGATGGTACAGATGCATTTTACATGGGCATTCTTGAATTTCGTCTACAATCACCCCACCCCCTTGTAATTTGGTTTACTGCCTTGCACCTACGCCACACCAACAGCCACGGTGGAAAATGACTTGGAAATTTGATTACCTCTTGCTAGACAAACACACCTAGGAATAAGAGAGGGTTCCAGTTCTGGAGTTGGAATGTTACTCCTGAAATGTTCTCAAGAACATTCAAGAAAACTGATGGATCCAAACACAGAAAATACTTACCAAACATAAGAGCATCTTGGTTGGGTTGCCTGATCTCATAGTTCACAACATTCTACAAAAGTATAATTGAGAGAATGCAGTTGGCGCTGTGGGTTAAACCACAGAGCCTAGGACTTGCCAATCAGAAGGTCGGCGGCTTGAATCCCCGTGATGGGGTAAACTCCCATTGCTTGGTCCCTGTTCCTGCCAACCTAGCAGTTTGAAAGCACATCAAAGTGCAAGTAAATAAATAGGTACAGCTCTGGCGAAAAGGTAAATGGCGTTTCCGTGTGGTGCTCTGGTTTGCCAGAAGTGGCTTAGTCATGCTGGCCACATGACCCAGAAGCTGTACGCTGGCTCCCTCAGCCAATAAAGCGAGATGAACGCCAGAGTCGGTCATGACTGGACCTAATGGTCAGGGGTCCCTTTACCTTTACCTTTAGTTAAAAATACTTTGGGGGGGACAGATGGACTATGATTTGACTTCAAATTAGTTGGTCTCAGGGATGCTGGACACCACGTATCCATGTACATTTGATTTAAATTGCCACGCATCCTTGTACTTACCTAGGATGCTTATCTGTCCTCCCCTCGATGCTTTTCATCTTCTCCTTCTCTGTCACTTATTTTAAATTTCTTACCAGCTCAGGATCAATACTGTCAAGTCAAGGTTCCTGTGTTAGGACCTGTTTGGAAACAACAACACAGAGAAGGAAGACCTTGTCAAGTGCAAGGATGTTGCACCAGATAATACTCTTGGAGATACGTTCCAATTTTCGTTTTTCTCATGAATGTTCTCCTAAATGGCAAGAGCTCATAAAAAGTGTGGTGTGTATGTGTAATTTCATGCAATGCTTTCCTGTTTGCTCTGAATAAACAGTAGCAAATGTTCCTGATTTGCTGGACAGAGAGATCAATTAGTCAGCTGCATGAGACAGCTGGTACACAATGTTCCAATCATAGGAGTTTCCACATATATATATATTTAATTTAATTTCCCAATACAGCAGAGAGTGAAGTTATGGATCGGATGCGGCTATTTTGCTGTTGCAACTGGCTTGTTTGTTTTTCCAAGCCTTCGTTAGATGCTTCCTCGTAAATTGCATTGCCGTGTTACGGTATCTCATTATCCTTTATTAACAGAACACTGCTAAATAAATGTTGGGATTATGCAGCACACGCAGCATGCAGAATGAGGCAGCATATTGGGGGGATGTGTTTATCCTAGATTTACAGCAGCAAAGTCTAAGAAATATTACATGTTCCAAAATTACTGCCAATTTTTTTCTGGCCGCTGTACTGCAATTCGAAGCTATGCCCCAGTTTAGGACATAAGTTAACAGGAAGCAGCAGCATTTAACAGACAGCCCAGCTATGAAACGGTTGATCACAAGTGGATGCCCCTGTGCCAATTCGATCCCATTAAAAGCAATGGCCACAATCCACATAGTTTGGCATAATTACTTGCCAATCCATGGTGCAGCTACTACGGTTATGGCTACTCGATGACTTGCTCCCAGCTTAAGCAGTTGGGATCCTATGCTCTGTCTCAGCAATAGTGTCAAAGGCAAAATATAAGCATGCAGAAAGGGGAAAGGAGGTAAAACAGCAGCAGCACATTGGGGAATGGGTCAAAGCTCAGTAGCAGACCATCTCCCTTGCATGCAAAACGTCCCAGGTTCAATCCCCAGCATCGCCAGGTAGGACGGGGAATGTCCCTCATCTGCCACTTTGGAGAGCTGCTGTACAGAATACTGAGCTAGATGGGAAAATGCCCCAACTCATTACAAGGAAGCTTCCAATGTTCCTGTGTTATTGCCACTTGTACAGGTTGTGGCATTTGCCCGTTCATTTGAAAATGTCTGTACAGGGGGAGAGAAAGGGTTAATAGGTAGACTAATAGAAAAGCCAGAGGTGGAGCCCACCTGTTTATAAAAGGGCTTAGCCTGAGCTTTAGTTAGTTAGTTGGTTGGTTGGGAAAAGGCAGTTGGGAAAGCAGTTGGCAGACAGATGGAAATAGAGAGACAGTTAGTGCAGTTGGTTCTTGTGTGAGGGGAGGTAGAAGAGTTAGAGACAGAATAAAATAAGACTAAGAGGGTAAAGGGTAACAGCATTTCAAATGCATTTAAAGTTTATTTGTGTTTGCAATAAACTTGTTGTTGTTTAGTCATTTAGTCGTGTCCGACTCTTTGTGACCCGATGGACCAGAGAACGCCAGGCACCTCTGTCCTCCACTGCCTCCCGCAGTTTGGTCAGACTCATGCTGGTAGCTTCGAGAACACTGTCCAACCATCTCGTCCTCTGTCACCCCCTTCTCCTTGTGCCATCCATCTTTCCCAGCATCAGGGTCTTTTCCAGGGAGTCTTCTCTTCTCATGAGGTGGCCAAAGTATTGGAGCCTCAGCTACAATCTTCATTGTTAACTTAAGAACCTGACTGCGACTAAGTGATTTACCAGGGAGGACCTGGTTGGTGGCAGTGGATTAGCGGTGTATGGGTGTATGACCGGGGGTCTGTACGAACGCCACACAGGCCAACACCCAACAGCTATTACACAGAGAGGAAAGTGGATAACACTGTGTTTGACAATATTTTGGGTTCTTTTGAATATTCCACACTTGAAATGCACATTCTTTCAATACACTGCCTGCATGCAGTGCACTGTACTGACTGAGCACAAATTCTGAAAAAGCTGCTCTTTTGTTCTAATAATGATAAGGATAAGGATATCTGAAAGTGACCTCCAACTGACGTTTAAGAGGTTAGCCACAGACCGGAGTTCTATCAAGGATTTCAGCCAAAGGTTTCCAAGCAGGGCATGTACCTGCCTGCCTGTAAAGGTTGTGCCCATGTGGGCGAAAAGATAGGAGCCCATGCAGGTACCGAGAGACACTGGAGGCACCTGCCTCTTTTATCTTCTCTGTATGCTAACGATGCTGTAGGTGCTAATGGATGCTTTCTTAGAACACTTTCATGCATTTCTATAGCACAAGTGCCAATCAAGGTTGATTCTTTCTTTACAGAAATAGATAAAAGTACACCCAAGCTGTAGCACTGACATGTTTAGAAGTGCCAAACAGGGATAAAATCTGCTCTGATTTTCTTTAGCCTACAGTAGCTTTCACCAAGCTGGAGCCCTCCAGATGTTTTGTACTCAGACTTTGTGCAGTAGTTTTGGGAAGGCTGGCCTACAGAATTCATTGTCGTTCAAATACAAGCAAATCAATGTTAGCACTCTTCTCTCTCTTGCATGCAGAAGATCCCCAGGTCAATTCCTTGCAATTCCCAAGTCTCGGGATGATGAAACATCTCTGATTAAGATGTTGGAGTTACTTCCTGATGGCCTAGACAGCACAACTGGGGGCAGCCATAGAAAACGTCCCTCCAGCCATCTCAGCTAACCTAGCACCCATCAATGGTGGGATACAGAGAAGGGCCTCTCCATCGGATCTTAGGGTGTGGGCAGGAAGATATGGGAGGAGGTAGTCTTTTAGGAACCGTGAACCAAAACTGTTAAGGACTAACACTAAACCTATTGATCAAGAGATCTATGATATTTCAGAACAGCCTGAAGTACATTTTACGGAAAACACATGGCCCCCATGAAGTGGTTGAGAGGCCTACTTAGCCTCTTATCAGAGCTGTGCAAGAAGAAGAAGAGGAGGAGGAGGAGTTTGGATTTGATATTCCACTTTATCACTACCCTAAGGAGTCTCAAAGTGGCTAACATTCTCCTTTCCCTTCCTCCCCCACAACAAACACTCTGTGAGGTGAGTGAGGCTGAAAGACTTCAGAGAAGTGTGACTGGCCCAAGGTCACCCAGCAGCTGCAAGTGGAGGGGTGGGGAAGCAAACCTGGTTCACCAGATTATGAGTCCACCACTCTTAACCACTACACCACACTGGCAAACAAGGAGTGCAGACTGGAACACACCCAGTGCTCCTCTGTGGCTGAGCATCATTGCAGATAACTTGGTGGCAGTACATCTGCAGAAGATTTCCAGTTAAATCCCAGGGATCTCCAGGTAAGGCTTTTATGTCCCATGTTTGAAACCCCAGAGAGCTAGTACAGCTAATACTGAGCTAGATAGAAACATCTAGTACAGCTAATACTGAGCTAGATAGAAACATGGTATAGCCCAGTAGATGACAGCTTGCTAAGTTTCTCTGCTACCTTAACTTGCAGACCAGCCCCACTAGGCTGGTGGAGAAGCTCCAGGCTATCTCAGCTCCAGAGTTGAAAGACCAGGCTGAAAGCTCTGCCCCCTCCCCCATAGATTGTCAAGCCAAATGGGGGTCAGTACAGTTTGTGCTTTTGCTCAGGCTCTGCCGTCAACAGGTTTGTGTCTCTCTCATGACTTCATTTTATCTCATTATTATTGGCTGTAGCCATAACAACAGGGAGGAAAAATGTGGCAAGTTAAAGATAGATGCTAATTATATATATGAAACATTTCAACAGGTGCTTTATATAGCCACCATCAAGCTTTATAATAAAAGCTTGACGTTAAAAAAAGAACTCAAAGAATTAAGAGCAGAAAGAAAATAGCCAATCACAGTGTTCCAGAATTGTGTCATGTAGTGCTACATGTTGTATAACAGTTTTCATTCTTCGGCACCAGGCTGCACAAACTTCTGCTCAAAGTTAAGAAAATCATTACATTTAATAAGCTTCACATTTCTCATGCAATTTACTTTGACTACTTCATAGAAGGGCCACTGGCCCTTGGCTCAATGTTATGTGATAGTTGGCCTAATATGGATGGCAAGGAGGAAAGATGATGTGGGTGGGTAGGGAGATGGGATAGTCAGGATGTCCATTCTCTCCAGTAGCTTCAGAACAAAGACTCACTGCACCCAAGATGGAAACTTACAGATTAGTGTATGCATATACTTCTAACACTATATCTTTCATGTGATTTAAATACCTTGTGAATGAGCCACAAAGATATGAATGAACCCCACTTAAGGAGGTTAGGCCCCACTGTTAGGCTCTCTACTCAGCTTAAATGGAAATTTCTATGCCATGCTTTACAGCAGTGCTTTTTTTCTTCTCCCAGGGGGTACTCAAGGGCACGCAGTACTGGCACCTCTCTCTTTTTGTTGTTAAAAAGTGTGGCACTTACTGTAACAACTTCAAAGTGAGTACCAGCACCTCTCGTTTTTGGTTAAAAAGTGTGACGCTTACTGTAACAACCTCATGGTGAGGACTGGCACCTATTTTTCTAGAAAAAAAGCACTGCTTCACAGTATACATACAAACACATTATAGGGTTATTTCCCATTTCAATATACAATTAAACAATTATACTTAACAAGTATTTCTTCCAAAGAAAACACAATGACTTCAGCAGAGATATCACTCACAGCTCAACATTCAGTTAACAGAGACAAAAAAAGGTAACACTGACATCTTGTATATTCAAAGCTAAACTAGATGGCTTCTGAAAAGCAGACAACAGCTGGCGTTCTTTTTATGTACAGTCACAAGTGAAAAACTTCCATATATGCTCATTTGTAGGTTTCAGGAGTCCAGATAAATGTGTTGTATAGCTCAGAAGCTATTCTTTAAGCCACACACTTATAACTTTGACATGAACATGCAGCTCACACAATGCTGTGGGTAAAAATGGCATACTATGGTATAAAACTAGGGCAAGTAAACATTTTTTCTTTTGAAACCAGCATCTTTTAAAACAGAATGAATCTCCAGAGTGTTCACAGATGATTACAGAATGAAGAAATTCTCCCTCTTTCCTATTGTAAAACCACAATTCCAGTCTCCTGATTTCTTTCGTACAACAGTGCTGACTCCAGGGAATCATGAGATTGAAAGGGGAAGAAATTGGCCATTGGGAGTCCTAGAAGAACTTTTGTGCTTATGGGTAAATTCTGCCCCTTAGAAAATAATTCTTGAAACACACACACACAGTCCACCAAACCTCATACCATGCAAATGAGGCTGTGAAATAGAGAGGACATTTTGGCTCAACACAGAACACATTACCACAGAACAGGTGTAAAATGTCTGCCAGTGATTACTCACTGAAATACAGGGAACAAATCCTGAGTGTGTTTGCTCAAACCAGCCTTCTCTTCAGGGTTAGCCCAATACATTTTACGGCCAGAAGTGAAATACAAGATGGCACCTCCATCCACCATGGATAAATAATGTAGAAAATATCTGGACTAGCAGTTGAATCTTACCTCAACACAGGTGATGCAGCTGCATCTTCCCCTGTACCCAAGAACAACCAGCTGTGGTCATGATGATATTTATATACTACTCAGTGTCAAAACAGGTTTCTAAGTGGTTTATAGAGTTTAAAAACCAGCTCCACAAATATTGAAGTATCAACACCCATAACTGAAATAGACAATAAACAATCCCGTTGAAACATTAAAAAAACAAACAACCGTAATTAGAGTAGAAAATTAAATAATCCCATTAAAACAACTAGTTGAGAAGGTGGACGCAGCACAGCTCTGCCCTCTTGTTCCTGCTCCATGACTTCTGTTCTCTTCCACCTGAGGCAGCCACCACAATCTGCCTAATGGTAGGGCTGGCCCTGCTTAAGGCATATAGGAGCAGGGGGTTCCTTCTGCCAACAATTTAATGGCTTCCTGCATACTGTTTGTGAAGGGCTTGGAAGGGAGGAGAGTTTTCCTAGAAAGGAAGGGTGGCAGAAATGCTTAATGCAGCACAACAACCCTGGAAGATGTTGTTCCATTAAAGCAGGGGCCAGCAAACTTTTTCAGCAGGGGACCTGTCCACTGTCCCTCAGTTCTTGTGGAGGGCTGGACTATATTTTTTTTTGGGGGGTGAACAAATTCCTGTACCCCACAAATAGCCCAGAGATGCATTTTAAATAAAAGCACACATTCTACTCATGTAAAAACACGCTGATTCCTGGACCTTCTGCGGGCTGGATTTAGAAGGCGATTGGGCCGGATCTGGCCTTAGTTTGCCTACCCATGCATTAAAGGGCTGCAGAGAAGGTAACTAAATGACTCTCCTCAAACAAGAATTAGCCATCACTGCTGTGAGCCACACAAGGAAGTTGTAGCTGGGTTTTTGTTTATATTGACCCTTCTAGTGGTCCAACAAATAAGTAAATAAAATGAACATTTAAGTCGTGGAGGAATTTAACCCCCAATCTTTAAACCAGTAAAGTGGTGTTGTTTTAATATGGCACACTCAGAACCACGTGGGGTGATGTGGAAGGAGGCATGGAGAGGATGGATATATCATTACAGTAACTACTCTGCCCTCTACTGCCTAACTGATGCCTTTGTGCATGGCTTGGTTTCTGCTTGTTTTTTTCTTGCAATTCCGTAATAAAACTGGCCCAACCATATTTTACTCAATGCCTTTACATGCAGCATGGCTTTGTATGTTCCGGCACTCAAGTTCTGCTTTCAGTTGAATGGTTCACCCCTACAATAATGTGAAATAGGGACATAGGAAGCTGCCTGTTCACACCATTGGTCCTTCTAACTCAGGTATTGTCTACACGGACGCAGGTGGCGCTATAGTCTAAACCACTGAGCCTCTTGGGCTTGCTGATCAGAAGGTTGGTGGTTCAAACCCCCGTGACAGGGTGAGCTCCCGTTGCTCTGTCCCAGCTCCTGCCAACCTAGCAGTTCAAAAGCACACCAGTGCAAGTAGACAAATAGGTACCACTGTGGTGGGAAGGTAAACAGCATTTCTGTGCGATCTGGGTTCTGTTACGGTGTTCCGTTGTGCCAGAAGCAATCTGTGGACAAATGCTGGCTCCCTCGTCCTGAAAGCGAGATGAGTGCCGCAACCCCATAGTTGCCTTGGACTGGACTTAACCATCCAGGGGTCCTTTACATTTACACGGACTAGCAACTGGCAAGAGTTTCAGGATGGGTTTTCTTCCAGTGATACCTGGAGATGCCAGGTACTGAACCTGGGACCTTCTGCAAGCAAGGTAGATTCTCTACCACTTAGCCATGGCCCTTCCCCACTGATATTGGAGAAAGGTATGTCTCAAGGTTTGTGTTTTGCCTGAGAAGCATTTCAATGAGAAATTTAGATTATCCGCTGCTTTCCGCGAGCATTGCAATGGACATGCCAATTTAAAACATTGGTGTGATGTAGTACAATAGTTCTCAGTGGATGGGAAATGGCACTACCTAGCTAAGGGACTGTATTTTGATTCGATATAGTTTATGGAATATTGAACCCATTGAGGTTAAATTGACTCTAGGGCTAGTTTTTACATCTAAATGTTCTTTGCTGCCCTGGAGTAGCATCCTGTTAATGTGTGCACTTGTAAGGCAAACGCGAACCCAGAGACATACCTTTCTCTAACGTTATCAGTGGGAGAAAATTCCCTTTGGGGATTCAGTGAGGAGTCTCAAACCAGGTTCGCAGTTTGTCAGACTTCTATTCAGTGCTGCATTGCAGGACAGAGTCCAAAAGAGTATGTGAGAGCATTCCATTAACATGCACTCTTTATAGGGGGGGGGGGTGCATCATCTTGTCTGTTTCATCTTTTAACCAATCTCCTCAGCACCTCACCATCTCCCCATCCCAGCTATTGACCTTGAAAACACTTATTCAACCCATGTTTGTTGCTGCCCATGCAGATGTCTCCTTGCATCTTATCTGGACCTGTTTTTCATTCTAGCAGTCACTGAGGCTAGACTGGTTCTTGCCAGTTTTGTGGCCAGGCTGCACTCTTATAGGGGAGGTGTTGTTATTTTTAAAAAAAGTTTAATGTTTTGTTATGTTTTTATATATGTTGGAAGCTGCCCAGAGTGGCTGGGGCAACCCAGTCAAATGGATGCAGTAAAAATAATAAAATTATTATTATGGAATAGGGCATACCTATTTTCATCAGATAAATATTGGCGGGTATGTGCAATGACAGTGGCCTCACTAATAATGGATTTTGCAGAATTTCTGCTTCAATGGTGAAGGCCTTTGACTCAGTGATAGCATCTGCTTAGCATTCAGAACATTCCTAGTTCAATCTTGGACATCTCTAGGTAGGGCCAGGAAGAATTCCTGCCTGAAACCCTGTTTCCAGTAAGTGTTGTCAATACTGAGCTAATACTTCATATTTTCCTATCATATGTCTTTGAATTGGGGACAGAGCTTCTACTGCAAAGCATAGGATTTCCAGAGAAGCATGTCCCATCTTAGAAATTTACCCCTAGATATGTTTTTTGAATTATGGGTAAAGCCAGATGTGTTCCTGTCTATAAAATGCAGTCCATAACTAATTACCATCTCAGAAGTATGTTGAAGTTGTTCCAAGTCAACATTTACAGGATGCCTCTCCAGGGGAGCATAACATATGAACTAGTTCTTGAGCCAATTTAATCTCAATGGGTTCAATAGCCCATAAATTACCATGAATCAAAATACGCTACCTTAGCTAGGGAGTACCATTTCACAACACATCCTCCAAGAGCTATTGTACTACATTACAACAACATTTCAGATCAGTGTGTTCAGCGCAATGCTGACATAAAGCAGCAAAGAATCTAAACTTCTCACAGAAGCAGCTGTGTCCATTAGCATTCCTGCCAATTGTTTTAGGGAAAGGATTGCTGAAATAGAAACAAAGGCGGTTTGATCCGGAAAGCTTCCTCTAACAATCATCATGATGGGCATCGAAGTGTTGTGTCGACTTGAGAGGCATATAATTCAATGCAATTTTAGAAGTGAGCATACAATTCAAGAAAATCAGGAGTAACTGGGAGGAAGCTCTATTTGGAAATTTCAGTTAGAATCTGGAGGAAGGAGGAAGTGGAAAGAAACATCCGGGCATTTATTTATTTATTTTTATGTATGCCAAACAATAAATAGCATAAGTCTTGCAGAATCAAACAGTGGCTAACCAGTGGTCCACGAGCAGGATTTGAATGAAATAGCCCCTTTCACTGTTGTTCTCCAAAGACTGGTAATTCAGAGGCATGTTGTTGTTTAGTCGTTTAGTCGTGTCCGACTCTTCGTGACCCCATGGACCAGAGCACACCAGGCACTTCTGTCTTCCACTGCCTCCCGCAGTTTGCTCAAACTCATGCTGGTAGCTTCGAGAACACTATCCAACCATCTCGTCCTTTGTCGTCCCCTTCTCTTTGTGCCCTCCATCTTTCCCAACATCAGGGTCTTTTCCAGGGAGTCTTCTCTTCTCATGAGGTAGCCAAAGTATTGGAGCCTCAGCTCCAGGATCTGTCCTTCCAGTGAGCACTCAGGGCTGATTTCCTTCAGAATGGATAGGTTTGATCTTCTTGCAGTGCAATTGAATGAGATTGTTTTTCCCCATACAGTCCCCCCCCCCCAAGGCAAGGGATCATTCCCAGCCCTACGTGGAGATCCCAGGGAATGAACCTAAGATTTTCTGCAAGCAAAGCAGCTGCTATGTGGTTGAGTTATGGCCTTTTCCAGATTTAAAAACCTGCAGAAAACAGTATGGAATGACTCATGAGTGAACACATTGAAAACTGCCATGGAATGAAAATAGGCTGATCCATCTATCGCTCAGTAGTACAATATTTTGCCTGTAACAGTGACCCATCTGACACCTTGGGAAACACACAAGCAAGAACTTGATGTTTGAAGCAGCTCTTAGAATTCATGAAATTGGTTTGGGTCTTTGTGGCCTTCTGATCTGAGGTTACGGGTCAGCTCTCCAGGACCAACAACAAAAATGGAAAAGGCAACATTTTCTTCTGTCTCTCAGATGCTCTGTCATTCTTCATGTTTCCATCTCCATTATAAGAAGAACATGGGGAAACCTTGTTTACTCAGAATGCTTTGAACCACATCTTTTTGTATTCTGAACATGTTTTATGTCCTATAAATGTACTGTGTACACTGGCATGTTTTATAACTCCCTCTATTCCCCTATTCCCCTCTCTCGAAGACAAATTTTTATGACTCCAGAGATTTCGGGATATGGGATGTTCTATTATATTTTAGTACAGGGACTCTGGTGTATATATATATATATTGAAAAAATGTATTTGCACATTTTACAGCTCCCTCTTTCCACCCACTATTTACAGTAATAATAACCTTTAAAGCCCAGATATTGTTCGAATGATCTATTACCAAAGGAAGTGTCAGAGCTGGTGATTGGTAGTCTCTGCCCACTACATTAGCAAGAGAAATGCTTGGGATTTGGAGGCCATTCAAGGCAAGAAAGAATTCAATCTCACTGCTCGCTGCTCAACCGAGGCAAGATAGATTACCGTTTTGTTAATTTAATTAGCCCAAATAATGGTACATTTTCATTGTCAATTTAATTGCTAAAAAGCTTTAATAAAGAGACATGGGCAGTTTCAGGCTGACAATCACTTCTACAATGATAGTCTCAGATGGGCATTTGGCTCAATTTTTTAACCATTTTCTGGCTAAGGGGACCAGCAAACCTCCTTTAATTTTTACTGCTCCAACCAGTAAAACAGTGTTCTGTCAGGCTACTGGCATTAGTCTTAACAAGCTAGGCAAGTCTTGTTATGGCAAGTGAGCATTGGACAACATCCTTTGAATAATGGCTAACGACACAAAGGAGCTCAGCAGGTTGCAATGGGCGAAAATAAACGGGGTAACGTGTGATCCACCAAAGTGGTTGGACTCCATCATCTCCATCCAGCATGGCCAATGGTCAAGGATGATGGGAGTTGGAGTCATCTGGAAAACCACAGGTTCCCTACCACTGGGTTAGATTATACTGAGCTTTATTCAACATTAACCATACGCAGAGTAAACTCAGAGATTGTTTACTGATAGGAGTGTATAGAAGAAGTGTATAAAATTATGGATGGCATGAGGAAAGTGGACAGAGAAAAGTTTTTATCTCTCATTACGCTATGACTTGTGGAATCCAATGATGTTGGAGGATTCTTCACACAGTGCATAGTTCAGGCGTGTCCAAAGTGCGGCCTGGGGGCCTAATCCGGCCCACTTGACAGTTTAAAACCATTCTTAGATGTCATTTCCCCACCAGGTATTCTGGGAAGAGACTTCTCCTTGCTGGAAATGAAACAAATAGCATCACTTCCACTCTTGGGGTTCTGAGATTTGTAGTCCCAGCCTACTCCCAGTGGGAGAGGATCTTCCATTGGGGATGTAGGAATTCCTACCATCACAGTTGCCTTCTTTGCCACTGCAGGTAAGTTGCTGGATCCTTGAAATAGAGAAGTTGGTGGTGTATATATTGTGGTGGCAGATATTAAATCTTTCCCCCCTAGTTGGGTACTCATAAAACCTGGCCCTCTATGAATGAGGATCTCTATGAATGAGGGCAAATATCTATATATCTATATCTATATCTATATCATCTATATCTATATCTATATCTATAGTTAATGTATTCCTTTGTGAAATCTTGACTATCTAGGAACATAGTCCTTATCTTGAATTGCCAGAATCCTACAACTCATGAAGATTCATTTTCTTTTCTTCTTCCTGGGTTCTCACTTTCTCCCCCCTCTCCTGCCTTCTAAAGTAGGTTCCTTCTTGTTATCTTATGAATGGTAAAAAGGTAAAGGTAAAGGACCCCTGACAGTTAAGTCCAGTTGCAAACGACTCTGGGGTTACGGCACTCATCTCACTTTTCAGGCCGAGAATGCCGGCATTTGTCCGCAGACAGTTTTTCCTGGTCATGTGGCCAGCATGACTAAGCCGCTTCTGGTGGAACCAGAGCAGCGCACGGAAACGCCGTTTACCTTCCCGCTGGAGTGGTACCTATTTATCTACTTGCACTTTCGAGGTGCTTTCGAACGGCTAGGTTGGCAGGAGCAGGAACCGAGCAATGGGAGCTCACCCCGTCACGGGGATTTGAACCGCTGACCTTCCGATTGGCAAGCCCTAGGCTCTGTGGTTTAGACCACAGCGCCACCCACATCCCATGAATGGTAATTTTGCTGTTTCTACACAAGGGAAATTACTTTTAGTTTCCCCCTCTGTTTTGAGTAGTGCGGATCCTATGGAAGCAAGGAGTCTCATTAGTGTCTCTAAAAATATTTTCATCATGTCAAGTCTTTATGTAAAAAAAGAAAAAGTAAGAAATTGATGGTCTTCAGTGCAATTCTTCCCCCTTTTTTCCTTTTTAATTACTATTCCACAACTTCTTTAGCTCTTTTGTGGGTTCTCTCTTACTGGGTTTGTTAAAATCAGCCTTTTCCTCTCCCCTTTTCATATCACCATATTCTCATCATATGTCAAACATATAAACAACTATATGACTTTTAGAAGACATCCAAAGGCTGCTCTGAATAGGGAAGCTTTAATGTTTGATATTTGATTGTGTTTTTAATAAGGTCGAGGAGAAGCTTTTAGGCAGAGAAAATGACTGCTTTCTGAGCATGGTAGCTTTTCTGAAAATAGCTTTTAAAAGTTTTGGGAATGGGAGAATCTGCCACCACTGGAAAGCTCTTACCGGCGGACTAGAATTAGGTTCACAATTATGCAAATGGTGGGAAACCCCAATTGCAATGGTGCCTGGAACTTTGTTGCAAAAAAGGACCTGGTTTGGTGGATTAGCTTAAACTGTAGATTGATTGCTATGGACATGGCATCCGAATGACTGACAAAGCTTAACAAACATAAAATAGAACATAACATAAAAATAATTATAAGAGGGTGGAAAAGAGGATTAGACAAATTCATGGAGGAGAGAGCTATCAATGGCGACTAGCCATGATGACTATGCTCTCCAACCAGTCAGAGGCAGCAATGCCCGATGATCCAGGGCTGGTTTAAGACCAAATGGCACACAAATGAGTGTCTCCGGCCTCTCCCTTCTGTTTCTTCAGAATTATTATTATTCAAATAATATTTTATATATAAAATTTACATTTCAAAATATTCATTTAAACAACCTTAAATCAATGACTGTGTGGTTCATTTTGCATACCAAATATCCCTGCATATTTTACATGAACTAAACCATTCAGTGGGACACAGGTGGCGCTGTGGGTTAAAGCCTCAGCGCCTAGGACTTGCCGATCGAAAGGTCGGCGGTTCGAATCCCTGCGGCGGGGTGCGCTCCCGCTGCTCGGTCCCAGCGCCTGCCAACCTAGCAGTTCGAAAGCACCTCCGGGTGCAAGTAGATAAATAGGGACCGCTTACCAGCGGGAAGGTAAACGGCGTTTCCGTGTGCAGCTCTGGCTCGCCAGAGCAGCGATGTCACACTGGCCATGTGACCCGGAAGTGTCTCCGGACAGCGCTGGCCCCTGGCCTCTTAAGTGAGATGGGTGCACAACCCCAGAGTCTGTCAAGACTGGCCCGTACGGGCAGGGGTACCTTTACCTTTACCTTTAAACCATTCAGTAAACCATTGTTACATCCATCAGAACTTATTGACACTGTTGGATTTATCCTAATGCTACCAGTGTTTTTAAACGAACACAATCTTCACCCATATATTCAGTAAACATTTTCCAGTCTTCTTTAAATGTATATTCTTCTTGTTATCTTATTCTATATGTTAAATCTGCAAGTTGCGCGTATTCCATCAGTTTAAGTTGCCATTCTTCTTTGGTTGGGACCTCGCTCGTTTTCCATTTTTGGGCTAACAAAACATGGGCCACATAAATAATGTTTATTAATGGTTTTCTTGATTTACAAGGTATGTGCATTGTCTCTTTTTTCAGGTTTTAGAGTCTTTTCTACAGTTCAGTTATATTTGATGTGAGACATACAGTATAAAGATGGGGAGGGAGAGGTAGAGGGGAAGAGAGGGAAGTAGGGGTGAAACTTAAACTATTTTACTTAGTATATGTACTGGGTTTTTGTGTCGGCGTCACTTGGGTAGGTTTGCTCTCTCTTTGTTTATTATATTTATTTGGTAGTGAGAGAGGTTGGGGGCAGCGTGTGGTTGGTTAGTTGTGGTTAGTTGGCTGCAGTGAGCTTTGTTTGCATGAGGAAGGCAGTTGTTAGGTAAAGTCAGCCATATTGATTTGTATGCTGTCAATGGGTTCTTGTTGTCTTGTTGAACTGTGTATGTAATAAAGGGGAGCCATACTGGAGTGAGGGACATGGGAGGTGCTGTGGCCTAAACCACAGAGCCTAGGGCTTGCCAATCAGAAGGTCAGCAGTTCAAATCCCCGTAACGGGATGAGCTCCTGTTGCTCGGTCCCTGCTCCTGCCAACCTGGCAGTTTGAAAGCACTTCAAAGTGCAAGAAGATAAATAGGTACCGCTCCGGCAGGAAGGTAAATGGCGTTTCCGTGCGCTGCTCTGGTTCGCCAGAAATGGCTTAGTCATGCTGGCCACATGACCCAGAAGCTGTATGCTGGCTCCCTCGGCCAATAAAGCGAGATGAGCACCACAATCTCAGAGCCGTCTGCGACTGGACCTAACGATCAGGGGTCCCTTTAGCTTTTTATACTGGAGTGAAGGTGTCTTCTTTTATTTGTCCCTGTGTCAGTTTCAGTGTGACACTGGAGAGACCTGTATGGAGTGAACATGGACCACTGGTACCAAATTGTATGTTCAAAAGTTTTTTAAATACCTTTTAAACACTGCATTTCTAGTGCAAGATTGAATGGAAAATTGAGCAGATTCATCATGACAGGAACACTCCAATCTGAATGTCTGTACTCCCACTCAAACCTAGTGCCCTGGGGAGGTCTCTTAGTTATATGTACCTGGCCCATTAAAGCATAACAACATATTAAGTCATTCTCATCTGATTTCACCTGTACCCAATCAACCATATTCAAGCTTCCCATAACATTTCAGTCCATTCAAAATTGTCTGCTCCCATATTTCCAATATCTCTTTTTACACTATTAGCTTGTTTCAGTTAATGCTACCTATCAAAAAGGATGACTCCAGAATCCAATCTTTCCTTTTTTTATTTTTATTTTTTTATAAATATTTATTAGAGTTTTTAGAAAAAAGAATACAATGATAATAAACATTATTGCTTTGTTTTAACAAAATTTCATAATATCCTTGAACTTCCTCACGTCTCCCGCTCCCATTTACATCATTAATAAATTTTTGTCAAGCAAATTATCATCTTATTTCCAAATCTATAACCACTTACTTAAATACAATAAAATAATTCTCCTGCAAATTTGTTTCTCTTAATCTCTCTTATCATCAATTCTTGATCTATTTTAGTGATGGCCAATTATTTATAACCAAGCATCCTTCTTAACATTCCACTAAATCACAATATTTCTGCAAGTAAATCTTGAATTTCTTCCAATCTTCCTCAATCCTTTCTTCTCCCAGGTCTCGGATTCTGCCAGTCATCTCCGCCAGTTGCATATAGTCCATCAGTTGCATCTGCCATTCTTCCAGTGTGGGTAGATCTTGAGTTTTCCAGTTCTTAGCGAGTAGTATCCTTGCTGCTGTTGTTGCATACATGAAAAATGTTCTATCTTTCTTTAACACCTTCTGGTCGACAATGCCCAGAAGAAAGGCCTCTGGTTTCTTAGTAAAGGTATACTTAAATACCTTTTTCAGCTCGTTATATATCATTTCCCAGAAGGCCTTCACTTTGGGGCAAGTCCACCAGAGGTGGAAGAATGTTCCTTCATTTTCTTTACATTTCCAGCATTTATTATCAGACGAATGGTATATTTTGGCAAGTTTAACTGGGGTCATGTACCATCTGTATATCATTTTCATTACATTTTCTTTCAAAGCATTACATGCAGTAAAATTCAACCCAGTGGTCCACAACCTTTCCCAGTCCTCAAACATAATGTTATGCCCAATGTCCTGTGCCCATTTTATCATAGCCGACTTAACCATTTCGTCTTGTGTATTCCATTTCAACAGCAAATTATACATTCTTGAAAGTACCTTAGTCTTAGGTTCTAACAGTTCTGTTTCCAACTTCGATTTCTCCACCTGGAATCCTAACTTTTTGTCACTTTTAAAAATTTCCTTAATCTGAGCATAGTGTAACCAGTCTCGCACTTTATCCTTCATTTTCTCCATACTCTGCAATTTCCAATTATCTCCGTCTTTTTCTAACAGTTCCCAATATTTTGGCCAGTAGGCTTCCATATTGGGTCTTTTCCAGGCCTTAGCTTCCAAAGGTGAAAGCCACCTTGGAGTTTCATTTTCCAATAAGTCTTTGTATTTTGTCCAGACATTAAACACTGCTTTTCTGACAATATGGTTCTTAAAGGCCTTGTTAATCTTAGCTTTGTCATACCACAAATATGCATGCCAACCAAAAGCATTGTTATAACCTTCCAGATCTAACACATCAGTGTCTTCGAGAAGTAGCCAATCTTTTAGCCAGCAGAAAGCTGCGGCTTCATAGTACAGCCTTATGTCTGGCAGGGCAAAGCCCCCTCTTTCCTTTGCATCTGTTAATATCTTGAACTTGATTCTGGGCTTTTTGCCCTGCCAGACAAATTTGGAAATATCTCTCTGCCACCTCCGGAAACACTCCGTTTTGTCCACAATTTGCAATGTTTGGAACAAGAACAACATCTTTGGCAGCACATTCATCTTAATGGCAGCAATTCGGCCTAACAAAGAAAGCTTCAGTTTTGCCCAACTTTCCAAGTCTCTCTTAATTTCAGACCAACATTTTTCATAATTATCCTTAAATAGATTTTTGGCTGTTATATTAACCCCTAGGTACTTTACCTTTTTCACCAATGATAATTCTGTTTCTCTCTGAAACCGTTCTGACTCTGTATCTGTCATATTTTTCCCTAACACCTTCATTTTTTGTTTATTTAGCTTAAATCCTGCGACCTGTCCAAAATCATGTATCAGTTGTAATACTCTTTTCGTACTAGATTCTGGCTCCTGCAATGTCAAAACTAGGTCATCTGCAAAAGCTTTAAGTTTATATTGTTTCGCTCCGACCTCAATCCCCTGCACCAGCTGGTCACCTCTAATCAAGTTCAGGAGCACCTCCAGAACTGAAATAAATAACAGAGGGGAAATCGGGCAGCCTTGTCGTGTTCCTTTTTCAATTTTAAATTCTTCCGTTACCACATTGTTAACTATCAATTTGGCTTTTTGTTCTGAATATATTGTGTCAATCCCATTTTGAAAACCCCGCCCCGCTCCCATTTCTTTTAAGTTTCCCTTCATAAATTTCCAAGAGATGTTGTCAAAGGCCTTCTCCGCGTCTATAAAGATCAAAACTGCTTTAGTGTCTATATCTGTTTGCAAAAGTTCCAAGATGTCAATAATGTTCCTTGTGTTTGCAAACATGTGTCTACCTGGGAGAAAGCCAGCCTGGTCCTTGTGAATTACTTCATTCAAAACTCTTTTAAGTCTGCCTGCTAAAACATCAGCAAATATTTTGTAATCCACATTTAAAAGGGAGATGGGGCGGTAGTTCTTCAGTTGTGTCTTTTCAGTTTCTAATTTTGGTATCAACGTGATAAAAGCTTCCTTCCACGATTCCGGCGCCTTCTTTCCCTCCAAAATCCAATCTTTCCAATCTGATGCTTCCCAAATGTCGCTGGACTACAACTTCCATTATCACTGATCATTGTCCAAACTGGCTGGGGCTGATGGGATTTGTAGTCTAACAACATTTGAAGAATCATGTCTGGACACCATCAGGCTCCGGATGGTACTCCAGGGCTTTCAGCATATGATATGTAGCATTCTGATTTCAGTAAATACTTCTTACACAATTTAATATTGTGTTAATAGCAGTGATTACTATTCTCAAGCTATCCCGATTCAGGCAGTCTCAGAACTCACTGTGGCCAAAGATTTGTGAGTCTCAACTTCATATACAGTGGTACCTCGGGTTAAGTACTTAATTCGTTCTGGAGGTCCGTTCTTAACCTGAAACTGTTCTTAACCTGAAGCACCACTTTAGCTAATGGGGCCTCCTGCTGCCGCTGTGCCATTGGAGCACGATTTCTGTTCTCATCCTGAAGCAAAGTTCTTTACCTGAAGCACTATTTCTGGGTTAGCGGAGTCTGTAACCTGAAGCGTATGTAACCTGAAGTACCACTGTATTGCACTAGAAATGGCAAGCTATCTCTCCCTTTTAATTTTTCCAAATTTTTTCTAATCCACATCTCGCTGATATTCTGTTCCCAAAGATCCTTGCAAATATCGAAAGATGTTGGATGCTCTTTCATAATATATCCTTATATTTAGCTAGATGGTCCAAGACAAATTAAGTTCACTTGCCCTTGAAGAGATGTTCACATTTAGCAATTGCATTGTCTTCCAGTGAATGGAATAGCTTGAACAGAACAGAAGCCTCTGTTCTTTGTTATGTAAAGGCAAATCACTTAGAAAGCTTTAATTTCCCTGACCAGGTCTGCAAATACATTGCAAACATTTCATTTTAAGCATCTCTGTCAACCTCTGTGCCAGGAATTGCTCCCGACACCTAAATTCTTTGATTTTACACCCAACCCAACACACACTCTCTCTCTCTCTCTCTCTCTCTCTCTCTCTCTCTCTCTCTCTCTCTCTCTCTCTCTCTTTCTTTCTCACACCAAACAGGGACACACACCAAACAGGGACATGAAACAGTGAAATTTAAGCACAAGTTAATTGATTCCATTTTAAGATTGCTACACAATGCCAATCCTTCATGCCAACCCATTTCTCTATCCCTGTTCTGTTTTGCTTACCAGCCAATAGTTACAGACATTTTCATGTCAAGTAAGAAAAAGAAGTGCAAGCTCATTAATCCTAAGGTGGGGGTAAGGAAGAGGGAGCAGTTTGGAGAGACTGATTTGGGTGGATGCTTGATTGAAAAGAAGGAAGGCAGAAAATGAGCCAGACAAACGCAGACCGTCCAAGTGTCTCTATTTTCCAGGAATGTCCCTGATATAGAGAAGATGTCACGGTTTATGATTTGATTCTGGAATATCCCACTTTTCCATAGGATGCCCCTATATTCATTGGAGAAAGTTGGAAAGTATGGAGTTATCCAACCCCCAAGCCATCTGAATGCGATCCTGTACAGGGAAGTTGTTTAATGTTTTGTTATGTTTTTATATATGTTGGAAGCTGCCCAGAGTGACTGGGGCAACCCAGTAAGATGTGGGGTGGGGAAAAATAGTAAAATTATCATTATGGAATGGGAGATCCCTATTTTCATCAGAGAAATGTTGGAGGGTGTGCTAATGTAAGCCAATGTCATTTAGGAAGATAGGGTAGAGAATCACCCTTCCCACCAGTGTTCGGTGGCATAGGAAGGGGTGTACGGTGGGTGCGGTCCGCCCCGGGTGTCTTCACTGAGGGGGGGTGACCGTGGGGCCTGGCCTGCAGCATGCCCGAGCTGTCAGAATCTCCGCTTGGCCAAGCTGATAAAGCTCATCTTCCGGCCGAGTCCTTCAGAATCACCCTCCGACGAATAATTAATGACCTGAGCCTTTGATAAGGCCTCAGGCACATTCCCCCATTCAGCAGAGAATCCAGCACAGGGAAGTGATGAGATTTATGGCTACATCGCTATGCTTTATTTCTTACTAGGCAGACAGCAAAGAAGTATACATCCTCTCTCTATGAAAGCAGAGAGCAACTGAACAAAGGAAACAGGAAGCCACTAACGTCACATCCGTCTCCCTTCTCCCGTGAGACTTCCAATAGCCTGGACTGTCTCTGGAATGTAAACAGAGCCTTGTGACTCTAAGCAGCTGCTCAGTGGCAAACAGAAACTAACACACATCTCTCCTGGGGAGCGACGCAGTGGCTCGGGCACCTGCAAGCTCCACGATGCCCGAAACGGCAACATGGGACTTTTGGACTCCATGGAGGTTCTGCGCAGTGTGTTCTGCCCCGGCTTGCCCTGCCCTGAGCAGCTAGCTATGCCACTGCCAGTGTGTTACACAGTGGAGAATTGGAGCATTTAATAGCTTTCTCAGCCTTACCCTCCTGAGTCAGGTTTAGTTCATGGCAGCCTGAATATCCAGCCTGAGAAAAATTTATGCACAATTTAAAGATTTGCTTACAACTTGGTGACATTTTAGTTGGCCCTATCACCCTACTGTGGCTTTGGATTCCCCCCCTGTTTGATGAACATAGCTCCGTAAGATTTGTTGCTCACCTGATGGTTTAGTTCAGTGACAAAGCTTTTTGTGTCTCTAGAATGTACTGTTTCAGTTACAGCAGAATCTGACTTCAAATGTCAGACTTCTGAATGGATGCTCTAGTTGAGAGTCCTCCATTGCAGGGGATTGTACTACATGAGCCACAGGGTCGCTTCAAATATAAAATTCTGTGATTTCAGGGGAAGAAGTATTTGTGTGCTTAAAATCTATGAGGCACAAGTGCTTAACTCCGATCATCCTCAAGGGCTTTCTTCCATGCTACTTCTTTTCCTGATTGATCAAACTCGTCACAGAAATGAACATTAAAATGGGCCCCCAAAGGTGTCCCACTTTTTTTCAACGGGAGCCATGATCTCAGAAGTGAAGCCGTGAGAGGGGAAAATAAAACACCATCCATTTCTGAGAATGCAATCCCACTGCTGCAAAGTACTAAAGTTTTAATGAGCAAAATGGAACACCAAGTATTAAGGTTGACATTGATTTCAAAATGTTGTCGCTATTATGTCCAGCTAAACACAAATCTATTTTCCCCACAAAGAACGTCAGTGAAGGTTGTGTGGTGTGGGGGTTTGTTTTTTGTTTGGTTTGGGGTTTTTTTGTTGGTTAAAAGAAAACCATGTAACAATTTCATAGCCCTTGAAAGTCTTTATAGACCCCTCTTACTTCCTCTTACAATTGAAGTGCTAGATCTCTGGAGTATTGCAAAGATCAATGTGAACAAGAGTAGTTAACAGACATAAACACCGAGAAAGATCTATCATAACAAGCTGTGACAGTATGAGTTTATTCTGCCCACTCTTATGTACACAGGTACACAGAGAGTTGCTGACCTCCTGTCAACATCTCATCTAAGCAGTCAAGCTTTTCGAGACAAAACACAGCAAGGCTTCACTAAGATGGTACCATTCATCTGATTCCACCCCCACCCCACCGCGCTTGCCTCCATCTCCCTGTCAACACTGGGAGGGAAAAAGCCCGAACAAATTGAGACTTTTAAAGAACTTTAGAAATATTACATCATTATTCTTTAAGGTTATTTCTTGTGCAAGGAACATGAAGGTAAAAAGGTAAGATGAAGTACCCCTGGACAGTTAAGCTCAGTCAAAGGCGATGATGAGATTGCAGTGCTCACACTGTCTTTGAGAGCCAGTGTGGTGTAGTGGTTAAGAGTGATAGATCCGTAATCTGAGGAACCGGGTTCGTGTCTCTGCTCTTCCACTTGCAGCTGCTGGGTGACCTTGGGCCAGTCACACTTCTTTGAAGTCTCTCAGCCCCACTCACCTCACAGAACGTTTGTTGTGGGGGAGGAAGGGAAAGGAGAATGTTAGCCACTTTGAGACTCCTTTGGGTAGTGATAAAGTGGGATATCAAATCCAAACTACTACTACTACTACTACTACTACTACTCTTCTTCTTCTTCTTCTTCTTCTTCTTCTTCTTCTTCTTCTTCTTCTTCTTCTTCTTCTTTTTCTTTCAGGTCAAGAGAGCCAGCGTTTGTTCACAGACAGCTTTCCAGGTCATGTGGCTAGCATGACTAAACTGCTACTGGTGCAACACAACACCATGATGGAAGCCAGAGCACACGGAAATGCTGTATTCCTTCCTGCCGCAGCGGTACCTATTTATCTACTTGCACTTTCAAACTGCTAGATTGGCAGGAGCTGGGACAGAGCAATGGAAGCTCACCCTCAACTGGGGATTTGAACCACCAGCCTTCTGATCAGCAAGCCCAAGAGGCTCAGTGGTTTAGACCATAGTGCCACCCGTGTCCTTGCAAGGAACATACAAGGCTGGCGGCCTATGTTTGTTTTTTATGGCAAGCAGCACAGTCTGTGATGCACCAAATTTAATGCATGTATGGTGGCCTACAAGGGGCACAATATGACTGTAATCTTCCAAGGAGGGTGTCCCAGGGGGCATAAAATGCATCAAAGCTCTCTCTCCCAGGCTGCAAAAAGAGCTCTGTCCTTAGAGAGAGGGATGAGGCTGTGGGCAGGATTCACCTAAGGATCCCAGTCAGTGCAAGGACTTCCACTTGTAAAACAGGCTTTCCCATCTCATTACCCCTGATCCTCCAACTGGCTCTGTAGGGGTTGGGAGAACCCCTAGAAGATCACACAGGGGGTGTAGAGAATGGATCAATCCATGTGGCTAGCAGCAATGCTTGCACAGATGGAGTGCTCATAATAGCCTGGTGTTGAGTTCCTCCCATTGTATTGCTAACAGTGGCAGTTCTTTTACAAGATCCACCCAGTGAATTATGGTCCCATCCTATAGCCACAGCAATTTATGCACCCTGGCTCTACCAATGTCAGAACCCTGATGTTTGCAGGGGCAAAGTGGGGTCATGTTGGGATGGTGGTGGTTGGGGACATGGCTAGGGAATGGCTCAAGGATCCAATACTTTCCTGGTTCTCTGACCTTCCTTCAAACCTGGGAGAGATGTGACCATTTCAGGAACTGGTGTAAATCTCCACAGTTGCCCATCGTTTCCTAGAATGGACACAGCTAATGTCCTATTTGTTGCTCAGATAGACCTGCATCACTATGGAGTTCATAGGCAGCTGCCTTGTACCAGGTGAGACTAAGACTCCATCCAGCCTCATATTGTCTACCAAGGTGTCTAGCAGCAGTCTCTCGTATCACTTGATCTGGATATGCCAGATATTGATCTTCTGGCTGCCCTAAAACTGAACTAGGGTTCCTCCTCAAGCATCTAGTACAGCAAACCACCATGCTAGACTGGTTGACTATGTTCAGATTGAATAGGTCACTAATTGCAGGAACAAGCTATAATGTCTTTATATTTGAAATATTGGGGGGGGTTGCCCTTCCTTCCTAAATAATACTATATTCAGATGTAGAAGCATCAAGGAAACAACATGTTTTATAGCTGCTCAAGAAAATGCATCAGTGGATCATAATTTACTTCCTGGCTGGCATAACAGTGAATCAGAATATAGTTTAATGATGAAAAATTGAAACTTTATTGCTGCCAGTCATTTATATTCCTAGATTTGTTCAGGAAATGCACAGACTACTCATGGCTTTGTGTCTCCAATGTCCAATCTGCTCTCTTTTCCCATTCTAGTTATTGAGATTTCTGCCCAGAGTTTGCTTCACTGAATTCAACTGAGAAAGCTCTCGCTACAAACCATTTTGCAACACAGCATTCTTCATAAAACATAACAGGCATGGCACTGGAGATCTCCTTACTGCTTGGAAAGGTTCACAGCCTGGGATGGAAGAGAAATTTTATTGCGTGGACAGGCGGAGTCCCCCAGATCCCGAGTGCCCCCCCCCGTCATGTGGAATAACGACTCAAGACAATGTGCTATGGGATTAAATTGGCCACAACTTTATTAAATTTCAAATGTGGGTAGACCTTGGCTCAGGCATTGGGCGTTCTCCCTCCCCAGTCCCCAGCCAGGGACCTTGGGAGCCTCAGGGTTATCCAGTGTGTGTGGGGGGGGGAATGGGCCGGCTCTGGAGAACATATGTTCAAGCAGAGATAGCCGCCCCCATTACGCCGCCGCCGCAGGGGAGAACAATGACGACCTTTCGGCGTACGGTCAAAGCCTCCCTTCAGAAACCCCTTTAATGGGGAACCCTGGTATCGCCGCTGCAAAGAGGAAGATAGACTAAAGGATTCTGCCCAAGGCCTGATACCGCCAAAGTTGTGACGTTTTGCTATGGGAAAGGCGAAACCTGCCAATGCAGGGAAATTCCTTTCCGGTCCTTTAACAGCGACCTTGACGTAGCAGCGCCTGCATACCTGTGAAGAAATGTTAACCTGCAAACCTGTGACGAAAAGTTAACCTGCAAACCTGTGAAGAAAAGTTAACCTGCAAAACAAGACATTAACTGAGGGTGGGTAGGGTGGGAGAAGCTCTGGAGCCAAGTGAGGATTCCCAGGTAAGATCCTCCCTCTATTGTGTGGGCAGGTAATCCCTCCCCTACCAGGCCTGGTCTCCTTGGCAACGCTTCCCCCAGGTGGAATTGGACAGCTGACTGAAGTAGGCGGAGACCTCCAGGTATCCCACCTGAGGGAAGGCGAAGCCAAGCCTATGCAGATGCAGCCGCTCCAGATCCAGGGGCTGCGCGCGTCCACGCAAAGAGCGCCCCCCGTTTTTATGCGGGGAGCGGTCATTCAGTTCTCATGTAAAGGTGAATCTACCAAAGTCACACTTTGTAAAATGTTTAAAGGGGGGGGGGGGTACTGAGGAATTTGATTGAGGACTTAAAAAAAATGCAAACAGATATGGAAATGTGGAGAAATGACCTTAAGAGCTAAAAAATGAAAAAACAAAAACAAGTGAATATGAAAGTGAGAGAGTCACCCATCCTTAATTCATACCCAACATTGACTTTTGGGAGAAAAGGTAGGGTGGTCCAGAAATGAAATCCAGGAGTTGCACCCACTTCTCCCAATTTTAACCAAATTATGGCACTTCCTAAAAACAATAGCTGGAAGGGTGTCCATCTCTACTTCCCTGTGGTTTGAGCCCTGAATACGATGTGTCACAGTGACATCAAGCTTTTCAGCCTTTAAGCATCCATATGTGCCTATCTGTGAACCCCAATTGTATGAATAGTCTGACTCCCTTGAAAACTGATGTTCCTTCTATTATTTTTTAGATGCCCAGCTGGTGAAATAAATAGTTTCATTGTAGGGGGTTGGACTAGATGGTCCTTGGTACAGAGTAGGGTCAATATTTATTGCCTGAGAGGATGTATTTATTCTTAACTGGCCATTAACGACATAACAGTCTCTTCTAAGTACAAACACTTCTTTATTAAGGCTCTGTGCTGTGGACTTGCTTCCTTGATGCAGAATCCTAGCAACTGAGCATCTGCTGTTTTTAACACTCACATTGTACTGAGCCTTTTAAAAAAATCATAATATGTCAAATGGGCAGCTTAGGACCCATTTGTACACCAGGCAAAACTGTGTTTGGGTCCACCCTGGCCTGTTAATGTTTTATTGCTGCTACCTTTTAGAGTTCTTTAAGGTGTGAGGAAGTGTAATGCTCTGCTATGGCTTTATTTTATCGTTAAATGTATTTTCATCTTCTCCTGTTGTTTATTATGCTGCTTTCTCTGTTGTTTTGGTGTTTTTATGTTATTTGTTTACTGCAATGGCCATTTTTGTACAGTTTGGGAGTTACATAAACACCTTTCTGAGGAAGTGGGGAATCAATAGGTAAACAAATAAATGACAATTCCTTTATGACATGCTTCAAAACTACTACTACGACAACAACACTTCAGGGCACAGAGTTATATGATTTTCCCCCCACATAAACCAGGGGTGACGAGCCTCTGGACATTGTTGGACTACAACTCCCATCATCCCTCATCACACTGGCTGGGGTTGATGGGATCTCGTAATCATACTTTGATCTAGCATCCAATGTAAGAAAAATAATAATCTTCCAATAAACATTTTCTGAAACTTTGCATCATATTCTATATCCATAGTCATATCTTCCAAAAGAAAAAACAACACAAATAACAGCCATAGGGGGGAAAAGAGTACAGTGGTACCATTTATATGGTTCCCAAAGTATTTTGAGGAAAGGGAATTTTTTATGCTTCTGGCTACAAAGTGGTTACGGTGATTTTTCTACTTCACCTTCTCCAAGTAGTCTGCTTAGTTGAATGATGCATTAAACATTCCCTTGGTCAATCTGGAAACCATCTTTGTTGTGTAGCTGCCATCTTTTCCTCCCTTGTTTTAGAAACTTCCCTTCCTCAACATAAGAAAAGTATATGGCATCTTGTTCTCACAGTGCCCAACATTGCTCATCACATTCAGAGACAACAGATTTGATCCAGATTTCATCTTTCCCTTGCATACCCCAATACCACCTCCCACACTGTTCTGAAGGTCCCTCAACCTTCTGGGACAGTGTGGGAGCAGGTACTTGGGGCTATAGAGAGGTGGCAGGATCCCACTTGTTCCACCAGTGGGATCTTCTCTTGGTTGGAAGGCCTCTCAGAAGATGTTCCCCAGGGAAGAACTGAAGTCTGGATCCAACACAAAAGGTTACGGTATATGTTTCAGAAAGAATTGTATTATACCATGTTCTAGAATCTGTGTGCAAATCACTTTAGGAGACAATCTTATATGCCAACATGGAACCCATGGGTGCTCATTTGTCTGCAGGGGACTTCCCCGCTGTCACAATTCTTCCTCCTTAGTGAAATTAGTCTTGAAATACAGATTCAATTGTGCCCAATACAGCAGGTTGCAGTGTGTGTGTGTGTGTGTTGTCCACAACAGTTTCCCCAGTTTGCGAATGTGCCTATGGGCCCAAAAAGGTTAGTGACCCCAGCTATGTATACCTATGGGAGAGTAAGACTTATTGAATGGAGCTTGCTTCTGAGTGGTTATTCTTAGCATCACACTGTTCGAATGTTATTTAGGGTGTGTTTGAGCTCTTTTAAGTCAATATAATAATGCAAAAGCAGGATTTATTTTTGGCACTGGAATGCTCATTTTAATTGTAGCACTCCTTGGAGATTATTATTTAATTATTCTGTGTGATATATGGGATGTTGGATTTTAAAATATTTAATTAAGAATTGCAATGTGCCCATGCAGTATTTACAACCGCAACCACAATAATGGGTAACAATAACCCAAGAATGGGAGAATGGTATGCTATAATATTGGGGAAGGAGACACAGTTTTGCCTAATGACTCGCTATTCTTCAGCTCTTAAAGTAAGAGGCATAGTTTCTGCATTGGGCTCTGGCAATGCTAGTAAAATGTGATAAATGATGGTGGAGAATGCCAAGTTTAATTCCTCTTGCGAAAACAAATAACTAGTCAGGAAATCCAGCCAGAGAGAGAGAGAGAAAGAGAGAGAGAGTTGGGCTGTGGAAAGTGGAAGACTGAAAATATTATTTTTGGCTCTGGCTATGTTACATGTCCTGAAGAAGGATTAAGAGACACCAAAGAGGATGACACAGTGTTTAAAGGGATGCACACATGGGAGTGGTAGGGGGAAATGTTTACAAAAGACTATCTGTATAATTGGACAGTTAATGCAATCTGATGAAACTGATGTTTCGTCTCCTAAAATGAATTGTTCCACAGCTAATTACCTCTTGGTGGAACCGGCTTTCTTTTCACTGCACCTTCTTATTAAATGACAATTCGAGTGAGCAGATCTGGATGTTGTACTGTTTTGACAATGAACAAGAGGTGAGATAATTAAGTTGAATATTTCAGATACTTTCTGAAGTGCTGGTGATCTTTCCCAGCTGAACTTTCCATTGCACTCCCCGCATACCCTGAAGAAAGATGAATCTTGCAATATGTTAGCATAACTCATGCCAGACTAGGGATGGGAGCGAAATTTGGTTCAGTTCAAATTTTAATGTGACCTTATACCATATCAATGCTTTCTGTTACAATTGGTGAACTGAAACACAGCTATCCTTTGACATTCACACTTTGACAGAAAAAATGATTCAGTTCTTCACACAAAGAATGTATTCAAAAGTGTGTTCATTAGAGGAAAGTGTGCAATAAAATTCATATGTGAGAAAAACATACATATAAAAATTGATTATTTTAGGTGAAGTTGCTTGCAAATGCAACTTTGTCTAAAATTGTGTGTGTCATTATGAGAAAATTTCTTACAAAATGTGTATATTAGGAGAAATTTGTCCTTAAATGTTGAATTTTCAAGAATTTTTGTTGATTTATTTTTTTTTAATTACACAGTAATGCAGAAATGTGAACTGAACCTAAAACTGACAAAATGAGAAACTGAAGTTAACTAAAAACACAGATGCATGCAAAGATGCAGGAACCTTGAAAAAGCTGGCTTTCCCATCACTTTAAGAAACTGTGAAGATGGAGAGAAGACACGTAAGTGATAGAATCTAAACTATTATACAAATCTGCTTAATATTTAACTGTATCCTTTATATTGTATGTGCATAGCATATTTCTGCGGGGGGTGGGGGCTGTATATGGGCATTGTTTCCTATAAGTATTTCCAGAAGCTGAAAGAAAAGCCTTATACTTTAGTTAATGCACTTGAATTCATTTTTATTTATAATCAAATTTTATCCTTCCTTCCTCGGCATGGTAGCAAATAAGAAAATGCAACTTGGTGACAATAAGAAGACAAATTAAAATATAATTCAAAAACAGATCATTACAGCAATGCGGAGCAGACAGAAATGATTAAAAACGATGAATCCCAACTAGTTCGCGGGAACAAATCTCTATTAAATAATCACATAAAAGATGGGAATTTAGGGGCAAAAGAGACCCTGGGGAAATTGTTCCATAAGCTGAGTGCCATGGAAAAAGGAATCTCTCATTCTTATTCCTAGTAACCAAACTTCCTTCAGTATAATAATAATAATAATAATAATAATAATAATAATAATAATAATGTATTATTTATACCACGCCCATCTGGCTGAGTTTCCTCAGCCACTCTGGGCAGCTCCCAATCAAGTGCTAAAAACAATACAGCGTTAAATATTAAAAACTTCCCTGAACAGGGCTGCCTTCAGATGTCTTTTAAAGATAGGATAGCTGCTTATTTCCTTCACATCTGAAGGGAGGGTGTTCCACAGGGTGGGCGCCACTACCGAGAAGGCCCTCTGACAGGGAAACTCAGGGAAACATGTGTCTGCAGGTGTGTGTGTGTGTGTGTGTGTGTGTGTAAACCTTGTGTGCCCACTGTACGAAGGTAAAAGTCACATACACTAGTGGCCCAAATTGTGGAAACCTTACTGAGATTTGATGGCTAATAACACCACTTATTGGGGAGTAATACCATAAAATTATATATCATTGGAAAGATAATTTAATGGAGAATGCAATGCAACAAAGTTTGTTCAGTTCTCTGTATTCTATCAAAAGTTATAGGCAAATAACCAGAAAAAGGAAGCACAACTTGCTTAGGTTGATATGAAGTAGCTTTCCTTCATTTGAATGTAGCCAATGAGCATGAGTGTTTAGAGAGCCATTCAGGTGTTATGAGCCATCAAACCCTGGAAATACACTTTTCCCCAAAGGTTTCCACAATTTGGGCCACTATTGCTCCACCCACTCTGAGTTCTGGCCCCACCCACTATTGGCAGGGAGTCCTTCTGGCATCCGTGACCATTCCTGGTCTTTAGTCAGGGTAACTTTTTATTTCAGAACATGTTCCTTTCCAGCACTTTCATGCTATCTTTTTCTTCTTATGAAAGAAGAGGAGGCATTTCTTTCTTCTGAAATTTGAAATTTTAGATACCTTACATTCTACACCCTCAAATCTTTTATTATTGTTTTAACTCTTACAAAAGCCATACTTACGCAATAGTAAAAACAAAACAAAACAAACCACAACTTTGCTCTTTCGACTGTTATTATGGCAACCATAAGCATCACTAAGTGATGTGACATCTGAGATGAAAAGAAAAACTTTGAAATAAACACGATGGGGCAGGTTTTGAAATACTCTCTCAGTGCTGAGCAAACAAGAGATTTGTAAAACAGGATGCTAAAATGTTAATAGCACTGAGTAATAAAATGAAAAGCCACAAACACCAATCATGTTATAATTCAGATTCATATACTGTGTGGAGAACAGTGGAAACTGGAAAATATCACTGCACACACAAAGTGATAGAAATTAAATTTTAATACAGTCAACAAAGCCAGACAGTTTATTCCTTGGCATAATTCTTTCATCCGATGCTTTATGGATGTTTTCTCTCGCTGTCTGTCTCTCTCCTTTGCTGAAGAGCAGAGCGATGGCTCTAGCTGTCTTTGTCCTTCTCATTCTCTTCCTCTAAAACATAATGCTGTGCACATAGAATAAGGTGGGAGCAAAGGCCCTGCCTTCAGGTCTTCAAATAGGATAGGGACGCGGTGGCACTGTGGTATAAACCACCAAGCCTCTTAGGCTTGCTGACCGGAAGGTCAACGGTTCAAATCCCCGCGATGGAGTGAGCTCCCGTTGCTCTGTCCCAGCTCCTGCCAACATAGCAGTTTGAAAGCACACCAGTACAAGTAGATGAAGAGGTGCCACTGTGGTGGGAAGGTAAACAGCATTTCCGTGCGCTCTGGCTTCCATCACGGTGTTCTGTTGCACCAGAAGTGGTTTAGTCATGCTGGCCACATGACCTGGAAAGCTGTCTGTGGACAAACGCCGGCTCCCTCGGCCTGAAAGCGAGATGAGCGCTGCAAACCCAGAGTTGCCTTTGACTGGACTTAAATGTCCAGGGGTCCTTTACATAAACAGGATAGGACAATACATATGGGAGGTGCAAGGGATAGAGAAGGAAGAGGGAAATCCCAGAAGAACAATTCCATCCTGTGTGGAAAAAGTGAAAAATGGGAGGAGTGAAAAAGAAAAATAGTGGAAATGCAACCACGAGATGAACACATGCCATATATGTGAGTTCATCTGTAGGAAAACCATTCTCTGTCCCTCTAGGCCAGCATCTTGTTCAAACAGCGGCCAACCAGATTCCTGTAGGAAACCTGCAAGCAGGATTCATGCAAGAGTGCCCTCTCCACTCCTGTGTTTTCCAGCAACTGCATGCCCTCCGACATTTCTCAGGTGAGAATAGGGACATTCTATTCTACATCAGAAAGATTCGTCCCACGTTTGATCTCGCTGCACAAATATATGTCATATAAACATCCACATCTGTCACCGTGAACCAATGACAGCCTGCCTTGTAGAATTTTAAGCATAACCTTGCTAGCGTGTGAAATGAGTGCAATTGTGCAGTAGTTGGAGCATTCTTTGGCACTTCCCTTCTTTGGGATTGGGAGGTAGACTGATCTTCTCCAATCCTCTGGCCACTGCTTGCAAGCCACTCCAGTATCCCTGCCAAGAAAACTCCATGGACAAAGACAACAAAAATGCTTAGTTTTGCAGTATAAGGCTGCACGGTCTTTACCCAGTTACCTGGGAGAAAGCTCCATTGAATACAGTGCAACTTATTTCTGAGTAAAAAGGTAAGGACCCCTGACAGTTAAGTCCAGTTGCGGACGACTCTGGGATTGCAGAGCTCATCTCGCTTTATAGGCTGAAGGAGCCAGCGTTTGTCCACAGACAGTTTTTCCAGGTCATGTAGCCAGCATGACTAAGCCGCTTCTGGCAAAACCAGAGCAGTGCAAGGAAACGCCGTTCACCTTCCCGCTAGAGCGGTACCTATTTATCTACTTGCACTTTAACATGCTTTCGAACTGCTAGGTTGGCAGGAGCAACGGGAGCTCACCCTGTCACGGGGATTCGAACCGCCGACCTTCTGATCGGCAAGCCCAAGAGGCTCAGTGGTTTAGACCACAGTACCACCCACGTCCCATGAATGGTAGTTTTGCTGTTTCAAACACAAGGGAAACTAAAACTCTGTTTTGAGTAGTGCAGATCCTATGGAAGCAAGGAGTCTCATTAGCGTCTCTAAAGTGCATTGGTTACCTTTCTTTCAAAATTTTAAGAAGGGCTTCATATGCTACCTTCACTATTTCCTTCATTTGGTGCCAGTATTTTATTTTCAGTATAAACAGGACTCCATTTTTTGTACTTACACCCCCCCCACACCCCCCACTTTTAATTGTTTTCTGATATGTGGAGGGGAGGAAAAAGGAAAAGGAGGACATTCCGGGATCAAATCAGAAACCGGGATGGCTTCTGTAATTCTGGGACTGTCCCTGGAAAATCGGGACACTTGGAGGGTATGCATCTGGTATTCAAAAGCACTGCTGCCTCCGACTGTGGAGGGCAGAGCACAGCCATCACCTCAGCTTATAAGTTCGACCCCTCTCACCATGATTGAGGGTGCTCTTTTCGTCATTGATCACCTCCAGCTCCTCTTCTAAACTCTCCATAAATATGGTGCGACTATTGTAATCTGCATCACTTGTTGTGAGAAGGGTCTGGGGACAACCTTGGCCACACACGCAGACAGCATTGTGCAGAACAAAGGTGACTTTATGAGCAGAACAGAACCAGTTTAATTAAAAGGCTAATTAGCAAAATTCACCTGTGGCCAGGTTGCTGCAAATTCAAGGTCATGCTCGTTCTTGCAGACAGAGTTTCCTTAAAGGGACAGGATCAAAGGCTTAAGGAATCTCAGGGGCTGCCACTCCAAAGGCTGGTTTACATTATTAGTAGGTCCATGTGGTAAAACTGGACAGTACCACTTTGGACTGTACGGGGGGGGCAGTATGTGGTGAGGTTCACATCTTTGAACATAGGGTAGAACTATCAGGAGTGCTCAGCATGGTGCTTCCATGGGAAACAGCAGCTCCACTGCAAGCCAGGAACAAAAGAAGCTTCTTTATATGGAATCAGAGCCATTGGTCCACCTAGCTCAATACTGTCTACACGGACTGGCAGCAGTTGTCAAGAGTTTCAGACTGGGGACATTCCTACCTGGACATGCTGGGCACTGAATCTGGGATTTTCTGCATGCAAGGCAGATGCAATACTACCGAGCTACCCCTTTTCATGTAACCAGTGCTATTTTTTCTAGGCAAAGAGGGGCCAGAACTCACCATGAATGCCTCCTTTGTTCTCTTATAATGGCAATGGCGCCCACCTGAGAGATGCAGGAACTGAGTTCTGGCTGAAAAAAGCCCTTCCTGTAACATAAGGAGCCACTGACCCCGTGTTGAAGCATGTGATGGCCTGGGACTCAGGCTCAGGCTCGGAACCGGAGGAGTCTCAGTTTGCACCGGATCTTCTGCCTCAGGTGGCATTTGAACCGAGTCTGGGGCCTGCTTCTGAAGAGCACCAGCTGGGCCGAGTCAGGGGCCTGAGCCTGCCCTGGCTCCAGATGCAGGGATTACCTCGTTGCCCTCTGCTGGGCAATCATGTACAGCTGCTCCACTACCAGTTGGGTCAGGAGAGGCTGAGGCGGCGTCTGTGTCTAGTAACCCACCAACATCTCCCAAGCTGCAGAGACTCAGGTCTGAGAGAAGGAGAGGCCTGAGTACTCGCAGGAGGAGTGCTTGCCTGCCTTCAGGCGAGACAGGGAGGTGCGTCACCGGAGGATCTGGACCGCCCGTTACCCTGACAGAGATAAAAGGCTGTCAGACGCCACCCCAGGTTGTGGGAGCAACATTGCTGCTTCCT
Source organism: Podarcis melisellensis (assembly GCF_964234715.1). NCBI lineage: Eukaryota > Metazoa > Chordata > Lepidosauria > Squamata > Lacertidae > Podarcis > Podarcis melisellensis. Next base: position 84,341,786 of record NC_138531.1, read on the forward strand.
GGAACCTGCCTGAGACCCTGTGTCTGTCCTAGCTTGGTTTCCTGTCTTGTGACTTCCTGCCTTGGCCCTGTTGGACTGACTCCTCACAGAATCCTTGGATTCAGGACCAGACTTGGCCTGTGTTGCTTGGGTTAACCCCCTGGGTCCAACACAAAGCATCACCATTCCAAGTCTTTTGCTGTCTCCACCAAAGCAGGCAGCGATATGTAGCTGGGGTGGGAAAACGGGTCATGAGATTGCACCAGAATTCAGGGTAAGTCATCCTGCATGTTATTGGGAAGAAGGGAAAGGAAGCACATTTTGGGCAGCAGACCCTTTTGTGCATAATGCAACCTTCTCCAATTCAGCTCCCTCCACATGTTCGCGAGTCCACAACTGCCATCATCTGGTTGGGGCTGATGGAAGCTGGAATTGAGAACATCTGGAGGGCAACCGTTTGTCGAAGGCAGACATGATTGCTCCCACTTTTAGAGCACAAGATGGCAAGGAGTAGAGAGAGAAAATGCAATTATGGAAGAAAATTAAAACAGGTCCAACAAAGACTAATCTTGTTTTTAGAAAACAGCCCGTTGGCAAGGCACAGTGTACTTTAATGGATGATTCTGAATGTGCAAAAGAGCAGCACAACACACTCCCCTCAAAAGGGAGAGAGAGAAAATCTCAGACTCCCTATAAATATCTGGCAGGGTCTGACTTGGGTATCTCGCATACAAAGAACATTTGTGACAATATATCCTCCTTCCAAAATGAAATGTCTGTGTTATGATTCCTCTGAATCATGGGCATTTCTTTAATTAACAAGAATATTGCCAAGGCACTTGCAGTACCAATAATGCAAGTGCTATTAAACTGCATAATGCCCTAAACAAATCTGACTTGGGGAAATATTAGCACGTTTAATTCTTATTTGCAAAGTCCTGATTTTACTCAAACTAATTTAATATGAAAGGGTAGAAAAAGAAAAGGAACCCAAACCCTACAGTAAACCAACTATTTAAAAAATGTAGTTTTCATCAGCTGTAGTGCAGTGCCTCTTACTAAACTCAGCCCTTAAAGAATACTATGTGAGCTTTTTAATTTTAATGGTTACACTGGCTCATGGTGCACTCCAGGTGGTGTGGGCTAAGCCTCTTGGACACCACCCTGGAATGCCAGAGAGGGACTTTGACCATCAGTGTTATAAACTCGGATATTTAAGCTAGGTGCCCAATGGCTCCTTACACCAGAGGATGTGTTGCTAGTGTGTGAAAACGGTCCCGATCCAAGGATCCCCAGGCATGCACCTCCAGATGGCGGAGACACAGGGCCGGATTTAGGTTCGATGAGGCCCTAAGCTACTGAAGGTAATGGGGCCCTTTATATGTCCAGCTGTCCTATGTCAACAAGAAATTGTGGCTTTTTTGTGTTGAATATATGCTATATGGTAATTTATGGACCTAATAGGTGTCTTGCACAAAGCAAAATATGTACTTTATCAAAGTAATTGTTGAACTGAAATACAATTAAGAAGAAGTATGTTAATAGTGAATTGGGGGGGGCAAGAGAGTGGGGCCCTAAGCTATAGCTTGTTTAGTTTATACATAAATCCGGCACTATGGAGACATCAGGCACTATCCTGGCACCCAGCTATCTTCACTTGGTTGCAACTGGCCGATAGCCAGGTACAAAATACGCCTGGCAAATTTTGAATGCTGCTGTCCATGTCAGGAAAGCAAGAAATGTACACGCTAGCCCGGTGGTTGGGAAGTGGTGCAGCTGGTGCATATCAGATAGTGAGATGGGAAGAGGAAGGAGGCTTACATGGGCTAAACATACCCAACTCCCTCAACTGTTCCTCATAAGGCTTGGTTTCCAGACCCTCCTTGATCATCTTGGTTGCCTTCCTTTGCACATGTTCCAGCTTGTCAATATCCATCTCAAATTATGGCACCCAAAACTGGACACAGTACCCAAGGTGTGGTCTGATCAAGGCAACACAGAGCGGTATTATTACTTGTCACTATATTTCCATTGATGCAACCTAGACTAGTGTTAGTGGTTTGTTGGTTTTTTGTTTTGTTTTGTTTTTGCTGCTGCTGCTGCTTCATCACACTGTTGACCCATGCTAAGCTTGTGGTCCACTAAGACACCTAGATCCTTTTCACATGTACTACTGGCAAGGCACCTGTCCCTCATCTTAAGTGACTTATGGTAATTCTGACCTTTTGCATGCCTGTGTGACAGACATTAACAACTATACTCACAGCAGGAGTTTTACATGTTATGGAAGAGGAAATGTCAGCACCATGTTTCCCATGACAGCGTCTTCCTCCAAGCCACTAGATCTAAAACAGTCTTTCATCTGAGGAATGCTACAGTGTCTTTCTGCTTACCTCCAAGGGGAGAGAGGGATAAGGCAAAGCAATAGGAGTGCCTTTCTGCAGCTGTGTTGAATTCTCTTGGAGGTGGGTTTGCTTTTTCCCCTCAATGAAATGTGACATTTCAGGGAATGCAAAGTGTTCTCTGAAAGATCAGTGTTCCTCTCTTGCAAAAGAGCACTGGTTCTATAGTAGTAGTAGTAGTAGTAGTAGTAGTAGTAACACAGTCTACTTTTCTTGCAGGCATTCTAGATGCAGGGAAATGAGAGCAGAAAGGTTTTATGCGATAAACTATACAAATGGTTGATCCCCAACTACAATCTCAAGAGGTAAAATTTAGCTAAAGAAATCTGCCAGCTGAGACTGCACATTTGTGTAGGTTGGTGCTCAGTTACTCCTGTACAAAAACAGATGAAATGTAATAGAGAATACAATAATAATAATAATAATAATAATAATAATAATAATAATATTGATTTATACCACCCATCTGGCTGGATTTCCCCAGCCACTCTGTGCAGCTCCCAATCAAATACTAAAAACACAATAGAGCATTAAACATTAAAAACTTCCCTAAACAGGGCTGCCTTCAGATGTCTTCGTGACAGTTGCAGTGGATGTGGAAAGTGTTCTTTGTAACAGTGCGGACATAGGTTTCTGGGTGGGAGTTGATCACGATGAGGGTTTGCCAAGTGTGCCTTCCTCTTAGCACGTTTCTCCCTTGTGTCCTGAGTTTGAACATCTTCAAAGCCCATGACACCTTTGGTAAAGGCTGTTCTCCAATTGGAGCACTCGCAGGACAGTGTTTCCCAGCTGCTGGTGTTTATACTATACTTTTTTAGATTTGCCTTGAGAGAGTCTTTAAACCTCTTTTGTTGACCACCAGCATTACACTTTCCATTTTTAAATTCGGAATAGAGCACTAGTATTCATATATTGATAACAGTGTCAGCAATTGAGGCACATTAGGAGATTCTTATTCCCCACATAGAGACACAATTCCCAGAGTTCTTTGGGAAGATGCACTTATTCCTGTATTGCAAGGAGTTGGACTAGACTGGGGTAGTTTCCAGCTCTACAGTTCCATGATTATTAAACCACTTTGGGAATTGCAGCTCCATGTAGGGAATGAGAGTCCCCTAAAACTCTCAGCACCCTTAACAAACTACAGTTCCCAGGATTCTTTGGGGGAAGCCACAACTAAAGTACAGTGCACCTTGGTTTAAGAACAGCTCTGTTTACGAGCTATTCAGTTTACAAACTCCGCAAAGCCAGAAATAGTGTCCCGGTTTGCGAACTTTACCTCAGTCTAAGAACGAAAGCTGAATGGTTGAAGGGCACTGGCGGTGGGAGGCCTCATTAGGGAAAGTGCACCTCGGTTTAAGAATAGTTTCAGTTTAAGAATGGACTTCTGGAACGGATTAAGTTCGTAAACCGAGGTATCATTGTAGTATCAGAATGCTTCAGATGCATTATGAGAATGTGGCCTAGAAAGGGAACCTTCTTATGGCAGATGAAAATGATGGACTATATGGAACTTGCCAAACTGACTGGGAGACTCCGAGACCAGAGAGAAGAGACGGTGGAAGAAGACTGGAAGAAGTTTAAAGCATATTTGAAAAGAATATGTTATTATTTAAATCTTAGAATAGCTTTGGAAGCGGATACAGGCTGTAGGGTTAGAAGTAGAAGACAGTGTATTTTAAAATACTATTATTTGTAAAGGATAAAATGTGAAGATTATTATGGTAAAAGTAAGTGTGATAAAAAATGGTTAAAAATACGATATATGTAAACTGCTAAAGATGAGGTAAAATGAAAATCAGATAGGGGGGGCTTGGGGAAGCTCACCTAACAATGTTTAGAAAAAATAAGGGTAAGACAAGAATTTTTTTGTATTGTTTGTTTTTCTGTTTGTGTTGTTTATTTGTGTTATAAAATGAATATTTTTTTTTTGAAAAAAAAATAGAAAGGGAACCTTCTTCTTGTTCATCTCATGTAGCATCTTGGACCAGACTTAGGTTAATCCATGACCAAGGAAAGCATCAACAGTGGAAGTGACCCTTGAACCTAGGTTCTAGGTCCAAATCTCCTCCTATTGGATGTCAAGCACTAGAGTTTTGAAGTACCACAAACTTGGGATTTCATCTGTCTATTACCAAAGAAGAGACTTGAGAACGGAAATATTGATGGAACCTGCTGTTTATATATCGAGAAATATATGGTGGAAAGAAATCATTCATGCATGAAGATGAAAAAGAGGGACTTCTTTGTGCTTAATGTGCCAGAAAATTTAGGCCACACTCATGCATGTAAATAAGTATGCAAATGTAACCCTAGTAAATGCTGCCAAGGTCAGTGAGACCTCAGGCAATTTCTGCTGAGTAAGTGGCTAATCACTCAACATGAAATGTGGCTCCACTTAGATAAGTCAAGTCTGGAAACCTGCCATGTTCTATCCTGGGTCAAATTGTTCTGTCCTTCTGTGACTTCCAGATCAAACTTGTTAATTTGGCAAGCTTTCCCTCAAATTTCTTGCAGATGAATTCATTGTCTTCGTTTCTCATGATTAATGCCGCACTTGTATTTCTGGAATCTGAAGGCAAAAGAGCATAACAGAAACTCTGGTATCCTGAGTCCCCACTCTGAAATGTCACCAATTCTTGCCTTTGAGAGGAATCTGATGATGGACCTATAGCTCCAAATAAGGGAGATGACTCCGACAAGAGCACAGACCATTTCATTTGTTCGAAACCTTCTCACTCAAACAATCAATTTTACCAGGTTAACATTTACCCTAGAGGTGTCACATCACATTTTCTTTTCTTTGTTTGTTTTGAACATGCAGACATTCAGTGAGTTACACTGAATGACTTTCAGCATGTTGGATATTGCATATAGCCTGGTCCTCTGCATGATTACTCTAGAGGTAAGCATGTCTCCCAAGCTTGCGTTGGATTGGAAATAAACCAAACTATTCCCCACAAACAGGAAATAGCTTGGCTTATTTCTAAATTTCAGCAGAGCCATTGGGACCTTTCATCCTAGCATTTTGCTGGCTGAAGGAATCGTTCTCCTTTTTCATTATAAAAAAGCTACATTTATAGGCCACTTTTCTAGCATTGATGGCATAGTAGGACTTCTCAGGTACCTCCCATTCAGACTCTGACCAGACCCAAACCTGCGTAGCTTCAAGCAAGGTGGTTGCACCACACACCCTCAGTCCATGCCTTGAGATCTTCCCCTGCAAAGAAATTCCTTCCTTCTCCTTACAGCTAAAGGAAAGCCGCCATCATCCTAGGTTGTGTTCACATTAGCACCTCAGAAGAATTGAACCTGGGATCTTCTGCATACAAACCAAAGCCCTTCCCCCTTGCCACTCCTGCTGAAGCCTTGTTTACCGCGGTCGCATGGGGATTAAGTTTGCTTTTTAAAAAGTTGGTGCATATGTCCTAGCTTGCCCGTTCTGGACTGGGCATACTATGTGAAATGTCTTTTAAAAAACCCAACCATATATATGTGTGTGTGTGTGTGTGTGTGTGTGTGTGTGTGTGTGTTCAGCAATAACATTAAGTCCTCTACACAGGAAGTGTTGAGAATTTAGCACAGGGTAAAATAATGTAATCTGCTTAAGCAACTATATCCTAAATCTCATATTCAGTTCGTTAGACTGTAAACTCAGATGCCTCAATGCAAAAGGCAAAATAAAAATAAAATCTAGTACAGAGCAGAATCTGAACTTGCACAAATATCAGAGCAGTCCGCTTAGAGGTGGTCTTGGTTTTTCTTGCTGTAATCCCAAAGCTGATTAGACCACAATTTGTACAAATCTGCTGCTGGGTTCATTTTTAAAATTAAAGTTTCTTAGCTTGCTATGTATAACTTTCTACTATACATTAATTCCACCTTTGAATTTTGGGTTTCCTATCAATAAATTTGTTTTGCTGTACTGCAAACCCTTCTTACATTCTTTCTTTGCCTGAATGAACTATCAGGAGCTCCTCTTCCTTCATCTCCTAGAATCCTGATGTCCCATGTCCTTAAAGTAAAACTGTACTACTCAGTGGCAGTTCCAACTATGAATGTTCCAACCAGGCATATCCTTACTGGCAAATTATATGAGGGCTAACCCACAAAATTTTGAATGTCGCAATGACACTGGGGGAGAGGGGCTTATGACTTTAGCATAGGCCTACTAGCAAATGCCCAAACACTATCCTAAAACAGTAAGAAACAAATTAGTTGGCTGTTATTCTTTGAATGTTTTTCCCAGCTTCCAATAGTTACATTTAATAGAGTCAGTGCCTGGAGGCACAAATTTCTGTGTACTGAGCTAGTGTAGCATAGTTATTAAGTCTGCAAACTTGCCCGGGAGTAAGCCCCACTGAACGACTTGCTTCCCGGAGACATGGACAGGATTGCACTGTAATACATTAATTTGATAATGTTAGGGTGCATCTACACTCATGTTTTTTAAAAAAAAAACGTTAAGGAAGGGTTAAAGAAGGGTTTTGATAATGTATACGGACTCATGACGTCCTACTTTAAACATTCATAATGTGTTACCAGAGGGTGCTGCAGAACAACCAGCAGTAGGGAGACAGCGTTTTGACAAAAAAACAAAACAAAAGAAAGGTAAGAAATGATTTATTTTACAAATATGTCCTGTGGTGTTTTAGAACGAAATATCTGATATCGTTCTAATAACATTAAGCAGGTTAGCAGAAATCTAGCCCTAATGTATGCATGCAGAGTAAAAGGACAAGAAAGGGTTAAGTTAGGTGCACCGGTGCGACTCAGCACAATCTAAAGTATTAATACACTTGTGTTTGAAGCAAGTTTTTTTTCTTTGTCCCTGCCCTTGGCCAGAGTCTGGTCTGTGTTGCAAGAAGACTGTGCTGCTAGAAGGACTGTTTGTTACAACTGTATGTAACCTATAAGCTGTGGAACTGTATTTACTAACAGTAAAGGGACTGACCCTACCTAGAATGGACTGGTTTTTTTTTCTGTTTTCTGTTCCATTTTCCATTTTTCTGTTCCATTGGCACACTCTGCTGGCATGTTGAATGGGCACTCAGCACATGCCCCAACATTTCTCCAATGAAAAGATGGATGTCCTATTTAGTAGCAGTAGTAGTTAAAGTATATACCATGCCCATCTGACTGGGTTGCCCCAGCCAATCTGGGCAGCTTCCAACATATTAAAAATATATAATAAAACAATAAGCATTAGAAAAAAAACCTTCCCTATGCAGGATTGACTTCATGTGTCTTTTAAAGGTTGTACAGTAGAACCTTGGTTCCCGAACAGCTTAGTTGCCAAACAAATCGGCTCCTGAACATCGCAAACCCAGAAATAAGTGTTCTGGCTTGCGAACATTTTTCGGAAGCAAACGTGTGATGCTGTTTCCGTTTGAGTGCAGGAAGCTCCTGCAGGCAATCGGAAGCCACACTTTCATTTTTGAACGGTTTCGGAGGTCGAACAGACTCCCAGAATGGATTAAGTTCAAGAACCCAGGTACCACTGTATAGTTACTTATCTCCATGGTCACATAACTCCATACCCTCCAACATTTCTTAGATGAACATAGGGACATCCTAAGAAAAGCAGAACATTCCGGGATCAAATCAGAAACTGGGACAGCTTCTGAAAATCTGGGACTTTCCCCTGCAAAACAGTGATACTTGGAGGGTCTGCACACGCCCCAACAGAGAATTCTGGAAGACCCTGGTTCATATCATAACTCACCCACAAACGTTGCAAGGGCAAAAGTCTCCTGTCACCGTAGGCAAAAATGATACTGACCACATCCCAAGCAACACTACATGGCTGTTGTAGGTATTCTTGAGGTAGTGATTGATGATTAAGTATTTTGAACAGACTAAGGGCCAAACTACTTGTAAGACACAGTCGTACATAACCTTGCCCTTGTTGTTGTTTTTTCAGTGGAAAGCAGACACAGGAGTCTTCAATCTTGAATGGAAGGCTATGAGGGAAGTTAGTGGAGGTGCTTAACCCCTTGCTCTCCATACATTTTTGGTTTTTTTACTCAACCCTTCCCCCACCCATTAATTTTTTCCCTATGGGGAAAAAGTGGCTATAGAGAGAAAACTATTTGCAGATTGGCTTTGAAGGGCAAAGGACCTAAGGGGGGAAAGGACCAAATAGCTTCTTCCCCTCTCAATGTCGCATGTATCTTTGTGGTTAGTCTTATATATATATAAGTCACTAGCAGCTCATTTTATAGGCCAGAACAAACCTTGCACTCAAAAAAATAATATGCACTTCTCTGCCGTCGAGTGTTCAACAGCAGCAATTTAATACAATTCCCAAAAGCAGCTTTAAAGTGACATAACAAATGCAAGTTTCTTCTGCTTTGATGAAATGCACATACTTTGCATTATGGTTCGCTTTGTGGGGGCAGGGGAGATGCAAATTCCAAAGGGGATGGTTTATAATCCATCTAGAATGGAAAATACAGCACTTTATATCATCTTCCCTTTTTTGTAAATTATGTTGTTTATTTTTGAAAAAAAGTTTTCTGGGCAAGAGTGTTTTGTTTTGTTTTTTGCATTTGAATATGGAAAGCAGGGCGTGAATGTCATTGTGCAAAGGTATACTGCAAGCCTAATTAATCTCCTAAATAATGAGATGCTGCTCGGGTTGTGAAGAACATTATTCAGCAAGCCAATAATTTAGGCCCTTTTCCCTCTGTAGTTGTACAGTTGCAGTTCTCTGTCTGTGAATTACTAATCATAATGGCCTGCAGGTACCTTTAAAGGTGTGAGCTCGCTCTCTCTCTCTCTCTCTCTCTCTCTCTCTCTCTCCATCCATCTAATAGCAAACTCATCCCACGTGTCAATCATTATGTAGCCAAAAGGCCACCATCCTTGCATGCAGTGCTTTTATTCTATAAAAATGTTTTGGGGTACTCTCATTTTGATTCAAGAAAATTACCATTGTATAGTTCAAATCGGGGGAAATAAATACAGTAAATGGACAAAAGTACAAAGATTCACAAAATGTTTAGGGGTGTACATACCCGTGCGTACCCCCAGAAAAAGCACCGTTTGCATAAGAGGGAAGCTTGGTGAACTCCAAGGGGACTTGCATAAGTGTAAAGCATATTTAGGGGGGAAACCTTAAGGAGGGGGAACCCAAAACAGCTCAGTGAGGACTAAGCATGTTCACTGCCCATAACATGCTGACTGTTGCGGAAGGGGAATGGAGTACTCTGGGGAAGGGCATGGCTGGCTGGCATTCTAAACAAAAACACTGCATGACCACATTTCTTTTTTTAAAATCATTTTTATTCATTTCCCAATAAAAACAGCTAATCAACATACCCACATCATAATTCAATTAAAAACAAGAAACTAAAATAAAAAAGACCAAATTGTAATTATGAATTTTTCCAGGCTCCCCATAGTCTGGACCTCTGAAGCATATCTCCAAATCTTCAGTCCTGCCTCTTCTTGTTGTTTTCATATTTTCCACCTTCTGCTCTTAACACTTTATGCATGACCACATTTCGATAGTATAGCATATGACTTGCATTTTAAAAGTCCCAGATTCAAATCCTAGCATGTTCTAGATGTGTTTTATTTTATTTCAATTGTAAATCTCTGGAGTGTCTGCTGTGTTGAGTTCCTTTGGGAGGAAGGGTGAGGTATACATTTAACAATATAAAAATTTTAAAACATTCCAACAGTGAAAAGATCACCACCACCACCACCCTTGACACTCAGGCAAGCTGCTGCCAGTCAGTGTACGCTATTCTGGACTAGATATAGCAACGGTCTGACTTGGTAGATGGCAGCTTTTTGTCCTGTATAATCCCTGTCCTATTTCTTGTGGGTTTGTCAATTCGCAGATCTATTTCAATTTAACTCATTGGTTGACAGACCTATATTTTTGGCCTGCTGTGATGAAGCAAATTGCCATGCCTTCGCAGAGGAAGCAACCAAAACCAAAAAAATAAAGCAGTACCTCTCAAGGTTATTTAGGGCTTGGAATAAACGAACCATATGTCAATGCCACTCGGAGATAATATGGCAGTCCCATTGATGCAGCTCAAATTTAAATAAGATAATCTATCCTGGAAATCCATATAGGAACCACGAGCTGTGTTTCTGCTGACACTGCAAGGCCCAAAGATGGGCAAGATTTGAAAAGTGTCGTTTCTGAGAAGTGCCACATCTGGGGATCATGGTAGGCTCATTGATAATAATAAAGACAAGGAAAGCAAGACGGAATGAACTGTCCATTTATTGCAAATCTCTCAGGGAAATAATTGCAAGAATATATTCTGACACCTTGTCTCCATCCTTCTTCCTTCCCAGAAAGAAAACATTCACCCCCCCCATCCAACATAGGAGCCACAAAACCACTGTGTTCATTTTAAGATAAAGAAAGAGACCTCTGAATCTCATTGTGCAGGAATGGTTCTACTTGAGGGGCTCTCAGAGTTGGACAAAGTGAGTATACCGAATACTCAAGGGGCACAAAAGGCCTGTACATTGGTACCTCGGGTTAAGTACTTAATTCGTTCCAGAGGTCCGTAATTAACCTGAAACTGTTCTTAACCTGAAGCACCACTTTAGCTAATGGGGCCTCCTGCTGTTGCTGCGCCGCCGGAGCACGATTTCTGTTCTCATCCTGAAGCAAAGTTCTTAACCTGAAGCACTGTTTCTGGGTTAGCGGAGTCTGTAAGCATATGTAACCTGAAGTGTATGTAACCCGAGGTACCACTGTATGTATACTACTTTACCTCCTACTGCTACTAAATAGGACATCCATCTTTTTCCTGAGGGATGCAGGTTCCCCACTCCTGTTATAGATCTTTTCCTATTTTGTTTTGGGGAAAATCTGAAGAGAACCCAGAGAATCTGTAAACTGTCCCATTTCCTACCCAATAAATATCACTAGGCTTATCCAAAATCTTGGCTTTCTTCAACATTTCTCAGATTTTCTTTGCTTCAGAATTTTACACTGGATGAAATTTGAGTAGCAACTCCTGTTCTCTCCAAACCAAAATTGTTCTTAGGGAAGATGCTCACACAACAAACACATGTTGAAGCTCCTTAAAGTTGCAATAAACTCCATGTGGTTACAGCCTCATTGATTGAGGTCCAGCTCCAAGGGTATTCTGGCGGTTCCCTCACTGCGAGAAGTGAAGTTACAGGGAACCAGGCAGAGGGCCTTCTTGGTGGTGGTACCCGCTCTGTGGAACACCCTTCAGATGTCAAAGAAATAAACAACTACAGTGGTACCTTGGGTTAAGAACTTAATTTGTTCCAGAGGTCCGTTCTTAACCTGAAACTGTTCTTAACCTGAAGCACCACTTTAGCTAATGGGGCCTCCTGCTGCCGCAGCGTCGCCACCACACGATTTCTGTTCTCATCCTGAAGCAAAGTTCTTAACCTGAGGTAATATTTCTGGGTTAGCGGAGTCTGTAACCTGAAGCATCTTTAACCCAAGGTATCACTGTATCTGACTTTTAGATGGCATCTGAAGGCAGCCCTGTTTAGGGAAGCTTTTAATATTTGATGAATTATTGTATTTTAATATTTTGTTGGAAGCCGCCCAGAGTGGCTGGGGTATAAATAAATTATTATTATTATTACATGTAGAGTAGAGCTGTGCTTTGAACAAACTACTTTGACTGAACAATGGTCATCTAATAGGCACATTTCTGAACTACACCTGAAAGTAGTTCTCATAATTGCTGAGTAAACTAGAGGTGAATTAATTTGGGGGGGCATAGAACATTGAATGATTTCTAGTTCAACTTCATGTTCATCCACCTCATTACCCAGCAGACTCTAAGCTGCACCCCATTCTCCCTTTTCTTAAAAAATGTAAGTCAACTGGCTATCTATAAAGAAAGTTAGCAAAAAAAATGTAGAGGCAATGTTCTAAGGCTTATGAGGCAGATGCAGAGACATTACAGTGGCTAATGATACTAAATCACTTAATCACTGGGGCTAAGCAACCATAAGGAAGAAATGTGAGGCATTTCTTGTATCTTCCCTGCTGAAGATATTTGCTCTTCTAACAGCAGCTTTTTGCAGCAAGAAGCACAGTAACAAGAAACAAGGTAAATGATGTCTTTGTGTCATTAACAGTTGTGTGATTGACGCAAATTAAACAAGGTAAGCCTTTCCTAGTGTGGAAATACAATTATGGGGAAAGCTTCACCTGGTAGCTTTTTGTCTTTTAGACACTTGTGTGTTACCTCAATTCGTTTTTGGGACCTATACTTTTTTGTTTATTTGTTTTGTTTGCAGAATTTTTTATGAACTGAAAGGGTTCACTTGGATGAACGTGGACCAAGCTAATCCATTTCTTTTCAAGTATGAACTTTAATGGGAACTAGTTCCTTTCCAGACAGGATGAGCTGGAACTAGTTCCATTCTAAAACAAATTTTCCAAGTACTGGCATAGAGCAATTACTAAATTATGTTGCCGTGAAACTTGAGAGAAATGAGCTTTTAATGCATTCCCTGTTTAACAAGAAGTCTAATTTGAAGGTATGTTTGACTTTTGGAAGCCTTTCAAGCAATCTCACTACCAATCATTTATTTCAAGAATGTAAAGATGAACAAAAGGACCATTAACTGAGAAGTTAATTCTTTTAACACATATTTAGTGCATTGGAATCCTGGCTTTCATAAAGCCTCTGCTTTTAATTTCAGTTTACGTAAGCCTGTGCATTTTTTTAATTTTCTTAGACATCTACTAATGATCACCTTGCATCCTGTGGGAATATGTATGCAGTGCTTTTTCTGGGGGTACCCAGGGGGAACGCATACCCCTAAACATTTTTGTGAATTTAAGTTTGGCCTCATTGAGGGACAGTATTTCAGAATGAGTAGGAAAATGTAAGGTAAAGGTAAAGGGACCCCTGACCATTAGGTCCAGTCGTGGCCGACTCTGGGGTTGCGGTGCTCATCTCGCTTTACTGGCCAAGGGAGCCAGTGTACAGCTTCTGGGTCATGTGGCCAGCATGACTAAGCCGCTACTGGCAAACCAGAGCAGCACATGGAAACACCGTTTACCTTCCCGCCAGAGCGGTACCTATTTAGCTACTTGCACTTTGACATGCTTTCGAACTGCTATGTTGTCAGGAGCAGGGACCGAGCAACGGGAGCTCACCCCGTCCCGGATTCGAACCGCAAGCCCTAGGCTCTGTGGTTTAACCCACAGCGCCACCCGCGTCTCCGTAGGAAAATGAGAGTACCCCTAAACATTTTTTTAGTATGTATGTATGTATGCTGAGGCTCCAATACTTTGGCCACCTCATGAAAACAGAAGACTCCCTGGAAAAGACCCTGATGTTGGGAAAGAGGGAGGGCACAAGGAGAAGGGGACGACAGAGGATGAGATGGTTGGATAGTGTTCTTGAAACTACCAGCATGAGTTTGACCAAACTGTGGGAGGCAGTGGAAGACAGGAGTGCCTGGTGTGCTCTGGTCCATGGGGACAAGAAGAGTCGGACACAACTATGAATAGTTGTGTATGAATAGATGGGACTGTGTGGTGCTATAAGTATGTATTGAATCAATCACAGATAAAATAAAATAAAACCAGGCAGAGGACGGGACTTCCGGTGCACCGCGATCTATGCGCAAGTAAGGCTCCTTCTTGGGAGGGAGAACCTGAGCTATTTTGGAGGGTGGGGGCTACTCCAGGGCGCGGAGACCCCCCGAAAATACTTCTGAAGGGTGTTCAGAAGGTCTGGTTCCCGGCACGACCAAGAGAAAGACCGAACCGGCCGCCAGGTAGCCCCGAGAGAGGTGAAGAGAGCGGCGGGGGAGATCTTCAGGTCGAGGGACGCCATTACCCACCTCCAAATAGCGAAGCCCAGAACTTGCGGGGAAAGCGGTTCGCTCTCAAAGACTAAGAACTCCGAACCGAACTGAATGAATACCACGGAATTGGACGGTTGAAAGCCGGAATGTTAATAAGGAAGTTTCGGAACAACAAAGAGAAGAGTACGGAGTTTAGCTGGAGGCGGTAATCAGCCCAGACGCAGCGCGACGCTAGCGTGAGGAAAGTGAAAGTGTTGCCTTGGCGGATTGATACACTGTCTCTCTTTCGCTCTCTCAGGGTAACGGAGTGAAGGGGTGAAGTAAGTGTTTTGCACTATAAAAAAGAGAGAGAAGAAAGAGGGGCCAGGGTGCAACCACTGAAATAAGAAGTCCTTGGTGAAACGGAGAGGAAGAAGGAGGGGGGAGAGCTGTTCCCCCACCTGGAGTGAGTGTACGGAAGGGATTCCATACCGGAAAAGGAGCTCCCGGCCGCCATTACAAACTGCGGAGCGACGGACTTGGATAACAGCGAAAAAGCGGCAAAGGAGAGAGAGAACGAACAACGATACACATCAGCGCAACTATTTCACCGTGGTGGCTTCCCTTCGTTTTATTACTGAACGCTTGACTTTCTTTTACCGGAGCGAGGAATACTGCATCACGATTGCCAGAAGGAAGTAAAGACTAAGGAGCTAAGGTGTAGAAGAGCTCTTCTCTCTTCAGAAAACAAGGGGAGGACTTGGACTCTTATTCTACCTATTCTACTTAACCTCTTACAAGAGTGCAAATAGGAGCCATCAAGTCATACACGGGAATACCAATTAGAACTGCGTGGCTCGAAGAGTAAGGCGACGAACCAGGCGACATCTGGTGGCAGGATGGTGACTGTGTAATCGCCTAGGGGGCCCTCCCCCGCTCCTCCCCCCTCCTTTTTCTTTTCTTTCCCCTCCCTCTCCTTTCCTCTCTCTTTTCAGCTCTCCCCTTGCCCCCCTCTCTCTTGGTAACAGTATATATCCCTCCCCCCTTCCCGCCTTTCTTCCTTTCCTGTTATGTGAGTGGGCTACCAGTTGCCCAAGACCCCCCATCCCAACGCAGGGAATAGCTCAATTGGAGGTGTGGAAAGCAGTGGAACGGTGACTAATTGGACTGGGGGGGAGAAGACCATCGCAAGACGCAGCGACTAAGCCCCAAACGGACTGTAAGAAAAATATAAACTGTTGTGTAAGGGGGGCAGTGCAAAAAGGTTAAAAATAGAAACTTATATAAGGGAATTAGGAAATTAGGAAATTAACCATACATAGTAGAAGTGCTTAGAAGGGATTACTAAAGGAGAGGGCTGGTTTGAGAGGGGTGGAGACGATTAATTGACAGGATGTCGCATACAGGAAGGAAGGGAACAAATGGGGGAACCCCAACTGAGAGGAGGGGTTCGAAACAAGAGATAGACCCAAAGGCGGATATTCTGAAGATGCTTGCTGAAATTAGACAGAGCCAAAATAATGTAGAACACAAATTAGAACAAGTAGATAACAGAATTGGGAGACTGGACAGAAAGATGGATGAAACGGTGAATGAACTTAAAGGCCAGATAAAGGAGATATTTAGGAGAACGCAGCTCAACGAAGAGGGTCTCAAAAAAACTAGATTAGAGTTGAAGGATTTCAAAAGAGATAAGGAAAAGATGAAATCAGAAATGATGGATTTAAACAAGGCGCAGGAGGAAATGAAAGATATTATAGCAATGAATGAACTGAGGCAGAGGGCGGTGAATTTAAGGCTGAGGGCTGTGCCAGAGACACAAAACGAAAACATTAAGGAAAAACTGATAAAGGAGCTTGCGGAATGGATGGGGATAACAACTGAGGAAATGGCCAGGAGTGTACGGAACGCATTTAGAATGCGGGCAAACACAACAAGGACGAAGAAATATACAGGCGATTGCCTGATTACATTTAAGGATAAAGAAATGAGGGACAGGATTCTTCAAAGGAATAGAGAAAAAAGATTGAATATAGAGGGGTACTACATCATCGTCTTTAAGGACATCCCAATCAGGTTACTTAAACGAAGAGATTCTTACAAACTACTGGTGCAGGCATTGAAGAGAAATAGAATTGAATTTAGATGGGAGTTCCCGGAGGGGCTATCTTTTTCATACAGAGGCAAAAGACATAAATTAACAAATCAGGAGGAGACCGGGAAATTTCTGAGGAAATACAAGGAATTAAGGGTGGAGCCGAGCGAGGGAGGCGGAGCGGAGGGAGGGGCCTCAGGTGATTCGGAATCTAAGGAGGAGGAGGAGGGGGGAGGGAGTGGACTGGAGGAGGAAGCGGAGG
The DNA here is from genome assembly GCF_964234715.1 of Podarcis melisellensis. Taxonomy (NCBI): domain Eukaryota; kingdom Metazoa; phylum Chordata; class Lepidosauria; order Squamata; family Lacertidae; genus Podarcis; species Podarcis melisellensis. Next base: position 84,358,293 of record NC_138531.1, read on the forward strand.
AGGAGGCTGAAGAGAAAGAACCAGGGAATATATAAAGGAACTTATTAAGGAAAATACAACTTGAAGTCTTACCAGCAACTATGGGGTTAAAAATCTGGAGTTGGAATATCAATGGGATGAACGAGAGAAAAAAGAGGAATAAAGTAGAGCAATATTTGAGAAAAAAAAATCTGGACATTATTTGTCTCCAGGAAACGCACATAACCAGAAGACATAGGAAGGTACTAGTCAATAAAAGGTTGGGGAATGAATTTGAATCTTTGGACAGTGTTAAGAAGAGAGGAGTAATATTATATATCAAAAATAAAATTGAAGCAAAAACAATATTTAAAGACGAAGAGGGTAGGGTAATAGGGGTCCGTATTAATTGGCAAGGAGAGAGTTTGGTGGTAATTGGAGTTTATGCCCCAAATGATAATAAGTCCGAATTCTTTAGAAAATTGGAGGAGAGAATATGTGAATATGCTGATCAGAAGATTGTTCTAATGGGTGATCTAAACGGGGTGGTTTCGTTAGAAAACGATAGGTGCAGGGAAGGTGGAAGCAAAAGTGGGAAGCTACCTAAATCCTTTTTCTCAATGGTGGAAAAGGGTAATCTGATAGATATTTGGCGCCTTAAGCATCCACTGGATAAACAATTTACTTTCCACTCCGAGCCAAACCAATCGATGTCACGCATCGACCAGATATGGATCTCAAATGAATTATGTATAAGGGTAAAATCAATAGAAATAAGGCCAAGTGTACTATCAGATCATAACCCAATCGAGTTAGAATTGAAGAGTCTAGAACCAAGAACCTATAGATGGAGACTAAAAGATCATCTGTTAGACGACCAAAAAATTGTAGAAAAGGGGCAGGAAAGACTGAAATTGTATTTCGCCGAAAATGGTGGTAAGGGGACAAAGCCCAGTGTGGTATGGGACGCGAGCAAGGCTGTAATAAGAGGGTACTTTTTGGAACAGAATGCAATTAAAAACAAGAAGAGGGAGAAAGGGAAAGAGGAAATTTTGAAACAGATTATGATAAACGAGCAAGAGTTATCTCAAAACCCCAATTGTCAGAAAACAAAGGAAAGAATTAAAATCCTGCAAGCCCAATTTGCCACGATTATAAATAGAGAGGTGGAGTGGAACATTAAAAAATTAAGGCAAAAGAACTTCGAGTTCTCAAATAAATCAGGCAAGTGGCTTGCATGGCAAATTAGAAAGAGGAAGGAACAGAGCACAATAAATAGGATAAAGGTAGGAGAGGATGAAAAAACGGATCCAAAAGAAATCAGAGGAGAGTTCCTCAATTATTACAGAAGCCTATATTCCAACAAAGAGAAAACCAGTTCAAGAAAAATAGAGAGATTCCTGAAAGACAAAGAGGTGCAGAAAATCCCAATGGCAGAGAGGCAACGGTTAAACACCCCAATTGAGAGAGAAGAGATAGAAGACGCAATTAAAGATTTAAAAAGGGGAAAGGCCCCAGGTCCTGACGGTTTCACCGCAGGATATTACAAAGAGATGAAACCCACATTGGTAGCCCCTTTGAAAGAGGTGATGGATAATATCCTCAGTAATGGAGAATTCCCAGAGACATGGAAGGAAGCATTTATTACGTTCCTACCCAAGCAAGACGCTGATCCAACCCTGGTCAAAAATTACAGACCGATTTCGCTGCTCAACACAGACTATAAAATATTTGTGGGGATTCTGGCAAGAAGGTTGAAGAGGTTGCTACAGGAAACTATTCACAGGGACCAGGCAGGATTTTTGCCCGGTCGGCAGATGAGAGACAACACGAGAATTGTTATCAACATGCTAGAGTACCTATCTACAAAGATAGACAAGCAGGCTATAATGATATTTGTTGACGCCGAAAAGGCGTTCGACAATGTTGTTTGGGACTTTATGTTAAGGAACCTAGAGCACATGGAGGTGGGAAGGGATTTCCTTAATGGGATAAAAGCCATCTATACAGAGCAGAAAGCCAAACTGATTATCAATAATATCGTGACAGAGGAGATCAAGATACAAAAAGGTACTAGACAGGGCTGCCCACTCTCCCCGCTTCTGTTTATAATGACTTTAGAGGTCCTATTAAATTCCATAAGGCGGAATCAAAAAATAAAGGGAGTGACTATAGGGCGGAACGCGTATAAGATCAGAGCCTTCGCGGATGACGTGGTTATCATGACGGAAGACCCGATAACGGGTGTAGAAGAAATATTAAAGGAGATAAGCCAGTTTGGTGAGCTAGCAGGGTTCAAACTAAACAGGAGTAAAACGAAGATAATGGGCAAAAATCTGGATCAGGAAACAATAGAAATAATACAACAGCAGTCACAAATAGGGGTGACCAAAAGAGTGAAGTACCTTGGCATCTGGATAACACCTAGGAATATAGACCTGTTCAAAAACAATTACGAACCGATGTGGAGGGAAATTAGAAAGGACCTGGAATCCTGGGGTAGGCTAAACCTGTCGTTTTGGGGGAGGATCAATACAATTAAGATGAACGTGCTCCCAAGGTTAATGTTCCTATTCCAAACCATCCCTATAATTAAAGGAAGCCGAACTTTCAAAGAGTGGCAAAGGGTACTCTCGAGATACATCTGGCAGGGGAAGAAACCCAGGATTCGGTTTAAACTGTTGACAGACGTTAAGGAAAGGGGGGGCTTTGCCATGCCGGACATAAGATTGTACTACGAGGCGGTATGCTTATGTTGGATTAGAGAGTGGGTAAAATTAGAGAACAGGGAATTACTAGACTTGGAGGGCTACGATAACCGCTTCGGATGGCACGCCTACTTGTGGCGGGAGAAATGGAGAATTCATAGGGGATTTGGGAACCATATTATCAGAGGATCACTAATTGAAATATGGGAGAAATACAAAAATGTACTTGAGCCCAAAACACCACATTGGCTGTCGCCTTTGGAAGTCATGAGAGTAAAGAAAATCAACATGAGGGATAACTGGGCAACATATAACCAACTCATAACGAGGGAAGATGGGAAATGGAAGGTGCGACCTTATGATCAGGTTAAGAAATATGTCTATGATTGGCTACATCACATTCAGGTGAACGAGATGTTTAGGAAGGATTTCAAAGAAAGAGGGTATGTAGAGAGGGAATCCAAGTTCCAGTTAGAGATCATAAACAGAGAAGAGAAAATCATATCGAAAATGTACAGGATACTGTTAGATTGGAATTTAGGAGATGAAGAAGTCAAGTGTGTAATGATCCGCTGGGCAAAGGATATTGGCTACAATATACTATTTGAGGATTGGGAAAGACTTTGGAGCGAAGGAGTAAATTTCACGGCGAGTATGTCAATAAAAGAAAACGTAATGAAGATGTTTTTAGATGGTATCTAACACCTAGGAAGTTATCGAAAATGTACAAGGTGGACAATAAGTGTTGGAAATGCAAGGCTAGTGAGGGATCCTTCTACCATATGTGGTGGGAGTGTGGAAAAGTGAGACAGTTCTGGGAAAAAGTTTATACGGAATTAAAGAAGATCTTAAAATATACGTTTTCAAAGAAAGCAGAACTTTTTTTACTAGGCATACTAGGCCGTGAGGTTAAAAAGGAAGATCGTAGACTAATGTACTATGCAGTAGCAGCGGCAAGAGTAACACTGGCCCAGAGGTGGAAAAAGCAGGATATACCAACGGTGGATGAGTGGAGGGTAAAGTTACTAGATTATATGGAACTAGATAGACTTACAGGGAAAATAAGATACATGAAAGATCAAATGTTCACCAAGGAGTGGGAAAAATTTGTAGATTACCTGGATGGTATTAATCAAAGGAAAATAACGCTAAAGGGATTTAGAGACACGCTATGATAACATATGAGCTACTGTCGAAAAGTAACAAGAGACCAAAGGCTATGTATGTAAATATACATAAGAGTATAATGACAGTACACACTAAGAATTGCGAGTTCTAATATATTGTTTCGAATGATTCTCGGGAAAGCTAAAGGAAGTTCGAAAGAAGAGACAAAACAAGAAGTATGAACGAGGTGAAAGCTAAGTTTTGTTACATCTTATATGTTCTTTTTCCTTCTTTTTTTTCTTTGTTACTAAGGGTAACACCACATATGTTTGTATAAGTATATCTTCTATTTCTTACTTTTTTTCTTTCTGTAATGGAAAACTAAATAAAAATAAATATAAAAAAAAAACCAGGCAGAGGACAGTTACTCAAAGATTAACACACATTAACTACATGATGTTGTCTCTCAGTGATATAGAACGCCTGGTGTGCTCTGGTCCATGGGGACAAGAAGAGTCGGACACAACTATGAATAGTTGTGTATGAATAGATGGGACTGTGTGGTGCTATAAGTATGTATTGAATCAATCACAGATAAAATAAAATAAAACCAGGCAGAGGACAGTTACTCAAAGATTAACACACATTAACTACATGATGTTGTCTCTCAGTGATATAGAACGCAATGTTCGTCCCAGTAATCCATCTGATAATCCGTTTGTGTTATGCGGTTGTATGCAGCTCAGTAACTTCAAAACGTTCATCTTCTTTCTTGGAACACTGCAGTTTTGTGGTCTCTCAGCTGAGACTGAGAGAGAGAGATTCAAAGATGCGCTAGAAAAACAAAGACAGCAAAGACAGGCAAGGCAATCCCTAGGTGGCTGCAGGCAGTACAAATTAACTAAGAAACAAAAAGGATCGAAAGGGCACATGCTACAAATGCGTTTTCAAGTCTATCTAAGCAGAAATGAAGACTAGTTGTGCATTTATATATATACACACACAGTATATATGGAATTCTAAAATGTTCATCTTTTGAGGAGTTCAAGATATTCTGAGCTTCTATTCTGCACTGTTATTCAGAGGCATTCTCCCATTAGTGGTTCCAAACCATGCCCAGCTAGGACAGTTTCCACAATATGCAACACACACATGCCAGCATAATATTTGCTCCTGGACTTTTATACTATGAACCGTCTGTAATGCTTTAGTCAGGGCATAGGCAAACTCCGGCCCTCAACATTTATGGGACTACAATTCCCATCACCCCTAGCTAACAGGACCAGTGGTCAGGGATGATGGGAATTGTAGTCCCAAACATCTGGAGGGCCGGAGTTTGCCTATGCCTGGCTTTAGTGGTCTCACTCCTCTATCTTAGTTATTCTCATGTTCATTTGTGAACTGCATATGGTTCCCAAGTTTAGCGATGAGTTTGCAATCGCACAGGGATTCTCCACCTAGGTGGGCCACACACCCTGCTTCAAAGAGTAGGGATCTCTATCTGAAGGTGTTCTCTATTTGAAACACTCTCTGGTCTGTGTCCAGATGAAAGATAAAGAAAGGACAACAGAGGTCTCAGCATTACCCATCCACAGTCTGGTCCATGACCTTGAGTCTCCACCCAATGAGATGTAAAGGTAAGGGTAAAGGTAAAGGTACCCCTGACCATTAGGTCCAGTCGTAACCGACTCTGGGGTTGCGGCACTTATCTCACTTTATCAGCTGAGGGAGCAGGCGTACAGCTTCCAGGTCATGTGGCCAGCATGACTAAGCCACTTCTGGCAAACCAGAGCAGCACACCGAAACGCCGCTACCTGTTTATCTACTTGCACTTTGACGTGCTTTTGAACTGCTAGGTTGGCAGGAGCAGGGACTGAGCAACGGGAGCTCACTCTGTCACGGGGATTCGAACTGCCGACCTTCTGACCAGCAAGTCCTAGGCTCCGCAGTTTAACCCACAGCACCACCCCTGGGCCCTAAATGAGATGTATTGCACTTCTATTGTAAACTGCTTAGAAGCCACTTTGGCAATTAAGCAGTTTAACATTAATTAAATGCCACCACTACTAGTAATGTAACATTTAAATTCCAGTAATTATTCTTAAATTTGCATCTCTATGTCTGCATTAGCATATGCAAATTTTAGACAGATATATGTTCTCTTTTCTTTGGTGTTGCAAAAACGGTCACCCTATGTCTCTAATGCAGAACAAGTCTTGTATGCCTCTATAAGGCTTCAGTTCCCTGACTAGGCAACACTTGTCTAAAGAGCTCTGCGGGAGGAAAAACACCATCAAGGCACACTCACTGGGAGCTCTCCAGGGTACTGATCCTGCATTCAGAACATGAATGCACTAGGCTGGCACTCCCTGAACCTGACCATTAGCAATTCCTCTTACTGCTTCTTGTGACACTTCTGAATGTGACATTGCCTGCCCTGACTCTCCAGGACAAGACCTTGCTATTACACTTTGCTCGGTGTTATACTGTTCACCAAGTCTCTACTTTATAGGAACCACCTAGAAAACACTGTTAGACAAGCAGCATAGGAAGTATATCATATAAAATAAAATGAAATATGGAGCATTCCTGTAAGTAAGTGTGCTACTGTTTCCCATCTGAGAACCCAAGGCTTTTGCAGAACAAGATGCCCCTCTACTTCCAGGCCTGTATAACACTCCAATGACTGGGCCATCTTCTGCTCAGATGGGCTTGAGATGATGGAGGAATGCTGGTGGCATGATGGGAAACCACATGACATCCTTTAAAAGCAGTGGGAATAAGCCAGAACAGGGAGATAACAAGAGACAACATCTCCCATTGGACCCTATGTACTTATTTGCCCTAAACAGAACTGAGCATACCCCAGTAAAAACCTGAATCTGAGCTGAAGGTTCCTGTGAGCCTCCTTTTTCAGGAGTGACAGAAGTTTGGTGAGCATCACTGGTGAGGATGGGAATTCCATTTGCATCCCAACTGTAGCTCAAGGTTGCCTGAAGGAGCTGTGACTCCCCCCTTACGATATAAGCTGAAAGGTCTATGCCTTATGTTTTCCAGGTTCAATTCCTGGCATTTATTTATTGCATTTATACCCTTACCCCCCCTCCTTGGAGCTCAAGGTGGCACACATGGTTCTCATCCTTATTTAATTTCCACAACAACTCTGGAAGGTAGGTAGACAGAGAGAGAGAGAGAGAGACTGAGAGACTGAACAAAGATCACCTAGTCAGCTTCATGGCTGAGTAGGGTTTGAACCCTTCCTGGTGAAGAAGAGGAAGGAGGAGGAGAAGCTCAGGATGACATTTCCATTATTTTCAGAAGTCCCAACCTTATGCATTCATTCTCCATGTAATTTTAAGGATATTTATTATTATTATTTTGCTGCTGAATTATACTAAGGCTGGATGCAAAGTCAAATACATTTGAAAACTATTGAAATGAAAAGGGTTTTGCTTTTGATCATGCTCCATAGAAGTTACATAGAAACGTTAGGGAAAGCTCAGCTCTTTTAAAGACCTCGTGGGGAAATATTCATCTATCTTAACTATGCACAGTGCATCTGTAGCTTAAGAAAACACACAGATAAGAGGCCAATTTTAATTGAGAGTTCAGGGTAACCTGCAAGGAATTCAAAATATAGACGGATAGAACAAAGTGTCCTGTGACATTTCCCAAAAAGGTTCCAGAAAACACAGCTGGGTGTTTTTCATAACAACTTTTTCCCCCTTGGGTTACAAATAATGGTTCTATCCGATGGGGCCTTTGTACCAGCAGAAGGTAGTTTGACTTGTGTATCTGGTGGCACATCTGGATAATTTTAGACCCTGGACTTAAATGTCTTAGGTGTCCCCCTTTAGACAGTATGTGTTATTACTTCTGTTGCAAAGCACACCATTAACATTTCAGGAAAGACAATATAAAGCACTTGTTCACACAACACGTCATTAAACTATGGAATACACTCCTATCGGAGGTAGTGATGGCCACCAACTTGGATGGCTTTAAAGGGGGATTAGGCAAATTCAAGGAGGATGACTGCTTTCAATGACTAATAACCATGATCGCTGTGTTCTGCCTCTAGTGCCAGGAGCAATAGGTCTCTGAATGTCAGCTGCTGGAAATCACAGATGGGGAGAGTTCTGTTGTTCTTGGACCCTGCTTGCAGGCTTACCATAAGAATCTGGTTGGCCACTGAGTGTCTCGGTTGTTCTTGAGGGGGAAGTACTCTTGAGCAGGTGCAGTTTTACTTTTTAAACTGGAAAATGTACATGGCTAGGCACTTATTGCCAACAAAGGTCCGTATAGTAAAAGCTATGGTTTTCCCAGTAGTGATGTACGGAAGTGAGAGCTGGACCATAAAGAAGGCTGATCACCAAAGAATGGATGCTTTTGAATTATGGTGCTGGAGGAGACTCTTGAGAGTCCCATGGACTGCAAGAAGATCAAACCTATCCATTCTTAAGGAAATCAGTCCTGAGTGCTTACTGGAAGGACAGATCCTGAAGCTGAGGCTCCAGTACTTTGGCCACCTCATGAGAAGAGAAGACTCCCTGGAAAAGACCCTGATGTTGGGAAATATGGAGGGCACAAGGAGAAGGAAACGACAGAGGACGAGATGGCTGGACAGTGTTCTCGAAGCTACCAGCGTGAGTTTGACCAAACTGCGGGAGGCAGTGGAAGACAGGAGTGCCTGGTGTGCTCTGGTCCATGGGGTCATGAAGAGTCGGACACAACTAAACGACTAAACAACAACAACAACAGGCACTTATTCTTTCATGGAGATTAGCGATGCTGCAGAAACTTGAAATTTCTCAGCTCTATCAGGGCTTTAAATGTACAAGAAGTGTGTGCTGAGGCTGAATTATAATATTCTTGCAATTCCTACTGAGATTATGAATTTATGGTTTCTGCACATGCATGTTCTACATGATTGAAGTATCCAACTCATTGGATTCTGGCTTTTTTTGGCTGGCACAAGAGGCCCTCCCTCTAGTTTTGGTGTTTCCATGTCAAATGGACACCAACCTCGAATGTATTAAACAGATGAAAACAACCAATCAGAGAAGGAAAAGTTGCAATGTGTGGAATGTTGAGACACATGTCGTGATGCTGTGCTATGTGCTTGACACATTTCCAAGATGTGTTTCTTGATGTGCATGTCCCAAAACAATATATACTTAATAAATCTTGAAGTACTTGAGAACTTTTGTCCGAACTTGTAGCACAGTATTTATAACTTTGTGAGCTAATTACAATTTCTGATGGCACAAGTTCACCTACCACTAACTGAGATCATTAAAATGTGTGAAGTGGACTTTAGAAGGTGCATTTCCATGTCTAGAATTTTGCCAAAGGCAAAACAAAGCATCACATAACAAGACAGAATCCACATGAAGGGTTGCTCCCAGAAATCAGATTTTCCTTTCGTATACAAGTTCATTTTTTCCCCTTTGTCTTCTGTCTTTCTGCTATATTCATAGCAGCGCTATTATTTCATCCATGAAGGACAAAGAAAGAAGCAGTCCTGCTAGTCAAATTTGATTAATTTTTTTCAACACGGCCACTAAATTAATGGAAAGGAAGTCAGCAAGCACAATTTACTGGCCCATTATTTAAGCATTTCTTAAAGCATCCTATGAAGTCCCTTAGCAACATTAATTCAAATTGCCTTCGATAGGGAATGTGACACAGAACCCAGATTGAAATAAGTAAACAAATGTTAATGAATATTGATGAACACCGCGGCCTTGCTTCAATGGCTACAGAGATGTGGGTTTTGTCCACCCTTTTAAAAACATCTCTATTAAAGTGTTTAAATTCAGCAAATGTCCCACTAGGGCATGATGGGGAGAAAAGGAAGATCAGCATGTGAGCAGCAAAAAAGCATGCTGCCACGAGCTTTTGAAACATGTGATCTGGCTATTCTTTGTTAGGTAAAGGTAAAGGTACCCCTGCCCGTACGGGCCAGTCGTGTCCGACTCTAGGGTTGCGTGCTCATCTCGCTCAAGAGGCCGTGAGCCGGCGCCGTCCAAAAACACTTCCGGGTCACGTGGCCAGCATGACGAAGCTGCAGCTGGCGAGCCAGCACCAGCGCAGCACACAGAAACGCCGTTTACCTTCCTGCTATAAAGCGGTAACAATTTATCTACTTGCACTTAAGGGTGCTTTCGAACTGCTAGGTAGGCAGGAGCTGGGACTGAACGACGGGAGCTCACCCCGCCACGGGGATTTGAACCGCCGACCATGCGATCAGCAAGTCCTAGGCACTGTGGTTTTACCCACAGCGCCACCCGCTTCCCATTCTTTGTTACATGATTACAATAGATAAGCTGACTTGTCACCTACATGGCTAATAAATATTATTGTTCCTAAGGGACTGTGTTGCTGAGAGAGAGTGAAGCCAGGTCTGTCTTAAAATTCCCACCCCCTGAGCCCACCTGTGATTGGTTAATTCAAACTGCAGGTGAGTCCCATCAACGCACATGAGTGGTGGAGGGCCATTGCATCATCTGCCAGTCACACAACAGGATCCCCCCACCCAGCTTGCATGGCACTGTGCTGAGCCACAACTGCCTCTGCTCCCCAAATGGCAAGCGATCTTTGATAGACACAGTGGCTAATTACATTCTGATCCATATACAGTATTAGCCCAGGAAATACTGTACATGTTATGTTATTTCAAACAACTCTTCTGCACTCCTTCCCAAAACTGCCATACAGTCTAGGTTTCAAAACCTTGTGTTAATTCTCAAAGAAGGGGTACAGTATTTCAACTTCTGGGATGCTTTATGAAAGTCTAAGTGTGTTGTGATTCTTCATTCCACATTAAAAGCAAAAAAGGGGGTTGGTTTGTTTTTATTCAGTGGGAATTAATTTGACATCAATATATTCCAGCACAGGAGGTGAGTTGCTTCAACAGTGCAATGATTTTCACATCTGTAGCTCAATCTGGCTTTCAGCAAGTTGGTTAATCACAGAAAACAGTAGGTGGATAATCTTACAGGTACATTCCAGCTTACTAAAATTCCTTCTTCATCCTTCTTCATACATCAAAATCATTCTTCATACATGTAAATGCAATAAACTGCATGCAACCCTCTTTTCACTGCTAGTTAATTTGATGATACAAGCAGGATGATAAAGGCAACTGTACCGCACAGAAAAACTACAATTAATGTTGATTGAAATAGGGGACACGTCCTGGTGCAGGATAATTTGTCAGGGAAGGGGAAAGATGCAGAACGTCACCCGTTCCCTCTTGATTTCATGTTGTTGTTGTTGTTGTTGTTGTTTGAATATATACCCCACCCTTCCTCCTCAAGGAGCCCAGAGGCGAAGCAGATATACCATTTCAGAACAAAAACAAAGGGAAAATATTCTGAAATGGTTATAGAATTCTATAAACATTTACAATTAAAGACATCTAAAAGCAGTTTCAGCTTTTAAAAGTTCTAAAGCATATGCAGTTTAAAAACAATCTTCCATTCAATGATCACAGTGTTGCCATGAGTAGAATTCTTCAAATACCTGAGTCAATTTTCAAATTATTTGTGAAAATTAATAATGACGGAGGCAGGAGCACCTCACTAGGGAGGGCATTCCACAAGCTGAGAACTGCCACCGAAAAGGATCACAAAGCACAATTGTGTGGCTTCTAGATGTTTTGAACTGCAGTTCCCACCAGCCCTAACCATGGGCCATGCTGGCTGGTGCTGAAGGGACTTACGGAAGCTTTTAATATTTGATTAATTATTGAATTTTAATATTTTGCTGGAAGCTGCCCAGAGTGGCTGGGGAAACCCAGCCAGATGGGTGAGGTATAAATAAATTATTATTATTATTATTATTATTATTATTATTATTATTATTATTATTAAACATGAAAAGATGAGAAACCCTGGAGGGCTATCTTTGGTCATAGTGAACAGTGCTGGGCTAGATAGACAGGTTTTTTGGCCTGGTATAAGATGGGCATAAGATGCATTGTCTTAATAGCTGAATTAACTTTCCATAAATATTTAGAGCAAATTCTAACTAGCCTGTGTTCAAAACTGCAATGCATGTACAATGAAACATTCTATTCACACTGCTCCTCTTTAACACTCTTTTTCTTCCCTTGATTTTCTTTTCCTCCAAATGATGATGAAAAAAATTAATGTACGAAGGAACTCACACATTTTCAAGCAAGGATCCTGCCCAGTACAGGCTTCAGCCGCAGCCATGCGCGCGCCCACACAGCCCTACTCAAGCACAGAGGAGAAAGTTTGGGGGGGAAGGTTTTAAGTGCTTATGTCACGGGTAGGCAAACTAAGGCCCAGGGGCCGGATCTGGCCCAATCGTCTTCTCAATCTGGCCCACGGACAGTACGGGAATCAGCATGTTTTTACATGAGTAGCATGTGTGCTTTTATTTAAAATGCATCTCTGGGTTATTTGTGGGGAATAGGAATTTGTTCATTTTTCCCCTTTCAAAATATAGTCCAGCCCCCCACAAGGTCTGAGGGACAGTGGACTGGCTGCCTGCTGAAAAGGTTTGCTGACCCCTGGCTTATGCTCACAATGTTAAGAAAATAAACCAGAAAATAACACTTGTAACTGTATCTTATTTTCCCTTATATTAATATTTTCAATGTGTGTGTGTGGGGGGGTGACAGAAGATTTTCGCACCAGGTACCATCTGACCTTCCTATACCACTGAAGAGGAGAGGGCTTTGGTTTGCCAAAACTCTGAATTATATTGAACAGTACAGAGAAAAAAGGGTGCATTAGGACATTCAAATGACAATGCTGGTGAATTTTCATAAAGGCTTAAAAATAATAATAATCACAAACTCAGGTAAGGGAACGGAACTTAAGATCAGATAAATGAGAAACTGAAATGGACAGATTCACCCAAACCCTCCTGCCTCCCACTGGAAAGCTAAGATTCAGTCCTGTGACTCCAGAGCAGTTATACCAGGGTGAAGCAGAAATTAGTTAAAATATGCACTTTTCCCGTTTCTCCAGTGCAACTCGAGTGCAAGTATGGATCCAACCCACTTTGGGGAATTCACAGTCTTGTCCTACAGCCCTTCCTAAAAAATCGGACTTCTCTCCCTTCAACAATATTTCACTAGTTTCCATTCTTTTCAGTTCTGTCCTCCTCGAAATGAGGTAATGATTGATGCTTTCTTTCAGAAGTATTTGAGCTATCTTCCCAGAGTAATTTATTTTCTTAATAAAAGTTAAGTGTTAATGTTTCTTCCACTGCTTAATATGTGAAAACAATCGTCATGATAAATAGTCTGTCGGAAAAGCATTCATAAACACGTATCTGGCAATGAAAAAGTATGCACACACACACACACATACACACCCCTCCCTGAAACCAAAGCCTTTATAAAGCAAATACATTTCCTATTGATTGGGCATAGATCGCTTTAGGCAGAGTTGTACTGAATCAAGGCAGATGCTTCTGTTACAAAGCAACCTGTGACTATATATCACATTGGCCTCAAGCAGCCTTTGAAATCTCATTGTGCAGCTCAATATGACCTCTATCCTAGACATCAAACTATCGGAAAGTTATAGGCTAGCTGAAGGGAATTCAGAGGATGGCAGAAAACATGATGAAGGAGAAATGGAACTTGCCAAATAATAATATAAAAAGGAACAGCGAGAAGAGTGTTTTATCACTTGGCAAAAGCCCACAGAACTATTCAATTAAAAAAAAACCCCTTTTGTTTGAACATGTTGTGTCAAGGGCTTTCCCAGTTCACTCAAGCTCCAAGATGTTGGGTAATTGCATCTGTTAAAGGCCACAGAAAGGTCATTTACACAACATGAGCATGGTATCGTGCGCTGTGGTTGTTCAGGCTTCACCATGGAGCTGGATGGTGGCCAGAGGCAGAGGAGTCAACGAGTCCCAGATTCTTCACTGGAATAGACACATGGGAGACTGTGGAACTGAAGCTAACATGCAACCCGATTCATATATGTATCCATGGAGAATGAATGCACGGTGGGGAGACGATCCCAACTTCCCCTCTCACCCATGTGACAAGAACCTGCATTCAGTTCATAAAATCATAGAATCATAAACTTGTAGAGTTGAAATGGACCCTGCACATGCCCAGACACCGAAAATCACTTCTGCGCAGGCGCGATTTCTGGCACTGCGGACATGCGCAGACGTGATTTCCGGCATCGCACTGCACCAGTCCAGCCCACGGAGGATCTCCGCTGGAGTGATCCAGCCCCTGCCCAGTAAGCCTTGCTGGTCTGGTCTAGTCCAATCCCTTGCAATGCAGGAATCTCAGTTAAATCATACATGGTGGATGGCCATCCAACCTCTGATTTAAAACCTCCAATGAAGGAGAGTCCACCACCTTCATGGGGAATCTGTTCCGCAGCTCTTACTCTCAGGAAGTTCTTCCTGCTGTCTTTCTGGTAAATTGTATCCATTGGTTTGGGTCCTACCCTCCATAGCAAGTGAAAACAAGCTTGCACCATCTTCCATGTGACAGCCCTTGAGAAGATGACTATCATATTTCCTCTCAGTCTCCTCTTTACCAGGTTAAATGTACCCAGATCCAGCTATTGAATTGGGCTGGAGAATCACTGCATAACACCCATTCATACATGCTGTTACCTATCCAGCATCCAATTTGCATGGCCCATAACTAGATGCAGACATTCCTTCATTACATTAATTGACTTTTTTTTTATAATAAAGCAGGTCACCTTTTTCTTCTTCTGGCTTTTCTCCAGTGGTACCATTTCCTCTTTCCATCTCCACATGTTTCAGTTTTGTTAGGAACTTGCACTTATTTGCATTTTTGTTTTGCAAGCCCCCAAACTACTGACATCAACATGCAACTATTTAGCAATGGCTTAATGAAAAATGTAGAATTGTCTCCCACACACACACACACACACACATTGCCCCCTTGCTAATTTATAAAAGCATTTAAGATTTGATGTAAAAAGTTAGCATCATAACATATTTATGAAGCTTGATTTACTATAATTGTTTTTTCGAAGAGAATCTGGGGTGTGTGAATTACGTGGAGGCACTGGGCTAGCCAAGTTTCAAGCCACATTCCTTTTAAACCATTTTAAGCCATTCATTCCTTTTAAACCGTATGTGCATATTCTAGAAATGGAAAAGTGAAAATCAATTGCACTTTAGACTTCAGGTTGTATTTCTTTTCTTTGGTGGTGGGGGAATACAAGAGACGTTCGTGCCTTTGTAACGGGGGGAAATAATTATTGCTCATGTAATGGAAAGCCTCTAACATTTAGGAAATCATTTTTGCTTAAAAACAACCAAAGGATATGATAAAATCGGAGACGATGTAAGTGGTACAAATAGAAACATGCCATTCAATCTTTCTCAATACAGTATAACAATTTTGGGTCAACGGCAGCAGATGGTTTAAGACGGGAAAGCAGCAAGCACTTCTTCAAAGCATGTGCATTTAATGGATAGACCTCATTGCCGGAGGTTGCTGTCATGGCTACAAGGGAAAAAATAGCATCCCAAAGAATCAGGGCTGCTAGGTAAGAAGGCTATGCCTGTCCCTCAGGTTGGAGTCCCTGGAGTCTCCTCACCCCTTTTCATTTGCCATGCTAGCTGGGGCTGAGGGGACTGATGGGAATGCCAACAACTTCCAGGGGGCACCAAGTTGGCTACCCCTGGGCTATCCAAAGGCAATGATAGACAACCCATATGCTAAAGGGGATGGTTAAACTTCAGTCATCTCAGTTCAGAATGTGTTAGGTCTTTCTGATCCTTCTTGTAGAAGATTTCGGGGGGCGGGGGTGGGGAGAGATCAGGTTTGGCACACATGATGATATCATAAAGGGCAAAAGAAGCTAATTCAGACTCAGAATAGTCTTTCCTCAATAGACATTTGTCCTCAGTCTGACTTAGCTTTATTTGCATCGAGTGATTTCTGATTAGCTGCAGGATGTTATTACTGTTGCTTGGGCAAATAAGGCTGACTTTGAGATATTGAAAGATGGAGCCAACACAGCAACTGACCCTGGCTATGTAAAAAAAACGATCTTGTGAAGCTCCTGCCAGAAGTTCCTACCGGCATTAATGAGCGACTCTCAACCCTTCGAATAAAGCTCACCAAAAACCAACAGGCTGCTATTATAAGCGCTTATGCACCAACACTGGATACCAATGAAAACATTAAAGAACATTTTTACTCTCAGCTGGATACCGACCTATCAGAGGCGCCTAAGGAAGATAAAATTATCCTCCTGGGTGATTTTAATGCAAGAGTCTTTAAATCTTACTTTTGACGAATCTTACTTTTGACGATATGTGCAGCGCACAACCTTGTTATTACCAACACACTCTTTTGACAGAAAAATAAATTTAAAACTTCATGAAGGCATCCTCGATCAAACCACTGGCACCTCTTAGACCATGTTATTGTCCATGCTAAAAATCGCTGTGATGTGCTCCTTAGCAGAGCTATGACAAGTGCTGACGACTGCTGGACAGATCACCGACTAATACGCTCCACAATGGCTATCAAGGAAGGAAACCAAGGTGCAAAATGAACACTCAATCCCTTCAAGATCCCATTAAGCGGGATTGCTTCCAAATGACTCTTAAGGACTATCTGCTTTCAGAATTCCCTGATAACATCGAGGAACACTGGGCCAAGCTAAAAACATCCATTATTGCAGCCTGTGAACAAACTATTGGATACCAAACCAAGAAACACCAGGACTGGTTTGATGAGAATAACAGTGAGATTGAATGCATGATTGACAAGAAAAGGAAGGCCTTTCAAATCTGGCAAAGAGATAGAAACTGTGCCACTAAGAAAAAAAACCTATGCCAACGCTAAGGCTGAAGTTCAAAGAAGAACCAGAAAGCTAAAAAAACACCTGGTGAATAAAAAAACTCCTCAAGAGATCCAGCACTTAGCCGACACGCATGATGCACAGAGTTTCTTTAAAGCCACAAAGACCATCTATGGACCAATAAATCATGCCATATGCCCCCTACGCTCAGCAGGTGGTATCACACTTCTAAAAGATAAAGAAGCTATTGCACTGCGCTGGGAAGAACACTACCAACAACTTCACAAGCTCATCGAAAAAATCTGGGAAAGAGAAGAGATCCCAGCAGACTTTAAGGATGCCAAAATTATCAATCTCTTTAAAAAAGGTGACAGAACTAATTGTGGAAACTATCGAGGCATCTCTCTATTAGCTGCAGCTGGCAAAATTCTTGCAAGGATCTTAGCAAACCGTCTCGTAACAATATTCGAGGTGACCCTTCCTGAATCCCAAAATGGTTTCCGGCCTTCTAGGGGGACAGTGGACATGATTTTCACCGCTAGACAGCTTCAAGAAAAATGCAGAGAGCAAAAACAACCCCTGTATATGGCGTTTATTGACCTAAGGCTTTCGACACTGTGAATTGTAATGCCCTGTGGACTGTTCTTCTGAAAATTGGCAGCCCAGATAAATTTGTAAACATCATTCGGCTCCTCCATGATAATATAACAGCAAGAATTGCAGATAACAATGGCTCTCAAAGCGAACCATTCACAGTGGGATCAGGTGTTAAACAGGGTTGTGTTATTGCCCCAACTCTATTCTTTATTTTCATTGCCACAATCCTACACTTTGTCGAAGGGAAACTCCCCACTGGAGTAGAAGTCATATATCGAACAGATGGAAAGCTCTTCAATCTGAGCAGGCTGAAAGCAAAGAGTAAGGTTACCGTAACTTCCGTCATAGAGCTTCAGTATGCTGATGGCAACATAGTGTGCGCACGCTCAGAGGATGATCTCCAAACCATCCGAAATATCTTTGCAGAAGCTTACGAAAAGCTTGGCCTATCACTTAACATCCAAAAAACCAAAGTGCTGCACCAGCAAGTACAAAATAACCCCTCTGCAGCACCACAAATCCAACTCAATGGTGTAACGTTGGAAAATGTCGATCACTCATTCATGCCAAAATTCAGCACCACCTGAGCTCTGTGAGTGCGGCTTTCTCACGACTGAAATGCAGTGTTTGAGGACCAGGACATTTGCAGGGAAACCAAAATGCTTGTTTACAAAGCTATTGTACTACCAAGCTTACTGTATGCTTGTGAAACATGGACCACTTATAAACACCAGAACCAACTCCTCGAAAGATTCCAAATTTTACACATCACTTGGGAAGACAGGCGAACTAATATCAGTGTACTGGAAGAAGCAAAGCTCACCAGTGTTGAAGCAATGATTCTTCAACATCAACTTCGTTGGACTGGTCATGTTCAGGGGCGCCGACTTATAAAAAATATTGGGGGGGCGGGGGCCCATACCGACTTATAAAAAATATTGGGGGGCCCAAGACCTCCAAACCGCTGCTGCTGGTGGAACGAAAGGGGCGAGCCCCGGGCTGCCCCGACCTTAAGTGAACCTGTGAGGGCCCGCCCTTTGCGGCAGCCGATTGGCTGCCGCTGTGGGCGGTGAATATTAATGAGCTAGGGGGAATCCCCGCTTCTCGCAGGGCTGACGCCAGCCCCGCGAGATTGTTGATGGGTCGAGAGCCCACAACCCCACCCCCTCTCTAGATCGGGAGTGGCTTTGTTTTAACTCATTACTGAATGTATTTTAAAAGGTAACTATCGTCAAACAAGGAAAATAAAAAATACCAACATAATTTTGTGATTTTACAAAGCATAATATAACTAATAATTTTCTTAAATTATTGGGGGGGCAGAGCCCCCCAAACGAATTTTTGAGGGGGCTCAGGCCCCCTCAGGCCCCATGGAGTCGGCGCCTATGGTCATGTTGTGTGGATGCCTGATGGTCGTCTTCCAAAGCAACTACTCTATTCCACACTTTAAAATGGAAAGCGTAATGCTGGTAGTCAACAAAAGAGGTTTAAAGATTGTCTCAAGGCAAATTCTTAAAAATGTAGTATAAACACTGACAACTGGGAAACACTGGCCTGCGAGAGCTCCAGTTGGAGAACAGCCTTTACCAAAGGTGTTAAGGGCTTTGAAGACACTCAAACTCAGGATGCAAGGGAGAAACGTGCTAAGAGGTAGGCACACTTGGCAAATCCACACCGTGATCAACTCCTGCCCGGAAACCAATGTCTCCACTGTGGTAGGATGTGTGGATCCAGAATTGGCCTCCACAGTCACTTACAGACTCATTGTTAAAACCATGTTTATGGAAGACAATCTTACTCTGCTAAGAGTGATTGCCAAAGAAGATGTAAAAAGGCATCAGATAGGCATGCTTGGTGGAAACGCTTCAGAGTAGCTAGAATTTCCTTTTTCTACATTGAAAGTGTTCACTGGAGAACATTTGGTTCAGCTCTAGACTGAAGCAGAGTGAGACTGGATTACAAACATTCCGCCAAGAAGGTATTGTGAGCCAGCATTTAAGGCAATGAAAAATCACCATTTATGCAATAAATCCATGAAATTAAGTGTTGTTGAATGCAGGCTGCAGCTGTGGAATCCCTCTGCTCCCCCCTCCCTCTGAGACATTCTAAAGTCCCAAAAACAACTTTGGGAAGCATTGCCAAGATTTTTATTACTGTTACATATAATGACTGTGGCGTTTGGAGATAAACTAACAGGAGGGGGCAGGACTTCACTTTAGAATCTCATAGCTATGTTCCTTTTGCCCTTCTCATTCATACTTCCCATCTCCCCAAACTGCTGAATATTCAGGTCAGCTTCACACATCTTTTGCGACAATAGTATCTGTTCACTTGCAACCCAGTAACGATTTTAACTGTTTACAATGGTTTTTAAGATACATTATAAATTTCCCCCATTCCTTATTAAAAATTTGGTCTTCCTGATTTCTGATTCTTCTGGTCATTTTTGCCATTTCGGCATAATCCATCAACCAAATCTGTCATTCTTCTTTGGCCGGGACTTTATCTTCTTTCCATCTCCGGGCCAATAACACCTGAGCACATAAATACCGTATTTTTCGCCCTATAGGACGCAGTTTTGCCCCTCCAAAAATGAAGGGGAAATGTGTGTGCGTCCTATGGGGCGAATGCAGGCTTTCGCTGAAGCCTGGAGAGCGAGGGGGGTCAGTGCGCACTGACCCCTCTCGCTCTCCAGGCTTCAGGAAGCTATCCGCTAGCTGTGGGAGACCCAGCTCTCCCAGGGCTAGCGGAGAGCTTGCCTGCACCCAGAAGCTTGGGGCGCGCTGAGCTCCGCACGCCCCAAGCTTCGGGATTAGCGCAGTGCTCCGCTAGCCATGGGAAAGCCGTGCGGCTCTCCCATGGCTAGCGGAGACCTTGCCGGCAGCCAGAAGCTTGGGGCGCACTGAGCTCTGCACGCCCCAAGCTTCGGGATTAGCGCAGAGCACCTGGGGGGGGAATAATTCCCCCCTTTATTTCCCCCCCCCAAAAAAACCTAGGTGCGTCCTATGGGCCGGTGCGTCCTATGGGGCGAAAAATACGGTATTTTGGCACCTAGAATTCCTAAAAGAAAGGCGTCGGGGTTTTTAGAAAAAGTTATTTTAAACATCCCCCCCCAAAAAATGAATTATATATCATTTCCCATAATGCTTCTACTACCTTCATTCATAATTTTAGGCCCTGGGAGGAAACAGGACATGCTGCAGCCACCATCAAGCCAGTGCACAGTCAGTAAATGAATAACTGTCCTAATGCAGATGGAGGGAACTGGTGTTAGCCGGGGCCCCTATCTGTGTTACTGGGTCTCTGTGTGTCTGCCCCATGTGGTGATCCATTGAACTGCAGGTGGCATTTCAAGACCTGGTGATGGGGAACTTGTGACACTCGACTTGTTGCTGGACTACACTTCCTGTCATCCCTGATCACTCACCTTCATGGCAGGGGCTGATGGGAGTTGGAGTCCAGCTACGGAAGCAGCACCCATTACACATTTGGGGTCGGAAGTGGGCAAGGGATTCTGATTGAGAAGATGAAATCCATTTTCTCCCTTTCCCCCCCTTTTTTTGCTGGAGTCAACAGAGCAGAAGCAGCATGATGGGCAATGAAGACCTATGCCCAACTCTAACAAAGAAACAAAGCCAAGCCAAAATGCACCAGGGTAATGTGAAACAAGCGGTTCTGTGGTATTTCCTAAGCCGTTGCTTTGGGGGGTTTGCAAATCCCGGCTCATAAATGACTGGTAAATAATTAATCCAAAAATCTGTTTTGCTCTGCAAGTGCCTAAGAGAGAAATGTATCTTTGTTTCTGAAGGCAAAACACTAGCTTGCGCTCAGCAGAAGGTTAAGCCTGAAAATGGTGTTACTGTAAAATAATATCAGTCAAACATACCTTAATTTGAAAGGCATTGCCTGAAAGGGAGTTTATTAGATTGTGGACGGCATCGCCATGAATCTGGAAAGGTCATTAAATGGTCAAGGGCTCAAAGAGCACTTAGCTTAAAAAAAAAAAGGGATCTGCGGTTTTTGCTTTGCAACCCTTGTAATCAACCAGTGAGGCACTCCTTGGCTGCTCCACTTAGCATTCGTTTAACCCTTCTCAAAAGTAGGGCTGACGTGATGGAAAATCTGTGCTCAGCATTCACATTTCTGCTTACATAGTGACACAGGAAAAAACCCCCAATTTCCCAATTCTTGTGCAAAGAACCCCACCTATTAACTGTTGCAGGGTTGTGTTGTGGTGGTTTTTTTGTTTGTTTGGTGTGTTTTTTTAAAGTAACTGGATGTTAAGTTGATGCCCCGTTAAGCTAATTGTGGATGACCATGATTGTTGATGATAGACATATGGTAAGCAACAATAAATCAGATCCGTTTTACACTGCTTTGGTCAATATTGGTGTTTATCAATGGGGACCAAGCTGTGATGGATATACAGTATGGTACCTCAAGAATAGGGACGCGGGTGGTGCTGTGGGTTAAACCACTGAGCCTAGGACTTGCTGATCAGAAGGTCGGTGGTTCGAATCCCCGTGACGGGGTGAGCTCCCGTTGCTCGGTCCCTGTTCCTGCCAACCTAGCAGTTCGAAAGCACGTCAAAGTGCAAGTAGATAAATAGGTACTGCTCTGGTGGGAAGGTAAACGGTGTTTCTGCTCACTGCTCTGGTTCGCCAGAAGAGGCTTAGTCATGCTGGCCACATGACCCGGAAGCTGTACGCCGGCTCCCTCGGCCAATAAAGCGAGATGAGCGCCACAACCCCAGAGTCGGCCAAGACTGGACCTAATGGTCAGGGGTCCCTTTACCTTTACCTCTAGAATACAACACTTCTGAATACCACTTCCTGGGACACAGTTGGGGGAGGACCTTGTTTTCACGTTCTCCTGCTTCTGGGCTTGCCACAGGCAACAGGTTGAACACTGTTGGGAACAGGATGATGGACTCTGGACTGATGCAGCAGGGCTCTTGTGTTCTCATCTGGCTGTCCCCAGCATCTGCATCTGCCTCATTCATCTTACAGAGCTGTGGTTATGGTGAACACTTAGCTGGGTGTACATTAGGTAAAAGGAGGTGGCTGTCTCAGGTTGCAGAGGGGCGAGAGCAGCAGCAAGTTGTTGGAGAATAAAGCTGTATGTGCACCCCTTAGGCCAAGGGTGGAAGTCCTTGTCCCCTCACCCATGTTGAAATAAGATTCACTTGCAAGCCTGGTCAGCTGTTGCACATAGGGAGAAGGGAACCATCTTGATCACCGAAACGTCTTGGTCCAGCCCTGCACTTTACACCCATTCAGACCTTCTGCTGATCATGTGGTGGCAAGGACTCATGATAGGAACATAAGAAGCAGCCACTGGTCCACCTAGTGCTGTATTGCCTATACAGTGGTACCTCGGGTTAAGTACTTAATTCATTCCAGAGGTCCGTTCTTAACCTAAAACTGTTCTTAACCTGAAGACCACTTTAGCTAATGGGGCCTCTTGCTGCTGCCGCACTGCCAGAGCACAATTTCTGTTCTCATTCTGAAGCAAAGTTCTTAACCCGAGGTACTATTTCTGGGTTAGCGGAGTCTGTAAACTGAAGCGTATGTAACCTGAAGCGTATGTAACCCGAGGTACCACTGTACTGACAGTCAGTGTCGCTCCAAGGCTTCAGCCTGAGGACCTTCCCAGTCCTACTTAGAGACACCAAGGAAGGGATCTGGGACCGTCTGATTACAAAACAGATGTTCTACCACAGAGCTACAGCCCTTCCCAGTCTCTCACTACATGTGTCCTGTGAAAAGGGCTACCATGCTCTTCATTTTCAGGGACCAGTGTGGTTACTAACTCTCAACGATCTGCATCTTCCTTACTAAACTGCGAGTTCTTTTTTTTCTATTTTGCTTTAAAATGCCTTCTGTTTCTTTTGTTTTAGTTGTTCTTTTAAGTAAAATATTCCCTATCTTTCACACATCCTGGCAGGCGATGTGGTTTGAGGTGGGGGGGGGATGAATTCTTTCAAAGCCCACAGCTATGTTATCATATCATTCACTAGGAGGAGGGGGAGGGGGAAGGAGGAGGAGGCTGCCTGATAAAAAACCATCGCCGAGTCTTCCTCAAGAATATGTGCGCATACACGCAAGATCAAATACTTGTGAGCTGCTATCATTGTCCTGAGATTTGTTGCCGCTGCACTAATCTCCTTGTAATTTTGCAAGATATAATGGAACGATGGGCTAATCAGGACTCTGCAGCAGCTGATGTTGCAAAAAAGAGAGATTTTTTATATAAAAAGAAAAGAAAAGAAAGAGAACAGTAGAATAGCAGCCATTTTAAACTGGCAGGGGTGAAGGGAAGTTCACTGGTGTATAAAAGCAGGAATTGTTCTTGTTAAGAAAATGCTGCTGCTCCTTTCATATTGCGTAGAAAGTTAACACAGTCAGTGTGATTGCGGTTCCCCTCCCCTCCTGCAAGAGATTTGGTGTGACGTGATAGAGAGAGTGTTTGGTCCAGACTGGGGAAAACCTTGGCACAAATGTTGCAAAACTCATCGGCTGACCTTGGGCCAGTCCATTCTACTCCAACTAATCTATCTCTCAGGGATACAGTGGAGATAAAGAATGGATACAATTGTCATGTGTGAGAAACACCTTGGGGCCAATCCGCAGGACTCTCTGAATCTGCTAAGATGTGAATTGGCTCCTCTTTGCATTTGCAATGAATGCACAGGGACTGAGTGTCTGTTGCGGGCTGGGGTTTAGAACATGCACTCCATTAATCACAGGCTGACAAAGAGTGCTGGGAATATGGTAGAGATGCTCTAAGTTTTTGTTTGCCCCATATTGTGATAGTTCTATGAAGTTCCTTGGTAGATAGTGATGACGGGGAGGGAAGAGAGGGCTCCGACCATTTTCTGCTGCCATCTTTTATGTTAAGCGACAAAGAGAAAAGTACAATTGTTGAGCAATTACTTATTTGGTGCATTGGAATGAAGACTGATGCAATTCCAGGCAGAGGGCCTTCTTGGTAGTGGCGCCCGCCCTGTGGAACGCCCTCCCATCAGATGTCAAGGAAATAAACAACTATCTGACTTTTAGAAGACATCTGAAGGCAGCCTTGTTAAGGGAAGTTTTTAATAGTTGATGTTTCATTGTGTTTTAAATATTCTGTTGGGAACTGCCCAGAGTGGCTGGGAAACCTATTATTATTATTATTATTATTATTATTATTATTATTATTATTATTATTATTTTATTATTTCAAAGCGCTGAAAATTCAGAGAGGAAAGTGAGGAATTGGGCTTAGATATTCTCCTAGTAAACCCAACAGACATACAACAAAAGACAAAGCAATGGTATGGTAGCATACAGTCTTCTCTATCCTTGAGACCCCAGAAGTTGTTGTTATTATTATTACATATTTATTTATGCCCAGCTTTTCCCCCTGATGGGACTTAAGGGCTTCAAGTTGTTGGACTATAGCACCCATCATCCTTTACTCTTGGCCAGTGCTTTTTTTCTGGGGGTGACGTAGGGGTATGCATACCCCTAAACATTTTGTGAATCTAAGTTTGGCCTCATTGAGGGGCAGTATTTCAAATGAGTAGGAAAATGAGAGTACCCCTAAACATTTTTTTTAGGGAAAAAAACACTGCTCTTGGTCATACTAGGGTTGATGGGAGATGGAGTCCACCAACATTCTGTGGGATAGCTCAGTTGGTAGAACATGAGACCCTTGACCCCAAGGTTGTGAGTTCAAGTCCCACATTGGGCAAAAAGATTCCTGCATTGCTGAGGTTGGACTAGATCCCTTCCAATTCTACAATTCTATGAATATCAGGGGGCAGGGTGGTTAACAGCCTGGAGGAGGCTGATGATGCAGAAAGGTGGAAAAGTGGCAAATGAACTGAAGAAATGGAAAGAAATGCCAAACTGTTCACATTCCAGTTCTGGGATTAATTTTAGGAATTTTGCATATTAAAAGCACATTAAAAGTGGAATGCCGACCAGAGTGAACTTCCAAAACAATAAATAACCCCCACCCTTCCCTAACCACAAGTAGGAGACAAAAGAAAAGGGATAAACAGAGAACAGGTGGAATTAGTGTAGACTGCAATGTATTCTTGCAGTATAGAATTCTGCTCCTCATGCTTTCAGCTACTCCATCCCATTCCCTCTCCCACTTGGTTTCTCGCAACAGTCCATAGCTGTCCACTTACAGATTTGAAAATAAGGGATCAGCAGCCTTGAAAATAAGGGATCAGCAGCCAAAATAAGGGATTTTAGTCAAACAGCTCCTTTACTTTCCTCCATAACAGTTAATCGAAGGAGCCTCCAAAACAAATCCAAAAGACTCCCCGCCCACGAGATCGCCGCCCGCCATTGTACTCAACCAGCTCCTTTCCTTTTCCCCCACCATGTGCCCCCGCTCCAGACAGACCTTTTCCTCGGCAAGGGTGAGTGGGCCGTCGATGACATATCCATCCAATTCTGAGCACAGGTATGTTCAACTTCTGAGCTCCTCCGAGCCAAAGGCAGAAAGCCCAGCCAGCAGCCAAACGGAGCCTCAAGAGGTGGTTCCCACAGCGCAGCAAACCAGCAAAGGGGATGCAGCAAGGAAAACCACCGTCACCTCTCCACTGGGAAGCACTGAGCAAAGGCGGGTTCCCAGGCAACATAGCTGATCTGATCGGCACAAGGCATGCAAGCTCCACCCCCCCCCAAGTCGTTCTTAGAGTCCTTATTGGGTAAGCAACGCAGCCAAGCAACACAGTTGGAGCCTCCCTCCTCCCTGGCCGGCAGGGAGGGAGGGAGAGGAGCTGCTTCCTTTGAAACCTGGAAAATTTAAGGGACATCATCAATAAGGGACAGCAGTGGGAAATGGCGCTGGGATAAGGGAGTTTCCCACCAAATAAGGGATGGTTGACAGCTATGCAACAGTCAGTCAGCATTTCCTGGCTGGTGAGCATGCTCAGTTCTTATTGGAGTGTTTTAGGTGTCCTCCCTCTTATGATTTTTTCTAGAGATTTTGTTTTCACTTCCCAAGCTTCTTGATACCTTCATGCACACAGAGCCATTTGGGCAGTATAATGAATGGCACTCCCAGTCTGAGCAGGAGGGAATCCCACGAAAAGAATGAGAACATTCTGCTCATCAGCGAAAAGCGGTCTTGGCATGTCGGGTGCTTCCTTATAAATTATAATTAATTTCAAGGTGACATGACATTCATTTATAACTCCTACATCCTGCATTAATAACATGCATAAGCGCAGGTCTGTTGCAAATAAATGACTGCGGTTGACAACTAAAGCACAGCTTTCACTACTCATTGATCCATCTCATCCCAGATGGCGATGCTGTTTGACGAGATAACATAGTCTCCATCAACCCCTCAGGAAGTCCCTGCAGGCATCGTTCTGAAAGCTACTCAAACAGCTGCACATCCAGATATGAAAGGCCAGATCAGATCAGATCACTGTCATTTTGGACAATCAATGCAATTGACCAGGATATTATTCAGATACAATGAAGTAACTGCTATTCCAGGAAAGACCTGAGAGGCATATTGTAATAATTGTAGTAATAATAATAATAATAATAATAATAATAATAATAATAATAATAATAATGGCTTTTAAAGTACAGGCATAGTATTATTTTGCTCCCATTTTCCCTGCCCCTATTTTGCGACAGGGAAACAACATTATCTGCAGAGGGAATAAACTTCGAAAACAAGATAAAGCACCAATGATAGGTTACTTTATGGAAGTGACAAATCAGGCCTTTACTCATTGTTGTAGAGTGTGATACTTTTAGCTTTAAAATGGGGCAGTATCAGAGTATATTAAATTTATGTTTAAAAGATAGCAGATGGAAATGAAGAGCATTAGCTGGGAAATAATTGGTGCAGGGCACACACAGAGGAAATAGAGGACCTTATGCAGGAGACATTCTAGAGAGCTGCTATCAAACAAAATATATTAGGTACAGGGAACCATTGACCCTCAGGTGTTGCTGAACTACAACTCCCATCAACGCCAGCAAGCATGGCCAATGACCAGGGATGATTAGAGTTGTCGTTCAGCAACATCCAGAGAGCCAAAGGTTCCCCACACCTGGGGTAGATAATAGGGGGTCTGGTATTGGACTGATTCCTGCATTTCTAAGATATGTCCTTTTTCTTGGATACACTGTGGAGCCCTGTGAATTAGGATGGATGTGACAGCTCTAGCTTGGTGCTCAATCTAGAGGGTTGGATGAAGGCCAATGGAATGTGCTTGAATCTTGGGAAGACAGAGGCTCTTCTGGGGTGCTTGGTTTCCACATTCAGGAGGCAGGCAACTTAACCGTTGCAGAGGGGTATGCACTTTCTCTGAAGGAGCAACGTTTTCGCTAGAAAAGCTCAAGTGTCCTGTGTGGCTAGGAGTGGCTTTCACCAGCTCTGTCTGGCTCACCAGCCAAGGCTCTTTTTGGATTTAGGGGAGCATGACCATTTTGCCTGCACTAGGCACTGAGCTGAGAGGGTGCCACAGAGGGCACTGCAACAATGACTACTACTACTAATAATAATAATAATAATTTTTATTTATACCCACTCTGGGCAGCTTCCAACACAAATAAAAACCATAATAAAATATCAGACATTAATAGCAACAATCTGATCCAATATAAAAAGTCACAATAACTGTAAAATAAACAACTTATATCATCAAATAAATCAATATTCAATAATCCAATGGAAGGTGAGAGTGGGGTGGCACTGAATTTTGATGTCACACAGGGCACCACTGAAATTTAAAAGCCCCAAATCCCCCACTTATGCATACACTGGTAAGCTTGAGGCTGGACTACTGCAATGCACTCTACATGGGGCAGCCCTTGCAGCTGTTTTGGAAGCTCCAGCTGGTGCAGAATGAGGCCACTGATGGGAGCATCTGGCCGAGATCATGGGACTTCATTATTAAAACAGCTGCCCTGGCTTCCCTTCTACTACCGAGTTGGGTTCAAGGTTCTTATATTAATTTACAAAGCCCTGAATAACTAAGATCCAGGGACTGCCTGAATCCTTATATTCCAGCTCGATCCCCAATATCATCTGCAGAAGCATCATTGGTCATTTCTTGATGAGGCTCATTTACAGTGTGGTTTTTATGTTCTGTTGTTGTAAGCAGCTTTGGTGTCGTTGATGAATAGTGTTGTACAATTCTTAAAAATAAATAAAATAATTATTTCTTGACTTCAGCTTTTCATTGACACCATTAGATCCATCACAACATTTGTGAGGATGATTATAATGTATTAATCATGCAGTAAACAGACCATGCCATGGTGTAAGCCAAAGGACTAGACAGTTCTCAAGATTCTTTCCAAGCTTGTGGTTCATCATATGAAAGAATCCTAGCATTGCGAACATTCCTAGGCTACAGCCCTGCATACAGCTTGTTTATATGTGACACCTACTCCTTTTAGTGGTTTCCCGCATCTGTTTCAACAGTTCAACAGTTGCTCAGTTATGCACAAAAAGCTGAGTGGATGCAGAGTGGTGTATCCACCATTGAAGTCACATGTGCAGGAACGTTGTGCCTGTTTTTGGTCATTCCAAGTGATTGTGTGAAAAAGGGAGTCAAATCCCCATCCCTCATGTTCCTGTTTCCCACAGGAAACCTTTGTGCGTTGAGCATGAAGATCTGAAGGGGAATTCCAACCAGCTGGATGTGGTTAGATGCTTCTGCACATCTAGAAAGCCTGCATGATCAGTAAAGCTGAAGTTGCTTTGCAGCCCGTGTTCCTGACTGCAAGGAGGCTTTAAAGTTCACACTCAGAAGTCACCTTCAGACCTTCTTGGTTAATGCAAGAAGGTTGCAACAGTGCACAAAGGGTATGGGCATCTTAATGTTTTATTTAGGCAATTTCTGTACTACTTAACATATAGAAATAACTCTAAACAGTGTACAGACAAACCAAAGCCACAACAAACGTTACAAAGATGTACAATAAAACCATTCATACAAATTCCTAATAAATAAATATAGATATAAGAATTTTCTTCTGACGCACTTCCCCACTCAACACCTCTCAGCATCCTGGCTCTCACCCAAGACTTCACCATGCTCTTATTCAGGGCCCAAACAAACTTGCAGATCACCCCACAACTAAAAAAACACCAAGTTTCTGGAACCTCCAACAACACCTTGGTCTCTCACTCTAGGCTTTATGGGCAAGCACCAGGATCCGATGGAACTTCCTCAGGCTGCCCACAGCTGTGTCCCATTCATCACTCATATAAACTGCACCACACATAGCCCTTCCAGGATATAGCAGGTTTGGCAAGTTTCCCAAAGTGCCCCAAGGATAGCAAATTGAACACCCCTTCACTCCAAGTTCTTTCTCTGGCTTCTGCACATCTCTAAACTTGCAGCCGCTTGCAACTGGGATGGACCCATGTTCTGTATACATTTCCCCCACCACACGGGGCTTGGACAACCAAGTAAGGCTTCTGTGTACACCTCTGAGTTGGCGAGTCCATAGCTGAGAATGGATTTGTAGGCAGAGCTGACATTCAATGCATTGGCTGTGTTCACATGACATTAAGCTAACTATGGCTTACCAGGACTGCACAAAGATGTGGATTCACAGCAGCTTTGATCCTCCCCGGTCCTTTTTGCTCCCATGAGATGCTGAGCTAAACCAAGATTTGGATTAGCCTGTCACTCAAACCCGGGCTCATGGTTAAGCTCTTTCCAGAATAACCATGAGCTATAATCACAAACAAACCTTGGCTATGGCCTGTGGCTAGAAAGAAGTATAAGAAGAGCCTGCTGGAACAGGCCAAACTGTGTCCTCATTTTAACAGTGGTCAACCAGAAGTCCTTGGAATGGCCACAAGCAGACCCTGAGTGCAACTGTGATTCCCAGCCATTGATATCCAGAGGCATGATGCCTCTGATGGTGGAGGCAGAACATTGCTATTGTGGCTAGTAGCCAGGAGAGACCTTAACCATAACTTTACACTATCCTGGAAAGCCATAGTTTGGTTTACCATGTTGTGTGAACCAGACCATTGTGTTTTGGCAGGTTTCATTGAAAAAGGGGGTTTGTTGCAACTTTCTGATGAATCTACAAACCCCTCTCTGACTTCAAAACCTACTTCCATAATAATCCACAGGTTCTTTTTAAAAAACAAACTCCTTTAGTTGGGCTGCACTTTCATTTGTTTGTTTCAGCTGAATCCTTCTTACTCGGAAGGCACACATCCCAACATCTTCATACTGTGTTTACTTGAAGCAGCACCAGCTAACATTAAACGAAAGGCAAGAGAAACAAAGTAATACAACACTGAATCACCAACCCCTTGTGAAAACCCTTGCAATAAAATCTTTAATCTTTGTGGATGGGACAAGGCCATTTATTTAATCGCGTTGCTTACCCTTTCCCACAAGTGAACTGTTTGGTCGAAGGCACAAACGTCAAAGTGTCCGATCGAGAAAATTAACCAAACACTGTGGATGTTTACTCAAGAAGGTGTTGAAACCACACTGCAGTAAATTGCTTCCTCATCCAGCAAATACTTGATACAAGCCCAATTCTAACATGTGAGATTCCAAACTTCACTGTGTTATGAATGGTCCATCTGAGGGCAAAATCTCCATGGTTACAAGTCGGTTCTCCCACTGAGGCTGTGTGCACATGTGTGTATGTGTGGAAAGTAGGTTTGAGACAGGGAGGACAATAGTTCAGTGGGAGAGCATCTGCTTTGCATGCAGAAGGTCCCTGGTTTGACCCCTGGCGTCTCTCAGCAGGACTGGAGGAAACTCCTGCCTTAAGGCACTTCACCACAATAAGGGGTCACCCATCATAGGCGCCGACTCCATGGGGCCTGAGGGGGCCCGAGCCCCCTCAAAAATTTGTTTGGGGGGGCTCTGCCCCCCCCAATAATTTAAGAAAATTATTACCGTAAATTTTGCTCTGTGCGTGTTATTGAGCGAATGTGTGGTCCCTGGAGCTGACTCGCCGGAGCGCAGGGGCAAAAATAGGCAAAAATAAGATCAGGCAGTCGGGCGGAGGGAAGGCAGAAGCTTTCCTCAGGGTCTTACTGCCCACCCGCTTCTGTTGCTGCGTTTGCTCAAACTCAACAAAGAGCAGGGAATCCCCTGCCCTCCTGGCAAGCAGAGGGTTAAGGAAAGGATCGAGTCCTTCCTTCTAATTCTTTCCTAGTCACACTGCGTGCAGGCTCCAGGTGGGGGGGGGGAGAGAGAGAGAGAGGGCTGGCTTGGGGGGGGGACTTTTGCCTTCCTTTCCTCCCCCCCACCCCGTTAAACTCATCGCCTGCATTCTTAGCCAGCTGCTTCTCCGCACACCCCTCTTGTGCTTCTTGTCCCTTCTGTGTTTTTCCTTCCCTCCCCATTTAAAACGTGGTGACAAAGCACGGATCCACATGGATCCTCAGGATTTTTGCATTGGGTCACCCCAAATTCACCATCAGATCACATAGCATGTCCATGGCTACAGTCTGTACCAAAAAAATCAAGCACCCACTGTTGCCTGGGGCTGCAATGGTGCAAAAACGTGGTTACAAAGCATGGATCCACAGGATCTTTGCACTGGGTCACCTCAAATTCACCATCAGATAACATAGCATGTCCATGGCTACAGCCTGCACCAAAAAAATCACGCACCCACTGTTGCCTAGGGTCACAGTGGTGCAAAAACGTGGTTACAAAGCACGGATCCACATGGATCCTCAGGATTTTTGCATTGGGTCACCCCAAATTCACCATCAGATCACATAGCATGTTCATGGCTACATCTTGCACCAAAAAAATCTGGCACCCACTGTTGCCTAGGGTCACAGTGGTGCAAAAACGTGGTTACAAAGCACGGATCCACATAGATCCTCAGGATTTTTGCATTGGGTCACCGCAAAATCACCATCAGATCACATAGCATGTCCATGGCTACATCTTGCACCAAAAAAATCACGCACCCACTGTTGCCTAGGGTCACAGTGGTGCAAAAACGTGGTTACAAAGCACGGATCCACATAGATCCTCAGGATTTTTGCATTGGGTCACCCCAAATTCACCATCAGATCACATAGCATGTTCATGGCTACATCTTGCACCAAAAAAATCACGCACCCACTGTTGCCTAGGGTCACAGTGGTGCAAAAACGTGGTTACAAAGCACGGATCCACATAGATCCTCAGGATTTTTGCATTGGGTCACCGCAAAATCACCATCAGATCACATAGCATGTCCATGGCTACATCTTGCACCAAAAAAATCACGCACCCACTGTTGCCTAGGGTCACAGTGGTGCAAAAACGTGGTTACAAAGCATGGATCCACATGGATCCTCAGGATTTTTGCATTGGGCTACTCCAAACTCACTGTCAGATATTAAAAATCTTTATAAAATAGAGAATTAAATACATACAGAATGTTAAATTTTCAGTTTCGAAATATTAGTACTAGTTTAGTACTGTATTTCTATATTACAATAGTACTGTATTAGTTATTTTCAAATACTTAAATATTTTTAGGGTGTAAGACCCAATTAAAGCCCGTTATTTACATACAGTATTACAGTATTTACATACAATATTAGGCATACTGTATTAACTTTATTAACTGTATTAAAGCATTAACTTTGAGATATTATTTTTATTTAATGAACCCTCAGCCTTATTCAAAGTAAGCTTAAATTAGCTATTTCACTTTTTAATCAAAGTGCTATTACCGTGCGACAGCAATATTTTATGTTTTATTCTTTTAATGATAGTTTAGGATTTATTTAAATATCATTTCAGTCTTTTCAGAGCTATATATTCACTGCTCTGTAATAGTCTATAAGCATAATTGTTACTGTAAATTAAATTAGCTTTTTACGAAAATACCAAGCGTGTTTATGTTTTGTTTCTTTTTTCAAAGCCAAAAAGTGTTTCAGGCTTGTCGAGTTTCCCGGAGTGTGGAGTTATAGAGAGTCGAGTTTTCGGGGTTCTAATGTTGATCATATGACTCTAAAATACTTTTAAAAAACTTTAAAACTCACTAATTTTCATCTAAAATTTAGAAAACTTCCAGGGGCAGGACCCCGGTATGGGCCCCCCCAATATTTTTTATAAGTCGGCGCCCCTGTCACCCATATTTTGCTTAACACAGGGGTGCAGAACCCTTTTCAGCCTAAGGGATGCATTCCTTTCTTGGCAACTTCCAGGGGCAGAAATCTAAGCAGAACTGCAAGGGGTTCTGAGGATTTGTGAGGTCATCAGAATTTGTATTTCCTGACACAAAAATGCAAATTTCAGCAGCTTGCCTCAAGTACCAAGCAAGTATTGCAGCTCCCCCAAAGTTGAGATGAACAAAACACCAGTGAGCACTGTCCATGCTGGCTGGCACTAATGGCATCTGCAGCCCGTTATCATCTGGCTACCCTATCCTATGTTTGTTTAAACCAGGGTTTCCCCAACTTGGGTTTCCAGCTATTGTTGGACTACAACTCCCATCATCCCTCCCTAGCAGGACCAGGGGTCAGGCATGATGGGAACTGTAGTCCAAAAATAGCAGGAGACCCAAGTTTGGGAAACCCTGGTTTAAAGGAGTCAGTAATACTGTGCAGTCATTCAAATGGTATCAAATCCACATAAATTTCTACAAGATAAATATCCAGTTTTCTTAGTCGTTTTCTTCCAAGTGAAGGCAGAAGCATCAATGTGTGTACAATTTAAATAACTTTTCAAAACAAACACAAGCTTTCTAGATATCTGTTAACGATACCCAAATGATTTTGTCTTCTAAATGATTAAATTGAGGTTTATAAATATTAGCATAATGAATAAATGCTGTAGTCTATAATTATTGCAGTATTATTAATTGAAATGTATAAATAGGTTTTTCATCTTATTATTCATTAATGATAGTGCTTTAATCATGTGTGAAGCTTTCATATTTGTATATTATCTGTCATTTTCTCAATTAAAATTAAATAAAAGCAGCCAAATGGCATTTGTAGGTTGCACTTCTACAGTATATCCATTGAACATTTTATTTCAGTCACATCACATAAACATTACTAATTCTAACACAGATTTTCACATGTTGATTTTCACATTGAAAGTTTCTATTTAAAGGTAGAAGAAAAGGTGTGCAACTGATGAGAAGACGAGGTTGTGTTTAATGGATGTGGTCAAGGACGCCCTTTTCCAGCTTCAAAGTTATGTAAACCTTGCAAAAACCTTAGAAAAACCTCTGTGGCACCCAGCCACAGAAAAAGGAAGTGACTGTAATTTCATTCTTATGTTCTAGGAAGCTATCAAGCCTTGGAACATGGGTGGTCTAAACCACTGAGTCTCTTGGGCTTGCTGATCAGAAAGTTGGCAGTTCAAATCCCCACGACAAGGTGAGCTCCCATTGCTCTGTCCCAGCTCCTGCCAACCTAGCAGTTTGAAAGCATGCCAGTGCAAGTAGATAAATAGGTACCATTGTGGCAGGAAGGTAAATGGCATTTCCATGTGCTGACTGTAGACAAACGCCGGCTCCCTCGGCCTGAAAGCGAGATGAGTGCCGAAACCCACAACTGCCTTTGACTGGACTTAACCGTCCAGGGGTCTGTTACTTTTTTTTTTTAAACCAAGCCTTGGAAGAGAAAGGTCAACTGAACTGTTCCTAAGATAGGCTCATTTAGCTTTGACTGGGGAAGGTCCACAATCTTATCTGAACCAGAGCTGAGCCTATCTCCCTTTTAGATGCAATCTTCAAGGCCAGCCCAAGTGACTGCGGTAGGGTTGTCATACATCCAGAATTTCATGGACATAGATGAGATTCGGACAGTGTCTGGGCGGAAATTGCTGAAATGTCCGGGAAAATCTGGACTTATGTCAACCCATGTAGCAAGTGTAGATTTTGGATTTGGGCGAATTTCCTTAAAAAATGTTTGTTTGTTTGTTTGTTTGTTTGTTTTTTGTCAGATTTTGCAACAACTTTGACCTAAACTTAAAAAAGCTGGCAAAGCCAGTGCCATTGCATGGGGGGGCATGTGCCAGCTGTACTTTTACCACCATATATGTCTCATTCCCCCCTTCAAAAGACGCCTGCTTCTTGGGAGAAAAGCAATGACAAACCTAGACAGCATTTTAAAAAGCAGAGACATCACCTAGCCAACAAAGGTCCGTATAGTTAAAGCTATGGTTTTCCCAGTAGTGATGTATGGAAGTGAGAGCTGGACCATAAAGAAGGCTGATCACCGAAGAATTGATGCTTTTGAATTATGGTGCTGGATGAGACTCTTGAGACTCCCATGGACTGCAAGAAGATCAAACCTCTCCATTCTGAAGGAAATCAGCCCTGAGTGCTCACTGGAAGGACAGATTGTGAAGCTGAGACTCCAATACTTTGGCCACCTCATGAGAAGAGAAGACTCCCTGGAAAAGATCCTGATGTTGGGAAAGATGGAGGGCACAAGGAGAAGGGGACGACAGAGGACGAGATGGTTGGACAGTGTTCTCAAAGCTACCAGCATGAGTTTGACTAAACTGCGGGAGGCAGTGGAAGACAGGAGTGCCTGGCGTGCTTTGGTCCATGGGGTCACGAAGAGTCAGACACGACTAAATGACTAAACAACAACAATGTCTCATTCGAAGGTGGTCAGACCTTCTGCACCTTCAATAGTTTCCCTACGCATTTATTAAAGGTGCAAGAGCTCTGTCTCTCTTTTCAGCTGGCCACCACATCTCCATCTAAACTCTCTCTCTCAATTTTAAAGAAAAAGGGCATTGAAGACCATGTTAAATTTTGGTGGTCAACAACTACTATTGTTTAGGAACATTTAGTTCAAGTTACTGTGAGAAAAGATTAGTCAGCCCAGAAAGAAAAAAGTACAGGCTGATCTCCCTGGACATTATTACATCTGGAAATTGAAGGAACAGATTAATGCTGGGAAAAGCTCAGCCATTGTAACTACTTCAAAAACGTGATGTCTTGGGACCAGACTGCGGTTGGGAATGGATTTCAACTAGCTCAACACACTGCAATTTGCAAGCGCTGCAATTCCTCCTGTCTGAAATGGGCTTGTGGTTTCGGTGTGGGAGGAAGGCAAGAAGCACCAGATCCAATAACACATACGCCTTTCCCACTCTTGTTTTCAATGTTCTGCGACTTCAGTTGACCCAAAAGTTGAGGGCTTAATGAATAAGTGGGAGTGCAGTGGGACAGGAAGGGCAGCTTTACTGCTATTATCATAACTTTTCTTGACAAGGAAGCATCTTGCGTCGAACACTTGAATTTCCTCAATTTCCTTATGCAGTTGCTTCCCCCCTTTATTAACAAAACATGGTTCCTGGGACCTGACTGTGGACTCGTAGGGGTGGGAGAGAATCTATTTTGCACTTTGCAAGACAATATGAGAACTGAAACTCATCCATTCATTGAAATTCACACTTCTCTGGATTTTGCAAATTCTTCAACCAAATCATGTGCACAGAAATGCATAGCTTGAGGTAAAATGTGCATATGAATGCATCTATTAGTGAAACCAACACACACAAAACACTACAGTGTCTATTAGGAGAATTTGTAAGCATAGTTGCATATATTAGGCTGTACTACTGTTCTAGAAAAAGAGGTACCAGAACTCACCATGAACACCTCCCTTGTTCTCTTATAATGACAAAGGCTCCCACCCGAGAGGTGCCAGAACTGAGTTCCT
Source organism: Podarcis melisellensis (assembly GCF_964234715.1). Taxonomy (NCBI): domain Eukaryota; kingdom Metazoa; phylum Chordata; class Lepidosauria; order Squamata; family Lacertidae; genus Podarcis; species Podarcis melisellensis. The sequence continues at coordinate 84,395,134 of NC_138531.1, forward strand.
GTGAGCTCCAGCTGAAAAAAGCCCTGATATTAGACAAAATTTGCACTAAAATCTTGAAAAATATTTTTCTCAGTTGGGAGGGAGGGTGAGAAAGAGTTTACTTTCTATGAAATGGGAATTTAGCCTAGCAGACACAGAGAAAAGTTAAATGGATGTTTTGCCTGGGAGAAAAAGGCCACAGCAATCTCTTTATGTACCCATTATAGCAGGCATTTTGTGAATGGGCCAGCTCCCTATGGTAGCCATTCTAAAAACGAGTACCCACTATGTTCTCTCAAAATTTCAAATGTGCCTATTTTACTTCCTGAAAAGAAGGGAAGGCTAGTAGCCATCTGCCTGATGTCTGGGCCTCTGTGTGGACAGAAGGTTTTCCAATGAAGGGGCAGTCAGTCATGTGCACAGGTTAAATGCTCAGTGATCCCTCGGCCACTTGAGCATAAATGGCTTGTTTTGCTTCCTCTGACTTAGAGAAGGGAGAGAGAGAAATGAAAAGGGGGAAAAAGGGGGTATGGAAGTAGTGAGTGAGACTGATGGAATTTCAGGTTTATGAATCGCACCAGAAATCTTCAAAGAAGATTTTGCTGCATCTGCAGGCAGCATTTATCTCGTCTGTAGTTTTCTATATAAAGATGGGCATTTATCAGTTCTTCTTCCCTTTCTGTTTCCAAAGCTATCTTTTGATCTTCTCCTCCAGTGCTTTTTCCTCAGTCTGAGTGGAGCAATAGCTCATTTGGCCAATCTCTCCCTTTCTCCCCCTCTCTCTTTCAATTTAGTCTCTTCTCTGCAAAAGTCTAACTTCTAAAATGAATTGCATGTCTCTGTACCAGAAACAAGGTTTATTTTTAAGACACACTCTCTCTCTCTCTCTCTCTCTCTCTCTCTCTCTCTCTCTCTCTCTCACACACACACACACACACACACACACACACACACAATCAAAGTTCCTACCCACCCAGATAAAGAAAGATACTTGGACCTCACTGACTAATTCATTCGGTTACAGATAGGTAGCCGTGTTGGTCTGCCATAGTCAAAACAAACAAACAAAATCCTTCCAGTAGCACCTTAAAGACCAACGAAGTTAGTTCTTGGTATGAGCTTTCGTGTGCATGCACACTTCTTCAGATACACTGAAACAGAAGTTTCCAAACCCTTCTGTATAGTGAGAAGGTGGGGAGGGGTATTACTCAGAAGGGTGGTGGGAATGGGTGATTGGCAGATAGCTGTGATGAGCCTGTTGATGACTATTAACGACTGCAATAGGTCTTACAGGAAAAAGCAAGGGGTGAGAAGGTGAAAAGTGGCTTTGTCATGTATAATGAGATAAGAATCCAAGGTCTTTGTTCAGACCAGGTCTCTCCATGGTTTTAAGTTTGGTGATAAGTTGCAATTCAGCAGCTTCTCTTTCCAGTCTATTTCTGAAATTCCTTTGTAGTAAAACAGCTATTTTGAGATCTTGGATAGAATGTTCTGGGAGATTGAAGTGTTCTCCTACTGGTTTCTCTGTCTTGTGATTCCTGATGTCCGATTTATGTCCGTTTATTCTTTGGCGTAAGGTCTGGCCTGTTTGTCCAATATAGAGAGCTGAAGGACACCGTTGCCAACAATCTCCCAGGAGTGGTTCCTATTTATCTACTTGCACTTTGACTTGATTTCGAACTGCTAGGTTGGCAGGAACAGGGACCGAGCAACGGGAGCTCACTCCGTCGCAGGGCTTCGAACCGCCGCCTTCTGATCAGCAAATCCTAGGCTCAGTGGTTTAACCCACAGCGCCACCCATGTCCCTTAGGATTTCTTTAAAAGGAGATTAAACTAATTAATGTAGGATAAAGCTGTCTATGTCTATCAAACATGAAGGCTATGTTCTGCCTCCACTATTGGGGGCAATATGCCTCTGAGTAGCAATTACTAGGAAACACAAGTGAGAGAGCATTCAGGTCCTACTTGCTGGTTCCTGTGGGAATCTAATTGGCCACTATAAGAACATAGGACTCTTTCTCTGTTCATATGGCTGTAGGACTTGCATGTTTGTTGTTGTTGTTTAGTCGTTTAGTCGTGTCCGACTCTTCGTGACCCCATGGACCAGAGCACGCCAGGCACTTCTGTCTTTCACTGCCTCCCGCAGTTTGGTCAGACTCATGTTTGTAGCTTCGAAGACACTATCCAACCATCTTGTCTTCTGTCATCCCCTTCTCCTTGTGCCCTCCATCTTTCCCAGCATCAGGGTCTTTTCCAGGGAGTCTTCTCTTCTCATGAGGTGGCCAAAGTACTGGAGGCTCAGCTTCAGAGGACTTGCATACCACTTCACAAATTTAAATTGACCAGATTGCCAGTAGAACTATCTGCGTACATCCTTTGAGAGTGTCTGGGCAAAATGACACATTTTGTGCATTTAAATCAGAGGTGGGTATCTTAAAAATATGAGGGAAAGGAACAATTAAGCAGTCATTTCAATATGAGCATTTAAAGCAAGGAACATAATTTAAAGCAACAATAAATTGGAAAGACATATATTTAAGCAACATTGTGTGGGAGCATTTGTGGAGATTATTCAAATTCCTTTTGAGAAGGAAACTGTATACAATTAAAATATTTTCATCTCTGCAGGGGGTAATTCCATAAAGGTTTTCTCCTTGATTGATTAAATGCACTGCCTCACAGAAACTTCACATTAACAATTGTGTGTGTGTGTGTGTGTGTGTGTGTGTGTGTGTGTGTGTGTGTGTTGCATCTCTGGGAATACACTGCCGGGTTTAGCTAGAGTGTGAATGGAAGCTGTTTGGCTGCCTCTAAGGATTTAGCTAAAATACACCAAGATTTAATAAGGCCTTGCTGCCAACGTGAGCTAGTACCAGGATAAATCAATTTACGAAAAGAAATAACTATTTGGAAACATGGAAATCCATGGCAATTGAGTTAGCTGCACTATGCTTCTCTCAGAATCCCTGAAAGGCTTGTGTGTTTTTGTCACACATTATCTCACAAGGTATCCATCCATTACACTTAGTACAATTCAGTATGTCCCTTTTCTATCCGTCTATCACAACTGTATCACACCCAGAAATGCTGAAATCAGGGAGATCCACTTTGGAAACAGATAAAAACCTAACATAGAATTGTTCCGTTAAACACATTCCATAGTGGAAACCCTTATCCAGCTCATCCCAAGCAATTTTTTCTCCACTCCATAAGACCCCACTGAACATGGAAAATATACTGTACTGATGGGTGAAGAGGTGTAAACTCTGAAGACGATGCAAATTGCCCCTGCCTGCCCATCAGATCAATTTTCTGATTAGTGAAGAAGGGGTGATAACCTCCCCGCAAAGCTCTTCTGCATGGATCAGTGAAGGGGGGCTGTGTACCTTTGTGTAGGTGTTTGTGCACAAGAGTGTACACGTGGGATGGCCATACCCATCACTGGAATGTGGACCCCGAGAGAGTTGGCCATGAGCAAATATGGCCTTGGGGCCCAAAATGTTAGCTGCCTTCTCTCGCCACTTGGGATCCACTACATGCAAATAAATTTCTCTGCCTGTGAGCTGCAGGCTGGATCTACACTGATCTTCTAAACGCTATAAAATATAATGTTCTATAATGTTTAATGGCAGTTTCCCTGCTCCGCCATGCCCTCTGGTGTCACATTTTAATAATGCATTTTTAACATGATAAATGATGAGTTTATAATCCGCCCACAGTCCTTCCCCTTCTCTTCTGCACTTCTTGCCAACCTTTTGCTATGGCCTATGAACTCTTCAGGCTGCATCCTCAAGGTCCAGGAAACCTAGGTTTAGCACACCCAAGAGTCCATTTCAATGGATTCACAGTGACACATAATGTGATGGCAGTGATTCATGTGGCAAGCAAGTCGCCGCAGGATGGCTGGGAAAGGGACTACTTGCCATAGAGAAGACATTTTAGATGATCTTCAGAAGCGTAACATGTGTTCTGGACCATGTTTCTTGCCAAAAGAAAACCCCCAACAACTATTATAAAACGCTTACTATGTGGATACTGCCACAAAGCCACATACGAAGATGATTCTGTGCACATGGATACCATGGGTTGATGTCGGCCTGGACTTTGCTTAAAAACACTCAATATTGTGATGCTAATAACATATACTGCACATGAATAAAATAAGAGATGTAACTCACATGGATCTGGGTTTTCAGCCACATGAATCAAGCTTCCATATAGTGCAAAGCACACAAACTTTATATATCCTGCCTGTGAAGCATCAAAGTAGTAACTAATTGAAAAACATTATCTTAAAAAATATATATGCCACAGCTGGTGTATATAAGAAAGCCTGTCTATTAAAAGATCAAAGTATGGCATTTCTCCCTATATTTTAAATTCATATTTCTCTCTCTTTCTTAACTCCTCTATACACCAAGTACCTACTGTCTCCTTATAGCATTTCTGATCATTGATCTTCCTCCATCTTAGAAGATAACTGCAGAAGTCCATTCTTGAACTGGTACATTTTCACCCAGTGTAGACAAACCAGTCGCACTACCCTAAACCATCTCTGGCCAAATGCTCCCTACACAAAAATCATGCTGTTTCTGCTCAGACCCATTTAATCCAGAAGAGCACCAACACTTCCTTATTCTGAATAGGCCCACTAGGTGGGAAACCTTGGAAAGCTAGTTTGGCCCTGCAGAGTCACACCCAAGCTTCAACCTTGATCCACCATCATTACCTTTCCATCAGACAGGAAGTTGGTAGCTTGTTCCATAAATGGGATGAGGGTCTTGACAAAGGGTGTAGGGTCTACAGAACTTGATCCCTCTTGGTCGGAGTGTCTGAGGAGGAAGCAGCCACTGGATTTTCCTTACAGGGTCCCCAATTTCTCTATGGGCCACCACAAGATCCTCTTCCGATGAAGTTCCATCAGAACTGAGTCCTGAATTCTGGTGGCATGCCCTGAACCTCCTAACTCCTCACTAGGAATAGCTGCTCCCCATAGGCCTTAGCTTTCCCCTCACACGCCCAGACAACTCCCTCCCCATGCCACTTACGCCATTCAATGGTATCTGCAGATGCTGGCACATTCTATACCTGACACATGTGCTATAAACACAAGTGAGGAAAGTAGAAAGACTGGTGTCATTGTGTGCAGCAGAAGTCAGTGATATATCAACCACTTTCCCTGTAGAAGCCATCATTTCCTGGAACTGAAATGATTTGTGCAGATATCATGGGCTGCAGTGGGAGTCCCAAGGGCACAATAATGGATACGGATGGAAGAAAGATAAACCGCAGAGTTAAACCACTGAGATAGATCTCAGAGTTTATTAGGCAAGCAAGACACAGTAAATAATATTGGTCACCTTGCGCTTGGGCAAATGGCACCATTGGGGACTTCCAAGGATCAGGCCCCTTAGATCACCTTGTGGTTTCAATGATCGCTTGCTGTAGAGCAGATGCAGCCAGCATGGGAAATGGTCAGAGAGGATGGGAGTTGTGGTCCAGCAACATCACGAGGGCCAAAAGTTCCCAGTCCCTGGTGTAGAGCTTTCCTGTTGAGAACAATGCTAAGGTCTTGGGTCTGTAATCTAATTTGAATTAAACACCTTGGATGTGTTGTGTCAAACCTCATTTGGATTTCTTTTTCTCCCAAGGGGAAAAAACACCTTTCCTTTTTTTTTTTGGCAGAATAACCTTCAGCTTCAGCAAACAAAGTAGTGACTGATTGCTCTTTTAGTTTGTGCATTGGGGCTCTTTCCAGGTGTGAATCAAGTCCTTTGCTTCTCTTTAAGAACACAATTTCCCTCTTCTTTTCATTTTTCCCTCCACTCCAACCATTTGTAAAAGAGGACCAAATTAGTCATTGAACAAAATATAAAACTTTTATCCATCTGAATCTCCTTGCAAAGTTCTTCATAGCAGCCGCACAGTTAACATAACATTTAACAAATGGAAATGGTAGATAGAAAAAAAACCCCATAGAAATAAGAGCAGGGCCTTAGAAAAAATGTCACTTTTTCTCTGGATATCATCCACCTCCACAAAGGCACCATAAGGTTCCAGAAAAGTCTTGTCCAATGGCAAGCATTGCCACAGTTAATAACAAATTAACATAAAACTGATGTGAGATTATAGTGTAGAACATGGATGCAGAATCTTTTCCGGCCTGAGGGTTGCATAGTGGGGTGGGTGTGGCCAAAGGGAAAAGTGGGAGGAGCAATAGATGTGAGTCTTGCCTGTGTACAGTATGCTACATCCAAACCATGCAAGATTCAGAGCTTTCTAAGTATATGTCTGGGCTGCATTGTGACAATTCGAGGACACAATCCACCCAGGGAAAGGTACTGAAGCAGATGGTGGAGCAAGGCCAGTAAAGGGTAGAACATGAAAATGGGTGTGGCCTGAGAGCATCCTGAGCTCCCAGGTGGGGGGGGCACATTTGGCCTTAAAGTGTAAAGGGCCCCAGGTCTGATGTGGAGATATACCCTCTGGAATTAAGAAATAACAACTTCAAGGGTTAAATTTTTCTATGGTTAAGATTTAGATATGTGCTTTATATGGGATTCCCTCTACCTTTCACTCAGTTACTATTGAAAGTTTTGGTATTTGGGAAATTTCACCATAACATCTAATATGAGCATAATAAGGTAAAGGGTAAAGGCTAAGGACACCTGGACGGTTAAGTCCAGTCAAAGGTGACTATGGGTTGCGGCGCTCATCTCGTTTTCAGGCCGAGGGAGCCAGCGTTCGTCCACAGACAGGTCATGTGGCCAGCAGGACTAAACCACTTCTGGAACAACGGAACACCGTCATGGAAACCAGAGTGCACGGAAATGCCATTTACCTTCCCACCGCAGCGGTACCTATTTATCTAATTGCACTGGTGTGCTTTCGAACTGTGAGGCAGGCAGGAGCTGGGACAGAGCAACAGGGGCTCACCCCGTTGTGCGGATTCGAACCGCCAACCTTCTGATTGGCAAGTTCAAGAGGCCCAGTGGTTTAGACCACAGCGCCACCCGCACCCTGCTGGATGAGGCCAATGGCGCATCTAGTCCAGAATCCACTGTGTTCACCAGATGCCTATTGGAGGTCTACAAGCAAGACCAGAACACAACAGCTTTCTCCTCATTTGTGATTCTCAGCAACAGGCATTCAGAGGCACACTGCCTCCGACCATGGAGATCAAATAGTCATCGTGGGAGGTGATTAAATCATATTTGAGGTGAAGTTAGTTTTGTCTCCCCTGTTTTATTCTTCCCATCTTTCTGTTTTCCACAACAAGCCTCCCAATTAGCTCTGCCTTATTTCTCCAGTGTAATGTTCTTTTGTCCTCATTTACAGAAATGAGCATGTCTTCCATACTCATTTTCTGTAGACGAAAACGTGGTGGGAATATTGTGGCATGCAGCTACAATGTTTACGACCTGGTTCCATTCCACCTGCATGCACTGGCAATGAGGAAACAGACATGTACTTCAGGGGCTGTAGAACAAGGCCTTTAGTGAAATCTTCTCAACAGCACTACAGGTAGCATGAAAAATTCAGCTATGATTGACACTGGAAAACATTTTCTCCGGAAATATGCCCTTGCTAGTGAGTTAACATGTGGTTTGGGGCTGTTGGTGGTGTTGCTGGGGATATTGATTAGCCTGAGTGAATAAACAATGCTAATCCCCAGGACTCCCATGTCAGATATTTTACTTACAGTGAGTGCCTATTAGACCTCCTTATTGTAGTTTTTGGTCAATGTTATATTCATGCCCCATCTCTGGATGAGGGCCAGCGCAACCGTTCTGAACGATATCTAAATAGGAGCCATTGTGGCATGCAGAGCACACACTGATGCTTCTTGTCTCTTTGATGGAAGCACGTGACAGGAATACCAAGCCCCAAAGAGGGAAGCGCTGACATCCGCAATGCTAATTTAGATCTGCAGGAACTGTCTTGCAATGCCAGATAGCAGGTATGACCCTGGACGAGAATGTATAATTATACTAATGCTACTGCTGCTGCTGTTGCTTAGGTATTTGCAGTCTTTTCCAGTAGAAAAGGAGGCAGAAGCATTTATCCTTCCATGGGGACAAAAGGAAAAAAAGAAAACTCACCACGGAGAACTGAACAGCAGCCAGGAAAGAATTTTGTTGTCCTCATCTATTCGTTTTGCATGCAGAATGGGAAGAGCTGGGAATCATCAAACCCCAAGACCCCCCCCCCCCATTTTCTGTGAACGGTGTAAAACATATTATCTAACAAACAGAATATGGAAGGGGACCAAAGTGGTAGAAAAGATCCGTGTGAGGAGAGCAATGCGGAATACATCGAACTATATACAGTGGTACCTCGGGTTACATATGCTTCAGGTTAAATATGCTTCAGGTTACAGACTCCACTAACACAGAAATATTACCTCGGGTTAAGAACTTTGCTTCAGGATAAGAACAGAAATTGTGCTCCGGCGGCGCAGTAGCAGCAGGAGGCCTCATTAGCTAAAGTGGTGCTTCAGGTTAAGAACAGTTTCAGGTTAAGAACGGACCTCCGGAACGAATTAAGTACTTAACCCGAGGTACCACTGTACTGTACATCATTGAGCAGGCCACAGGGGCGATGCTTTCTTCCCATCCTATGAAATCACTTGTTTCTACTTAAATTATGGGTAGGAGCATAGCTAGACTGAATGGTGCTCATAAAATGAATGAATGGATCCATTATTCTTGTAATTTAGGGACAGCAACAAAACGAAATGCATGCATTTCTTAATCTCCGACTTCAGTCACAAACTTTTAACAGTTCAAAATGGATCACTTCAAAATTTATTTCAAGGGCTTCTCTGTTTTTTTCTTTCCTTCTTTCTGCTGGGATTTGGCCCACATTCAACAATTTATGGGGGAGTGTGTGGAGAAGGTAGCCAGGCTAAAACTGCTCCCTTATACATGGCATTATCAGGACCAAATCCCAGTGGGTGGGGGGAACAGATGTATAGGTATATAGAGATATAGAGATATAGAGATATAGATATATATATAGATATGCATATTCTGCAGCATGTCCTTAACACAATAATAGTGCATTAGTAGTGGATTTATTTGGCACTGTCCAAAAGTGCCCTCAGACTTTTAAGGGTTTATTATTATTATTCATGAAACTAATATTTTAGCCTTCTCTTCTGCTTAGCACCTTTGTGTGTTGGTATTCTTAATAACTGGAGTGATATCCAAATACAGGCAGCTCCCAATTTGTGCAGGGGTTGTGTTCTGGGTCATCACAGAAGCCTGAAATGCCCTGCAGGTTCATCCCCTGCCCCGTTTGGCTCCCTTTTCCAGCCTCTTATGGGCTGCCGTGATACACAGCTATGCACAGCCGCGTGTAAACTGGATGCATGCAAATCAGTCACTGCCTGCAATTCATACTTAGAGAAGATCCAGCAAGATCAACGATGGCCTGCGTTTTGGAAGTTAGCAAAGGGAAGCCTGTTGCATTTGGTAGATCCAGTTTGTTTACATTCAGTCTTCTAGGCTGCTTTTCTGTTGTTGTTGATGATGTTGTTTAGTTGTTTAGTCGTGTCCGACTCTTCATGACCCTATGGACCACAGCACGCCAGGGACTTCTGTCTTCCACTGCCTCCCGCAGTTTGGTCAAACTCATGCTGGTAGCTTCGAGAACACTATCCAACCATCTCGTCCTCTGTCGTCCCCTTCTCCTTGTGCCCTCCAACTTTCCCAACATCAGGGTCTTTTCCAGGGAGTCTTCTCTTCTCGTGAGGTGGCCAAAGTCTCAGCTTCACGATCTGCCCTTCCAGTGAGCACTCAGGGCTGATTTCCTTAAGAATGGATAGGTTTGATCTTCTTGCAGTCTGTGGGACTCTCAAGGGTCTTCTCCAGCACCATAATTCAAAAAGGCTGCTTTTCTAAATATAGTGCCCGCTCTATCTTTTTCTTCAGAGGTCAAATACCTTATTTTATGGCAGGACACCCCACAATCAGTACACATAAAGCACAAGCTGTAAACATTTTTAACTGAGAAAAATCACTGCTGAGGTGTTCTCACAATCGACAGGCCTATCTATGGAGCTTGTGGTGATGGCTCCCTTGCTGTTGCTATTAGTTACAGAAGAAAGAGGCAGTTATTGGGGGGAAGTGGGCAGCCCTGGGAGAAGTAGGCAGAGGGGAAGCTGAGGAAGCCACAGGATGCTGATTGGAAATGAAGAAGTGTACCAGCCCCCAAAGCAGGTTTGAATACAACTGCTCTGATCCCATCATGAGTACAGATAATCATGAATGTGCAATAGAAAGGATGTCTGAAAGGGCCCTGAAACACACACCGTGCCTCATTTTGCTTCTTTGTGTAGCTATCATTGAGGTCACCACAGAAAAAAAATCGAAGAGATAACACTTGAGGCCTGAAATCTCTCCTTCTCTTCTCAAAAGAGACAGACACCCAGCCTTTGAAAAGCAAGGAAGTTGCAAAGAACATCTGCCAACCTTCATTCAAACAGACAGAGCCGTGTCAGTTCTGATCCATGGGCCACCCATAGTTAAATCTTGGATTTGGCGCTGCAGTGGGTCTCTTGCAGTTGCCTGAGTCCACGTTCCAGCTAAGCCCTTGCTCAGCACCTCATCCTATGTTGACTATTCCTTCCCCCGCCCTCCACCTTACCTCAGAACTCTGGCAGTCCCGCACCAAGTAAACACCATCAAGCTCTATTCATTTGCTCTATGCATGTTAATGCTAATTGCAGCTTCTCTAAGCATTGCACATTGTTTGCACAAAATAGCAGTGCTCTGCCTTCAAACAGTCAGTATGATGACAGCTGGGATGAGTTTATCTTGCCCTGCTTAGTGTCAGGTGTGTTCTTACAGCTTCCCTGCCTCTTTTTGGGAGAGCTAATTAAAGAACTCTTCTTCCTTGTTTAATATTTACATTGAAGCAGCTGCATCTAATTTGGACATAATGCAAAGATGGCACCTGGGGCTCTTTCCCCAGAGTTAATTTAGTTTCCTGTCCCCCCCTCCACCCCCCTCCACCCCCCGTTTCCCCTACTCAATCGATTAAGTTATAATTTTTGTGATTAGGTTTGGGATTATGGTGTAAGGAGCCTACTTACAACGCCACACGTTCCAGAGGCTACATATGAGCTGGGCAAGCAAAGAGGAGCACACTATAAGCTCTGCCACTCCCAGCCAGGCATCACTCTAAGGCTAAGTCTGAAGAAGCGAGAAGGACCTGAGAAGAGAGGGGCTGTAGCTCACTGGTAGAGCATCTGCCTTGCATGCAGAAGGTCCCAGGTTCAATCCTGGGCATCTCCAATCAGGTCTGAAACCCTGGAGAGACATTTCCAGTCAGTGCATGCAATACTGGTTTGGATAGACCATTGGACTGGTGACTTGTTGTTTAGTCATTTAGTCATGTCCGACTCTTCGTGACCCCATGGACCAGAGCACTCCAGGCACTCCTGTCTTCCACTGCCTCCCGCAATATAGTCAAACTCATGCTGGTAGCTTCGAGAACACTGTTCAACCATCTCGTCTTCTGTCAGCCCTTTCTCCTTGTGCCCTCCATCTTTCCCAACATCAGGGTCTTTTCCAGGGAGTCTTCTCTTCTCATGAGGTGGCCAAAGTATTGGAGCCTGAGCTTCACGATCTGTCCTTCCAGTGAGCATTCAGGGTTGATTTCCTTAAGAATGGATAGGTTTGATCTTCTTGCAGTCCATTGGACTCTCAAGAGTCTCCTCCAGCACCATAATTCAAAAGCATCAATTCTTCGGCGATCAGCCTTCTTTATGGTCCAACCCTTCCCAATAACTGAAGAAGTGTGACATCTGATAAGGCATGATTACTACATTATTTTTGGCAATAGTGGGATAGAGCAGACTTATGAAACAGAATGGCTGTAGGCTGGTGGGATGCAGGTGGCGCTGTGGGTTAAACCACTGAGCCTAGAACTTGCCGATCAGAAGGTCGGCGGTTCAAATCCCCGCAATGGCGTGAGCTCCTTTTGCTCGGTCCCTGCTCCTACCAACCTAGCAGTTTGAAAGCACATCAAAGTGCAAGTAGATAAATAGGTACTGCTCTGGTGGGAAGGTAAACGGCGTTTCCGTGCGCTGCTCTGGTTTGCCAGAAGCGGCTTGGTCATGCTGGCCACATGACCCGGAAGCTGTATGCCGGCTCCCTCAGCCAATAAAGCGAGATGAGCGCCACAACCCCTGAGTAAGCCATGACTAGACCTAATGGTCAGGGGTCCCTTTACCCTTTACGCTGGTGGCAGTCTTGACCAAGTTGAATTCCTTTTAATAAATCACCCTAGTCTGGGGTGTAATATTTGCACATGATAATGACCAGTTGTAGTATGGCGATAAGTGGTAAACATCACATTTAGCAGCCTGAAGAATAGGTCACAGGGGTGCCATTTTGCCAGTTATAATACATGCTCATGCTCTTGGAGTCAGACCTCAGACATTTATATCTGACATTTGTACAGTGGTGTTATGTTTTGGAAGTTAGCAGAAGACACCCACAAGAAACATGTTGTGTTTGGTGTATCCAGTTGTTCACATTCAATCTTCTAGATAAATATAATATACTGAGTAAAATATATGTTATAGTTTGTAATTGAAATCTGCATATAAAACTCTCTCAAGCTCTGAACTGTGACGTTACTTAAGGAGAAATCTTTGCAGTATAGTTCTAGGCTTGATTATTTATAATAGTTTAATTCATTTTCTTTCCATTAAAAAAACTCATAATCATAGAGCATTAATGCTGTAACAAATACACATGTTATCAAAGGACAGATGCTGCCCAATATATCCTTACATATCTGCCTTTGAAATAAATATAATTTGCATTTCTTTCACCCGCATGAATTAGTGTGGTATTCATACATGAGCAATAGTCTTGACTGTGGTTAATATTCAGATGTATTTCATTAAAATAATACATATAATGGAGTTAACTTTTTTAAAGTAGCACATCCATTTGCCAGATACTTTCCTGTTCAACTTGAGCTGGCTACTTTATTAGGCACCATTAAGTACCAGGCAAAAATGTTCCTCTTCAACCAGGCTTTGGGCTAATTAACATCCTATACCCATTTAAATGTGTTTTTGGGAGGAGTGGGCTACTGGCTTGTTCTTGTTCCTGTGGCTTTTGAGAAGTTCCAAGACCCAGATAGAGAGACCTTGAGGGCCACCCTACTAGTTTAATGCCTTCACCACAGGGCAATTCATCAGACCCAAACAAGCAAAACTAATGTTGTTCCAACTGATGAAGAAACAAAATGAATGAAACCCTTCAAATGAAAAAGAAGTAAGGTCTACTGTGTTCAGTCGGACTTATGCCCAGGAAAATCTGCATTACATTGAGTAATAGGTTTGAACACTGAATGTGGAAGCTTATGTCTAAAGTCAATGAACAGAGAAAACACTATTAGATGTGCTGCTGGATGTTTGATGGTTATTGTATTTGTTTAAAAACCAATAAAATTTTTGGGGGGGTTATAAAAAAAATTCTATATAAGATTGCCACCTAATAGCAAAATATAAATCATGTTTACTGAGAAGACATACTGCACTCAAGAAGGCTGAGCACCCAGTAATTGCGCTTCAGAATGCAACCTTGGGGAGCAATCCCAAGCTCCTGGGAAGAATGGCTGAGAGGTTATTGGATCCTGGTAGACAGGAAGGTAGGTTTGTGGATATGGAGGCCAGGGTACCCAAATCTCCTTGGTGTGAGCACAGAAAGCCCTGGTGCTGTTGGTGGGGTCAAAATTCCAGAGGCATGTTGTGAAATGTTGATGATCCACAGGAACCCAGGAAAGATAAAAGTGAAAAACTGTAGCTCAATGCTAGATAATCTGCTTTGCATGCAAAAGGGCCCCAGGCTGATTTGCTGAATGCCTGGTAGTGGAGCTAGCAAAAACTCCTACCTTAAGCCCTAGAGAGCAGCTGCCAGTCAAAGTAGACAACACATACTACATGGTTTGACTCCATGCAAGGCACCCTCCTGTGTTCCTAGGCCTTCTCAGTCCCTGGCCATTCACCATAAACAAGATATGAAAACACATCTAGCCCTGGAAGTGTTGTATGTATTTTCCTCCCACTGCATTCAATGGGAGGGACATTTTAAGCAGGAGAAAATAGAGTGAGAAATGAGCAGTGGGAAACAAAGAGTTTGGAGGGGGGGAAACATCTCCGGATGTGATGGTAGGACCACTGTAGATCTTCCCTGGTGAAGGAAAATGATTGCTTAGTCAGGGTACAGTTATGCAAGTTATTGGTGGACAGAACTTCAAACTCCATGAAGTCCAGTATGCTGAGCCAAAAGTCAGCATCCCATGAACCCTTCCCCCAAATTCACAAAGACGAGTTCCTGATTTAATATCTATTTCTTACATTTACTGGCAACTGTAGCTAACATTAAGTAGGATATTACTCATCATCTGCATGTTGAAGAGTTAAGGTAAAATGACAAGATGCTGATTACTTCTCTATCTATCAGGGGAGGTACTCTTATGACATCTATCAGCATGATATCTAATCACTGTAAGAGCGGAACAAATTTATAAAAAGATTCCTCTGAAATTGCAGGTTCTATTTTGAGATATATATATATATATTTTAAAAAAATTCCCCACCATGAAAGCAGTTGTGCCTATGATTGCATTTTACCAGAGACCTACATGCCTTCCTGCTAAATATAGACTTTGTACAGGAGTTAGAGAATGTCACTATGCTTGAATTATAATTAACAAGAAGGCAAAAAAAGAAAAAAAGAAAAAGAGGGAGGGTGAGGATAAAAGTGCCCCCGCTCATCAAAGCCAAAGGTGAGAAAACAAACTGACAAAAAGACAGCACTTAAAAACAGGCCATCAAAATACGTAAGGCTTATACAGCAAAATGACAGCAATAAATGTACAAAGTAAAAGGTTTTCAAAGCATATATAAATATTGATGACTCACAAATGGGGGGGGGGGACAGGTAGCAGAAACACTACGCAAAGAGGAGCCCAGTCATTCCAAACACGAATTGCAAATGCAACAATGCCTGTCGAGGAACTTACAATGGAGAAACAATTTAGCATACAAAATCTTTCCCAGTTTCTTCAAGAGTCTAGTCCAGAGGTAGTCAGCCTTTTTATACCTACCGCCCACTAATGCATCTCTCTTGATGGTAAAATTTCCTTACCGCCCACCAGTGCTCGATGGAAGGGGGATTCAGCTTGTGCCGTAGAACCCCCTACCGCGCACCCAGAATCTTGAAATGCCCACTAGTGGGTGGTAGGGACCAAGTTGACAACCCCTGGTCTAGTCCATTGACTCGTATAGAATCAACCGACATTAAGTTCAGTGGATTCTTCACCATGTTGAACTTGATATTCAGGAAGCTGAACATCCATACCTGCATATTTTTCATTGAAATGAATTTTCATATACTTAAAGGTAAAGGGATCCCTGACTGTTAGGTCCAGTCGTGACTGACTCTGGGGTTGCGGCGCTCATCTCGCTTTATTGGCCGAGGGAGCTGGCATACAACTTCCGGGTCATGTGGCCAGCATGACTAAGCCGCTTCTGGCGAACCAGAGCAGCACATGGAAACGTCGTTTACCTTCCCGCCGGAGCGGTACCTATTTATCTACTTGCACTTTGCCTTCGAACTAGGCAAACTCTTAATAAGATGTCGGAAAATGCATGTTTTCCAAAAACAGCTCAAGTCCAGGACTCCTATGCCTTCCCATGGAGGAAGGGGGCTGGGCAAATCTGGAATGTAGCTTTGGGACTGAGGAGAAGTTCCTGGGGATGGCATCTGGCAGGGGAATATAAGGCCCAAGGCTCCCTTCTTTGTGTAGAGGACGTTCACTTGGAAGCCAAGTTATTCCAGCCTGTTTTCTGGACTTCCACTGCCCCTCTTCCTCATCTCTGAGGCATTTTATATCCTCCAGGTTCCCCACCATGGCCAAGGCCCTGCAACGGCACTCATTCCCGCCCACCAGGCAGATGAATGAGAGGACCCCTAGTACAAGTGGAGTCTCCAAGCAATGTCCAAACATTGTCTCCTCATTAATCATTTCTTGGTTGGGGCTTGGTGGTGGGGATCAGGGCCTACTCAATGAGCAAGGTGCTTACAAAGCACAGTTGAGCTCCTGCAGCCCATCATACCTGCCCTCAGCCCATTTGACCAATAACATCCTTGCCTACAGTCACATGGGCCAGCATAAACTTAGCCTCTAGCAGCATAAAAGTAGCCAAAGCAATTCAACTCAAGTCAGTGTGCTCACCAGCATTAATCACCCTAGCGCTAGTTCTGCTCTTCAGGAAAACAGATTTTCTTTCCAGAGAGCACTACCAGTGGCAAGAAATTAATTATTCTATTTGTTACTCTTCCAGTTTCGCTGCGTTAACAAGCTCTGACCTTAACTGGTTAATCACTTGTTGGCAGTCGCATACTTGAAAGGCTTGCACCAGAGACACTTTGCTATTAAGCTAATGATACAAATATTCCTTTTTCGCTGTTTGGTAATTAACGTATTCATTGATCTCTAATTGCTCAGCAATTTGTATCTCTGTTTCATTAATTCCTTGAGAATTAATATTCATTTTGTACCATGGGACATTCTTCCTCTCTTTTTAGCCATTAGTTCGATGAGATTATGCTCCAAATAAATGGCCCTGTCACAGTTACTGTGTGGGCAGCACTGCATTTAAAAGAGTGGACCCTGTTTGTGTGTGGTGCCGATGGCGGGTGCTTTAGTAGGGTTGTATTTGCAGCCAAACCAGGTCCTGGCATCACTGGTTATAAGGATCTCAGATAGCAGTTGACAGGGAAAATCTCATCTATTTGACACATACATCAACAATCCAAATCAGATTAATTTTTAAAGGAATTTTTTTCGTAACTCTTGTTTTACTCATCTAAAATAAATTCAGATTTGGGCTGGAGTCCTATATATGCTTACTTGGGAGCAAGCCCCATTAAATTCAATAGGGTTTTCTTCTGGCAAGGCGCACATAGGATTTTATTGTTCATCAATTAAATAATGAGGCTACATCTGTACCTAAAATTTTAACACTATGATTAACTGTCATGGCTTCCCCCAAAGAATCCCTGGAGCTTGCTGAGAGCTGTTAGGAGACCCCTATCCCCTTCACAGGACTACAATTCCCAGAGTTCCAGAGGAAGAGGGGTTGAAACCACTCTGAGAATTCTAGGTCTTCAGTGACATGGTTGCCCCTTGCAGTACAATGGTTCACCACTTGGGGCAGTCACACACAGATCCAGAAGCTCTGTACAGCAATCAGTGGCCTGGCAGCAGTGATGTTCAGCTGCATGACTCCCCAGGCTTGGCCCTTCTCTTACAACACCCTCCTGCCATACACCGATCTCTATAGTCACCAATGAGCAGTGCCACCTACAAAGGACAGGCTGGTGGCTGATGCTGCAACCCCGACAGAGTTGACAGAAGCCAATGTGACTGCTATCAGAGACATTTTGCTATCTGAGACAGAGCAGCCATTGTGGTCTAAACCCCTGAGCCTCTTGGGCATGCTGATCAAAATCCTGCAACAGGGTGAGCTCCTGTTGCTCTGTCCCAGTTCCTACCAACCCAGCAGTTTGAAAGCATGCCAGTGAAAGTAGATAAATAGGTACCACTGTGGCGGGAAGGTAAATGGTGTATCTGTGCGCTCTGGCTTCCATCACGGTGTTCCATTGCACCAGAAGAGGTTTAGTCATGCTGGCCACATGACCCAGAAAGCTGTCTGTGGACAAACGCCGGCTCCCTTGGCCTGAAAGCAAGATGAGCGCTGCAACCCCATAGTCGCATTTGACTGGACTTAACCGTCCAGTCAAATAGAGAGTCCCATGGACTGCAAGAAGATCAAACCTATCCATTCTTAAGGAAATCAGCCCTGAGTGCTCACTGGAGGGACAGATCCTGAAGCTGAGGCTCCAATACTCTGGCCACCTCATGAGAAGAGAAGACTCCCTGAAAAAGACCCTGATGTTGGGAAAGATTGAGGGCACAAGGAGACGGGGATGACAGAGGACGAGATGGTTGGACAGTGTTCTTGAAGCTACTAACATGAGTTTGACCAAACTGCGGGAGGCAGTGGAAGACACGAGTGCCTGGCGTGCTCTGGTCCATGGGGTCACGAAGAGTCGGACATGACTAAACGACTAAACAACAACAACAACAAACCGTCCAGGGGTCCTTTACCTTTATTAAGGTGCACACTACCCTAGGTCAGCCAAGTTATCTTGGCACTTGAGACTGAAAGCCCCATAAGCAACGCTCCCTCTTCCCTGACAGAAACATACAATAATAAATTGAATCGCTAGCCATTTGCTGCTCTTCCATGACATTCTAAGTCAGCTGCCTGAGGAAGCAGCCACCTCACTCAGTCTAATGGTAGGGCCAGCTACTTCACCCACAATTTCTGCTTCTTTCCCCATAGTGTTTAGTAAAGATCCTCATCACATTATACATCTCCCTGCCCCAATTCCACAGTATTGTCTGCTGTTGAAGGAAGAAGAGGAAGCATATGAGGTGATGCTATTTCCCCAGGTGAGAGAAAAAAGGTACCTGGTGTCGTTTGGTGTATCAACTCTGTGATCTGTGTTACATTTAGTTCCACCCTTAAACACAGAGAAATGATAACTCCTAAAAAGTAGAACACTGGGCCTTCTTACACAAAATGTTAACTATTCTTTCTTTCACCAGAGGACTCTTTTGAAGCTGTCAGGCTTGCATCTTGCTTCCCGCTGAGTTAAATGAGGACATTTGACAATGTCCCTGCCGCTGTGTGTCTTGGTAAAGTTGAAATGTACTGAGTGGCAACTCCTTGGGAAAAAAAAATTGCTCCCAGCTACGACTCTTTGCAGCTTGAGTTCTCATGCTCCTGAAATAACAAACAGATATTAGCATTTGCTCAAAAGAGAACGGAACACTCATCTTCAAAAGGAACACACCGGAGACAAGCGAGCGGGGAAGTTGGATCTCATTGTTTAATGGAAGAGTTATTGAGATCAGACATAATAATAAGAAAATAACAATGCGATAAAGCTGTCAATATGATTCCAAAAGACCAGTCAGCATGCCCTGCCAAATAATTTTAAACCACCCTACACAGTTGTAGTCATTCATTTCAATGGGTGAACCTACCCCTGACTTGGGACACGGGTAGTGCTGTGGGTTAAATCACTGAGCCTAGGGCTTGCCGATCAGAAGGTTGGCAGTTCGAATCCCTGTGACGAGGTGAGCTCCCGTTGCTCGGTTCCTGCTCCTGCCAACCTAGCAGTTTGAAAGCATGTCAAAGTGCAAGTAGATAAATAGGTACTGCTCCAGCGGGAAGGTAAACGGCATTTCCGTGCACTGCTCTGGTTCACCAGAAGCAGCTTAGTCATGCTAGCCACATGACCCGGAAGCTGTAGGCCGGCTCTCTCGGCCAATAAAGCAAGATGAGCACCGCAACCCCAGAGTCGGTCACGACTGGACCTAATGGTCCCTTTACCTTTACCCATGACTTGCTTTGCCTTGCACTTGGAAATAAGCTGTGCTTGGAGATATACTGTAGATCAGGCATGTCCTAAGCCCAATTTTGAGGGCCTAATCTGGCCCAGCAGTAGATTTAATCCAGCCCCCATGGGAGTATATGTCCTGGGGTAAAGGCCCCCCCAAAAAGCTCAGCAAAATTGTACAGTATTTAAAAAGCTCAAAAACTTCAATCCTAAAAAAAGCTGAACAGCTTTGGTTGGCCCTCACACATGTTCACTTCATCAAATCTGGCCCTCTTTGAAAAAGGTTTGGGCACCCCGGATGTAGATAGATACATACACATGATGAGTCCTGTTGGATCAGTCCAATGGTCCATCTCTTCCTGCATCTTGTTCTCACAGTGGCCAACTAGATGCCTGTAGTAAACCTGCAAGTAGGATTTGAGCCCAAGAACACTCTGCCCTCCTGTGGTTTCCAGCAACTGGGGTTCAGAAGCATTGCTTCCGAGGTCCAGTGCCGAGGGCCTTCTGGTGGTTCCCTCACTGCGAGAAGCCAAGTTACAGGGAACCAGGCAGAGGGCCTTCTCGGTAGTGGCACCTGCCCTCCTACCAGATGTCAAAGAGTACTACCAGATTTTTAGAAGACATCTGAAGGCAGCCCTGTTTAGGGAAGCTTTTAATATTTGATGCATTACTGTATTTTAATATTTTGTTGGAAGCCACCCAGAGTGACTGAGGAAGCCCAGCCAGATGGGCGGGGTATAAATAATAAATTATTATTATATTGTTATCATTGCTGCCTCGACCGGTGAAGGCAGAGCACAGTGATCACGGTAAGGAGCCAATGATAGCTTTCTCATCCATGAGTTTGTCTAATTCTCTTTTAATGCCATCAATTTTGATGGCTATCACTTGTAGGAGTGAAGTCCATAGGTCAGCTATGCACAATGTGAAAAGTACTTTCTTTCACCTGTTCTGAATCTTCCAACATTGAGCTTTATTGGCTGTCCAAGAGTTCTGGCATTATGAGAAGGGGAGAAAAAATTGTCCACTTTCTCCATTCCACGCATATTTTTTAAAAAAACTTTTGTCATGTCAACTGTTACTCACCTTTTGTTTGAACTAAAAAGTGCTGGTGTTTTTTCATTTTTGTGAATCAATTATAATATATATTTTGAATCAATTTGCAAGAAAATAAAATATAAAATAGCATACATCATAAATAAAACAGCGAGGCACTAATCAAATCCAGCCCTTTGATCTCCCAACCTCAGCCCCCTTTCCTTCAAATCAGGCATTGGGAGGCTTCACATTCCTTCAGGGATAATCTGTTAGGAGCTGCACATCAGCTGCTGGCAGGACCCAGAATTAAGGGAAGTTCTGTTTTTGGCTCCTTTCTGCCATATGAGTGATCTCTTTCTCTCTCTCAAAATGTCCTTGGGAAAACAGTAGATTAGATGACAAGGAAGTGAATTCCACACAGGCTAGGATTTTCTGTTAGGGCAAAATTATTTCTGAAGCCGTCTCTGGAATTGTACTCAACCAGTTTTCAAGTCATTCCACAAACAGTGTGGGAAACAAAACCTAGAGAGTAGCAAATAGAACCTCACCTTCTCCAAGTGGCAAATTACACCAGGCAGGTCAAGTTATTATGGCACCTGAGGCAGTCCCTGAAAGGGCAGTCTCCCCGTGCCTGAAAGGAAAAACAAAAGAAAACAAAAATAATAAATAAAACCAGGTACCAGTTTAGACAATACAGCAGTGCTGCTGCTTTCGTTGTTGTTGTGCTGCTGTTAAAATGAGTTCCCTTTACCTTTTTCTTCCCAGATGCATGGGATCTCAAGAATAGCCTCGAGAGATTTACCTCTTAATGTTTTATTTTACACTTTCTTTTACTGGAAATATCTTATTTGCAGCCGTGGCGATCAGTAGCCTAAGTTCTTTAATCTTTTTCAAATGGGTTCAGTTAAACGAAAGGATGTAAACCTTCTATAATCTGTTTTTTCATTTTGACCAAGGGACTGCAATAACTCCATGTTACCACAGAGCCTGTTATTTTAAGAGCTTTCCAGCCCCCGCCTCTCTGTCTTTTCTTTAAAAAATGTGACTCCGTCACAGGAGTGTATTTAAACTCCCCTGGGATAAGTATTTTTCAGGGTGCACAGATGCTAGATATATACTTTCCCCGAAGCAAAGTATCTAAATCATATGTTTCGAAAGCAAAAGAACAATGACTGCATTATTAAGAGACAAACAACCTTCAAGGTGTTTCTTATCCAACAAACCCAGCATGCAGTAATTTCTTTTAATGTGAACTAAGCCCAGAGGCCTGCTTTTTCCCCCTCTTCAGTCTTCTAAGCATTTTATTTTATGATACTGTTTGTCTCCCTGCCCCAATGAATTGTGTTGATTTTATATAGGCTAAAGGGCCTAAACATCTCAGCTGACATTTACCATGGACGCAGGTTGTTTGCAAGATCCAGCCAAATCCTGACTCAAAGGAAGGTGCCTCAGATAGATGTGTTAGATGTGAAGTTGAATCTGTAGGAGATGAATCTGTAGGAGACCAAGCAGGATCCTCTGAACAGTGGCACAGTGTTGCTTGCCGGTGCCCTGGGCAGGGGGACAGCAGCCCAGTCCTCACCGCCAATGCCGCCAGAGGGTCCCCACCCCCACTGGAGCAAAGTGGAACTGCACTGAGCCGCCTGCCCACCTGTACAACGGGGAGTCTGGCCGGCCAATGTGGTCCTTGGTAGGCAGAGAGGAGCACTGGGGTGGGCCGCCTGCACAGGGACACCTGATTCATGACCCATCAAAAATTGTGCACCCGGGTCCACAGCCCCCCTGGCACCCCCTATGCATAGCTTTCAACTTACAGATTTGAAAATAAGGGACCAGCAGCCTCAAAAATAAGGGATCAGCAACCAAAATAAGGAATTTTAGCCAACTAGCTCCTTTGTTATTATTATTTCCTTTCCCCCATAACAGTCAATAGAAGGAGCCTCCAAAACAAATCCAAAAGCCCCCTCACACAAGATCGCCTCCCGCCATTGTACTCAACCAGCTCCTTTCCTTTTCCTCCACCATGTGCCCCCGCTCCAGGCAGACCTTTTCCCTGGCAAAGGTGAGTGGGCCGTCGATGACGTATCCATCTGATTCCAAGCACAGGTATGTTCAACTTCTGAGCCCCTCTGAGCCAAAGGCAGAAAGCCCAGCCAGAAGCCAAGCAAAGCTTCAAGTGGTGGTTCCCACAGCACAGCAACCCGGCAAAGGGGATGCAGCAAGGAAAACCACCGTCACCCCTCCGCTGGGCAGTGCTGAGCAAAGGCGAGTCCCCAGGCAACGCAGCTGATTTGATTGGCACGAGGCATGCAAACTCCACCCCCCAGTCGTTCTTAGACTCCTTATTGGGTGAGCAACATAGCCATGCTACACAGTTGGAGCCTCCCTCCTCCCTGGCCAGCAGGGAGGAAGGGAGAGGAGCTGCTTCCTTTGAAACCTGGGAAATTTATGGGATATCATCAATCCGGGACAGTGGCGGGAAACGGCGCTGGGATAAGGGAGTTTCCTACCAAATAAGGGAATGGCTGACAGCTATGCCTATGCCCCTGAAACACTTTTTGGCACCTCAGTGATCCAGCTTGAAATCGACCAGCTTGCAAACTTGGCCTAAAGCCTGCTGTTTTCTGAAGCACTGGATAAGGGTCCAAATGGATTCTTATAGATGTGCACAGTCCTAGTGCACATCGCTACTCCTTTTTTGCATCTTTGCCATGGCAGTGGCCACAGAATCTCGACATCTCCTGTTAGAAGGGTCAGGTAGCAGTTGATGGGGTAAGCATCTGCCTCAGACCCTGGAGAGCTCCTGTTGATCAAAGTGCTAGATGGACAGTCTGACCTGGTATAAGGCAGCTTCCATGTTCTCTCTCCCAGGTGGATCATACAAATTGTCCTTGAGGATCCAGAAGAAGAAAAAAAAAACCCCATTGGAGCTAGGCACTGTTGTATATTCAAGAACTGCAATCGCTTCCAAAGGAGACTTAATCAAGGTAGCTAATTTAATCTAAGATTGTAATGGGTTACTGTAATGTTTGTTCTGTTAATAATACTTGAGATTGTAATTTTAAATTGTTTTAGGGATGAAAATTGATTTAATAAATTATGAATGTACAAAAAAAAGAAAACTAGTTTCTATTAATCACAGCCCTGAGCAGCTGAGTCATGCACTCATCGAGCTCTTAGACCTGTTCAGATGAAAGAGCAACTTTCCCAGGTCACACAGCTCACACATAAAGCAACAGGCAATGTGAGGGTTTTGCATATATTGTCTTATGCGCCAGGACCAGTTCATACTATTCTTGCTCCTAAAGAAGGGAAGGTTGCATAAATCAGTTTTGCTTGCGTAATGAGCCCACCATGCAAGAGGATTGACAGTGTAGTGGCTGCATTAACTGATTATTGCTTATTTTCCACTCCACCCTCTCTCTCATAA
Source organism: Podarcis melisellensis (assembly GCF_964234715.1). Classification (NCBI taxonomy): domain Eukaryota; kingdom Metazoa; phylum Chordata; class Lepidosauria; order Squamata; family Lacertidae; genus Podarcis; species Podarcis melisellensis. The sequence goes on from NC_138531.1 coordinate 84,419,086, forward strand.
TACTAGAACTCAAGGCCGTCTAATGAAGCTGAATCTCAGAAGATTCAGGACCGACAAAAAAATAATAAGAATCTTCACACAGCTCATAACTATGGAATCCACTCCTGCAAGAAGTACTAATGGACACCACCTTGGATGGATTTAAAAGAGAAACATAAATTAATGGAGAATAAGACCATCTACAACTTGCAGTTGCCCTCATTTCCTTCTTAGAGGCATCTGGTTGGCCACTGTGAGAACAGAATGTATTTTGACAGTATGGATATGTTTATCCATGAATCAGGGTGACAAGATCTACATAAGTGTTCCTATCTCAAGTTTCAGGATTAATACGGCCATTTCTATGAAATTTTCCATATGATTTTTTTAAAAACAAAACAAAAAATAATCTCTTTGGAAAGAAATACAGTGGTAGTTCAGGTTACATACGCTTCAGGTTACATACACTTCAGGTTACAGACTCCGCTAACCCAGAAATAGTGCTTCAGGTTAAGAACTTTGCTTCAGGATGAGAATAGAAATCATGCTCCGGCAGCACGGCGGCAGCAGGAAGCCCCATTAGCTAAAGCGGTGCTTCAGGTTAAGAACAGTTTCAGGTTAAGAACGGACCTCCGGAATGAATTAAGTACTTAACCCGAGGTACCACTGTACACAGTGTTTTCCCATACATATGCTCAAAACACACACAGGAAAACTTACATGAGACGCAAACTCAGATGGGCATATTCCAAACAATCTGCATGCAAATGAAGTCAACGGATGCACTTAATGTTTCACACTCAGTATTTAATCCTTCAGTCGATTATAATCTGAGCCCATGAAGTTGATCAAATTGCCCCAGGATGAGCTTTCAGCTCAGGGTCACTTGGCCTTCTAAATCATGCTTCCAAATGATGAGGATATCTTAACCACACATTAGAGGTAGATGCAAAATGGGTGTTTATACTGACTCTCAGCAGCGACCTAACAAAGTCATGAAAAGAATTTTGCCTCACTGGGAATCCCCTGTTCAGAAACAAACTCATCAGCAATGGGGGGAATTGAAAGATTATCCTCACCAGCTCAGAGGCAAAGCCACACTCTTCATGCAGGATGTCCGAGGTTCAGTCCTCAGGATCTTTGGGTAGAGCTAGCAATGGCCCTTGTCTGAAACCCTGGAGAACCACTGCCAGCCAGACTACCACTCCCATCATGCTGGCTGGACCTGATGGGAATTGTAGTCCAAACTGTACCACTTGGCAGCATCTAGCATAGATCCCCCATAGATAACCAAATTGCCCCTGGGTGAAATTTCTCACCCCGGGGTAGCTTGGTCATTTTTATCAGCTTGTGATGCTGTAAGGAGAATCAATGATTGGTTAGAGTGTGGTGCTGATAGCCCCAAGGTTACAGGATCAATCCCTGTATGGGACAGCTTCCTATTCCTGCATTCTAGGTGGTTGGTCTAGAATGACCCTCAGGGTCCCTTCCGACTCTAGAATTCTATGATTCTTAGGTTGCCACTTGCTAAACAGTGCTATGCACGCTCCCTTCTCCACACTGAATGGGACATTGGAGCCAGTCCTTTGAGGCCCATGTTCTGTCTGCTTCTAAATTCTTCTAATTATATATGAGAGCATGTGGATTTATGGGAAGCGGTTAAAAATGTACCGGTTCTTTCTAATATCTGACACATTTCCAAAATCCCCTTTCTCTAAAATGCATGGCATATGCCAAATAAACGACGGCGAGATATATTGTGCCCCCCCCCCCGGCACACAGTGTTATATCACTCCTCGCTGCTAGGAATTCCCTGCATACTCATCATGGGAAAGTGTGCAATATGAATGCAATTTTTATTTTATCGCTTCACTTTTCAAAATAGGCCTGTGCATCATTTTGATCATTCTTATATTTAGGGGGGGGAAATGTTAACTTCCAACCTTCTCTCTGATTCCCTTTATAATGCCTTTGAAAGATTCGGCTATAAGCATATAGTAGCAGGTTTTTATGGGGATATAAATCTTTGTATAATATGAATAGTTAAAACCTAACAATGTGCTAGCATAGGTGAAATTGCACAATGAAGTGGAATTGGTTGCTTTAACATGCCAAGTTTATCTCTTCTTTAAGATGCTTTCCAATGCCAAATGCTGCTGTCATGTGATATAATCAATCTGCAATCCTCTAGCACAGAACTGGATACCAGATAAAAGATGGTCTCATCCCTTATTTGACCAACCAACGATTGTACTCTGCAGGAGAGGACCTCCTACACATACCACCTCCTCTGGTCCATTCCATAAGATGCAGGAATCATGAAGTTATCCATTGGAGCTCTCTCCCACTGTATATCAGACAGGTGCCATCTCTATTGTCTTTATCACACCTGCTGAAGACATTCTTGTCTCAGCAACTCTTTTAAATGGATCATCTTATTCCAGTCTGCATTGGATTTGAAATTGGTTTTTTATGTGCGTTTTTATTGGCATTCTCTTTCGGATGTTTCACGGGATGCGATTTGCAAATGAAACGAAACAAACAAACAAACAAACAAACTGTACAGCTTGTCATCTGCCAAGCCACACAGACTATGAGTCATGTAGGGCAGCCTGCCAAGGACTTGATCGACTTTACTGGCTGCTGGAATGGCACAAAACAGGGGTGCTTTCAGTTCCCTATATAGGCAGGATATTCATTGTAGCAGTGCCCTGCAGTTGGGTGATGCAAGCATTTCCCCCACACAGGTAGCTGAGCCGAGAGGGCTTCATAATCACCATCATCTATATTTATATGGGTGCCTACTGAGAAGATTTGTTGTGAATAATTATTGTGAAAATAAGAATGGTGGGGCGGCTGAAATTTTGTCCTTGCTCAGGTTGCCATATTACTAAATTCAAGGGACGCAGGTGGCGCTGTGGTCTAAACCACTAAGCTTCTTGGGCTTGCCGATCAGAAGGTCGGTGGTTCAAATCCCCACAATGGGGTGAGGTCTCATTGCTCTATCCCAGCTCCTACCAAACTAGCAGTTTGAAAGCATGCCAGTGCAAGTAGATAAATAGGTACCGCTGCGGCAGGAAGGTAAACGGCATTTCCCTGTTTTCTTGTTTTCGTCACGGTGTTCCATTGCACCAGAAGTGGTTTAGTCATGTTGGCCACATGACCCAAAAAGCTGTCTGTGGACAAACGCCAGCTCCCTCAGCCTGAAACTGAGATGAGCGCCACAACCATTGTCGCCTTTGACTGGACTTAACCGTCCAGGGGCCCTTTACCTTTTACCTTAACCTTACACTTAAGTCCAGTAGTGAACGACTCTGGTTTTGCGGCGCTCATCTTGCTTTACTGGCCGAGGGAGCCGGCGTTTGTCTGCAGACAGTTTTTTCCGGGTCATGTGGCCAGCATGACTAAGCCACTTCTGGCAAAACCAGAGCAGTGCACAGAAATGCTTTTTACCTTACCTATTACCAAATTCTACCCCTGAATCCAAAGAGTTGAGAAGTCACCAGGTGACTGCTAAGCGTAAAGAATACAGCAAGTGAGAGGCTCCTATTTTTGCCAAGAGGTAAGTTGATTATATCTCAAGCTCTGGTCCATTTCCAATCTGTTACTACATAACCAGACCCTCTAAGTGCCCCTATTTTCCAGGGACAGTCCCGGATTGATGGAAGCCATCCCAGTTTCTGGTCTGACCCCGGAATGTCCTGCTTTTCCTTAGGACATCCCTATTTTCATTGGATAAATGTTGGAGGGTATGGAGTTATGTGACTCCTGAGCCAAGGAGATAATTATATAACCTTTAGAAGTTTTTTTAATAGTTAACATTTTGTTATGTTTTTATATAGGTTGGAAGCAGCCCAGAGTGGCTGGGGCAACCCAGTCAGATGGGTGAGGATGATGATGATAATGATGATGATGATGATGGAATAGGACATTCTTATTTTCACTGGAGAAATGTTGGAGGGTATGCATAACTCTTAGAACAAGGGTGACCAATGTGGTGCCACCACTTTGGACTTCAACTCCCATCAGCCCTAGCTAGCAAGCATGGCTAGTGGTCAGGGATTATGGGAGCTGTAGCCCCAAATATCTGGAGAATACTAAGTTGGGGAAGGCTGGTTTACAATGATGTCTCTTCAGGTGTCAGGCAAAGGTTTTTCACAGCTCTACCTAAAGCATGGGTAGGCAAACTAAGGCCCAGAGCCAGATCTGGCCCAATCACCTTCTAAGTCCAGCCTGCGGACGGTCCAGGAATCAGCGTGTTTTTACATGAGTAGAATGTGTGCTTTTATTTAAAATGCATCTCTGGGTTATTTGTGGGGCACAGGGATTCGTTCATTCCCTCCCCCCCAAAAAAAAATAGTCCGGCCCCCCACAAGGTCTGAGGGACGGTGGACAGGCCCCTTACTGAAAAAGTTTGCTGACCCCTGACCTAAAATATTCCCATGAAGTACATCTGTCTGTCTGTCTGTCTGTCATAGTTATGCCCCACCTTTCTAATTCAGAAGCAGAAAAGTTCAAGGCAGCTCAAAATGTATTTTCCCTCCAAAGCACTGAGACACTTGAAGTGGAATTCAGTGTCACGCTATTAGGAATGTAGTACCCTCACAGGCGGGGGACACGGATAGCACTGTGGGTTAAACCACAGAGCCTAGGACTTGCTGATCAGAAGGTCGGCAGTTCGAATCCCCGCAACGGGGTGAGCTCCCGTTGCTTGGTCCCTGCTCCTGCCAACCTAGCAGTTCAAAAGCGCGTCAAAGTGCAAGTAGATAAATTGGTACTGCTCCGGTGAGAAGGTAAACGGCATTTCCGTGCGCTGCTCTGGTTTGCCAGAAGCGGCTTAGTCATGCTGGTCACATGACCCGGAAGCTGTACACCAGCTCCCTCAGCCAATAAATCGAGATGAGCGCTGCAACCCCAGAGTCAGCCATGACTGGACCTAATGGTCAGGGGTCCCTTTACCCTTACTTTACCCTCACAGGCATTGCAGCTTGCGAGATGAAACGACCTGCCCTCTCCTACCTCTGTGTATTATGCTGGGGGTTCTCCAAACCCTCCCCTGAGCAAAAAAATAAAATAAAATAAAAATCAGATGAAATTTTCAGCACAGCACCAGTGGTAACCAAGGGTTAATTAAAGAAGTGATCACAAAGCACATTCCACATCTTTCTCTCTGTCTCTCTTGGAGAACGTTTCCAAAAGGAAATAGCTGAAAACTTTCAATCCCAGAGAGAGGACAAAATTAAGTCTGCCGCATCAAAAGTGTTGCCTGGGCCCTTTTGAAAGCAATCTTGTTTTTATCAGGTATGGACGCATAGAACTTGGCAGCAAATCAGCTGAATTCTTTAATCGGAAGGTGACGTAGGAATTAAACCACTGAGGCGGCTTCTCCCAAGCTATAAGGATTAGGGCTCTTTATCGGGAAGAACATAATGCTCTCGTCTAGCTGGTTCCTGCTTTTGAATCCTAAGAAAAATGATTCACTAATGTGCTAATGTTCCTTACTGCTCTGCATGTTGCAACTTTACATTTTTTTAAAAGCCACTTTAAGTAAACAACTTGAGAATTTGTCGTGCCATAGTCCTATGAAGAAGAAATGCAGCCATAAAAGAAAGCTAAAAATGTCAAAGGTTTATTATCTCTTTTTTTTTTTTTTTGAGGGGAGGGGAACAAAACCCTAAGTGAGTTAGATACTTGGAGAAAGCAAAAATTGTTCTCTTTATAAGATTTTATTAAGACTTTTCATAATACGTTACAATAAAAAACAAGCTAGTCTAAACAAAAATTAAAAAGAAGGAAAAAGAAGGAAAGAAGAATGCAAAATTTGCTCTCACAGGTGTATCTTAACTCTTGTCCCACACAGAAAGATGTGAACCCTCCCAGCTCTCACCTGGGAAATCAAAGATGGTTTTATATTGAGTTAATAAATTGTGAACATTGCAATTACATAATTCCTTCTCAAACAAAGTCCTGAGCTATTAAAAATCCCAACATTGCTTCCCATGAATGACACAACAGAAGAGGGTGAGACTCCCTGGGTTCTCAACAGACACACATCTGAAAATTAAGTGATTTTCTCCCCAATTCCTCCTGGTAAATTGAAAGCAAATTGGTTCATTTCCTGTGCTAATCTGACATTCTCAGGAAATGAAGAACACCCTCTCTGCCAGACCCCATAAATCATCGCCCTCAGCTATACAGCTGCAAATAAAACATGTTAAGTGTATCATAAACTGCATTATACAAATGTGACACTAGATGGCAATGGTGAGCTATGGGAAATCTAATAAATTTTTCAAAACATTTTTTTTAAAAGCATTTCCACAATGGTTTTTATATTCGTGTAGATTCCAACACCACCTCTGCTTTCCTTAACTTTAAGTTGCAATAACTGTGTGGGAAAGCCACGGCTGTAAGTCGCTTTGGGTTGCCTTGGGCAAGTTAAATCAACTAGCAAATTCAATAAATAATTATAAGTAGTAGAGCATCAGCTTTGCATGCCGAGTTCAATCGTCAGCATCTTCAGGTAGGGCTTGGAATGTCCCCAGCCTGAAACCCTGGAGCTCTTCTGCCAATCATTGCAGACAATACTCTAAACTACGACCAATTGATCTCACTCAGTACCCTATTCTCCTATGGTGATGAATGAGGAATAATTTGCTACAGCCATTTCAGCAGTCCTTGGCAACACTCAAAATCCAAGGAGTCACCACTCCTTCCATCCTGACACATCAGGATATCACAGGTGATGTTGCCCATAAAAAGCTATAGGTAAAGGACCCCTAACAGTTAAGTCCAGTCGTGAATGACTCTGGGGTTGTGGCACTCATCTCGCTTTACTGGCCGAGGGAGCCGATGTTTGTCCGCAGACAGTTTTTTCTGGGTCATGTGGCCAGCATGACTAAGCCACTTCTGGCGAACCAGAGCAGCACACAGAAATGCCGTTTACCTTCCTGCCGGGGCGATACCTATTTATCTTCTTGCACTGGTGTGCTTTTGCACTGTTAGGTTGGCAGGAGCTGGGACAGAGCAGCGGGAGCTCACCCCATCACGGGGATTCAAACTGCCAACCTGCCAATCAGCAAGCCCTAGGCTCAGTGGTTTAGACCACAGCGCCACTCGCATCCCTGATGTTGCCCATACTTTCAAGAAATTAAGTGGAAATATTTGGGGATTGTGTATGAGCAGTGGAGGAAACCCAGGAATCATTCTCTGGTTGGGATATTAATATGATGCAGAGAAGAATAGAAGGGTTTATCATAAAAGTTTCCCTTTCCTTTGAGCTGTCTTTTTTAAGAACCCCAGAGCTTTGCCTCCAGGCTAAAAATAAAGGTAAAGGTACCCCTGCCCGTACGGGCCAGTCTTGACAGACTCTGGGGTTGTGCGCCCATCTCACTCAAGAGGCCAGGGGCCAGCGCTGTCCGGAGACACTTCCGGGTCACGTGGCCAGCGTGACATCGCTGCTCTGGCGAGCCAGAGCTGCACACGAAAACGCCGTTTACCTTCCCGCTGGTAAGCGGTCCCTATTTATCTACTTGCACCCAGGGGTGCTTTCGAACTGCTAGGTGGGCAGGCGCTGGGACCGAGCAGCAGGAGCGCACCCCGCCGCAGGGATTCGAACCGCCGACCTTTCGATCGGCAAGTCCTAGGCACTGAGGCTTTAACCCACAGCGCCACCTGCGTCCCATTGCCTCCAGGCTAGGCTTGGTCAAAATTTGCCAACATCTCTAGGAACAGCCGATAATTTTAATTATTTTTGAATGTTTTCAATATTCATTTTTAACATTAATATTATTGCTTTATTCATTTTTGCCACCGCTTGCAGGTTTTATTGCACCCAAGGGGTGTATAAATGTCACGAAATAAATATAATAATAATGCAAGTGTGTGGCCCTCCCGTCACCAGGACATAATCCATTTTGATGCCACTTTGCTTTATCGAGCTGCACAAACTGAATTGCAAAGGCTGTCCTTTCTCCAAAGTACACTGTGCTAAAGTTTTACATTCCTTTCTTTTACTTTAATGCACTCCGTTTTTTAAATCTGTCCTCAGCAAGAGGAGAAATGAATTATACAGGAAACATTGGCTTGCAAAACGCCGGGCTCAGCAGTTAATGCGCAAATGATGTAACTGGTTTCAGAGGGCTGGGATGAAATGCCAGAAAAGGTCATCTGGCCCTTGCGATTTAAAACATATTGCCATTATCTACCACCATCTCTCTGTGATCACTTGCAATAAAGTTTATATTTGCCTGATAGATGTAGGAATTATATCAGCTCTTACTAGTGAGTGGTGTAAGGTTTTGTGATTTTTTTTAAAAAAAATCTATAATAAAATAAAGGGCCTGTGGTTTGATTGCTAGGAATTACAATCACATTCATAAAACCATAGAATCATAGAACTATAGCGTTTGAAGGGACCCAAGGGTCATCTAGTCCAACCCCCTGCAATGCAGGAATATCATCCATTACACATGGCCCTCCAAATTGGTGTTTTGGGAATGCAAGTGGACTAGATCCATCCATAGAATTAAAGAACTGTAGAGTTGATAGGGGCCACAAGGATCATCTAATCCAACCTCCTGCTTTGCGGGAATCTCAATCTAAGTTAGTCATGCCCATTCATCCCAATGGGTCCATTCTATAACTAAAGTTGGAAACAACTGGTGTTACTTTTCTAGAAAAAGAGGTGCCGGAAGTCACCATGAACACCTCCCTTTTTCTCTTATAATGGTAATGGCGGGGCCAGCTTAGTGCAGCGGTTCCATCGACCAACACGTAGCTTGGATCCTGCAATCGCCCACAGCAGTTTGAAACCCATGGGGGCTGCCTGGCTTTTAATAACAACAACAACAATGGTAATGGCGCCTGTTATGTACTGAAGTTCTCACCCTGGGCCAGCAGGGGGATACTGTAGTTATGTAAATGAAGGATCAAAAGTGACGTTCAGTGATTGGATAGTTTGTATGCAAATGAAGGATCGAAAGTGACGTTCAGTGATTGGATAGTTTTAGAAAGTTGCTACAGTTAGGTTGTTCTGGAGCTCTATATAAGCAGGCTGACTGAGCTCCTCAGTTCAGTTCTGTTCTGGCCTGTGAATAAACAAGAGCTGTTTGAAGAATCGCTGTGTCATCTAATATGTTCGCCCACAACTTAACAGCGCCCACCTGAGAGGTGCCGGAACTGAGTTTTGGCAAATTCCAGCTGAAAAAAAGCCCAAACTAACTAAGAGCTTCCTGCCCTTTTATGACTCCTAAAAAACAGCTGCCTGAGGCAAACACTTAATTCTGCCTAATGCTGGGGCCGGCCCTGTGTGCAGCCCCAGCTGCTTCTCCCCTCCCCTCTCCCATACTCGAGGGTTGCATATCTCTTTAGAGATCATACGTCCTTATGAGATATTCTTTCTTCTGCCTTCGGGCTCAGGCTGACCTTTATTTTCTCAGAGTTTCCCAATGGACCCGTCAGATCCAGGTGAACTGGTTATTTCTAGTGTCAAGCGGTGTTTTGGGAAGCCTGACCCAACTTGGATCAAATGACATGGCACGCCGGGCGCAGGAGCCGAATGTCACTTCTGCCGCTCGACACGGCACGACACGGTGCAAGCCGAGAAACTTCAGCAGAAGCATGAATAATAGATCAGCACTGAGGTTTGGGGGGATCCTTAAATAACTCCTATAAGCAGTGCTTCCCTCGGCCACGCTCCCTTCCTTTCGCATTAGAGGAGGTGAGAAAATGTCTTTTGTATGTACTTGCCTCTTGCTCCCGCGAAGAATTTATCTGCGCATGGTTTGCTATTAACTCCCCAGCACTGACCCAGAATAGAAGGATTATGCATAATAATAGCTGAATAATTTATTCATCAAATTGAATGATTATTTACTGCATAAATAATGGAACACTTTCCTTCTGCATTCCTTTCACTCCTGCTTTGAAGAACAGGAAGGTGTGGGGTGGAGGGAGGGAGAGAGAGGAAAGGATGAGTAATTTGTTCCATCAGGTTCCATGAACATCTTTAATAATCCGAAATAATACAAATCATGTCAGGTTCCATGAGCAGAGCAGCTAATTACCCTGAAAAATTGTTTTCCTCCCAAATTGCCCTTCCTCCAGCTGTCCTTGGGTGGATTCAGACGAGCTGCTAAGGTGCTGTCGGTACCAAGAGTTGACTGGTCATGTGGATGCTCTCTTGACCTGTCACAGCCACAGATTAAGAGTACCAAGAATTGAGTTGCTGGATCATCTACTGCAGCCGTCCCAAACCTGGCATATTCTAGATCTTCTGCTTGGGGTTTTGCACCAACTCCCCACTTGCTGGGTTTTATGCTTCTCAAATTGTTTTTGCAGCTGTGTTTCATGCTGATTTTATCTGGTGGTTTTTTGTTTTTGCTGGACTTTCTGTTTTCAGATTTATTTTTCTTCTGTTTTAGAGTTTGTGAATTGCATTTTATGGTTCATGTAAGCCAGGGGTGGGTATAAATAATAATAATGAATTTATTATTTATACCCCACCCATCTGGCTGGGTTTCCCTAGCTACTCGGGGTGGCTCCCAACATCATCATCTTCATCATCAAGTGACAAAACATCAAACATTAAAACTTCCTTAAAAGGGCTGCCTTCAGATGTCTTCTAAAAGTCAGATATTTGTTTATTTCCTTGACTCCTGATGGGAGGGTGTTCCACAGGGCAGGTGCCACTACCGAGAAGGCCCTCTGCCTGGTTCCCTGTAGCTTCACTTATTGCAGTCAGGGACCGCCAAAAGGCCCTTGGAGCTGGACCTCAGTGTCCGGGCTGAACAATGGGGATGGAGGAGGGCAGTGGGGGCAGGCTGCCCTGGGTGTCACCATTGGGGGGGTGACAAAATGCCAGGCAGCACTCACGGCGGGGCCTGCAGCACGCCCAAGCCACCCATCTCTCCTGGGAGTGACGCGGTGGCTTGGGTGCCTGCAGGCTCCACACAGCCCCAAACGGTCCACCCATAGCCTCCCCCTCAGCTGTAGGGCAGCTGAGTGGGAGGAGGCAGGCAGACTCCTTGGAGGCCCCAGGGAGCATCCTGCCCTGGCTTGCCCCACCCCCCCGGGTGGCTGGCCACTCCAGATGCCTGATTGGTTTGCTCCGCCACTGGGAGATGCTCCTTCAGGTATGAATGAGGCCCCTTTGGGCCATAGAAGCAAATAGAATGACAGAACGGACTCTCCAATGAACATAGGATCCCTGCTCTATCAGGCCAAATAACCAACTAGTTCTAACAAACTTGGTCTAATAGTGGCCAACTAGATACCCAAGGAGAAACCTGCAAGTGAGACCTGAGGGCAAAAGCTCTCTTCCCACTTGCGATTCCTGGCAACTGGTATTCAGAGACAAACTGCCTCCAACAGTGAAGGTGGTACATAGTCATTATGGCTAGTAGCCACTGATAGTTTTGTACCTCCATGCGTATGTCTGATCCCCATTTAAAGCCATCCAAGTTGGCGAACTCCTCTACATATTGTGGAAGCAAATTCGTGTGTGACTATGTGCTGTGTTGAGAAAGTACTGTCCTCTGTCTGTCCTGAATCTCCCACCAATTTAGCTTCATTGGATGGCCCCAAATTATAGTATTATGGGAGAGAAAAAACAGCTTCTCTCTGTCCTCTTAACTCCACAACATGCATAATAATTTTACACGGTTCTGTTGTGTCCCCTCTTGCTCACCTTTTCTGTAGACTAAAAAGCAACAGTGCTTTACAGAAAAACATACACGTATACAATTTAAAAAGCACATTCAAATTTAAAATCAAGAAGTCAAGCATTGCCGGCAGTACCTTCTAATTCCCCGCATAAGCTTGACGAAATAGAAAAGTTTCAGCAACTTACATACAAGTGAGGCACTAAAGGGGGTTTGAAGTGTGGCATAGTTGCTGAACATTGTGATAGGGGGTTCGGTTCAAAGGCACCATGCATTTAAGTGAAATTGGATATATTTGGAACACCATTGGAAAAGCCTACAAACACTCTCTAAATCTCTGGAAACCCCTGAAAAACCCTTTAAAAAAAACCACACCTCTACCAACCGCCACCACAGTCACTCCCTCCAAACCTCCTTTCTCAAACTCCAGCTCTCTACAGGCCTCAAAGGTCAGTACAAAGGCTCCTGGGATTGCTAGATGCTGTTTTCACACCATCTTTGCCATTTTTGTGCTCTTTAGGGCAGTTTTTGCTCCTTTTAGTGCCCCTTCCGGGTTTGCAGCAATGCGCACATGCATGGTTGTGCATGCCTTGAATGCAAGTAAATGGGACTTGCCTGTACAGTGGTACCTCGGGTTAAGAACTTGATTTGTTCTGGAGGTCCGTTCTTAACCTGAAACTGTTCTTAACCTGAAGCACCACTTTAGCTAACGGGGCCTCCCGCTGCCACTGTGCCGCTGCTGCGCGATTTCTGTTCTCATCCTGAAGCAAAGTTCTTAACCTGAAGTACTATTTCTGCGTTAGTGGAGTCTGTAACCTGAAGCGTCTGTAACCTGAGGTTCCACTTTATTTACTTTTGTACCACCTTCATTTTGACATGTAGTTCCAATCTTTATCTCATCGCTATGGTCATCTTTTATTTTGTTCTCTGACAACAGATTTAGCTTCTCCAATGCTTGCTTCAAGGGAAATGATACGTTCAGCTGCAAGCATCTTGAAGGCCACAGGTTCCCCACCCCGGTTCATCCAGATGCAGCTCATAGAAAGATACAAAGCTGCCTTATACTGTCAGACTGTTAGCAGTGACTCATATAAGGTTACCCCCCACCCAGTCCTACCTTGAGATTTCACAGATTGAACACTGGACATTCTGCATGAAAAGCACATGTTCTGCCCCTGAGCTACAGCCCCTCTGAAAGCTCAGCATACTGCAATATGTGACAATGAATCAAAGCAGCATATGAGATTCCTATTGTATCCTATACATAATGCAATTATGTAAAGTAGATGGGGAGAAAATGAATACACTGAGAAGCCTCACTGAAGATGTAAATTCCATGTGATCTCATTTGCGTGAATCCCTACCCCAAAGCGATCAGCGGAGCTCTGGGAAGGCCTGCAGGCTAAACCTAACAAATGTGATCAAAAATTGGTAATTTTGTCCTTCTGCGAGCAGATGTGCAAAGGGAATATTTCACAGTTCGGGTTTATAAATATTGGATATTGAAAGCGCCCGATTCATAAGAGGTTCTATGCATCATTTATGGGAGACTGACTACAGGAGAATGAAAAGTGCTTATCTAAATAGTATACACCCTCTTCAATTCATTGGACTGCCCTCTCCCTGCAGCACTCCGCTCCCACAGTTCATAAAAGGCCGCTTTCCATTATGTACCCAGAAGCTGAGAGAGTCGCAAAAGACATGCAAAGTCAGCTTAAAAAACATTATCAGGTCCAATGGATTAAATTTGCTCATTCACAAATGCAAGCATTTTCTAAGGAGACTTCCAGGCTTCTGCTGACAAAAGGCAAAGCCATGTAGCACATTTGCCTGAGGTGTTCCATGCAGAAAAAAAGCGGTTGCAATATGGGTAAGGCAGCCATAATGCTCTGAAATTAGTTGGAGAAGTTAGTCACCAAGTTTCCCGATGAATGTCAGCGTGCCTTAAAGCCAGGAAGACATTTCTGTCACAGTCACAATTTGTTTTTTGTTTTTTAAAGTAATATTTATTAAGGTTTTAAGGGTTACAAAAAACAAAAGTAAAAACACCATGTTAAACAAAAGCAAAACAACACATCACAATAAGTAAAAAAAGAAAAAAGAAAAACAGAAAAACAGAAAAATACAAACAGTTAAAAAACACAACAAATCTTCCCATAACTTATCTTTCATTTGCTTGTTTCCTTGACCTCCTCACACCTCCCTTTTTTGTATTCTAGTTCGGTTAGCTATTTCAGCAAATCCTTTCCATCTTTTCCAATTTTTGTCCTGTAATTTATCTTAATATTAATATAACTTTACTTTCCCTCCTTTCACCAATTAACAGTCTGTTTTTTTTTCTAAACCTTTATAACATTTCTGCTAAAGCCACATAACTTCATTCCAACATCCTTCTAACATTCATTAATTTTACTATGTTTCTGTAGATAGTCTTTAAATTTCTTCCAATCTTCCTCCACGACTCTTCTCCCTGGTCTCGGATTCTGCCAGTCATTTCCGCCAGTTCCATGTAGTCCATCACCTTCATCTGCCATTCTTCCCGGGTGGGTAGATCTTGTGTCTTCCAGTACTTTGCAATAAGTATTCTTGCTGCTGTTGTAGCATGTCACAGTCACAATTTGAACTCAAGGCACAGGAGAAGCCTTCTTTGCTGCCACAGCTTACATTCAACTCATGACCACAACTGCAAAATTAGGGGGCACTCCCAATTTTCCCATTTCAATTTGACCACAAAGTTTACTCCTGGGAACAATTCCAATAAGAACTCATCTTTTCCTACCTTCTTTGGACAAGGGCACACTGCAGGCCTGAGGGTGGAGCATGTCTAAGTAAAAAAAGATAAAGGTAAAGGACCCCTGGACAGTTAAGTCCAGTCAAAGGCAACTATGGGGTTGTGGCGCTCATCTCGCTTTCAGGCCAAGGGAGCCGGGATTTGTCCACAGACAGCTTTCTGGGTCACGTAGCCAGTATGACTAAACAAACCCCTTCTGGTGCAACGGAACACCGTGATGGAAACCAGAGTGCATGGAAACGCCATTTACCTTCCCATTGTAGTGGTACCTATTTATCTACTTGCACTGGCGTGCTTTCAAACTGCTAGGTTGGCAGAAGCTGGGACAGAGCAACAGGAACTCACCCCATCGCGGGGATTTGAACTGCCAACCTTCTGATCGGCAAGCACAAGAGGCTCAGGGGTTTAGACCACAGCGCCACCCTCATCCCAGTAACATGTCTGCACAATTTAATATAAAGAATGGAGAGGCACCACACACCTAGAGGAGTGTTTTTGCCACAGTGTTGATTAGCTTGGCCAGAACTTGCCAAAGTGTGGAGATCTTTGGTGTCCATTTCCATGTCTCCAAGCTTGGTAGTTTGGGCTCTCTGGGTTGACATATGGCCAAGGAAGCACTATGGGTGCTGTTGGGCAGTCAAGGAGAAACAGAAAACAGACCCCCTTGACAAGGTGGGTGTCACCAAACTACATGCAGGAAATGCAACAATGCTGTGTACATGCCTGCCTTTGAAAAAGATACCTGCGACCTTTGTTGATGTCAGAGTGCAAGTGTTGAAGGCCTTGCACTATTTTTATGTTGCAAGCTTGTAGCTGCTTGCCTTGGGTGGCAGGATCTGAAAGGGGTGCAGAGAGAAGAGAGAGACTTGCATCTGTGAGGACAGACTGAGGTTGGTGGGGCAGCATCCTATATTCACACATATGGACTGGCCTCCACTGAAATTGACCTAATTCATACCATGTACAGTGGTACCTTGGGTTACATACGCTTCAGGTTACAGACTCCGCTAACCCAGAAATAGTGCTTCAGGTTAAGAACTTGGCTTCAGGATGAAAACAGAAATTGTGCTCTGGTGGCGCAGCAGGAGGCCCCATTAGCTGAAGTGGTGCTTCAGGTTAAGAACACTTTCAGGTTAAGAACAGACCACCGGAACAAATTAAGTACTTAACCCGAGGTACCACTGTATATGGATCAGAGGACAATTATTCTTCCGATTTCTTACTTCCCTGATTTTTGCAGTACAGTTCTTGGCTCAAAAACTGTACCCAAATGTGTAAAAGAAAATGTGTAATTTTGGATAAAGTATGTTTAGAAATGCATGCGGTGTGACGGAACACATATTTAAATAATGTTTCGTGATTTAAAAAAACATTATGTATTTAAATATCAAGTTTTGTACCAACTTTTTTTTTTTTAAGTAATGAATGCAGATGACTGAAGCAATGAAGTGGAGCAGACTTCCAAATAAACATGTGAAAAATTGACACTGAGTGGAAATAGACTCACTGCTCCCTTCCCTCTTAAAAAATTCTCATTGTTCAGAGCGGGGTGCACGTGCAAAACAAAATACTATAACATTGCTAGTATACTATAAATTCTTTTTTTCCTAATATGCATTTTGCAAACTCACTCCACATTTGCAATAATAATGATAATAATAATAATTTCAGAAATAAAGTTAATAAATAAATAAATAGGGCTGAACTAAAACATCCACTCAGACAGTTTTCCACCCCATTTTCTGCGTAAAAACTTTTTCCCATTTGATTTGTGCGGGATGCAAATAAAAATGACATTTTCACCACACTTCCTAGCACAAGGTTCACACACCCACACATACACATACACACCCACCCACACACACACACACTTTCTTTTTCCTTCACAGACAGGAAGCTTGGGTTTTAATGCTGTTTTCACACTGTCAAATCAGAGTGAGGGCAGAATTAGGAAGTAATATATATTGACCTCATTCATATGTTTCCTGAGTATGCATATTCCCACTGCAAAAATTATGAGAGTAGTGTGGTTCATGAAACCTTTTATTTCTCTCCCTTGCCTCCCCTACAACTCATCTCCAATTCTGAGGACTTTTAGCTTGGCTGTATTTTTAACTGGGTGATATATAACGGGTTGGCCGATGGCTTCCGCCAGTATCCATTGGTATGATCATCGGTATGCTACACATTCACCTCATTTTCATCTATGAAATGTTTGAAGATTTCGCAATATCACAGAATATGGCAATTTTGTGACAAGTTTTATTCAACGTGTTATATGTGTGTTTTTATATGCTTATAACGAATGTAAGAACAGAATTTGTTTATCACTTAGAGTGAAGGAATCATATGGCATCGTGCAATTTCTTCTAGAATATATTCAGTATATTAACTATGCTTGGCACATCTGTGGTGATCTGAAAGTAATTGCACTCCTCCTCTGTTTACAACTGGGATACACGAAATACTGTTGGTTGGTTTGTGTGTGGCATAGTCGAGCTCAAGTTGGTCATTATATTCGGAAACACTGCACACAGTGCCAAGCAGTAATGACAGGTCAAAGAAATGTTGCCAATGAGCCACAGCTTGATCCTAAAACAGTATTCCTGCCACCATTGCACATTGAATTAGGTTTGATGAGGTATTTTGTCAAAGAAGTAGATAAACGCAGAAGAGCTTTTCTTTATCTGAAATAGCAATTTCCAAGGATCAACAAAACCAAAATCAAGGAAAGGATATTTGTAGGCCCACAAATCAGAAATAGCATAAAATGCAATATATTTGAGGGTATGTTACATGAAGTTGAAGGCAGAGCATGGAAAGAATTTAACTCCATTGTGAGCCTCTTGGGCTTGCCGATCAGAAGGTCGGCGGTTCGAATCCCCATGACGGGGTGAGCTCCCATTTATCTGTCCCAGTTCCTGCCAACCTAGCAGTTCGAAAGTATGCCAGTGCAAGGAGATAAATAGGTACCGCTGTGGCGGGAAGGTAAACAGCGTTTCTGTGCACTGCTCTGGTTTCCAGAAGCGGCTTCGTCATGCTGGCCACATGACTCAGAAAAACTGTCTGCGGACAAACGCCGGCTCCCTCGGCCTGTAAAGTGAGATGAGCGCCGCAACCCCAGAGTCGTCTGCAACCGGACTTAACTGTCAGGGGTCCTTTACCTTTTTTAGATGCTTAAAAACCTATATGACTTATTGGATTGACATATTGGCTTTTGCCCACCCAACTCGGGTGATGTTAGTAATGAACAGGGGGAGCAGCTTCACCAAGATATTTCTGCCATGGAAAAGAGGTACCAAGGCAGGTGGAGTCCCAGCATGCTTGTGGATTTCTCTTTGACATTCACAGGGCCGGCCCACCCATGAGGCAAGGTGAGACAATTGCCTCAGATGGCTAAATCCACAGGGGCAGCAGATCCCAATGTCAACCTTTCTTCCTCCCTTCTTCCCTCACCCCTTCTTCCCTGGCGGGGAGGGGGTTCACCAATTTGGGGTCTGCCTCGGGTGCCAAAATATATTGAGCTGGCCCTGGACATTAGCAAGAGATGCTCCAGAAGCAAAGTACACACGTAAAACAACATTAGGACTTCTCTTCAGAGATTGCCTCATTTACTATAAAAAGTAATTCCGCTGCAAAATATTGGTGAGCGCTAGACAACATTCAATGCCATTTCCAAGTTCAGCACTCCATGTTGTATTAGATACACTACAGGGTTTTCAGAGGGCAAAGAATTCTACAAAGTGGGTGTCGTTGCCAAGAGACCCTGTATTCAACACCCCCATACTCAAATAATGTTGAGATCTGGAACAGAGTTTCTGATGAAGACCTCACCTGCAAAGACCTCCAGAGAAAAAGGTGCATACCCAAAAATGTATATATTCAGATAAATCCACACAAAAATGCTGATGAATTTTCACCGGGACTTGGAAAAACTCACCAACTTATGTGGCAATAAGGAGAATGGAATTTAAGACTGTGAAGATGAAAAATGGAGAGAAACTTAAATTCACAGTTTTACTCATCCCTAATTGCTGTTTTTCCCCCCAGGGCTAAGGATTCAAAATACCTTCCCAGGGAATAAAATATTCGTGTTGTTTTTAGTCTACAATTTCTTTTCCATGTGTTTGATTTAGTGCAAGCAGGTAATAGAGAGATTTAAATATGTGATAGGAACACAATGCGCCCCATTGTTATTTCCCCATCAGGTGTCCAGCACACTCCCTGCTTTCACATTAAAAGGTCAGTGGTAAAATCCTGCATTAACCACATGAATAAATCCCTCCACCATTGATGGCTACGGCCTCTAAAAAAGTTATTTTCTTTTTTGTGTGTGCAGGGCTATTTAACATGGCCAACAGAAAGTCGTATGCATTCATCTGCAAACGCCTGAAATTGATTTTCTACTTGAATTCCCAAGGTTGCTTAGTGGTCATAAATGACGGCTGAAATATAATTTCCGGTAGATTTTCAAGCATACCGCAAGGGAGGGTGCTTTGATCTTTCCACACCCTTTGCCTTATGTCTCTCACTCAGAGGATTACAGCAAAACTGACGTTAATTGGCTTTCAGTTATCCAAAATGTCTAGTTATCAGAACCTGCCGTGCATACCCTATATGCACGGAATACATGCTACCGTCGGTGTTAAGATACCACAGTGGTTGGACACAAACTGCCCTGGATTAAGGCACAGATCTTCTAACAAGTAGATGGTATATTGATGATGAGTGGCATCCATCAATCTGTCTCAGGAGACAATGGAGGAGTGTGCCTTTGGGGGTGAGGTCAAACTTTTGGAAGGTTGCAGTGCCTGCTGTGGCTATAGAGACCAGCGTGGGAAAGACGTGTTTTGCTGCATGCAGACAAGTTTTTTTTTAATAGATGATAACCTAATTAAGTTCAGTGTCTGTGTACAATGCACAGGTTGTTCTGCTCCCACATCGGACATTTGGGTTCCAAATAACATTCGCAAACCCGAAAATTCACTTCTGGGTTCGACTTGCAAGGTGTTTGGGATCCAATGTACAACTGTACAGTGGTACCTCGGGTTAAGAACTTAATTCGTTCCAGAGGCCCATTCTTAACCTGAAACTGTTCTTAACCTGAGATACCACTTTAGCTAATGGGGCCTCCCGCTGCCACCACTGTGTAATTTCTGTTCTCATCCTGAAGCAAAGTTCTTAACCCGAAGTACTATTTCTGGGTTAGCGGAGTCTGTAACCTGAAGCGTCTGTAACCTGAAGCATCTGTAACCATTCTGGTAATTCTGTGGTCAAGGAGGCAGGCTGTTGAGCTTAGGCCCCACCCCCACCCCAGGCCCTAATAGTGTCACTGAGTGCCCTGTTTTACTCTCTTCCAATCTCCCCATGTGGAAATCTCATGCTCTGCTTTTGGGAACATTGGCGCAGTGATGGCAAAATGTGCCCTCCCCCCCCCCAGTGTCCTCACCCTCACTGCCAGTAATTCTGCAGAGTGCAAACTTCACAGAGACTGCACTGTATTCCTCTCTCTACCTATGCTATGTTGGTGCAGTTACATTACATGGTGGATATCAGGCCAGGAACAGGAGGACTGTGGCACACAGCTGGAAATGCAGTAAGTGACCCTGGCAAAAGTAGGTACCTTTTCTGCCAGCATGTCTTGATGTAGAGAGTGGAAAACCAGGGCACACATTGGCCTGATGTTTGCCAAAATTAACTGGGTGGGTGAGGATAGCATTCCAGCATGGCTTGAATATAAAATACGAGTAAAGATGTACAGTGGTACCTCAGGTTAAGTACTTAATTCGTTCCGGAGGTCCGTTCTTAACCTGAAACTGTTCTTAACCTGAAGCACCACTTTAGCTAATGGGGCCTCCCGCTGCTGCTGTGCCGCCGCCATGTGATTTCTATTCTCATTCTGAAGCAAAGTTCTTAACCCAAGGTACTATTTCTGGGTTAGCGGAGTCTGTAACCTGAAGTTTCTGTAACCTGAAGCGTCTGTAACCCGAGGTACCACTGTATTTGTATTAGTAGGAGGCAGGCTGGGAAATGAAGGCACTGTAATATTTTAGTTTCTATTAGCTCTGCACAGAGTGGGAAAAACCTCCGTCTCTCCTTTGCAACCTAGTTCAGTTTAGTTCTTGCAAGCCCAGGAAGAGGGGTAAACTCATTTGTTCTTACACAACTCCACAGAGGACCTCATAAAGAGCTTCCTAACCACATTCATTCAAAGCAAAAGAACAGCCTACTGGAATGCGAGTAAAAATCTCTCTCTCCCTGTGCCTTGTGAACTTCAATAAAATGCATATTTGAGAGCTTTGTGGGGTTTTGTTTCTACTATCCAGATTGAGAGAAGTCTCAGGACGGAACACGGGTGCAAACTGCAACAAAACGTTGCAGTGTAGAGTTCTGTTCATTCTGAATTCCAGCCTCCCCATTTCATTCCATTCCCACTAAATATTCAGTTGCATTCCCCTGGTGTTCATTCCATTGCAAATGAGCAAACTCAGTTCACATTTTGCTGTGTTGGGGGGGGGATTCCCTTAGGTTTATTTTCTGAAGATGTTCATATTTCTGCAAACCTTGGGTCCTGCCCCCCAAGCCTGCTGATACCTCCCCCTTTTACATGGGTGGTGACATGGATGGCTGTATAATTGACAACAATTTCAGCCTGGACATAGGAAACAGAGGGAATAATGTAGCCGGCAAGCCACACCATCATGAAGAACCAAGGGAGTTCAGGCAAGGGAGAATACGTACCAAGATGGCATGAGAGAACTCTGTCTTCATTTTATAGAACGTATTTGTTTTTAGTGTTTAAATCCAGTAAATAAATAAGTCCCATGGACTTCAAGAAGATCAAACCTATCCATTCTTAAGGAAATCAGCCCTAAGTGCTCACTGGAAGAACAGATCCTGAAGCTGAGGCTCCAGTACTTTGGCCACCTCATGAGAAAAGAAGACTCCCTGGAAAACACCTGATGTTGGGAAAGATGGAGGGCACAAGGAGAAGGGGACGGCAGAGGACGAGATGGTTGGACAGCGTTCTTGAAGCTTCTAACATGAGTTTGACCAAACTGCGGGAGGCAGTGGAAGACAGGAGTGCCTGGCGTGCTCTGGTCCATGGGGTCACGAAGAGTCGGACATGACTAAAAGACTAAACCACAACAACAAAATAAATAAGTACATTTTAACCATGCAGATGGAACCATGTTAGCCAGAGCCACATAAGAGCAACTAGAGACGGTGGTAACTGTCACTGAAGGTAAAATGTAAACCGTGCCATTACCGGCCCTATCATTGGGCAGGGTAAGACAAGTGCCTCATTTGGCAGGTCTGGTGGTAGGGCAGCGGGAGGCAGCAGGTCCCTGCCTGAGCACATCATTTGGAAAACAGAGCTGCCACACAATCTATGCTTCAGCCCTGTAATCCATTGTCAGGGTTCGAATAAGATTCAGCTTCCACGTCTAGTCGGCTTCCGAATATGGGACGGTGGGGACGCCATGCCCATCCTCTGCCTCAGATGGCAAAATGTCTTGGGCTGGCCCCAAACTAGGTCAGAGCCTTATATAATGAAACCCTTAAATCTAAAGGGTTGATAAACAGCAGAGGAGCCACGGGCGCACTCTGGTTAGTGGAAGCTTTCCCCCCCCCTCAAGCGTGCGGTTGAATATAATGAACGGAATTGAAACTGGAATAATGAATCAACGGAAGATCTGTTTTCTGAGTCGGAACAGCTGTTTCATAGTTGCGAATCAAATTTGAGATGTTGTTTACAGGGGCAGAATGGATTCTCGCAGCACACAAATCTTGTCTGACAAGTGACGCTGGCTGCCTAAATTCATTGCTGATCACTGAGGAATGGAAGAAGCCAGCAACTTTTCTTCAGATATAGTACAATAAAGTGTGAGAGCTGCATCCTTCTGGCTGGTTCTGATGCTGGTAATTCCTAGCCATCGAAAAAGCCATTCCTGCCCCTAACCCATTCATCTAATACCTGCCAAACCTATGTAGGTACCTTGCACCAGCCTCCCTGATGCCCAGCATGCTTGAGTATCCCCTTTCATCAGTCACCTGCGAGGTTTTTGCAACCTATTGCTTTCACCCTTTCCCAGTCAATCCCAGTTTAATGACAATAATGGCAAATAATAATAATAACAATGATGATGATAACAATTCCTTGTCTGTGTCTTCATTAATTAGGCCGCGTCAGTTTGCTTACTCTGCCACTCATTTCAGCCCTAATTTTTTAGGTTAGGTTTGTATTTTATTTTGAGCTATGTTTTGTTTTATCCCTATTTTTATTAGCACTTTGGTGTGTGTGTGTGTGTGTGTGTATGTGTGTGTGTGTGTGTCCAGCAGTCTTGTTGAGTACACTGCATACGATCAGTGCACGAGCAACACACACACGGTGTAATTATTACATACTGCAGTCCAGTGCATTCTTTTTAATACATACACACACACATATATATTTAAAAAGCAAAATTTAATACTTAATACTTGTTAATACTTATATACTTAAACTTGTTTAATTGGTTCAATTTAAACAACTGTCTGGACTCAGTGTGTACCCGAGAGTAATGGGTTGGTGGCAGTGGGGAAGCGAGCACAGTGGTGGCACAGGGATCAATAGATTGTCAAACGTCCGGGGACCCTGTGTGATCGCCACAATTATCAACCGTGGAGGTAATATTGACATCAATGGGAGAGAGATGACTTTCTTGGCAGTGCTGCCCCAGTTATGGAATGCCTTCCTGGAAGAAGTAAGTCTAGACTCTACCTTGTTGCACTAGGCAATGGTGTTTTCATTTATTCACCCAGGTATTATAAACATTTTAAATATTTAATCTCCACCAAGTATCTGTGCTTTTCTCTGCTGGCTATTTTATTGCACAGTTTGTTTTATTCAGTATTTAACTTCTGTAAGTGGATTCGAAATCATTGCGGTAATGGCGGCATAAACACATCATAAGAAAATTTTTGAAAAAAATGTGTAGAAAGCTGGTGTTAACATCTGAAGAAGAGGCTGGGGAACTTTCTCAGACTGAAGACTACATTTGCGCATCCTTTTGTGCCTGATCACCGGTACTGTTAGCCAGAGATGATGGCAGTCCAACAACATCTGGGGACCCAAGGTTGTAAAAGGCTGTCCTAGAGATTCAGTGTTTCCCATAAAAGACAAACTTTGAACCAAACAGAGACAGTGTATAGCCAAGGAGGATAGAGATTCCATAAAGCCAGAGGCCGCCAAACATTTTGGCCCAATAAGCACATCTGGAATTTTGAGGACGTCCCATGGGTGCCAGTCACAAAATGGCTTCCTGTGGTAGCATGGCATACCATCAAATGGCTGCAGCATATGAAACAGAAGGGGAAAGAGACAGGGCCACAAAAAGGTGCAGGAATGCCCTGCTTCAGCCCCCACCCCAATCTATGGGAAAAGGCACCTATGTCAGTCACTGCCACACTATCTCACAGAAATAAGCTATTTGCACCTCTCATCTGCTCAGAGCAGAAGGGCAGGTGGGTGTTCAGTCCAGACAACCAGAGAAAGCTGGGCCATGTTTAACAGGATTGGTGAGGCTGAGCCAGGAAAAACAGGAGCTGAACAGAAAGAGCAAATCGTCTCTCATATACTGTGGATTTTTAAGAGGATATTTACTGAGACCCAGTGCTTTTTTTTTTTAAAAAAAGTAATGTTTAGGGGTACTATCATTTTGACTCAAGAAGATCACCATTTCATAGTTCAAATCATGAAAAATAAATATAGTAAATGGACAAAAGTACAAAGATTCACAAAATGTTTAGGGAATGGGCAGGCAAACTAAGGCTTGGGAGCCGGATACGGCCCAATCGCCTTCTAAATTCGGCCCACAGACGGTCCAGGAATCAGTGTGTTTTTACATGAGTAGAATGTGTGCTTTTATTTAAAATGCATCTCTGGTTTATTTGTGGGGCCTGCCTGGTGTTTTTACATGAGTAGAATGTGTGCTTTTATTTAAAATGCATCTCTGGGTTATTTGTGGGGCCTGCCTGGTGTTTTTACATGAGTAGAATGTGTGTTTATATTTAAAATGCATCTCTGGGTTATTTGTGAGGAATTCGTTCATTATTACTTTTTTCAAAATATAGTCCGGCCCCCCACAGGGTCTGAGGGACAGTGGACCGGCCCCCTGCTGAAAAAATTTGCTGACCCCTGGTTTAGGGGTATGTGTACCCCTGCATACCCCGGGGGGGGAAGCACCGCTGAGACCTTTTGTGGGCACACGAAACCCACACATTAGGTGAGAATGAGATTGTTCTGCCCCTCTCATTCATATTGCAATGCCGTTTTAACTCCTGATGAAAAGTTAGAGAGTCATTTTAGGATCAGACAATGCAACAATAATTTTCAAAGGGAGCACTTACACAGTTTTAAGTCAAAACAGTTTCATGTGATAAAGAATTTTCAAACAGCTGATAACTTGTAGTCTCTCTAAGGGCAACATTATTTTGAGATATTGTGTTGATTTAATTTGCATTCAAATTGCTCGGAATTTCAGTAGTGTATACTCACTTGAATGATCTGCTATCAAGCAAAGAATGAATGGCTGACATATTCAAGCCAGAATGCAGAACAGAATTTTAAACCATTTGGTAACAATAAGAATCAATCTAATACTACAGCTTAAATAGAGGAGAGGGAGGAAGAAAGTATAAAAGTGGTCAGCCTGAAAATGAAAGAGATTACATAAAAATTAATATTACTGCAGTCATTGAAATCTTGCACTATGAGACTAATTGTGCCGTGCATACAAATTGCTATGATCCCCTTTGTGAAAATAAATTAAAATGAGTTTCATTTCTTGATAAATGAAATGTAACCTTGAAAGATTTATCACTTATACAATGCAAAAACAAGTTTGGGAATTAGGCATGTCTAAATGATATAATGATTATTTAATCAGATCATAAGAAGAAATAGATAATGCATTAGGAGAATTTTCCAATTTTCAAAGATGATGAATATTTTCAAACAGAAAATAAACTGATCGTTCTGGATCCAGAGCAATCAGTGTGCGGATGACGCTTGCAATGTGTGAACCTTGCTAAGAGAGAAGTCTTATGATGCCATGAAGTGTCTCAGTGGTAAAGGGCATGCTTAGAGTAGACATTATTGAGCTAGATGGACCAATGACCTGACTTGGTATAAGGCTCCTTCCTATGCTCCATACTGTGTTGTGGGAGTCAGCTGAAAGCTAAAGGTAGCCACACTTGACTACGTATCTGGAGTGAGGTGCGCTTGATAGTTCTTCCTATATTGCCCACAAAAGGTCTCAGTAAATAACCCCTCCAAAGTCTGCAACACACCAGAGAATGTTTGCTCTTCCTGCTCAGTTCCTTTTTTCACTCATTTGACCTCCCATGCACTGAAGATGCTCCTTTAAACATGTCCATGTTTCATTAGATGCTACCACATGTTCTGGGATGACCATGGCATTGGTTGATGCAAGTTCCTTGTCCTCCACCGATGGGATGGTTGATGGCCCAGTGACATGCTTGGAGCATGTTGTGGTCCTTTCTCTTCTTCTGCTCTTTTAGAGGCAGCAGCCATCCTATCAATACATACAGTATTATATACAGTGGTACCTTGGGTTACATACGCTTCAGGTTACATACGCTTCAGGTTACAGACTCCGCTAACCCAGAAATATTACCTCGGGTTAAGAACTTTGCTTCAGGATGAGAGCAGAAATTGTGCTCCGGTGGCGTGGCAGCAGCTGGAGGCCCCATTAGCTAAAGTGGTGGTTCAGGTTAAGAACAGTTTCAGGTTAAGAACAGACCTCCAGAATGAATTAAGTTCTTAACCTGAAATACCACTGTATCTTGCCAGTGCTTTTTTCCTGGGGGTACTCAAGTGTACACAGTACAAACACTTTTTATTTTTATCAAAGGTTAAAAGTGTAGCACTTACTGTTACAACTTCATGATGAGTTCTGGCACCATTTTTTCCTTTAAAAAGAGCACTGGTTTTAACAAACATATTTTTAAATGTACTCATATATTTATTATTATCATTAGTAGTAGTAGTAGTAGTACTGTTAGGAGCATCCTACTCTCGTGTAGGACCCTGGCAGAGACACATACCGGACTGGCATGTTCTCTCCCTCCTGGTTGATCATTCGGGAGCTTCAAAAGCTTTCTCCAACCCGAACATCACAGCGACTGATGCCAAAAGGCATTAGCATGTTGAGGAATCCTGCAGAGTATTTGCAGTTTGTGTGACAGAACACAGTAGCTCAGCATTTGGCTAATCTATGTTTATTTACATATAACACACTTGGAGCATTCTGACTTAGCTCCTTCCTCTTTCTCATCAGACAACAAAGAGAGATAGAACAAAGGACAGTAGTCCCACTTCATGGAACACAGTAATACCAAAACATCCTGTCTCCATCACTTCCCACACTGTGGAATGAAAACATACACCTGTTAGGATATTTCTGTTCCACCCTAAGAAGGGAGCAGGTTGTTGTGTCACAGCCTGCGTATTTCCTGTTCACAGGATGTTTCTGTTTTTGTATATAGCTTTTCTCTCTCTCTGTGCCTAGACATCGAAGCAAGCAGTCATGTGTTTTCTTTGTTCTGACCAACGCTGAATAAAGTTGTAAATAATGCTCTCCTGAGTGCATCTTTCGCTGTGCGAACTCTGCAAAGGGCGTGCACCAGTCCTTGGAATGTGGAAAGCTATTTCTGAGGCTTGTGTCGCTAATTGACTGATACTGCGTTTCTACGGGAGATTGATGGATCGTCCGGAGACAGCGTGGGGGCATGATGGCCTTTGTCTCCCTGGCAGTATCCCAACAACACCATCATGTGATAGACAACAATCTCATGACTGCAAACACGGAGCAGGAATCTTAACAGGTACATGCTACTTGGCTGCAGAACTGCCAGCGCAACGTTGATAGCCTTGACTTGCAGCTGGGTTTCATTTGCTGCCCCCATGCAATATAACTTGGGCTGGCACTGTTGCTTGTTCCCTGCACTCCCAAGTACTGGTAGTGTGGAATATTATCACGTAGGTGATAATGGCATTAATAAAGAATGCAGGTTCAGATGAAAGGACTTTTTGCTGAGCATGTACCTACTATAAGGACCAGACCGGGGTGGGGGTGGGGGGCAGCAGCAAGAGAAAGTATCGCTTCTAGGCGTCTGCAGTGTGGTGGCCATGGGCACAATAGTGACTTGGATGCTTCTTCCAGCCAGCCATGAAGCTTCTGAGTCCCTCCCACACCATTGGTCTTGAGGGGTGTGTGCTATGTATCCTTGGAAAGGTCACAGAAGGAGGAGGTTCTGTTGAATCTGACTCTTACCCAAATTCTTTGGAAAAGTGAAATATCTGTGCACAAGCATCTTATCTCTTTCTGTCTATATGTGGTGATGTGTTGGGTTGACCCAGGAAAGGCAGTAAGAGAAATGAGCAGAAGGAGTGGTGCCCATGACATTTGCTCAAAAATCCAAACATGCCCATGGAAAGGCTGCCAACCCTTGATCTACTCCCTCAGAAACAATACACTGGGCTCTGAATGTTTGGGAGGTAATAGGACCCCATCAAGACTTACATGGAAACCTGCTGTGCTGACTAGGTGAACCTGTCTCTTGTTGCTGTTTTCCTCCTGAGGATGAAAGGAAAAATGGGTTCCTTGTTAGGCTGCACTGAGCACAATTAAGAAGAAGTGTTTAAGCTCTTGGACCATTTTTACTCTTTGCCATTTTTGATAGGCCATTCATTATTCACAGGGACAGTGCGTGAAGGAAATGTGACAGCTAGCATCCCGGTCACAGTGACACGGTGTTAGCAGTGATTCATAATAACATCGTAAGCATCAGAAAAGAAACTGGAAGTCCTCTACCTCTCTACATTATGGAAGGAAGAAGCCTCACATTGCAAACCAGGCCTCCTACAGTGGTCCGTGTCTTGTCTAGCAGAGGCATGAGATTCTTCCTGCATGCATCTTCAGATCACCAGAAGATCTGATCTACTGATCTACCCCAAATAAGGCCTGATAATCCTCATTCTTGTTTATGACCTGATAATAGGATGGCCCTATGTCCTGATAGAAAGTTTTGTGACTTTTTAATTTAGAGAAAAGGTGAGTAGCATAGGCATTTATAAAATTATGCATGGCATGAGGGAAGTGGTCAGAGAAAATTTTTTTCCCTCACCTCTCTCTCAACTCGTGGAAGTTGAAGCTGAATGTTGGAAGATTCAGGGGAGATAAAGTACTTTTCCATGTTGCATATAAACTGTGGAGCTTGCTTCAAAGGGAGGCAGTGATGGCCACCAACATGGATGGCTTTAAAAGAGGATCGACAAATTCATGGAGGGGAAAGCTATCAATGGCTACTTGCCATGATGGCTATGCTCTTCCTCTGTGGTCAGAGGTCCTCCATGGTCCCTACGGCAGGTTAAAGCATCAATGTACAGTGGTACCTCTGGTTACGTACGCTTCAGGTTACAGACTCCACTAACTCCGCTAAATCGCACGGTGGTGGTGGCGTGGCGGCAGTGGGAGGCCCCATTAGCTAAAGTGGTGCTTCAGGTTAAGAACAGTTTCAGGTTAAGAACGGACATCTGGAACGAATTAAGTTCTTAACCCAAGGTACCACTGTACTATCAACTCATTCTTTCATCTCAGTCTTGCCCTTTGAGAACACTGTAGGGAGGAGAGTGGGAGGATGAAACCCAGAATTCCTTGGCTCCTCCTTCCATTAATTCAGGCTCCGCCTACTATTCATCTCCCTACCAATCCCAATGGGCATTAGCCATTGCCATTTGGCTGTCCTGTGTTTGGCCGGGGATGGTGGTGGGAGTTGTAATCCAGAACATCTGGAGAGCACTAGGTTGGGGAAGACTGTTCTAGGGAGCAATGTGGTCGCACATAGGCAAGGGAGAATGAAGGCATCATGACACCCAGGGCGGAGCATCACTACATAGGACGCATGTGCGGCATCGCTACGTCCAATGCACTGTATGTAGTGACACCGCACATGCGCTGTACATAGTGGTTTGCCGGCATTCTGGTGCTGTACGGATGGTCTGGGATCCTCTGCTCATGGCTGCAGCCTCGAATGGAGGGTGCTCTACATGCAGCTGGAGTGGCGATGGAGGGATCCCACTGCCGTCCGTACGGCGCTGGAGTGGTGCCAGCAGCAAACCACTATGTACAGCGCATGTGTGGTGTCACTACATACAGCGCATGCGTGAGACACCGCACATGCACTGTGCATAGTGGTTTACCGCCGGCGCGGGATCCTCTGCTTTCGCGAATGGAAGATCCTCCACATGCGGCAGCGGCGCAATGGCTGCTCACGCTGCTATTGCGGGATGAGACCCTGCGGGGTGCCTTCTTGTCACCCCCTCAGACATGGCACCCGGGATGCACACACACACCCCGTTGCGATGCCACTGCACACGGGAAAGGAGAAAGAGAGGTGGCTTTGGGGTGAAAATAATAATCAGAAGCTCATAGAGAGCTGGTTCTCCTCAAATGCTTGCCCCCACGAAACCATCTTTGAAGCAGCCAATGCATTTCTAACTGTGTGCAGGAACTGGGCCAAACCACTTCATGTTTAAATTCCTTTCCACAAGCAAAGGATAATCTGGAGCCAGCCAGACGCTAACAGGATGCCTCAATCTTTTAGCGGATTTCTCTTTCTTTTCAGATTTTAAATGGGGAAATGATTTCAAAACCTACTTTCCAAGCCTATGTCTCCTAGGCACATTTCGTATGCTGGCATTATTCCGTTCAGCCATGTTATCATTTTATATTTAGTAACGTGGAAGCTAACGTAGTGAAACAATTACTCCAATATGACAAATGGTCTTAATACAGCATGTGTAAGCGCTTTAGCTAACTTGGGGCTTCAGGCTATATGTTGCAACAGTGTGATGTTCTCTCCCTAGACACACACACACTTTTCTTTTATCTTTTATTTTATTTTTCTCAGTTTTCCCCAGGGGTTAACCTGTGCCTGCCTGTGGATTAAAGCAACCATCCAAGAACACAACTGGCTTTTAAACTTTCATATAACCTGCTTTATTGGTAGACACATAACCATTATAGATATATTTTATGCGGCAATAACATGACTGAATAGCGCTGTAACCTCCCTGCATTAACCATTTTAGCAGAACAACTGTTGTTCCAGGTGGGAGATTCATCACACTGACTTGGGGCCATGTTTTATTAAAATCTAACAATAGCACGGAGGAATACATTTATCAATTTACTATAGATTTATTCACAAAAGGGCCAACCTGTGCCCTACCCTGTCAAAATATGTAGGAGGAAAGAAGCTACAACTTTAGAAATCATTTGGGGGTGGTGTGTGTGGACACTTTCACTTTCCCAGCCCTTTCATAACCAGGACCTGAAATGCTTTTAGTACATGAGTTTGAAAACAACAATATTCCACACAAAAATATGAAGTCACACAATCTTGGTATGGCATGGCAATTGTACCCAACACATCAGAACATGGTGGTGTTTGGCACCCAAAGCAGCTCATTTTATATATATCTCATTATATATAAAACAGTAAAATGATGCATTTTGAACTCCATTGAAACCCACATTTTTTATTATTATTATTGCATTTCATTTATGTCCCACACTACCTCCACAGAGCTCAAGGTGGCATACATAGTTCTCCTCCTCCCCATTTTATTTTCACAACTACAGTGTGAGGTAGGATAGACTGAGGAGCAGTGATTGGCCCAGCACCATTCAGTGAGCTTCATGGCTGAGCATGAATGTGATCCCTTGTCTCCCAGGTCCTGATCCAACCGCTACACCACGCTGGCATGGAACACTGAAACATTTGGTTCACATTTATATTATAGGAGGGTTCTACAAATTCATAACAAAAGGTGTCTTCAGAGCTCTAGTGTCGGAAGAGAATCAGAGATTTACTAAAGGGGAGGAAGGACAAGAGACACACAGAGAGGAAAAACCTCTATGTTGCACAACATTCCTTTTTTTAAAAAAGGCCATGGATTTGTTGTTGTGTATATGTTAGAAACCATTTTTGTTTTGTGGAATATCAGTTGGCAACAGCCCTTGTAAAATTCCTGGCTGATAAGCTTCAGATGTCTCCATCGAATGTCACATTCAATGGTGGTGCTAAAAGCAGTTTTGCAATGTCCTTGGCAGGGTGTCATCAATTACTATGTCTTTATCCATATTGCAGTAATAACTCTAGAAACAGCTGCTCCAATGAGGATGGTGTAAAGTTGTTCCATTGTGCACAGTCACTTCAGCCAGAGCACGACTTCATTTTGCAAATCTCGGAGAATGGATCACAAGATGGCGCTATTGCCCATGCTCTTCCCAGCGATGCCCGGGAACGTGAGGTCACAGAAGCCATTTTGGATTCCTCAGAATAGCAACTCTCTTTTTTTGGAAAGCGAACGGAAATCAAAGAACTGGAAGATCCACAATGGACTACCTTCATTATCCCAGTTGGAACAGTGGTCTTCTTCATTTGAAGGACTATTCATTATTAGACAGTGACCATGAAACAAGAATAAAACAGTGGTATCTGAACAGAGTCTGTTCCTATGGGAGTGCTATTTTGGAGGAAGCAAGAGGCAGTGCTATTTTTCTAAAAAAAAAAAAGAGGTGCTGGAACTCACCATGAATGCCTGCCTTGTTCTTTTTTAACGGCAATGGCGCCCACCTAAGACGTGCCGGAACTAAATTCCGGTGAGTTCCAGCTGGAAAAAAAGCCCTGACTGTGCTGGATTGTTTTTGGAAGAAATGTATTGTTAGCAAAAATGGCTGAGTAAAGCAGACTGAATCCAGAAAATGAAGAGCTTGGCAGACTTTATTGAGTTGAAAACAGGTAGTTAGATGTCATCCATTATCTTAGGGGAACAGGTTGGGTATATCCTACTATCCTGATAACAAATATTCCTATTATTGATAGCCCTATTATTATATTCCATAAGGTGCAGCCACTGAGATGCTAACATGTTCATGTTTGGGGCCTGTGGGCTTTCCAAAGGCAATGGGTTGACCACTGATGGAAACACAACGTTGGACTAGGCAGGTGCTTGGTCTGATCCTGTAAGGGTCTTCTTATGTTCTTGTGTAAGGTACCTATGACAAGAACACATCCATAGATGAACCAGAGAATGTATCCTTTTTAGTATAATTAATTATATCTCTATCCCAAGGATCCTTCATGAAGTTCAAGGCGGTGCCTATGGTTCTCCTCCCTCATAGGCTAAAAACCAGGCTGGTACAATGGGGAACTGAACCTGAATCAGTTCAGGCAGAGGACCTTCTCAGTAGTGGCACCCTCCCTGCAGAACCCCCTCCCATCAGATGTCAAGGAGATAAAGAATTACACACCTTTTAGAAGACATCTGAAGGCAGCCCTGTACTTGGAGGTTTTAAATGCTTGATGTTTTATTTTGTTTTTGGGTATGTTGTAAGCCGCTCAGAGTGGCTGGGGAAACCCAGCCAGATGGGTGGCATATATAATAATAATAATAATAATAATAATAATAATAATAATAATAATAATAAAAGAAGAAATCACCTCCATTTTAGGGTAGATCTGCACCCTGCATTTAAAGCATATGCACTGCACGTATAAAGCACATGAAGAATCTTGGGAACTGTAGTTTGTCAAGGATACTTGGAATTGTAGCTCTGTGTGGGAGAGCTGTGGGACAGCAGTTTCCAGGCTTCTTTGGGGGAGGCACATGCATTGAATGTTCTTTAACTATGTAGGGTGGATCTTCTCTAAGCCGAACTAACCATGACACTACACTGGCTCTTTTAGCAATTGACTCTTGCCAGGGTCCACAGCTCCCTATCGGATACCAATCATGTGACTCAATATGAATTCATTGGACAAGGACAATCTTGCTGCAATGAGGGAATCGTCATTTTTAAAGTTGCAGCTGTGTGCAGTGTCCTCAGCTGATAACTCCATCAAGGTCATGATAGTTATCTTTCCATTATCTCTTCCAAGGTTTGAAATGACAATTTAAATATATTTTCATTTTAAATAAAGGAATAAACGTTGAAAAGAAAAAAGAAAACTAAAAAAACCCCACCACTTTTCATCTTTGGAACTTCTTTTTCTCCCCTTTCAACATCTTGAAAAAGCCAGATCAGATGGTCTTCTGTTTGAAGAAAGCAATAACAGCAGAGCTATGGAGCTTTACTGGCAATTATTTCCTAACATCAATGAGCATCCCAGTAAAATATACCGAGATGTATCTACTGTACTGTACTAAAAAGAATTCTTAGCAGATGCTTCAGTCCGGGCAACCAGACATTGTTAAAAAGTGTTCTATTATGTTGCAATGAATATTATTCTATGTTAAAATAAAAAACTAAAACTTGCAGGGAACAGCAAGAGGATTCAAAGACAACCCTTAACTCTGGCTTATCCTGCAGGCTTTGAGCTGAGTGCATTTGTGTTGAAGAGATCAAACATTCTGCCCCAATGAAGTATTGCTTGTCACAGGGCCAGACCTACCATTGCATACCCTACAACATTCCTCTCACTCCTCCCAACTGACCCTCCTTGACCCCCATTTTTGTGGCTCCCCCGCCCCACACAGCACTTTGCTGTCAGAAGAAAGGTAGGTTTCACCACCACTGGACCAACGAGACACAACACACACAGCCTCCACTGTCCTGAGAGAACCTCTTAATCCCTGTTTTATTTTATGTTATTTTATTCTTTGGCAGATGTATAAAAAGAAAAACACACACCAATAAATAAATTTTAGAAAGGAACAAGATTAGATGCAGATGGCCAAAGCATTGGGGGGGGGGATCAAGATCCCTTGCGCTCTGCTCGCTCTTTCTTCCTTCCCAGGGCAGACCTGCCCTCTGAGGGTCCTGCCCTCAGAGCCAGTGCATCAATCGGGGCAGGACCTTAGAAGCAGCATCGTCTCCTCCTCCTCACCTGTTCTCCAGCAGCCACTGTGAGATGCCCAAGGGAGGAGGCTGGTGAGGCCATGGAGAGACAACAGGATGCTCCCTCACAGCTGCCACTATTGTTTGAAGAAGAGGAGGAAGAGGAGGAGGAGTTTGGATTTGATATCCCGCCTTTCACTCCCCTTCAGGAGTCTCAAAGCGGCTAACAATCTCCTTTCCCTTTCTCCCCCACAACAAACACTCTGTGAGGTGAGTGGGGCTGAGAGACTTCAGAGAAGTGTGACTAGCCCAAGCTCACCCAGCAGCTGCATGTGGAGGAGCGGGGAAGCGAACCAGGTTCACCAGATTACGAGTCCACCGCTCTTAACCACTACACCACGCTGGCTTGGGACAGGTGCCGGCTCACCCCTTTATCACCCAGAGACTAAGGGTCCTGGTTGTTTTGGGTTGTTTTGTTCTGTGTTCTTCTCTTATGGGGGTGGGCTTTGCCTAGTTATAAACTTGCAGCTGGTTGTATTGTAGCGTTGAGTTTCTGGGAGGAAGGGACAGATGTGGCAGCGGTGAGATCATCTGGGGAGGCTGAGGGGGCCCAAGTGCAGTGGCTCTGGATAAAGAGAGGTGCGGCATGGGAGAACAGGCTATTGAATGCCAAGTAAGCTTTGAATAAGATTTCCCTTGGCTATAATTTGATTGTGGATGAGGAGGCCACCCTGCTCTGCCACACACATCCCGTCTCACCATTTCTTTAGCTTAAGAAAAAATCTTTCCCATTGGTCTCCCTGCTGGCTGAGGTTAACAGGAGTTGTAGCTGAGAACATCTGAAAGGCACCAGATGTTGCGGAAGGTCATCCTTGTTGGATCTCTATGAGCTACACCACAACAACTCTACAGTAAGGACACTCAGTAGATAAACAGTTGTTGCCCTTCCTATAAGATTTGGCTTGTGATGTATATTAGGAACAACATCATATCTCCTGAAATATTTTGGTATTTTGGGCAGGTATTATCGGGCATGAAGGATCTTCAAGCCAATGAACATGAACAGGTAAGAGAAACAGAGCAAGCCATATATGCTAGGAAGATAACAGGAGGTATATCCTGAAATGGGAGAGTAACGGAGGAGAGCAGTTTCATTTACTTTGCTGAACAGTAAGCAAAATGTTTATAAGAAGAAGAAGAAGCAGGGTGATAGATTTGACTTATTGCTTAATATTTTGTTCATCTTTTCAGCCTCAAGGCAATCAATCCCGCTACAGCAGAGCACAGGGAAAAGCAAGACTGAGATTTTTGAACCATGTAACTGCCATTCGTAAGTGAAAAACAGCAATAGCTGTGATTTACTGTGGGCAGAATAGTTCCCCCACACACTGCCTCCAACTATTTATCCCATGTGTTTATCACAATATTTTAATCAAATGATGCAGCCATTGTGGTTTTCTGGTCCCAACACCATTACAATCAGATGCCGTTATGTCTCCATCATTTAATGCAGAATCATATTTCTCAAGCCCTATCTGCACCATTTTTCAGGAGGCTGTTTCACTGGCTCTTTCAAAAGTGGCAACTATTTACTAGTGCCATCAAAAACAGAACTGTAATCCTGATGATCTTCTTGGACCAAGCATTCAGTGGCAAAAAGAATAACAGAAAAGAAATGGAGCAAACAAATAAGAGAAAATAAACATGTAAGTGACTTCATTTACTGTGTGTGATCAAGAACAGTGTCTCCTAATCATAAAACGTGTCCATGTTGTACAAATTCAGCAATTATAGAAACACCACAAAACATAGTTGGTAATTGAATATACCAAAGCAGATTTATTGAGATACAGAAACCCATTGTGTATGTGAGTTGTGTACCAGCAGTGGTGGGGTATGAGGAATGAGAAGCAATGACCACTTCCCACATTAAATGGGGGGGCGCCCTTTGTGTGGTTGTGCGCAGCCCCCTGGACCCTATGCGGCACCATTAGCACAGGCTTGGCTTTGCCTTCCCCAGGTGGGATACCTGGAGGTCTCCGCCTACCTCATCCAGTTGCCCAATCCCGCCTGGGGAGGCGTAACCAAGGTGATCAGGCCAGGTAGGGGGAGGGACCATCCTGCCCACACAATAGGGGGAGGATCTTACCTGGGAATAGTTAGTTGGCTCCAGACCTTCTCCCACCCTACCCACCCTCAGTTAAGACTTCTTTTGCAGATTAGCCTTTTCTCCACAGGTACGCAGGCACTGCTACGTCAAGGTTGCTGTTGAAGGGCCGGAAAGGAACTCTCCTGCATTGGCAGGTTTGCCTTTCCCATAGCAAAACATCACAACTTTGGCAGTATCAGGCCTTGGGTGGAATCCTTTAGCCTGTCTTCCCTAAATGGAGGTGGGCATATAGTGGTGACCCATCCCCCCTTCTCTTTGTGGCACCGATACCAGGGTTCCCCATTAAAGGGGTTGTTTTGAGGGGAGGCTTTGGCCATACGCCTAGAGGTTGTCATTGCTCTCCCCTGCGACGGCGGCGTAATGGTGGCAGACTCTCTCTGTTACCAAAAAGGAGCAATGCAGCAGCGAGCAGCAGCTGCAGATGGCTGGAAACAGGATGTTGATGTTTGTGACTGTTACCATGGGAAGAAGGGGGCAGTCCATTCACTGTACTGAGCACCGGATGTTAGCTCAGTGTATCATATGACCTGTACTGGAAGTACATGGGAGGAGTTACTTTTTCTCTGCTGTAGATGTAAAGAGAGTGCAGACACGTTTCTCTGTACTGCTGCAAAAGACAGAAATAAAAGCATGTAAATATATTTCTGGCTGCCTCTTTCCCCTCCCTGGGGATAGCAGGGAGGAGAGGGGAGGAGTGGTGTGTTCTTCTCACGTTTGAGGAGAATCGCCGAAGAAACCTCACCTGTTTTCCTGCCCGGGAGTCGCAGACGGGGAGGTCAACAAGGATATCAGCCGGTGCCTAAAGAATGGCACATTCCTCTGACAAGGCTTGATTCCAACAGTTTTGAGGGGAGGCTTTGGCCGTACACCTAGAGGTTGTCATTGCTCTCCCCTGCGACGGCGGCGTAATGGTGGCAGACTCTCTCTGCTTGAACATATGTTCTCCAGAGCCAGCCCTTTCCCCCCCCACACACACACTGGATAACCCTGGTGTTCCCAAGATCCCCGACAGGGGACTGGGAGGAATAAACGCCCAATGCCTGAGCCAAGGTCTACTCACATCTGAAACATAATAAAGTTGTGGTCAATTTTAATCCCATAGCGCATTGTCTTGAGTCGTTATTCCACATGGAGGCCACCCAGGGTTTGGGGGACTCCGCCTGTCCATGCAAATGAAAAGCTGCAGTTATACCAAGTCATACCACTGATCCATCCAGCTTAGCACAGCTTTCACTGACTGGCAGTGGCTCTCCATGGTTTCAGAAAGGGATCTCTCTCATTCCTGGCTGATGATGCGAGAGACTGAACCTGGGACCATCTTCCTGCAAACGCTTCATGTCTCCACAGAGACCTGGCTCTTCTTGGGTGCCTGGGTTTTTATAGCTAAATTCACCCTGATTCTTCAAGAAATTAGTCGGTGACCTCACTATGTGCACAGTCAGCGAGCAATGATGAAAGGAGAAAACTCACCGGATGGCTGGCAAACTGCTGGAGGCTGATCTCACTGCCTTTCCCTCTTGGTACCACACAACATCTATGCACAGGGTGGAGTGAAATCTCAGATGGTTGGAGAAGCATGAGCTGTCTCTTCCACTGACATTTGAGGAAGTGTTGAAAAATGAGTTAATGATCTCCAGCTATGTTAGTGGAAATGCAGCAGAACTCGGTTTGTCTCATCGCTGGAAAAATATACTGCCCAGGCAATAAATAATAATCAGAACTATTATGAGTTTATTCTAATACATCATCACTCTTCTGACTTCTGCACTGTCAGGTTGTCCTGCCAAAGAGGCTTTAATTTTACTGTCGCTTTAGAATTTATTTATCATTGTAGTGGAGGTGGGAACTGAGTTTTCTGTGTTTTTACCGCTACGTTAAACATTTCTTCAGCACTCTGTGGCCTCCCTGGCTGCCTGCACTTCCTGATCTGAAAAAACTCATGGGATAAGTTAATTTGTGGTGTCTTTCCCTGAACTGTAACTGAGGCACAGAAAAGCTGTGGAGGCTGCCTCCCAGGTGCCTGAGATTGATGCATTCACTTGTTTTTAAGGGAAGCCCTTCGTTTTACCTTTCTTGAAAAAGAATCCATCCCACACTCATTTCTTTAAAAATATTTCAGTTGTCAGACATACAGTAGGAAGCTTCCTCACCTTCCTATGTTTACAAGAAAGCCCAGCTGAGAATGCCATAGGGTTTTCAGGAAACACAGGCACCCAGGAAGGCTGCAGAGTTCAGATCCCTGGAAAGATTATTTGTAGAATGAAAAGATATATATGGAAAATATTTCAGTTGTCAGACACACAGTAGGAAGATTCCTCACCTTCCTATGTTTACAAGAAAGCCCAGCTGAGAATTCCATTGGGTTTTCAGGAAACACAGACACCCAGGAAGGCTGCAGAGTCCAGATCCCTGGAAAGATGATTTGTAGAATGAATGAAAGGACACTCATAAACATCCCTGAGCAACCCCAAAAATAAAGGAAGTGTGACAATTACCCAGCACTTGACCCATATGAATTTCTCCGTCATTTTTTCTCTTGGATAATGTTCTTATTCAAGATATTTTCTCATTAATTGCTGGATAAGAGTCAGTAAAATACGGTAAATAAATGGGATAAGTTTTCAGTACAGCACTGTCATAAGGAGGGTTGTCCTTCCTTCCTTCCTTCCTTCCTTCCTTCCTTCCTTCCTTCCTTCCTTCCTTCCTTGGTCCATGGCCATAGGGATCTGGGAGGTGGGAGTTTGCTTCCATAATTATTTCACACCAGGACTGGCACACCTGGAGGTAGGGGTGGAGGGGGGGAATGACTTTGTACTTCTTAATAATTGTATGATTGGCATCCATCTGTCTTGGGAGACAATAGAGGAGTGCGCCTTCAGGAGTGAGGTCAAGCTGCTGGAAGGTTGCAGCGCCTGCTGTGGCTGCAGAGACCGATACAGGAGAGACATGTTTTGTTTCAGCTGGGGCAGATCAGGGTGTCTGGTTGTGATGCTGCAGATGTACCATGGTGTTTCTTCTTTCTGCACTCCTCCCAGCAGTCATTTCTCCTCTGGTCACTGCTATGGATAAATGACTTGACTGCCTGCCTCCAGGCACTGTGGTTGTCTGCAAGGAATTCCCACAAGGCGGGGTTGATGTTTCCAGCCTTCATGTCATATTTGCATGTATCTTTTTAATGCAGATACTCAATGGAATAATAGCATTACTTATATACCTATATACTGTTTTATATTATAGTTTCAAGCACCTTTTATTTTATTTGTATTTTCTTTCACCCAGTGCTTATTTTCTAGAAAAAGAGGTGCTGGAAATCACCACCAACACCTCCCTAGTTTGCTTAGAATGTCAGTGGTATCCACCTGACAGGTGCCGGAAGTGAGTTCCAGCTGAAAAAAGCCCTGCTTTCACTTTATTCTTCCACTGAAAATTTTCAATAAAATAAAAATATTTTTCTTTTTTTTTAAAAAAAGACTTTTTTGCTGCTAGGAAAGTGTATCTCTCTCATTTTGAGACATCTCCACTTACTACAGATATTAAAGCATTCTAAAATTATGGGGGCTGGGGGAATTATATGTCAGAGACATTTTAAAGCTGAGGAAAACCCTCCAGGAAATTCTATTCTGCATTATTATAGGATTATGGGTGATCATGTCAAACAAACTACATGTACTTATGCATGTTGACATATCTACTCTGCTAGATTATACATGATTTTGGGCAAACTTCCCAATTCCCGAAGGTTTAACTCTGTTGTAGTGACACTGACATTTAGGTCATTATTTCTAATATAACAATATATTAGGTCATGTATAGAAGACTGCAAATCTGATAATCTGATTTAGGGATTTTATAAAGCAAAAGTGAAAAAAGAAGAAGACCAGAGTTAAGGCTCTTTCATTGTTTTGCGCTCCACAAAATCAGAGAATTGGGAGTTAAGGCCAATGTTTTAACAGACATGCCTTTGTGATCAATGTTGTGCAACATTGGTCTCCCATATTTCTCAGGTATCCCGTGGGCACAGTAAGGTTGGTGAGCCTCACCCAATCACTTTGCCACACTGTTGTAACTAAATGAATAGACTTTGCATGTAGCATCCATTAAGTGCTCCCTTTAGGAGTCCTGACGAAATTTTTGCTTCAAAAGTTTATCCATGCATGCAGTGATTTAATTTCTTGGTAGTTTCTGCCATGGACTTTAAGGGGGGCAG
Source organism: Podarcis melisellensis (assembly GCF_964234715.1). Classification (NCBI taxonomy): domain Eukaryota; kingdom Metazoa; phylum Chordata; class Lepidosauria; order Squamata; family Lacertidae; genus Podarcis; species Podarcis melisellensis. Next base: position 84,459,809 of record NC_138531.1, read on the forward strand.
GAAAGCCTTAATAATATTAGAACCACTGCTCAGAATCTCATCAAGCAAGGGAAGGAACAGTACCACTGTACTCTGCCCTGGTCAGACCACACCTAGACTACTGTGTCCAATTCTGGGCACCACAATTTAAGAAGGATGTTGACAAGCTGGAACGTGTGCAGAGGAGGGCAACCAAGGTGATCAAGGGTCTGGAAGCTAAGTCTTATGAGGAGCACTTGAAGGAGCTGGGTATGTTTAGCCTGGAAAAGAGGAGAATGAGAGGAGATACGACAGCCACCTTCAAATATCGTCCCATGGAAGATGGAGCGAGCTTGTTTTCTCCTGCTCTGGAGGGTAGGATTTGTACCAATGGCTTCAAGTTACAAGAAAGGAGATTCCGACCAACCACCAGGAAAAACTTTCTGACAGTAAGAGTTGTTTGACAGTGGAACAGTCTCCCTCGGAAGGTTGTGGACTCTCCTTCCTTGGAGGCTTTTAAGCAGAGGTTGGATGGCCCTCTGTCATGGATGCTGTAGCTGAGATTCCTGCATTGCAGATGGTTGAGCCTTGGGTCCCTTCCAACTCTATGATTCTATGAAATCAATGAAGGGTAGCCTTCCTTGACAAGACCACATCAAGTGCATCAGTAGTTTCCCTCCAAATTGGGAAGCAATGTGTGATACGCAGATTGAAAAATCTCTAGTTGATAGAGATGATAGAAGCATTCAGTGCTGCGCATGATGACAATGACACAAGGAAATGCTAGGGTGTGTTGCCAAGCCCTGTTTCTTCCAGTACGTCATCTGTGTCTTGTCTTCACCCTAAATGAATAGTTGGGTGAATGCCTGAAGTACAGGGACCTTCCTGGGCTCATGGAGGCACCCTGCATTGTTGTTGTTTAGTCGTTTAGTCGTGTCCGACTCTTCGTGACCCCATGGACCAGAGCACGCCAGGTACTCCTGTCTTCCACTGTCTCCTGCAGTTTGGTCAAACTCATGCTGGGAGCTTCGAGAACACTATCCAACCATCTCGTCCTCTGTCGTCCCCTTCTCCTTGTGCCCTCCATCTTTCCCAACATCAGGCATAATTGGTCTAAATCATATAGGGTGCGTCCACAAGTACATGAGGCTCCCCACGACAGACTTTCACTCTCTAGCCCATGGAGGGGATGGTGAAGTACCTGGAGGGGACAGGACTTGGTTCTGATACTCCACTCTCTGCAACCGAGCACCCAAATAAGGCAGTAGATTTCTACATACATTCCATGAGTGTGTGCTTTTCATGTACAAAAAATGGAAAGAAATGAAGTAACCATTTCACCCAACACCCACAGAACTCTGGAGTTTTAATCTTCCACTGAGAAAATCTAAAGCCTTGCCAATATTTCTGCTCAGACTGAGTCCAAAAGGCTTGATTTATTAATGTTTGCTACTTTCTCAAAGTTCATTAGCCTCTCCCCCAATCTTTGTTTAAAGGTCTAACTTTTTATATACCCAACTTTTTCTCTCCATACCTCCTCTGAATATTTTCTTCTTCTTTCATGTTTCCAGTTATTTACCACAACTATTCTAGCCGCAGGCAGCGCATTAAGTACCTGTGATGCCTACATTTTCATCTAATGCTGCCTTGCACATCATTTTTAACAGACAGATCTTAGGATCCCTTCCAAACTCCACTTCTATAATTACTTTAAGGACAGGGAAAACTTCATTCCAAATGTTTTAATCTGCACTTAAATTTGCGTTTATAAATAAAGAGTGTCATTCATATTTGATTGCATAAATGTAAGTTACTGTGTTTAAAAGACGTCAAGACATTTTAAATAAAATGGATACTTTTTGCGAGGTGTAAATCTTCTTCTTCTTCTTCTTCCAGTGGTACCTCTGGATGCGAACAGGATCCGTTCTGGAGCCCCATTCGCATCCTGAAGTGAACACAACCCACATCTGCGCGTGTGCGGGTCACGATTCGCCGCTTCCATGCATACACGTGACGTCATTTTGAGCATCTGCACATGCACAAGCGGCAAAACCCAGAAGTAACACACTCCATTACTTCTTAAAGCACATTTAACCCAAGGTATGACTGTATTATTTAAAATGCATGGATACAAAGTCTTGGGACATTATGTTTGTTCCTGTGTGCAAAGTATTGCTAAAAAGGAGAGGGTTTTGGGAGCAAAGTGAAGGGCAGGAGGGGTCCCCAACCCTTTTCATGTCTGGTGGCTTTCATTTGTAAATGATTCCCTATCCCCACCTACTTTTCTCCACTTAACAAATAAGAATTGAATTCCTGGCTGCTAGGGATCAGTTGATTTCTGATCTATGTCACTTTCTTTGCAATTATTCGCCTGTTTCCACATTATTCTGCAACATCGCTACTGGGTACTGCTCGCTGTTGTTTTAAAGCTGCATAAAGAATTGCATTTCTGATTTTTTTTCTTGCGATGTACAGTTCCAAACACATTTTGTCTCAAAATACGCATTTACAAATGCATTTACCCTGCCATCCAAAGATGCAGAGGGAGAGTTCTGACCTCAGAGGTGGAGATCCTACCTTGGAGGGTCCCTTTCTGCCACTGCAGAAGCTACTGCAGCCCCTACCTGACTAAAGTAGGGCTTCAGAAATTGATAGAGGCAGATAATTTTCATGCCAGTGTCAGACTGGGGGGGGGGGGGAGATACAGTTCTGAAGGATTCTGACCCCCCTCTGGAACAGGGGGTGGAATGGAGCTGGCAAATCTAATTCCCACCTGTTTGAACCAGTGTAGGCAAAAGTATTTTAAACAAAAACAAAAAACAAAAAAAAGCCTGGAAAAGGATGAAAGAGCATGAAAACTCTGCTCTGCCTTCATTTCTGCCTCACATGCCTGAGCCCAGCAGGTCTTGGGCTGGTAGGTCTGCGCCACCACTTGCCTCCCCCTGTAGGATAGCTCTCTTAATATACCTGTTTTCTGAGCTGGAATCTATGGTGCAACATTTGGAGGAAAAGAAAACCACATAGAAGGCTCTGTTTCAAGCCACAGGTTAGCATGGGATATATGGATCATGGTCCATTCATACTGGGATTTGTAAAATTCACATTCCCCAAGCATCCCTGATGATGGTGGTGAAACAGCTGGGGAGATCGGGAGAACGGAAAGAGTGGCAGATGGGCAGAAATATCGGGTGATGGTGGGATGGCTCTACATGTAAACCGAGTCAATTGAAACACCCTGATATATGACACAAGAAGCTATAAAAATGCTATCTGCAGTGTTGAATCTGGGGTGACTCATGCACACATGCTTACAGTTACCAATTTATTGTATTTTTTAAAATGAATTTGCACCCCACATTTCACTATATGTCCCCAAAGGGCTTATGGGGGGGGGGTGGACTGTGCAATCTATAAAATGTGAAACATCACAAAATAGATAGCAGGTTTTTAAATGGTGGTTGAATGGCCATCTGCCAGGGATTATTTAGCTATGATACCTGCATAGATGGTCCTTTAGGCCCCTTCCAACTTGATGGTTCTGTGAAAGTAGTACTTGCAGTGCAAAAGCTTCCTGAAAGAAAAGTGTTTTAACCCAGCCCTTGAAACCCGGTGTCTGTCTGATTTCCGAATGTTGGGAGTTCCATAGAGCTTGGCTTACTACACTGAAGCCATGACTCATCATGGACTTAAATTGTGCTTCTCATCCATGGGGGACCTTCTAATACAGCTTCCCCACCCACAGATGATCTCAGTTACCGGTTTGGGACATATGGGCAAGGCAGTCCTTAAGTGATGGATGTGCCTATATGAGCCAGCCCAGCAGTTTGGACTGAAGCAAAACAGAAAGCTGTGCCTAAAAAGAGCTTCTTTGATGCCCGTCAAAGGAGACATTTTTGAGCAGGTACTTGATTGCCATTTATTAAGCTTGGCTGCATCGATTCTGCCAAGTTCCAGGCAGATGGCCCAGGTATCCTCTGGGGGGCCATTTCAATCCAGATGATCAGGTGTTGTTTATATTTACAGAAGAGTTCAGATGAAAATAAAACCGCTCAGCCTATCCGTTATCAGCCGCCTCCGATCTGCTCTTGTTGCGCAGGTGGCAGCTATGAAATAGTTGAGTAGCAAGGCAGGGAAGGAGGTGTGAGATTTTTAATGTCAATGTACTTGCAGTGGGATACTTTAGATCTTTAAACGGTATTTGTGGAAGGGAAGATGAATTAACGAAAACATGAGACTGCTATTACTGTTCTGTTGGGCACCGGAAGCGTAGAATTTTGTATGAAGCAACTGCAAAGGGACTGCATTTTTCACTTCCACTGAAATAGTTTAACTAGCAGGTGAAAGTATGTTGCTATTTATTGTTTCCAAGCCACTTTGGGGTTCGCTTGAATGGAAAGCAGCAAAGAAATACAGTAATTCATATCATATCAAAAGGGATTTTATAAGCACCAAAACCTCATCAGTGAATCGTTAATAAATCAAACTTATACCCCACCCATTCTCCAATACACTCAGAGAGGTCTGCATGGGTGAGGTTTAAAACACCTTATCCTTGGACTTCCGGGTCGGCGCCATCGCCGAATGGCGGGCTCCCTCCGAGCTCCGGAGGGAGCCTGCTCGGCAGGGGCTGGGTCCTACCGCACCGGCGATGCGGGGACCCTTAAAAACCACGGCCACGGAGGCCGTGGACATGGAGACTCGGCTGGCACCGTCAGCGCCCTCTCGATTCGTGAAGGAGCCTTTTTAAAGGCTACGGATCGGGTGCCGGGGAGGAGCGTGGTGCTTTGAGTCCTCTGCTATCCCTGCCGAGCGCAGCCGCATGCCATCCGGCGGAGAGCGCTGACTTCTTCTATTGAAAATTTGGACCCAAAAGAAGAACCCGTGAGTAATTGGAATATGGACTAAAAAGAGGGATAAATTTTTAGAATTTGGAGCGAACGGGGGAGGTGGAAAAAAGGAAGTCAGCCCCCCCCCCCAAATTGTAGAAGAGCCAAAACAAAGGACTGGATAACTAAGATCGAGAGGAACCTTATCTTGCCGAACTAGCAACTTCGCGAGGGAAATTTATAAGATTGAGCTGGAGGAGAAAAGTGGAATTCGTATTAAAAAGCAACCCCCCCGGAATCCCTGGAGCGATTCGTGAAAATGCCTGGAGAAGAATAACGGAGGTTTTGACAGCTGTCAAAGAGCTGTCAAAACGGAAGAATGAAATTGAGACTTTGTTATGAGGACTTTGCCGGTTACATTTGTTATAAATTGGAGATAAATTGTTTCAAATAAGGATTTATAAGATATTTGGACTGGCGGATGTGATCTGGAAGGGAACTTTGTTATTGTAATCCACCTAGAGGAGCTGAGGGACATTGCATGTGTTTTCGACGGGAAACTTGAACAGTTGGATAGAACTTTTAATCTCCTGGGAAACTGCAGAAATGGAACATTATTTTGTCTACAGAGGCCTACACTTTACTGGAAACAATGGATTAATCTGTTGAAAAATGAAAGGAACATGATGTAATGTTTTGCTCCTGAATAACAAGCCTCTGTAGAGACACTAGAAGCCTTTGGAAAAAGAACATTTCTGTGAGGGAACAGGGAAGTAAAAAGGAGGAGAGTGATTGACAAGAACAAGGAAACAACAGGAACTGGACAGAACTGGAGTGGGAACATTTGGGATATCCAGATTTGACAAGCTTATGGATATAAAATTGGAGTTTATACTCCTGGATATAAAAATCTGGATAGAAGAAATGGGCCCCCTTTGATAGACTCCTTCTATGATTGGACATCTGTAATTTTAAAAAAAAAAAGACCGGTAAAGAACCAGAGGGATGTGGGTTTAGTGAAATGTGGGTTCATCAGGAAGACATTAGAAGTGGAGGGATAGGAGGAACGCAACAGGGAAAGAGGGGAGGGAAATTTGGAATCCAAAGGTTGTAAAATTATTGTTTGTTTTTATTCTATTTTCATCTGTACTATATTTGAAAGGGGGGAACTCGTGGAAGGGAATAGGTCGACCTTAGGGGATGGAAATTTGGATAAATTGAGTTATTGATGATGAGTGTATTTTGGGAATAAGAATTTGTTGAATATTATTGCTTTTTTGGAAGATTTGGAACACAAGAGGGGGTGGGGAGGGGAAGTCCTGGATATTGGAAAAAGTTTATGAATTGGATTTTATTTGTTTTAATTTGGAAAACCTTAATAAAAATTATTTTTAAAAAAAATAAAACACCTTATCCTTAAATCATGTCTCTGAGATAGGCTAAACTGAGAGATAGAGACCCAAAGTCACCAAATGAGCTTCATAACTGAATGATTATGTATGATGTCATAAATAAGTATTTATGATTATTTATTATGAAGTCCCCAGAGTGGCTGGGGGGACCCAGCCAGATAGGGAGGGTATAAATATTACAACAACAACAACAACAACAACAACAACAACAACAACAACAACGTTATTCTATGGTTCATTTGCATACTACTTTTTGACCCCCAAACAGTAAAAGAAATATTAATAAAAAAGAAATATGCAACTACAATAAAACCATTAAAACAATATAAACTAGCAAAATACCTGTCACACTGGATTTATGTTAAGAATGCCTTTCAGTCTTGTGGCAAACCAACCAACCAACCTGGAAAAACCATCCATCAAACCTACCCCTATACACATTCTCCCCCACCCCTGACCTAGAGGAACAGATTCCCCCCAACAGGCTCTCATCCTGGGCAGAAACCACTTCTTTCCCCCACTACAGGTGCCCAGGCATTAACCCACATTATATTACTGAGAGCCTGGAGAGAGAGAAATCTATAAACCTACACCCACCTACCTCCTGTCTCCCACTGGGAAGATCCACAACAGGCTTTCGCCATGGAGCATGAAACCACTTCCTCCTCCCTCTGCGAGTGCCTACAACCACGCTTGTGTGGGAATTGGGCTTTACAGAGTTATGCAGAAGAGAATCCAGGTCGTTTGACCCTTTAATTTCTTCCCTTTTCCCTTCAATGAAAACTACACTCTCTTTTAAGGTTTAAATAACAAATAGCTTTTTACCCAGTGTACTTGCACTTGTTAGATTAAATATACAAGACAGGTGGGTGTTACGTTGCTAACATATCTTACATATATTTGCATCTAAGATAAATACTGTTACAGGCTAACTCTGAGGCAGGCAGCAGAACAACTGCTCTCACACGAAATACTGTTAATAACTGTCATATCTGTACCAACTGAAATAACTGTCCCGGGCACATGATATCACAGAGTTCTATAGCCCTTGTGAGCATTAATCCTTTACTTAGGCTCTTGGTTGCTTTCCTCCCAGTTTGAAGTTGCATGACAGTGTGATGCAACTAAAAAAAGAAAAGCTAATGCCATTCTAGGCTGCATCAACAGTAGCAGAGTGTCCAGATCAAAGGAAGTAATAGCAATAGTATAATTCTATTCTGCCTTGCTCAGACCCCACTTGGAGGGCTGCATCCAGCACAGGGTATTGACAAGCTGGAATGTGTTCAGAGAAGGGCAACCAAGATAACCAACCCTTATGAGGAACGGTTGAGGGAGTTGGGTATGTATAGCCTGAAGAAGAGAAGACTAAGAGAAGATATGATAGCCATCTTCAACTAGCTAAAGGGCTGGCGCATGGAGCCAACTTGTTTTCCGCTGCTCCAGAGCATAGGACACAGAACAAAAGGTTCAAATAGCAAGAAAGGAGATTCCGACTAGGATTCCGATTAGGAAGAACTGTAAGAGCTGTAGTGGGATGAACTACCTTGGAAGCCAATAGGCTCTCCTTCATTTGAGGTTTTTTAGCAGAGGTTGGAGGGCAACCTGACATGGATGCTTTAGTTGAGATTTCTGCATTGCAGGGAGTTAGACTAGATGACCCCCAAGGTCCCTTCAAACTCTAAAGGTCTAGGCTTCTATTATTGTCTCTGGCTCATTAGTGGATTGCATAGTGGGTCAGCACTGTTCACCTGACTGGCTGAGTTGCTGCTGTGGAATAGGAAGGAGAGGTGGAGATGCAAGATGATGGGGAGGTCTCATGTGGTGGGGGCTACCTCTGTTCTCACACAGATTAAATGGAATTACCCTCCTGGTTCATTCTGAGCAAACGAAGTGCAGTCAAATAAATGGGAATACTCTAGGATATTGGTGTAATGCTGTCCTGAAAATCTACCCTTTCAAGAAGTGCTGCACCCCATGTTGCACCACCTGAAGCTATCAAAGAGAGAGGAAATGTATGTCTCTTAATATTCAAAATAGGGTGAGTTTTCCAATTTCACAGTTCAAGTTTCTGAATGAGAAATTATGACGAGCAGTTCAAACTCCCATTTTGGAAGTGCATCTTTTATCTCAAAGAAAACTTTTTTTGTCATCATGTGATTCTTTTAATTCGAGCATGCTGTGAAATCTCATGAGCTATCAACTGTGAAATGACAATGGCTAAATACTTCAGCATGTTGTTCTTTAGAAGCTGCTGTATTGGGGGGGATACCACTGCATGTTGTCAACTAGCTAGCATTAGCCAGTGTTAAAAACTGCTTCATGTATTTCATCAAATATAGCAGGGATGAGTTACCTTTTTCAGTCAAAGGTCCATTGCGTTCCATTGTGGAAACTTGGGGGGGGCACATGCCACTAGTGGGTGGGGGTCAGAGGCAAAAGTGGGAGGTGCAATGGATGTGACTTGTATCTTTGGACATTTCAGCCCTGCAGAAATAAATAACTTTTCTATCTTTCTATAGAAAAGTGTATACAAGTGTATACAAGTGTAAGGAGGTCATCACACTGCAGTTCTTGTGGCTGCCAGTAGATGGCCATGGCAACTCCAGTGTCACATAAAGCACCCAGGCACATGAGTAAGCAAGCAGCTGCTCAGACAGCCTCTTTAATGGAGCAGGGAAGGCACTTCACTGAACAGTTTGACAAACTGCTCTGCAAAATGCCTTCACTCCTCCATTAAACATGGCTGCAGCAAGGTTTAAGAGAAGAGGGGAGGTGCTCCATAAAAATGCTGTCTGAAGCTTCTTTAAAGGAGGTTGGAACTTAGGACCAGCTTTGAAGGGAGGGACCTAGTGTGCTCCAACACTGCCTCTGACAGTGGAGGAAAAACATAGCCATCATTTATTCACCATGAATTTGTCCAATTATATTTTCAAGCCATCCAAGTAGGTGGTCATCATTGTGGAGGTGAATTCCATAGTTTAACTATGTGCTATGTGGTATGGGATGCAGTGCAATTATCTGCATTCCTATGTATGTATACACAAGTTCGTTTTTGGTGTGTCCACATAGCTCAATAACCAATTTCAAACTGGCAGTGTTGCCCCCAGATTCTAAAAGGATTGTACTTTCCAGATCTTGTTCAATAGATCAAAACAGGTGACTTCAGTTCCATGAGACTACATAGACAGTGGGTAATGGTTTTAAAAATGGATCTACGGCAGAGATATTGAATCATCTGTCTCCAGATCCCACCATCTGCTGATATCTTCTTGATTGTTTTCATTCTTCCATATAATTTGTTCTTGGATTAGGCTGGTGTTATGTCTAGATTCTGGCACTCCCAACTTCAGTTATTTTTACACTTTCCTTTTGCTTTTGTACTTCAGATAGCACAGATGTTCGCTTTCTTTACCTCCCAAATTAGGAACTCTCTTCCCTCAAAAGCATGGCTGGCACCAATGTACCACTAATAAATGCTCACACAATGGCTGGCAACGAAGCAGTCTATCTGGGTGAGCAATGTGACTTTGGAGTCGTGAGCTCACGCAATACTGTGGCTCCACAAATTGCAAAAATCACGGTCTTCACATTTGCAGATTTCAAATTTGCAGCTGCGATTCCATGGTTCTGACATTGTATTTCAAAGCAGAGTTGACATTCACATCAGAAGCCGGAGCCTACTCTCAGATCATTACTAAGTAAAACTCCACAGTGCTCTTTGAAAATACTTTTTATAAATAATAACAGCACCTGCTTCTTCGTGTACCTCTTCCGACTGCAAAAGGTGTCAGCCGAGCGGCAAACAAATCTTCACCATTCATTGATGCTAATAGCATTGAGCACACATTTCTAATTCCGTTACAGATGTTTTGCTGACAGAGAAAGATGACTCACCATTTCTGGAGCAGGGTAGAGACAGGCATGCCATCTCATCAAAGGCAATAATCAATTTTCTCCCAAATCTGCTCTGCATTGAATGATGCCATAATAAATTAATCGGGAACAAACCAGGCCAACGGTAGGGTTGACGAATAAAATGTGTCACACAGACAGGGGAAGCTTATAAATCAATTCAGCTGTGGCACAAAGGTCAGGCAATGAGGCACTAATAAAGCATGCCTGATAGCTAGCAAAGAAATTACTTTGACTTCTTTTTCTCCCCCTTTTCCTTGATGCGGCATTTTCATTATGTTGAATCAAACCATCCCATTATTGGTTAGCTGCTGCACCTTCGCATGGGCAAGAAAGATCTGTCCACTGTCTCCAGCTTGCATTACTGTCCTGCATTATATGAAGGGGGAACTGTTGGAAGCCACAATTGAGAGCCTCTTTGGAAGCTACAACTGGGTCAGAAGGCAGCAGTAAGCCAGTGTAGCGCTAGGGGGCAGAGTGTTGACGTAGGACCTGTGAAACTAGATGCCAAATCACCACACAACCATCAAGGTCACTGGACCAGTCACCAAGTCTGTGTGTACAACAAGGCTTTGAAGCATACACACACCCCTCTAAAAAAACCCAAAAGATTCTTGGGAACTTTAATATGTTAGGGGTGCTGTGAACTATAGTTCTGTGAGGAGTAAACACTGATTCCCAGAATTCCTCCTCCCGCAAGACACTGTTAGTATATTGGAAGCTTCCTTCCATCATTGGCCAATAACTATTCTGTGAACCACCCTGAGACCTCCAGGTATAGGATGGTATATAAATTCAATTAAAAACAACAACAACAAGACGCCTAGCTGCTGTGAACAAGAAGGAAATTAATTCTTTAAATCTGAGATTAGAATTTGCAGTCAAATCTAAGGATAATAAGGCAAGTGCCAAATTAGAAAAAAAATTAGACTGTATAGTGGTTTTGGAGGCCAGACGAAACACTTTTTTCCCAACCCAAAAGCCATAGACCAAAGTACATTCCCACCAGGCATGAAAATAAGAGCATTGTTCTCCACAGCCTTTCCAGAGAAGTGGTGAGCTTGAAGAAATTATTATTGCAAGGTGTGTGGGTGTCCAGTGCCATCGAAAGATAATTTCAAGATAATTTCAAAGATGGATTGCGCCATGCATTTTCCCTTATCAAAATCCCTATTTCAGTTTCCCGTCTTGTTCCGATACCTTTTGTGTTGCCAGCAAAGCTGTTCGGTATCCTGCCATACATTGTTGACACTGCCCCTTGCATGTCATAGCTAGGTCCAGTTTGTAGCGATTTGAAAAGGGTCTCAAGCCCTCACCTGTGTGTACCAAATGCTTTTGCGAAAGTGCCCAGTTGGTAAAGTTGTAGCCAATACAATCCCAGAATTCTTGTTCCACACTGTGATGTGATGTATTACATTTATTTTATTTTATTTTGGTCAATTATAGTATTTCTAAATTTGCATTTATACATGTAAATTAGCACAGAGAGATTTTATGGAAGGTGATGTTCTCTTTTGTTCTTTTCGTATGTACAACAAGAAGAAGAAAAGCTGAAGTAAATCTGGTTGCCGTCGGCAGTGGTGAGAATCAGATCAATGACCTTCTCAAGCATACCTTGATCTCTCAGGCACAATGCTATACCTGCATGAACGCACACACACACTCTCACACACATATTTCCTTCGTTTCCCCGATATATTTTTTCCCCTGATTTGCTGCAAGAAAACATTGCAGTGAAGAAGAAGCAGCAGGAAAAAAGAGGGAGACTTTAAACAGGAGCATTACTCAGAGGGCAGAAGAAACCTCCCTCAATAACACCAGCTGGAAAAAGTGATTTGCTAAAGATTGCTGCCCAAATAGCTACATTCATTAGCTGTCACAGTGTATCCCAGATCAGGCTATTAACCATTCCAGCTTTGACATTTTTATGTCTCAAGCCCTAGATTTTTTCCATCAAATGTCTTTATTAAATCAGATTAATCTCCCGGTGAAATTACTTCTTCTTCTTAAAGAGAGCACAAAGAGCAAAATAGCTTTTGAATCATAGAGTTGGTAGGTTCGTCAAAGGCCATGCAATCCAACCCTTTGGCAATGAAGCGTTCCTGATAAGATCCACCCTTTTACTTAAAAACATTGAATGAAGGCGAACCTACCCTCTACTGCTGCTGCCTGCTCCACTTTGTGATGTGTGGTCAGGAAGTTCTTCTACATATTTAGTCAAAATCCTTGTCCTGAGCTCAGCAGGGCTGTTGGGGTTGGGTTGGCCTGATCTGACAGAGGAACAGCAAGAAGCAGAGAGGTGAGCTGAATTGTGGGAGTCTGGCTTGGAGGAGGCCAAATTCAGTGCATTTTTCAAAATGTTTTTTTTATTATTTACAGTGGTGCCCCGCAAGACGAACGCCTCGCAAGACGAAAAACCCGCTAGACGAAAGGGTTTTCCGTTTTGGAGGCGCTTCGCAAAACGAATTCCCCTATGGGGTTGCTTCGCAAGACGAAAAAAAATCTTGCATCCCCCCGCGGGTTTTTTTCGTTTTTTTCGCCCTTTTCTTAAGCCGCTAAGCCGCTTATCAGCTGTTCCGCTGATAAGCCGCTTAACAGCTGATCGCTGGAAGCCGCTTGACAGCTGTAGCGCTAATCCGCTAAGCTGTCAATGGGCTTGCTTCGCAAGACGAAAAAACCGCTATACGAAGAGCCTCACGGAACGGATTAATTTCGTCTTGCGAGGCACCACTGTATTTTAGTTTATAATTTTTTTTTATTTTAGTTTATAATTTTTATTTTATTTTGCAACACGTACACATACACTCATAAAACTGAACATAAAAATAAAAACAAAAAAACCAGAAACACAAAAGTGAAAAGAAAAGAAAATGTCAAAGTAAAATACAAAGGCTTATTCAAAAACAAATAGTGAACAATGTATGTATACCATGTTTCAATTCTTCTTTCCTTCCAATTGACTTCCTTCGTCCTCAGCACGGTTCTATTTTCATTTCTATATAGTTAAATCATTTATCTTGCCATTCTTTTTTTTTGGTCAGAATTATTTCTTTTTTTCCAATTTTTAGCAATTATTGTTCTTGCAGTCACCGTAGCGTAAATTTTCTTATTTTCTCTGGCTATATCTGTGTCTAGTATCCCCAGTAAAAAAGCTTCTATTTTCTCACCAAAATTTTGTTTAAACATTTTCTTTAGCTCTTCATATACCATATCCCAGAAGCCTTTGATTTTGTCACAAGTCCACCACATATGTAGGAGTGTCCCCTCTACTTGGTTACACCTCCAAGACATATTTGACTTTGTTTTATACATTTTACATATTTTAGTTGGGGTTAAATACCATCTGTAAAACATCTTTATCAAATGTTTCTTTATCGCCTCACAAGCCGTAAATTTCCAAACATTCTTTTTTTAAAAAAGCATTTTCACAGCGTTTTGTTTAAATATGTGTGTAGATTCCACCTCTTTGGTGGCCGGGGAGAATTTTCATTAGCCCAGAGGCAAGTCTGCAACAGATGCCCCGACGGAGAATTCGCTTGCCACCCCAGTTTCCCCACAAGGCAAGAGAGTTTCGTGTGAGAGTGCATCACATCTTGTCTTTAAAAGCTTGCTGAGAGGGATGGGAAAGCTTGTTGAGAAATCATCAATGCTCCCAATTGTGAACTTCTGCTTCTAGACTTTGGAACTCCATCTCTAGAGAAGGTAGACTGGCTCCTACCTTCACTGGCAGGTGAAGACTTCATTGTTCCAACATGCTTTGGGGAATTGACTGTGTTTAATTAAAGGATTGGCACCAAGCTGTATTTATTTGTATGTTTTAAACAGATTTTATACAGTCATACCTTGGGTTACAGATGCTTCAGGTTGTATGCACTGAATCTTAACCCACGCATGCACAGACATGCAGACTTCGGTTGCGAATGCTGCGGTTTGCGAACATGCATCCCACACAGATCACATTTGCAACCCGAGCGTCCACTGTATATGTATATGTCTTTAATTCTATCAGCGTTTAATTGCTTTTTAATGGTTGTATTTTCTACATTTTTAATAGTTCTTGTTTTTAATCTTTAAGTCACCCTGAGTTCCATCAGGGCAAAAGGTGGGGTATAAATAAATAGATAATAATAATAACTTCTTGCTCTGCTCCGAAACTCCTGAATTATGAGTCCTGAGCACTGTGGCGGCCGTTAAGCCTGTATTATTACCTGCCTGGATAAAGATATCTTTCTTATTTCCAAGTGAGAGCCTCTGTCTGTGTGTGTCGGGCAGGAGCTAGGACAATAGTATCCCCCCTGTAAATTGAATCCATTAGTTCAGGTCCTGGCCTCTGGAGCAACGGAAAACAGCATTGCTCCCCTGCCTATGTGGCAGCACTTCAAATATTTGAAGATGGCTAGTATAATACCTCTTAATTGTCTCCTTTCCAGGCTGATCTCAAGTGACCCCTGTATCATATAATACTCTAAGGCAAAGGTACACCACAGCTTCACAGGTGCATCTTCACTTAATGATTGCAGCATTATGAAAACCTGCAAGTATGTGTGGCCCTTTTTGTTGCTGGCATCCATCTGTCTTAATAATAATAATAAAATTTTATTTATACCCTGCCCTCCCCAGCCAGAGCCGGTCTCAGGGCGGCTAATGCCAGTAAAATTACAATAAAAACATAATAGGGGAGGGAAACAATTTTAAATACAGGTTAAAAATACAATTTAAAATGCAGCCTCATTTTAATAATAGCCCATAGATCAAAACCATAAGGGGAGGGAAACATAAGGGTCAGACTGAGTCCAAACCAAAGGCCAGACGGAACAGCTCTGTCTTGCAGGCCCTGCGGAAAGATGTCAAGTCCTGCAGGGCCCTAGTCTCTTGTGACAGAGCGTTCCACCAAGTCAGGGCCAGTACTGAAAAGGCTATGGCCCTAGTTGAGACCAATCTAACCACCTTCCGACTTGGGACCTCCAAAATGTTGTCATTTGTGGACCTTAAGGTCTTCCGCGGGGCATACCAGAAGAGGCGGTTCCGTAGGTACATGGGTCCTAGGCCGCATAGGGCTTTAAAGGTTAAAACTTGAAAGACGAAAGTGTGCCTCTGGGGTTGAAGTCAAGCCACTGGAGAATCACAGCGACTGCAGAGACTGGTAGCTCATAACTGCTGCCTCCCATTGTTTTTGTTGTGTTAGGGTCACTGAAGTGACCTCTCCAGGGCACAAAACTCCCCTCTCAGCTTCACGGTTCTTTACAAACATGATATCACACAGTGCTTTTCAATGGAGCCGGTTCACACATTCAGCTCAAACCAGTGCTGCACACGCATGCCTGAATGGTGCCACCCATGAGGCAAAGTGCCATCTCTGAGGCCTCACAGTGCTAGTTGTGCTACACCTGGTGAGGGCAGTGGACTGCTATAAGCCACCTCAGGAGTGCTGCTTACCCATCATTGATATTACAGCGCTTCAAGAAACTTGAAGAACAGGAGAGGGACAAATGAAGGAAGAAAAAGGAGTGTCACATTCTTCTGGAAAGGTCTACCTGAACAAGAACATCAAATACATGGAGTAGGCTTTGCTATCAAAAACGATCTTGTGAAGCTCTTGCCAGAAGTCCCTTCCGGCATTTATGAGCGACTTTCAACCCTTTGAATAAAGCTTGCCAAAAACCAGCAGGCTACTATTCTAAACGTTTATGCACCAACACTGAATGCCAATGAAGACATTAAAGAAAAATTTTACTCTCAGCTGGATGCCATCTAAAATTATCCTCCTGGGTGATTTTTAATGCCAGAGTTGGGCGAGATTTTGATCTGTGGCCTGGGAATATTGGGAAAGAAGGAATTGGCAACAGCAACTAGAACGGAATCTTATTTCTGACATGTGCAGCGCACAACCTTGCTATTACCAACACACTCTTTTGACAAAATCTGGGGGAGAGAGGAGATCCCAGCAGACTTTAGGGATGCCAAAATTATCAATCTCTTTAAAAAGGGTGACAGAACAGATTGTGGAAACTATCGAGGCATCTCTTTATTACCTGAGGCTGGCAAAATTCTGGCAAGGATCTTAGTGAATTAACAATGTCCGAGGCTACACTTCCTGAATCCCAGAATGGTTTTAGACCTTCTAGGGGGACAGGGGACATGATTTTCACCACTCGACAGCTTCAATAAAAATGCAGAGAACAAAACCAGCCCCTATATATGGTGTTTATTGACCTGACTAAGGTCTTTGACACTGTAAATCGTAATGGACTGTCCTTCTGAAAATTGGCTGCCCAGATAAATTTGTGAACATCATTCAGCTCCTCTATGATAATATAACAGCAAGAATTGCAGAAAACAGTGGCTGTCCAAGTGAACCATTTACAGTAGGATCAGGTGTTAAGCAGGGTTGTGTTATCACCCCAACACTATTCATTACAGTGGTACCTCGGGTTACATACGCTTCAGGTTACATAAGCTTCAGGGTACAGATTCTGCTAACCCAGAAATAGAACCTCAGGTTAAGAACTTTGCTTCAGGATGAGAACAGAAATTGTGCTCCGGTGGTGCAACAGCAGCAGGAGGCCCCATTAGCTAACATGGTGCTTCAGGTTAAGAACAGTTTCAGGTTAAGAACGGACCTCCAGAACAAATTAAGTCCTTAACCCAAGGGACCACTGTATTTTCATTGCCATGATCCTACACTTGTCGAAGAGAAACTCCCCACTGGAGTAGGAATCATATATTGAGCAGATGGAAAGCTCTTCTATCTGAGCAGGCTGAAGGCAAAGAGTAAGGTCACCATAACTTCTGTCACAGAGCTTCAATATGCTGATGACAATGTAGTGTGCGCACACCTACCCATTCCTATGAACACCAACCACTGGTGAGTAGGACATCAGGCTCTACGGGATCTCCAATCACAATAGATGTATCTAGAGCATCTCACTCTTCTTCCTTGAATAAGGCCATCTCCTCCCACCCCGAAACCATGATTGGGATGACTCTGACACCATGCTGTTGTTTATTCCAGCCACCCTTTTTCAAATATTTGGACAGCCAAAGGGATCGCGTTGCCTCGTTGTCTTGCCAAATTTCTGATGGTCTTATTTAAAAGGCTGGATCTCACTTGGTTGCCTTTAACTCCAAGTTCATCATGTTTCTCTGCTCATAAAGCCTTAATGATATGAAAATGGCTTAACACATTGCGTCCTCGAGACCACAGAAACAAATTGCTCTTTGGATGTAACAATTATTGGCTCTTTCAGACATTTATTGGCAAAACTGAGCATTACGTGATGTCCCTGCTTGATGTTTCTGTGTCCTGTGGTATAGTGAAACCATTACACGGTGTTTCACATTACTTGTCCTAGAGTAATAATAAATGTCTGAATTTGACATCCTCGCCAGATTTAAAGGGTGATATATTACTATAAGCATGGAAAACTCAAAAGACAATTTGCCCTGTTGGAAGCTTTACTGCTTGCAGTCTGTGGTTATATTTCTATAAACTGATCTTGTTTTATTAATCCTTTAGTTGGTCATCAGATGTGTCTAAACACAGTCTAAACCATTCTTTGCCAACATGGGCATGCTAGCTGATGCTATGGAAGTTGTAATCCAAAACATCCAGAGGGTACAAGGAGAGGGAACAGGGCCGTCTTTACCCTGGGGTGCAAGGGGTGCAGAGCACCTGGGTGCCAAATTTGGGGGGGCACTAGGCGCCCGCCACTGAAGTTGCCTACGCTCTTAACTATCTACCTATTATGAAATAATAAATAATTTTGATCAAGCTAGTAAAACAAAAAACATATATACAGTGGTACCTCAGGTTACATATGCTTCAGGGTACAGACTCTGCTAACCCAGAAATAGTACCTTGGGTTGAGAACTTTGCTTCAGGATGAGAACAGAAATCGTGCTCCTGCGACGCGGCAGCAGCAGGAGGCACCATTAGCTAAAGTGGTGCTTCAGGTTAAGAACAGTTTCAGGTTAAGAACAGACCGCCAGAACGAATTAAGTACTTAACCCGAGGTACTACTGTACCTAGGTATTACCGAAATGTATTCCTACTGTTTCACTAAAGGACTTTCGACTTTGCGCACTCATTTATCAAAGACACGCTGTGCCAGTGGCTGCGCTTGTCATTCACGACAGTGCTTGCACGTGAAATTAACTCTTACATCAAAATATTATGTTATGCATTGTATAGTGTGTTCTCCCTCATGGATAGCACATGTTGCAGGCAGGGCTGACAAGACACCTCACTGTTACTAGGCAAATGGTTTGGCCATCCTTTAAGCAGGGGCGGGCTGTTACTGGGGAAATCTAGATGTTGCCATTTGTTGATTGACAGCCCTATTTGTTAAATACAATGCTCACAGCGAGGAACTTCCTCTTTTCGCTGCTTACTTCGGATCACCCGCCCTCCCTTCCCTAATTTTAGGCTGTTTGCTTGACCTTGCTATGCCTGTCATAGGGTCGTCTGCTTTGGGGCAGGGGCCTGGTAGGAATTTTGTCCATTTGACTGATTAGTGTGTGCCACTTGGTTTTTGCCTACTGCGTAGCAAATCGTCACAACTTGTAAGGTTTGCAGTTAGGCATTGGTCTGGAATTGGTTGGTGGAGGAGTATGGATTCGGCTGTGCCTGCCCCTCCAAAATGCTGCTGCTGCTGCTTCAAGGGTTTTCCATTAATGGAACCCAGGGGCTCCCCATGCTTTTGTCCGAAACCCCCTGGCAAGGGCCTAGGGCCACGCAAGCCCCTGGGAGCATTCTGGGGGGAGGTGAGGCATGGTTCCCAGTCCCGTCTCTCTCCCCAGGTGACTTACCCTTCCTGACTTCGCGGGGGGTGCGAATGTCAGAGCTGTCCCCGTGCGGGGCAGTTAGTGCTACCAATGCCTAAGCAACCACTCACATTGCTGTAGTTTGAATAAAGTTGTGGCCAAAATTATGCCAAAAACCTTAAACAAAAATTAAGTGTCAATTGTGTTTTTCTTTTGGGGGGTGTCTTGGGGACTTCGACGCGCAATAAGCTGCTTTGCGACAGCAGGGTCAGAGGCACCTTTGACACCTTTAGGAGTGGCTAAACTAAATTTGGGGGCGCTGGTTGGATCTTTGCACTCCGGTGATGCATATGCTACAGACGGCCCTGAAAGGGAAGGCTGATTCGGAGATCCAGTCTTGGATGATATGATGCAACTTGAATGTGGTTTCTAATGTTTGGTTATCTCCATGTAAGCAGCATCATTAACACTGGACTCTTTTTTCCCTGACAATCAGAGACAGAAACACATCCGTTAGATCTTACTCTGTATTTTTTGTCTTGAAGATGGAACTACAGGACCTTGGTAAGGAAACCTGCATAAGTGAATTTATCAAGCATTGTACAATTATCCGGATTGTAATAATGTCTCATTGTCCTTTTAAAATGAATTCCTTTTAAAATGAATTCATTGTTATGACAAAAATTACAATAATTGTATTTTGGTGTATTGTTTTTGGTTTGTTTGTGTTTTTTTAAAAAAACAATTTGTTCCATTGTGTAGTCCACCTCCTTACCAAGCAATATGCATTCATGCACTGTATTTTATTTAACAGATTAACAATTATAGTAAAGAAGAAGAAAAGGAATAGTAAAAAAAACCCTAAGCAGTTTATGTAATGTAAAATATACATCAAAATTATTGATAAAAATCGGAGTTAAAAACAAGTTAACCTAAAAAAGGTTTATCAAAATACAAATAACATCAGATTTTTTTTAAAAAAAGACACACCATAAAATTACCTTTTAAAATACATGTCAGCTTCACATACCTGGGGTGTCTTCCCTAAAGGAAACAAAAAGAAGAAGCTTTTAGCAGGAATTGAAAATAGTATAGTAAAGGTGCATGCCTTATGTCAGAGGGAAAGCCGTTCCAGGGGGTAGGTGCAGCTATGCTAAAAAAATTTAAGATTGCTTACAAGTGTGGGATGAATATTATGTGGCACTTGAAAAGATTCCTGTTCCACAGATCAAAATGGTCAAGAGGTATCTTGTTATGCACAGCACCTAAATCTCTAAGTGGGGATAGACTCTAGGGGGAACTTTCTCAACTTTGGTCCTCAAATGTTGTTGGACTACAATTCCCATCATCCCTAGCCAGAAGGACCAATCAGCAGCCAGGGATGATGGGAGTTGTAGTTCAACAACATCTGGAGACGCAAGTTTGAGAAAGGCTGGTCTAGGGATAACAAACTCTTTCACCAGGGTTCGGTTTCCTTGGAATGAAGTTCCAATGGCTATTGTTCTCCTTACCAGCCAAGTGAGAGGGGGTGAGGAAAAGACCCACCTCTTTGTTTGCTCACTCAATCATGATGGATCTCCCTCTTTTAAGATGCAGATGTTGGGTGCTTAGTTGGGTGCTTAGAATATCTTAGCCAGCCTACCAGATTCCCTCTTTTTCATTGTAGCCTCTTGTTTTGGAAGTGATCCAGATTTTCAGTGTCTCGCCTAAACAAATTCTTGTAAGATGTCTCCCAACCTTGACATCCCATGCCTACCCTACTTTTAGTTATTTGGAGGGGAGGGGAAAGAGAAATCTCATCCCTACAGTGCCAGGCATATTTGATATTCCTACCGTTTCTTTTACTGGCTCTGCTTTTCCTCCTCTCCCACTTTGGATAAGGAAAAGGGATAAAGTGTAATAGCAGTGCAGTTCACACTTCGCTGAAGCCAGGAATAAGTTGCTCATGGAATACAGTATGATGGCTTCAGTGGCCAAAAAAGACGACACGGTTTTCCAATCAAAGAGAAAATAAAATAAAAAAGAGGGCAAAAGACGACGTGGGCTTGCATAAATTGTGTACGGGCTAATTTGTAAATACAGGTGCAAACTTGGAAATTATGGTGCTGGAGGAGACTCTTGAGAGTCCCATAGACTGCAAGAAGATCAAACCTCTCCATTCTTAAGGAAATCAGCCCTGAGTGCTCACTGGAAGGGCAGATCCTGAAACTGAGGCTCCAATACTTTGGCCACCTCATGAGAAGAGAAAACTCCCTGGAAAAGACCCTGATGTTGAGAAAGATGGAGGGCACAAGGAGAAGGGGACGACAGAGGACGAGATGGTTGGACAGTGTTCTCGAAGCTACCAGCATGAGTTTGACTATATTGCGGGAGGCAGTGGAAGACAGGAGGGCCTGGCGTGCTCTGGTCCATGGGGTCACGAAGAGTCGGACACAACTAAATGAATAAACAACAACAACAAATAATTTAAATAGTACTGCCTTGTCCATTTTTGAGTCTTATTTAACTGTTGATGCGCTTTGGATTAGACCAGAGTAGATCATAAAGGTAAAGGTACCCCTGCCCGTATGGGCCAGTCATGTCCGACTCTAGGGTTGTGCGCTCATCTCACTTAAGAGGCCGGGCACCAGCGCTGTCTGGAGACACTTCTGGGTCACGTGGCCAGCGTGACGAAGCTGCTCTGGCAAGCCAGCACCAGCGCAGCACACGGAAACGCTGTTTACCTTCCCGCTATAAAGCAGTGCCTATTTATCTACTTGAACTTAGGGGTGCTTTCGAACTGCTAGGTGGGCAGGAGCTGGGACCGAAAGACGGGAGCTCACCCCGCCGCGGGGATTCGAACCACTGACCATGCGATCGGCAAGCCCTAGGCACTGAGGTTTTACCCACAGCGCCACCCGCATCCCTAGAGTAGATCATACCTGCATGCATTTGAATTTGTATATGAGGAGTAACTTTTCTCTTTCTCATTGATATCAGTAGACATTTCCTTTTGTCCCAGCCTTCTATTTTGTTGATTCGATTATGTCAATTAAAAACTGACTGGGCATATTGGCACAAAGCTATGCATGTGCTTTGTATTTTTTTAAAAAAGAAAAAAATGTGCAAACCTGCAAAGGATGCTACTGGAAGTAAGAAATGGAGCAGATCTGGACGTTTAGCTGTTCTGACTTGAAAGGCCTATCTGCTACAGTCAGTCACAGGTTTAAGACTGAGTAGCAGAGTCTCATCTTCCCTCTTCCCCCCACCCCCACCCCCACCATTCATTTGTTCATGAATTGTGTTCCCCTGGCACATTTCTCTGAGGAAAGCTTTCATCTCTGGGGATTTGGACATCCATGTTAGTATGACGGATGCACTGTGCATAAATACTGCTTTGATCTCTTAAATATATCTGAAAATGTGCCATTTGGGAGTGGATGGAGTCTTTTGTCGTTTTGGGAAGGGTTATCCACAACATCCTAGTTCTGACAAATAGTTTTAGCGCCATTTGACTCTTTTGCATTGTAGGTTGTAATTAACGGGGAACATGACACCAGCAATCTCAGAAGAAACAACAGCTCTAAGGGCGATCCCGTTCTGCTTTATGTTGGTTGCGCAACGTTGATCCGAGCCGAACAAGAGAGCCAAATTCAGAGCAGCTTGGGAGTTCAAAGCAGCAGTGGAGAAACTCAAGCCTTCCAGGCTTCTTCATCTGACCCTCAGGACTCTCCCCACAGGGCCTCAGCCCTTTCGCCCAATTTACGCTTCTCACCAGCTCAGCTTTGCACCCTTCTTGAGCACCTTTACCTGGGTGGAACTTTTGAATTGAGGCAATGCCTCTTGCTTGCCTAGATGGAGGATGAAGAGAGTTGTATGTGTACTTTTGTTTAACTAGAATGTAACTATCCTACTGCTCCAGCCCCTTTGCTCTCCAACCCCACCTGCCAATGCAACGTGGCCTGCATAAAGTTGTCCATGTGGCCCTTGGATTGAAAAACGTTTCTACACCCCAGTGTTAAGGAAACCAAGGCACTGCTGTTGTTGTTGATCTACTTGTTGTTGTGCTTTGTAAAATTTCGATCCTATTATTGTACAGGCAGAGATCTGAAAATGTACTTCATCAGCCCAACAGACACCTTCATTTGCCCAAGCTGCAATAAAACATGTCTCTTCCATATTGGTCTCTACAGCCACAGCAGGCACTGTAACCTTCCAACAGTTAGACCTTACCCCTAAAGGCACACTCCTCCATTGTCTCCCAAGACAATGCCAATAAGGTGTTAAAAATAAATAAATCACGGCCAGCATCAGTTGTGAGGGATTCCTCAGCAAATTGGCTTCTGGTAGTCTGCCTTGTCAGCTGCCAGTGGGCACCATCCAATGTGGCTGAGCTGCAGATACAGTGCAGGGCAATATAACTTTAAATAAAACTACCAAATAATGGGAAAAAATATCCATAAAAATATAGCAGCACATTTTGAAACATCTTCAGAGCCAGGAATTCCTCCTCTCTTCAGCCTGCCTGAAGGCACATTCTGACTCATAAAATACCACATGTTACATTTGAACTCTGCCCTACCTCTACACTAATCACACAATACCCACTGCTCATCCTATTCTTCTACCAAACCTCACCTATTTCCACCAATACCCACAAGCACACCATCCATGCAATTGCTCTGGTAGTTCACCAGTCACTCCTTCCACTTGGCAAAATGGCACTGTGAAAGCCAAGGAGACAATGAAGCCAGGGGAGAGAGCAGAAATTGCCAGAAAGCAACCTGTAAAAAGACTCCTAACAGGAGAAATTACCCATACACAAAAGGCATTTTAAAGCAGCTTGGAATAAGCCTCAGGTAAGTTCAGACTAGTGGAGGCTGGTCCATTACGGCAAATGAGGCACTATTCCATCAGTCTCAGTCCGCCTTCACTCATCTCCCACCTGCCTGCCTTCTTACTTACAACTAGTCCAAGGGGTGGCACTCATTGCCAGCTGCCTCCTCCTAAGTCTCAGCGTTGACCTTGTGGAACTCAGCAGGGAGGAGAATGGCGATATAACTCGAATTAGTTGGCCCACCCAGTCTGCATGTCCTAATGGGCACTAACCATCATGGTTTGGTCTTGACTGGCATCTTCATGGCTCACCTCAAACTGTCACCCACAAATCAGACCTAACATTGGGGGACCCTTTGTCAGGTCTGATTTGTCCAGATTTCCAAACTGTTCATGCAGCCCTTAGCTCTGTTAACACCTTCCACCAGCTTCACATGGTTTGAGATGGGTCTCACTACCATGACCCTACCTATGGATGGTGCTGTCTGAAGACAGTTTATGTGGGCCTCAGTTCCCCTCTTGCATATATGTTGAAGGTTTTATGACAGATTGATTCAATAATAATGCTTATCCTTTATCCTTTCCTCTCTCCCCCTCCCACCCCATTCCATTTTTTACTCCAAATGGGAGAATTGGATTGAGCAATTGTAACGCTTTGAAGGTGCTGCTTGTCTGCGAGTCTATGAGAAATAAAATGAGATTGATGCTTCTTGGTTTTCCTTTCAGATTTAAATTAAGATTAATGGAACTAAAGAACAAAGACAGTGAAATTATTTTCTTCATATTTGTTTTCACTGTCAGATCTGATAGCAGGGAAAAATATGTCTATTTGTACTGGGAAGGCTTTCAAATTTTATGCCATTTGTTTCGACATGGTCTTTCGGTAATATTTTATTGAACCCAGGCTCTACTCTCAGCAGTTCTGTCACTGAAATACAGATCACAAAGCACAACCTCGTTTCACCAAATGGAATGGGGAACATTCAGATCATAAAGGGCTGAACCCAATGTTCTCTATCTGCTAGCGCAAAGCCTATGGTGATGAGTTTGTGCAACAGATTAATCCAAGAAGGGTCTCAGGTGAGGTAAAGGTAAAGAATCCCTGGACGGTTAAGTCCAGTCAAAGGCGACTATGGCATTGTGGCACTCATCTCGCTTTCATGCCAAGGGAGCCGGCATTTGTCCACAGACAGCTTTCCGGGTCATGTGGCCAACATGACTAAACCACTTCTGGTGCAACGGAACACCATGATGGAAAGCAGAGTGCATGGAAACAGTATTTACCTTCCTGCCACAGTGGTACCTATTTACAGTGGTACCTCTGGATTATGAACGGGATCTGTTCTGGATCCCTGTTCACATCCTAAAACCCCATCTCTTTTCTCTCTCTTTTTTTTTTGCAGCAGTATTGATAGCTATTTATTAGGCAATGTTCCACATCAGCAGTCTTGCTACTTACTGCACTTCTGTACCTGGAAGATTTTAACCAGTGATTACTGATGTATTGATTCGGTTCAGAGAAGATTTGGCTCAGCTCAGAATAATTATTGCTATGCTATGAGGAATGTCAGCTTTCTCAAAACAGATTTGGAATGTGGCAAAACTTAACAATAGCCCTATTTATTTTTTAAAATGCTCCCTGTGGGGTCGAAGTTGCAGCTTTTCTGTTTAAAAAAGAAACAGCACTGGTAATCATCATCCCTGATGGAAACGGACAAGGAAGGTGGGAACAGCCTGCGGCTTTATTGTGAGCCTTCAAGAAGAGTAATCAAGCAAGTTTATAAATGGTGATCTGATAGTTAAGGAATGGTGGAAAACAGTGCCAGTTTCCAAGCATATGAGTCTGCAGCTTTCTCAGTAGGAAACAAAAGCAGGCTTGTTGATACAGGCAAATTATGCACGTATGTGTACATGCTGGTGTCTGTGATCTTCAGATAAAGGGCAGTATACAAATGTAACAAACAAACAAATAAATAAGATCAGATGTGTGACTTTCAAACATGGTGGCTGAGTAGCACAGGCTGGTCTGCTTCCTTGCTCTGCAATAGCCCTGTTCAGACATTCACTGTGAAAAGGATGGAGGGAGAAGCAGGACCATTTGTGCCCCAACATCCCTATCCCTCCTGGTTACAGATTCAGAGCTTTGCATGTTGAGTAAAAACACCTGAAGGGAGATCTTCAGGCATTCAGTCATGGAAAACCCTCCATGTGACTTGGGTTTTTGATTAAAAACCTGGGGCCTGAACACAGCCCTACAGGCCTCTCTGAAAAATTTTACACATCACTTGGGAAGACAGGCGAACTAATATCAGTATACTGGAAGAAGCAAAGATCACCAGTGTTGAAGCAATGGTTCTTCAACATCACATTCATTGGACTGGTCATGTTGTGCAGATGCCTGATGATTGTCTTCCAAAGCAACTACTCTATTCCAAACTTTAAAATGGAAAGCACAATGCTGGTGGTCAACAAAAGAGGTTTAAAGACTGTCTCAAGGCAAATTTTTAAAAAATGTAGTATAAACACTGACAACTGGGAAACACTGGCCTGTGAGTGCTCCAGATAGAGAACAGCCTTTACCAAAGGTGCCATGGGCTTTGAAGATACTCAAACTCAGGACGCAAGGGAGAAACGTGCTAGGAGGAAGGCACACTTGGCAAATCCACACCGTGATCAACTCCCTCCCAGAAACCAATGTCCCCACTGTGGAAGGATGTGTGGATCCAGAATTGGCCTCCACAGTCACTTACAGACTCACTGTTAAAACCGTGTTTATGGAAGACAATCTTACTTGGCTACGAGTGATCGCCAAAGAAAGAAGAAGACAGGCCTCTCTATAGTCATGGACTGATTGGATGCAGAGGAGTGGTGGGAGGAACCAGCTGGGGAACCGCCAAGGGAAGAAAGTTCAGAGCCCTGGGGTTGGTGGTGGGATGAAGATGAGTGGTCCAAGGGAGAAGACTGGGAAGAGGAGGTGTCAGAAGCTTAAGAGCTAACAGGGCTTAGTGAGCTGGGAGAGTCTGTGGCAGAGAGAAGTCCAAAAGCAGAAGCTGAAGCAGGAAAGTGGGGGGAGGGAGATCAAGAGCCCCCTTCAGCCCCAAATGCTATGCCACTGCCCATGACTCACTTCTATAAAGCTGCATGCTCAACATGCCAGCCTGGTAGACCTTCATCTTGGCATTGGGCATTACCATCACATTCTCCTATATGCTTTTGGAGAGGCGAACCATTGCCATAGCTCCTTTGCAAATACGCTTGTCCAACTCAACATTGATGGAAAGCTTGCTGGTTATGGTGGAACCCAGGTAGATGAAATCGACTATGTTGGTGCTGGCGATGTCCTAACCCAGGATGTTGGTCTTAGCCATCTAAGTATAAAGAAAGTAGGGGCAGAACTGTAGTGGCTACCAGAGGGAGACTTAAAGTAAAATCTGGCTTGCTTAGCCTCCCTTCTTGGTGTTAAAGAATCTCCCCATACCTGTTCTGCAGACGGAAAGCGTATAGACCAGCCTTTCCCAACCTGGTGCCTTCACAAATGTTTTGGGCTCCAGAACCCATTAGCCCTGGCAGGAATGGGTGATGGTCAGGGATGCTTGAAGTAGTAGAGAATCTGACTTGGACGCAGAAGGTCCCAGGCTTAATCTCCAGCACCTCCTGGTAGGGTGGGAGATACACCTGCCTGAAATGATGGAGAACCACTGACAGTCAATGTGGATGATACTGAATTAGATGGACCCAACAATCTCACTCATTAAAAGACAGCTTCCTTTGTTCCTAGATGGTTGGCCCAAACATCTGGATGTTATGAGGCTGGGGCATAAATCAGAGCAGGCACTTGGGAATACTGTTTTCCCTTTGCTTACGTTTTTTAAAAAATGTTTCTATTCAATCTTTTTCTTTAGTTTTTTTTATTTTTTTAAAAAATGCATCCAGGTCTTGACATGCATGGTTGCTGACAGTACTGCACAGCTTAATGGTTTTCCCTTGAGAGAAATCATATAAGATTTGGAGCAGTATAAATCTGTCTATATGATCTGCGAATCCAATCTTTCCAGTTTGTACCAGCCCTTCAATTTGTGTGAGAATTTCATATCCTACTGCCTTAAAAAAAAAAAAAAATTAACCCACCGTACCTAATTTTGCAATTCAAATATCCATAGGTTTCCTTTCTTGATTTCATTAGTTAACATTTCTCTTCGCTTTTTAACTTTGCTATCTACATTTTCTGCTGTGGGAGACAAGTATATTGCCTATGCTGCAGTAATCTTCCTTAATTGATTTGGGACGCATGCCAGTCGCTTCTGGTATTCCGGGGCCAGCATCTTTATGTGACTGGCTTCCTTCCAACAGCTGTCATCCTTGGAGTTCACTTTATCCCTTTGCTCTTCTGGTTCTGGGATATTTGGCGCACTCAGCCTTTGAAATCTGTCCTTTCATCCCTCAAGCTGGTACCGTAATTGGCTAGGAAGGCAGTGGCTGCGGGGGGCGGGGGGAGGAATCCAAGAGCTTCATAATATGAAAATACCCAAGTATCAGACTTTCTGATCACTTATCTTTTTTTGCTTTTCAGTAAATACTTTAGCCCAGATCTATTGCAAGTGCAAGTGATGATATGCATGAACGAAACTTTGGACCCCTCCAGATGACATGTTTATTTGAACATTCATCCTGATTTTCTTAGGCTATTATCTGTTTTCTATTGGACATTTGTTCTGATTTAGAATCATAGAATTGTAGAATTGGAAGGGACCACAAGGGTCATTTAGTCCAGCCCCCTGAGATGCAGCAATCTTTTGCCCAAGCTAGGACTCAAACTCAAGAACCTTGGGATTAAGAGTCTCATGTTCTACCAACTGAAATATCTCACCTGGGTGGATTTGCTTGTTGGGTGTTAATACATTGATCCTTCTTCCATCCCACACTTTTCACAGTGCATTTCCCCACCACTTTCCTAACTGCAAAAGTCCTGTTTTAAACAGTGTGGATTTTTATTTATTTATTTAGTGCATCCATAACTTGATTTTTGGCCAGAAACTCTCCCAGAGTACATTACATGCAGTCAGTTAAAATAAGACTGTCCCTGTCTGCAAGTTAACAATTGGGGGGGGGGGATACAACCCAACACACAAGGGAAAAGGGACGAGGAGAGAAGAGGCAAAAATAAAACTCAAAAACCAATTCCTGTTCTTATAAAGACCAGCAGGGATAGTTCAGGGGTTAGATGAGTGTGACACAGTTGGTCTTTCAGCAAAGCCGATGGAATGATCCCAGCTTTCCATCTCTCCTACCAAGTAAGTTTATGGAATGGCTGCCTTGGGTGACAATCCAATGGAGTTATCACACTGTGGGCGGGGGGAGGACTGTGGCTCAGTGGTAGTTCTACTGGGATGACAAAGTGCTTTAATGCACTCCTCTCTCTTTGGGGAAGGCCTTGGCTCAGTGATGGAGCATCAACTTTGTGTGCCCAAGGTCCCAAGTCCAATCCCCAATATTTTCAGGTAGGCCTGGGAGAGAACCTGGAGATTTCAAGTGTCTTCAGGGGACACCTAGACCTTGGTTCCCCATTATTGCTGGACAGCAGCCTCCATTATTCCTACCCATTGGCTTGGCTGGCTGGGGATGATGGGAGCAACCAGCAGCTGCATGGTAGTGAGGAAATGAGTTTCTTAGTAGAGGAAGAAAGGGACCTTCTGTCCCTCTTCTGCACCCAGAAACTAAGCAAGATGGGAGGGAAGGGATGCCCCCATCAGCTCTCTACCTAGCATAGAAAACCACTGGTCCATATAGCTCAGAATTGCCTACATGGACAGGCAGCGGCTCTAGAGTTTCAGGCAGGGGTCTTGTCAGGAACTGAACCTGGAACCTTCTTAAAAGCAGATGTTCCGCCACTAGCTGTGGCCCTCTTCCGGGTTTCAGGCAGAAGACATTCCCAGCCCTACCTTGAGATGCCATGGACTGAACCAGACACTTTTGCAGAAGCTCTAACACTGAGCCACAGGCCTTTCCTTAAGGGCACACCACTTTTTCTCAAAGGATGCTTCCTGCATGGCAGTGGGTTGGACTCAATGACTCTCAGCGTCCCAATTCTACGATTCTATGATAATACTGAACTGGATGGACCATCGGTCTGGCTCACTATCAGGCAACATTAGGCATAAGCAAACTCTGGCCCTCCAGATGTTTGGGACTACAAGTCCCATCATCCCTGACCACTGGTCCTGTTAGCTAGGGATGATGGGAGTTGTAATCCCAAACATCTGGAGGGCCAGAGTTTGCCTATGCCTGGATCCTACAACTATATGGAGCTCACCAGGTGACCTTGGGCTAGTCAGGGCCTCTCAGCCATGCAGGGCTGCTGTGTCAATTAAATGAGGAAGGGGAGAACCATGTAGGCCATCTTGAACTCCTTGGGGCCAAAAGGTGGGCTAGAAATGCGTCAAATCCATCAAATCTGGATGTCTCTGATGCATCATCGAACCATCAAATTGTAGAGTTGGGAAAAGAGGAGCCAACTCCTAGGGCCAAAGATCCTTTTGCCCCCCCCCCAAAAAAATATTTGAGCACTCCCCCAGTTGATGGGCATTGCCATTCAAATTGTGTTTGTGCACCACAGTTTGCAATAGATTATTTAGGGCGGGGCATACCTTCCCCCCTGACGCCCAATATTTTATTCAAGCTGGCACCACGGTTGGAAGCTCAACCCCCAGCAATGCTAGAAATTTTTGCCTAACGTGGGACTCAAACCCACGACCTGGAGATCAGGCGTCTCATGCTCTACCAACTGAGCTAGCATCAGAGAGACAATTTGTGGATCCCCCAACCTTTCCATGGGATTGAGAGTTTGCTGGCTGCTGGGATCCCTGAGAGGGGATCTCCCCGCAGGTTGCCCTGAAAGCAGACGGCTTGCCTCTTTCCCCTCCTCCCCGTCCGGCTGCTCCGCCGCCTCCCTTGCCCCAGTGGCCAGAGGCGCCGGGGCCGCCGCCGCCACCTCCTTTCCTCCCTGGGGCGCCGTCTCCGGCGCGTTTCCCTTCCGCGCGCAAAAAAAGAAAAGAAAGCGAGCCAGCCAGCCAAAAGCTCGCGATCGCTCCTCCAGACCACCTCGCCGAGCGCCTCCGGCCCCCCGAGCGGCGATGCTCAGTTGCCCGAGCGAGAAGAGAGACCCCCTCGCCGGATTCTGAGCGCTCCCCGCCGGATCGGGCAGAGCCTGGCGCGCAGCTCAGGCGCGGGACGGGGGGCGCTATCCACCCTGGCGACGGCGAGGGGGGCGTTGCGAGCCTGCCGCTGGATGAAGCAGCCCCACCCCACCCCCTGCAGAGTCTCCGGAGCCAGATCCCTCGGCAGGATCACTTCCCGCCCCCACTGCTTAAGCGGAGCTGCCGGTGGAGCGCAGGAAGCCTGGAGGGCTGGCGGAGGAGGGCAACCTGTCCGTTTGCCCGCCTCCCTCTCTTAACTGTTGTAACTTGGCAAAGAGGTTTCCCACCTCATCGTCCCTGCAGCCAGCCAGCCAGCCAGCCACTTTAGAGGGGAGGAGGGCGAGGAAGCGGGGAGGGGGGAGTTCATTCATGTTGGACATCATCGGGGCTGAGTTTGGAGAGTCAGCTCGGGAGGGGACAAAGGGAAGGCTTTAAAAGCGTCGCGAACAGGGAGATATTCCATTTGGAAGAGGAATCCGTCCTCACTTTTTTTTAAAGTTAAAGACTTTGTGCTAAGCAGCAAAGCGTCCCAATGCAAGCGCTGGAGCATCTCCTCTTTTACGTTGCGATCTGCGCCAGCTTTTGCAACCGACAGGGCTCCGGCGCCGGCGCCCAGAGCGGATCTATCCGAGCCTTGCGCGCTTCGAACCTGCGGAGAGATGGTGAGTGTCTCTTCTTTCTCTCAACTTTTGCTCCTGGTGTGTGAAGCTGACCGGGCGCGTGGTGGAAACGCGCCCCCTGGATGTCCTCTCAGGCGGTGCACTTGCAAGAGGAGATGCGTAAAGAGAGGGCAACTGGGATGCAAGCAACTCCCCCGCCTCAAAGGACTTCTGAGGCTGCTTGACGCGCCACAGGTTGCACTAGGAATGGTCATGCAAATAATCGCTCACACAATGCATGATCTCACCAGGATGCCATGTGCAGGGTCTCTGTTGGCAACCCACCATGCGCAATGCATTGGTGCACATGTGGATGGTGGGCTTGGAGTGCCCCTCTCCCCTCTGCTCATGTAACTAGACCTGCATTCAGTGCAATAAATGCAGAACTCTTGAAGCAACTGATGAAGTGGTGTCTAGTGTGTGAAAGTAATAAATGGCAAATATTTACGGTGCTACAAGACTTGGGTTTTGTGAAGCAAGAATTGTCTATGGAGCTCATCAGCCTGGAGAGCTCAGTTGGTTAGAGGATGATGCTGATAACGCCTAGGTTGCAGGTTTGATCCTGGTATGGGGCAGCTGTCTATTCCTGCAGGTAAAAAAAGGGGGGATGCGGGTGGCACTGTGGTCTAAACCACTGAGCCTCTTGGGCTTGCCGATCAGAAGGTCGACAGTTCGAATGTGCCCATCCAGGTGAGCTCCTGTCGCTCTGTCCCAGCTCCTGCCAACCTAACAGTTCAAAAGCAGGCCAGTGCAAGTAGATAAATAGGTACCACTGCGGCAGGAAGGTAAATGGCTTTTCCATGCGCTCTGGTTTCCATCATGGTGTTCTGTTGTGCCAGAAGCGGTTTGGCAATGCTGGCCACATGTGGACAAACACTGGCTCCCTCAGCCTGAAGCAAGATGAGAGCTGCAACCCCATAGTTGCCTTTGACTGGATTTAACTGTCCAGGGTCATTTACCTTTACCATATTCCTACACTGCAGGGAGTTGGACTCTACAATTCTATGATTCTGTGATTCATAGCAGCTGCCAGCTGGCCATCTTGCTTTTGGCTGCAGACCTTGTGTGCCCCACTTAAAGGTTTGTTTTCCCAGCATAGGGCAAGACTGTTGACACTCTGAGGAACAACTAGAGATCCAGGGAGTAGTTTTGCAGAAGGCACCCCCCCCCCCCCCGTGTCTTTCATACAAACACACATACATACCACTCTTGCAAAGATTGCGGCAGCTGTTATGCAGCCCATACTAGTTCTGAAATTGTGTACATTAGCAGCTGAGTGGACACATGCAGCTCCAGAAACATACATTCATGGTCACAGGAGGTTGGATTAGTTGCATGAGTGCATCTGAATCTTTCAAAAGTCACACACCCAGGGCCACATTCAAACATTACAAATTCCGACCTGTGGAATGCTTTCATGTAGGAAAGTGCATGAAGTCAGGGTGTAAAGAAATTGTCACACACACCTGGCAGCCCTGGATTCACTCTGCATGCATGGGGTACACTTGCATGTGGGGTACCTTCACTGTGTACACATTTTAAAGCTTGTGAGATTGCTCAGTTGGTAGAACATGAGACTCTTAATTCCAGGGTTGTGTGTTCAAACCCCATGTTGGACAACAAAATTCCTGTATTGCTGGGGATTGGACTAGATGACTCTTGTGGCTGCTTCCAACTCTACAATGAATCTATTATTCTATGTTGTGCACATATCCACAGCAAGTCAGGCACATGTTGCGTCATTCACACATGCTGAGTTTCCTGCAAGTTTCACACATTTGCTCCATGGGGAAGTGGTTTTAGGAAATTGCAGTGTGTGAAGTAGCACAAAGATATATCCTTATGTCCATTAAGTGTTGGGAATCCCAATGGAAAGTCTCCTGAACAGATCTCCCCAAGGCTTAAGTCATGTGCTGAGACTCAAGCCTGCCCACTACAAGCTTTCCTGAAGCCACTGCATGCTTTGAATGCACAGGATCCCAGATTCAGTTGCAGGTATCTTAATCTGGAGGATCTCAGGGAGCAAGGCTTGAGTTTCTAGAGAGCTGCTCTCAATCAGGGTTGTTGGTACAGAGTTAGTTGGACCAAGACTCTGACAAAGGCAGCCACGTATGCTCTCATGGCCCATAATTCCAGATGCATTTGTTCTGCACACTTCCTTATTTTACAGGCACTGCAATCATCCCTGGCTCAAATTCAGATTTGGCCCAAAATATGCAGCAGTTTTGCTTTCCAACCAGAGTTTTCGAAAGTGTTGTTGCTATGGTGGCAATCATGCCCTGACCCTCTTCAGATAGGAAAATGAGGAATGCAGAAGTTGTTATCTGAATTTACCAAGAGAGCATGGTATATTATTAAAGAATATGTTTCCGACCAAGGTGAGTAGGGACTGCAGTAGGTGGTTGAAAGTTGCTGCGCAATGTTAACCCTAATATCAGGGAGGTTGGCTTTTTTATTTTAGTTTTCTCCTGTTTTCTGCAATCTCCTCTAGGAACAGGAGGAGAGCCCCATAGATCAAAGATCTGTGGAACATTTTCCAAAAATAGAAAGGGAGGAAAGGAACCACTTGCTGGCAAACTTCTCAGTTCAAATTCTGAAACATTTCCAGGGATCTTTGATTAAACAGATCCTCTGGATTGTGGCTAATTTCTAAGATGAGAGATGAAGGGAGGACTCACAATTATGCCTGGAAGCTTCCCTCTGATCTAAAATCACAATCCCTCTAATTTTATGTGAGTATGCATGTAAATGGGTGTGTCTGTGGTGCACATGATGAAAGACACTCTTTTCTTCTTACTAGTTCCTTTTAAGATGGGTACCCATTCTAGACAGTTTAGAGCAGAATTCCAAAAGCTGGTGTCCTCCAGATGTTATTGGGCTACAACTCCCATCATGCATGGCCACAAGAAATGCAAGTTGGGGATAGGAGTTATAGTCCAAAACATCTGTAGGGCATCAGGTTGGAGAAGGATGATTTAGAATGTCTGGACCCTCACCAACCAACCCAGCAACAACCTTCCATTCTGAAGATGAACATTTGTAGATTCTGTTGTGCAATTGCAGGCAAATGTTAACTGATTGGAGGGCCAATTCCAATGGTGGCGCCTGAAGAGGAATAGAATAGCATTGATCCAGCTTCTTTCCAAAACCCTTGAGAAGCTTCTTTCCAAAACCCTTGGGAAGCTTCCAACCTGAATAAAATACAGGGAAAAATTGTAAGGAGACCAGAGGATCAACTCCTCCTAAACTGAGCCTTTTAGAAGTTCTCCTAGATGGTGTACAGTTGATCAGAAGAGAAAAGTTGACAATACAGGGCTGTGTTGGTCAATTCAGATATCTGCTCTTGCACACACACACAAAAAGTTACCCCTTGGAAACCCATTGTGGATCAATGAGGATCTTCTGCTAGGAGAGACTCAACGCACTCAGTTCTCTCCTTCCTGGATTCTCTCCTTCCTGGAATTTCACAGCTTCTTCAAGGTGTCCTACATTCTATGGACAGCCCACTCACTCCAATGACCAGCAATCTGGAACTGGTTGTATACTGTTCCCTGCAGATGCTCCAGAGCAAAACCGTGGCACTGAAAACAAACTATGGCTGAACATTGCTGGTAGCTTTGTCTGCTCTGCAGTTATTTCTTTAACAGCATTAAATTCAGATGCTGTCTCTACTGGCTGTTTGTAAAGCATCACGCAGAACACAAGAAGAATCGCTTGATCCCGTACTGGGGGCTTGTTCTGTGTGTGCACACACACGTGCACCAATTGTTTAAAACTGTTTGAGTAGCAGAAAGCTATTCATCATTTGTGGGCTGCCTCTCCACTCGTCTGCCCCTGTGCTGCCGACTTTCTAAACACCCATGTAGCAAGCCTTGAGTAAACCAGTTCTGCAAATCGCTCACTTTTCCTTGCCTGCCTCGGCCTTGCACAACTTTCCTGAGAATGTTGCAGCTGCAATTTTGTGGCGTCTTAAGGCTCCTTGTGATTCAAGCACAACCAAAGTATTCCTGGGTGAGCTATTCCGTTTGGGGGTTTTGTTTCATGGTGGGGTGCAGGGGGGGAGTTCAAGTGGAGGAAGGAATTCAAGAGGGGAACACAGCTGCGAATGTAGCCTACCCCCCACTGCGTAAATATTAGGCATTCAAGGCTTTACAGCTGCAAACAGCTGGAGTCCAATACTTCTCCACAGCAGATGTTTACTAAGGGAAGCCCTTGAAGGAATAGTAGCACTTAAAGGTCTCAAACAAGTTCTCAGAGGTTGCAATAGGCATATTATCTCTTCGATGGAGACAATTTCCATGGTCAATGAGTTTCTTCTGAT
Source organism: Podarcis melisellensis (assembly GCF_964234715.1). Taxonomy (NCBI): domain Eukaryota; kingdom Metazoa; phylum Chordata; class Lepidosauria; order Squamata; family Lacertidae; genus Podarcis; species Podarcis melisellensis. The sequence continues at coordinate 84,495,668 of NC_138531.1, forward strand.
CTCTAATAATTTAATGCCACAGTCTTTTAAGAGCAGAAATCAATGGGATCCTCTCTGACTCTTGGCTCAGCGTTTTTTAGCTGCATGCCATTCGGGGAAATTTTACTGGTTGGGGAGCAAGATAGATGCTGCCTGTCATGGGATGACCTCACACCAATTAGTCTTGTGTCTTGCAAGCTTTGCTCTCTGCATTGGTCCTACCTTGGCTGTGAAACCTGGGAGACATACTCCCGTCCTTTCAGGCCTTTATCCACCTGGCCTGGGAGGGCAGGGTCCTGTCTGACTCCAGCTACAAAAGCTGAAGCTGCTGAGCAGACTCTTGTGCTAAGGTGTTGTTGGGGTGTGCGTGTTGTAAGCCACCTTGAGCATGGGTTTAACTATGGAAAGGTGGCATGCGAATAAAAAAGATGGATGGGTGGATGGTCACCTTCTACTGTGCAGATGCCAGGAAGCATAATTGGAGCTCAGGCCACTTGTGACTGTCAACGATGGGAAATTCAGAATGATGTACCCTCTGAGAGCACTCACCTTTTTGGGAGAATCCATGTGAGAGCAAATGGGCTGTGAACATCCATCACCCCATTGGTTGCCAGGGTTGATTTGGCTGATCTGAGTGTCAAGAAGAGCTTGCTGGGGCAAGGCAATGGCCCATCCAATCCACCATTTTGTTCTCTCAGTAGCCAACTGGTTGCCTATGGGAAGTCTGCAAGCAGGACATGAGCACAACAGCACATGCAATTCCCAGCAACTAGTATTCAGAGGCATAAGGCCTCCAACAATGGAGGCAGAACATAGTGATCATGGCTAGTAACCACTGATAGTCTTATCTTCCATGAATTTGTCTAATCCTCTTCTAAAGCTGGTGGCAATCACTACCTCCTGTGGGAGCAAGTTCCATATTTTAACTGCTTACTGCATGAAAAAGTACTTTTATCTGCCCTAAGTCTTCCAACATTCAGCATTATTTGATGTCCAGGAGTTCTAGAGTTGTACCTGCAGCCATTTGAGCACAACAGAGACCCCATCATGGACTCTGAGGGCATTTTTACAACAAGGGAAGATGGCCAAAGCTCTTTCCTAAAATTTTCACTGTACTACTATTTTGTCCCCTCTAGCTACATGATCCTCAGCAATGTTGTTAAGAAAAAGCATTCTGGTTAAAAAGAAAATAAAAGATGGGGCGGCAGGTTCATACTAGTTTAAGATCCTCTTTGGAAAGGAGAAAATTTGGCCTTTATCCCAATAGCTTTCACCTTTATTTCTGGCTTACAAAAGAAGAGTCCATCTAGTGCAACATTCTTATAACCACGGGCTGCCAGGTGTTTCTAAAAAGCTAGCAAGTAAGGCTTATAGGTGAATGGGGGGGGGGAGAGTAAAGAACAATGTGGTATAGTAGTTAGAGTGCCAGGCTAGGCAAGGCTAGGACTGTGAAGATCTGGATTCAGATCCCTAACCGGCCACAACACAGACTGCGTATCCTTGAGCCAGTCATGCTCTCTCTCAGCCTAGCCTTCTTCACAGGATTGTTGTGGTGACACAATCTGTATATGGAACTCTTCCTTGAGGGACAAGAGGGAAAGAGTGGGAAGTACTGGGCAGAAATGTAATGAGCAAAGCACTGGGCCTGGAGACGGTGTTACCATGACAACGATGCCTCAAGGACTGCCTCTCCCCATACAAACTGCCCCAGACTCTGTGTTCATCATCTAAGGCCCTTCTTTGTGTGCCTCCTCCTTTGTGAGGCCCGGAGGGTGGCAACACGAGAATGGCTCTTTTCTATAGTGGCTCCCCGTTTGAGGAATGCTCTCCCCAGGGAGGTTTTCCTGGTGCCTTCATTGTATATTTTTATATGCCAGGCAAAAACATTCCACTTCAACCAAGCCTTCGGCTGTTTAATAACACACAGCTTTTTAAGTGTATCTGTGAGAAGGGGTGGGTGGGTATTGTTTTGTTGTTTTAGTTTTATTATATACTTGTGTTTTATCTTGTATTTTATTCTGTGATTCACCCTAAGATCTTTTGATGAAAGGTGGTGTATGTTGTTGTTGTTTAGTCATTTAGTCGTGTCCGACTCTTCGTGACCCCATGGACCAGAGCACGCCAGACTCCTGTCTTCCACTGCCTCCCGCAGTTTGGTCAAATACATGCTGGTAGCTTTCAGAACACTGTCCAACCATCTCGTCCTCTGTCGTCCCCTTCTCCTTGTGCCCTCCATCTTTCCCAAAATTAAAGGTAAAGGTAAAGGTACCCCTGCCCGTACGGGCCAGTCTTGACAGACTCTGGGGTTGTGCGCCCATCTCACTTAAGAGGCCAGGGGCCAGCGCTGTCCGAAGACACTTCCGGGTCACGTGGCCAGCGTGACATCGCTGCTCTGGCGAGCCAGAGCCGCACACGGAAACGCCGTTTACCTTCCCGCTGGTAAGCGGTCCCTATTTATCTACTTGCACCCGGAGGTGCTTTCGAACTGCTAGGTTGGCAGGCGCTGGGACCGAGCAGCGGGAGCGCACCCCGCCGCAGGGATTCAAACCGCCAACCTTTCGATCGGCAAGCCCTAGGCGCTGAGGCTTTAACCCACAGCGCCACCTGCGTCCCCCTTTCCCAAAATTAGGGGTGTATAAATTTAATCAAACAAACAAACAATGCTGGCCCTCTACACAAAGGCGGCTCAAAATACTTTGTTGCTTGAGGTAAATGATAAAATGCCTCCCTCTCTAATTCTTCATACAGAAAGAAACTGCCTGAGTGGCAGTTGAATCTTATTTCAGCAGTAGTTATAGGACAGCAACTTCCAGGACAGTGTGGTAGGTTGGTGGAGGAGTTAGGCCAGGCTTTGTAGCACACAGGGCTCTGTCCTCCAACACCTCACCCCTGCCCCTTCTGGCATCTGCCACCTGAGGCAGCCACCTCACTCTGCCCAGTAACAGGGCCATCTCTGCCTCTATCCCCAACTCTGCGATGGCCCACTGAATGAGATCGTGGAGGGTGAGTACAACGTACCTTCTTCCCTATACAAAAAGCAAAGAGAGCCACTGCATGACGAAGGGGGTCGTTGCAAGACACAAGCCCACCATTTAACCAATGTACAGTGGTACCTCAGGTTACATAAGCTTCAGGTTACAGACTCCGCTAACCCAGAAATAGTAACTTGGGTTAAGAACTTTGCTTCAGGATGAGAACAGAAATTGTGCTCTAGCGGCGTGGCAGCAGCAGGAGGCCCCATTAGCTAAAGTGGTGCTTCAGGTTAAGAACAGTTTCAGGTTAAGTACGGACCTCCGGAACAAATTAAGTACTTAACCTGAGGTACCACTGTATAAAAGTGTACATCTTTACTTTTTTTTTTGATATTCAAGCCATGCTGGAATGCTATCCTCATCCACCTAGATAATTTTGGCAAACATCAGACCAATGTGTGCCTTGGTTTTCCACTCTCCACATCAAGACAGGCTGGCAGAAAAGGTACCTACTTTTGCCAGGGTCACTTGCCGCATTCCCAGCTGTGTGCCGCAGTCCTCCTGTTTCTGGCCTGATATCCAGAGTGTAATGTAGCTACGCCAACATAGCTTTCTGGACATGCTGTGGTGTCCTAACTTCCTAACTGGGAATTGCTGACATGGAGAAGATTAGGCTTTTAAAAAATATTTTTAAAAATCTTGCTTTGAACATAGGTTTTTGTTTTTTGTTTTTCTTTTAAGGTTCTGTCCTGAGCATGTTCCAGCACTGCTACTTTAATTACAAGGCTAGGACAAAACCTAATTCAGTGAAATACTCTGGGCTCATGTCCAGATTTCAACAACCTTAACTTGCAGATTTGCAAAGACATCTCGAGGGGATCCAGATCTTTTGACTGCAACAGAATACCAAGATTAGAGGTTGGATGCTCAAAGGCATCAAAAGGAAGGGAAGAAAAAGGTTCTTTCATAAAATGGAAAATAACCGTTTGGATTACTGTTGCCAGTAGCCTTTAGACAAAATGCACTCCTTTTGATAGGTGAACAATCGTAATAAGGAAATTCCATGTCTCCTTTCACCCACTGCAAACCTTTCCTGTACAAAGACATGAACACAAAAGGAAGCACCTAGGGGGGTCAACCTGGTTTATGGTTGCTTGAGTCCAGCTGGCAGACATATGCCATGGGCAAAGGAAGGGTTAAAGGAATAAACCAGCCCTGGTGCCCTGCAGATGTTTTGGACTACAACTCTCACCAGTCTTAGCTGGCATGGTCATGTTTTCAGACTACAATTCCCATCAGCAGTGAAAAGGTTTCTGAAAAGCATCACTGCTCCTATTTTTGTTCTCCTCCGTCTTCAGATTGTTATCCTTCCACAAGTTTTCCCCTGGGAGCCTGGGAGAGAGATCGTTGGACTGGTTCAGCTTTGGGATGGGGCAAAAATTTAATTCAGGTAACATTTCTAGGCAAACCTACCCAATTCTCAATTTCTGAAACTGTAAGCAGACCAAGACAAAGCCATCCTTCAAAATTCACATTTTGCGATGCAGTTTTCCAGCCATGTAATGGATACAAAAATGCTTACGCTAGGGCAAAGTATGCATAAGAATACATGTATTGCTGACAGCAGCATGCAAAATACATTATATAAGCAGGGGATTGCTTTGCACAAATGTGTAGGAGACAATACTGCAGACAAAATTGTGCATATGAGGAGAAGATGTAGCGCAAAGATGCGGCTGAATTTTCGTGAGGATTTGTTTCAAAAACTGGCAGGCTGGTGTGGAACTGTGGAGAACTGAACTTGAGTGGAAAAATGAGAAGCGGAGAGAAACCAAAATTTACAGATCCACCCATCTCTAGTTCAGATTATGGTTTGGCACTATGTGAGAGAACCTTAAGAACCCCCAGCCTCAGGCATTTGATCCTGGTCTCCAATCTTGATCTGCAAACCTTAGTTTGCTGGTTTCAGATGAAAATTCAGAAACAATGGTTTGCTTGAAACCAGAAATAGGGGCTGGGATCACAAGCACTTGACAGGAAGAGGGAGCATGTAGGCATGCAAGTTCTTAACCCTTTGCCCCCATAGCTCCAAACTTTTATTTTGCAAGCCTGAACCAGTCCCTTAGTGGTTTAACTAAGGCTGTCCAGTTAATAGTTGTGCTGAGATCTGCACGGATAATTTCTCACCTACAACGTATGTTCATTATCACTACTCTACATTAGCTCTTAACTACATTGCTGTCTCAGAGAACTAAAGGAACCAGGGAAAATTACAAATCTGACTCAGCTGTAATCAATATAATGGAGTTCCACAAAGGATAGGCAGTGACTGGCCTGTTTTATCAGATAGATGTATATCACACTAAGGCAGATATTTCAATTATAAAGTCCCCAGTCAGTTTCAGAGCTACAGCAACTTTTAACAGCTGAATGGTATTATCAGCACCAACCTTTAAGAACCCCTTAAAAATAACTTATTTTGATTGCAGTGCTGCTTTCGTTCTCAGATACATACGGTAATTGCACTCTTCATTTCGGAAAGGACCAGCTGACTGGGGCCAAAGACAGCAGATGGACAATAGGAATGAGCTGTAGAAAGGGATAAATAATACCTCCTTCTTGAACCCCTAATAAACTATTCCACCTTGATCATGCAAAGATACGTGCATATCTGCTTAATCATAAACTTTTAAGAGCACAATCCTCTGCATGTCTTGCCAGAGGCAATGTCTTGCCATTGAGTTCAAATGACCTCCTTTCATTTGATTGGTTGGTTGGTTGGTTGGTTGGTTGGTTTTATTTATTTCCCACCTTTCTCCCAGTAAAGGAGTGATTTGCACTAGGAGATATTTGCACTAACATTTTGCTGAATTAAAAAAAAGTTGCAAACTGGTATAGAACTATGAACTTAAAATTGGATAAATAAGAAACTGAAATTGGCCAATGTGTCCATCTCTACTGACAAAATCTTGATCTCAGTTCAGCCAAAATTTCCATTCATTGGTTCTTAGTCCTTCCCTTCAGAGCCACAGATAATGAGTCTGCTTTATCTTGGCCTGATGATGGTGCTTCAGATTTCAGATGTCTGAAAACCATCTCACCTTCATCTTGAATCCTAAATTAATTTTATTTGCTGTTGTGTTTTAACTGTTGTTGAGTTTTTCTTTTAATTGGTTTCGCTGCTTTTCTTGTGGGGCGCATGGAATGCTGCTGTTTCACAAGAACAACAGCACATCATAATTTTTGGATGAATGAATGAGACCATATTGGACTGAGTCAGCTGCAGCCAGGGCCAACGTGATGTTGCCTCAGCTGTGAACTCATTGTCTGCTTCGAAATAATCATTTTAGTGACACCGTCGTAGGAATGGCAGCCCAAGTGGGCAAATATTTCTCTCTCTCTCTTTTTGGCAGCGTGGCATGTCTCTGCTATTCTGGTAAGTCATAAATTCTAGGTGACGTCAAGCTTCCTATTGTCTTTGAGTAATTTCTGGTTTCATTCCTTGGCGCTGATCTTTGTCTCGTGTTTTAAAAGCCAGCTTCCTACATTTGTGTTTTGGCAGTCTGAGCACTTGACTTGACACACTGGGAACAGCGTGAGACGACAAAAGTTGCCAGCTGAATAGACTTCCTGCTAGCCCCCAAATACCCCCGCTGTGCGCTTGGGACTTTAGGAGGTTGAGCTCCATGAGAAACATGGAAGCAAACTTCACAAAGAGCTTAAAATACAATGAGAGAGGCCTTGCTCCTTCCCACCGAAATAATAAATGGCAACATTCCTATCAGCTTCAGTGGAAGTGGGGACAGTCATGTTGTCTGTGTGATGCAACCTGCCATTTAGAACATGCAAGGGAAGCCATTGAAATTCCAGAAGCAGTGCAAGCTTTTAATGTTTGATGCATTACTGTATTTTAATATTTTGTTTGGGAGCCGCCCAGAGTGGCTGGGGAAGCCCAGCCATATGGGCGGGGTATAAATTATTATTATTATTATTATTATTATTATTATTATTATTATTATTATTATTACTGGGTTGAAATGGTTGCTAAACTGGCTACAGTCATACCTCGTGTTATGTTTGCTTCGTGTTGCAGCTTTTCAGGTTACGAACGCGGCAAACCCAGAAGTGTTTACTTCCGGGTTCGCCCTGTGCGGGTTCGCCCTGTGCAGCTGCAGCCATGAGCGGAGGATCCTGGTGCCGGAGGAAAACCACTAAGTACAGCGCATGTGCGGTGTTGCATGCATGCGCTGTATGTAGCAATGCTGCACATGCGCTGTATAGCAGTTTGCTGCCAGTGCTACTCCAGCACTGTACGGACACAGCCGCAAGCAGAGGATCCCAGCACTGTCCGTATGGTGCTGGAGCGGCACCAGCGGCAAACTGCTATACAGCGCATGTGCGGTGGCGCTACGTACTGTGCATGCGTTGTGTGTAGCGATGCCGCACATGCGTCCTATGTAGCGACGCCCGCCCCTGGTGTCACGACGCCTTCCTTCGCCCCCGGGGAGAGCCTCCTTTCTTGGATGAGTGACACGAAAAAGCTCTCAATATTCTTTCAGTTCTAATGACTGTGCATCCTTGAACTGTTATGGCATGCCATAAATTACAAAGCTAGTGGCTTTCTTGTGCCCATGCTAAAACTGGAGTTTTTGGAGAGGAGGAAAAGTATATCTGGCCTTATCTAAGCCACTGTACTGATTTGACTTGACAGCAGAGTACAATCAAAGCTTTTAATTCTGAAGATGTGAGATTAAAAAAAGTTTAAATGAAAAGAAAGAGAAAGGGAAAAAGGAAGGAAGCAAGAAAAATGAAGCAAGCAAGGAAGGCTACTGTGGACGTCTTATTCTTTTAGTATCATAGTTAAAATGCAACACAAACCTCTGAGGCGTGGAAAACATAACTTTCCTTAATTAGATTTTCCAGAAAACCTCCAGTAGTTGCTATCTGGTTTCTCTCCCTCCTTCGCTCTGAGAATCCACTTTTCTGGGACAGTTGAAATCCAGCTGTTATTGCTCCTTTCATATTTCTTACATGGGGTGTGAACATACCTGGTTGTTTCCCTTGCTACTCTGATGCCCTGCCTCTAGCTAGACTTCCTTAGCAGTCCTTAGCAGGGTTTCTACAAAGGCCATGAGTTCAACTTTACAGAGGACATTCCTCTTGTTGAAGTGCTGTCAGAGGCTGTTCCTCTGTCCAGTTTAAAGATAATGAACCCTAAGAAGGGAGAGCAGGTGGCCTTGGTTTTCTCATCAACAAGCACCTGGACACTAGACTGTAGAATGAACAGGTGCAGATGTCATCTGGTCACGCATTGCCTTTCCCGCTACAGGGAGATTTAGAGCTGAGCGAGAATCCTAGTTGAATTCCAGCCATTTTAAAATCTGCATATGTACCTATAAAATTGTATATGCAACCATTGTGCAAATCTGTGCATACTACAAATCTGTGCACTACAATTAATCCAGAATGCAGCAGCTAGACTGGTGACCAGGAGCGGCCACCGAGATTACATAATTCCGGTCTTGAAAGACCTACATTGGCTCCCAGTACGTTTCCAGGCACAATTCAAAGGGTTGGTGCTGACCTTCAAAGCCCTAAACGGCCTCAGCCCAGTATACCTGAAGGAGCGTCTCCACCCCCATCGTTCAGCCCAGACACTGAGGTCCAGCGCCGAGGGCCTTCTGGTGGTTCCCTCACTGCGAGAAGCAAAGTTACAGGGAACCAGGCAGAGGGCCTTCTCGGTAGTGTGGCACCCGCCTGTGGTACACCTTCCCACCAGATGTCAAGGAAATAAACAACTATCTGACTTAGAAGACATCTAAAGGCAGCCCTGTTTAGGGAAGTTTTTAATATTTGGTGAATTATTGTATTTTAATATTTTGCTGGAAGCCGCCCAGAGTGGCTGGGGAAACCCAGCCAGATGGGCGGGGTATAAATACATTATTATTATTATTATTATTATTATTATTATTATTATTATTATTATTATTACTACTACTACTACTATACTTTGTCAGCTTTTGTCACTGATGCATTCTCTCTATTCTTTGCAGTGTGTACAGTAAATGGCTCCCCTACTTTCTAATTTGCTACATAGTGGCATTTCTCTGCTTCTTACTGTTTTGTTTTATTTAAGACTCCTGGACTCCTAAGATTCTCCCCCCTAAATTTGACATATACATATACAACACCATGTGGAGGTTCTCTGCAGATCTGTGTGCTCTTTCGTTCTCTGTTTCTGGTAATCCATTTTCTCATTTTCGGCAATGTATAAAGCAACAACAATTACTACAACGATTCCTTTCTAGCGGAGTTTAAAGGACCAGGTGACGATAATACTAGACATTTGAGATGGGCTTATTTGAGAGAGGCTTTTTATTGTTTCAAACCACTTCACACACAAGCCTGCACAGTATGGGACCCGCCAAGCTGGTTGCAACTCACTAGGCCTAACAGGAGCCTGACAGACACGCTGCTTTCGAAATCTCAGGCAAGCAGGAAAACTAGATAAGAAAGTCATTGGGAGGTTGCAATATGTGACTGGTTGGCTGAGTTCAGCTCAGTGGGCTCCAAGTTGTGTAGGCCTTGAAAGCAAACTGAACAGTTGATAGAGTGAGGCAGTGGTTCATGCTCCCAAAAAGTACCTTTGAGGAAAGTAAAAAAAAAAAAAGACTCCAGGCCAATGAAAGTCGGCAAATGGTTGCTGTTTCAGCACTTTGCGAAGAAGCCATTCATTGCTGCTGATACTGTGAACAAGTAACACATCTTTTTGCTGTGCCAGTGTTAAGAAAATGCTGTAGGTGAAAACATCTTGCCCATGGGATAAGAGAACAAGAACTGTGTCAATTTCTGCTAGCAGCTAAGTTTCCGCCTGTCCTATTATATGAAAATAATAAAGACACATCTCCCCCCACCCTTTTTTAAAATCAGGAACGGAAGGTGCACTGAAGGACCCTCAGTTGCAACCAATTAATGATGTATGATTCATTGAGTCCAGACAGGATATTCTTAAGAGGTTTTCAAGAACTCAAATTGGCTTGATTTTAATTATTTTTTGAATGTTGTACATAGTTTTAAGCTGTTTCTCTCCCTGAAAGTTTTGTAATTTTCGTAAACCGTTTTGAGGTTTTGCTGCAATCAAAAAGTATAAAAATCTTGTGAAATAAATAAAACGAGTAAGTTGATGTGTAATGCTTCATCTTCTCTCCCAAAAGTCACTAAACGTGGCTGCTTCTCAAAGACCTGGAAAGTAGCCAGCCGAATGCCATTTTCCAAATAGGGATTAGAGGCTGAAATAAATTACAGGCCCATCGAGGGAATCTTTGCCCCCCCCCCCAGTGTTCAATGAACTTTTGTTTCTGTGAATTCCTATGGGAACTGATCTGATCTGCACCTCCCAGACTCATGTGGAAATCAAAATGAAATTCTCCTTTGGGTTTCTCGCTTCTCTGGATTTGCAATACAGTTCTGACTCATACATAACAAAATATGTTAAAAAGGCATATTTTAAGGTAAAAGGAGAAACGCACTGTTTGAGATTAATTTTGTATTTGAATAAAATTTCTGTGCACGTGTCTTTTAAAGTGTAGATAAATGCAGGAATGGAAAGGATTTATGAATGAATGCATTTCCATCAATTAGAAGGAAAGAAATTGCATTTGAAAATGATCAAAGGGGAGAGAAAATTTCAGTGAAATTCTTATGGGTGGGGTGCAGGGTTTTTGATGGGCTCATCTTACTATTGTAGTAGCCAAGGGGTGCTTGTGAGTATCCTTTCTTCCCTTCTTAAAATCATCTCACCCATGTATAGTCTGTGCTCTGCAGCCATCCCAGGTGCTTGTGTTTCAATGAAAGCCTACTGGGCCTTTCAGATCAGCGACTGCAGGCAGCCAGGGAGGCTGCAGAGTGCTGAAAAAGAAAAGAAAGACACACACCACCCTCAACTACCTCTTTACAATAAGGTAACCTTAAAACCTTAAAAAGCAGAGACACCACCTTGCTGACAAAGGTGTGTATAGTTAATCCATTAGTGATGTATGGAAGTGAGAGCTGGACCATAAAGAAGGCTGATCACTGAAGAATTGATGCTTTTGAATTATGGTGCTGGAGGAGACTCATGAGAGTCCCATGGACGGCAAGAAGATCAAAACTCTCCATTCTTAAGGAAATCAGCCCTGAGTGCTCACTGGAAGGGCAGATCCTGAAGCTGAAGCTCCAGTACTTTGGCCACCTCATTAGAAAAGAAGACTCCCTGGAAAAGACCCTGATGTTGGGAAAGATGGAGGGCACAAGGAGAAGGGGATGACAGAGGACGAGATCATTGGACAGTGTTCTTGAAGCTACCAGCATGAGTTTGACCAAACTGTGGAAGGCAGAGGAAGACAGGAGTGCCTGGCGTGCTCTGGTCCATGGGGTCACAAAGAGTCGGACACGACTAAACAACAACAGCAACCTTAAAACACCACAACCATCGAAATAGTAAAGAAATTCTGAAATACCCTGAAAATGAGGCCAAAAAATGGAATCCCCTTTTGCAGGAGAGTAATATTTTATTTTATTTTTTTAGAAATTGGCACAGTGATAATTGTTAGTGGCCAGAAAAAGATGGATCTCTGCCCATCTCCAAGTGCAAGTCATATAAGCCACCACTATAATGATCCCCTCCCTATGCAGCCCTCCCTTTGCAAACCCAGGGCGCTTCTCTTTGGGTGAAGCTGCCCAATTTGTCTCAGAATAATTTATTATAGTTGTGACCTTATTAAAAATAGTGCAATATCCTCTGCTCTTCACCTCATGTTAATGACCAGTAAATAAAATGCTAATTTACTTTACAGCTTTGAGTTGCAAAGGTTCAGGTATTCATATGGTTTTTAATTAGCATCCAATTTGCACACCAGGCTGAATGGATGACTTTTTTAAAAAAAAGACATCTTTGCTGGGAATAGGTAATTGTAATGTATCAGGTGGCGCCATTGTTAGAGGTAGATCTGTTGCTTCTCATATTAACCTGTCTCTTCTGGGAAATTTATACCTTGGCCTTTAGTCACTCTGAGAAGCTACTGCCCAGAGAGTGGAACATAAATGTCTAAATAAATAAATATGTAGTAAATTAGATTTTTGGGGACAGGATTGTGCTCAGCATTTCTCTTCAGTACGCTACATACAATTTACTACATACAGGTTGTTGTTTTTAATGTGTGGGAAACATTTTTAAAAAGACATTGCTATTTTCAGTCTCAAATAGTATACTTCAGAAATCTAACAGTCTAGTGTGAGCCTAGCTGCATGCAATAAGAAATGTTCAAGGTGAAATCAAATCAATTAAAAAAAACCCCAACAGCTCTCGTTATATAAAAACAGTCTGACCAGATGTGGCGTTTGCCCGTTCGTTTGAAAATGTCTGTACAGGGGGAGAGAAAGAGTTAATAGGTAGACCAGTAGAAAAGCCAGAGGCGGAGCCTACCTGTTCATAAAAAGGCTTAATTCAAGGTTGGTTTTGGTTGGTTGGTTAGTTGGGAAAAGGCAGTTGGGAAAGCAGTTGGCAGACAGCTGGAAATAGAGAGACAGTTAGTGCAGTTGGTTCTTGTGTGAGGGGAGGTAGAAGAGTTTGAAACAGGATAAAATAAGACTAAGAAGGTAAAGAGTAACAATGTTTTGAATGCAGTTAAAGTTTATTTGTGTTTCCAATAAACTACACTCTTCTTAGTTAACTTATGAACCTGACTGAGACTAAGTGATTTACCGGGGAGGACCTGGTTGGTGGCAGCGGATTAGTGGTGTATGGGTCAATAGTCCGTGAGACAACCGGGGGCTCCAAACGAATGCCACACCAAGAAACAGAATACATTCTGAGGCCACACTACACATTTGAAAGTCATCTTGCTTCTCAGTTAGTGGAGGCACCACAGTCAAGGAAGCACCTTGAAGATGTCTTCAAATAACACCTTTGCTTTCTTTGATATGAATGAATGGTTTCAATGAACTCCTATGTAAAGTATTGAACACTGGGGGACACAATTGCAGTTCGAGCAAAGCTTACCCTCCCCACCCATCTCCGAGTGGCTCATCCCTTGGTGACAGAGACTTTTAGAGGCTTCCACATGTGTGTACACACACACACACATACACACTAACAGTCCTCTCAGTCTAGAATTCCTCCTCCTACAAACATGCCTCAAGCAACGTGAGAATGTGTATTTTGCTAATACTATAATAAAATTGTCATCCTATTGTAATTGCGGGGGAGTGTTTATATTCTTCCAGGACCAGCTATGCTTGGCTTGTCAAATCTCAGTACCTTATCAAAATATGTGACTTTTGAAAATAAACATCTTTTCACCCTTGATTGCCATCTTTCTGGTCAAGTTTCAGCTAGTTCCCTTTGTGTTGCCATTCAGTCAGTATTGAGGATTCCTCGGTTCAGCTAAAGGTCCCAGATGTTTATTGTCTATTCAGTCTTCATCATACTGCATCAAGGTTTTTGTAGTTTTAAGAGTGCACGGGCAGTTGTTTTTGTGAGTGCATATTTTGCTTGTGCAAATATGGAGAATGTGGCTCAAAGAGTAAATATTTTGAAAGAATGCAAATGGTTTGTTGTCAGTGGCTGAAATATCGTGAGAATGCAGGAATCATGAAAATACACAATGATCACTTATATAACTGTGACTCAAAACGTGATTTGTTGATAGCATAGATGATATTCAGAGTTGGGACCAATATATTTTGCATCAATACTGGAAGTTTCAGGAATGCCATATTTCATCTGAATTCCATTTTTATGCATTAATACAGCAGGCTTAATAATTACCACTTGTAGTATTTTCACTGGTGAAAAAGAACTTCTGTAATCCTAATTGAATTATTGACATCTGTGAGAGCTGAAAATAACTCAACTGAGAGTGACTGCATGGCCAACATTATCTCTCTTCTTGGACTTCATGGATCTTCATGACTGTAGAATATTTTCAGTTTCACATAACTCCTGTTATGTGTTCTGCCAAAGTCCTTCATGTAGTCTATGGTATTTGTATTTCTGAAAACGATGGAAAATAATAGCACATGTTATTGATTTGCTACTACAAAGACATGCATTTTACTTCTGTGTGCTGCCAAAAGAGATGTAAAACAAAACATGTTATTTACAGTGAAGTGCAATAAAATCTAAATATTGCACATAGACCAAAATTGCTGAAGTATGAGATCAGATAATCTGACATCATCTTCTAGCTATTCAGTTAGTTGCCCATAATTAAAAACAAACAGATATTTGACTAAAAGAGTCAAGAAAACTAGAACTGGCATGCCTGTGTGTGTGTGTGTGTATGTGTATGTGTGTGTGTGTGTAAATGAATGAACGAATGAAAAAGTTATACTGGTATTCTATGAATGGTATTCTATAGAAGTCATTTAAATATATGTTTAATGATTAACTGCATCCTTCCAAGAACCAGAGAAAAACTTGTCTGAAGTGCTGTTTCATGCTTTAAAAATAAATGTTGACATCCAGTATTATCTGCCCACTTGTTCAATGGAACTCTGCTCTGCTCCCACAAGACCCCCCAAAATCTGCTGCAAAGGTTCCCCAAACCCACAAGAGAATATTTTGGGGTCACATGGGGGGCTGTAGGGGAGAGGAGCAGAAGCCCCACTATGTGAGCAGACATCCTGTACTGGATCTCACTGGATCTCTGTTGATCATGAGTCACTAACCCCATCAAATCTGTCCCAGAGAGAGATGTAACCAACTAAGCCATAATCAAAGGAACTAGCTAAGCCTTGTACATTAGCTACCACGCCAAGTTCATTATTTTGTTGACATGTTGATACCAGGCCACCAACAGACTGCCTCCCCGATTACAGACCAAGCCAATCTTTATGAACCTCTCAGGAGACCTTGCTGGTGTTTCTGCAAGGAGCAGACTGCCACTAGGTGACAATGTAGAATCAGGCGTATTGTATTAAAGACAGCCACTCAAACTCTATGTCTATTTGTCCATTCTCCACATGCAGCACAACCCTATCCATGTTGAATCAGAAGTGAGGCCCACTGTGTTCAGTGGGCTTACTTCCATGTAAATGCGTTCAACAGCAGCCTGTGTTACTATTATTGTAAACAATTAAACGATGCTAAGCTATGTGTATGAAAAGGCCAAATCCCTTCGCAATAATTATGATGGATCTCTTTGGAACCCACAACTAACATCCTTACACACACACAAACAAACAAACAAACAACACTGGTGTTTCCAACTTAATCTTGAGTCCAGACCTTTAATTAGGGTTGCCGGACAGAAACGTTGTTGAGCATTTTTTAATTTTGGCCAATTGTTTTAGTTATGTCCATTATTATTATTTTGCTGCTTTTGAGCTATTTTTATGGGGAAATGGCATGGGCTGCCATATGCCCCAACTTCCACTCAGACACTACTGCCAGACACTGCTCCCAGGACAGTCCAGACGTATGGCAACCCTACCTTTAATCCTTGACGTGGAATTTGTACCCCAGGTCTCTTCAATCAAATTGCAAATGATACCCAGTTTGAGAGAGGTTGGATTTATCAACCTTCTGCATCCTGTGATTCTGTGCATCTGCTGGGAATTCATGGTAAAGCGCTCGTCAGCAGTTCAAACCTATCAGTCCATTTGTTCCTTCAGCCTCCAATACAAAAATGGAAGGAGGAAGAACTGAGTCATGCAAGCAAAATGTGAACGGTAGAACTTTTTTTTTTCATTCTCTTTGCTTGTTTAACTGCAAAGAAGTTCAGCCAACATAAACAAAACTTAAACAGCTGCATGATTTGTTTGTTTGTTTGTTTATTCTTCTTAAACAAATCTTAATTTATAAAAGCATACTTTCCTGACTGAGGTTAAGGCTGATCATTGAATCTCCAGAGCTGGTGTTGTGGCTGAGAGCAAGACCTGGAAATACTCAGTATAAGTTTCAAGTTAGTCCAGGGGATCTGCTTAAAGAAGCTGATGTTTTGGCCCACCCACAAGTATACAATGTAGGGATGGCAGTATTGTTACACTCTTACACTGAAGGGTTGTTAGAAGAGAAGGAACGCTAATCACACAGAAAAGCACTAAACGGTCTTGCTAAGCCCCTTTCCAAGCGCTGTGCAACATTGCACTTTGCAAGGGGCTTCTCAAAACTTGGGTTTTGCAAATCCCCTTTCCAAACACTGTCTTGCAGAGCCTCTATCAGAGCCCATCAGCCTTTGAGGGCAGAGCATCCAAATTGTGGACCTTCATCCCTGCAACCAGGAACAGCTTCTGCAAGCCCAAACTTCACCAGAAGTTCACCTTGCACTGCACTTCACCTCACATTTCAGGGGTTTGGCCAAATGTCCCTTTAGGTCCCTTTCAACTCTATAAGTTTATCATTCTATAGAAAGTGTGGAAGACTCCCTGGTCCTGAATGGGGTAACTGTGCCCCTGAAGGACCAGGTGCACAGCCTGGGAGTCATTCTGGACTCACAGCTGTCCATGGAGGCACAGGTTAATTCTGTGTCCAGGGCAGCTGTTTATCAGCTCCATCTGGTACGCAGGATGAGACCCTACCTGCCCGTGGATTGTCTTGCCAGAGTGGTGCATGCTCTGGTCATATCTTGCTTGGACTACTGCAATGCACTCTATGTGGGGCTACCTTTGAAGGTGATCCAGAAACTACAATTAATCCAGAATGCGGCAGCTAGACTGGTGACTGGGAGCAGCTGCCGAGACCATATAACACCGGTCTTGAAAGACCTACACTGGCTCCCAGTACATTTCTGAGCACAATTCAAAGGGTTGGCCTTTAAAGCCCTAAACAGCCTCGGTCCAGTATACCTGAAGGAGCGTCTCCACCTCCATCGTTCTTCCCAGACACTGAGGTCCAGCGCCGAGGGCCTTCTGGCAGTTCCCTCACTACGAGAAGCCAAGTTACAGGGAACCAGGCAGAGGGCCTTCTCGGTAGTGGCAGCTGCCTTGTGGAATGCCCTCCCACCAGATGTCAAAGAGAAAAATAACTACAAAGTTTTAGAAGACATCTAAAGGCAGCCCTGTTTAGGGAAGCTTTTAATGTTTAATAGGTTATTGTATTTTAGTGTTTTGTTGGAAGCTGCCCAGAGTGGCTGGGGGGACCCAGCCAGATGGACAGGGTATAAATAAATTATTATTATTATTATTATTATTATTATTATTATTGCCTAAACAGGACAACAGGGCAATATCAAACCGTCCTAGTTCAGCCGTCGCACTCTGGCACAGGCAAACAGTATATGGCAATAACTAAGTAAAAAAAAAATAATACTAACTTTCATTCCCCCCCCCCCATGGTGACTTTATATCTTGGCAACAGACTCTCTTCTTCCATTTTACAAAATTAGAGCTTAAAAATAAATCCCAGCAGATGGTGAAGATGCAGAACCAGAAGCTAAAGGGGTAAGAAAAATATTCTGACTGTATGCATCTCCGAGGGCTTTATTTATTCGGGCAAACAGATTTTTCCACTTCCAATACATGGCAGAAGGCCCTCAATCAGCTGTCTTGCTATGAAGCCAAAGTCTGGCAGCAAACAGTAGAACGACCCAAGTTCATAACACTTGGACATTCAACAGCCAGTTTGTGAGTAAATGCAGGCAACCCTTTTTCATGCTAACTTACTGGGTGGTGTAGATGTCACACGGGGCAGGCCAAGACATTTGGCAGCCTGAGGTAGAGCAACAAAGGGCACCCAAGCCCCCACCACAAGTAAAAGTACTTGGTACCCAAGGCTAACCATGTTATTTTGGAACTGGGGCAGAAAATTCCACAAAACTGCACCTCATTTCCATGGAGTATAAAGACTACAAGCCACAATGGCTATGCTCTGCTGCTCCTGTCAAAAGCAGTAGACCTCTAAATATTAGGTGCTGGGAATTTCAAGCTGGGTGAGTGCTGCTTTCAGGCTCATGTCCTACTTTCAGGCTACCCCTAGACATCTGGTTGGCCACTGGGGGAACACAATGCAGAATTAGACAGGCCATTGGCCTGATCTGATCCAGCAGAAGTCTTCTTAAGTTCTCTCCATGGCACTGAACAGTATTAAATAATTAACATTTTACTGGCCTTTTATGGCAGGCAAAACCTGTTATGTATTCTGTGGTCTGTGTTTGCCTGAGCTTGAGTCTGGACTACGGAGCCTTAGCCCCTGTGTTCTGATTCGATACATGATATCCAATCACAGAACATTTCAGGATTTGGGCTACTGCCATTGGCCCTTAAACTCTGAGTTATGATTCGCAGCTTGGGAGTTTGGACAGCCAATTACGTTGAGAGTGGGAGTGGCTCACGCCTTCAGAAATGTATATAAGCAGTTGCTTTGCCCCTGTTGTCCAGTTCTGTTAGTTTCATAAAGGTTCTTGATGTCATCAACGTGTCTTGCTTTGTGTGAACCCACTTACACTTCAAAACCCTCTGTCTGAGGCCACTTCCTCATTCTGGCTAATGGTAGGACCAGCCATGTGATCACATGATAAGCCAGTCATCTGCAATGCTACCTCACATCCAAACACAGACAGAAACCTGGGAAATGTGGTAGTGGTAGCTTTCTACATAGAGGGAGAAAGAAAAACCCACAGGCTTAGCAGAGAACCCAAACCCACTGTTGACATTCTATGATGATAGATGGCCCGCAGATCTCAATTAATTTTTATTTAAAAAAATTAATCAACTATAGATTCATTGGATTAATTGAGAGTTTGATCAATGAAGGCAAATTGTCATTGGCAGATAAGAGGCTGAAAGACACACTTCTTTATTTGAAGCAATCTCCAAATAATAATAAAGAAAGGCATTTCTCAATCAATTGGAGGTTTTGTGGATTACATTGTTAGCTGTTTTATATTTCTTTCCCTAGCTTCCAAAACATATTCATAGAAAGAGGGCAGAAATACAGAATTATTTAATTTTAATGGATTACAAAGCAAGCCATTAATTGACTAGTGTCAGCCACTGTAATGAAAGGTAATCTATTAATTTTAAAGATTTTGCAAACTACAGGAAAACTACAATTCATATTACATACACAGTTCTTCTAAGGTTGTAATCCTGTATCATGGCAGTGAACAACAAGTAACAGGGCACAGGATTGCAGCCTAGACTTTGCCTCCCTGGCCTATCAACATCTAACTATACTTCAGAACCTAATATACTGAAAGGTTTCCACACACTGAACATCAGTGATCTCTGTCAAACACGTCATATCGGAAAAATACAAAGGCGCCAACCTGTTTTTCTCTCAGGGGTTTCCAGATTTTGGTGGCAGCTTCCCATCTGGAAGAAATACAGGTAGGACTGGTAGCGCCAAGATAATTGTCAGAGCTGAAGACTACAGTCCATGGAGCAGTTCCTTCAAAACAGGCTGTCCACAAATCTTTGTTTGAAGCAGTATTTCAAGGACTGAATAGCCAACCAAGTCACACCAAGTTGCTGAACATCAGCACACGTTTTCTGTTGCATCATCGTACCCTTAAGCTTGTAATAAACATTGCATGACAGGAAGGGTTTTAGAAATTATGAGCCTGGTTATGTGTTACTCTCACCATCTGAGAGCAGCTCCACCAAGCTGACAATTGTGGGAGGACTGTGTTTGAACCAGGGCTGTCCCTCTGATCTGAGATCACAATTTAATTTTTTGCAAACTGTATTTTATTGCCTGGGATTTGCTAATGTTTGTTGGCTGCCTTGAAGATTTGTCTCCTTCACTCATCTGGTGTGACTTTGTTTGGGGTCCTTAGACAAGTAGTCGTAATGTGTCAGTAGGGTATATGTGCATTAAAAATCCAAAGCGTATAGGAGACTGTGATCAGCATCATAGGTAAAAATCCATGAATTGTTTGTACAATCTGAGCCTATGCGTGCCGGATTGTACATGGACACATGGTGGCATCAGAAGTGTGATGAGAGGTGTAGCAAGGTCAGGTGGTACCCAGTGCAGAATTTTTTGTCACCCCCCCCCCCCCACATCGACGGCTCGGAGGAGGCTTGGGAGTCGCGGGCGGGCGGGGCTCCAAATGTCACCCCCGTCAGCGATGGTCAGCGATGACACCCATGGCAGTCCGCCTCCCATCCCCCCCTTCCTAAACCTCTGAGTGTGATTAGTGCAACACGCCAACACAGAGGGAAAGCACACTCCTGCAGGACAGATATGGGTAAGTATTTTCCAGATCAGGCCACGGTGAATGGATATTGGAGGATAAAGGGGGAAGCTAGCACAGTGGAATATGAGCAGCAGAAATGGATTGTTGTTCCCTGAAATTCCACACTTTGTACACACTGAATGTCTGCTAAAGACCCATTTTTGGTGCCTGAAATTTACAAAGTTGGTGCCCCAAGTTTAAGTAGTTGCCTCAGCCAATACATTTTCTCCCATAATATTGAGAAATAGGAGATCTAGAATCTTGCAGCAGTGATAAAAAAAGGGGGGGACTGAGGGAGTGTGGGGAGAAACTGTGCAACTGCTATTACTAGTTGTGGCCCCATCCCCTCAGAAACTGTTGAGAATTTTCTCTTTCCCCTCCAGAAATTTGATGAAATGTTCCCACACACCTCAAATTCTCTACTGACAAACATTTGTGGGAAATTTCAAGGGGCTATTTAGTCACAGATCTGCTTTGTGCTGTTTCCTATGGCACAGTTCCCTGCTTTGAAACTTGAGGCAGTGAGAGGCGAGAGTGAGAAATAACATCAGTAAATCCTTCAGAACTCTCTTTTGGTGGGAATTGCTTCTTGCACTTTGTATGGCTAATTTAAGATCTGTTATGAGGGATTTTAGGAAAATCTATAGCTTCCTCTTCTGCCTCCATTCATCTGTCAGTGGAGGCTGCTCTGATCTGTCAATCGGGTGAAATAAGTCAAGCTGGAAAAGGGCAGGAAGACCGTCACGATCTTTAAACATATTAGAAAATGTTCTGCGGTGGATTGGGGGTACCTACCTACAGCTTACACAAACTGAAGTTCAGCTCAGCTATTCCTCCCAGGCTGCCCCCAAGCCTACTGAGTCGTGCTATTGCTCCATCTAGTCCAGCATCCTGTTCTCACAGTGGCCTGCCAGATTTCTGTGGGAAACCCACAAGCAGGAACTAAGTACAAGACTGCTCTCCCCTCCTGTGGTTTTCAGCCACTGGGATTTGAAAGCACTGCTCTCTCCCATCTGCAAAGGCCACCGTGGCCAGCAGCCATCAATAGCCTGCTTTTCCATGTTTTTCTTTTTAGAGACATCAGAGTTGGTGGGCATCCCTGTCTCCAGTGTGAGCAAGTTCCATCGTTTAGATATGGAATACTTTTTCCCTGCCTCTATACTTCTTCTCAAGGGACGCGGGTAGCGCTGTGGGTTAAACCACAGAACCTAGGACTTGCTGATCAGAAGGTCGGTGGTTCGAATCCCCACGACAGGGTGAGCTCCCATTGCTTGGTCCCTGCTCCTGCCAACCTAGCAGTTTGAAAGCACATCAAAGTGCAAGTAGATAAATAGGTACCGCTCTGGTGGGAAGGTAAACAGTGTTTCTGTGCACTGCTCTGGTTTGCCAGAAGCGGCTTAGTCATGCTGGCCACATGACCCGGAAGCTGTACGCCGGCTCCCTCAGCCAGTAAAGCGAGATGAGCGCCGCAACTCCAGAGTTGGTCACGACTGGACCTAATGGTCAGGGGTCCCTTTACCTTTATACTTCTTCTCAGTCCTTCCCACCCACTGGTGCTGTTGCTGCTACAGCACTGACAAACAGGAGTGGTGAAGACAGAGGCTGTTTCTCCTCTTCCCTCCTCCATGCCGATGCTCTGCACACTACCAACGTGCAAGTAACCCTGCGAAGCATCATTTTCCCAAGGCCCCCTATGACATCACAAAGCCTACGTTTTCCAGGAGCTCTTTGCACCCAGCATAACCCATAGATGTTTGCCCAATTCCAAAGCAGATATTGGGGAGAGCCCTTCCACTATTTCTTCTTTCTGCTACCACTGGCAACAACATCAGCTTACTACACTTCTAAGTGATTGCTGATCCATGGCCATTTGATGTACCTCTGGGGACAATTAATTTGAATTTTCATGGAAACAGTTCATTATCCTGGAAGAACTGTTCTGCTGCCTGCTTCTGTGCTCGGAGTACCCTATTGCTACGTTAGGAGCACCTGTCATTTCACATTTGCAGGCTATTGACTGTGGAAAGGCATTTTGCCTCCATCTCATTGACTTTTGATAGTGACTTACCACTCCTACCATTCTTGTTCATGGAACATTTATTTGATTCCTATTATTTGTGACTCCATGCACATATTATATGTCTTCTGTTTATGAATTTTGAAACAGTATAATGTTATAAAGAATTTGTCAGTATATTATTATACTGGCTTGTTGTTGTTTAGAGCCACTGCCGAAAAAAGACGCAGCAACACCCAGGTAAGAGGAGAGGAAAGGTGGGAGGTCAATTTGTGGACCCCAATTTGAACATTATTTCTACAGTATTTAAATTGATTGACTAACATTGGTAGAAATTGATTTATTTTTTTTAAACAGGATAGAAAGAACAAGAAAGAAAGAACTGGTACTAGTTTAGGCATTAGCATTGCAAATAATTCAGCCGCAATGGCACTCAGTAATTATCTGTGAAGGACACCTTCAGCCTTTGCAACCTCTGATCACTTGTTAAAGTCCGTATGTCAGCTCTGTATTTCCAACACAGTGTACAGCATCTCAGAGAAAATGTTTGGATGAGTGAATGAAATGCGAGATCAGTTTGAGAATATATATACCCTGCAGCTCTCTGCCCACATCACAGCGTAGCAAGCTTCCCCGCTGATGATACTTTATCTCCCTTGTGCAGGAACACAGTGGAACATAAATTTTAAAAAGAGAAGAAATAAAGAAAGACAACATCACTAGAAAAATGGATCCATTTTCTTCCCTCTGTATAGAGCAATATCCAGTTGAATACCCAAAGTAATAGAGAAATTGTAGAGCCTACCATTTCAAATTTTCATAGACTGAACATGTGAAACAAATGAAATGTCTTTCTTCCTTAGGAGAGGCACTCATTTTGAGTTCTTATTTATGCAAACATTTTGATGTTAATGGTTGCCATTTTTTATTTTTTGGAATGAAAGCCTATTGGATTTGCACATCCACTGAAAAACGTCTAGGGCCTTTTCTCTTTCAATGGCATTTAGTAAGGATGTGCAGTGGCCGCAAGATTCGCCTATATCTCTGTATCCTGTTTTTATTAGTTATTTGGTTCTGAATCTTGTTAATCTTGGTTTAATTGCATCGGCACCCCTTTAATTCCAAGCACAATTCAAAATCCTGCTTCTGATCCTTAAGCACTTAGTGATCTGTGCCTAAGGAGGGAGAGAAATCCAGTGCAGTTCACATTTACAGGTGAATCGCCTTAATTCGCTTTTTCTGAAACACTATGAGAATTGAAGCAGTCACCCTTTGAAAAGTGCACTTCTTAGAATTTTGTTAGGCAGTTGGCCAAAGAAAAATGTATACAGGAGGGGGAAATGTGTGTATAAAAGCATATATTAGTGAAAATAACGTACGCAAGACTGGCTTTGTATCAAATTGATCTTTGTGTATATTATATAAAGTATCATTTTTTCACAAGGGTAAAAATGATGAGCATTTTAGTGCTCACACCCTTCTTTGCAGGCAGTGTATATGTCAGTCATTTTATCAAATATTCGTCACCGTTCAGAGGGACGGTGAAGAAGAAAATTCTCAGAGAATTCAGCGATGAAATTCTTTTCTGAGAAATATCACCTCTGCCCTAGAAAATATTGCCTGTAATTGATTTAACTGAGGACTGGTCCAAGCAACTCTCATGGGGGGCAAGGGGTCATCTGTCCTATGGCTCCAGGAACTGAAAAACTACCAGTTGCAATTTCACAATTTACACAAGGAGAGGGATGGTCTTGTGTGAGTTTGCTTTCCAGTGTTATACAGCTCAAATGAGCAGATGGGCTTCTTCTGGAAGGATGATTTGTTTATTTTTGCTAAAAGTCAGCAGGCACTAACTCTCTCTGATTATTATATATATATATCTAAAAAAAACAATCACCTACTCTCATAGTTAATAATGTCAGGGTTCCCAGAAACAGATCTTTCAGCCTTCAGATGTCTAAGTAAACAGGAATGAGAGAGAAAGACACACCTCATTAGGGAGGGCATTCCACAAATGGGGAACTACCACCAAGAAGGCCCTGTTGTGGTTCAATGCTAACAAAAAACACCCTCCTAAGTCTTTTACTTTTACAGTAGAAGGAACAGTGAAAGGAGGGAAGGGAGGAGAACTGCAGAGGTTAAATAGGGACAAAAGTGAGAAAATGCAGTCGCATACAGTTAGTTGTCTTTTCAGTTGGGAATGAGGATGTTTCTACAAAATGTAACAGATTTGGGTAGGTTGTTTTGTACCACTCTGATGTGATGCATTATTCCTCTCTTAACTCAGTGTCATTAAGCAGGTTCCTTTGAATGTCTTCCATCTGGCTGTGGGGGAATGTTCTTTCCGAGCCGAATAGCCGCTGCCAAAATACTCTTGTCAAGTTTGCTTAGCCACAAGTACGCTAATTGCACAGACCTAACGACTCTGCAAAGTTCTAGCCCCTTCCACCTCTGCAATGTCTCCAAGCTTCTAGGCCTGTCGCACTAGGTGTGTGTGTGTGTGTGTGTGTGTGTGTGCCCAAAAGGCATAATATACAGAAGGCTGGAAGGCTTCCAGCCAACAGATGGAAGCAATCTTAAGCTTTTCTGGAAGCTGACCCAGTGAGAGTGAGAAGGTAGGGAATGCTATGAAGGGGGTGGGCAATTTCCTCCTGACTGCTTTGGTGCTTAAAAGCAGCATTCCATGCTGTACTTTTTGGTCCCCAGTTGATACTGGATAGCTGAACTCAGGGAAAGCGGGTAGTAGGAAAACACGATCATTTTTTTGGCTACTGCCATGGAGAACTGACAGGAATGTCTTGGGTGCGCAGTTTAGAAAGCCTTCCTCGTCTCCAAAACAAGCAAGGAGCAGGCATTGCTAAGAGGGTCACGCAGAGAGGGAGCTGGTTGGACGTTTAGCAGGATGGAGAAATGACCAGGGATGCATTAATCGGTAGACATTACGCAAACATTATGCTCGCTGTTGTGGAACACCCTTCTTAGGCGCTGCCCTTGGTGATGCATCTCCGAGTCACATCTAGACCCTACGTGTAATGCGGTTTAATTGGAGCAGCCTTGGGAAAGCTTCCAGGGCCTGCATTCACAACATACATTCAAAACACTGCAAGACTACTTGAAACAATCATGGCTTCCCTCAAAGAATCCTGCTGTTTGTTCGTGGTGCTGAGAGTTAGTTGTTAGGAGACCCATATTCCCCTCCCAGAGCTGCAATTTCCAAAGTGTTTTACAGTGGTACCTCGGGTTAAGTACTTAATTCGTTCCGGAGGTTCGTTCTTAACCTGAAACTGTTCTTAACCTGAAGCACCACTTTAGCTAATGGGGCCTCCTGCTGCCGCCTCGCCGCCGGAGCACGATTTCTGTTCTCAAAGTTCTTAACCTGAAGCACTATTTCTGGGTTAGCGGAATCTGTAACCTGAAGCTTTTGTAACCTGAAGCATATGTACCGGTAACCCGAGGTACCACTGTACAAGCAATCCCTCTTCCTAGGGAAATCTGGGAATTTTTGCTCTGTGAGTGGGATATGACTGGCTTTTTGTTTTTGTCCTGTGAAAGGGTGACAGATACTTTGGGGCATTAATTTCCTATAGTAAATAAAACTGCAGCTATGGGTGCTAAATTAAGACTTTAAAAAATGTTACATCTTAAAAAAGAAGAAGAAGAGGAAGAGGAAGAAGTTTATTTATTTATTCCTAGCCCATCTGGCTGGGTTTCCCCAGTCACTCTATTTATCTAATGAGCCATATCTGGTGTGGGCTTCTCTTTCTTTCAAAAGCTGTTGTGTTTTAGAGCTGTTTAGCTTATATTGTGCTGCATTACCTTTGCTGTTGTGTTGGTGGGTTTTAGTATTGTATGAAATCAAATCAAATCTTTATTGTTACAGTCAATGAGCAGCATTAAGAAAGCAAGAGAGAAATAAAAGTGGAGCACATAGAACACATATTTTTAAGTACTAAAAATGTTTCTTCTTATAAGCCACAATGGAAACTTTAATTGACATGTGGCGTACAGAACACACACACACACACATCACCCCAAAGCAGTCCGAGTTAAATCTGTTCACCATGATAATAAATAGGAACTTCTGTCCTCACCAGGAGAAAAACTCCAAATGCCCACTAGTGTGGGGCAGGCAGTTTTCAAAACTCCCATTGTTCTAGGCACATTTTGCAGCAGGGAATTTCATTAGCACAAGCAGTTTCTGAGCTTTGGGTGCAGTCCTGTGTCTAAGATTTCAAATTAAAACTGCAGAGTGGAAGCAAAGGAGGACCTTTTTCTGCCTTCCCACTAGCTTAAGAAGAGACCCTCTTAAAAATATTAGGTGGGTGGGCAGGGGAAGGACTAGACCATGTGAAAAATGAACATAATATTTTAGCTGCAGTTAATTCATTTTCAGCTTTGTATTCTCTCTATATAAAAGCGTGCCTTGACATTTTGTGATTGCGACCATAACCTTGGTTTAAGGTGCCATTTAGCTCCTGGCTTTCATATCTCAGTTTCTAACACTGGGGGCAGGCTATGGAGAGAGAATTGCTGCCTTCAAGCCCTGTTTGTGGATATCTCAGAAGCCTCTGTAACAGAATGCTTGTGTCTATGAGCCCTTGTTGTGATTCAGCCTTTCGTTGATAGTTGGCTCATAGGGAGCAGGCCTGTTCACAGCATTTACTCGCTGTATTAAAGGCTAATCTTTAAGTGGAAGGAACAGCATTTGTCTTCTTCATTCCTTCCCTGAAACCCGTTGGTATCATTTGGAGAGCAGCAAATGTTTATTCTGCAAATATTCATTGGTTCCTTTAATAGACCTGTAGTATTTAACAGATCTCATTGAGATGGGGGTAAATTTGGTCAGTTGAAGCTTCAGGGCAAAGTATTTGGTGAAACTGAGCCTGCAAAGGGATAAAACAGATGCTAATCTGCATTTACAATTACCGAAGTCTACTTTTTAATAATCATGCAGAAACGAGTAAATGCCTGCGTTCCATTTCTGTGGCGCCTACCAAAGACTATTCATAATTGTAAACCTGCCAGCAACTCCCCCTCTCTTTTTATATGAGAAGTGCTCCGATTTTAAAACTTTTAGTGTTTACTCTTAAAGTGGACCTTGCCCATTGAAACAAGTTGTTATATACTTTACAAGGCATCTTCCATTAAGAATGCATAGATAGTTCCCAGAAAAAGTAGGACATAAGTATTTGAGAAAGAGTGTTTCCCAAACTGTTTGAAATTACAGTGGTACCTCAGGTTAAGAACTTAATTCATTCTGGAAGTCCATTCTTAACCTGAAACTGTTCTTAACCTGAGGTACCACTTTAGCTAATGCGGCCTCCCGCTGCTGCTGCACCGTGATTTCTGTTCTTATCCTGAAGTAAAGTTCTTAACCCGAGGTACAATTTCTGGGTTAGTGGAGTCTGTAACCTGAAGCATCTGTAACCTGAGGTACCACTGTACAGCAACATGGTAGGAGACTTGAAAATGTTCACATATTTTTCTGTGTATAACACCCCCCATGTATAAGACGACCCCTATTTGGGGGGACCGCAACAAGAAATTGCCGAAAGCTGTTGAGCTTTTTTTTTTTGGGGGGGGGAGATTGCCCAGAGTTGTGGAGCTTTTGAGGGAGGGCGCAACCATAAATCGCCTGCACGCTCCCCACCCAAAGCACAGCTGCCCACTCGACACAACCACAGCCAGTTGCACTCACGCCTCGATGCTGACGTAAATCGAACACCAAATTTCCACAGCCGCAGCCAATAGTCAGCAGGCCTTGCCGCAGCAAACAATCACACACCCAATCACCGCTGACAATCTCCTGCTGGCTGCTGCCACCAATGTATAAGACGACCTGCTAATTTTGCCTATTATTTCTAAGGAAAATATATCGTCTTATACATGGAAAAATACAGTGTATATTGTTTTCATTAAACCATAATATATTTGAACTGGTGTATAAGTGTATTGAAACTTTTTGACTCCACACAGAAATGAACTCTGCTTTCTGCTCTCACCCCTGTTTCAGATCAGATTTATCATTTGAACATTTGAGAAGGAGTGCACAACTGTTTGCCAGCAGAATTGTGTCGCTATTACTGGCTGAGGTTAAAACTTTCAGATATGTTGTTGTTGTTAATAATATTTTTTAAACAGCTTTCCACATATGCCCCAAGGCAATGTACGAAACATAATAAAGACAGCTAAAACAATTACAAAAGAGCACAAAAAAATAACACAAGGTGAGCTTTGAAAAGCCCCTGAGATGCGGGTCTTTCTTACAGCTAGCAAAAGCAGTTTGCATCATTGAGAATGGCAGTGTTAATGAGCCTTTCTGTAACAATCAGCCTCTGCCCTCCTGTAGGAGAGAGGCGTGCTTCTCATTATTTGCACAACTTGTTTAGCTGCCATTTATCATTGAAATGCACACCCCCATTCTACCGGGCTGTTTACACAGCTATTAAAGGTGGTCACGCTGTGTTTCAGACTTGCAAAATATTGTCTACTCTCTTCTACCGTGATGACAGTAGCATATTTCTGGAGGAGGAGTTGACTGGCCAGATCGTGTGTGTGTGTGTGTGTGTGTGTGTGTGTGTGTGTGTGTGTGTGTTTCAGTGCTAAAAACCACTCTCTGTCTAATCAAATCATAGTAAAATGCTGCAAAGTACAGTGCATTTCAGTTAAAAACAACATGCGTCAGAGGCATGGACTGAGAATCGGGTTCTACAGGTGTGGGCAACCCCTAGGATTTGCCAGATTGTGGAAAAGACTGTACTACCACATAACCCTGATTGTGTTGGCTGCCAGTTAGTACAAATGCTGGTATATGTGCCTCACAAATGACAATATTGGGGATCCATCGAGAATCTTTCGCAAAAAGTCAGGATTGTTTTGCAGTAGAAAAAAAAGGCTCTTCCTTTTAGTACATTATTTCGGAATATTAGATGAACGATGATGATGTTGTGTGGCAGCTGGCCAGAAAATCTAGAAGAAAACCCGCAGCAATTATACCACTATAAATGGCAAATGCGAAAAGGCGTGTCAATGTCCCCCAAGCCACCCCTAAATAATTCACAATTCACACATATTTTTTGTTTAAGGTTTTTGGCATAATTTTGGCCACAACTTTATTAAAATACATAAATGTGAGTGGTTGCTTAGGCATTGGTTCCAACTATCTGTCCCCCACCCCGGGACAGAACTGACTTCCGGATTCCAGTGAAAGCTAGTCAGGAAAAACAATATTGGGGAGAGTATGGAGCCGGGCACCAGACCCTCACCCCTCCCTGCATGCTCCCAGGGGCTTGCATGGCCCAAGCCACATTCAGGGGTATGGATGAAAGAATGCCAAGCCCCTGGATTCCTTTAACAGAATTCCCTTGCAGCAGCAGCATTGGAGGGGCAGGCACCGCCAATCCTTACCCCTCCACCAACTAATTTTCTAACCAACGCCTAACCGCAACCTTACAAGTTGTGACGATTTGCTACGCAGTAGGCAAAACCCAAATGGCACCAGCCAATCTGCCAAATGGACAAAATTCCTGCCCTAAAAGCAGACGACCCCATGACAGGCATAGCAAGGTCAACACAATAGCCGCCCAAGATTAGGGAGGGTGGGTGGGTGATCCGATGCACACAGCAAAAGATCCCAGTCAGTGCTGCGTGACTTGATTTTATAATCTTTGGTCCATCCCCCTAGAATGGCAACACCAAAATTTGCCCAGTAACCCAACTGCCCAATCACTGCGGATGGTCATCCATACTAACCCGCCCAACAACAGGGGGGGCCTGTCAGACCCCACCACAAGACATGCTCTCTATGAAGGAGAACACGCTTTACTGAAAGCAGAGCTGGCAATCTGTATAAAGAATTATTTCACCCTGGCATCCTGCAGTGAGGAGAAGGAGTGCTGGAGGTTTTTTTAGAGGGAGAAAAGATTGTATTATTCACATCAGGCTCACAACTGTCAAATCAAATGATTAAATGTATTTTATATGATCGCATTAAAGACACTGTTTCCCGAGGTTACAGAGAGCATATAAGATTTGATATTGTTCAGAAAATTAAGTTCCTGTCTTTGTTTCCAGTATCTTTTTTCCCTCTTATCCATGTTGCTCTCTCACAGAAGTTCATCCAAGGATGAACAATTTTCATGCAAGATTTATAGCCTTATTTGTTTTTGAAGACTTCTTTTTCTTACAATGTGAAATGCTTTTGTGATAAAGATCTTTCTTGAGGTCTCCTGCTTAGCATGTATTTATGCATGCTCATTACATAACCATTAAGGGTTGGTTAGAGTAGAAAAGATTTTAATTTCTTGTGGATTCATGTATAATTTGAGTTATGTTTATGTTATATTCACTGGCAATGGGAATTTGTTGGTGGTGAACCAATTCTTTTTAGCTCTATTTGCAGGACAGTTTGTTCCCAGTCCATGGACATTCTGGAGACCTTTGGCTAAAATTGACCAAGCAACATGAGCTGGTGGCATAAAACTGTATTTCAGTTGGTTTCTCAGAAACAGTTTTTCGTTTCCCTTGCACATCAGCAAGAAAGGTGTCCATGATGCACTGCAATATACTTTTACCAAAATCAATGGCACAACTTTCTTTGTTTGTTCATTTTTGCGCCTGGTCACTTTTCTGCTTAAAAACTAAATAACGAAAGCAGTGTTCATGTGAAAAATACCCGATTTAAATGTAAAAATATGTCAATAAAATTGACAGCTGATATGACCTCTCCAGAAATATAAAAAATAAGATTAACCCAAAATACTCTAAACCAGTCTTCTCCAATCTGGTGTCCTCCACTTTTTTTGGGGGGGGGAGGGCTACAATTCCCATCAGCCCCTGCCAGCACGTTCAGTGGTTAGGGATGATGTGAGGTGTCGTATCAGGCTACACAGAATTCCCTATGGAGAGGGATTTATTGTTAAACCACTCTGAGAATTGCAGCTCTGTGAGGGGAATAGGGTAAGGTTACCAGATTGTTTTCAATGAATCTGGGGACACTGTTCAACTACAGTAGGGATGATATGATTTTGTCAGGGGGCTGATTTGTAAATCCGGGGACTGTCCTCAGGAAACGGGGATGTCTGGTAACCTTAGAATAGGGGTCTTCAAGCAACTCTCAACACCCTTAACAAACTAGAGGTCCAAGGATTCTTGAGGGAGGGAAGTCATGATTGTTTAAAGTGGTATGATGTTGCTCTAAACACATAGCACAGATGGGATCAGTGTTCCAGGCATTCTGATGCCCAGGTTAGCAGCTATAATTGTATTATATACATTGGATGAATCTCAATATCTCTCTCTCTCTCTCTCTCTCTCTCTCTCTCTCTCTCTCTGTCTCTCTCTCTCTTTGGAGATGGGCAGGGTATAAATTAAGTAAGTAAGTAAGTAAGTAAGTATGACAAATGTTAGCATGGCCATTCTGGTAATTCTGTGGTCAAGGAGGCTGGCTGTTGAGCTTAGCCCCCCCCCCCCACACACACTCTAGGGCCTTGGAGTGTCATTGAGTGCCCTGTTTTACTCTCTTCCAATCTCCCCATGTGGAAATCTCAAGCTCTGCTTTTGGGAACACTGGCACAGTGAGGTCAAAATCTGCCCTCCACCCCCAGTGTCCTCACCCTCACTGCCAGGAATTCTGCAGAGTGCAAACTTCACAGAGACTGCACTGTATTCCTCTCTCTACCTGCTCCAAGGTCCTTGCAATATTTGAGCCTTCCCGCTGCACACATCTTACCAGGGCTGGATTTAGGTTTGATGAGGCCCTAAGCTACTGAAGGTAATGGGGCCCTTTACGTGTCCTGCTGTCCTCTGTCAACAACAAATTGTCACTATTTTTTTGCGTTGAATATATGCTATATCGTAATGTATGGACCTAATAGGTATCTAAACAAAACAAAATATGCAAAATATTGTACAAAACAAAATATGTATTTTATCAAAGTAATTGTTGAACTTATGTTATATTTTGGAAATGTACATCCAGTTTTATTTCCTTTAAAAAAAATGGGGCCCCCAAGATAGTGGGGCCCTAAGCTATAGCTTGTTTAGCTTATACGTAAATCTGGCAATGCATCTTAGCCATAACAGCAATGAACATTTTGCTAGCGGTATTCATTTTTTAAAAAAATAAAAACAAAAACGTTCCCACTTAAGATTTGCTATTACAATGGTGGGAATCGGTCTTTTGCAAACCATTTTAGTCAGTCTGTGTAATATTAGAAAACCTTATGTTTCTCCCACTGAATACTGTATACTAAATTGGCACATTTTAGGAGCCCCAATATATCAGAATTTCCTGAGGAAGTCTCAAGTAAAGCTGTTCCGGTGAACTTTCCCCTACATCCCCGGTCCTACATCTGTTTGCTGGGTGCCGGCTGTAATAAATAATCATCATAAAAGGCCTTTGAGGTTTTCATGTCTCAAAAGGGGCATTCTGACATTTGGCAAGGGATAAAGAAACAACTTCAACACCAAGGGTGGGGCTACCCTTGGCTTTGAAGGACAGAAGCATGTTTCTTTATTTGTGAGCTGCCATGTAAGAATATAAATTTTGACACCACCCAAATACTCTCAGTGTTTACTTATAACTTAAGCTTGTTTTGTTGACTGAAGGGGAAAGCCTGGCTTCTCCCCCCACCACTTGCACATCCCTAGATATACATGTGTGGCACACTCTTAAATATTGTTCTGATTATATTTCATGAATCCAATGCTGTCACATCATAAAAATGTGCTTCAGAACCCTGCAGTGAGGATGCAGATGTCCCTGTGTTCATCCTGATTCGTTATAAATGTTAAGTAGCATTTATTCCAAAACAGACATTTAAGGGAGTAACTTCCCTGAAAGCTACCCATTCATTCCTACTTACAGTGCTTATCAATATGCACATGTGTATCCATAGTTTGCTGCAGCTATCAGTTCCTTCAGCACACTTGTTTCATCAATACACACCAGCACTGTGTATTAAAACTGTTGTGGGCGAACATATCAGACGACACAGCGATTCTTCAAACAGCTCTTGTTTACTCACAGGCCAGAACAGAACTGAACTGAAGGGTTCAGCCAGCCTGCTTATATAGAGCTCCACTACAACGCAACAGTAACAACTTTCTGTAACTATCCAATCACTGAACGTCACTTTCAATTCCTTATTTGCATATGTGGACCTGAGTGAAAACTATCTACAGTATCCCCCTGCTGGCCCAGGGTGAGAACTTCAGTACATAACAAAAACACTGCACAGAAAGAACCCTAGCACATTCCTCTTTG
Source organism: Podarcis melisellensis (assembly GCF_964234715.1). Taxonomy (NCBI): domain Eukaryota; kingdom Metazoa; phylum Chordata; class Lepidosauria; order Squamata; family Lacertidae; genus Podarcis; species Podarcis melisellensis. The sequence goes on from NC_138531.1 coordinate 84,529,061, forward strand.
TTATAAACACATGAAGGCTGCTTCTTTGCAGTGCTTTATGGATGCTCGCAGTTTGTCGAAGCTTTCAATTGCTTCGGCTTATTTGTTTTACCAGTGACAAAAAGAGTGCATGTGCATATCAGTAAAACACCCCACTAAAAGAATCCTGGTGCAATAACAATCACATCAAGATTGCTTTTTTGGTAGGGTTTTTTTAAACAACAACAAAATCAGTATTGACACATATGTGCATCAGGGTTGGGGAGGGAGCAGGGAGTTTCCATGCACTGAGAAAAACTGAAAGCTGCAGCAAGTTTTGCATGTTCCAATTGTTAATTTTATAAATTCCCCTGGTTAAAATGGGAATCCCGGAGGTGTGTGGGACATGGGGCAGAGGAAAGCTAATGGCAATAGCTGCCAGTGGGGATGCATTGTTTAACCTGCTTTCTCAATCCCACACACATCACTGCCCCTTACTGAGAGGGGTTGGGGCAAGGCAGGAGGAGTTTGGGTCAGTGCAGGTGCATCATGGGAAATCCTGGACAGGCCCTGCCACTGCACACACCATGCTAAGCCCATTCTGCCTTAGCCCCCTTCCCCTTGCTAAACAGCAGCAACATGTGGTGCTGGGAAGGCAAGTGTCAGGCAGCAGAGGAACATAGCTGTCAACGTTTCCCTTTTTTTAAAGGGAAAGTCCTTTATTCCGAATATGATTCCTCGCAAGAAAAGGGAAAATTGACAGCTAGGGAGAACACCCCCCACGGCAGGAATGGACAAGACAAGGAAAAGTCCTTACCACCCACTTTTATTCAATATTCACAGAGAGAGGCTTGGGCATGCAGCCTCTTGGAATAATGGCGTTGCCCTGAGTGAATCTCCACCTCCTCCATCTTTCCTACTTCCTCATGCATCATCACTACGGGTGCAAAAAGGACCCGTCTTTGAGCTCTTTGCTCTCCTACTTTCAAGGCTCACTGGGTTCTGGGAGATGGAGGGTCTGCACTGCTTTCTAAAGGCACTGTGTCCATCAGTGGTTAAGAGCACTAGACTCGTAATCTGGGGAACTGGGTTCGCGTCTCCGCTCCTCCACATGCAGCTGCTGGGTGACCTTGGGCCAGTCACACTTCTCTGAAGTCTCTCAGCCCCACTCACCTCACAGAGTGTTTGTTGTGGGGGAAGAAGGGAAAGGAGAATGTTAGCCACTTTGAGACTCCTTCGGGTAGTGATAAAGTGGGATATCAAATCCAAACTCTTCTTCTCTTCCTCCTCCTCCTCCTCCTCCCCCTCCTCTCCCATTATTTCCCAGCTTTCCCCCTCATCTGCCCCTGAGCTGTGATCTCCGTCAAACCCCTGTTGTAATTCTGAACTGCCTTCTTCAGGCCACCATTCCTTCTCTACCCAGTCCCTGACAGCGGATGAGCAACACTGTCTCATTCACACTGCCCTACCAGCCACTACTGGCCAACGGAACCATCAGCAGATGGAAGCAGAGACATTTACTTATCCTTAACATTGGTTAGAGAAATTGCTCCTTGTTGAATTTCTTCTTGCCCCACATGTTTTTAAGGCACAGATCCTTGGCCAGAAGATATATAGCTACCGGTATTTTAATTGTAGGTCTCAGAAGTAAATGAGGTATTTTAGGGGAGAGGAAGGATTAGCAATAAATGCGCCTACATCCAACATTGCTGTCCAGGCAGGCAGCGGAAAGGAAAGGAAAAACAGGCAAATCAGAAGGCTGTTCAATGTACATAACAGAGTATGAAATGGTTAACTTTATGGTTTACAGGGTGCAAAAATTACAATATTTTAAATGGCAGGTACGAACTCAACCTTTGTTGCTTGCAGTTTCTGGGCTCCTGCTATTTAAATAAATATATTGATATTACATTTGCTCGTTTCTGTTTTCCTGTTACCTACCCAGTTCCCCATGACATTTTAAAAATAAATTGTCCATGGCTCAGTAAGTTTCATTAATCAATTCACTCAACGCTCTGGAATGGCTTTTGCATTGTGTACTAATGACCTGAGAAATTCAATTAAGAAATAATACGCTAACCCTTTCTCCAAGGAGCTCGGAGCAAGCGTACATGGGTCTTAAGCCATCATCCTCACCAACAATCATGGGAGGAAGGTTAGACTGTGGCTGGCCTTATACATACAATTGATTGAATTGGGAACAAAGTGATAAGAATTATGAAGTTGTAGAATTAGGAGGGCAGGATTGCAATTTTGAACTCTCCTTTGCAGAAAAAAGCTCCCTGCAAGACTACACCTAATCTAGCAGTGAATCGACTGAGCTAGAACCAGTGCTGTGTGGTCAGTGGACATGGGGAATTAGGCTAGTCCCCTAAATGTTCCTGGGACATGGGTGGTGCTGTGGTCTAAACCACTGAGCCTCTTGGGCTTGCCAATTAGAAGGTCGGCGGTTCAAATCCCCGTCATGGGATGAGCTCCCGTTGCTCTGTCCCAGCTCCTGCCAACCTAGCAGTTCAAAAGCATGCCAATGCAAGTAGATAAATAGGTATCACTGCGGTGGGAAGGTAAACAGCGTTTCTGTGTGCTCTGGTTTCCGTCACAGTGTCCCGTTGTGCCAGAAGCAGTTTAGTCATGCTGGCCACATGACCTGGAAAGCTGTCTGTGGACAAACGCTGGCTCCCTTGGCCTGAAAGCAAGATGAGTGCCGCAACCCCATAGTCGCCTTTGACTAGACTTAACCATCCAGGTTATTTATTACCATCACAAACTGGCACCTCTAGCCCTACTGGTTCCCCTACCAAAAAAAATTGACCACATGCCACTGTCTAGGACTTATCTCCTCAATTGGCTAGGGTTGTTGTTTTTTATCTGCAAGGATTTTTTTTAAAAAAAAAATAATACTGGGGAATATTCTAAAATTACCTGCAGTAATGTGGTCCATTCTACCACTCTAGACCAGGCCTTGGAGACAGAATCATAGAACTATAGAGTTTGATGGGGTCTCAGAGGCAGAGCAAGGACATCCACTGCTACAGCTTCCATGATAGGTGGTCATCCAAGTTCTGCTAAAACTTGTAACTTGATCCTATTTGTCTAGACCACGCATAGCCAGACTTGGACCCCCAGATGTTTTGGGACTACAATTCCCATCATCCCTGACCACTGGTCCTGTTAGCTAGGGATGATGGGAGTTGTAGTCCCAAAACAGCTGGAGGGCCAAGTTTGGCCATGCCTGGTCTAGGATCCTACCCTCTGAACTGGGGTGGTGGTGGTATTTTCCATTTTATCCTTTCTAGGTTAGACTTGGGGGTGGGGGGAGGATAGCTTAAGGTTGCTCTGTGAAATTCCTGGCTGGGTAGTGAATTGAACCTGGGTCTTCTGAGTCCTAGCCTGAAATCATACCACACTGGCTCCTAATTCTCCACTTGAAGCTGTTGCCAGGAGCCAATGATAAGTTAAGACTTTCAAGAAATTCTTAGTACAATAACGGTGGGATCAGTGTTCTGGTCTGGTTGAAGGCATCAGCTGTGGATGGACTGCCCCCGTCTTTTGGAAATGTCAAACAAAACCCACATTTTGGTTACACCAACTAGTTACGCAAACACGAATTATATTCAGTGCTTCCGAGTACGTTTGATGTTGTTCCCAACAAAGCGATTAGCAAGTCCATATTTCCCCATGCAAATAGCTTCATTTGTAGTCGTGTCACATTGCATGATGATGCACACAAGAGCCTCTCCTTCTAAACATTGCTCTGCAACCGTTTTTGATTGACACCGACTCGTATTTCTGAGCAAATCTCTCTGTGTGTACATATGTATACAATTAATTGGGGCAGATTTGACTGCAAGCAATGAGAGAAGAAACAGACGGGCAGACAGTTAAAATGAAAGCAAAGACTTTTGCTGTTGGAGATTTACGCCAACTGCTGTCATTCAGCCTCCCAACTGGTTATTGACTGGAGATGCCTCGTTGGTATTCCTAAAGCTACGGAGCTTTATGCAGCCATATGTCAACATATCAGTTATCATGGCATTGGCATTCAGGAATTTTGGAGTTTAGTTTCTGTCAAGCCTCTTCATTAACACACTTAAGCGTTATGGCACTCGATTTGTTATGCCATGGCTGAATCACAAGACTTCATTCCAGCTGATCTCATAACAACTCTCCTACACAAGCTTCCCTCCTTTACATGCAATTGCATATATACAGTATCTTTAAAAACGTAGTATAAACACCAAACAACTGGGAAACACTGGCCTGCGAGCGCTCCAATTGGAGAACAGCCATTACCAAAGGTGTCATGGTAAAGACGGTCAAACTTAGGACGCAAGGGAGAAACTTGCAAAGAGGAAGGCACACTTGGCAAACCTTCACCATGATCAACTCCCACCCGGAAACCAATGTCCCCACTGTGGTAGGACATGTGGATCGAGAATTGGCCTCCACAGTCACTTACGGACTCACTGTTAAAACCGTATTCATGGAAGGCAATCTTACTCTGCTACGAGTGACCGCCAGAGAAGAAGAGGATGACGTCGCACAGGGAAATCAACAATTAAGTTCAGACCTGGAAATGGTGGGAGAGAGCTGGAAAGTCCTTGTAGCTCATGAGAAGACCCTCCCCAGAGCCCAAGTAGCATTTCAGCAAACCCAAAGTCAATTTGGGGGTGTCCATGGAGGAAGGAGGGGTGGGAAATCTCCATTGCCGTAGCAGAAGTCCTAACACGGACTTCTGCTAGCAGAAGCATTGAGTTGAATGCAGCCCATTTCTGTTTACCAGCCATCTTAAGCTAAGAACCCAGATGTCTTCTAACACTATGGGTGTCCCCACTGAACATCTCTCAACATTTCTTGAGCTGAACACTTCTTTATACACGCGATGCTCATTAAATAAAAAGAGAGAGGCTCTTTTGGGGGGTTATGCTTTATTAAAAAAAGGGAAAAATGAATTTCAAAAGCATCTGCTTTTGGGCTCAGAAGCTGCAGAGCCCTTGAATAGAACCTCTGATGGTCTCCATTGCTAATGTGGCAATTTCTCCCTATTTCCTTTCCATGAAACATTGCTTAGAATCAATTTTTCCTAGCAAGATGAGAAAATGAGACCAGTTGTACTTCAGAGCACCACTTCAAAGATTGTATTGATCTTCGGGGTTTTACTGAACGTTTCATCAAGGGCTTTCTTCAAAGTCATTTCTCTCGTGCTTTTGTTGGGATATGTTCTTCTTATGAGGCAAAATACCTTCTTTTTAAAGCAATTGACCTTCTAAGGCAGAAGCATCGACGATTGAAGTTTTTTGATGTTCTTAGAGGTTCAGGCATGTACACGACATGTATTTGGCAATGCAGACTTGATGCTTCCGGTGTTCAGACACCTATTTAAAGTAGTTAAATATTTCATCCTAGCCAGCAATCTGTCATTTGCGACAGGCAGGGTGTGTGTAAAGAGAGGGTGTGCGTTTTGCTGGTTCCCACGAGAGACAGTGAATCATGATGCTATCTACATGATGCATGACACCAGAGCAGCCCTTTTCATTGAGGACTATGCCATCTAGAATTCAGGCTGGAGGAGACACACTTCACTGGAAATTAAACTTTAATATTAGAAAGCTTTACTTGCAGAAACTTATAGATTAATTTAAACAATACTTACAGTCACATGCTCATCCAAGCATGGGTTTACAGTCTCTTCTTCTAACTTCCAAACAACTGTATTTTCCTCTCTTTCCAGAGCTCAGCACTCAGCGTTCTATATCTTTTTTTAATATAATAATTTTTATTGATTTTAATATATAAATTATAAAATGTACCACGAAACTTATCACTTATACAATCTTTTTAGACTTCCATCAGCACCTCTGATAATCCACCGTTTTGTCCACTTCTTATACATTTCTTAACTTTATATTGCCTTTAAGTCTCTTAACAAATTATCCTTTCCCTTATCTATTTCTGCAATACTTCCAATAATACTCCTCACAGAACTTCTTGCAAACCTACAAACGTTCTCTGGTCTTCACAGATACTTTTCAAATAGTCCATAAATTTACTCCAGTCTTCCGTGAATTTCTGGTCCCGCCGGTTTCGAATTCTTTCTGTTAGTTTATCTAATTCTGCATAATCCATTAACTTCATATTCCAGTGTTCTGTATCTTCAATTAGGCCATGCCTTGCAGCTCCTATGAGAGATTTCCCCCTTTACCTTCTCCTGCAGCTTTTGCTCTCTTTCTTCCAAGCAGAGAAGAAGCACTCTAACACTCTATTCAATTTAGCAGTGTTCACAGTGGATTCTAAAAAACAGTCATCTCGCTTCACATCAAATGGAGCCTCACCTTCACCATGTGACCAATGCTAGCCAATCACATGAGAACTACTAGAGATCTCTCTAGAATTCAGTTACCAGCCAATCAGATTTAAACACATAGTAATGCATAAAAGCATTTACAATTTCAGTGAATAAAATTACTATACTTAACAGGCTTCCCACTGAGGCATCTGATTGGCCATTGTGAAAACAGGATGCTGGAGTAAATTGACCTTATAGGTTCTTGCATGGAAAAAGGGAAATGTGTAGCCAAGGGCAGATTGTGGTGAGTGCTACTCCATACTAATGGTGACACCTGCCATTAATCCTGCTCTAATCTGAATGACCCTGCCTCTTTCTTTCCGTAGCTTCATCCTGGGTTTCTTCATTAGACATGCAATGGAACATCAAGAGCTGGATTTTAATATCCAGCCACAGGAGGGCTGGTGAAACTTGTTGGACTTCCAGATGTTGCTGGACTACAACTCCCAGCATTCCTGGTGATTGGCCACACTGCCTGGGGCTGATGGGAGTTGTAGTCCAACAACATCTGGAGGACCACAGCTCATCCCAAGGACAGTATGACTAAGGGGGCTGGCCCCCTGCAGCAGCAGAAGCATTCTACTATTATAAACCCTGAACGTTTTACGCATCATAAAAGCAAGACACATTGTTCCTTCCATGTAAAGATTGCCTTGATTACAGCAGTTTATACATTTCCTTTGATGTGATCATAAAAATACATCAAGAGCTGAGACAGACTTTCTCGGAAAAGTTTTGCCTCCTGTGGGGTCGGGGCTGAAAGGAAGATTAAGGGCACAGGATGTCAATACCCCCTCCCTTTCTTCCTCAAACCACACTCTTCCTCCCTTTTGGCACCCATCCCTCTGAAGTTCAGATTTGAACCCAATACTTCAGCCCTTTCTTAGTACTATTTGCGCTATTAACATGAAGCATGGGATGAAGAGTTGAAACAGGGCCTGTTTCTAAGCACCACCTATTATTTATGCATTTTACAAGGTTTATATGTTGTTTAATCCCCAAATGTGGTGTGGGGGGGGGGGGTTTACACCATATATATTTATATCTATATATATCTCTATATATTTGTATCTATGTCTATATATCTACAGTGGTACCTCGGGTTACACATGCTTCAGGTTACAGACGCTTCAGGTTACAGACTCCACTAACCCAGAAATAGTACCTCAAGTTAAGAACTTTGCTTCAGGGTGAGAACAAAAATCACGGCGCGGCAGCAGCGGGAGGCCCCATTAGCTAAAGTGGTACCTCAGGTTAAGAACAATTTCAGGTTAAGAACAGACATCCGGAACGATTTAAGTTCTGAACCCGAGGTACCACTGTATATCTTAAAAATAACTGACAAAATCATTCAGGGCCTGCAGTGCCACCACAAGGCATTGCAAATATTGAACTTCCCAGATTAAAGATGCACATCCTAGGAACCTCCTAGCAATCATTGTGGTGGTGGGGGGGGGGGGGGAGAGAGAACAAATATACAAAAGCCCTATAGATCTGAACTCTGGGAACTGGCTTGCCCTATAAAAGGAGAGGAAATACAAACACGCAACAGAGGAAAGGGGAAAGAGAACAGGGTCATTCACAGTCAGGAAGCAGATAGATAGGCAGATGCAAAAAAACCCCCCCAAAAAACCCCACCGCCATCAGTTCCCCAGACCAGTGGCACAAAGTGAAGGAAGGGTGTAGAAGAAGAAAAATATATCTCAAGGGTTGTTTCCTCCTCCTCCTGAAAGGATTTTGACAGGAAATATCTCAAATAATTAGACCTCCTTTGCTTTATAAAGATATGTCTATGTGTGGTGCACAGGTTTTTATTGATTTAGTTTATTGAGAGCTAGTGGGATGTAGCAGTTAGAGTCTCAGACTAGGACCTGGGAGACCTGGGTGCAAATCACTCAGCCATGAAGCTAACTATGTGGCCTTGGGCCAACCACTGCCTCTTGGTCTAACCTACTTTACAGGGTTGTTGTGGGGACTAGGTGGGCGAAGAAGCTCCTTGGAGGAAAAAGTAGGATATAAATGCAATAAATTAATAAATGTGGGTATTGTAATTGGTTTTAGCATTTCTACTGCACATGTAAGTCATTCTGAGTCATTTTAATGAGTAACATGGCATGGTTGTAGTTGTTGTTGCTGTTGTTGTTTCCAAAGCTGTCCCCCAAATAGGGCAGCAATAGCTGTGCCTCCCTAGTTGCTTCCCTGATGATAAACACAGAATAAAAAAAAATTTCTCTGCTCTCGGTTCTCACTCACCCAATACCAATCTTTCCTCCATTTTGGGCTTCTTTGTTTTGGTTTCTCCCAACCTTCCCATCCCCAGATTCCTCTTATTTCCAAGAAGTTGCCATGTGAAGGGGGAGGGAGGAGGAGGAGGAGGAGGAGGAGGAGGAGGAGGAGGAGGAGGAGAAGAAGAAGAAGAAGAAGAAGAAGAAGAAGAAGAAGAAGAAGATCCCATCCAACATTTCATTTCATTTCAGCTCAGTGTTCTCCCTTCATCAGTGAGGAGAGGAGAGGGCCTCCACAACCTCGTCCCTTTATTGCTAGTTGTCTGTCTGGACTGGCTCCCGCACCCTATGTTTGATAAGATCCTGGATCAGGAGAACTTGGCAGACCATGTTATAGAAAACCACTTGTGTGTGCTGTAGTCTCACGGCAACTCCAAATGGGGTGTGTGAGAGTGAGTGAAAGAACCCAACAGGCATGCATTCTTGTTTATTCTCTCTGAATACCCTTCCTATCCCTTAAAACACACACACAAATCAATACACGGATGTATCTTGCTTTTACAATGGACAAGGACATGGTGTGGGGGAGCACATTTTTGAAGAAAGAAGCAGAAGCTGCTGAAAGGTGTTTTTTTGGATATAGAGCGGAAGATTATTTTGCCTCCTGTTCCTACTGGAAGTATCAAGCTGAGACCTTCGCTGAAATAAAAGCTGGCATGAGATCCATGGGGAGGGGAAGGTGAATATCTGTGCTTTTGATGATAAGTTATGCTCTGGAACAAGCATAAAAAGGGGAACATTTTGGTATTCTGCATTTTCCCCCAGAGGGAAAACTGAATGAATGATTTTTTTTGTTTTTTACAAGCTAGGACAAAGATTTGGGAGCGGAGTAAGGAGGGTCTGCCTGAAGTTCTCCTTCTGCCAGTTAGAAAAGATGCAGCATTTTAGAAAATGGTTTCTCCACTGACAGGCGGCAGCTGCCAATTGAAATGACAACTGCTATATCACACAAGCCTCTCTCTGTGTGTGTTTAATGGAAGCACAGATGATGAGCTGAGGGTGATGGCTGGGCAGATAGCATATCAGGCACGGTGTGGGCAAACCTGATAGCGAGCTAATCCCCCTTCTGCCTGCGTCTTCCAGGCAAAGACTGCCATTGCGGCAGAGGTGATGTTCTCAGCCAATGGCTCGCAGAAAAGATGTGTCAGGACTCAAGACAAGCCCGGTGTCCGTCGCAGAGATTGCCAGACCTTTGGCTCGGGACATCAGGGCATGGGAGGAGGTGTTTGAAGCTTACATGGGAGAGGCTTCAGAGCAGGCCTCGTATAAAGTGTTTATCATAATTCTTTGGCCTTGCTGGTGCATTGGGCCAACTCTCTCAGAAAACGCTCCTGTGTTTTTGGAATTAACGTGAGCCTTCGACTGCAAATTTCAGCAGGCAGATCTTACCAGCGTATTGTTATCCTCACTCCACTTCTTCTGGTGGTGAGCAGTTGTAGCGATGCAACGCTTACCCGGTTTCTTTTCTAAGGAAATCAGTTGAGGCGTGCGCCATTTTGTAATGGTTGCTTCTGTTTACAAATATACATGCTGAGCATTGGTGGAGGCTGACTAGCAGCTTAAAGACTCCACAATGTCCATTGCTCCCACATAACATCTAAGAGCACCCAAAGGATGCTCACAGACCCCCAAATTCTGTCCTCTGACCCTCCTAGTCTCAAACTGCAGATGGTCCTTTGTTTCCTTTTCAGTCACACCTAGATTACGTTATTCTCAATTGGGGCTGGGAGGGGAAGTAGCTCGCTATCAGATGCTGCAGTTCAAACAGACTATTTAAAGTTGCAGTCCCATAGGTCCACCACTGGAGAGAAGGATCCCAGAGGGACAGAGTTTTCCCTCAAAGAGGGCGATCTGATGTTGAAGGCCTCTTCATTTAGTCATGTCTGACTCTTCGTGACCTCATGGACCAGAGCACGCCAGGCACTCCTGTCTTCCACTGCCTCCCGCAGTTTGGTCAAACTCATGTTGTTAGCTTCAAGAACACTGTCCAACCATCCTGTCCTCTGTCGTCCCCTTCTCCTTGTGCCCTCCATATTTCCCAACATCAGGGTCTTTTCCAGGGAGTCTTCTCTTCTCATGAGGTGGCCAAAGTATTGGAGCCTCAGCTTCAGGATCTGTCCTTCCAGTGAGCACTCCGGGCTGATTTCCTTCAGAATCACTACTGGGAAAACCATAGCTTTAACTCTACAGACCTTTGTCGGCAAGACCCTGCCAGGGTGAGGGCTGGAGGGAGGGAGTCAACTGGCCTCTCACAGGGTTGTATATTACCAAATTCCACCCCTGATCTAGCGGCGTACTTTCTACACTGATTGACAGTGCCTCTCCAGGATTCTAGCTAGGGCTCTTTTCCAGCTCCACATGGAACTGTGGATTGAAACTGAGACCTTCTGCATGCAAAGCAGATGTTCTGCCATTGGACTATAGTCCTTTCTTAGGAAAACAAGTACAACAAGGCACTGGAAAAAGGGGTTGTCAACCTTGGTTTGCCCCATACCTCCTTTGTATTTATTTGTATTTTTGATGGACACTTTCCCTTAAGATATGCATTTTGCAAACATTGGGTGGTTTCAGAATTGCATCACAAAATTCAGATCAGCACAGATTTCAAAGGATTGTGCTTTGGTTCTCATATTGTTTTGCAAAGTTCAGATTTGGTAGATTCAACTTCAGATGCCAACGGAATCGAATTTCTCCTCCACCCCTTCCTAGCTCTGATCTATGGCCCTTTCCCTCATCTCATAAACCTGCAGCTACATATGTGCTGGGGGCTGATTGCAATCGGCTGCGGTCTGACTAATGGCAGCATCAACAGAGATCTACTATAATCCACAGAACAATTGACTCCTGGCATCAGTGCCCCAGCCTCCCAATAGATCATGGAAAAGGACATGGAAGCAAGAGAGAGGGGCAGAAATGGTATGTCCTTTTGCTGAGAAAATACCAAGCATCATTAGCAAACAGGGTTGGGGTTTTGAATGCAGATCCTTCCCCCACTCCCCCATTGCCATATTCTTTGTGGCTTTTTAAAAATGTTTTCCAAAGTGTGCATTCCAGTGCCCCAAGCATTACAGAGCATCTTGCAGCAAAATAGCCCAAATAGCCACATGGCATGCCTTGCTCTTTGTTACTACAGACCATCTCCCTAGTGCTCTTGGTTCCTAAGCCATGCTCTTGATTAGCATGGTCAAGTGCAAATTGGCAGAGCAGGCTTCTCTTTCCCATCGTTTTCTTGCCCTTTCTATCATTCTTGTGCCAAGGTTCTCACCATTCAGTTTGGCCTTTACTGTGCCTCACCAGAGTCACCTTCTGTTTAATGCATTTGGGACACCTGGTATCTTGGACTGTCACTACATGGTGATGGTTAGCAGATGCTGATTTATTAATAGCTGCCATAATTGTTACAGTGTGAGAAGAGCAACCAGGCAATGGTATTTTATCACCGTTACAAACAAGCTGCGATTTCCCCTCTCAGATTCCTGCTGTATGACATAACTAGAGTTGACTTTCGCCATCAGCTCAGTCAAACACAACCTCCAGATTTGGAAAGTATGCTACCTTTGAATCCATTCTGAATCAAACCAGGATCTGGAGCTGGTCTGAAATGGATCAGGATTGGGCCTATCTATACCTCCAGGCTCCTACACATCTCAGCTATAACATTATATACCAGGTGGCCCAACCATGTCTAATGGAAACCAACTTTTGAGATCTCTTGAGGGCACTTGAGAGTTCATCCAGTTGCCTCAGATTCATTCCAGATCAGATTCAGAGGAATCCTGCAGAAACTTGTCCAGCTAAAACAAACAGAATAGAAGGATTTCTGTTATTTGAGGTTCTCAGTTGGTCATGATCCCTGGCTTGGAACATAATCAAATATAGCTCCTTGTTGTGTTCTCACCACCAGTACTGAGTGCTGCTCATGAGAAGAGAAGACTCCCTGGAAAAGACCCTGATGTTGGGAAAGATGGAGGGCACAAGGAGAAGGGGACGACAGAGGACGAGATGGTTGGACAGTGTTCTCGAAGCTACCAGCATGAGTCTGACCAAACTGCGGGAGGCAGTGGAAGACAGGAGTGCCTGGCGTGCTCTGGTCCATGGGGTCACGAAGAGTCAGACATGACTAAATGAAGAGGCCTTCAACATCAGATCGCCCTCTTTGAGGGAAAACTCTGTCTCTCTGGGATCCTTCTCTCCAGTGGTGGACCTATGGGACTGCAACATAATCATATATAGCTCCTTGTCGTGTTCTCACCACAAGTACTGAGTCCTGCTAGGCCAAAGACCCCTAAACAAGCCCTAAATTACCAACAGCTTAGTTCTAGAACTAGAATGCCAGTTGGACTACCAATTCTGTATACCATACCAGGAAGAATAAGGATGGGGAGCCTGTGGCCCTCCAGAGATTATTGGACTCCAACTCCCAGGGATGATGGGAATTGTAGTCCAACAACATCTGGAGGGCCACAGGTTCACCATCCCTACTCTAATAGGAATACTGATGTGCCCATTCACATGGCCTTCTTCTAGCAGCCAACTAACTTTTACTCAGAGTAGACCCATTGAACCTAACTGATGAGTAAACATTAGTTGAATACTGTCCATGTTTCTGTGGCAGGAGGCAAACATAGTTCAAGGACTATATGAATTTCCCCTATTTCCCCCCCTACTGTGCCAAAACTGGCATTGCATACGCAGGGTATTTATCCACAAAGAGTCACTATGCAATTTTTGCAAAGACAGGGTTTTCAAAATGGTAATTTAATTTGCATGGTATTCCAATTCGAAACACAACGGTGCTTTTGTTTTCCATTTAAGAACACATACCCGACTTAATTGCATAATTCCCAGTTTAGAACTGAGTGAGCACCCTTGTTTTATTTTAAAGTATTTGCTACCGAGGCACAGCTGGAACATAATTAGCTATGTGAAAAATAAAAATGCACAGCAGCATTTTATTAGAAAATTAAGAAGGGTTGTTTGCCCTGAAAAGTGGACTTTGTAAATCATTGGAACATGAAATATCAAGCTAATATTCAACCATATATCTTATTTTCACTAAAAGCTTGGGCTACATATGTTGTATTTATATTTTATTGATCTACTTCAATTTAAAGATAGGATTATTTGAAAATTAGGATTATTTCATTGTAGACATATCTGTATCTCTACATTCTAGTGATGATCATGATAAACAAAAATACTTTTGGGATAGTGGGATAAAACATTTAATTTTTCAACTATTCAAAAGAACTGATGAGACTATTGTTTCACCCTTCCTCATACTGTGTGATAGGCACAATTTTGATTTCACAACTGGTTGCTAAATTATTATTATTATTATTATTATTATTATCATCTGAATTTCTTTCCACATATATATCCCAAGGGAATTTGCAGACATATCCCTAGAAACAGCTAAAGTAATTTTGAAAATAGTTCAACAACTGGGTATAAGTTTAAAAACAACACAGAAACTGTTCCTTCACAGAACTGCAATAACTGTTCAAAAATCTGATTTATCTGGCAATTACATGACAATTATCTGCAACCATGAATATGCAACACTTGCTTTGGGGAGCAAACAAAGGAACATATATTTTCAGTATTCTCATTTTTTCGGCTCACAAACACAACTAGTCTGTTGACTGTGTACTGTCAAGATGAAAATTCATTAGCGGCTCTGAGTGATTATGTTCTCTGAGGGGTCAAGAGAATCCAACCACACACACACACACACACACACACACACACACACCCCTCAGGTTCTTAAGTAGCATCTGCTTCTTGAAAACAGCAGGTCTTTGAATATCAGTTAATGGAAGTCATAGGTAGAAAGAGTGCTGCTCCACTCAAGTCCTGCATAAGCATCTGTCTGGCCACTGTGTGAACAAGATGCTGAACTTTGGTATACAGAGGTACCACTGTATACAGGACTGAGGCCATTTAGGGCTTTCAAGGTCAGCACCAACACTTTGAATTGCGCTTGGAAATGTACTGGGAGCCAATGCAGATCTCTCAGGACCCGAGTTACGTGGTCCCGGCAGCCACTCCCAGTCACCAGTCTAGCTGCCACATTCTGGATTAATTGCAGTTTCCGGGTCACCTTCAAAGGTAGCCCCACGTAGAGCGCATTGCAGTAGTCCAAGCATGAGATAACTAGAGCATGCACCATTCTGGCAAGGCAGTCCGCAGGCAGGTAGGGTCTCAGCCTGCGTACCAGGTGGGAGTTGGTAGACAGCCACCCTGGACACAGAATTGACCTGTGCCTCCATGGACAGCTGTGAGTCCAAAATGACTCCCTGGCTATGCACCTGGTCCTTCAGGGGCACAGTTACCCCATTCAGGACCAGGGAGTCCCCCACACTCGCCCTCCCCTTGTCCCCCCAAAACAGTACTTCTGTCTTGTCAGGATTCAATCTCAATCTGTTAGCCACCATGTTTGCACCATGATGAATACGACTCCTTGGGAAACTTGAAATGTGCATTGCCAAGAGCTTTCGGGTTTTTTTCTTGGCCCAACAATGCATTATTTTTGCCCGAGACTCACCTGTTATAGACTTTTCAATCCTCCTTAGACCCTTCTTCATAGCAACTTTCTATCAGAAGCCTGGAGACTAATTCAGCACTTGGGCATCTCTGTGGGAAGAACAGCTCTTTATCTGGTCTCCAGATATCTTGCACGCTCTGTCGTGAAATGATAGATGCAATTACTTTTTTTTGTTTTATGGGGGTAACACCTGCAAAGTGTATGCTGTGTTGTGAGTTGCTCCAGAGATGCTACCTGAGATGCTTGGAACACTTTTGACAGCCCTGATAGGTTTACAAAATGTAGCTGACTTGATGGTTTTTTCATGCTGATAACCTGAGTACCTTTGTTTACCCCAGCTGAATATTTATAACCGGAACTATGTGCCTGCACATATGAAAATATCTGTCCATAATAGCTATGTGGGGAGCAATTAAACTGTGGATTTCATGGATTTATCAAAGGCCTTTAGTCATGATAACCAATTGGTTCTATGTTCAAAGTCAACGTGCAAATGTAAGAGCACTGTGGTCTTTGTGCCTTGACTGTACATTTTTAGAGCAACTTTCTATGATGCCCTTCAGATGTTGCAGGACTCCAACATCTGCTGTCAGTATGGCCACTGGTCAGTGATAAGAACATACAAAGAATCTACTAGATCAGGCCAGTAGGCCATAGAGCCCAACATCTTGTTTTCACAGTGGCAAAGCAGATTCCTGTGGGAAGCCGTGTAGGACCTGAGCTCTGCACTCTCCCCTCCTGAGGCTTCCAGCAACTGGTATCCAGAGATGCACTTTCTCCAACAGTGGAGGTAGAACATAGTCATCAGGGTTGGTAGCCATTGGTAGCTGTATCCTCCATGAATTTGTCTAATCCAAGTTGGTGGCCGTCACTGACTCTTGGGCACTGTGTGAAGAAGACCTTTCTTTTGTCTGTCCCGAACCCTCCAATGTTCAGCTTAACTGGATGACTCTGGGTATTACGAGGGAGAGGGAGAAATGATAGGAAATGGGAGGAGACTCTTGAGAGTCCCATGGACTGCAAGAAGATCAAACCTATCCATTCTGAAGGAAATCAGCCCTGAGTGCTCACTGGAAGGACAGATCCTGAAGCTGAGGCTCCAATACTTTGGCCACCTCATGAGAAGAGAAGACTCCCTGGAAAAGACCCTGATGTTGGGAAATATGGAGGGCACAAGGAGAAGGGGGCGACAGAGGACGAGATGGTTGGACAGTGTTCTTGAAGCTACCAGCATGAGTCTGACCAAACTGCAGGAGGCAGTGGAAGACAGGAGTGCCTGGCGTGCTCTGGTCCATGGGGTCACGAGGAGTTGGACACAACTAAATGACTAAACAACAACAACAACAGAATCTGGAAGGAACCAAGTTTGGGAAAGGCTGTTTTAGAGGCAACTGGATGGCCAGCAACCAGAACCAGGATATTGGACTAGATCAGAAATCAGCAACCTTTTTGTGCCTGAGGCTATATATGCTGGTGGATGGACATTTGGGGGCCACTGGTCATTGCTGATTTCCTGTGGCACAATGGATCAGTGCATCTGGCTGGTTATGTGTTTTTCAGTTACAGTCAGTTATAATTATTCCAGTTGCATCCGTCATCTCCTATCCCTTCTCACCTGGACTTCTCAACCTATCTTCCCTTGACACCCTAACCCAATCACTTTGGTTTGCTGCAGCTCCTAAAGCTTTCCACTCCTTCTCTCCTCTGTCTTTATACTGCTTCTTTTTAGATGCTTCTCTAGTTGTCCCCACTCGCTTAACACTGTTTTTCTCTTTGTATTTCTTATTCTGGCCATCATTGTGGCTAATTCTACATATTTTATTAGTTTAAGCAACCACTGGTCTTTGGTCGGGGTTTCCCTCCCCTTCCAGATTTTAGCGTACAGTACCCTTGCTGCCGCTGTTGCGTAAAGAAAGTGGTTTTGTTTTTTTACTTTATCTGGAATTTCCTGTCATATTATAGCCAACAGGAATGCTTCTGGCTTCTGGGGAAGGAACATTTAAGCATCTTGTTTAGTTCTTCATAAATCATTCCCCAGTATTATTATTTTGGTGAGCTTGCATTGCCACCACATGTGGATTAACGAGCCCTCCTTCTCTAAACATTTCCAACATAAGTTTCATCCTCTTTTATACATTTGAACCAGTTTGCTGGGTGGTAGATGCCATCTGAAGATCATTTTTTGGATGTTATCTCTGGTTGCATAACATGCTGAAAATTTTATCGTGTTGTTCCATAATTCCCCCTATGCTGATAATTCTAAACTACAGTGGTGCCTCGCAAGACGAAATTAATTCGT
The DNA here is from genome assembly GCF_964234715.1 of Podarcis melisellensis. Classification (NCBI taxonomy): domain Eukaryota; kingdom Metazoa; phylum Chordata; class Lepidosauria; order Squamata; family Lacertidae; genus Podarcis; species Podarcis melisellensis. The sequence goes on from NC_138531.1 coordinate 84,546,496, forward strand.
TCCGCAAGTCTCTTCGTCTTGCGAGTTTTTCGTCTTGCGATGCACGGTTTTCCATAGGAATGCTTTGAAAATCAATTAATGCGTTCCTATGGAAACCGCCTTCCCCCAACCTCTTCTGGCGGGCGGCATTTTAAAATCACCCGGGACAGCGGAGGACTTCTCCGCTGTCTGGGGCAATTTAAAAGCCCCTGGGAAGGCAGGCAGGGGGGACAAAGACTTTTGCCCCCCGCCTGCCTTCAGAAGAGGTCCAGGACAGGCTTCGCGGACCTCTCCGCAAGCAGCGGGAGCGCTCCTTGCGGAGAGTTACCAGCGCGCCCAGGCTTCGCGGCCCCGCCGCCGGGCTTCGGGACATCGTTCTGATGCCGGGCGGCGGGGGGAGGCTTTCTCGCCCCGCCGCCCGGCATCGGGACGATGCCCCGAAGCCGGGCGGCGGGGGAAGGCTTTCCCGCCCCGCCGCCCAGCTTCGGGACATCGTTCCGATGCCGGGCGGCGGGGGGAGGATTTCTCGCACCGCCGCCCGGCATCGGGACGATGCCCCGAAGCCGGGCGGCGGGGGGAGGCTTTCCCGCCCCGCCGCCCGGCTTCGGGACGATGCCCCGATGCCGGGCGGCGGGGGAAGGCTTTCCCGCCCCGCCGCCCAGCTTCGGGACATCGTTCCGATGCCGGGCGGCGGGGGGAGGCTTTCCCGCCCCGCCGCCCGGCTTCGGGACATCGTTCCGATGCCGGGCGGCGGGGGGAGGCTTTCTCGCCCCGCCGCCCGGCATCGGGACGATGCCCCGAAGCCGGGCGGCGGGGGGAGGCTTTCCCGCCCCGCCGCCCGGCATCGGGACGATGCCCCAAAGCCGGGCGGCGGGGGGAGGCGTTCCTGCCCCGCCGCCCGGCATCGGGACGATGCCCCGAAGCCGGGCGGCGGGGGAAGGCGCTGCCTTCCCGCTCTCTCGGAAAGGCAGGCAGGGGGGAGCAAAGTCTTTGCCCCCCCTGCCTGCCTTCAAAAGCCGTCCGGGATAGCGGGAAGCGCTTCCCTGCTATCCCGGACCGCTTTTAAAATGCTGGCGGTGGAGAGCAAAGCCTTTCGCCCCGCCGGCCTTCCTGGACCTCTTCTGAAGTCCGGAGGGGGGGAAAAGGCTTTGCTCCCCACCGCCAGCATTTAAAAAAAGGTCCCCGAGATTTCCCTATGGGCTTTCGTCTTGCGATGCAAGCCCATAGGGAAAATCGTCTAGCGAAGCGTCGCAAAAACCGAAAAACCCTTTCGTCTTGCGGGTTTTTCGTCTTGCGAGGCATTCGTCTTGCGGGGCACCACTGTATATCCAAAATCAGACACCCACTGAATCATTGCCTCCTTCACCAATTCGTCCTTGGTCTCCCATTCCAATAGTGCATCTGACTGTTGACCAGAAGGTTGGTGGTTCAAGTCCACCCAGGGACATCTGTGGGCAAAATTCCTGCATTGCAAGGGATTAGACTAGATGATCCTCAGAGTTTCTTCCAACTCTACAATTATGTGATTCTATGATTCTATATCTGGGGCTAGCAGTGGGTGGGGCCTGAGCTTGAGATGTGTGGAGCCATTCAGATGCACATCTGCACACAAACACAAAGATTCATATGCTTCCCCACCATCGCATGCATACATTCTCTCACACATACCTTCTCTCTTTTTTGGCTTTTCTTGGCTTCCTTGCTACAGCAGATTTAGCTCATTGAGCTGTTTCGAAACAGTCGATAATCCTAGTGGCAGTGTTTTGAGAAGTTGTTAGAAATGAATATGGAAAGCAGATCTCTCTGGAAATGTGACGACAGATGTAGAAACTTGCATTATATCTAAATATTTATATGCTCAGGCCGAGTGCCTGGCAGGGGGGAAGGAAATGACTGTCCCAGGGTGCACATGAAATATAGCAGTGTCCTCATCACCTTTTAATTAAAAGGGCTCACACCCAGATGGAGAAAGAAAGGCGTTTTCACACATACTCACAACTCAAGCACAATTCACTTGGAAGCACTTTATGTTAGTTATTACATGGGGCTACAGTTGTGCTTCCAGAAGGGAGGATTTCACACCAAAAGTGTACGTGATGCAGTGCACTCCATACCAGGCTAATAAAGTGACTATTTGTGGACCCAGGTGCAGGGAGCCCCCTGATTGCCAGGGGCACAGGGGGCGTAGAAGCAGCAAGAAAGACAGGACAACAGCTTTGGGTCAAAATGGCCACAACTTTATTGCTTACAGATGTCAGTAGACTTGGATATGTATCCTAAATAAACCAGTTCGGTTGCTGGTTGGTTATTTCACCAGGGTCGTTCCTGGGTTTAAGGGTGTCCCCTATGATTCAAATCAAATGTTTCAAACCCACCAGGATGCCATTTGTGAAGTCCTGTGGCCTCTTAGCCCTTGTTTAAGCCTTCAGGCATATACTCCCCCCCCCAGATTCGTTTATTGGGCTATCCTGAAAAGTTGCTTGAGTTTATTTTTTTTTTTATAAATATTTTATTAGGTTTTTAATAAACAAATTTCCACTTTCAAATACATACTTCCATGAATCCAATGGACTCCCCCCATCTCCCGAGCACTGCATTCCCTGTGTAACCAAAACCTCAGCAATTTGTTAACTTGTTTTATACATAACAATATATCTTCCATTTTATCGTGTTATCTGATGTAAACATTTCAATACAATTGCATTAATTTTTAGTTTCCACACAATAAAAATATTTCATTACCTCACTTCTGTCTTATAGTGTCTTATTTATCAATTCAGAAATTTGCCGATACTGAAGCTATACCTTCCTAGGAAGGAGCATTTTTTAACATTCATACAGCTTATAATGCTTTTTCAAATAGTCCTTAAAATTTTTCCAAACTTCCTCCGTTTCTTCTTCTCCCGAGTCTCGAATTCTGCCAGTCATTTCAGCCAACTCCATATAGTCCATCAGCTGCGTCTGCCATTCTTCCAATGTGGGTAGATTTTGTGTCTTCCAGTGCTTTGCCAACAAAATCCTCGCTGCCGTAGTAGCGTACATAAAGAAAGTTCTATCTTTCTTGACCATCCTCTGGTCCACCATGCCCAGAAGGAAGGCCTCCGGTTTCTTAGGTAAGGTGAATCTCAGCACCTTTTTTAGTTCATTATGTATCATTTCCCAGAAGGCCTTCACTTTCGGGCAGGTCCACCAGAGGTGTAAAAATGTCCCTTCCGAAAAGTTGCTTGAGTTTAGACTAAGGATCCCACCCAATCCCTTTTTCCACCATAAAGTTGTGGCAGTTGCTACAGACGGGCCCAATTTGTCTGCAGGTAAATTCCTCTCTGGCCCCCAATATGGTGACTGAGAATTCCACAGCAAGGTCATGCATGTGCCCTACCTGCTTACCTTTGGGCAGGCCAGGCCCAGACATAGAGGATGGGCAGATAGGGTGTCCATTGACAAATGGGCTGCCCACACTCAGTGCAGCAAGTATATATGCTGTGGAGGCAGAACTGAGTGGAGACAGGTCCACTTCCAAAGCCCCTCCTCTCAGATCAGCCATGATTGGTCGATCTGAATTCAAATTATTGGCAGGAATACCCAGAATCCTCTGCGACCCGCTGCAATTTCTACTGATTAGCAAGCGGTCTCTGCTAATCGGTAAATTGCAAGAGTGTACATGCAACTGCTTGGTAAGCCAACAACCTGTAGCATCCTGCCAGGTGGTTTGGAGAATTTCAATAACACAAAATCCCAAGCATCCCAATGAGTCATCTTAGTGGGGCTAATTATTTCCGGAGGATGCCCCCCCCCAGTTGCTTACGGACACAATTTCATTTGGCCTGTTGTAGCTCAAACCATACATCTGTTTACTCGTAAGTTAGCCTGTGTTCAGTGGGGGCTTATTCCCCATGGAAGTGTGCACTGGCTCGTCCAACAAACAACTAATTGAGGGATGCTATCTGGGGAAAGAGCTGTTTATGCTGGGCCTGCAAAACGACAATCCTTGTGACTCACTGAGGCTCACATTTGCTGTGGATAAACAGGAAGCTCAGCTTGTGGCTTTAAACCAGTCTGAGACACTGTCCTTTCAAGGGATAATAAAAATATAAAGGCTCTTCAGTTATAGAAAAAGTGCTCTTTAAAACTGCCCAATCTCTAATGGCTGTGTCTGCTTGTAGATTTTTGTTCAAGGTTTCTAGTGTTCTTGCAGTTTCTCTGGCATATCACTGCAAGTTCTTACAACTTGCCTTAGCACCTTTAAGAACAATTAATCCATGCAGTTTTAAGGTCATGCCTCCTCCGGTCAGAGTTTCCTTTTATGGAGGCATCCCTTGGGGAATATTTTCACTTTGTGTGTGCTTAATGCCATCAAGATGATTTAATACATGCCTTGTGTTTTGTTTCTGATTCCCTGGCCATTGTACTGCATGTTCCTATAAACAAGAAATCATTTCTCAACCGGCAATTACCTGCCGTGGCATTGTAAACTAAGGCAGTTGTTTACTACATAATGGGGCTTGATAATTCAGCTCAATGAAACGGGCGTTTGGGATGGAAGTTTGATGGGGTCCTCTGCATTTATTCTGAAGTGAGTGGAGTCTCTGGACACCCCTCAGAAAGCATGTGATGCCATTAGTCTGGCATAATTACAGTATGCTACCAGCACTATAACACGCACACACATCCTGCGGCAATGGAGTAACTTCTTCCCAATGTTAACATTGGGAATTTAAAGAGGCATTAAGTGTAAGCCCTAGACCAGAGAGAAGCACTCTGAATTAGTATTTCCTGGAATGAAGGACTGCTTAGTGAGAGGTTTTACTTTCTTGGGCTCCATGATCACTGCAGATGGTGACAGCAGCCACGAAATTAAAAGACGCCTGCTTCTTGGGAGAAGGGCAATGACAGGCCTAGACAGCATCTTGAGAAGTAGAGACGTCACCTTGCCAACAAAGGTCCGTATAGTTAAAGCCATGGTTTTCCCAGTAGTGATGTATGGAAGTGAGAGCTGGACCATAAAGAAGGCTGATCGCCGAAGAATTGATGCTTTTGAATTATGGTGCTTGAGGAGACTCTTGAGAGTCCCATGGACTGCAAGAAGATCAAACGCATCCATTCTTAAGGAAATCAGCCCTGAGTGCTCACTGGAAGGACAGATCGTGAAGCTGAGGCTCCAGTACTTTGGCCACCTCTTGAGAAGAGAAGACTCCCTGGAGAAGACACTGATGCTGGGAAAGATCAAAACAAGGAGAAGGGGGCGACAGAGGACGAGATGGTTGGATAGTGTTTTTGAGGTTACCAGCATGAGTTTGACCAAACTGCGGGAAGTAGTGGAGGACAGAGGTGCCTGGCGTGCTCTGGTCCATGGGGTCACGAAGAGTCGGACACGACTAAACGACTAAACAACAACAACAACAAGGACTGATTAAGAAACACGAGAAGAAAAAAACCACAAGCTCTTTTCATATGTTCAGTGGAAGTGTATTGATGAGGGGAGGACAGAGAATTCCTTAATTTAATCATGCACTGGGTGAAAATGTTAGTCCAGCACCTTCCAACGTTCAGCTTTAATGGAAGTCCACAAGTTTCTGGTGTTATATAAGAGAGGGAGAAAAAAAAATTCCATGCTATGCATGATCCTACTTGCCTTTTCTCTCAACTAAAAAGTCCCATACTCAACTGAAAAAAGTCACATACGGTACCCTCCAACATTCCTCAGATGAAAATAGGTGCATTTCTCACTCCCTGCCCCACACTGGCATTCCTCACCCCACCCCCCATTGTAGCCCCCCAACCCACAGAGCATTGACTTTCAGAAGAAGGGTGAATGCCGCCGCCACTCCACCAGCAACACACAGCACCCGTGCCCTCCAATATCCTGAGAAAACGCCTTAGTCCCCATTTTATTCTTAGGTAGATTTGCAAAAAGAAAAACACACACCAATAAATGAATTTTAGAAAGGGGCAAGATTAGAGGCGGATGCACAAAGTGGTGTTTGTTGGTTGTTGTTGGTTTTTTTAAACAAAAAAACAAGACTCCTTGCACTCTGCTCCCACTCCCCCCCCCCCAGTGTGGCTCTGCTCTCTGACTGCACCTCAGAGCCAGTGTAACATGTGAGGCTAGGGTCTCAGTGGCAACAGCCTCTCCTCCTCCTTAACTGGTCTCCAGTAGCCACTATGAGCTGCCCAAGGGAGGAAGCCAGTAGCAGTGGCCATGGAGAGGCAATGGGGTGCTCCCTCGCAGCTGCCACTTCCACTGCCACAATTGCTCAGGACAGGAGCTGGCTCATCCTCCTCCCTGAGCTCAGTGCTGATTGTGTTGGTGGGGAAAATAAGGACATTTCAGGATCAAATGAAAGCCAGGATGACTTTCGTGATTCTGGGACTGTCTGTGATGGCCTGGGAGTCAGGCTTCGGCTCAGAACCAGAGGAGACTCAGTCTGCACCAGATCTGAACCTAGTCTGGGGCCTGATCCTGAAGAGTCCCAGTCTGCACAGGTTCCCCTGCAACGAACACCAGCTGGGTCGAGTCAGGGGCATGAGCCTGCCCTGGCTCCAGATGTGGGGATTACCTTGTTGCCTTCAGCTGGGCCATCACTTACAGCTGCTCTACTACTGGTTTGGTCAGGGGAGGCTGAGGCAGCTGCATCTCCCAAGCTACAGAGACTAAGGTCTGAGAGAAGAAGGTCTCGGAGGGTATGAAATCACTCCATTCCTTTGATTGTTCTGCTGGCTCTTTTCTGAACTTTTCTAAACATGATTTTTTATATATATTGAGCTGAGGTGACCAAAACAGTATACAATGTTCCAAACTGTGGTAGATTGTATAACACACAACCTCACTCCTCCCTCTCCCAGTAAGCAGCAACAACCTGCCTGCTGGGAAGCACTGCACTTCCAGCTGCAGTTCTACGCACACTTACCTGGGAGTAAGGCCCATTAGGCACAATGGACCTTTTAAGTTGCCTGACCTGCTATAAACAGAGCAGAAATCCCTGCCCCCCATCCGCCACTACCATCCATTCATGAGAGGCTGCTTGCTTTTCTGATCAACCTCCGTTGTCAGAAAAAGCACAATATGATACAGCCCTAAAATATATATAAAAGCAAGCAAAATCAACCACTCAAGAAACTAAAGATCGCTGTAATTTGAGTGAACACCAGTACATATTTTGCTTCAGAACATGCAATTTCACATCTGAGAGATTTTCCTGCCAACAAAGTGGGTTTGGAAGAAAGAAGAAGAAAGAAGCAATTACTGTCAGATTCAGTCTGATGTTAAAAAATATACAAATAGAATGTTCCAGCTTTTAATGTGCTCACTTATCTTCTTGTTCAGGTTCACAAAAAGTAGCTGTAAAACAGAAGGAGATAGATAGATGGGTGGATGGATGGATAGATAGATAGATAGAGATAGATAGATAGATAGATGATAGATAGATAGATAGATAGATAGATAGATAGATAGATAGATAGATGATAGATAGATGATAGATAGATAGATAGATAGATAGATAGATAGATAGATAGATAGATGATAGATAGATAGATGATTGATAGATATAGATGATAGATAGAGATAGATAGATAGATAGATAGATAGATAGATGATAGATAGATAGATAGATAGAAAGATAGATAAATAGATAGATGATAGATAGATAGATGATAGATAGATAGATAGATAGATAGATGATAGATGATAGATGATAGATGATAGATAGAGATAGATAGATAGATAGATAGATAGATAGATAGATAGATAGATAGATAGATAGATAGATGATAGATAGATAGATAGATGATAGATAGATAGAAGATAGATAGATAGATAGATAGATAGATAGATAGATAGATAGATGATAGATAGAGAGAGAGAGAGAGAGAGAGAGAGAGAGAGAGAGAGAGAGAGAGAGATAGATGATAGATAGATGATATAGATAGATAGATAGATAGATGATAGATAGATAGATAGATGATAGATAGATAGATAGATAGATAGATAGATAGATAGATAGATAGATGATAGATAGATGATAGATAGATGATAGATAGATAGATAGATAGATAGATAGATAGATAGATAGATAGATAGATGATAGATAGATGATAGATAGATAGATAGATAGATAGATAGATAGATAGATGATAGATAGATAGATGATAGATAGATAGATAGATAGATAGATAGATAGATAGATGATAGATAGATAGATGATAGATAGATAGATGATAGATAGATGATAGATAGATAGATAGATAGATATAGATAGATAGATAGATAGATATAGATAGATAGATAGATGATAGATAGATAGATGATAGATAGATAGATGATAGATAGATAGATGATAGATAGATATAGATGATATAGATAGATGAAAGATAGATACAGAGTGAATGATGCCGACTGATTGAGTCACCATGGGAGTATTAAATACTTATGCAGAAGCAGTTGTACAATCATATTCTTTCCTATTTCTGTTACCCTCCTTCCATTTCCCCCCTCTCCCTATGTAGTTTCGAACTGGATTTGCCATGCTATAATTGAGTGTCATTTCTCAGGCAGTGTCGACACTGTCAGAGCCAAAAGAGCTATCAGTTGTACCAAGGGCTGCCAGATCTCACGGTTTGATCTGGAGGCCTAAGCTTTTTATTTCAGATTCCTTACAGAAGAAGCTAACGTTTAAGTTGTGAAGCTAAAAACTTGATGCTGGTAATAGTGTCCAATCCCTTCTCTTCTTTTCCGTTCCAGAGCTTAACCTCCTCTATTTCCCATATGTCCTTCCAGGTCCAGCATGTTTCCAGGTAGGAAGGGACACCAAAAGGGACTTAATAAATAGGGGTGGAACCTAAAACAGCCCAAGAAGGTCTGAGCATGCTCAGCTAGCATGGAATGCTCCACGTTTAATGTTTTACCGTGTTTTTAATATTCTCTTGGGAGCCGCCCAGAGTGGCTGGGGAAACCCAGCTAGATGGGCATGTCATGCTTGAGGTCTTTGAGGGCAGAAACTAGAAAATACTGGAAGTTTCTAGAAGATTCTGGAATGCACTGGAAGACTCTGGAAGGTTCATATTGTTTTGACTAACTCAGGGTCACGTGGAGCCAGGAGAGATAAATTCCTGGGCTCCGCGAGCTACTCTTTGCTCTCTCTCACTCTGCTTGTATATGGCATGGAACGAAGTTTTTGCCTCAGTTAAGTTTTTCTTTTACTGTGGATCTTTGACTGTGCATGGTTCTTTTTATTTACTGCAAGACACTGTTCATCAGGGAGGGGTACAAATAAAATTATTATTATTATTATTATTATTATTATTATTATTATTATTATTATTATTATATTCTGACAGACTGTTGTGTGTTGGCAGCAGGGAAGGTAGGATGTGGAAAATCAAGAGGGAGGAAAAATGGAATAGAATATCCCGGAAGAAGACAAGGCTGGCTGCAAGCCTGAACAGGAGTGTTCCATCCTTGTTGCCTGTCCATCTTGTGAATTCCCAACAATAAACCTTTCAGTGATACTGATGTGCACCCATTTCCCCCCCCCTTCTTTGCATCCTGTCACTGCATTCAACCATTTGCCTTTTCTTGCATCACAATAGCTTGAAACCCTTGAAAGCTTTTCTTTTTGAAATCACGAGATGGTAATTCGAAAATGTCTTGACAGGCTTTTCTTTCTCTGAGGAAACACAACCTTCAGGTTGCCACTTAATGAAAAGTGGTGTTCTATTGTTGCAGAAAACCATTCTTCATCAGGTGGCTGGATTATCTACTCAGATATTAGACGCTACCTTCTGGGATAGCTGTGGATCCATGCATCCATTCTCTTCCCAACTTGGATCGTGAAGAGTGATGTTGGAGAATTCTGATGGAAATGGAAGCAGAAATTGCCAGTGTTCATTTATTCATCCCATGTCCAGAGTGGAAATCAATCCAGCAAATGTGATCAGTATTTGTTGTTTTTCCTTTCAGTCTGCAAATGATATGTAATGGATTATGCGTCTCCCTGCCCCGATTGCATTGTTTTTCCTTTGAACAGAAAAAAAGCAGTGGAATAATGTAATGATGAAGCAATTACACAATTTATGCAATTAATTATGCAAATTAAGCAAGTTACGTAATCTTTCCACAGTGGACAGTGCACCCTCGCAGCTGCCACTGCCACAAACTGCAGCAGAATGGATGCGCTGCCGCATGCAACTAATAGAGGATGGAAGGGGGAAATATGCCTTCATACATTCCAAATCATAAGTCATGAATTGTCAGGAGCTCAGCCTACACTCGAGTAGGACCCTGGTAGAGACACACGCCCGACTGGCATGTTCTCTCCCTCCTGGTAGATCGTTCGGGAGCTTCAAAAGCTTTCTTCTGCCCGAACATCACAGTGATCGATGCCAACAGACATCGGCACACTCAGGGATACGCAGAGTCTGTGCACTTTGCGTAACAGACCTCAGCAACTCAGCATTTTGGCTAATCTACTTTATTTACATATAAACACACACGGAGCACTGCAACATGGCTCCCTCTCTCTCTCTAGCATCAGAGGAAAAGAACAAAGGACAATAGTCCCACTTCACGGAACACAATAACACAAACATCCTGTCTCCGTCACTTCCCACTTTGTGGAGTCAAAACATATACCGTCATGTGATAGACAACAATCCCATGACTGCAGTCACGGAGCAGGAATTCTAACATGAATGTGTATATTACACTATATTATAACAGAGCACTGCTACTCTGTTCTGCTTGATTGTTGAATTGAGATATCTGCATGCCGTGCAAAACAATAATACCTGTCCAGCAGGGATGGGGGAGGTTTTCACGGCAGACCCTCCAACTGAATGCTCCTGAACCTGCTTGCGGATTGAAATGGCACTGCCAACCAAAGGAGAAACTGCTGCCTCTCAATGTCTAAAAGAAACAATGCTCAGCAAGTTCAGAAACTGGGACAACATGCATCAGTTTGTTGTTCCTGCCAGGCAGAAAAAAAAAAGAGTAGAAAAGACCTGGAGCATCATTGACATTCCAGGGGCATTGCAGGCACTTTGGAGATAATCCATAACATTCCAGTGTAACTTCTCCTTCAGCCAAAAGGTAGGCTCATAAGAGGAATACTAGGAAGGAAGTGGACTTTATATTGTTAAATATTTATTTTTCCAAGCTCTGGGAATGTTTGTGATAGGTTTATGAGCTTGCAAAATATTTAAAGAATTGGGGTATTGGCCATTAGTTTACATGACCAGAGAAGCAGCTGCTTGCAGTGATGCCTGCCCAATCATGGCTATATTCTACTTCCACTGTCAGAGGCAGTAAACCTCTGTTTACCAGCTGCTTGGTGGGCAGAGAGCTGTTGCACTCGGGTTCTGCTTGTGTGTTTCCCATAGGCACCTAGTTGTCCACTGTAGGAACAGGGTGTTGAACTAGGCGAGACATTGGTCTGATCCACCAGTGCTTTCCTTGTTCTCTTTGTTGAGAATTCTGTTCCACCTTAAGGAACAAACCTGGGACTGTTGCATGTCACATGTCTGTAGCACACACCAGCATTGCATGCTGGGAACGTCTGTTTGTGTATAGCTTTCTGTTTTGCTTTGTACACGAAGGAGATCAGACACGTTTCCTTTTGTCCTGATCTATGCTGAATAAACCTGCTTGTAAATATGCTCACACAGCCTCTCGTGCCACATCTGTTTGAGCAGTGTTTTCTCTGCTGAATAGCGTGCACAGGCTCCTAAAGCCTGTGTTGCAGATTTATGCTGCACCAAGGACTGGAGTTCGCCCAGCACACTGGCTGGTGGGCTGGAGCCAGCTGGGGGCCAGCCAATTGGATGCATGCCAACACTCTTATGGTTTGGGATGTACTTACGGATCCTTCAAGTGTCCCTATTTTCCAGGGACAGTCCCAGATCTATAGAAGCCATCCCGGTTTCTGATTTGATCCTGGAACGTCCCACTTTTCCTTAGGATGCCCCATGTTTTCATCAGAGAAATGTTGGAGGGTATGGAGTCATGCAACCCCTTGAGCCAAGGAGATAACTAACTATACAATAACTTCCGATGCCTTAGAAGTCATCAGAAGACAGCCTTGTTTAGCAAAGGAAGTTGTTTAGTGTTTAATGTTTTGTTATTTTTTTATGTGTTGGAAGCTTCCCAGAGTGGCTGGGGCAACCCAGTCAGATGGGTGGGGCATTATTATTATTATTATTATTATTATTATTATTGAATAGGATGTACTTATTGTCATTGGAGAAATGTTGGAGGCTATCTTCTTATTTTCTCCAACACCAATTTTATCCGAGGCTCCTTAAAAGATGTCAGAGCAAGGCACATCCTATATGTGCCTTGGAGGGTCAACCTCTAGTAACATCTCAGATATAATAGTTGAAAATTTCTCTTTTGTGTTGGTTAGAAATAAAAAGTGAATCTAAAACTGGTCCTGTATCAAATCACACCTCAAGTGAAGAGCTTACTTGGCACCCCTTTCCATTTGTACAACAGACTACAGTGGTACGTCTGGTTGCGAACGGGATTCCTTCCGGAGGCCTGTTTGCAACCTGAAGTGCTGTATCTGCACAGGTGTGTGGCGCAATTTGGTGCTTGTGCACATGCACGAGCAATGAAACCCGGAAGTAAGCCTTTCTGGTACTTCTGGATTGCCGCAGGATGTAATCTGAAAGAACGTAACATGAAGCAAACGTAACATGAGGTATGACTGTACTTTATTTTTTAATTATCTATTGAAAGGCCATTCAATAGCTTTGATGCACAATTCCCATGCATGATTTATCTCTGCCATAAAAGACAATGGATTTGATGTATTGATTATTGACATTAGGGAATCAGGGGAGACGCCCTGAACTCACCATCATGATCCTGCCTCAACACACATGTGTAGAGAAAGAGAACAATATTAAGAAAATATGCAGATCTCTAGTTTTTTTGTTACCTGTGGGCATTTTGTTTTGGTACATGCAGTGGCGTAGTGTGGGTTGTCAGTACCCGGGGCAAGGCAAGTAATTTGCACCCCCTAACCAGTGGATTTGCGCCCCCTGACCCGTGGATTTGTGCCCCCTAACCCTAACCCCCAGATGTTGCGCCCGGTGTGGCCGGGCCCCCCTGCACCCCCCATGCTACGCCACTGGGTACATGAGGAAGCATTCGAAAATGTGATTTAGCAGGATTATGCGTAAGTGGTATTTGGCCGATATAGTATTCTTGATTAAATCAAAATTTTAAAAAATGGAAATTTGAAGAAGGCAGGTCACACCTTAAGAGAGAGAGAAAGGATTGTGAGAGGGCGAAAGTACCTCTTTAAATCAGACAAATCAATAGGCAACAAACTGGTGCAGAGATGTGTAAATAGACACTACTTTAGCATCACGCTGCAGAGTGGTTATTCAGCATAGATGTCAGCTACTTAATTATAGTTTACGCCAAACGATATTCAAGGTCATCACTGTGGTTCCTCTTATAATTACAGGCTACGCTGTAAAAATAGAATGCATTGTCCCACAGGAACCTTCAGACATATCCATTGCCACTTCATTTTATTCAGCTAAGTTTTTTCCTCTTCTCTTTTCCATTTTATTTATTTATTTTATAACCTCAGTCAGGGTGGGAGCTGCGGAGAAAGAATAACAGCAAAGGTAAGGGTTTCAGCAGCATCCCTCGCTAACCAGAATGATATTTATACCAGCCTGACTGGGGCTTTAGTTGTCTGGCATTTGTCTTGAAATGGTAACACTGAGAGAAATTTGTACAAGGAGGGACCTTCTCTCTGTTACAATATGGTACAAGCACCCATCACTGCAGAGAGCAATGGTCTAGTACTGCAGCTACAAACTTTGCAGGTGACATTAAAGGGCTGGTAGGGTTTTACTGAACCCTATAAAGATCCCAACTTTTCTGTCTGGATAACTTGTGGGCCCCCACAATCTTTTCCAGAAGTTGGCACCTCTGCCTGCGGTGGTCTAGATGAAACCTATTAAAATAGCCTTTTCAATACACATTAGTATTGCATAATACACATTAGTATAGCACATGTTTCTATCTCTCTTTGAAGGCTTGAGCCTGTGGGTGGAAGGATTTGAGTCTGTGTGTTGTGAACTTTTGGTATATTGAGTTTTTTAAAATATCAATTAACCTTTATTGGGTTGCACCTGTTTTGTATTTATGCTTGAATTTAGATGTAATGAAAGACTGGGATCAGTCTTCTTCAGCCTCAAGTTCTCATATGCTGTTGAACTGCAACTCCCGTTATCCCCAGACAGTTTGGCCCAATGGTCAGGGATGATAGGAGTTGTAGTCTGACAGCATCTGGGAACCCAAGGTTGAAGAACAATGGCTTAGAGGACTCACAAGTCTGGGAGCTAGGCAATAACTTTGCTGTCTCTCTCCAACAACAAGAACAAAATGACAACAGGAAACTCCTGGCTCCACCCAGATGCAACAAAATTTAGTACTACCTAGTGATGAAATGATATAATGGCACTATCCAAGTAGTGGATATATATGGGGGAATGATCATGGAATTCTACTCAGTAGTGATCCAGAGAAGAACTCCAACGTATAGTTAGCAGAGTAAAAACTTAAACATGTTGCAGGATTCCCAAAAAGTAGACCAGAGGCAATTATATTTCATCCAGCAGAGCTTCCGAAGGCAAATGAGCATAATGGTCACAAAACCAATACATTCAGGACTGGCTCTGTCCATAAGAAATTCAGTTGCAACAGACTTAATTTAAACTTACAGTAACTTATAAAAAGTCTAAACCTTAATACTAAGCATACTATGTACAGAACATCACACCAGAAGGAAGAGAGATAGAAAGAGAAAATGAATCCCAGGCTCCTTCTGGCCCTACTTATATAGCTACCATGACCTTGACAGAAGCTTCTCAGCTTCTCTGAAGGAATAACCCAAACATCATGAACCTTCTGCTTGTTTCTTTCGCACACAGAAGCTTACAGAACCCTCTTGAATGCATCAGAGTAGGAAAGATCTCTACACATCAGATCAATACTTTCTGTACTAAGAAATGCAAACTGACAGGGTTGCAATTGTGAAGAAATGGAATATGCTGCATAAATGTGGGTCGGACTTTTTCTTCTTGTTGGTAAATAGGAATACCTGTCAAGACTTTTAATAGACTGAGCTATCTGAATGGAATCTGAACATGGTTGTTTAATCCAGGGCGGGGGGGGGGGTGGAGGAACCCAAGCAGATTTTTCCAAAATCTAGTTAATTGTTAAAATGCACCTTCTGATTCCCACATCACCCAACAGCCAATTTTCCTCAGCACAATAAGCACCAGCAGGAAGTGATTACACATCAAATCTGTTATATATCCTGATTTTGTCTATTTTCTATCAAGCTAAACCTGTCTCTTTTTTCTTCACGTAAAACATCTATTTTAACTTTTGTTTAGAAAAATGTGGAGGCAGAAGATTAAACTTGGCAAGACTGAAGTGTCAAGTTTTTGTATTTTTTGGTCTTCCTTGATCAAAATACAAGGAAGTGTTTTCATTGTCCCTAAAATTATGCTGGAGATGTATGACAATATTTTATTTTAGGCAGGAATGTGATGGAGTTTATTCTCTTAATTAGTAGCATCTGGCCACACATTTTTGTGGTTAATGTTGTAGCACATTTGTTCTGTGTACTTTGTACTTTATTGGCCAGTGGGAAATGAAATAATCAACTTGTGGCATGATCTTAGGAGCCAGCGGGCCAGCACAAAATCTGTTTTCTTTGTTTTCTTAACGAAAACCTTATTAATCACTTTATATTAAAACTCCCATGCCAATATACACATTTCAAACACTCAGTAGAAAAGAGGGAAAACACACACAACAGAAATGATCTGCACCATACGCTTTAAACTCATGGGTTCCTCCAAAGAATGCTGGGAACTGTAGTTTGCCCTCACAGAGCTACAATTTCCCAGAACCCTTAACAAACTACTGTTCCCAGAATTCTTTGGGGGAAACCAAGTGCTTTAAAAAGGGTTTAGCATGCATGGAGCTCTTGCCCCTTCTCATGGTTCACGCAACATGTCATTATTCTCCAGGAGAGCTAGTCATAATTAAGCACTTTTCCTTCCACTGATTGCAATGAAGAGTTGAGCACTTAGGTAAATATTTCCCATTGTAATTTGTGAAGCTGAAAAGTGCTTAATTTTGGATGGATCACTCCAGGGGCAGCCAGTAGGAAAGCGGGGGGCATCGCATACCTATCTTCCCGGCAACAGCATCACAGCAGCTTAGCAGCAGGGATAGAGACAAGGTGGTGGGATATTGCCACTGTAGAGATGCACCACCAGCAATGCTGGGTTACTTCTGCTCAGCAATATCAAAAGCAACACGATGGCCAGAAACAATTACAATGTGAAAAACTTTATGGAATAATTCAAAGCATCAAAACTAACAAACAGAAGTCTCTGAAAGTCTCTGAAGGTCCTTAAATGAATCACGGTGCCGGATGGAGGCAAGCTGTGAAGCTTTGTATAATCAGCAAATGTTGAATTCTGATGTCCAACTCTGAACTCTGCTGAACAGTGGGGTTGGCTATATATATTTTTCAAAAAATGTTGTTAGTAACAGTGATTACATAATTGCATGAGCACTGTTCCAGAGTATTTTTCATTCTCATGTATATTATATCTATTCGAAAAAAAGTTTGGGTATGTAACTTTTTATGTTACAGTTTATAATTTCTATGCTATTTGAAGTTGTTGTTATGCATGTGCAGGTCATCATTTGAATATTTTATTTTCAGTTACTGAAGCAATTACATATATTTCTACTTACGAGTGTTGAACTAATTGGCTGATGAAGAATTCAACGAAACAGTAGTTGCTATCCGGAAACACAGTTCAGCAGAGTTCAGAGTTGGACATCAGAATCAGACATTTGCTGATTATACAAAGTTTCACAGCTTGCTCTCCGCCAGGTAAAGTCTGGCACCGTGATTCATGTAAGGACTTTCAGAGACTTCAGTTTGTTAGTTTTGATGTTTTGAATTATTCCATAAAGTTTTTCACAATGTTATTGTTTTTGGCCATCGTGTTGCTTTTGATATTGCTGACTCATATTTCACAACACAGGGGTTAGTTCTGCTGGCATGTCCTCACGGTGCCAACATCCCCACCTCTTCACCCCTTCACCTCTGTCCCAGTAAGCCATGGTGATGGTGGTGCCGGGAGGACAGGTGTGTGCTGCACCCCCTCCCTGCAAGGTGCTCCTGGCATGATCCAGCCAAAGTTAACCACTTTTTAAGTCCGAAGAATTACAACACAAGAGATTTAACTCCCTTGCGCAAGTATCTTCTTGTATTTATGTGGTTTTTAAGATGCACGGTTAGCTACCCGAAGAGACTGTTTAATATGGAAAGCCAAAGAATAACCATGGGCACACTGCTGATAGAAAAATATTAGATAATAACAGGATGGGAGAAGAATAACTGGGTCAAGTTGGTTACCTGGAATAAGTCCTTTCTTGCTTCCACAATTCCCACTGAAGGTGAGAAACGTTTGGAATTGAGTTTTCTGGTAAGGTGGCTCGCCGACGCAATGAGCATTGCTGCATTGATGGTAGTGTAAGGAATTCAAATCTGCTATAATTTTTGTGACTGGGCACCATTCAGCTTGGTAAATCTATATTTGATTAAAATGCACATAAAGTTATCTCAGAAAACCGAACAATTTTAATTTTACCTTCTGAAAATGCTAGGTAATTTAATTTAGTTTTCTCTATGTAAAACATACCCTGCTAAGCATACATATGTTGTAATCATAAAACAACATTAAAAAGTAATGACATCAAAGAAATGAAAACAATTAGAAAAATTTAAACAAGAAGTTCCACCAAGCCTTGCTTTGATTCATTCTAGGATATCAGCTGCCAACTTGTTTCTTGGCTTCTGATTTTGCCCACTGATGTAGATCTCATGTCCCTGTCTACTGCCTCTGTGACTTGTTTCACACACCTCTTTATAGACTAAGCATGATAGGGCCACTGTGGGACTTGCATGGGCCCATCAGAAAACTTCTTTACTTCCTCTGGAGCATAGGAACCAACTCCTAGGGGCCAAGGTCCTTCAGCCGCTCCAATAAATATATTAGTGGGCTGGGTCTCCCCAGAGGAGGTTCATATACCCCATCAGACCAATCTATCAGTTCCAACAGGAATTATGCACAGGGGCTGGTGCAAGATGTCTTCCTCGCATATACAGAAATACTCCCAAGCGTGTCATCATCTCCACCACTCAAGTCAATGATCTTTTGGACACCAGCTCTCCGCTCCTCACTGTCACCTGAGCGTAAGAGTGTCTGGATTATTTCTGATTAAGGACACAAGTTTGTTATTATATTTGTTCTTTGGCTGGTATTTCCATTCCTTCTGTTGTCAGTTTCCATTTCACTACAGGTGGGTGGATGTGTGGGCTGAATTTATAGCACCTCAAGAGATTAATCTATGGATATATTTAAGATAAAATGACAGCCATGAATTTAAATGCCAAGTGATGTGGATACTTTTTTTTAGTCCTCATAATAGCTACAGCAATACTATCAAGTGAGATCCGTACATCACTAGGGATGGACTGAGCAGCTACCTCCATTTCATTTTGGTCTTGCTGGCGCTTGGTCATAACATGCCATGGAAGGAGAACAACCATGAAGGCTTTCTGGTAGGCAATCACTGTTGCTTATTGGGAAGCAGACTAGTGAGGTGGGAAGGAGGTTTGTGTGCTGTAGATGCACTGGCATGCACCATGCTGACCTCACCACTATTTAGCCCCTCTTGGTAAGCCAAAGCAGTCCAACTGCTGAGAAGTTAGCATAGTTGCTCTACCTCACCTGGCAAGCCACTCTGGGCATAATACTCATATGAGGGAAAGGGAGAGAGAGAGAGAGAGAGAGAGAGAGAGAGAGAGAGAGAGAGAGAGAGAGAGAGAATCAAATAAGTTCTCCTCCAAACATATTTTGGTTTCTTAGCTGCATGGCAGAAGAACATAAAACATGAGAAGAACACTGCTGGATCAAGCCAATGGTCTATCTGGTCCAGCATCCTCTTTTCATGGTCACCATGGACTAGAACAGAACTGTCATGGCAAGTAGCCATTGATAGCATTGAAGTTCAGCAATGGAGCTGTGATTCCATCTACGTACCATGCCTCAGGTTCCAGATGTTCCTTAAGATATCCTGCTCCCACACATTTAGGTCAATGGACTACAAATTAAAATATGGCTTTCAAAGGACATTTGCTGTGAAAAGGTTTCAGTGCTTGTAGACAGTGTTTGCAGTCCAAGAGCTCTGTTGCAGTCAACATTTTTACCCCTTACAGGTTGGTTCCCTACAATGTATACAACATATATACAATCATGTAAAGTAGGGATAGGAAATATGATGCCTTCCTGATCTGATTAGGCTGCAGCTCTCAATGCATCTGGCCACCGGCCATGGGATTTGTAAACCAACAAGAATTGGAGGACATCACCTTGGCTAGTTCTCATATTTATTAAAAGTAATTTAAAAAAATGAAGGAGGGAAACAAATGAAAATTGGTCTGTTATTTACTGGCTTGGTTTTTGGTGGTCTAAATTGAATTGTTAGGATTTTTTCTTTCAATAAAAGCTTTTAATGTTGACTGGGGGAGGTCTAGATGTTCCTAGTATCTTTATAATTAATTTTGGAGACCATCTGTTGGGCATCTTCCCAGCAAGCTGCATATCCAGATATCCTTGAGGGTTTGTTTGGTTTGGTTTGTTTTTTAAGTTTTCTCAGGGGAGTCACAGCATTGGCTACCTAAGCAATTGTCATGGTTTTGTTTTTTTTGTTTTTTTGAAACCATTGTGTATGTCTTCCCACAAGTGTCATGGAGAAGTTGATGAGGTTTATTTGTGGGACTGCTTTTTGTTCTTGTTTTTTAGTTTTGCACCCGTAGTCTCTCGACTAGTGCCAAACAGCTGTTTTCAAAGAATGACCCCAAGGTTCAGAGAAGCCAAGCTGAGATAAAATGTACCAAGTCAAGAGCATTTCCTCCAGAATTGATCATCTTTCAACCATGGGGAAATGGGTCACTCAGTTTCCATGGAACGGTCTAGAGGCACAAGGGGCTATCACTTTGCTGAAGCTAAGCAGGTTTCGGTCTGGCCAGTGCCTAGATGGGTGACCACCTGAGAACTACATATAGTGTTAGTACTCAGGTTAAGTACTTAATTTGTTCCGGAGGTCTGTACTTAACCTGAAACTGTACTTAACCTGAAGCACCACTTTAGCTAATGGGGCCTCCTGCTGCCGCCACGCCACCGGAGCACGATTTCTGTTCTCATCCTGAAGCAAACTTCTTAACCTGAAGCACTATTTCTGGGTTAGCGGAGTCTGTAACCTGAAGCGTATGTAACCTGAGGTACCACTGTATGCCATATTGGTTTCCATGATGGAAAAAGGTGGGATATAAACGTATTAAACTAAATAGATCTGACACAAATTCTACACCAGGGACATTTGCCCATGCCAAACCATTCACATGGCCTAGGACCCTCGTACCTACGGGACCGCCTCTCCTGGTATGTCCCATGGAGGACCTTATAGTCTTCAAACAAAAACACCTTGGAGGTCCCGGGCCACAGAAAGGTTAGGCTGGCCTCAACCAGAGCCAGGGCTTTTTTGGCTGTGGCTCCAATTCGGTGGAATGCTCTGTCACAAGAGACTAGGGCCCTGCAGGACTTGACATCTTTCCACAGGGCCTGCAAGACAGAGCTGTTCCACCAGGCCTTTGGCCAGGGCACAGCCTGGCCCCCTCCTTTGGCAATCCTCACAGAACTCTAGCCCAATGGTTGCCATTAATCTGATTTGAACTGATTTTATAATGAACTGATTTTAGAATGTTGTATTATTTTACTGTTGTTAGCTGCTCTGAGCCCGACTTCAGCTGGGGAGGGTGGGATATAAATAAAATTTTATTATTATTATTATATTATTATGTGTAAACAATAAAGCAGTGGCTTGTTAGAACTGAATTATATAGTGCTGACTTGCCTGGCTATTCATCGCTTAGGGAGCAATGGGGCCTTGAAACATGGTTCACTTTATCATCATCATCATCATCATTTATATTTTACCCTTTCTCCAAGGAGCTCAAGGTTGTATACATAGTTCTCCACCTCCTCATTTAGACAACAGCCTTATGAGGTAGGTTAGGCTGAGAGCCAGTGACTGGTCACACAGTGAGATTCCCAACCAATCCATGACCCAAAAGTCACCTATCCTTGGAAACTGACAATTCCCCAAATTTTATCATGCAGTTTTTGAACAACAACAACAACAAAAAACGAGGAAAAAATATGTGCATTCGCTTATTTTTAAGCATTAAAATGTATTGTATATGGGGAAATTGCTTGCGGAAATGTTCCTACTAGGCAAAATTGCATGAGAAGGGGTATATTAGAAGAAACACACATGGAAATGTGTGTGGATTTTGGGGTAGGCTTTGAAAACTGATTTGGTGAGCTGGACTGAAGACTGGGAAATGGAGAAACGGAGAAAAGCCATAACTGGACAGGTTCTTCCATCCGTATTTGGCACACCAGCTGATATGGAAAAGTTTTCTTAAGATTGGGAGGCTGAAGACGGTTAATCTATACTGGGCAGAGATGGGATATTGTGTTACCACTGCTGGACTGCAGCCATGAGCATAGTGCTAAAGGAAAAAGGAAAACACAGGTTCTTTAATCTTCTGAAAAGGTCATTCAGGAGCCAGAGCTATACTCCAGGAGGCAGGCAAAGACACAGAATAAAGTCTGCCATGGAAGCAGCATGCAGCCAGAGTTCTTGATTAACTTAAATAAAAACAAGTAAAGGGCTGATTTCTCTTTACACAGGTTGGAGAAAACAATTCACAGCAGTGATTCTTGACCTCCCTCCATTCACACTGTGAAAATGCATGGATATACTAATAATAGTAATAAACAAACTTTGGTTCTTAATTTAGTCTTGAAATTCAAAACAGCTGCACAGCCGCTTGGGATTTCTGTATGAGCGCATCGCAAATTGCTTTTCCCAGTGCTGTGGCACTGCGCTAGAGAAATGTTTTTCAAAATATACATAATAACAGGGTTGATCTCCCAATGGATGAAAGCCGTATTGCAAGCCATATAGAAACGATGCCTGTTACATAGCAAAATCATTGTTCTTTATTTAATTATGCCCCCCCACACACACACAGAACATCCCAGAGGTTCTAGGGCAACTGTGAACACAGCTTCGTGTAATACAAACATGGCATTCCAGCTAAGCCATCTCTCTTGGTTGAGAACAGAGACACACCAAGTGGTGATAATTAACTGTGAGCTAAATCATGGTTGGAGGGGAAGAGAAGGTACAGATCTTATTTTAATTCTAAGAAAGAAAGCAGCAACAAGCTTTTCCCACGCAAGCTTAGAGACATTGCTTTGCCATGAGAAAACAGGATAAGTTCCATGCAGTAAAGAAAAAAGTCACAGTGTGCCTGGACCAAGGGATCTGACTTCGTATCTGTAGCTTTGGGAAGTAGCTCACTTGAGTTTGCAGTTTGGGGCTTTCTAGTTCAACTTGTTATTCGGGATATGTTAGTGTGGGTACGTCCCACTGAATTCAAGAGGACTTAGTTCTAAATAGGTCGTGCCCTGTTAAAAACAAAGCACTGTGTTCCCCTGCCTCATGCATTACAATGGGGAATATAAGGACTCAGCTACACTGGTTAAAAATGCGTTATACAAATATGGCACCAGAGGGTGCTGTAGAGCAGTGTTCCGCTGTGAATGGTAAATTGCATTGGGAGCCAAATTTTATACCGTTTTTTAATAGTGTTTTTCATATATGTGTAGATTCCGCCTAAGAATGGTGTGTGTGTGTGTGTGTGCGCGCGCACACACACACACACACACACACACACACACATATATATATATATATATATATATATATATATATATGCTTTCGTAGATTTTCACGGGTACAGGAATGCAGGTTTTGGTGTCCTCGGGTGTCTTCCCGTGTAAAAGTTGGGGTGTCTAGGCGACGTTTCGACGAGGATGACGAGTGAGACCTCGTCGAAACGTCGCCTAGACACCCCAACTTTTACACGGGAAGACACCCGAGGACACCAAAACCTGCATATATATATATATATATACACATGAAAGTGGATGAAATTTGCAAGCACAGCAGATCCTCCAGAGTGGATTAAGTCTTCCAACTTGCAGTGAGGAACAGCAAAATCTTTTTTGTTTTGTTTTTGGGAAACCCAGCCAGATGGGCAAGGTATAAATAAATAAATAAATAAATAAATAAATAAATAAATAAATTATTATTATTATTATTATTATTATTATTATTATTATTATTATTTTGTGCAGGGCACTATTAAAATAAAAGAGACTGCCCACTTCACAAGGTTCCTCCCACCCACCAACACAAATTGAAACGTAGCTACAGCTGCAACAGGGGCCAGGTGAATGCACTTATGCATGTAAGGTTACTTTCGGTGGGATGTGGGTGGCGCTGTGGTCTAAACTACTGAGCCTTTGGGGCTTGCTGATCGGAAGGTCAGCAGTTCGAATCCGCGAGATGAGGTGAACTCTGTCCCAGCTCCTGCCAACCTAGCAGTTCAAAAGCACGCCAGTGCAAGTAGATAAATAGGTACCGCTGCGGCGGGAAGGTAAACAGCATTTCCATGCGCTCTGGAACTTCTCACGGTGTCCCGTTGCACCAGAAGCAGTTCAGTCATGCTGGCCACATGACCCGGAAAGCTGGCTCCCTCGACCTGAAAGCGAGATGAGCGCCGCAACCCCATAGTCACCTTTGACTTAACCGTCCAGGGGTCCTTTACCTTTTACCTTTACTTCCCATGCATAAAGAATGCCTGAAGAAGGCTACCATCTCCATGGATGAAGTTGGAAGAATGCAAGAGTTTCCTTCAAGGACGCTGAGACTTAAGCCTGCAAATCCTTAAGGATTTGTCATGTGGCGCTCAGCTTTTACGTCACCAGTGTGTTCTGACTAAAGGAAGGAGTCACCAGAGGATGAACTACTAGGTCTTACAATAGCATGCAACAGCCAGAATGAGGCATATGAGAAAGGTCCACATCCTGTAGAATATAGATTACCTTGTTTGTTTGTTTGTTTGTTTAGATGGAATAATTGAGGTATTTAATTGAGGCATTTAACAGCATTATCATCATCTTCATCTTATTTAAATTGCTTAATTTAAAAAAATCAATACAGTGGTACCTCGGGTTGAGTACTTAATTCGTTCCGGAGGTCTGTTCTTAACCTGAAACTGTTCTTAACCTGAAGCACCACTTTAGCTAATGGGGCCTCCCGCTGCCGCCGCACAGCCGGAGCACGATTTCTGTTCTCATCCTGAAGCAAATAGTACCCAAGGTACTATTTCTGGGTTAGCAGAGTCTGTAAGCTGAAGCGTATGTAACCTGAAGCGTATGTAACCCGAGGTACCACTGTACTAGGAAGCCACAATAAAACCGCATGCTGCTGTCTGGGCTGTACCAGAAAGAATTCAGATGGGACTTAACCATTTTGGAATGTTTCGCAACAACAAATCTTTTTCTGCATGTGGAAACTTAGCATGGCAGGGTTCTGTGAAAAGAAGATGCTGGACTCGATGGGCCTCTGGCTCCTCTTATGTTCTGTGTTACCTGGTCCAGGTTCTGCCAATAACTCCACTCCATGAACCTTGCCAGACCCCACAATTCACCAGCGATGGCTCTGTGTGATGGAGGGGAATCTACTCAAGCAAACCTGAGACAGGTAACACGCCAACTTCCATTAGAGCAGCTACTCTTGCGTTCAATGAGGGCCACGGTGTAAACAGCTATCTTTAAAAGGAAGGGCATGAATTACTTGGCTTCCTGGCACCATGGGAGATCCTTTTCCTCAGAAGAGGATAGTGATGAAACACAGCGTTCAGTGGCTTTGATTCATGCAATTGTTTAGAGTCACACACGCGAACAAAGATACCATTTTACCAAGGGAAATAGTTCTGCAGTTTCAGATCACTCCGTATTTCCCAAAAGCTTGATGCAGTGATGTAATTTGCACTGTTGGCCACGAAGCACAGCCCCTATGCAATCTGTCTACATTCTTTCTGATTTATAGAGTCCTGAGCGTAACCAAAGGAAAAAAGAATCCTGCTTACTATGGGAAAATTGGATGGGTGGGGGAGGGGCTGGGGCCAACAGAACTAGCTGTACAAATTCAGTTTATTTTGCATGCCTCGACCCGAAAATGAACTTGTTCTGTGGCTTCGGTTCAAAAATGCTTTTCTCTCCTTCACTTTGGAACTCTTTGGACATAACTGGTTAGATCTTGCCAGCTGCCAAGCTGAGGAAAATGAAGGGGGTGGGGAGGGAGCTTATCTGCAATAACAACAACAGCATGTGATATTGACAGGTGTAGGTGTGTAATGGGTGAAACAAATATGGAAGGTCTTGAAGAAAAAGCAGGATGCACCTGGAAGAGCACAGCAGGAGATGTTAATGTTTCTGTTGTAAAAACACACAATAATAACATGAATCACACACACACATCCCAGTATGGGGCTCATGCATAGATGTCAAGTGTCCCTTATTTGGTGGGACAGTCCCTTATCCCAGCGCCATGTCCCGCTGCTGTCCCTTATTGATGATGTCCCTTAAATAAGCTACTGAAGGTAATGGGGCCCTTTATATATCCAGCTGTGCTTTGTCAACAACAAATTGTTGCTGTTTTCGTGTTGAATATATGCTATATGGTAATTTCTGGACCTAATAGGTATCTAAAGCCATTTGCACGCAACAAAATATGTATTTTATCAAAGTAATTGTTGATCCCTTATTTTGGCTGCTGATCCCTTATTTTCGGGGCTGCTGGTCCCTTATTTTCAAATCTGTAAGTTGACAGCTATGGGCTCATGTTCTGTGTCCAAGACGTTTTGGGAAGTATAAGATGGTGTCTCCTCCTCCCATTCTATGTCCAGAAATCACTTGGACTGGAAGTTCCGTTTTACTTTGGTCGCATCCACACCTCCAATCAGAGCACATTTATGTCATGGAGAATGCTGGGAACTGTAGTGCTTGTGAGGTCATAGGTCTGTGAGGTCAGCACACTTAACAAACCATTGTCCTTGGGGATACTTGGTATAGGAGCTCAGCACTGGCAGTACTGGCAGGGGAAATAGGGACAATTCTGGGATCAAATTAGAAGCTAGAATGGCTTTTGTAATTCCGGGGCTGTCCCTGGAAAATCAGGACCCTTGGAGGGTATGCTGTTGGGGCTTCAGTTGGGAAGTTTGGGGGCTTTCTTTGACCTTATGTGGCCTGTGGTTTTTGGCCTTATATTTGAACCTCTTTCTTTTAATTCATTTTCAAGACCCGGTCATGCTTTTCAAGTAATGAGGCCAAAACAAGTAGATTTACTGTCTTCCTTCTGCTGTGTGTGTGTTCTTTTGTGGGAAGCAGATGTATTTCTGTGGCAGCTCCTTGACAAAATTCCCTTTTAATAAAGTGCGCCGTTGAACATTCTGGATGTCTTTGGGTGGAGTGCATGTGTTCCGATTTCTATGCCAACCATCTCCCTAAAATAACACTTCTGTTACCAACTTCAACATATTACTTGGATGACATTCAGCAACACAGAATAGTTTTGTGCTCGTCATCTTTCACTTATTTCCATCTCTGCTGCTGCTTTATCTCCAAAATTGTATTAGGCGTTAGTCTTATTTCCACATAGCCGCTGAGTTGACATGAACAGGGTTACACTGAAAGTTTCTGAGTTGTTAAAGGCAATGGATAAGTTGTCTTGTGATTATCCATTTGAGCAAAGGGCAGTGACATGCTCAGCTGGTGTTAATTTGTGGTTTTATTTGTGCCTTTTTTATAGTACATCAGTTTCCCTGAACAAATTTTATTTTCTGGTATTAAATTATTGATTTTATGCTGGGTGTTGTATATTATGCTTGATTGCAGGGGAATTCTGTAAAATTGGGCGCACAATGCTAAATGCAAGGCTCCTGCTGTATACACGCCATTCATCTGAGCCATGGAGGACCACAAATAGTGACTCCTGCAGATACCTCTGTGATTGGGCAGGGATATAAGGGATTTGGTAGTCCTTGAGGTATTCTGAATCCACGTTCTTAAAGGCCTTGTATGCAAGAACCATCAACTTGGTCAGAGAGCAAGCATTGAGGAATTCTGCTATTCCATCAAGGCATCGGACCAGTTCAATTTCAGGTGGCCAGTACAAAGGACTTCCATGTTCTAAGCATTTTAACCCTGGAATTCTTTTTAACTGGGAATTGCAAGAGGAGCCTTAGCAAACAAAACATTAGCGATGGCTCCCATCCCAGCACAATTAATGGTGCTACCATTTCCAGCAAAATCATGTTTCCTTTTCCTTCTTACTTGTGCGAAAGAAAGAAAGAAAGAAAGAAAGAAAGAAAGAAAGAAGACAGAGGGGGAGAATGTGCAATATTAAGGTTATTCAATGGACCATTATCTTCCCATTTTGCTTTGACCACTATTGGCCTCCTCTCCAGCGAGCTTCCCAACACTGCCATAAATGTCTTTCTCATAAACAATTACTCTTCATTTCCCACAAGTTCCAGAGGGGGGAATGAAAAAGAAATGAAAGCACTAAGGTACTTCTGGGTAGAAATGAAACACTGAGACTCTTCTTTCAACGCCTCCGTATGTCATGTTTATTTCTTATCCCTTGCACATATGCATTATTCAAAAGTAAGACTCAGGTTTTGTGGGATTCTGTCAAGGCATTGTGTTTTCCAGCACTGACCTGAGTTTGATGCGTTCGGGAATCTCAGAGCACAGTGCAAATATTCCTTTGCCGAAAGATGAAAAGGATGGCGCTGTGCTTATCGCGCATGTGGTCGGAGAATGCTAGCGTGCCTTCCTTTATTAGCTTCCTGGATTAAACTCACATCATCTTTCTTTCCCAAAGCATTATGAGGCTCAATTAAAACCATATTGCCTCTGGCAGTCTCTTCGCAGCGGGTTAGGATCTCAAGTGTAAATGTACCTAAAGAATAGGTTGGTGAGGGGAATATTTCAGCTTGAAAAACAGAGAATGCTTGCCTAACAGAGAACGTGAAATTAGCAAGAGATAAGTGTGGCGCTGTGGGTTAAGCCACAGAGCCTAGGACTTGCCAATCAGAAGGTTGGCGGTTCGAATCCCCGTGACGGGGTGAGCTCCTGTTGCGCGGTCCCTGCTCCTGCCAACCTAGCACTTTGAAAGCACATCAAAGTGCAAGTAGATAAATAGGTACCACTCCGGCGGGAAGGTAAACAGCGTTTCCATGCGCTGCACCAGAAGCGGCTTAGTCATGCTGGCCACATGCCGGCTCCCTTGGCCAATAAAGCGAGATGAGCGCTGTAACCCCAGACTCGGCCATGACTGAACCTAATGGTCAGGGGTCCCTTTACCTTTACCTAAGGTTGTTATATAGCTGCTCTAAATGAGCAGCAAATTCAGTAGTTTCATGCCAGTCAATGGAATGGGTCCGCTTGCAGGAAAAGTAAGGCAGGATCGCTCTGGGTGGACTTGACCCAACCCAGGGTGACATGGTGCTGCTTTGACCCAATCCAGCCAAATCCCAGGTTAACAAAAATCAGCCCTATTCAGTTTGTGATCTGGGATTTGGCCAGAACCATAGCACAGTCTTTGCTCAGATACCAAAGTATGCAGATCATTTGTTAAGTGCAGAGAATAGCAGGCATATAAAATCTAATGTGTCCATTTGAAGTACTTAGATACAGCTATGGGATATGTGTGATTAAGCCCATACCCCTGCTGTACTTCTACCTACATTAAAGAGATGCCAGATTTTACATGTCTGCTTGCTTCGTGCAGACCACCTCTGTGATTCACTTTAAGTGGCTGATGGAGACTCTTTTTTATTTAATCATAAGTGGATAGATTTCACTTTAGGAAATTTCTAGTGGGGAATACAAAGTGAACAGCAGATTGAGGGTCTATAAAATGATGCAGCTTAATCACTTTTCTTAAAAAAAAAGTCATTATGACAAGCGCTTGGGCTCCTGTCATATATATTTTTCAAGCTGTTTTTGCAGATAGAGTTATTCGCTCTCTAGAGGGGTAGTTGATGGACTGCTGACATACATTTCTAATGTAGAATTTGATGGATGCGGATATCAGCAGCCACCCACCTAGTGGAATACAGCCCAGGGGAAGAGAAGAAATAGTTACGTTTGTATTTCTAAGTGGATCTGAACAAGAGCTCTGAGTTTTGACCTAAAATTCACTTTATTTCCCTCCTAACCATCAATGATTCAAAAGCCTCGCTCAGTCAAAGGTTCCTCCTCATAATTTATTCTTGTCCTGTCAATAAAAGTTGCAGAAGGAGCAAATCTGTCCCCGATAGCTAGATGGATATATAATACAAACATTCAAAACGTATTTGTACTTCTGTTTTCAAACCATTGCTAAGAATGAATAAAATATACAGTGGTATCTCTGGTTATGAACGTAATTCGTTCTGGAGGTCCGTTCTTAACCTGAAACCATTCTTAACCTGAGGTGCCACTTTAGCTAATGGGGCCTCCCACTGCCGCCATGCTGCTGGCACATGATTTCTGTTCTCATCCTGAGGTAAAGTTCTTAACCTGAGGTACTATTTCCGGGTTAGCGGAGTCTCTAACCCAAAGTGTTTGTAACCCGAGGTGTTTGTAACCTGAGGTACCACTGTATATCACTCAGTGGCAACTGGGGACCACCTGTGGTCCGATGGTTTCATTCAGGTGGTCAGTGCTGTGCCTGTAACAACACAATTTAAAATCATATAACATCTATCAGAGCATGTTGCAACTGCTACAGCAGAAACACCATGGTGCATCTGCAGCAGAACAAACGAACGCCTTCATTTGCCCCAGCTGCAACAGAACATGTCTCTCTACAGCCACAGCAGGTGCTGTAACCTTCCAGCAGTTTGACTTCACCCCCAAAGGCACACTCCTTCATTGTCACCAGAGAGCTGAGGTTTTACTTGCAGGGAAATGAATCGGACCTTGCACAGTGCATGACCCAGTTCTGTGCAAGTCCCAGTGGCCAGCTGATTGTAATGTGAAGATTCACCCAACAGTCTGAAAGGGAAAAAATGCAGAACCATCTCTATGTGGGAACCCCACTTTAATGCAAGCTCTCCACCCATGCTTCTTCAGCTGGTATACATGCTGAGAACAAAATAAAAAACAAAGTAGGTTCCTATCTCCTTGTTGCTAATTGCTTTGAGAACAATGGTGGGAAGCAATGGTGGAAAGTTCCTAAGCAGACAGATGTCAACTGAATTACACTTCAAGTTGACTTTGGACAAAGAGACAATGATTCATGGAGAGGCCAGTTTTTAAAACAATGACCAAATAGTTCTGTGACGTCTGGTCTCTCTCCCAGCCCTACCTGAATATGCTGGGGACTGAATCAATAATTTTTACACTCAAATCAGATGCTCTCCCACTGAGCTGTGTCTCCCCTTTGCAGACACCCGTTGCTACTCAGAGCACTTCCTAGAAGACTTTTGCCAACCTGTAGAGAGCCCTGTTCATGTTCCTCTATCCTAATATAATGATAATGTAATCACAAATAAATAACCACGGTGCTATGGAGAGGAAAGGACATCCCCACCTCCTGATACGTGGCATATCCGAAGTCCTGCTTTAGCATAGTACAGCCAAATCCTGGTTCCCGAACGGCTTAGCTGCTGAACAAATTGCCTCCTGAATGCCCAAACCCAGAAGTAAGTGTTCCCGGTTTGTGAACGTTTTTCAGAAGCCAAACGTCCGACGTGGCTTCCGTTTGAGTGCAGGAAACTCCTGCAGCCAATCGGAAGCCGTGCCTTGGTTTTCGAACTGTTTTGGGAATCGAACGGACTCCCAGAACGGATTAAGTTTGATAACCAAGGTACCACTGTACTTAAAAATAAACACCCTAAAATTATGTCATGTTAAGTTTACATGCTGTGTACGTATCTGAAAAGCCCTTTTCTAATAGCCATAGGTTTGGCGATGCGTTGACCAGGATATATTTGTATCCAACACTCCCCTTTGGTTGGACCAAGGCATCAAAGGCTCTGTGAGTGGTAGACATCTGAGCTCTTAGGCCCAAAGTATATGGAAGACTGCCTTGATCCCTACCAAACTTCTCAGCTGTTAAGATTAGAAGAGACGTTCCTCTTCAAAACTCTGTTGCCCTCAGGAGCATGGGGACTGGTGGCCTGGGAGAGAACTTTTTGTGGCAGCTCATACCTCCCAGCAGACGTATACTGAAGATATGTCTCTGAATGCTGAAGATATGTCTCTTTACCCTGACCTTTGACAGTTGTTTTGTTTTGTTTTGTTTTGTTTTGTTTTGTTTTGTTTTGTTTTGTTTTGTTGTCTCGTCTCGTCTCGTCTCGTCTCGTCTTGTGGTGTAGAGAGCCAGTGTGGTGTAATGGTTAAGAGCAGTGGACTCGTAATATGGTGAACCAGGTTCGCTTCCCCGCTCCTCCACATGCAGCTGCTGGGTGACCTTGGGCCAGTCACACTTCTCTGAAGTCTCTCAGCCCCACTCACCTCACAGAGTGTTTGTTGTGGGGGAGGAAGGGAAAAGGAGATTGATAGCCGCTTTGAGACTCCTTAGGGTAGTGATAAAGCAGGATATCAAATCCAAACTCCTACTCCTCCTCTTCTTGTCTTGTTTTGTGGGACTCACCCCTTTGGCTCAATTTATACCGTTCTCTTCTATTTGGGATGGTTCTATGTGTTTTATTGTTGTAATGGTGCCCTCTTGGTTGTTCCACTGCCCTCAGAAGCTTGAGGGGTGACAGCCCAGGAGAGGGCATTCTCTGTGGCAGTCCCTAAATTGTAGAACTCCCTCCGCACAGAGGTACATCTGGCACATTCATTAGCCTCCTTCCAGCGAATCATCTCTTTGCCTGGCTTTTGACACTTGGGATGTATATTTTTAGGACCCAGATTATTTTTGGCATTTTAAGTTGTTTTAAGTCATTGTTTCAATTGTATAATATTGTGTTTTAGTATTAATGCTGTGTTTTACTTGTTGTAAAAGATCCCATGGACACCCTCCCAGTGGCCACAGAACTGCAACTTTGGGGGTTATTTTTACTGAAATACTGGGACATTTGTATAAATGACAACTCAATAGCATGCACTTTCCATACCTAAAATTTTACGGGCAGTGATGAGAGAACTGGAAACTGTTAGCATGCTTGTTTTACCATTTCTGAAGAAATGTAAAATAGGGACTTCCTAGGGATGATCAACTAGAAATTGTTAAATGGTTTTAAAACTGACTGGCATTTTATCTATTCCAGTACAGTGGTACCTTGGTTTAAGAAAAGCTTAGTTTATGAACAACTTGGATTAAGAACGCTGCAAACCCGGAAGTAGATGTCTTGGTTTGTGACTTTGCCTTGGAAGCAGAACATGTTCCGCTTCCTGTTGAGTGTGTTCCATTTGTAAACTGAGTCCCCCGCTGGTATAGAAAAGCACACCTTGGTTTAAGAACACTTTGGTTTAAGAACGGACGTCCGGAACGGATTAACTTCATAAACCAAGGTACCACTGCAATCCAAATCTTGCAATGCAAGTTCTCCAAACAAACAAATATGTATATATTAGGGGATAGTGGTGCATTAAAATGTTAGTAAAAATATCATTCAAAAATGCTATATATGGGAAAATTTCTTGCAAAAATGTGTGCATTATATAAAATTGCATATAAAAATGTGTTTTGTGGAGAAAATGACACTAAAATGTTTTGTTTCGTTTTTGGAGAAAATGACAGTAAATCTCAAATTGTTGCTAGATATGGAAACCTGAATTTAAGACTGAAGAAATGAGAAACCAAGAGAACAAGGTGGATAGATGCTTGCATCCCAACAGATGAGCCAATGCTCTGACTCAGTATAAAAGACTGTCATACAAGCTTTTTGTGCAATCCATCTACTATATATTTTGGAAAGTTGTGGTTGTGTTGACTGTGCATTTGGCCACCTCTTAAGATGTCATAATGAAGTTTTGCATGATGTTTCCTGAAATCAAGGAGCAGTATTTCATCTGTTTTGAATGAGAGGAACACAGGAAGCTGCCATTGGCCCATCTATCTCAATATCACTTACACTGATAGGCAATGGCTCTCCAAGATCTCAGGCAGGAGTTTCTCCCAGGCCTACCAGGAGATACCAGGGACTGAATGTAAGGCATGTAAGGCAGATGGCATCTTCCAAAATTGCACTGATTCTAAGCACTGGTTTCAAAACTGCACCAATGTTTTGTTTCTTAGAATTCTTGAGTAGCACTGGGTACGAAACTGTTAGCATTCTATAAATGTAAATAATGTTGCTTTGCTGATTTCCCCTCCTGAACTACATCCTAATCTCTACTAACAGAGAGCAATCACCTCACAGCCTTGTACCGGAAGGAAGAAACCATCCGCGTCTTGCGCAGTGGTGAGATCCACAGCCCTCGCTTTCCTCACAACTATCCCAGGAACCTGTTACTGATGTGGAGGCTGCTTTCACCAGAGAATGCAAGGATACAACTGGTGTTTGATAACCAATTTGGACTGGAGGAGCCAGAGAATGATATCTGCAGGTGGGTTGTGTGAGAGTGTGCGGAGGGGACAGTCATGAAGCGTTAATGGCATCAAAACAAAGAGAAAAACAAGGCAAAAATAATTAAAAACAAATTATTATTATTATTATTATTATTATTATTATTATTATTATTATTATTATTATTACCCCACCCATCTGGCTGGGTTTTCCCAGCCTCTCTGGGTGGCTCCCAACAGAATATTAAAAACACGATAAAACATGAAACTTAAAAAACTTCCCTAAACAGGGCTGCCTTCAGATGTCTTCTAAATGCCAGGTAGTTGTTTATTTCCTTGACATCTGGTGGGAGGGTGTTCCACAGGGCGGGCGCCACTACTGAGAAGGTCCTCTGCCTGGTTCCCTGTAACCTCACTTCTCACAGTGAGGGAACCACCAGAAGGCCCTCAGAGCTGGACCTCAGTGTCTGGGCTGAACTATGGGGGTGGAGATGCTCCTTCAGGTATACGGAGATGATGCCGTTTAGGGCTTTCAAGGTCAGCACCAACACTTTGAATTGTGCTCGGAAATGTACTGGGAGCCAATATAGGTCTTTCAGGACTGGTGTTATATGGTCCCAGCTTCCTGCCAGGCACATTTAGGGAGCTTGTGGGAACTCTGTTTCACTTGAGCAATATGGCTCCATACACCAACATCCATACTATCACAGGAGGCTTCCTTGTCCCAAGCAGTTGGATTTACCCCACTTGGGGTACCCAACTTGGTGCCCTCAAAATGTTGATGGACCTCAGCTCCCATCACCCCTGATGATTGACTGTGTTTGCTGGGACTTATGGGAGCTGGAGTCTAACAAGATCTGGAGGACATGTTGGCGATCCCTGATTTAAGTGACTGCAACAATGTCATGATGCTGTGTTGGCTACCCTTGTTTTAGGAGTTCAAGGATCATAGTCAGACTGATACTATTCCCTCTAAGGCAGCCTTTCTCAACCTGTTGGTCCCCAGATGTTGTTGGACTACAACTCCCATCACCCCTAGCTAGCAAGGCCAGAGCTCAGGGATGATGGGAGTTGTTGTCCAACAACATCTGGGGACCCACAGTTTGAGAACCACTGCTCTAAGGTATGAAGTTGGGGCCTTCATCCAGGCTACGGAAAACTCTGGACAGCATCCAATACATTTTTATCTCTGTAGAGTAGTCAAGAAAGGAATGGGAAGGGATAGGCTGTGGAATAGTCAACTGTTTGACTAGGCTGCTTGCCCTTATGCAGAGTTTGTTCTTTTTAATGTTTATTTTGAATAACGATACAATTTGGGCTCATTTGGGCTCACAAAGGAGCCATATTCCTAGCTGCACCGGCTGCTTTATAGCTCTTTTGCTTCCGCAGAGTATTCAAAGCATATGGATGAATTTCAGCCCGTCATAAATAACCCACAAAGTCCTGTTTGGGATTGGGAGGCTTATCGCCAAGGAGAGAGGCATGCCTAAACTTTCCCTTGACAGGCTTTCCAGACAGATCTACATGCTACCACACTAGGATTTTTAAAGTGTCTAAAGCTATGAAGTATCAGATGCGGCTACTCTGCTTTGCCACATTGCTGTCCAGAGCAGTCAGTGATTGGTGGTTGGTAATGCTGAAACAAGCTTCCACAGCAGTAGTCTAATACCTAATTGGCCAGCCCATTTCATTACTGTAGTTAACCATTAGAGAGTTATGGTTCCACCTTCCTCCACGCCAGCAATGTAGCAGTTGAGAGCCTTTCTGGCCCTCTAGATGTTGGGAGTGACAGACAGCATGATAAAGAGACTGGAGCAGTGGCGGCAGCTGCAAAGGAGACCACCCTCAGCCACCTTGTTAGTTGCTGGAGTGAATGGTGGGAGCCAAGATACTTCCATGCTGGGGCAAGGCCCCATCTGATTCCAGCCCAAATATAGGCCCATTTTATTATTTAACAGCTTCATCATCATCATCATCATCATCATCATCATCTTATCTAAATTGCTGAATTAAAAACAAATCAATACAGTGGTACCTCGGGTTAAGTACTTAATTCGTTCTGGAGGTCCGTACTTAACCTGATACTGTTCTTAACCTGAAGCACCACTTTGGCTAATGGGGCCTCCTGATGCTGCCGCGCCACCGGAGCACAATTTCTGTTCTCATCCTGAAGCAAGGTTCTTAACCTGAAGCACTATTTCTGGGTTAGCAGAGTATGTAACCTGAAGCGTCTGTAACTTGAGGTACCACTGTATACAATATTTACAAGCCATCTTTATAACCACATGCTAACAAGCTTGAATTAGTTCATTCACACTGTGAAATAATTAGAGTTGTTATGAATCACAACCATGGAAAGTATGGGGTTGCTGCAAGCCAGGAGATGGGAACTTGTGGGTCTCCCGAGGATTGTGGATTATACCTCCCAGCAACCGTGCTCAACAGCCATCTTGATTCTTGTGGTAGTTGTAACTCAACAACATACCCAGTGCTATGGGTTTGAAGCCAAAACCATTAGTGAATGTGGCCTATACCAAAAGAAAAATAAAGGAGAAGAGAAGAGAAGAAAGAGAGAAGAATTGCTTTGGTTTTTATTGTATCATATGTTGAAAACTCTTAATACATTTGATTATTATTTTTTACAAAAGTGAATGTGGCCAATTATTAGGCATAGCTTACCTTCAAGACAGTTTCTAGATAATATTGTGAGAATGGACTTGTGGACACTTCCCCCCACCCCAGTGTAGTCAGCTTGATGGTGTTTCTTTCACAGTCAACATTCTACACAAATTCCTGGTTTTTTTAATGCAAAGTTGTGATGTATATTTGCATTTATAAATTCAATTTTATTGATGTTGTTATGCTCTTTGCCACTGTGTTGTTTATTCATAGTGTTGGCAGTGCAAAACCCCCAGAGTTCCCTGAGAAAAGGCGTTGACTGCTGAACTACTCTGAGAGTTGTAGCTCTTTAAGGAGGAATAGAGGTCCTCCCACAACTCTCAGCATTCTTTCCCAGGGTTCTTTGGGGGAAGCCATGACTGTTTCAAGTGGCATGACACCGCTTTAAATGTATAGTGCAGATGGAGCCCATGTGCTGTAGCAACCTTTCAATGGAAGTTTCTGAATAAAGGCAGCCTAAAGAAATAGTTATAAAGAGATTGTTTCACAGGTGTGGGGAAAGGGCAGCCACCGGGTGATGGCCACTGGTAGGAGTTCTCCATGCCTTGAGAGTTTTGACTCCTCCAATCTGAATATGTTCATTCCAAATTTTACACGCCCCAAATCTTGACAGCAGATCTTGGCCTGCTTTCTTCCCTCACTGTTCCCAGGAACTCAGCCCTAGTCCCGTAACATTGTATAATAAACATGTCCGTTCTAACTTCCAGATACGACTTTGTAGAAGTGGAAGATATATCCGAAATCAGCACGCTCATCCGGGGACGGTGGTGTGGGTACAAGGAAGCTCCTCCAAGAATCACATCGAAAACAAACCAGCTAAAGATCACCTTCAAGTCGGATGACTTCTTTGTGGCTAAGCCTGGATTCAAGATTTATTATTCCCTGGTGGTAAGTAACACAACTGCTTGTTTCAATGGAGTGGAGATTGTGGCAAGAAGGAGCTAAAGGAACATTGGGGATGGATGGAGCAGTAGTTACCTTAGAGCAAAGGGGGGGGGAGTTAGCTGTCCATAAATATTTCCTCTCCGAGAATATATCCCAGATCAAAGTAGGTTGACCATCCTCTGAGTAAATCAGAAGTTAAGGGGAAACTATAAAACTCTCTGCCATCCTCTTTAATAACGTGTTTCAACCCCTGCTATCACTTTGTGGTCTGGAGCGACAAGCTGAGAGCAGTGAAAAAAGGTCTTGAAGAATAACACTGGGAACAGCTGCTCTTTCTAAGCAAAAGTGAGGTCAGAAAGGGGGAAATATACCTTCAGGGGTTGTAGCCCATGAATCTAAACAAGACACACACAGGTCATATACAATAAATGCTGCAGACAGAGCACAGAGTGCCTCAGCAGGCCGTTAATTTGGGATCCGTGGTTTTTCTGCAGAATGAAGGTATTGCATGCATGCCTGCCATACTGATGAAACAGAAGAATTTGAGGGAGGGAGTTAGGGGAGGAGGCAATTTTTCCCCCCAGTGGACTGGGCAGATCTGTGTAGAGACCATGTGGCATAGTGGTTCAAGTGTTTGGCAAAAAGTGGGCAGAGCCAGATTCACTGTGGCTCCATTCACACCACAGATTTAAAGCACCATGTTACCACTTTGTTCATTATTCATTTAATTTGTACAATTTATACTTCTTGATCGTAAAAAAAAAAAAAAGCTTCCAAGCAGTTTGCAAAAGACAAAACAGAAAAATCAAAAAGGATTTGCAACTCTGCTTTGAAACACAAAATTAAAAATACCTCGGCTTTCGGAGCACCTGGGTAGGCTTGTCTGAACAGGAATGTTTTTAGCAGGTGCTGAAAAGAGTAGAGTGAAGGCGCCTGCTTGGTCTCAATAGGCAGGGGGTTCCCAAGTGCAGGCGCTGCCACACTAAATAATAGATTCCTACAAATGCAGAACGGGTTTTATGTGGCATCTGTAGTAGTACCACTTCCACTGAGCGAAACAGTCATGGCTTCCCCGAAAGAATTCTGGGAGCTGTAGTTTGTTAAGAGTGCTGGCAGGAGACTCTTATTCCCCTCCCAGAGCTACAGGTCTTAGAGTGGTTCAATAAGCAATCCCACTTTCACAGGGAACTCTGGGAATTGTCTGCATGCAGAGAAGTGATTGATTGATTGATTGGACACAGGGAAGCTTTGAAGGTTTATGAGCCCTACCTTCTGTGTAAACAACTGCTCCCTTCTTATTTTCCATTTGGCTCATGACTTATCTGTTTAATTCTTATGTCCACCCCCAAATGTCTATTTTCTTAGAGCTATTAAAGAAATTTACATTTTTACAAAGGTGCAACTGGTTGAACTTGGTTTCTACGCAAATCTGTTTGCAATCTTAGTCATGATTTAAGTTTACCTGTGCCTCCTAGAAGCTGTTAGCAAGTGGCAGTGTCCACACTGGCAACCTAAACCAGTTGAGGATAGACGATGGGTCTCAAGCCCTCAGTGAGTTAGTGACTTGTGAAGAAAAGCTCTGGCCGACTGAGCGGATGAGACCAATCATGGGTCCAATGGTCAAGAAGGCGGTTTCTGCAAGGGCTGTAGAGGGAGGTGGGGGGTGGGTGGGGGTCATCAACCTGGGAAGGCGGCCCATCTAAGGAGAAGGACACCTCTGATCCTCAACCTGTGCTGCCTTGCGAGGTAAGTTGGGGAGAAGAAAAGGCTAAGGAGTAAACCCTTCACAAATCTGGAGTAGAGTCCCTAAGACAGTTAAGTGGCACCTGAAGGAGCGTCTCCACCCCCATCGTTCTGCCTGGACACTGAGGTCCAGTGCCGAGGGCCTTCTGACGGTTCCCTCGCTGCAAGAAGCCAAGTTACAGGGAACCAAGCAGAGGGCCTTCTTGGTACTGGCACCCGCCCTGTGGAATGCCCTACCATCAGATGTCAAAGAGAAGAACAACTACCAGACTTTTAGAAGACATCTAAAAAATAAACAACTATCTGACATTCAGAAGACATCTTAAGGGAAGTTTTTAATGTGTGACATCTTAGTGTATTTTTGGTCTTTGTGGAAGCCGCCCAGAGTGGCTGAGGTAACCCAGCCAGGTGGGCGGAGTACAAATAAATTATTATTATTATTATTATTATTATTATTATTATTATTATTATTATCTGAACGCAGCCCTGTTTAGGGAAGCTTTTAATGTTTAATAGGTTATTGTATTTTAATATTCCGATGGAAGCTGCCCAGTGAGGCCAAGAATGGGGGGGTCTTCTTATCTGGGCAACTCTGGACCTCCACACACTCTGCCCAGGCTTGGTCCCCAGGGACGTCATTTCAGTGTTGCCAGTGCAGTGGTTTGGTTTTACACCAGAGGCCTACTCCATTGTCTCTTGAGACAGATGAATGCAAAAAAAGAAGTAATTGTCTGCTAAACACCTGATAAAAGGGATTGAGGAACATAAAATTAAGTAGTATTATTGGTTGCCAGTGTGGTGAGAAGTTCCTGAACAATCTGAACACTGTTGGAGACAGGATACTGGGTTAAATTGACTATAGGGATAACTCAACAGAGCTGTTCTTCTAGGTAAATGACTACACCGTATAAGCCTTTAATTTGAAGGCAATTTAACAAAACAACAATTTATGATTTCCTTTCCCTGGAGTACCGCAATGCATAAAAATTAAGCAATGCTGCATTGTGTGATATTTCCAAAGGACCTCTCTTACAATTAGCCAGCTTTATGAGAAACTGTGAGCAGCTAATATGGGACCCTGGGGGTTTAGGAAAAAAACAAAATATATAACATTTCAACAGAGCAGCTTTTTCAGCAGCGGGAAATGGATAAGTGATGTTGCTGAGCATCTATCATGTTGGCAGCGTGAACAGAAATAAAAATATTTTGCATCCTGGACAACCTTTATGAGAGAAGTCCAGGAGCTGTAGTTTGTTAAGGGTGCTGGGAATTGTAGCTCTTTGGGGGTAAACTACAGGTCCCAGAATTCTTTGGGGGAGACATGTGGTTTAAATATGTGGTGTGGATGTGATTGTCACAGTGTATTCTGAAACCAAAATAGCCTTTCTTAGCTGCTAACCTGAGCATCACATGCCAGTTGGGAGTTCCTAGAAATCTATCTATCTATCTATCATCTATCTATCTATCTATCTATCTATCTATCTATCTATCTATAAATTTAAAAAGTAATCAAACAGAATTAAAAAAAATATAACCTATTAAAATTTAAACAAAAACTGCACACCACTGTCAGCTCCCAAAAAGTCTAAATGTGGGATATGCTGGAGGTTTGTAGAATGTGAATTGGTGATGGTGGTTGTTGTGTTAATTTAAAATAAAAATGATTTGCCACAAGAAATATGAAGCAATAATCAAAGCAACCATCAAGAGAGTGGGTTTCAGAAACCCAAACTATGATGCTGGGAATTCGAAAGTCATCTTTATTCATCTGAGATTATCTCTGCAAATTTTGGTGAGTCAAAGGTGGGTTGCAATTACACTCAGCTCTTGCAGCACTGGCGATGTAGCTCCCCCAGATGGCATGAAAATCACCTGGCATTGTCCCCTTACACATTGCTCTGATCTCCTGCACTCACTTCTCCATGAGTGACGACCAACACCCCTCTTGATATCTGCATCTTGGTTTCCAGTCTCTCTCCCCTTTACCAGTGTGTTTGTGTATCAGAACGATTTATAATGTTTTCCAGGCTATAAACCTGCAAGAGAATGCTGTTAGTTGTTGTTTTTTTAATTTATTTAAGCCGTTCATCCCTTTTGTTCTTTACAAATAAGTTTAAAGCATCTTAAATTATTAACAGACACCGAATCAATAAAAGCAATAATAAAAACAAATCCCAACATTCTTTTTTTAAAAAACAACAACAAAAACACCCAGTATCATATAATAAGGGGAGGTGAAAAGAACTGACTGAGCAAAAAAGCTAATGCAATCTAATGCTGCTTTAATAAATGCAGAAGAACAGAAGTAGAACGTGCTGGATCAGACCAAAGACCTATCTAGTCCAGCATCCTGTTCTCACAGTGGCCAACCAGATGTCTGCGGGAAACTAAGGAGCAGAACACGTTTAAATGAGAGCCAGTGTGGTGTGGTGGTTAAGAGCGGTGGACTCGTAATCTGGTGAACTTGAAGCTGGTAGCTTCGAGAACACTATCCAACCATCTCATCCTCTGTCATCCCCTTCTCCTTGTGCCCTCCATCTTTCCCAACATCAGGGTCTTTTCCAGGGAGTCTTCTCTTCTCATGAGGTGGCCAAAGTATTGGAGCCTCAGCTTCACGATCAGTCCTTCCAGTGAGCACTCAGGGCTGATTTCCTTCAGAATGGATAGGTTTGATCTTCTTGCAGTCCATACCACTGTAGTATAAACACCAACAACTGGGAAACACTGGCCTGTGAGCGCTCCAGTTGGAGAACAGCCTTTACCAAAGGTGTCATGGGCTTTGAAGATGCTCAAACTCGGGATGCAAGGGAGAAACGTGCGAAGAGGAAGGCACACTTGGCAAACTCTCACCGTGATCAACTCCTACCCAGAAACCTATGTACCCACTGTGAAAAGATGTGTGGATCCAGAATTGGCCTCCACAGTCTCTTACAGACTCACTGTTGAAACTGTGTTCATGGAAGACAATCTTTCTCAGCTGTGAGTGATCGCCAAAGAAGAAGAAGAGTGGAGGTAGAACGTTCTCCTCCTTCTGACACACCTCTCCTCTCCGTCACCTGGCTTTCATCCAGAATTCTACCCACCCATTCTGTCTCTCATCCAGTTCCCCAAAAAACTCACAGTTCACCCAGAAAGTCTCACTAAGAAGAGGGTTTGTGGGAAACTGCTGGCATCACCCTATTGCAGATATTAATACTGAAGCAATTGAATGCATAAAACTTCAAGTTGCCATGAAGTTCACTGGGTGACCTTGGGGACAGTCACTGCCGCTCAGCCTAACTCAACTCACAGGGTTATTTGGGGGATTAAATGAGGTGTGGGGGAACCTTCCAGTGGGGTGGGAAGATGGGATGGAAATGCAATCAATAATTCTGGGTGGTGCTGTAGAAAAGGCTCTGTCTTGCATTTCAACCAGCCATGCTTTGGAAAGGGGCAGGAAGCATTGCTACTGAACACATATCATTGCAAGTTTATGGATTATTTATTCCTCTCCCTCCATTATTGCAACTGCTGCAGAGTACCTAGCCTCGTATGGATGACCCTGTCTCAAATAAGCCATTGCCATGTCTGCAGTTGCTGAATGGAAACTGTGTAATAAATTTCATTTGATTTTATTGGATTGGATAATCAAATAACATTGGCATAATTCAGCATTTGGCTTACTGCGGCGCAGTGTCATTTTCGCTCTCGACAGAGTAAAAAGGTGTGTTCGAATAATGCCCAAGGTCTCTCCTGTCATTGTGTTTTTATAGGTTTAGCAAGCGGTGCAGGTTTTATCAGACGTGCTAACTGCACATCTTGCTTATGATGTCAAAATCACCGTGGCAAATCAATTTCTACAATTTCCCCCCATGAAATTACGTCAAATGATTGCAGTAGTGTTGGTTATACTTAAAAGCTTTGTGACTCTTCACAGGCAACTGCTGAACCACTTAAGTCAGTGCAGATAACATCACGAGCCAGATAATAAACTTGAAAACAGACTGGATTTTTAATAAATGAGTTATAATCACTCCCTGGAAATGGGAAGACAAATATCATACCAGTCTGTGCCCTTAGAATAATAGAATCAGAATTGTAGAGTTGGAAGGGACTTGTCAATGCTTGACAGTGACCTCAGAGGTGGATCTTAAGGATGTTTTCAAATTAGGGATGGGGAAGGTGAATTTTCCTAATTTGCACTTTCCAAAATTATACATGAATCAAAACCCATCCAGCTGTCAGGGACTGGGCAGAGGAGGAATGGTGGAGACCAGCTCCACAGCTTGACCCTTCCATGGAGGAGGAGGAGAAAGTCAGTTTAGATTTACAACAGGAGTTTGAGGGAGGTCACGGCTCAGAGGCTGCAGAGGGGAGAAGCTGGGAAGTAATTGGAGAAGAGTGGGAGGAAGAGGAGGCACCAGAGGGGTGACAGCTGATG
The DNA here is from genome assembly GCF_964234715.1 of Podarcis melisellensis. Classification (NCBI taxonomy): domain Eukaryota; kingdom Metazoa; phylum Chordata; class Lepidosauria; order Squamata; family Lacertidae; genus Podarcis; species Podarcis melisellensis. Next base: position 84,589,812 of record NC_138531.1, read on the forward strand.
GACACAGTGTCTTTAGAAAGCCTTCCAGACCCCCCCTCCTCCCAGAACCCGGCGAGCCTTGAAAGCAGGAGAGCAAAGAGCTCAAAGACAGAGGGCACATAGCAGCACCTACAGGAGAGACAATGCAAATAGCGAAAGAGGAAGTGGGAGAGACGGGGGTGGAGATTCACTCGGGACAACACCACTATCCAAGAGGCTGGGCTCTATAGCCTCTCTCTGTAAATACTGCATTAAAAAGTGAAAGGTAATAAAACTTTCCCTTGTCTTTGTATGTTCCTGGCAACTGGCTGAGAGTCACTGATGCAGCCTTTGAAATTTGCAATTCACTGAATTTTGCAATGCAATTCTCCAGCTAAGCAATGTGTAGAAAAATGTACATACTAATGTCATTTTAAAGGCTTGTTTACCCTCTGCCAGGGTTAGGCTGGCTCAAACATCAGTAACTGAGTGTGTTTTGGATCTGGTGTAACTTTATACCAGCTTAATTCACACTGTTTTGTTTTATGGCAACTTCTGGTGTCTAGGATTGCTCCCTTGAAGATCCATTAATTCTTGGCCACCAAAGTTACCATATGATTGGAAAATGCAATTTTCCAAAATGTGGAATTATGTACAAAGTAAATCACCACCCAAGTCTTCTAGTGATGAGAAGTAACCACTGGAAGATATTTACAGGATTGCCGTATTTTTCGTCCTATAGGGCGCACCGGCCCATAGGACACACCTCGTTTTTTGGGGGGGGGAAATGAATAAAAAAAAAATTCCCCCCCAGCCGCGGCTACCGCCCCAAGCCTTGCACACTCCTGCCCGAAGCACGGGGCACCCTCCAGAGGGCTCCGCGTGCTTCGGGCGGCAGGCTGCTGCCCCAAGCCTCGCGTGCCCAGCGGACACTCGCCGGGGCTGCAGGATGCTGCCCGCAAGCCTTGTGAGCCCGTGGGAACTCCCGCCGGGCTTGCAAGGCTTGCTGATAGCTTCCTGAAGCCTGGAGAGTGAGAGGGGTCGGTGCGCCTCTCGCTCTCCAGGCTTCAGCGAAAGCCTTCATTCGCCCCATAGGACACACACACATTTCTCCTTCATTTTTGGAGTGCGTCCTATGGGTCGAAAAATACGGTAGGTCAAACAATGCAGTTGTTTTAGAAAATTCCATAAGCTCTGGGCCTCTCTGCTTTTCATGTTACAGTGATCATTAGAGGGGAATACAGAGCCCGGGACTAAAGATCTGAAAAAGCTATTAGGACATCTCATTAAATGATCTCTCGGGGCAAATAATCTCTCCTATTGTCTGTTTCTTCCTTTCAGTCCAGTCTTGTTTTAAAAGCCCCAACAAATGGAGCTTCTATCACTCCTTCAGGGAGATCATCATGGAGAAAAATCTTGCTGTCAGGAAGATTTGTCTTCAAAGCAAGCTTATATTTTCCCTTTCTTTAATGCTGCCACATTATTCTTCCTGTCTTCGACCATTCTAAAGATCTATACTCTGTCTCTCCCATTCTCTACTCCCCACCCCAACATTTCCTCTCTTCTCTCAAATATCCTCGGAGCAGCAAGCACTGCGATCGGTTTGCAAGTGGAATTTGCACTTAGGTCAAAAGTCGCTGGAAGGGCCACACACACGATTCCATTTGCCTCATCTCAAATGCCACAGAGTTTCTTACGCCAGTGTAAGACCTCTTCTCTGGTTGAACCCAAGTCCTTCACTTCCCTGCATTGAAGCTCCCTGCCCCATATCATACAAAGCTGCCTTTTTCAGCGGATGTTTGTCCATTGGAGCAAATGGGGCATTTATATTTCTACAGGGTATAAATAAGGGCTTGCCGATCAGAAGGTTGGTGGTTCAAATCCCTGCGACGGGGTGACTTCCCGTTGCTCGGTCCTTGCTCCTGCCAACCTAGCAGTTTGGAAGCACATCAAAGTGCAAGTAGATAAATAGGTACCATTCCAGCGGGAAGGTAAACGGAACCTTAGGCCATTGTCACCACCATCAACACCATTCTTCTTGAAGAGTGAATACTTTGAAGTCGTAACTATCCCTATCCACTTTATTCAGCTCCTCCTAGATAGACCTACTCTGTCACATCGTCATCATCATCACCACATTCATATGCCACTTTTTCTTCCACAGAACTCAAGGTTGGTGTACATGGTTTCCTCCCATTTCATCCTCACAACAAGCCCATGAGGTAGGTTAGACTAAGAGATGGTGACTGGCCCAAGCTCACCCAGTGAGCTTCATGGTTGAGTGGGGATTCAAACCCTGCTCTCCCAGGTCATAGTCCAACACTCTAACCATTATACCACTCTGGCTCTTCCTCACTATCTACTATTGGTTCCCTCTCCTCATTCAACAAAACTCCCTTGGATCCCATCTACCAATCAGCAAACATTCCTTGATTTTCGAATATGCCTTTTAAAGTCGTACCTTGGTTGTCGAATGCCCTGGAACTCGGACATTTTGGCTCCCAAATGATCAAGACCCGGAAGTGACTGTTCCAGTTTTCGAATGTTATTTTGGAAGCTGAACATCCGACGGGGCTTCTGAGGCTTCCAATTGGCTGCAGCAGCTTCCTGCAGCCAATCAGAAGCTGTGATTTGGAAGTCGAACACTTTGGAAGTCGAACATACTTCTGGAACAGATTCTATTTGACTTCCAAGGTATGACTGTATATGTAGAAGTTTATGCAGATTCAGTCTGTATTGATAGCATTTTACTGTGAATTTCTCACAATATACATATACATTCTTATAAAGCAATTTCTCCTAATAAAAAGCACCAACACAATTTTATATACATTTTATGCCACACTATATACATTTTTTTATATGTTACTCAGCTGAAGAACTGCATTGCAAAATTCAAAGAGATTTGAATGTTGCAGAATGGCTGTGTTTTGGTCCGGGTATTGTTTTGTTAAGTGTGAATTTTGTGGGTTCGCCTTTAAATGCAAACTGAATTGGATTTCTCACCCATCCCCATTATTAAACGATGGTAGACTGATAACCATCTAGCCAGGACATGTAAATCATCCCCTAGGTGAAACCTTTTTTATTTGAGGCTGACCAAGGAAGAAATGCCTTCAAGCCAAGGACAATAGGACAGTGGATAATCAGTCTATTCCTCTTGTGGGTGATTTATCTCCTTCACAAATATGAGGAAGTAAAATGGTCTGCTTTCTCATTTTAACTGCAGCTCCTGGAGCTTGCAAGGGCCATCGTGGTGCTGGTTCAGGTACATTTGCCTGGTGCATTCAAAAAGAGATTAAAGCCAGGGAAAGTGTTTTTCCACGCAGCCAACCCAACAGTGCACATAAGCCAGCAACCACACAGGTGTCTATTCTTCATTTATAGAGGCTTACATGGCACTTCCATCCGTAACGCAGAAGGAAAGTGTGAGAATATATTTTGGTCAAAAGCAAGGTTGAAACGGAGGGAAGGTCTTTCACAGGTAGGAAGAGTTCCATCAAAAACGGAAAGGAGAATGGAAATTACCTCAAATTGCATGTTCATTCAAGGTCACAAATGGAAAATGATGTATGCTACTTTGAGCTCCTTGGAGGTAAAGTGGGATATAAATGTAGAAATAAATACATTAATGAATAAAATAATCACAATAACTGCACTTTAAAATATTGCTAGCAGCAAGGGTGTAATCTGGCAGTTTGACTCAGAACAAAGCCAAAATCAGGCATTTTAACACTCACCAAATATTTTCCCCATGGTAAAAGTGTCTTTGTTTCCTGCTCTTGAACTCTGAAATAGCATCCCTAGGTGAATTCACCACGATATCTGACTTTAGATAACTTTATAAAAGAATGGGGGGAAATTTACAAGTTATTTTGGAGACTACTGTAAGCAGATGGAAACAAAAGTAGGATTCTGACTCACTTGTAGTGTAAAAAAACATTATGGATAATATGGTTGGATATAATAACTGGAGTACAAACTAATACAGTGGTACCTCAGGTTACATACGCTTCAGGTTACATATGCTTCGTGTTATAGACTCCTCTAACCCAGAAATAGGGACGCGGGTGGCGCTGTGGGTAAAACCTCGGTGCCTAGGACTTGCCGATCGCATGGTCGGCGGTTTGAATCCCCGCGGCGGGGTGAGCTCCCGTGTTTCGGTCCCAGCTCCTGCCCACCTAGCAGTTCGAGAGCACCCTTAAGTGCAAGTAGATAAACAGGTACCGCTTTCTAGCGGGAAGGTAAACAGCGTTTCCGTGTGCTGCGCTGGTGCTGGCTCGCCAGAGCAGCTTCGTCAGGCTGGTCACGTGACCCGGAAGTGTCTCCGGACAGCGCTAGCCTTCTTAAGTGAGGTGGGCGCACAACCCTAGAGTCAGACACGACTGGCCCGTACGGGCAGGGGTACCTTTACCTTTACCTTTAACCCAGAAATAGTACCTCAGGTTAAGAACTTTGCTTCAGGATGAGAACAGAAATCGTGCTCTGGCGGCACAGCAGTAGCGGGAGGCCCCATTAGCTAAAGTGGTGCTTCAGGTTAAGAACAGTTTCAGGTTAAGAACGGACCTCCGGAACAAATTAAGTACTTAACCCGAGGTACCACTGTATGCAGTTGTAGATGTTTTATAACAAGACTCCATTGACAGGATGGCGGGGGGGGGGGGAGTCACAAGATTCAAAGAATCTCCACATATAGTGTTACTTTATCAATGTGTGTGTGTTTGTATTTTTTTATTTGTAAAATTAATTTTAAAAATTAAGAAAAAATTCACCAGATATCAGCATCTTTAGTTAACTAGAATGGTATCTTGTAAAATGAATAACAATCATTTCTTTCATTTAAATATCTCTTTGCAAAACAAAAACAAAAAGCAACACACAGATGTTGCAAATTAAATTGGAATAAGGAGATGCCACTCTTTCACACACAGACACATAAAAAAACCCACACTTCTACACACCTCTTCTAACCATCTGGCTGAAGTCAGCTGAAGACAATCCAAATAGGCAGTATTATTTCCTACTGTTTACAGAAAATCAGCATCTTTCGAGCCCATCAGTAAGCAAAGAAACTTGGCAGAAGATCATCCTTCTAAACTTCAGAGACTGGAGGAGGGGGCATCTCTTGTTATTTGCCATTGTTGTTAAATTTTTAGGAAGTCTACAAGCAGTTCTTGCTTTTATGTTTTCATTTGAAAATATATGTACCCAGCCACCCCTTAATAGATGCATCGTTTTCCAGGAAGGGAGTAAATTGCTTAGCCCTTTGCTGCATCTGTAAAATATTATCCACATTTCTGTCATAAGTTTCCTGCAAAATTAAGTGGGGCCCACAGAGACGGAGCTTTTAAAATGTCGATGAACCATCATATAAGATCAATAAGACAAAGGGAACTTTGCAGCAAGTAATCACCAAGCATTGGCAAAAACACTGTCCCTATAGGGAGCACATATCCAATATCCTCATCCAGTCATTTGTGGAACACGCTTCGAATATTCATCTCTTTGGATAATTGTGTCAAAGGTGCAGTAAAATAACTAGGCCAGAGTGAGAAACTTCTTGCTGGGCAAACCTCCTAGAGTCGCATGCAGTTGATGAGTGAGGCCAGAAGCAAACACAGGAGGAGCAACAAGTGTTAATTTAGCCTTCGTAGAATAGGCTAGTTTCTAGACATACTCACATCCAGTCAAGCAAAAATCACCTATCAGCATTCAGGGACACTCAAGGAAAATGTGAAGTAGGGGGTCGTGATATTGGGAGAGAAGGTGTGGCTGAAAAGGGAGTGTGGCCTGGGGACAGCCCTGCATAGGGGTAGGGGAGCAATTTAATTCATCTTGCTTCTAAAGGCAACCTTGTTCAACACACACTTTCTGAAACAATGTACAAACCAAGTTTATACTAGGGTAGGTGTAAACTCCTGCCAACCTAGCAGTTCGAAAGCACGTCAAAGTGCAAGTAGATAAATAGGTACCGCTCTGGCGGGAAAGCAAACGGCGTTTCCGTGCGCTGCTCTGGTTCGCCAGAAGCGGCTTAGTCATGCTGGCCACATGACCCGGAAGCTGTACGCCGGCTCCCTCGGTCAATAAAGCGAGATGAGCGCCGCAACCCCAGAGTCGTCCACGACTGGATCTAACGGTCAGGGGTCCCTTTACCTAGGTGTAAATTTAAAAGCATATATTACCAAACAACAACAACAACGAATTGCAAATATGTGTATACCGGACAGAATTGCATACAAATGTTTATATTATGAGAAAAATCACATTTAAATGCCAATGAATTTTCACGAGTACTGAAATTGCAAACTGGCGTGGAAACATAGATAACTGAACTTACAATAGGAAAAACTAAAAAATGAAGGGAAGTCAAAATCAACAGCTTAAGCACTACTTAAATCAATGGGGACTACTTCTGAGTAAATGCATATAGGATTGCGCTGTAAAAAAATACATGCACATATTTTCCAGGAGAAGAAAAAGAAGATGTCCTGCCACATAGGATTTAACCAGCTTCAAAAGTATCTGGGGCAACATGAGGAATGCTTTGTATTTGTACAAACTGCGGGTGGTATTCAATGCTTGTCCTACACAGACTAGATACATTGAAGTTAATGGGCATGACAAGCTTAGGTTCATTGATTTCATTGGGTCTACTCTGAGTAAGACTTAGGTGACTACAACGCATTGCTATGTAATACAGAAATAAATTTAACTCTCCCGGTAAACACTTCTCTATCCCAGTCCCCAATATTAGCAGACTACAGTGGTACCTCAGGTTAAGTACTTAATTCGTCCGGAGGTCTGTTCTTAACCTGAAACTGTTCTTAACCTGAAGCACCACTTTAGCTAATGTGGCCTCCCGCTGCCACTGCACGATTTCTGTTCTCATCCTGAAGCAAAGTTCTTAACCCAAGGTAATATATCTGGGTTAGCAGAGTCTGTAACCTGAAGCATATGTAACCCGAGGTACCACTGTACTGGAAAGGTCATGTTATATTGCTTGAGAAACACCCCCCCCCTTTAAACAACCACAACAGGGCATGCACAGCCCTTATTTACAGGTCAGCTTCAAAATGTCACCCCTCAATGTCAAGGGAGGAAGGATGTGGGAATGACCACATTGCTTCACCCACCCTTCAGTTATTAACCTCCCGTAAATTCTGAAGGGCTGTTTTTCTGCTCTGCTGTAGTCAGGAGAGACTACTGAAGCATCCACTACTCTCTTTTTTTCCTTTTCCTTTTTTTTTTGCAATTTCACTCAAGGCATTTTCTTGTATTACCAACGAGGTTCATGCTGAAATCTGCCAGTCAGCATGGCAGAAGTTCACCAAAGCCCTCCCAAGGGCACTGGATCTTGCACTGGGAATAAGGTGCGATTCTCAGAGCCAAGGGGAAAGGGTGAATCAAAGGGCAGAACTACACCTTCTGTGCATATGGGGAGGGATGCAATTTAGTTCACATTTAAAACTTAAGTAATTTGCAATTTGTGGACCAAAACATAGCCATCCTATGAAATTCGCGCTCCTCTGAATTTTGCCATGGAGCCCATTACACAGGCAATGTGTACAAAAATATATACGCATGTAGTAGGGTAAAGTCTGCCTAAAACTACATATGTTAGTAAAAGAATAAGATGCAAAAAAAAAAAGCATATCGTTGGGGGAATTAGCTTTACAAAAATGTGTAAAAGAGTCAAAATTGCATTCGAAATGTGTATCTTAGGAGAAAGTCAGTTTTTAAAATTAAAATAAATGCAAGCTAATGTGAAGAACTGAATTTAAGATTGGGGAAACTGTCACGATTTCCCCTACCAGTCACCTAAGAATAGGGATGGAAGGCTCCATCAGTTTCTGTTCTCTAAGTTCCCTATTTTTGCAGTCATGAATTGAGTTCTCCACATTTCTATAGCATTTTGCGTTATTTTTTATTTTTTAAGAACTTAAGGAAATTCATCAACATTTTAGTGCAGCTGCGTCCAAATCAACACATTTCATTCGGTTTTTGACTAATGCATATGTTTTTGTGAGCACTTTCCCCTCAATACAACACGTTTTGTGTGTTCTTTTCATGATTAAGTTCATTTTCATGTACCATTTACCCTCATATTTCCAAGCATTGTTTGGTTGAAAAGCTGCACTTAAAAAATTGGGTAAATGTGAATTGAAAAGGGCGGCTGCATTTTGCTTCATGCATCATTTCAGAAAGTGCAGATTTAGTAGGTTCGCCTTTAAATGCAAACAGAATCAGGTTTCTCCCCCATCCTTCTCTGTGACCCTACCTGTCTTAAACTTGAAACCTACCCATTACAGTAGATGCTAACTACTCCCTTTTATTTTTCTTTTAAAGGAAAGTTAATAATTCTTCCCTGTTTACCCACTGCACAGTTTCATAAATAAGGAAGCAATCCAAGCCCAAGATCTACCTGGCTAAATAAGGATCCAATAGGTCTCTGGCTCAGTAAAGCATGAGATTCTGAATCTCAGGGTCATGGGTCATGGGTTCAATCACTGAAAGATTCCTGCATTGCAGGGAGTTGGGCTAGTTGACCCTTGTGACCCCTGTTAGAATTCCTGCTCTGTGATTGCAGTCATGGGATTGTTGTCTGTCACATGACGGTGTATGTTTTGACTCCACAGAGTGGGAAGTGACGGAGACAGGATGTTTGTGTTATTGTGTTACGTGAAGTGGGACTGTCCTTTGTTCTTTCTCTTTGCTGTCTGATGCTAGAGAGAGAGGGAACCATGTTGCAGTGCTCCATGTGTGTTTTATATGTAAATAAAGTAGATTAGCCAAAATGCTGAGTTGCTGAGGTCTGTCACACAAAGCTGTGAAGACTGCCGATCCCTGAGTGTGCCAATGTCTGTTGGCATCGGTTGCTGTGATGTTTGGGCTGAAGAAAGCTTTTGAATCACCCGAATGAGCGACTGGGCGGGAGAGATCATGCCAGTTGGGCATTTGTCTCTGCCAGGGTCCTACTCGAGAGTAGGAAAAGCTCCTGACAGCCCCATCCAACTCTACAATTCTATGAATCGCTGGTGTGGCTGGGCTATGCAGGTGCAAGCCACACCTTCTGACTGAGCCAGAGATACCCTGGCACAACTCTCTCATCATGGCTCATCTGGGGCTCAGCTGAGACCAGCAGATCTTATGTTGCCTTCAGCAGCGGAGCAAGCCGATTAGGCACCTGGAGCGGCATGTGTGCCCTGGGCCCAGGTGCAGGGCCAGCTGCCCACAGGGGGTGGGGCCAGCCACCCGTGGGGTGGGGTGAGCCGGGACAGGACAGTCTGCGGGACCTCCAAGGAGTCTGCCAGCCTCCTCCCACTCAGCCGCCCTACAGCTGAGGGGGAGGCGGAGGGCGGACCATTTGGGGCAGCGCGGAGCCTGCGGATGCCCAAACCATCGCGTCACTCCCAGGAGAGACGCATGGCTCGGGCGCGCTGCAGGCCCCACGGTGAGTGCCACCTGGCATTTTGTCACACACCCCAGTGGTGACACCCAGGGTGGACTGCCCCCACCGCACCCCCTTCCTCCGCCCCTGGTTGCCTTAAGTCCTGAAAAAGAGATATTCTGGGGCAGTGGCAGGGAGTAGCAGGGGTACTCAGAGAGCACTCCCTCTGTTCAGATCAGTCACGTGACATGGCAACCAGGTGGAACTTCCACCAGTAAAAGCAGTGACTTTTCAAAACTCCATTTTGAAAAGCTTGCTTTCCCTCTTCCAGTCTTGGGCAGCAGCATCTCTGTTCCAAAATAAGTTTGGATGTGGTGTACATTATGCCAGCTTTATTTAAGCCATCATAAATTACGCTGGCTTCCCATAGTTCGAATCGTCCTCAAGCCACGCATTTGGACATCCTTCTCCTGCTAACATAATAGCAAGGAACGAGAGAGGTGCAGACCAAACTCGCCTTCTACTTAAAGCCATTTTGCACCTTTCACTTTTCATAAATAGACAAACCAGGCTCAGACTGACCTTGACTGTAATTACAGCTGAAAACCTTCATGTTTCTTTGACAGCGTTTGGACTATCATACTCTCTCCCCTATTATAACAAGTGACTATGTCAGAATGGATCAGGAGGCACCCACTACATCATTGTGCCCTGTTATTAACGTAGTCATCACCAATAATGGAATTATAGCTAGAGATGTATTGTGGCAGGCAGCCACACATCCTCTCTCTTTCTCTGTGGCTCCTGGTTATTTAAGGCTCAGCTCAGGCATTGTGTCTTGAGAGGGAGAGGAACATTGATTTTCAAAGGTTACACCTGAGCCACAAGTCCCCTCGTGCCATTCTGCAAACTTTGTTGTTGTTGTTTAGTCGTTTAGTAGTGTCCGACTCTTCATGACCCCATGGACCAGAGCACGCCAGGCACTCCTGTCTTCCACTGCCTCCCGCAGTTTGGTCAAACTCATGCTGGTAGCTTCAAGAACACTGTCCAACCATCTCGTCCTCTGTCGTCCCCTTCTCCTTGTGCCCTCCACCTTTCCCAACATCAGGGTCTTTTCCAGGGAGTCTTCTCTTCTCCTGAGGTGGCCAAAGTATTGGAGCCTCAGCTTCAGGATCTGTCCTTCCAGTGAGCACTCAGGGCTGATTTCCTTCAGAATGGATAGGTTTGTTCTTCTTGCAGACCATGGGACTCTCAAGAGTCTCCTCCAGCACCATAATTCAAAAACATCAATTCTTCGGTGATCAGCCTTCTTTATGTCCAGCTCTCACTTCCATACATCACCACTGAGAAAACCATAGCTTTTACTATACGGACCTTTGTTGGCAAGGTGACTCTACTTTTTAAAATGCTGTTCTGCAAACTACTTTTCGCATTTTCCTCCATTCCAAAAGATGGTTTCTTATAGGGATCGGTGAGGAATTTGATTGGATTCCCAAATGAAGTGACCTGATTCCCAACCTCCAGCTAACTGGAATTTAGTTATCCACTAGCTTTTCTGTTTGCAGGATGTTCTGATGCTATTCTATGTTATATAATAATATATGCGCTTTGAGAGTGGATCCTTTTAGAAAAGGCCATGCTGAGAGAATATGCATTCAGAAATGAGTTTTGTGGTTGAAAATGTGTTTAAAAATATACATTTAGCTGCCATTCCTAGCCCAAAAATGGAAAGAGGACAAGATACCAATGAAAGAAGAATGGCAAGCCAAACTTATGGAATATGCAGAAATGGTGAAACTTACAGGAAGTATCAGGGATGCAGGTGGCGCTGTGGTCTAAACCACTGAGCCTTTGGGCTTCCCGATCAAAAGGTTGGCGGTTCGAATCCCCGCGACGGGGTGAACTCCTGTTGCTCAGTCCCAGCTCCTGCCAACCTAGCAGTTTGAAAGCACACCAAAAGTGCAAGTAGATTAATAGGTACCACTCTGATAGGAAGCTAAACAGTGTTTCTGTGAGCTGCTCTGGTGTCGGTGTCCCATTGCGCCAGAAGTGTCTTAGTCATGTTGGCTACATGACCTGGAAAACTGTCTGCGGACAAACGCCAGCTCCCTCGGCCTGTAAAGCAAGATGAGTGCCACAACCCCAGAGTCATTCGCAACTGGACTCAACAGTCAGGGGTCCCTTTATATTTACCTTACAGGAAGACTCAGAAACAATGACAATGAAGATTTTAAAAAAGACTGGGATCCCTTTATGTTCTACATACAGAAATACTGTAAAGAAATGGACTCACTAGTTGGGTTTGATTAAACATTTACAACTAAGAAAACAAGTTCAAAGGTTAAGAAACAATAATATGAAATGTCATTGAGTGTAAGAGGTAACTATGAAAGAAAATTTGGTGTAAAATTGATAAGAAAATAAGAGCATTTAGATGTAAGATCATAAAAATAAGACAACAATTAAGCAGAAGGAGTAAATATTTTAAGAACCAGAAGGGGACGTTGATGGAAGTCATGAGGAGGTGGGGTTATATGATAAATGTTATATTGTGTCATGTGGTTGAATATTAAATCGTAAAATTCAATAAAAACTTTTTAAAAAACAACAGCATATATTTAAATGCAGTGGTGACTTTAATTTGCATTATATTAGATGCAACCTGATGCTTTCAGAATTGGAAAAGAACAGAGCAAAGTCTTGTGTTACGAATTGAAATGCCCAGCGACCATATAGTTCATCCTTTGTATATATATTTTTATACAAAGACATGTACAATAATGTTGTGACTCTAATACCTGCCCCTCCCCGTCCTTTATTTTTCTGTTTGATCTTCAGGATGATCTCCAGCCTGCTGCAGCTGAAACCAACTGGGAATCGGTCACAAGCCCCGTCTTGGTAAGTAAAATGTGAAATGTGCATTTTATAGAAATAATTGAATTCAGATTCCCACCCCCCATAATTTATTTGTTTTTTTGTATGTGTCCCCTGGACATGGAAGTCCATGGAAGTCCATGGAATGATCATGTTTTCATTTTCTCTCCCTCATGTATCACCACCACATAAGGACACATTGGGAAATCTGAATAACTGATTTTATTTAGCAAAATTTATATATGCATTAATTAAAAACAAAACAAAACAAAACAGCAAGCTATTTACCTATGCAGTAACATATGCCTCTCTGGGGGGTTGTCTGTACCTTTTTAAAACTTGGCTAAATCTCTTTGCTAGATACATACCGATGGACATGTGCAAGTTCATTCAGAATTAGTTGTTATCTCTCTGGAGAATAGGAACATCACACAATGGCTTGGCACTCATTAGAAGGGAGCTGCCAATGTTTGCTACTGAGGAGCAACCTATTGAAAGTTGCTGAATAGCAACAGTGAGGTCAATAGCCTGGCAAGTCTTAACCTTGTCCCATTAAAACAGTTCTCCTTTGTCTTCTTCTCTGGATGCAACGCTCGAGTCACAATACGCTTGGCAAAAAGCTTTTTCTCCTGAAACTGGTAATTCCCTGTTTGCAGAACAAGCTCAAGTTTGTTAGGCTGCCATTTATTCATTTGCTTTTCCTATGCATCTGCCAGGGCCAGCAGGTTATCGTAGGATGTGTGATTGTTCTCTTGACTTGTCCTTCTCTTTCAGGAAAGCTGAGCTTTCATTTTGCTGCATAGTAATTGAAATGGGAGGGACGCGGGTGGCGCTGTGGGTTAAACCACAGAGCCTAGGACTTGCCGATCAGAAGGTCGGCGGTTCGAATCCCTGCGACGGGGTGAGCTCCCGTTGCTCGGTCCCTGCTCCTGCCCACCTAACAGTTTGAAAGCATGTCAAAGTGCAAGTAGATAAATAGGTACCACTCTGGCGAGAAGGTAAATGGTGTTTCCGTGTGTTGCTCTGGTTCACCAGAAAGCGGCTTAGTCATGCTGGCCCAATGACCCAGAAGCTGTACGCCAGCTCCCTCGGCCAATAAAATGAGATGAGCGCCCCAACCCCAGAGTTGGCCACAACTGGACCTAATGGTCAGGGGTCTCTTTACCTTTTTAATTGAAATGGGGGTGGGGGGATCTATCCTTTCAAAGGTAAAAGTTTTATATAAAAGAAAAGCAGCATTCTATGAAGGGCCATGGCTCAGTTGCTGAGCATCTGCTTTGCAAGCAGAAGGTCTCAGGTTCAATCCCCCGTCAACTCTACTTCAGTCCCCTGTCTGAAACCCTGGATAGATCTCTCGCTTACTTCAAATCCCTCTTCAAAACTCATTTTTTCCATGAAGACTTTGGTACAACCATTTAATTCCCACACCCCACTATAACCAGACCTGTGTGCAGTTGAAATAGTCAAAGTAGTCTTCAGTTTACCCCAGTGTCCATTTCCTGCCCTTTATCTCTGGTCAAATGTTGTTGTCAAATGTTGGGCAGGGACTTATCTTCTTTTACTTTGTAAAGTGCCATGCACACACCAATGGCACTACTGAAATAACACATGCAAACATAGTCAGCTGGTTAACCATGATCATATATATGCCTAGAGACAGATAGTCAGGTCATGGTATCCATAGCAGTGATCAGAAAAGTAATGGCTGCTGGGAGGAGTGCAGAGAGAAGAAATGCCATGGTGCCTCTGCAGCAGCACAACCGGATGCCTTCATCTGCCCTGGCTGCAACAAAACATGTCTCTCCTATATTGGTCTCTACAGCCACAGCAGGTGCTGTAACTCCAATGGTTTGACTTCACCCCCAAAGGTGCACTCCTCCACTGTCTCCCGAAACAGACGGATGCCAACCATAGATAGACAGATGATAGACAGGTGATGTTAGATGATAGATAGATGATAGATGATAGATGATAGATATAGATAGATTAGATAGATAGATAGATAGATAGATGATAGATAGATAGATAGATAGATAGATAGATAGATAGATAGATAGATAGATGATAGATAGATAGATAGATAGATGATAGATAGATGATAGATTTGTAGTTGTTTAGTCGTTTAGTTGTGTCCGACTCTTCACCACCCCACGGACCAGAGCACGCCAGGGACTCCTGTCTTCCACTGCCTCCCGCAGTTTGGTCAAACTCATGTTAGTAGCTTCGAGAACACTGTCCAGCCACATACGCTTCAGGTTACATACGCTTCAGGTTAGACTCCGCTGACCCAGAAATAGTGCTTCAGGTTAAGAACTTTGCTTCAGCATGAGAACAGAAATCACACGGCAGCAAGCGGGAGGCCCCATTAGCTAAAGTGGTGCTTCAGGTTAAGAACAGTTTCAGGTTAAGAATGGATGTCCGGAACGAATTAAGTATGTAACCAGAGGTACCACTGTATTGAGGATGCAGCCGTTGTTTTCTGCAATGCACAATATTAGCCCTGTATGAATACATTCTATGAACCAGATCTGGGGAAAAGTTTTATTTGAGATGTTTGTCACTTTCTACCTGCATTTTTCAAAGTACACCGCACTGTATGTCACTCTTAGGGCGTTTCCTATCACTCTCCGTCAGTGACCGACCCTACTCTTACGGCAGAAGCTCTGGATCAAACCGTTGCTGGATTTGACACCGTGGAGGAACTCCTCAAGCACTTTAACCCAGACACGTGGCAAGAAGATCTCGAAAGTCTGTACACAGACACTGCCCCACATCGAGGCAGAAGTTTCTATGAAAGGAAATCGAAAGGTAGGAAGAAACCTGTTGAAACTTTGGTGTGCAGAGTGCGGTTTGTGAATTTTGCTAGAGGGTAGCCTTTACCCGTGTGGCACTGTGGGTTAAACCACAGAACCTAGGACTTGCCGATCAGAAGGTCGCGGTTCGAATCCCCATGACGGGGTGAGCTCCCGTTGCTCGGTCCCTGCTCCTGCCAACCTAGCACTTTGAAAGTGTATCAAAGTGCAATTAGATAAATAGGTACCGCTCCCGCGGGAATCTAAACAGCATTTCCGTGCGCTGCTCTGGTTTGCCAGAAGCGGCTTAGTCATGCTGGCCACTTGACCCAGAAGCCGTACGCCGGCTCCCTCAGCCTATAGAGCGAGATGAGCGGCGTAACCCCAGAGTCGGTCACGACTGGACCTAATGGTCAGGGCTCCCTTTACCTTTACTAGCTTTTACCCATTGCAATTGTGCACTCAAAGATCCTTTTAGAGTAAGAAAGTAATGAAGTTGTTTTATACAGGAAGTACATAACTTGGATAGGAAAGGTTTCGAGGTCTAAGATGGCTAATCTAGAGAAGACAAAGATCGCTATGCTTGTTCCTTAGTTTTCAGAGGATAGATCCAAGACCTCTCATCTTCACATCTGAGAGAGAAGTGTGAGGAGGAGGAAATTGTAAACAGATTAGGAAATGGCAGTTTAATTTGGTATGCAGAGTTCAGTCACAACTTGAGAATCCAGTTCATCAGAGAATACACTTTGACAAGAGAACATCCTTGGCAAACAGCTGAGAGATTCTCCTATAGGGGGAATTATTACATTGACTTCATTGCTGTGTTGTGTTAACCTGGGAAACGGTTAACAGCAACGAAAGCACCAGACAGCATTTTTACTGCACATTAATGCATTCAGGGGAGGTTTACTGGGATTCAGGCTTTCTTGGCACTGAACTGTATTGTACTGTTGCAGCAGCTTTTCGGGAAAAATAATTAAAATTAATGGCAAAATTAGCAGGATGTAAGAGATAAGAAAGGGACGCAGGTGGCGCTGTGGGTTAAAGCCTCAGCGCCTAGGGCTTGCCGATCGAAAGGTCGGTGGTTCGAATCCCTGCGGCGGGGTGCGCTCCCGCTGATCGGTCCCAGCGCCTGCCAACCTAGCAGTTCGAAAGCACCTCCGGGTGCAAGTAGATAAATAGGGGCCGCTTACCAGCGGGAAGGTAAACGGCGTTTCCGTGTGCGGATCTGGCTCGCCAGAGCAGCGATGTCACGCTGGCCACGTGACCCGGAAGTGTCTCCGGACAGCGCTGGCCCCTGGCCTCTTAAGTGAGATGGGCGCACAACCCCAGAGTCTGTCAAGACTGGCCCGTACGGGCAGGGGTACCTTTACCTTTACCTTAAGAGATAAGAAAAGCCGTTCTGTTCTCTGGAGAGGTCACTTTCTGGTTCTCGTGGAGAAGCCGTTTTCAATGGAGCCCAGCAACAGAAGCACACAACTGTATTGAGGCAGTACTGGGCTTGAAATTTTGCACCCTTAACAATTTTGCACCGCACCAGGGGGAATGACCCCTCTGCCCCACCCCACCCCCAATGCTACACCACTCTTTCTGACACTTTGAGATCTCTGCTTTGAGCCAGCCAGGTTCAGATGTACTTGGTTTTCCCATGATGGGTGCAGTTTGAAGAGATAACTTGCATTTCTGAATGGCCCCACTGTGCATGAATTCTCATGACACCCCACATCGAATGCAGTGATTCTCAGTGGAATCAACTTACACACTTAGTATAAAAATGGGTGAGTGAATCAGAGGCCTTTGAGTGTTCCACACTACTATTGGAACTCCTCAAGGGATCACGTCAGAGACCAGGCAGAAAAGTACTGCTCTGATGAAGAATGGTGGGAGCCTCCCCCTCCCCCTGCTGCTGACCAGGATCCTGAAGCTGCCCAGGAGCAGAAGAAGCAGTATAGATTTGGAACAGTGGTTTGCAGAGGGGCATAGTTCTGAAGACAAAAGTTGGGGTGAACTGGGGAGTGAACAGCAAAGTGGAGAAGAACTGGAAGAGAGAGAGCTAACAGACTCTCTCTTGCTGAAAAGTGTCCAGTCTGTAAGCCCAAGGTCACGTACAGCAGATATGATGGCTACACTAAAAGCACTGCGGTTGTAAGATCAGGTTGCAAGGCATGGGGGGGGAGTGGGTGGAAACCTTAATTGGGAACACCTCCATTCCAAGAATGGCTACTGTGGTCATTTAAGACTCTTTAAGCAGGTGGCACTGTGATTTAAACCACTGAGCCTAGGGCTTGCTGATCAAAAGGTTGGCGGTTCAAATCCCCGTGACGGAGTGAGCTCCCGTTGCTCGGTCCCTGCTCCTGCCCACCTAGCAGTTCGAAAGCACGTCAAAGTGCAAGTAGATGATAGATGATAGATTTGTAGTTGTTTAGTCATTTAGTTGTGTCCGACTCTTCATCACCCCACGGACCAGAGCACGCAAGTAGATAATAGGTACCGCTCCAGCAGGGAGGTAAACGGCATTTCCGTGCGCTGCTCTGGTTCGCCAGAAGCGGCTTAGTCATGCTGGCCACATGACCTGGAAGCTGTATGCAGGCTCCCTCGGCTAGTAAGCGAGATGAGCGCCGCAACCCCAGAGTCGTCCGCAGCCGGACCTAACTGTCCGGGGTCCCTTTACCTTAAATGGTAAGTAACTCTTTTCGTTTTGTCCTGCTTATCTACGGCCAAAGGAGGGGGGGAGGAAGCCGAGTCCCCCAAAGCCTGACAGATCATCTACCACTTCACTCCTTCTCTGACTCTGGATTATTGGCCACCATTTCACTCCACAAGTCACTAAGGACTGCACTGTCAATGTATCTTTCCCACAATACTAGAATTCAGGGTTGTACTATGAAACTGAATGCTGGAAGGTCCAGGACAGACAAAAGAAAGTACTTCACACAGCACATACTTAAATTATGGAATTTGTTTCCATTAGATGTAACGATACCCACCACCAGGTGGCCTTGGCCCCTTCTAACTATACAATTCTATGAACAACTCACCAAACACAATCTGGACACCTATAATCATTTCTCCAGAGGACAAATGTTTTTTGGCTGAACTTTAAAGCCAGTTGTTTTATATAAGCCACAGGTGTCCTTAATTACCAGTAGTAACTCCCCTTCTTCTTGCCCTCTGCCTCCATGTCAACTGTCCCACTGTATATTAAGGACTGGGATAATCATTTTTATCCATTGCACTTAGAAGAACATCTGGCGTCAGCACCTGTCAGAGCAGGTGGTTTTTATGGGCTGCCAACATCTCACCAATTTTCATTATGTAGACCGGGTGGTTAAGTATTTTAATTGTAATTGAATGAAATGCAGGATTCTGTATCATGCACCCGCTTCCCTTCTTCTTAAGTAGCATCCAGATGCAAGAAGTGCATCGGTTGGGAATCACTCACTAATTTATCAAATTTCCCTATGGCTCAATAGAGAAGCTCCCTGAGCAGTTGATTTTTAAAAACAAACTAAAAGAAAAAAATAAGTCAATGACGTCTGTGGGGTCAGAAAACCAGGGAAAAGAAAAGTGGAGTTGCTGGGAACCTGAATTCAAGATTGCAGCATTTTCATGCAGGTACCCCTTGTTATTTGCCAACAAAGGTCTGTATAGTTAAAGCCATGGTTTTCCCAGTAGTGATGTATGGAAGTGAGAGCTGGACCATAAAGAAGGCTAATCGCCGAAGAATTGATGCTTTTGAATTCTGGTGCTGGAGGAGACTCTTGAGAGTCCCATGGACTGCAAGAAGATCAAACCTATCCATTCTGAAGGAAATCAGCCCTGAGTGCTCACTGGTAGGAGAGATCATGAAGCTGAGGCTCCAATACTTTGGCCACCTTATGAGAAGAGAAGACTCCCTGGAAAAGACCCTGATGTTGGGAAAGATGGAGGGCACAAGGAGAAGGGGATGACGAAGGACGAGATGGTTGGACAGTGTTCTTGAAGCTACCAGCATGAGTTTGACCAAATTGCGGGAGGCAGCGGAAGACAGGAGTGCCTGGCGTGCTCTGGTCCATGGTGCCACGAAGAGTCGGACACGAATAAACGACTACACAACAACAACAACAACCCCTTGTTATCCTGTATTTTGTTTTGTGTTCACCAAATGACTCTGATCTTGACAAAAGTCTTTTGGAGACATTCAGTTCATGGATGTGCTATAGCTTTGTGACCACATTGGCCTGCTGTTGCCTGACATATATGTATTGGATATCATGCTTGTGTCGGAACCTACCTGCATAGACTCTGTGTAAACAATGGCCCATCACATCCAGCAACCTGTTCTCACAGTGGCTGGCCTGATGCCTGCAGGAAACCCAAGCAAGACATGAGTGAAACAGCACCCCACTCACCTGCGATTCCCAGCAACTAGTGTTAGGAGGCATGATGTCTCTGACAGTGGAAGTAGAGCATAGCCCTCATGGCCAGTCATGTGGTCTGTGATTGGCCCTGAGGGAGTCTCAGACATGTATGGATCATAAAGTGTCTCTGGGAGGCTTTCACCTGTTAGGAAAGAGAACACCAACTCCACACCATGCTTCTCCTTCCAGGAAGGAAAAGTGATGCTCCTGAAGTGATCAAGACACTCTGCCGTCTCCATCTTGCTTTAAATGTTTCTGAAGACAGTAGATACTTGACCACCATTGGTCTACAGTGGTACCTCGGGTTAAGAACTTAGTTCGTTCTGGAGGTCCGTTCTTAACCTGACACTATTCTTAACCTGAGTTACCACTTTAGCTAATGGGGTCTCCTGCTGCCCCCCCACGATTTCTGTTCTCATCCTTATGCACAGTTCTTAACCCAAGGTACTATTTCTGGCTTAGCAGAGTCTGTAACCTGAAGCGTCTGTAACACCCTTCAAGTGTCCCTGTTTTCCAGGGATTTATAGAAGCTGTCCCGGTTTCTGATTTGATCCCGGAATGTCACACTTCTCCTTAGAATGTCCCTATTTTCATTGGAGAAGTGTTGGAGAGTATGGAGTTATGTGACCCCGCCCCCAAAGCCAAGGACATAAGTTACTATACAGTGGTACCTTGGGCTAAGAACTTAATTCGTTCTGGAGGTCCGTTCTTAACCTGAAACTGTTCTTAACCTGAGGTGCGCTTTTGCTAATGGGGCCAACCCCTGCTGCTGGTGTGTGATTTCCTTTCACATCCTGGGGCAAAGTTCGCAACCAGGAGCAGCTACCTCCGGGTTATCGTCATTCGTAACCAGAAGCATTCGTAACCAGAGGTACCACTGTACAATCTTTAGAATACATCTGAAGGCAGTCCTGTATAGGGATTTTTTTTAATGTTTAATGAGGGTTTTTATATGTTGGAAGCCACCCAGAGTGACTGGAACAACCTAGTCAGATGGGTGGGCTATAAATAATAAAATAATTATAATTATTTTGGAAGAGGGTGTCCCTATTTTCATCAGAGAAATGTTGGAGAGTATGGGCCTAGCCCCTGTCAGCCAGTAGGACAAGTTCCCATAGGCAAGTCACCATGAGACACTGTAATTAGGAAGGGATGAACAAGCATGTGTGAATGAAGCATACTGGGTACTTTTTGAATCGCCTCCAATGCACCACTTCCCAATGGGGTCACTTTATACTTTCAAGTATGAATCTCCATGTATGGAATAGCAAATTGAGGAGAAACGCATGTAGGAACCATAATGTTCAAAGAGATGTACTCAGACCAAAGAGAGTTAAGTGTGATTAAAGTTCCAATGAAATCCGGAGGATGCAAGTGTTATCTGGATTGTACTCACAGGGATTGATTTGGCCTTAATGGCCACATTTCTGCTCTGTACATTATGTTATGCCATAGTATGTAAAACTCACACAATAGTAGGTAACAGCTGCAGAAGATAAATTAATCAGGTGGGACATTCTTGAAATAACTTCAGCCTGCTATGATGGGTTTACAAGCTAAACAGAGGTTGCTGTCTGCATTCGGATTTGGTTTTTTATGGGGTTGGAGCAAAAAAAGGTGAAAGTACAGGGACATTGCACCTTGGAGTCTTTCCAAAGTACGTGGAATGCACACTGAACATTCACATTTCATGTGAATTCCCTGTGTCCTTACCAATCCCATCCATCTATCATTAATGAAAAGTATTTGTCAAGACTTTAAACAAAAATTGAACAGTGGAATCTCGTATCTCTAGGGTTTGCAAGGAGACGCCAGTAAATAACTGTAATCCTCCATGTACTCCTCTTTGAAGGGTTCTGGGTCATCTGCCAGTAAATTCAGAATGCATTGACTGCTGAATACAGATATCACACACATGCTCGCTCATGGCAAATGCGCATTCTGGGTTCTGAAAAGACCCCTTTGTACAATGGTTAATCATCACTCCAAGGCTGTTGTTTTCAAATGTTCCTCCTTTGGCAAACACGTTCCTTTACAGCATATCTGTTGAGCAACTCCTCTGTGTTGCACTGGGTTCTGGGGCAAGTTCATAGGTGCACATTTAGCCTGTGCAGAACCACTTAACCAGGTTCGTTGTACCACAGCATCACATGCATGAACTAAGAATTGGAGCATTCAACAAATGTAGAGTCTGTGTACCTGTATAAACAATAGTTGAGCTATGTTCTTGCAGTCATTCACATGTAGCATTCAACGAGTGTAGAATCAGTATACCTGTGTACAGGTGTGTCCCCCCCACACTTATTAGGAGTGGCCATGTGAGGCCCCAGCACACATATGGGAAATCTCACAAAGTGGGATGCACTCTCTTAAAAGCCTCCAATTCCTATTTCCCACACTCTCTCCTGCTCTCTCTTCACACAACTCTCTCTTCAACTAGAGTTGAAGCTCTGGTTTTGACTGGAGGCTGGAGACTCTGTGGGAAAGTGACTGCTGCTGCTGCACTGCCCCACACAACAGCTGTTGGGCAGGGAGGCTGAGCAGCCTAGACAAAGTCCCACTGCACCTCAGATCTCTTGGGAGCTTCCTCCACCTGCACTCACATGCTCTTAGGGCTCCAGGGAGAGTCTCCTCATGAGACACGAGGACTCTACAGCTCTTTCCCACCATTTCCTGGTATGATTCTATTGATTTATTTACTTCCTGGTGTCACGCATATGCGTTGTCATGCGCGAGTAGAACATGCGCAAGTCGGGAGAGGCCTGTACACAATAGATGATCTTTGCAAATCAACAAGTGTATATCCTTTCACACTTGTACATGTGCAAAGGCAGCTTGCATCTGTGTTCAGTGTAACATATGGACACCCAAGACAATACCCAACATTCCCCTGTAGCTGTAGTACATTTTGAAAGAAAGTTGCTTTTCGGAGAAAGAACATAAGGGCATGTGATGAGCTGTGCTGGATCTGACCACAGGCCCATCTAGTCCAGCATCCTATTCTCACATTATCTAGCCGGTTGTCCACAGAAAGTACACAATCATCAGCAGACCTCTTCCTGCCCATGATTCCCATCAACCAGCATTCAGAAGCATATTGCCACCAAAAGTGAAGGTAGACATTATGGCAAGTTATCACTGATGACCGTATCCTTCAGGAATTTCTCTATTCCTCTTTTCAAGCTATCAGGCAACAATCTGGGTGCAGCCAGAGAAACACATATGCATTACATAAAAAACCCATCATATTTTTTGAAACTGCAAAGGAAAGTACAAAAGCTATGGAATAAAGTTTAGAGGGAGAAAATGAGAAACAAAGCATTTCATTCTCTAGATCCAAGAATGTTATGGCTGTGGAATAACTACCCATTAAACTAGAAAGCTGCTCACTCACATTTGCATGCGAGTATACAGGTGGCGCTGTGGGTTAAAGCCTCAGTGCCTAGGACTTGCTGATCGAAAGGTCGGCGGTTCGAATCCCTGCTGCGGGGTGCGCTCCCGCTGCTCGGTCCCAGCGCCTGCCAACCTAGCAGTTCGAAAGCACCTCCGGGTGCAAGTAGATAAATAGGGACCGCTTACCAGCGGGAAGGTAAACGGCGTTTCCGTGTGCGGCTCTGGCTCACCAGAGCAGCGATGTCACACTGGCCATGTGACCCGGAAGTGTCTCCGGACAGCGCTGGCCCCTGGCCTCTTAAGTGAGATGGGTGCACAACCCCAGAGTCTGTCAAGACTGGCCCGTACGGGCAGGGGTACCTTTACCTTTACCTTTATGTAGCCAGAGAGGTGGTACTTCTCATGTGGGTGTGCAATGTGTGAAGCAGCCCATAATAATAGCAAAAAGGACACCCATGTGCACACCCCGTTACTGTGAGGTAAGCTGTTCCAGGTCACACGCAGAGACAGCTCTGTGGCATAAATCCTTTCTTTAAAAAAAATTAAATTGTCAGAAGAGTTGTGCAAAGGCAGATTCATCACTGGCTCGATTCCATTGATTTCAGCAGAGATGCACCCCTTTATGACAGCAGTAATTTCATCGTGCTTAGACTACTTGACCTTCCTCTTTTGAGGTAATTGGCATGCCAGCTTGTATGAGCCACAGCCCCACTTCGTGTGACTGGTTATAATTCCACTGACAATCCCAGCCCTCTTGAACTTTCACTTTAAGAAGCAATCTTTGTGTCAGAGACACTTCATCTTGAATTTACGGTCCAACTGAAGGACATTGCACATGCATGAACACACACACACACACTTTTCCAGCTGGCACAAAGGGGGGGAGGAGTATCCTAAAAAGAACACATTGTGATTTGCTCTAGATGTGGGATGTAATCTACTGGGAGCAGTCAAATACAACATTCCTTGTTTTCCCAGAGTGGACATGCAAGGGGATGTTGGTCCAGCCAGTCGAAACTTCCTGTTCCTCCTGGCCTGGAGCACCCTTCCTTGCATGTGACTAGTGGGTGGGTGTGACCTATCCAGACCTGATAAAAGGACAAGGCATGCTGCCACTCTCTCACTTTTCCACCTTCCTTTTGTCCTGCTGGACTGCTAGCCTGCAGACACTAGGTAAATCTCCCTTATGGAGTAGACCTGCTTGTATATGTTTGAAACTTTAAGCCTAAAGCCTGCCTCCAGGGATCACACTGTGCTCTGCCTGATTGTGAGTAAACTTGCTTTTTGTTACTTATCAGACTGTGGTGTCTTTATTCTTTTAGGGGGGATTCAAGGGGTCTTACCAGGAAAATATTAGAACACCTTTCAATCTGAACAAGCCAGATTGAATTGTGTATTGTCTTAAGAAACTCATGCGAGTTTGCAACAAGTTTTCTGCTGTGTAAAGGGGAATGCACTCTGCTAAGTAAAGGAACTTGCTAGTGCAAGTTAGGAAGGATATAAATAATAATAAATAATAATAACAAATTTTATTTATACCCCACCCTCCCCAGCCAAGGCCGGGCTCAGGGTGGCTAACAAGCAATAATAAAAACAAGTTGAATGAATACAACTTAAAAACAAGATTAAAATACAACATTAAAACATTAAAATGCAGCCTCATCGCAGGAGGAGAAAGGAAAAAGAAAGAAGGAGAGGGAATCAAATTGACTCCAATAAGCAATAAACAATATATCCTCTCCTGCCACCCTGAACATTCCCACACTCGATAGCAGGACCCAAACCAATGGATTCAAGTTACAAGACAGGAGGTTCTGACTAAGCTTCAGGAAGAACTTTCTGAAAGTAAGAGTGGTTCGACAGTGGAACAGACTCCATCAGAAGATGGTGTACTCTCTTTCCTTGGAGGTTTTTAAGCAGAGGTTGGATGGCCATGTGTCATGGATGCTTTAGTTGAGATTCCTGCATTGCAGGGGGTTGAACTACAGGTATATGAGCCTCAGGGTCCTGCACAATTCTACAGTTCTATGATTCTATGAGTCATTTACTCTTAGCAAACTCATTTTAGTTAAACTTTTAAAAACAGCTTTCTTGACACCACAGCACTGCTTGGAATCTACGGCTGCAGTTTTGTTTCTATGACTGGTGAGTAAACTCTCATCTCATTGAATCATGGGCCCTGATTTTCCAATTCCATGCTTTCTTGGAGATCATTCAGAGAAGACTTGGGTTCCTCCAAAGGTTTCTCCATGGGAGAGAAATAAAACTGGAAGGGAAAGGGAGAGAAGGGAAACCTATGGCCCTCCAAATGTTGTTGGGCTCTAACTCCCATCAGCCCCAGCCAGCATCATCAATAGACAGAAGTGATGGGAGTTGAAGTCCAACAAAAACTGGAGGGCTATGGGTCCCCTCCTCTGGGTTGAAGCCCAGTGCTTGAGATTGAGTGGACAGGTGCTGGATCCAGACAAGGTGGTGATGATACTGGGTGCTTCTGAATCTGCTTTGATCTGGGTAAACAGATAGCAATGATGGCTGGCATTGGGAGTGTTTTGGTGACAGCAATGGAAAGAGGAGATATGGCCGCACTTAGGGAAAAACTTGGGGGAAGCTGTTTGGAAAGCACTGTTCTTCCTTTTAAGTGGGATTAGCTTGAAGGGTCAGGCCTGAGAGGCCGTAGCTCTGAAAAATAACAACAGAGCACTAAGTTTCATCTGTTTGGGAGAATAAATCAATAGCTTTCTATTCTCCTCACTGTTTGCTATGTACACTAGGGTGACTTTGCTTTCAGTGCTTGAGTGCACTGGTAACTCCCATTGATTTTGTGGTTAGATCTCGAGCAATACATACTTCTTTGTAGAGATTTTGGCACTTTGGGGGAAACAGGGGTGAATGTTCTTAGTGAGATATGCATAGGGAATTGATACATGTTGTAATGTCATGCCTAGACCGCTGCAAATCCTATTTAGCTTCCTTCCTTCCACCACCCATGCACATCCCCACAAAGAGCACGTTTCTGAAAATCCACTAGGAATTGCCTCCATACCTTTAAGGCTATCTTGTAGCCTTATGGTCTAGAAACTTGGTGTGTGTTTTTAATTTTTAAGGACAAAAACAGAATTCCTTGCGATACTGTATTCTGTACTGGATGCCAATAACACACAGTGCAATTGCAGAGGGAATATGCAGTTCCATATTTTATTTGGCAAATGTACTTCTCCCCCCCCCCGCCCTTTTCCTGCAGCGAACCAATGAAGTGCAAGCAACACACACACATCTAGGAATCCTAATTGGGTCAGGGTCCCCATTGGATTTCAACTCCCATCAGTTCTAGCCATCGTGGGATGATGGAAGTTTTGGTTCAAGAACATTTGAAGGGCCACTGGTTCCCAACCCCTCTCTCTGTTGGCTAGTTCTCTCCCTATCCCACCCTTTGCAGGCAAACCCTCCTCCAACCTTACTTTTTCGGTGAATGGAGGAAGGCCTTGGTTCCCCAACCAACAATTGCAGGCTCAGGACCATCGTTACCTGCTAGGAAGTTCACAAATGTCATGATTCCTTCAGGAAATGATGGTTTTCAGGATTCCCAAAGCCACCATTTCCTACTGAGAGTTGGCCTGCTACCATCCAGTGCAGTCACCTTCGCCAGGATGCTATCTTGGGAAGGATGTGTCAGGGAACTGACATCTAAAGCGCCGCAGGTGCAAAGGCTCCCTGAGGTTGAGAGAGCAGTAGCAGCGGAAGAGGGAACCAGTAGAGGGCGAGCAAGAACTCCAAGGGAAAGTGAGTCGGAGGGATGGCTCAGAGACGCTTCGAGCGAAACCAGTGGGGAGGTCTCAGGACCTCCTATAGGGACACCCACACCTCGACGGAAACTGTCACGCCGAGAGGCCAGACGACGTGTTTCCGTTAAGGAGCTTTTATGTTGGAAACGTTTCCGAAAGCAGCCACTTTCGGATTCTACTAGTGATTGACGCAGCCATGCTGGAGGGGCTCCGTCACAGGCAGAGGTTTGAAAACCTGATCAAACTCTGAGGGACTTGCATTTTACGCACAAGCAGCTCATCGTCCCATCACAGCAATCCGAAAGTCACCGAAAGCCAGCTTGTGCAGAGAGAAGCATCATGAGCAACCCAGCCGGAACCGGGGGTGCAGGAGCAGCTGGAGGGGGTCCAAGCCTGGAAGAAAGGTACAGAGCGTTGGAGATCCAGTTGGCTCTGCAAACGGCGAGGCTTGAGGAGAGGAGGGCTCAGGATGCAGAAAAGGGAAAGGAGAAAACCACCCCGCTCGCCAGAAAGGTACCAGGATTGGTGCAGAAATTCGGGGGGGATCCCAGGAACTATCATGCCTTTAGAACAGAGATGCAATACGCTCTAAACTTGCAGTTTGATGACTTCCCCGACGAGGAATCGCGAGTGGCGTATGTGATTGGCCATCTCGAATCCGGGGCGAAAGATTGGGTTAGACCCCTGATGGCAGCGAATAATGAGATCTTAAAGGACACGAGGAAGTTTTTTCGTGCCATGGACCTGATGTTTTCCAGCGATATTGAGCAGGGGGTGGTGCGAAGGCAGTTAATGGCTTGCCAGCAAGGAAGCAGATCTGTCCGTGAGTACTGGACTGAATTTACTATGCTGATTCATAAATTGGGGTGGGACCTATCGGCGGAGCCCATCCAAATGCTTTTCGAAGAGGGGCTTTCTTCAACCGTCAAAGATGAGCTTTCCCGGGGGCCCAGGGCGGAGTCTATGGACCAATTAACCAAATCTGCGCTGGCCATAGGAGCGCGCCAGGAGGCGAGGGCTTTGGAAAGGCGGGAAGGGAAAGGAGACCGTTGGAGGGAGTTCCACATTCCAGACATTCCAGAGCCATCTTTCCCGCCGGCAGAGCCGATGGAAGTTGGAACAGCGCGGGCGCGCGCAGTTTCAAATCCCAGTGAAGGGCGGAAGAAGGAGGGAAAGAGCGCCAAGAGATGTTATCTCTGCCAACAGCCAGGGCACTTTGCCAGAGTCTGCCCACAAAGAAAGGAATGGCAAGGGATGGCAGGAGCTGTTGGGGGAAAGGAAGAGGAAAGCAAGGAGCAAGTAAAAGCCAACGCCTGGCTGCCACCGTCGGGGCACAGCAGCCAGGCCAAAGAGCAATGAAAGTGCCCATGCCAGAACCTCCCAGACCTGCTTTAGTGATAGAGGTGTTACTAGAACTGCCAAACGGACACCCACTAAAGGTCAAGGCGCTTTTGGATTCAGGCAGCTCCTGTAATTTCATGAGTAAGGAGTTTGCAGCTGAGCACCAGATACAGACCATCCCTTTAAGTAACCCCTTGCAGGTGACTACGATTGACGGCAGAGAGCTGTTGGGGGGAGAAGTTAGCCAACAGACTGTCCCGATGATAATGAGAGTGGCAAGGCACACCGAACAGATAGCGTTTAATGTGGCCATCCTGGGAGGAGCGCCCATCATTTTGGGGATGAGCTGGCTGGCGCTACACGATCCTCTAGTGGGCTGGCATCAGAGGGTGGTCTCCTTTGGGTCAGCGCATTGCCTAGAACACTGCAAGGAGGGGAAGGTCTCGGGAGGAGACAGAGTCACCCTAGCGGGGATGGAAGTGATGGGCAAAGGGAAGGTGCCCCCGCAATACGCAGATCTGAGCAACGTATTCAGCGAAAGGGAAGCAGACAAACTGCCACCGCATAGACCCTTTGACTGTCAAATCAACCTACTCCCAGGGGCCCAACTCCCAGTAGGCAAGCTGTACGCCATGTCAGACAGGGAGATGCAGGAGCTGAGGGAGTTCATTGACAAAAACTTGAAGCGAGGTTTCATCAGAGAGTCCCGAGCGGTGGGGGGCAGCCCAGTGTTTTTTGTGGACAAAAAGAACACAGACAAACCGAGACTGGTGTGTGACTTTAGGGCCCTCAATGCAGTGTCGGAGCCCCTGGCTTTCCCTATGCCCCGAATTGACGACATTTTGACCAGAGTAAGGAAGGGAAAGATTTTTACAAAACTGGACCTGCGGGGGGCGTACAATCTGATACGCATAAGGAAGGGAGATGAATGGAAGACCACCATGTTTACCCCTTTGGGAGCCTTTGAATACCTCGTTATGCCCTTCGGTCTACAAGGGGGCTCCGCCTGTTTTCAAGCTTTTATAAACCACGTTCTGGGACCTTTGCTCTACAAGAACTGTGTGGCCTTTTTAGACGACGTGTTGGTGTATTCGGAAGATGAGGAACAGCATGTGAGGGACGTTCGAGAAGTGTTGGGCAGGCTGCAAGCCAACCAGCTGTGGGTGAAACTGGAGAAGTGCCAGTTTCATACCAAGGAGGTGGAATTCCTGGGGTACCGCTTGTCAGACAAGGGATTGGCCATGGATCCAGGCAAGGTTCAAGCGGTACTGGAATGGAAGACACCGAAGACCAAGAAGGACGTGCAAAGATTCTTGGGGTTTGGGAACTTTTATCGGAAGTTCATCAAGAACTTTGCCCACTTGACGGCGCCCATCACCGACTGCCTCAGCAGCAAGAAGAAATTTGTTTGGACGGTGGAGGCGGATCGAGCCTTTGAAGAACTGAAAAGGGCTTTCGCCTCGGAAGAACAACTTCTGCATGTGGATTTACAAAAACCCATGAGAGTGGAAACAGATGCATCCGACCGGGCTATAGGGGCGGTCCTTCTTCAACCGGGGAGGAGTGCGTCGGAGTGGAGACCGTGTGCATTCTTCTCGCGGAAACTGAATAAGTCCGAGAGGAATTACACGGTGTATGACAGGGAACTACTTGCCATTCACGAAGCATTCCGGAGGTGGAGACATTTATTAATTGGGGCACAACACAAGGTGCAAGTGTGCACCGACCACAAAAATTTAGAGTATTGGAGAACAGCTCGAGTGCTCAACCAACGACAAGTGAGATGGGCACAGGAATTCTCCAAATTTAACTTTGAGATTTGTTATGTGCCAGGCCCAGAAAACGTCAGGGCGGATGCGCTCTCACGCAAACCAGAATATTGGGAAGGGGAGGAGGTGATCGAAGAGAGACATGTCATCCCGGAGGACCGCTGGGTGTGTGGGGCGGCGCTGGTGGGGCAACGGGAACTGGTGGAGGAAACGGAAAATGATGAATATGCCCAGGATAAGCTCAGAGGTCTCAGGGGGGAGGGCGAGAGCCCCGGAGGTTTTGAGGAAAGAAATGGGGCATTGTATTACAAAGGGGCACTGTATATACCCGAAGGTGAATTGAGGGGGAGAGTACTCAAGCAGTTGCATGATAGCCCCACGGCGGGACATTTTGGGCAACACAAAACCATGTGGTTGGTTACCAGGGAATTTTGGTGGCCTAAGGTGAGGGAAGATGTAAGGGAGTATGTAAGAGGGTGTGACCAATGTCAGCGAGCCAAAGGGGAAAGAAGGGCGCCGGCAGGGTTATTAGAACCTTTACCCACACCAGAACGGCCTTGGGAAGCGATATCAATAGATTTTATGACGGATCTGCCAAGGTCCAAGGGGAAAACAGCCATCATGGTAGTAGTAGACCTGTTAACTAAGATGTGCCATTTTGTAGCATGCTCACATGCAGTCACAGCGGAAGAAACGGCGAAGTTGTTTGTGGAACATATCTTTAGGT
Organism: Podarcis melisellensis; assembly: GCF_964234715.1. Lineage (NCBI taxonomy): Eukaryota > Metazoa > Chordata > Lepidosauria > Squamata > Lacertidae > Podarcis > Podarcis melisellensis. The sequence goes on from NC_138531.1 coordinate 84,620,236, forward strand.
TGCACGGGGCTCCCTCGAGGGTGATCTCAGATCGAGGCAAACAATTTACTTCCAGGTTCTGGAGGAAGCTCATGAGCTTGCTACACGTGGAAGTTAATTTTTCAACTGCCCGGCACCCTGAAACCAACGGGCAGGCGGAAAGGGCAAATGGCATTCTTCAACAATATCTTAGGTGTTATGTCAATGACAGAGAGAACGATTGGGTCGAAAAGTTGGCGTTGGCAGAATTTGCCTACAATAATGCGGAGAATGTGTCCACAGGGATGAGTCCCTTTTTGGCTAATTACGGGTGTCACCCCAGGGCATTTCCAGGGGAAGGAGGGGAGAGATGGAGCGTTCCAGCGGCTGAACATTTTGTAGAAGAGATGGAAGCCATCCATCAGCAGCTCCAGCTCAACTTAGAAAGGGCCAAGGCACAATATAAGAAGCAGGCAGACAAGAACAGAAGGGAAGGTGAAACCATAAGGGTGGGGGATCAAGTGTGGTTGTCAACCCAAGGGTTGCCGTTCAAAGGGGGTTGTAAGAAACTGAGGCCCAGAAGATTGGGACCCTTTGAGGTGATTCAGCAGGTCAACCCGGTAGCTTTCAAACTCCGATTACCCAACCACATGAAATTGCACCCAGTGTTCCACAGGTCGTTACTGTCACCATACAGGGGGGGACGTGAAGGGGAGCACGTCAGGGGACCAGCCTTGGAAGAGAGGGAACGCCGCAACCATGTAGCGGAAATCCTCGATTCCAGGTGGAAGGGTAATCAGGTGGAGTATTTGGTGGCGTGGGAAGGGGAACCGGAGTCAGAAAACACCTGGGTAAGTGCAGAGGAAGTCAATGACGAGGTTTTAACAGAAACGTTCCACCAAAGGTTCCCGAGGAAACCTCAGCCTATAGCAAGGTTTAGGAGGGAGTATTTCGGCACCACCGATGAGGAAGAGGAAATGGAAGGGTTCGCGGAGTCGGAGTTGGAAGATGGAGTGGACTCTGATGACGAAGAGTACCTAGAGAGTAGGAACAGCAACAAGTGGAAGGAAGTGTTCGCGACGTCGGAAGATGAGGGAGGTTCTTTCAGGGGTTTTACCTCCTCACCGCCAGTAGGAGAGGAGACGGGAGGGGGTGAAGGGGGCCCTGGAGGGGAGGTGGATGTCAGGGAACTGACATCTAAAGCGCCGCAGGTGCAAAGGCTCCCTGAGGTTGAGAGAGCAGTAGCAGCGGAAGAGGGAACCAGTAGAGGGCGAGCAAGAACTCCAAGGGAAAGTGAGTCGGAGGGATGGCTCAGAGACGCTTCGAGCGAAACCAGTGGGGAGGTCTCAGGACCTCCTATAGGGACACCCACACCTCGACGGAAACTGTCACGCCGAGAGGCCAGACGACGTGTTTCCGTTAAGGAGCTTTTATGTTGGAAACGTTTCCGAAAGCAGCCACTTTCGGATTCTACTAGTGATTGACGCAGCCATGCTGGAGGGGCTCCGTCACAGGCAGAGGTTTGAAAACCTGATCAAACTCTGAGGGACTTGCATTTTACGCACAAGCAGCTCATCGTCCCATCACAGGATGCTATCTTGTACTTCGCCTCAGCAAAATGTCTTCAACCAGCCCCCTTTGATAGATGGAGGAATTTGATCCTTGCATAATTCCAGTATGAAAGGACATGATCCACACCTCTTGGACAATGCACAAAGCAGAATTTATATACAGTTGATTTTGCACTTTTACGAATGTTCTTAGCAGCCGTTTTAAAATATGTATCTTGAATGAATGCATTTAAATATGTATTTAGAGATAAAACAGATATTAAAATGCATATCCTGAGATAAATTGCACATGTAAATAAGTACTTTGAGAGACATCGCCTATTTGAATATATATTTTGGAAAACATTTACCTTAAAATATGTTCATTAGGAGAAATCACACCTTTACATAATTATTTTGAGAAAAATGCACCTTGAGAAACATTCTTTGAGGTAAATCACACCTTTTGAGACATATTTTGAGAAAAATACACATATAAAGATTATTAAAATATACATTAAAATATGTATTTAAATACCACTTGAGAAGATTTATAAAAAGGGGTTGCTTAAAGCAGAAATGGATATTATGGGTAAAAGCATGCAAAAGTGACACAAACCACAAATGAACAGATTCATCCATCCATACCGATAATGGGGATGGTTGGAATGCAATTTGAATGGTGTTTGTGTTATGGACAGCAGATAAAAACACATTTGAGCATTTGTAACAACAACAACTTATTCCCTGCCCATCTGGCTGGGTTTTGCCAGCCACTCTGGGCTGCTCCCAAAATAATAATAATAATAATAATAATAATAATAATAATAATAATAATAAAAAAGTGATAAAACATTAAACATTTAAAACTTCCCTGAACAGGACTACCTTCAGATGTCTTCTAAAAGTCAGATAGTTGTTTATTTTCTTGACATCTGAAGGGAGGGTGTTCCACAGGGTCGGTGCTAATACCAAGAAGACTCTCTGCCTGGTTCCCTGTAACCTCACTTCTCACAGTGAGGGAACCGCCAGAAGGCCCTCAGAACTGGTCCTCAGTGTCCGGGCTGAACAGGCTAGTATTGTTTGATATAAGAAGCAAGCAAAACCTGGGTGCAATGGTGTTATTTCCAGCAAATGGTATTCAAAGGCACACAGCCTCTAACAGTAGAGGCAGAATATAACCCTCATGACTAGTAGCCATTGCTGGTCTCATCATCCATAAATTGGCCTGTTCTTATTTTAAAGCTTTCTGAGTTTGTCACCTCTTTATTTTGTGGAAGTGAATTATACATGTGGAACCATGCTGCCAGTTCTAAGATTTTATTAGCTTTATAGGTGTTGTGATTTTAAGGTTTGTACCACCTGTTCCTTTTGGTTTTTGAGCTTTATATATTTTAGGAATTGCAATTTGTATTGTGCCCCCCTCCCTGCCTGCCCCTTATGAGGAATGACAGGTTAGAAATGTATTAAACAAATACGTTTTCTTTACAAATGCCATCTCTCTCTCCTTTTCCATTTCAGTTGACTTGGATAGGTTGAATGACGATGTGAAGCGATACAGCTGCACTCCAAGGAATTATTCTGTCAACATAAGGGAAGAACTGAAGCAAACCAACGTTGTTTTCTTTCCACGCTGCCTTCTGGTCCAGCGCTGTGGGGGGAACTGTGGCTGTGGGTTCAACAACTGGAAATCTTGCACGTGTACAGCAGGAAAATTGGTGAAAAAATATCACGAGGTACATCAGTCTTTACTTACATCTATAATCTTCTAGGCTCAAGATAATCTGTGTTTTAAAAGCAAGCCCTCCGAGATGTTTACTTTTTCCTTGGTAACACAATTTAATTATTAATTTATTATTTTTAGTTTTTATTATTATACTTTACAAGAATATATGAAGGTATTTAATGCAATCTACTGTAACAGTGCTGCAGCAAATATCATTATTGCTTTACAATTTCTAAAATAAACATACAGTGGTGCCTTGGAAGTCGAACGGAATCCATTCTGGAAGTACGTTTGACTTCAAAAATGTTCAGAAACCAAGGCGCTTCTTCTGATTGGCTGCAGGAAGTTCCTGTAGCCAATCAGAAGCTGCGGAAGCCCCATCAGACATTTGGGTTCCAAAGAACGTTGGCAAACCGGAACACTCACTTCTGGGTTTACGGCATTCGGGAGCCAAAGCATTCGACTCGCAAGGTGTTCAGGATCCAAGGTACGACTGTAATTTTAATATTTCTAATAAATGATTACACAATCAATCATTTAAATAAAGTTAAATATTCCTACAAACCCTAATGAAATGGGGGGGGGAGCATGGCAGTGAACATTTTCCAGCAATTATTTCCTCTCCCTACTCTTCAGCTTCTCCCAACAGAGGATATCGATTGTTCAAAGTGAAAGACCCAGGAATGTGATTTATTAAGCATCTACAGGAGAGACGTGGTCTCAGTGTTTAAACTACTCCAATGACAAAAACACACCCTATATTCTCCCCCCCCCCTTTTTAAAGAAAAAAACCCTTTATTTCATGCAAAAACAGTGAACATTAAGGAACAAACCAAAGCAGGACAAACCCAACCTATGATTAATCATTACACGTCAACTGGGCGGTGGTGAAGAAGATGGAGGGCAGAAAGAGAGAGAGGAGGGGCTGGTAGAGAGAGAGGCAATGGGGTGGCCCCACATACTTCAGCCTCTATCCCAACCCACTGCTGTTTTGTGGCTCCCAACAGATTATCCCCAAGGGAATGCAGCCTTCAGTGGAAATAAGTTGCCCGCCTCTGCACTAATGGATATTGCAGGCCTTATTTCCCAGTTTGATTCAGCAGCCAAGTTGCACTCATATGGCCCTAGGCATAAAATCATGGGGGGGGGGGGCTTTCTAGAAAAAAAAGATCAACAATTTTGCGGGTTTCAGGAATTTTATCTTTTTGAAATAAAGGTAAAAGTAAAGGGACCCCTGACCATTAGGTCCAGTCGTGGCTGACTCTGGGGTTGCAGCGCTCCTCTCGCTTTACTGGCCGAGGGAGCCGGCGTACAGCTTCCGGGTCATGTGGCCACTACTTGCACTTTGATGTGCTTTCGAACTGCCAGGTTGGCAGGAGCAGGGACTAAGCAATGGGAGCTCACTCCATCGTGGGGATTCAAACCGCCAACCTTCTGATTGGCAAGTCCTAGGCTCTGTGGTTTAACTCACAGTGCCACCCGTGTCCCTTTTTGAAATATGGCAACCCTAAAAATACCGATCTCACCAAGCAGCTGCTGGAAGGGATTCAGGGGCCTGAATTCAACTACTCCCTGCTTCTTCTCCTTCCTTACTAAACATCTTACTGGTGGGATTTCAAAATTTATAACACATGCTCTTAATTAAGAAAGTTAAACACCTGAGAGCTCCTCTCTATATGGGTTGATTGAACTGGGATGTGGAGGGGATGCTTTTTTTAGCAGCATTGTAAACTAGCTGCATCCTGAGTGTGATCAAATGAAAACAGGACAGCTCTACTTTTGGGGGGATGCTTTTGCAGCACCCAGATATTAATCTAATGGTGGTGATTTATGGGGAATATTAATGGTCCAGGATAACAGATTATTTGGCCACTGGGTAGGCATGATGGGAAGATACCTGAGTTCCGCCAGGTGAGAAACCCCCCCCCCCGTCTCTCTCTCTCTCTCTCTCTCTCTCTCTCTCTCTCTCTCTCTCTGTGTGTGTGTGTGTGTGTGGTGCAGGAGAGGAAATTTGCTCACCGAGTCAACCACAGGAATTGCTATTAATTCCTTCCATTCTTTTTATCTCGCAGACTGGAATTAATTAAGGACAATGTTCTAGCTTGAGCTTCGAATGACCTGGCTTTTGTAAATGTAAATGTAAATGTATCCTTTAGGGATGAATTAACCGTACAATGAACATAGATTTGGATATTAGAATTAATAGGCACTGTGAAGTTTAATCTATATTGGGTACATGAAAGACCAGAGTGATGTTAGTCCAGCACATTCTTCCCAGGCAAAATTCTTGAATTTTTCTGAATCCTAGGGCTAAGCATTCATCCCTAGCTTTGTTCCACATTTATCTAGCCATTTCCTCTTATTTAAAAAAAGGTACCGGCAAGGGCAAGAGGGGCTGCTGAGAGGAACTCCTGCCTTTCCTTTCTTGGGATCAATTCCAACACTGAGCAAGAGGGACAATTCTCAAGGGACATGTGCCACCTCTGAATGCATAGTGTGGCCATACACTCTATCATAGAAAAAATTACCTATGCAAAGCTAACTTATTAAGAGGCCTTCATACAGATGGGCAAATGTATTGCATGTACAAAACGTTCAATGTTATACCGCAGAATATTTTATGTACATTTGTGTACTGCTCTTCAAAAATATTTCTCCTAGGGCAGTTCATAATCCAAAACTGTAAAAATATGCAATGCAACATGGATATAATTTGGAATAGAAGCCTAATCTGAACACTTTCTTTTGTTACTTTTTGTATAGAGGTTTTCAAGTGTGCCCCACCATCAAGTTCTCCATTACAGGGATGGGAATGTTTGTCTGTCCAGATGTCATAGACTCTAATTCCCACCAGCCCCAGACAGCTTCTGAGTGCCAGTGGCTGGAAACCACAGGAGGGGAGATTTCTGTGGCACTCAGGTCCTGCTTGCATAGACATCTGGGTTGGTTATTGTGAGAACAGGATGCCAGACTGGATAGGCTATTGGTCTGATCCAGAACCACCTTCTTAGAAGAGAAATTCACTCCTTTTTTTGTTTTTTTAGATGCATAGGTTAAAAAATATTGATTGGCTAAAAGCCGAGAAATTAATCATCAACTTAAAAGGAGAGAGGACTTTACTCAGCCTTTTCATTCTCAAGCATGTTTAGCGACCCCAGATTACTCCATAGTCACCTGAATTCCAAACAAGGTCAGGAAGTGAGATGCAGGTTGCATTAAAAGCCCAGAGCATTTATCACCTGAGGAAATGTGTCACAAACACAACCCCTTGATACCCTTCAATAAAGTTACAAGGCAGGAAGCTCAGACCTGCATCACATTCACCTGCCTTTCCCATATAGTCAATTCTATGAGAACTTTTATAAGGCCATCATAATCTTTTACATTCTTATAAACACGGTATCTGGCTCAACAGTTGCATTTTCCATCTAGTTTTTTATTAACAGGGCTCCGTATACAGGATTGATTCAATCTCTGATATATGAAGGGATGAGGGGAGGAATATTTTCTGCGGCACAGTTTTCTTTTCCTTCCCATTCCTCTGTGAAGCCCTATCCTTACTTCGTACTTAACGTCCTACGGACGGTAAAGCCAATGTAAATGTTCAAAGCAATTGCATAGCAGAGTCCCTGAACTACCCTTTCCTCATATGAGGTCAGGAAAGAATTTTATCTCTATTTCCCCAAATTTCCTCAAGTTTTCTTGAGAGCTCAGGAGGGAGGAAGAGAAGGGATGCAATGAAGCACTGCGAGTGCCACACTCTGTCTGCACAGAGGTCAAACAGGGGTGAATTGGCTCTGATTCTGCATAATGGAGGGCACAGATCTGGGGTACACTCGGATATCATATGAAACAACCTTAGCCTCCCCTCAAGCTTGTGCATCCCATTCTCCCATGCTCTGCTCTAGCACATACTCAAGAAAGAGATCAGAAACCACACTCAAGGTGAGCAGTGGGGAGGGGAGAGTGGGCAAGCCCAGGGTTCACTGTGACTTGCACTTGTAAAGCTATTATGGTGGTTCAAACTTACATCTGTACAGTGGTACCTCAGGTTAAGTACAGTGGTACCTCGGGTTAAGTACTTAATTCGTTCCGGAGGTCCGTTCTTAACCTGAAACTGTTCTTAACCTGAAGCACCACTTTAGCTAATGGGGCCTCCTGCTGCTGTCACGCCGCCAGAGCACGATTTCTGTTCTCATCCTGAAGCAAAGTTCTTAACCCGAGGTACTATTTCTGGGTTAGCGGAGTCTGTAACCTGAAGCGTATGTAACCTGAAGCAGATGTAACCCAAGGTACCACTGTACTTGTCTAGGGTGTTCAAAGAATATGTGTGTTGGGGATGACATTCTTGGAATGCGCACAGCAAACAGGATTCGCGAACAAACACATCAACGCTCCATGCTCTGAGCATCTGCCCAAGCTTCACTAATCCCTCTAATAGCAAACTCAGGTTGTGATTGCCACCAGAAGTGCATCTCAGATAGGACCATTGAAAAACAACAGGCGATCCTAAAAAGAGCCTGCTGTATCAGGCCAATGGCCAGTCTAGTCCAGCATTCCTGTTCTCTGGACAGCCAGATACCTGTGGGAAACGGGAGGAAACAAGAGGAAAGTATCAGTCTGCTCAGTGGACCTCTGAGGTTTACAGAAGTAAACAAAAACATTTCAAAGCCTAAGGGGGCAAATGAGGACTAAGCATCTCCAGTAGCCTTGAAATGTTGATAGTTCATTGAAAAGGAATTTGGAAAACTGGGAAGGTAGGGTAGGCAATATTCTGCATCAGCCTCTAGCAATTTATAATATCCTGAAAGAGGATACTTGGCTGGCTGGCTGGCTGGCTGGCTGGAACCCTGAACAGGAATACTCATGTTAGGAGGTGAGAAGGGTACCTTTTTGATTCAGGTCCCAGTTGTGTTCCCTTTTGAAGAAGAGGCTCCATATTAGATAGCTCCCTTTCAGTAGGCTTGCATATTTGAGCAAGCCTCGTGCCTGCAACATGCAAATGTGAGCTTTTATTTTAAATACACAGAGTTCCCTTTAATATACCGTGACTGTGGCAGGCGACCTTGCCTTTTTCATCCTTTCAGGTCTGCTGAATAAACCTGAGCCTAAGACTATTAGATGGAAGCTTGGATTGAAATGTTAAGCATCAGTCCCTTGATCACTTAGTAAAGCCACCCAATTTCTGTGTTGTTCAAACACTGCTTTCCGGCCTTGGATGAGAAAGTGCCTGCCAATTCATTTCTCTCCCGTTATCAGCAAAGTGCATATACTGTGCTCATGTTTCTTAACAGAAAATACAGAGAAGACAAAATCCCTAAACTGTCAGGAGGTCTGCTGGCTTAAATGCTGGGCAGATCCTCATCCCTTTGCATGTGCTTTCATTTGAAAAGGCTGTGTTCGCTGAACAATGCTGGTGAATTTCAAAGTGCATTTTACATTAATTAGATTTTGAGAAAGGGCTTGAGCACGATCCATCTTCTCCACTCAAAAAGCTGCATGTGGAAGAGGTGGTGTCTATAGAGCAAGGGTGGAGAAGCTTTTTCAAGCCAAGGGCCACATTTGATCTTTGAGAGCCAGTGTGGTGTAGTGGTTAAGAGTGGTGGACTCGTAATCTGGTGAACCGGGTTCGCTTCCCCGCTCCTCCACATGCAGCTGCTGGGTGACCTTGGGCCAGTCACACTTCTCTGAAGTCTCTCAGCCTCACTCACCTCACAAAGTGTTTGTTGTGGGGAAGAAGGGAAAAGGAGATTGTTAGCTGCTTTGAGACTCCTTAGGGTAGTGATAAAGCCGGATATCAAATCCAAACTCCTCCTCCTCTTCTTCAACCTGTCAGGACCCACAGGCTAATGCTGGGAGATGCCAGATGCAAAAGTGGGTGCAACAATCAATGTATATTCTACCTGAGGACATCTACACACATACACATAAACACACGCCTCTATTCTTCATCCAGACAAGCAAGGGGCATCATCAGAGTTCATGGACAACTTCTAGCCAGGCAAAAACATTTAAGGAGGCATGGTGAAGAGTACTGCTGGGGGAGAGTTCCAAGGACTGGCCAGAGAGGCCTGGAGAGCTGTATTTTGCTTCTTGGCCTAAAGCTCCCCAGCCCTGCTATATAGCATGTATCCCTGCATGCATTGCACCAAGTGTACTCCAAGGCACCTATCACCTCGGATATGTGGGAACTCCAGGGCTCTGGTACACAGGCGTCCTATGCAATTGCCTGCAAGGGGCAAGATGGTCAGTACGTATTACAACAATCCTGCACTGTTTACTTTTGGTTACAAGTTTGTTTCTGAGTCCAATTTAGAGTGCTGGTATTGACCCTTAAACAACTGAGAGTCAGGATATTGAAGGTCTGCCTCTGCCTCCAAGAACCTTCCCAAGCATTAAGATCTGCTTTATATGCCCTGCTCTCTGGCCTACCACTGGCTCGGTGTTAAATTGGTTCAATTTCCATATTGGGATTTGACTGCAGGCCAGAACCCAACCAGGTAGCAACCAAAGCATTTCAGACCAAATAGGACTGTTTCTGAAGAGTCAGACTGGGGTATAAACCAAATGTTGTGGTTGGTGCACACTCCTGATTTATATCCTATCATATACTTCAAGGTGGCTTGGAAAATAGTGATGCAATAAAACTGCAGTATTATACAGAAAGAACAATTGGGTTGGGGTGGGTGGGAAGCTGAAGTAAGAGACATCATAAAAAAAAACACCCCGAAAGATAAAATTCAGCACCTGAAGGTCAATAGCCTTCCTGTATAGGAAGGTTTTAACACTTTGATGCAACACAAGCAAGAAGAGTGCTGCCCCGTGTTCTTCCAGCTTAGGGTCACATGGGGGACTCAGCTGGTGCTCATAGGACAGAGGCCACATCCCGAAGAGGAGAATCACAGCAAGGCTAGCTTGGAAGTTTAGTCAAATCCAGTAAGGCACTGCCAGATCATAAGCAGAGTAGCAGGGCAAAAAGGCAGCTTATCAGCACCATGGAGAGCTCACAGTTGCTGTTGTTTAGTCATTTAGTCGTGTCCGACTCTTTGTGACCCCATGGACCAGAGCATGCCAGGCACTCCTGTCTTCCACTGCCTCCTGCAGCTAGGTCAAACTCATGCTGATAGCTTCGAGAACACTGTCCAGCCATCTTGACCTCTCTTGTCCCCTTCTCCTTCTGCCCTCCATCTTTCCCAACACAAGGGTCTTTTCCAGGGAGTCGTCTCTTTTCATGAGGTGGCCAAAGTATTGGAGCCTCAGCTTCACATTCTGTCCTTCCAGTGAGCACTCAGGGCTGATTTCCTTCAGAATGGATAGGTTTGATCTTCTTGCAATCCATGGGACTCTCAAGAGTCTCCTCCAGCATCATAATTCATGTGTTGACAAATACAAAACTTAACACAACATTGGTCAAGCCCACGCCTTGACCATTCCCTTTCCTACCACATTGGCTGGGGAAGGGCCTTGCATGCACATTGTGAAAGGACCGTAGCTCAGTGATGTAGCATCTACCTTGCAAGCAAAAGCTCCCAGGTACAATCCCTGGGGTCTCCAGGTAGAGCTGGGGGAAACTGCTTCCTAAAAGCAACAGGCAGGCAGTGTAGACAATACTGAGTTAGGTGGACCAATAGTCTGACTCCATGTAAGGCAGCTTCCGGTGTTCCAATGCCACTGACAATGTGTCTGCTTTCCTTCCCAGGTGTTGAGGTTCATCCCTGAAGCAGGTCACATCAGGAGGCGGGGCAGAACCAAGAACAATATGGCGCTGATCGATATTCAACTGGAGCACCATGAGCGTTGCGATTGTGTCTGCAGTGCAAGGCCACCTCGATAAAAAGAGACCATGCCATCCCGTTTGCAACTTAAAAGGACCTCTTTCCCTTGAAGGAGGAGCAGTCTGCAGAAGGTCCCCCAGTGGCCACTGAACTTTGCTAACAGCCTTGCTTGTAGCTGGTAGAGGTGCCTACAGCCTCCCAACTCCAAGTACTAAGTGCCATGACAGCTAATCATTAATAACACTGATTTATGGTATCCGACTTCAAATATGGGATTAAGCAGTAGAAAACAAGAGAAGCCAAAAGCTGAAATCTTCAGTGCATGCAGTGAGCATGATAGCAGTATTCCTTTGGCTGAATTTCCTAGTTGGCTTTAAAAAAAAAAAATCAACCTACATGTTACACAGTGAGTAGGCATGCAGGTATTCATATGCTGCACACAGCCCTTTGCGCACACAGCCTATTGACTTAAGCACACTTAAAATGTAAATAAGGAAAAACCTTATGGGCATACATGTATTCCAAATAGCTAAACCCAGTTTATACATATTCACCCAGTCCAGCATATGTACACCATGAAGAAACAGTTACCCACACATGGATCTGACGTAATGGATATACGTTACAGAACATTAGTGCTGTATGGGAAAGCAAGAGACCACACCCACCAATGTAAGATACATATCCATGCCCATTATTTTGCATGCCTTGATATATCCATTGCAACACAGAGATTGCCAGAAGCAGAGTAAGCAATTGCTGCGGCCTGTGCATACCCTTCTGCTTGCTCATAAAGTATTCTGGATTATGTTGAAGAGCTCCCCGTTATCCCTTCAAAATGCAGGTTCAGATTCCCTAAAAGACTATGATGAACAGAATCGTATGCAATGCATGACGTCTATTTTTGATTGGACTAACATCCACCAGTGTGACATGTAAGTTACATTTAGTGTAAGGATGAATGGTTTCTGCATTGTCAGGAACCGCACTTATTCTCCTTAAGGTGGTGCTTAGTGGAATCCTCCATGGTGTTTCCGAAGAAAGTTTGAGAATCTTCAGCTGTTTCTATTTGGTTCTAGAATATTCCTTCCCATCCCACAATCCACACGCATTTGTAGACCTAGACAGAGGTCATGAGCACAATTCTTTGTCAAAAGACAGTAGCACACAAATAGCCTTAACAATGAGGAATGCATGTATCAAGATAGGTTCCTCTTTTCCATGCAGAATTCTCACCTGGTTGGGTGGAAGAGCAAAATAACTTCCCTTCTTCACCACTTCATCTCATCCCTAATCTGCACCTGTGTTTAAAGTGGAGCACCTTAGAATGGTCCTTAATAATAATATGTATCATTTGTCTAGTGTTTTTGTTTTTTAGTGTTCAAAGTGCTTCACATACATTATATAGCAGCAATTTATTCAACAACCCCATAAGGTTGTTATACCTTTGTAAGGCAAATCAATATTATTATCCCCCATATTGAAAATGGGGTTGAGGCTGAGACTGAGAAACCACCTAGTGGTTTGACTAAGGCCATTTAAGTGAGGGCCCATCTGCACTATACATTAAAAGCACTATCATACCACTTTAAACAGTCATAGCATCCCCCAAAGAAACATGGGAACTGTATTTTGTTAAAGGTATTGTGCTTTGTAAAGGGCCCCAATTCCCCTTCCAGAGCTCCAATTCCTGGGCTGGTTTAACAGTCAGTCTCTGTTTGCAGGGGCTCTGGGAACTGTATTCTCTGGGAGGGGGATAGGTTTCCCTTAAGAACACACATTAAAGGGATGTGGGTGGCGCTGTGGTCTAAACCACTGAGCCTAGGACTTACCGATCAGAAGGTTGGCAGTTTGGATCCCCGCAATGGGGTGAGCTCCCATTGCTTAGTCCCAGCTCCTGTCCACCTAGCAGTTTGAAAGCACACCAGCGCAAGTAGATAAATAGGTATCGCAACAGAGTGAGCTCCCGTTGCTTGATCCCTGCTCCTCCCAACCTAGCAGTTCGAAAGCACATCAAAGTACAAGTAGATAAATAGGTACCACTCCAAAGGGAAGGTAAACGGCGTTTCCGTGCGCTGCTCTGGTTTCGCCAGAAGCGGCTTAGTCATGCTGGCCACATGACCCAGAAAAACTGTCTGCGGACAAACGCCGGCTCCCTCGACCAGTAAAGCGAGATGAGTGCCGCAACCCAAGAGTCGTTCGCGACTGGACTTAACTGTCAGGGGTCCCTTTACCTTTACCGTTACCTAAGAACACACATAAGAACATAGGAAGATCCTGCTGGAGCAAACAAATGGCCCATCTAGTCCACATCCTGTTCTCACAATGGCCAGCCAGATGCCTCCTAACAACTCTCAGCATCCCTAGCAAACTACACTTCCCATAATTCTTTGTGGAAAGCCAGGTCTGTTTAAGGTGGCATGCTACTGCTTTAAGTCTATAGTGTATTTAGGGCTTGAGTTAATGTCAGAGGTTGAGATTCAAACTGGGGATCTTCAGTATCTTGGCCACTACACTAAACCAGCTCTTCCTGCATATGTACGTATTCAGTGGGCAAGAGTTGAGTTCTACCTTGTCTGTATTCTTTTAGTTGCATACAAAATGTCATACTTTTCTCATTATATACTATAGTGTTAACTGCATCTAGTAGCTTCCATAGCCAAGTCTGAACTTTTGGCACTTAAAAAAAAGAAGATCATGGGATTGAATTTTTGGTGAGGCATATTAATGTCTTGAGCCTCACCTGATTCTTGCTGAGTAATACTGAATGCTTATTATTTTCACAGAATATAGATATGCATTTACTGCCTGCCTCCTGGCAAAATAACACACTTTTAAAGGCTACTTCCATAGCCAGCTTTTGAATATATTATGAGAATGTGCTTTTGAACTTATGAGAATGTTCTTTGATTAAGGTATGGAAGAGGATCCTTTCCAATCATGTTTTTGATTTGATTTCACCCACCCACCCAATGCGACTTGTCCAGTGCAAAATGTAGGCCAGCTTAGGAGTTCAAGGCAATGAACTCTTGGCTGTGGATATAATGGGGAAAATAGGGTGGAAGATTTCACAGACAAGGATTTATACTTAACAGCAGTCTGAAGCTGCACTTCATTTTTATGGGTTGCTTTTTCGTGCCTGTCTCTAAGGACGAAAGGAATGGTTTTACAATAGCATTTCCTGCATTAAACTGAAATTGGCTTGTTATCAGGTAATATTGTGAACTTTTAAACCGCCCCTGTTCTGCTGATTATATCAGTGGTAGAGTTCTAAAATTATCTCTGTCCTCTAGATTGGTTTCTTTTATCAAGTTGAATGCATTATCTGCTCCCTGTTTTTATATCTCTATCAAAGCCTTCTTGGAATACAGTTTAAATACTGAGTGAGTTGCCACTTAACATTCTGGTGGAACTCGTGGGAAGCCAAACATGGCTTGTGGGGTTTCTTGGTCTTCTTTTATTCAACTTGGGTGTATTTTTTCCCCAGGATGTCTCTTTAAGATGCTTAATTCATTATGCTCCTATACTCAGTGAGCAGCTTTGAAGCCAAAGATTCTCAGCTTTATTACTTATTTTGAAAAAGGTTCTTCACAATTCTTCACTTGGGCAAAACTTCCTAGAATTCCATGTTAATACCGAGAAACTAGAATGTGAAATATATGTGTGTTTATAAGCCTTAGTGGACACTATTAACTAAACCGTTGTCCGTGTAGGGCAACTGCATGTTTTTTCATGAGGTTAGAGTTCCATTTAGTTTGACTTTTTCATTGAAACTTGACTCTTTGCTTCAGGCATGTGGTGGGCTGTTCACAAGGGTGAATTTCATGCATTGGGATGTGTGTGTTTGTGTGACAGTGCATGTGAGCTCAGTCATAGGATCTACCACAGCCTTCCCCAATCTGGTGGCCACCAGATGTTTTGAATTGCAATTCATTTCTCACCATTGCTGAACTACAGAAACTGGAAGGTTACATGAGCCTGAGATTTGCTCCTGCCTTGATTTGGACCTTCCTTGTGAACAGTCCTGATAACCTGAATTAGCAAAAGTCATATTCTGCTTTGAAGGTGGGTTGGGTTTTTTTAACAATCAAGTGGATAAATTTATCAATCAATCAATAATATTCACAAAATTAACCAGGTTGGCTCTGCCAGCTCCTGTCCCTCGACACCACCTTTCATGTCCTCTGAGCTAGCAAAGAACATGATGCTCGTGTAGAGTGGACGATGCAAATGTGTTCATGTGCAACGTCTACAAAATCTATACATCCCAAAGGCTAGGTCAGCACACCAGGTGTCGGGACTGGAGTCAGACACAAGTAATCACAAAAGAAACAGAGCTCTGTTGTCAGTCAACTCTTTAAGGAAACAACACACAACACTTCTCAGTCGGTCTTGTCCCTATGACGCAGTTTCCAGGCTCCTCTTCCCCCTGGATGTTTTCCAACAGTCTCAAACGGTGCCTGTGCACCTCTGGCCTCTGTTTTGCTCTCTTCATTATTCTGCATGTTCTCTGAGGCTGGGGAAAGGGGAGCTTGTCACAGCAGGAGGGGGAGACTCCTGGGATTCTTCAGCAGTCTCTTAACCTCCCTCATCTACTCAGACACTGAACTGCTCCCTGTCACTGCTCACTAAACTCTGCTGCCCCTTCAGCATCCATCACTTCCTCCCAGTCTTCTTCCTCTCCTCAGATCCCTCTCCTCAGTGGCCCACCACCAATCCCCTGGCACCTCTGGGGTTTCCCTTGGGGTCCCCCAGCTGGTGCCTTCTACCATTCCTCTTAGCCCAGCCAGTCCCTGACTCCAGGTGCAGCTTGCTCAACATGTAAGTGTTCCCCTCCTCTCTCCAGTGAGCTGACACAACTAGTTTTGAGGAATGAGCTGTCAAAAAACAATGGCAGGGTTGATGCTAAGGCAATAACAAAGGAGGTAAGCAAACAACTCACATGTATTTATTGCAATGAATTATAAGCAGACCAAATTGCTGTTCTTTTCTTTTCCCCATTCTCCTCTTCTCCCCCCCCCCCATTAGATTTGATACAATTTCTCTGGACACAATTCACTAGGAAGTTCCCCTGCACACACTCAATCAGAATGATTGTGAGCTGCCCAAAAGGACATTCGATTGCAGCATTTGTATGGAAGTTATGAGCCAGTCCTCTCGTTTTCATTTGGTTCAAACAGTATCAAATCCATTGCACAAATATTACTTTCAAAGAATCATGAAATAGACCCATGCTTTCGAAGTGACTCTGCTACTTGGGAAGATTGCTTTTCAGAAAGAAAAGAGCGAAAATCACTGTATTCTTTAAGATAAGACTCTGCTTTTTTTGAGGTGTGATTTATATATGTATTGTTGTTTTTGTTGGTGATATATCCCTAAAATGCTGCCTTTTCTAAACCGACCTTTTGACAGTTTAGCACACACAATATTTTGCCTCTTATGGCCAATTAAAAATAAACTCTAGCTTTTGAAGGAGGTGGCTCCGATTCATTAATACACATTGACACGATTTAACATGTGCACAATAGCTGGCATTCTTTTTCTGGAATTAGTCTCTAAGTTTCTCATGCAGATCCCAGGCACCCATATGGCATAATGGGACCCCATTCCCCCTTTGTCCTTCCTGGCCAGCCCTCAGCTGGAGCGCACAGTCAGGCTCAAGGATTGGTCAACATGATTCTCCATAAACACCAATGGAAGAGTCTCATCTATGAAGATGTGGGATCCTTTTCAGCTGTGCTGAAGAAGAAAAAGAGTACCGATTTCCAGCAATTTCCAGCATTCTTTTAAAAAACAATGTTCACTTTTTCATTTAGATTATGTTGTTTGGTCAAATAGGATTGGTTGCATGAATCCAATCAGACCAGCCCAAGACATTTTGCTGCCTGAGGCAGAGCAGAAAATGGCGCCTCCAGCCAACCCTCCCAGTCAAGATGCACAATTCTCAAGTCATCTGCCAGAAAATTATAGTTATTATTAATTAAATCTGCATACTGCCCTGCATCTGACAATAACAGGGCAGTTCACAAAATACTTATTACGACTTCCTCCCCCTCTTTCTGGGTGTGATTTTAATTTATTAATAATAAGAAAATTGGAAAAAAAATACTGCCCTTTCATAACACCAAAAATCTGCTACCTGAAGCATTGCCTTATTCTGCCTAATGCTAGGGCCAGCCCTGATTACATTTAGAGTCTTCTGGGAATATCATCATGATCATCCTCAAGATGCCATGCACCTGACCATGTGATTGGGTGCAACTACGCATGTGACTAACTCAGCAAGGAAGCAGTGACAGTCAACGGATACCATGCCTGGAGATAAAAGAGCAAGCACAATAAATCTTAGAACTGAACAGTATCGCAGTGGGGTCTGTAAGTTGAATATTTGAAGAATCAAAATATTTTTCTGGGAGAAATTTCAATTGTACTGAAAAATCAGCTCAAAAATATGTTTTTTGTTTTTTTAAAAAACCCTTCTGATTTAGCACAGTCCTAAAAATGAACAAAATTTTTTTGCAGGGGAGAGTTTTAGCATTTTAGGTCATCATCATCCTCATCATTTTATTTGTATGCCGCCTTTCCATAGTTGAACTTATGCTCAAGGCAGCTTACAACATGACAAGATTTACATAATTACAACCATAACAGAAGTCATAAACAATCAATAAAACACATCAAAAAGTACATAGCCAAATGGAAACAATTTCCACAAAAATCATAAGATCTAAGACAACAATAATATCAATAACAGCAACAGCTCTCTCAGCCCCCCATAAGCAATACTCCAGTCCAAGAAACTGTTCAACAGCCTCAGCTTTTGTAGCTGGAGTCAGTCTGCACTCCACTCTCCCAGGCCAGGTGGGAAAGGGCCAGCAAGGCAGGGTGCAGGTCTTGCAGGGCTCAGAGCCAAGATGGTCTCATTTAAAACAACACAGATAAAATTGAAAAACAATTTAAAAGCAGCTGGAGTCCTTGTGAAGCCTGTCAAGCCCTGCCCCAAGTCAGGTGGAGAGAGGCAAGGGCAGGGTCCATTTTTGATGCTCTGGAAAAGCACCAAATGCACCAAAAGCCAGATACCGTCTATTAAAATCAGAGCGTAAACTGCACGGTCGACAGGCAAATCCCTGGAGGAAACACCAAATGGGTTCCGATTTCACCCATCCTTGTGAAAAAAATCGCACATGACATTCACAATAACCTTTCCATCTTCAACACAAAGAGGCTTCATCCTCTGTAGCAACAGTAATCTCTTTCCAAAGGTCAGGCAAGGATTTTCATGTGCTCCTAAAACAAATGGCAAACAAAGGCAACTTCTAGTCTCAACAAGCCAAAATATTTCATTCCCTCTCCCCCCCCCCCACCCTTCCCAATTACACAACATCTGAAAGACAATTACACTTTTTGGTTATTCAATCAAGATAAATGCTGCAGGATTGTGTGGGGGAGCGATTATTTATTTCTCCCCTTCGATTTTAATGAAGGCACTTGGGTCCAATTTAAATCTTTGACAAGGAAAGGTAAGCAAATTAGCTTTCCCTAAGAAATGCACTTTGCATACAACTGAAATCTTTGAGACTGAAAGATTTTGTTAATTAAAGGAAATCACTTTGTAAGTTTTTTCTCCCCCAACAAAAGGCTAATTGAAGGTACAAGAGAAAACAAAGCTTCCTCATGCCAGTAGGTATAAAATTTAGGACAAGGGAAAACACAGGAAAAGGCTAGAAAGATCTCTGCCAATTTTTCTTGGTTTTGTTGTTTTTTTAAAAAAATAAATTTGGTTGGTTTATAGCAGAGTTAATAGCTTGGAAGCTGGAACTACACGGTTCCTCTACCACACATCACTACCATTGCTTTAAAAAAGGAGTAAAAAACACACACTGAGGTCCCATTGGTAAAGAAAAAATGGTTCTTATAGAATTTTCATATTTACAAGGATGGCTTTGGGTTCTAAGCCTTCTCATTGCTGCCTCATGCAGTGGGGAGAGAGGGAGAGGGAATGAGCTTGGGAAGTTTAGTGGGAAACCACAAAGTTTATTTTAGCCGCTCTCTGTTGACTTGAGGCACGCAAGGTTGTTTATAGCCAACAAATCTTAGATACCAAATTTGTAGCTATGTCTTTATTATACATTTATTTTTTAAATCCTGTTCCCCACCCTTCTTCCCAAACTTACTGCAGCTTGAAATAATGCGAAAATTAAGTTAAAACAGATAATAATAATAATAATAATAATAATAATAATAATAATAAATTTATACGCTGTCCATCTGGCTCCCAACAGAATATTAAAAATACAATAAAGCATCGAACATTAAAAACTTCCTGATATAGAGCTGCCTTCAGATGTCTTCTAAAAGTTAAGTAGTTCTTTATCACCTTGACATCTGCAAGGAGGGCCGGTACCACTACTGAGAAGGCGCCCTGTAACCTCACTTCTTACAGTGAGGGAACTGCCAGAAGGCCCTTGGCGCTGGACCTCAGTGTCCAGGCTGAATGATGGGGGTGGAGACGCTCCTTCAAGTATACTGGGCCAAGGCCATTTAGGGCAGGAGTCAGCATATTTTTTCAGCAGGGGGCCGGTCCACTATCCCTCAGACCTTGTCGGGGGCCGGACTATATTTTTTTGGGGGGTGGGAATGAACGGATTCCTATGCCCCACAAATAACTCAGAGATGCATTTTAAGGACTTCCGGTCCAGCGCGACACCGACTCAGGCGGGGATTTCTCCACTGCGGAGAATCCCGAGCTTCTCGGAGGAAAAAGGGGCTCCGCAGGGCGCAGCGGTCCCCTGAAAAGTATCTGGAGGGTGTGCAGATACACTGGTTCCCGTGGAGCCGTAACGCGGACCTCCCGGACGTCAGGTAACTCCGTTTTTTCGGAGCGAAGAGTACGACGGGGGGAGAAACGGGCTGAGGGAAGCCATAGCTCCTTCGAGAAAGCGAAGCCCCGAGCCTGAAGGGGAAGCGCCGGATTCTCAGAAAAAACAAATTCGAGCTCAAAAAGGAGGTTATAACTCAGAGTGGTTATTAAAGAATTCGAACAAAAAGGAGGTCAAAAAGAGAGCTCAACCTTTATCTGAAATCATGGCGGACGCAGAGATCTAGGCAAAGCAGCGAAAAACGTGAGTGTCGCTAGCGGTCGAACTTTTCTCTCCTTGGAAACTTTCCGGAGCATTTGAAACAAAGTAACTGATAAAAGAGGAAAGTAGAGGAGAGCAACAAGTTACTATATTGCGATCAGCCTGTATATGTTTCGGATTTCCCCAGCCCCCTTATATCGGGAGGCAAGGGAAAGCTGTTAGTTTCACTTTTAAAAGCTCTGCGCAACGAAAGAACTTATCGGGCTAGAGACTCCATTGTTCCTTTTCGGTGGCTGCGTGCCAGGAGGAAGAAGGAGGAGAAAGGGACTGTCCGTTTGGTTCGGCATTACTACTTAAACTAAACTTAAATAATAACTTTAACTTTTCAAAATAACCTGGCCATCAGCGCAAAAGAGACTTTATTGTGAACTTAACGGGAAGTGGGGAAGCCTCTTGGTACCTACTTCTCTGTCTCTTCTTTCTTGCATATATTTTTACCATCGGTTTTTTTTTTCTTTTTTTCCCTTCGTCTGGACTCTACCCTCCGATTGCAACCTCCTGGTGGTTGGAAGGAAAATTACAACCTGGTTCTTCTTTTTTTTTTTTTTTTTTTTGCTCTTTTTCTGACTTCTCTGGGAGAACTAATTTCTGAGGTGGGATCTCTATTTGTCGGGAAGAAGTTTAATTGGGACTTATTCTATTGGCGCCCAACCCCCGGAATACTCCATTTACCCAAACTTTTATGGGAATTAGCCCGATTGAGGGCAGGAAGACAAAGAAGGAAGAAATTCTTAAGAGGGTGGCCCCTTAATATATGAAATGGATTAGCCTGATTGGTGGCAGGAAGACTCAAGATCAAGTACTGACTGGACTGATACCCTGGACTTTGGACTTAGAAGCTGATAACTAATAACTCTAATCTGTGGATTAGCCCAAGTGGGGGCAAGAAGAAGGGTCACCGATTGGGGAGACTGACTACTGGTTATAAGCACAATAGGGCCAAAAACAGACTTAAAAGTACAACAGACTATAGAATTTAAGGGGCATTGGGGATTGTATTAGGGGGGACTAATTTGACTCTTTGGCAGAAAAGGGGATAAATAAATTGGGCGAAATGTCGCATACACAGAAAAAAAGTGGTGAAGGGGGGACTCCGGGGGAAAGAAAGGGATCCAAACAAGAATCAGATTTTAAAGCGGAAATATTGAAAATGTTTAGTGAAATTAGGCAGACTGAAAAGAACCTAGAAACAAAAATAGAACAATTAGATACAAAGATTGGCAAAATGGATAAGAAAATAGACGAGACGGTAAATGAATTGAAAGGACAAATCAAAGAAATATCCAAGAGAACCCATGTGTTAGAGGAGGGAATGAAAAAGACAAAATTGGAAATGAGAGAATTGAAACGGGAAGAGGATAAAATCAGGGTGGGTCTCATGGAATTCAATAAATCACAAGAAGAAATGTGGGATGCCATCTCCATGAATGAACTTCGACAACGGGAAGTTAATTTAAGGATGAGAGGGATACCTGAAATCCACAATGAGAATATTAAACAAAGATTAACAAGAGAACTGGCACAATGGTTGGAACTCCAAGAGGTGGAAGTGGCAAATTCGATCCAGAACGCCTTCAGGATGAAGGTAAGAACGACCAAAGCGAAGAAATATCCCGGGGACTGCTTGATAACATTTAAGGATAGAGATATGAGAAACTTGGTTCTACAAAAAAATAGGGAAAAAAGATTGTCCATAGATGGTTTTTACATAATTATTTTTAAAGACATCCCAATTAAATTGTTGAAACGAAGAGACCCCTACAAACCACTGGTACAAATTCTTAAAAAGAACAACATAGAATTCAGATGGGAGTTCCCGGAGGGGATCTCCTTTACCTACAAGAACAAAAGGCACCGACTATGCAGCCCAGCGGAGATAGGCAAGTTCCAAAGAAAGTATAAAGAATTAACGGTAGAAGAAGAAGACGAAATGAAAGGAGCAACCGGAGGTACCGCCGCAAAGATGAAGAATGGAGAGCAACGGGACGAGGAGGGGGAGGAGGAAGTGGAGGAAGAAGAAGAGGAAGAAGAGGAGGAAAGATTATAAAACTTAGGAAAACTTATTATTTAAATTAATTAATTTGGAAAAAATATGGCATTAAACATATGGAATTGGAATGTGAATGGACTGAATGAAAAAAAGAAACGGAATAAGGTGGAACATCTTTTAAAGAAGAAGAATTTAGACATAATATGTTTACAGGAGACACATATAGCAAAGAAACACAGAAAGATTTTGATCAATAAGAGACTCGGAAACGAATTTATATCATCAGATAGGGAGAAGAAGAGGGGAGTGATACTGTATGTAAGGAGTAAAATCGAAGCACAACAAATTTTTAAAGACGAAGAAGGAAGACTTATTGCAGTCCAAATTAATTGGCAAGGTGAGAAAATAATGATTGTCGGGATTTACGCACCTAACGGAAATAAAACTGATTTTTATAAGAATTTGGAAGAAAAACTGTTGGAATACGTAGACCAGAAGATAATTGTAATGGGAGATATGAACGGAGTGGTGTCAGGAGAGATGGACAGATTGAGAAACAATGGTTCAAAGGAAGGAAAACTACCCAAAACTTTCTTTGAAATGGTCAAAAATTGTAATCTAATAGATATCTGGAGGTTGCGGCACCCACTGGAGAAACAGTTCACTTTTTATTCGGAACCAAATCAGTCAATGTCCAGAATCGACCAAATTTGGATATCAAATGAATTAACGCCAAGAATCCTAGAAGTAGAAATACAACCGAGAGTTATCTCAGATCATAGCCCCATTAAATTAGAAATTAAAGGATTTGAAGAAAGAACCTATAGATGGAGACTAAATGATTACTTATTGGACGATCGAAAGGTAGTGCAAGATGCACAGAAGAAATTGAAAGAATACTTTGAAGACAACTGTAATAAAGGAACGAGGATGAACATAGTGTGGGACGCAAGCAAGGCAGTGATGAGAGGCTTCTTTATACAGCAGAATTCGATTAAGAAGAAAAATCGGGAGAAGGAAAAGAAAGAAATTTTAAAACAAATTATGGAAAATGAACAAAAATTAATCAAGAACCCAAACAGTGAAAAAATCAAGCAAAGCATCAAGGCTTTACAAACCCAGTTTGCAATGATGATTAATAAGGAGGTGGAATGGAATATTAAAAAACTGAGACAAAAAAACTTCGAATTCGCAAATAAATCAGGAAAATGGCTTGCCTGGCAGATCAAGAAAAGGAAGGAACAAAACACAATAAACAAAATTGAAGTGGGAGGAACAGAGATAACTAACCCCAAAGATATCAGGAAAGGATTCTTGGAATATTATAGACAACTATATAAAAAGAAAGATAAGAACAATATGAGGAAAATAGAAAGATATTTAAAAGAGAAAGAGGTGCAAAAGATCCCGACAGAAGCACAAGAAAGGCTGAACACCCCGATTGACACAGAGGAAATAAGAACGATGATAAAAAAACTGAAAAATGGAAAGGCCCCAGGACCAGACGGCTTTAGTGCAAGATACTACAAAGAATTGGGAATATCCCTGTTGATACCACTGAAAGAAGTAATGAACAACATATTGAAGGAAAGAGAAATCCCAGAGACATGGAAGGAGGCACTTATAACTTTTATCCCAAAAGAAGATGTGGACTTATCCCAAGTAAAGAATTATAGACCAATTTCATTACTCAACACGGATTACAAAATTTTTACGGGAATTATAGCAGAAAGATTAAAAAAGGTTCTACAAGAAATTATCCATGATGATCAAGCGGGTTTCCTTCCAAATAGACAGATGAGAGATAATGTGAGAAATGTAATAAATATCCTAGAATATCTATCTGCAAGGAATGAGAAACAAGCAATGTTGATGTTCGTGGATGCTGAAAAAGCATTTGATAATGTGGCATGGGATTTCATGTTGAAAAACATCGAGCAGAGAGAAATGGGAAATGACTTTTTTAACGGAATAAAAGCAATATACACGGAGCAAAAAGCGAAGCTGCTAGTGAACAACATGATAACAGAGGAGATAAAGATCTCTAAAGGTACCAGACAGGGATGCCCGTTGTCACCATTATTGTTTGTGCTGGTCCTGGAGGTGCTATTGGACTCAATAAGGAAAAAGGAAAGTATAAAGGGGGTGACAATAGGCCGAAACCAATACAAAATTAAAGCCTTTGCTGACGACATAGTTTTGATGGCGGAAGACCCGTTGGAGACTGCAGCGGAGATATTGGAAGAAATTGAAAAATTTGGGGAGGTGGCAGGTTTTATAATAAACAGGAAAAAAACCAAAATTATAGCTAAAAATATGGAAAAAATAACAATGGAGGCATTGCAGCAACAAACAGGTATTGAAATTGTTAAAAAAGTTAAATACTTGGGAATATGGCTATCCCCAAAAAACATCGATCTGTTCCAAAACAATTATACCCCGGTGTGGAACGGAATTAAGAAGGACCTGGAAGTGTGGAATAGGCTAAAGTTATCTCTCTGGGGGAGAATCTCTATGATCAAGATGTCAGTGCTGCCAAAGATGCTGTTTTTATTCCAGATGTTACCAATACTAAAAGGAGTGGCGATTTTTAAGGAATGGCAAAGGACGATTTCCAGATACATATGGCAGGGCAAAAAGCCGAGAATCAAGTATAAATTACTGACAGATGCAAAGGAAAGGGGAGGCTTTGCCCTGCCGGATCTGAAGCTATACTACGAAGCATCGTGCCTTTGCTGGTTAAAAGAATGGATTAAACTTAAAAATACAAAACTCTTGGATTTGGAAGGATTTGACAACAGATTTGGATGGCACGCATACCTTTGGAAAGAAAAGAAGAAGGGATACAAAACTTTTGAAAATCACATCTTCCGGAAATCGCTATGGGAAGTTTGGGACAGATATAAAAACATATTGGAAGGGGGGGTGCCACATTGGCTATCACCACTAGAGGTTATGGGGGTCAAAAAAGTTAATATGAGAAGCGATTGGATTACCTATGGAGACTTAGTAGAGAAAGAAGGAGGAAAGTGGAGATTAAAACCATATGAACAAGTCAAAGAGCATGTTTTTGATTGGCTGCACTACCATCAAATAAATGAAATGTTCAAAAGGGATGTGAAAGAAAAGGGGTATAAAGAAAAAGATTCGAGATACCAAACAGAGATAGTGAACAGCGACTCCAAAACAATTTCCAAAATGTACAAAATCTTGCTGGAATGGCACACAATAGATGAGGAAGTGAAAGTAGTAATGATTCAGTGGGCCAAAGATTTAGGATACAATATAGACTTCGACGACTGGCAGAAAATATGGAATGAGAATTTGAAATTTACGGCATGTACCACACTAAAAGAAAATGTAATGAAGATGGTTTACAGGTGGTACATGACACCAGCAAAATTGGCAAAAATGTATAAAACCTGTAACAAATGCTGGAGGTGTAAGGAGAAGGAGGGTACGTTCATACATATGTGGTGGGACTGTAAAAAAGTAAGGGGGTTCTGGGAAGCTATATACAACGAACTAAAGAAAATACTAAAATACAGTTTTGCTAAAAAACCAGAAACCTTCCTTCTAGGTATAACAAGAACGGATATAAGTAGGAGAGATCTTAAACTGTTTCAATATGCTACTGTCGCAGCAAGGACACTGCTAGCACAAAGGTGGAAACAAGAAACGGTTCCGACTTTAGAGGAATGGAGGTCAAAACTAATAGATTACGCAGAGTTAGACAAATTAACGGGGAAAATTAGATACAAAAAGGACCAGAATTTTATTGAGGACTGGGGGAAATTTACAGAGTATTTGGAAAGTATATGTGAGGATAGTACAACGCTAGCGTGTTTTAAAGAGGCTTTGTGAAAGTAGAAGGAGTATTGTCAAAAGGCAAGCAAAGATAGAAACATAATACTTAATGGCAATATAAAATTAAGGAATGTGAAGAGAGGATTGGAAATACGAAAGATTGTCAGAAAGGTTGGGGGAGGTCCAAGTAAGGCTAAATATGTGATATATAAATGGATTTGTTTATTGCTTTTTATGGAAAACTTTAATAAAAATTTATACATAAAAAAAAGAGATGCATTTTAAATAAAAGCACACATTCTACTCATGTAAAAACACACTGATTCCCGGACCATCCTTGGGCTGGATCTGGCCCCTGGGCCTTAGTTTGCCTACCCATGATTTAGGGCTTTCAAGGTCAGCACCAACACTTTGAATTGTGCTTGGAAATGTACTGGGAGCCAATGTAGGTCTTTCAGGACCGGTGTTATATGGTCTTGGCTGCCACTCCCAGTCACCAATCTTGCTGCCGCATTCTGGATTTGTTGCAGTTTCTGGGTCACCTTCAAAGGTAGCCCCACATAGACTGCATTGCAGTAGTCTAAGCGGGAGATAACTAGAGTTTGCACCACTCTGGCAAGACTGTGGGCAGGTAGGGTCTCAGCCTGCATACCAGATGGAGCTGGTAGACAGCTGCCCTGGACACAGAATTGACCTGCGCCTCCATGGACAGCTGTGAGTCCAAAATGACTCCCAGGCTGCGCACCTGGTCCGTCAGGGGCACAGCTACCCCATTGAGGACCAGGGAGTCCCTCACACCTGCACCATGAAATCAATCTTCTTTAAGGGCATGTGGAACCACAATGTGACTATATCCACTTGTTGAAACTTTTGTGTTTTTTCCCATTCTACTTGAGAGGAAGTCCTGAATGAGGTTTGAATTTCACTTCAGGCAAAATATAGCGATTACCTAAGGGAGTTTGTACTTTCACCTCTCTGGGACAATTTTTCTACTTAAAAAAAAAAAAGTTTTTTTGTGTTCCTTCCAAATCCCTCAGATGTTCTGCCTGACGGAAATAATCCCTGTATTAGCATCAACATTTGCCATCCTCAAAACTTGGCAACAGCCTGAGGGAAATGTGGCGCTCTTGTAAAATGCTGCAAGTTTACAAAAAAAAAAACCCTCATTTTGGCTTCTCTCCTTTAATGCCCTGAAAAATTTAGCCTCAGAAAAGGAACCTTCAAATTAGTTTCAGGTTTCGCTTGAGGTGAAATTTCAGTACCAAGCTGAATACTTAATAAGCAGCAAGAGATCTGTACTGCACAAAAAGGTTTGTCGAATGAAAATATTTTTGCCACAGCCCTATTTTGAAAAGCTTGCGAACCTTCAGTAAAATGATATAGCTGCCTGCTCAGAAGTAAGTTACTTTGTGTTAAATGGATCAGTCTAAAGCAGCGGTTCTCAACCTGTGGGTCCCCAGATGTTGTTGGACTACAACTCCCATTATCCCTGAGCTCTGGCCTTGCCAGCTAGCGGTGATGGGAGTTGTAGTCCAACAAGAGCTGGGGACCCACAAGTTGAGAAAGGCTGGTCTAGAGTTTGGTTTATGGCCGGCATTTGGGAAAACAAGGATTCCTGTGCCTTCAGAAATCCTACAGGTTAAACCCTTTCTAGAATGAAAATACAGTTGTGGTGATAGCTTCACAATGATTGTATCGCCTAGTGTTGTGTTACAGCTTGCCCTGATGGCAACCACTTTGTGATTGGTACCCACAGCACTTTTTCTTGAAATTCAATTTGTGCTTGGTAGTCACAAAAGGTTGGTGACTCCTGAGCTACCAGGGCACTATAGAACACAAAAGACCTCGATGTTTTGAAGTAGCTAGAAGATTCAGAGACGATATTAAAGCCCACCCCAATGCTTTCTCTGTGGCCAGTCCTTGAAAATGGTCCAGAAACTTCAGTTGGTCCAAAATGCCACTGTCAAAGTTCTACCTGGGATTAGCTAGATGGGGGATATTATTCCAGCAGAGGCAAATTTAGGGGAGCACGACCGGTTCTCCTGCACTTGATGCCGAATGCTTCCCTTCAGACTCCTAAACTAGAATATTATACATATCCTTGCAAATGGGATACAAATCAATCAATTAATAAAACAGACCAATCAATAAACATTTAAATAAATAGTAAATAAACAATGTGACTTGGTTTTGCAACTTGGTGCTGACAGCTTTCCTGCAGACTCTTAAACTAAAATATTTTGTTCATCCTTGTAAATGGGGTTGCTTTCTGGTTAACTGGATAAATGCCTCAGAAAACAATGAATTACACCAAAGACTGAAGGAAACCATTTCTGACTTGAAGAAAGAAAGCCCACAGCGATGTAATAACCAGCTGCTGCAAACTATATAAAATACCAGCTGCCAGCTCTTATCCATAACAGTATTTCTTCAGTTTTCTTCATATAATGCAGTGTGATGAATCTCAACGCTGTTCAAAAAGCATAGATCTGCAGTACACACTGTCTACTCAGACTTAAGCCCCACTGGGTTTAATAGGGTTTAGTCCTCAGTAGGGAAGGACTATAATAATGTGCCATATAAATATAAATATATTTATATTTCACGTGTGTTTTGACTATGGTCCACCAATTAGTGAGAAAATGAATTGCGGAAAGTGGGTTTTGTTGTGCTAACCTTGTTTTCAATGTGGCTGGTGAGTCCGGTCAGTTTTCTTTCATTCAACAAATCATGTCTCAGTGTTCTGTATTCTTCAGCCTCCTCATGTGTCCAGACTTCTTGAAAAATCCATTATGTCCTCAGCAAGATTGGCATATAAGCACGGGAAATGGGAGGGAGCTGTCTATCACACTCCTAGTGGTTTTGTTTTTAAAAACAGACTTTTTGAACTTTTAAAGAAATCAGTGTAGGCTTTTTTTAAAAAAGGAAATGCTTTCCTTAGGAACAAATTCAATGACCATGCCAGTCTCAAGCACTTGGTAATTAGCCTCCTGGACATTCTACCTATGCACACTTTGGTTGGTCACTTCACAATTACCTTCCTCCTCTTTCTCTTTCTTTCTTTCTTTCTTTCTTTCTTTCTTTCTTTCTTTCTTTCTTTCTTTCTTTCTTTCTTTCATGATCACTCATAGCCAATTAAGATCGTCTTCTCTCGGGCTCACTGTTAAGATCGTGTTCAAACCTCCTGCGATGCAGGAATCACAGCTATCAATAACCTTACCCTCCGTGCAAAGTAGAACTGTGACACCTACGTAGCTTTTTGCCAGCTGCTGCCACCACCAGGTAAGCCCGATGCGACCCACCAGCACAAGATGGGACTTAAGGAGAAGACTTTTTGCTGCATCTCGGCTGGTGCTGTTTAGCTTCCACTGTAGACTTCTGATGCAGTAAGCTCC
This sequence comes from Podarcis melisellensis, assembly GCF_964234715.1. Taxonomy (NCBI): domain Eukaryota; kingdom Metazoa; phylum Chordata; class Lepidosauria; order Squamata; family Lacertidae; genus Podarcis; species Podarcis melisellensis. The sequence goes on from NC_138531.1 coordinate 84,649,577, forward strand.
ACCCAACACCCATCAGAATTATACAGAAATCTGAATCAAGTCCTAAAGTGCTCTGCAAATGAGGCACGCTCTTCCATTGTCTCCCGAGAAGGATGGATGCCAGCAAGTAGTTTTATTTCTGCTTCTGCTACTTTTATGTTATTATTGTTGTTTAGTCGTTTAGTCATGTCGACTCTTCGTGACCCCATGGGCCAGAGCACGCCAGGCACTCCTGTCTTCCACTGCCTCCCACAGTTTGGTCAAACTCATGTTGGTAGCTTCGAGAACACTGTCCAACCATCTCATCCTCTGTCGTCCCCTTCTCCTTGTGCCCTCAATCTTTCCCAACACCAGAGTCTTTTCCAGGGAGTTTTCTCTTCTCACGAGGTGGCCAAAGTATTGGAGCCTCAGCTTCACGATCTGTCCTTCCTGCGAGCACTCAGGGCTGATTTCCTTCAGAATGGATAGGTTTGATCTTCTTGCAGTCCATGGGACTCTCAAGAGTCTTCTCCAGCACCCAAAAGCATCCATTCTTCGGCGACCAGCCTTCTTTATGGTCCAGCTATCTCTTCCATACATCACTACTGGGAAAACCATAGCTTTAACTATATGGACGTTTGTTGGCAAGGTGATGTCTCTGCTTTTTAAGATGCTATCTAGGTTTGTCATCGGTTACTTTTGTACTATACACTAATAGTGAACTCATTCTCTGAGTGTGCATTCTTCTCTTGTGAAAGTGGCACCACCCATGCTCAAGATGAAGGAATTAGCACCCTATGGTTTGGAGGAACCCTATGGTTTGGGGATGGCTTGGCACCCCACTCCGTGCCGCTGCCAATGCAGTACAATGAGGACTGAGCATGCCTTGTCGCCTTACCAACTACTGGAGGGAGGGGAGAGAGTACAGAAAGTCAGAAGAGGGAGAGAGAAATTGTACCGATTGTTTTTAACATTTGCTCATTGCTTTATACAAAAAAAGGCATCCAAGCCACTGAGCAAGATAAAATACAACCGATAAAAACAATTAAACCTAGAATGTTTAAAACATTGCATTGTACAAAATGCATAAATTGTTCAAATAAATAAAAAATAATTAACATTCTCCAGTAGGACCTTAGAGGCCAACTAAGATTGTTCTGGGTATAAGCTTTCGTGTGCATGCAGACGACAGAACAAACTTAGTTGGTCTCTAAGGTTCTCCTGGACAATTTTTAAATTTTTAAATTTATTTTGACTGCGTCAGACCAACACGGCTACCTAAGGTAAAGGTAAAGGTACCCCTACCCGTATGCGCCAGTCGTGTCTGACTCTGGGGTTGCGTGCTCATCTCACTTAAGAGGCCGGGAGCAAGCGCTGTCCAGAGACACTTCCGGGTCACGTGGCCAGCGTGACAAAGCTGCTCTGGTGAGCCGGCACCAGCACAGCACACGAAAACACCGTTTACCTTCCCAGTATAAAGCGGTACCTATTTATCTACTTGCACTTAGAAGTGCTTTTGAACTACCTGAATAAATTGTTCATTCATTGGCAACGTCCTACACACCCCATTCAAAAAGTGCATCACTGCAGAGTTCAGCTTCGTTACCAAAAGCCTAAGTGAATAAAAGAGGTCTTGGTCTGGCACATAATCTGGCAAGCTGGGATGCTGAACTAAATAAGTCCATGCTCTAAGATTCTGATACAGGCCCCAGTGGCAATATTTTGCTGCTTTTGTCTATTTCTTTGTAAGCCACCCACCAGGAATGGCGATGGGCTGTTGAAGGGTGAGAGGTAAGTTAGTAAATGCAACGTGAGAGAGAATGCCCCGGGAAATTTTCGAGCAGGCCAACTTTCAGCTGCTGAGCATGGGGGGGGGGGAAGCACTTAGCAATCTCTGATCACACCTCAAGTCATTGGAGTGACCTTGCTCTGCACTGCTCTCCTGGAATCAGATACAGTTCAGCCAAGTGGAACAGATGCCAATGAAAAGAGCACCGAAAAGGAGACGAAGAGAAAAGACCTCTGACATGTGAGTGAAAGGCCAATATTGCACAGGCAGCAGGAACAAATTGGCTCTTGAAAAATGTAGAAGTTATTTTTTTTAAAAAATAATAATTTCCATAGTCATATCAGTGCAATAAGATTCAGGAATCAGTGGGAGAGAGTAATTTCAGAGAAACCAGGAGAGATATTTTCTTGTCTTGGGGGAAAGATCCTCGGGTAACGAAAGTATTCAGAAGTCTACAGTGAAAGCTAAACAGCACCAGCTGACATGCAACAAAATAAATTATTATTATTATTATTATTATTATTATTATTATTATTATTATTATTATTATTTCTACCCCACTCATCTGGCTGGGTTTCCCCAGCCATTCTGGTTGGCTTCCAACAAAAGATTAAAAATACATTAAAACATCAGTCATTAAAAACGTCCCTAAAAATGCCTTCTCCTTAAGTCCCATCCTGTGCTGTTGGATCCCATCAGACTTACTTGGTGGTCGCAGCAGCTGGCAAAAATTTACCTAGGTGTCACAATGCTACAGGTGCTTTGTACAGAGGTTAAGGCTATCAGTAGCTGTGATTTCTGCATTGCAGGAGGTTGAACTATATCAGTGTTTCCCAAACTTGTGTCTCTAGCTGTTTTGGGACTACAGTTCCCATGATCCTTAGTCCAGCTAGCAAAGGATGATGGGAGTTGTAGCCCCAAAACAGCTGGAGACCCAAGTTTTGGAAACATTGAACTAGATGATCCTTGGAGTCCCTTCAATCACTACAGTTCTAAGATTCTACAATTCAATATTCACCAATCACACGTACTAACTCCTGCGTCAGAGGTGGAATCAGATAAGTGCTGGAGATGTAATGAGGTTGATGGTGCATTTTATCATATGTGGTGGACCTGTAAAAGGGTAAAAGAGCATTGGGAAATGACATATAATGAACTGGGGGAAAAATGTTTAAAAGTATCTCCCCACCCCCACCCCAAAAAGAGCCAGAGTCCTTTTCAATGGGAATAATTCAGAGGGAAATTTCCAGGTGTCAAAAAAGACTATTTATGTATGCCACTACTGCGGCCCGTGTTTTGTTAGCCCCCAAATGGAAAACGAGCGAGGTCCCAACCAAAGAAGAATGGCAACTTACTGGTAAACTTATGGAATATGCGCAGCTTACAGATTTAATATATAGAATAAGAGAACAAGAAGAATGTATGTTTAAAGAAGGCTGGAAAATGTTTGCTGAATATATGGGTGAAAACTGTGTTCATTTAAAAACACTGGTAGCATTAAGATAAATAAGTGTCAATAAGTTTTGATGGATGTAACAATGGAATACTGAATGGCATAGTTCATATAAAATATGCAGGGATGTACAGTATGCAAAATGAACCACGGAAAAGGAAGAAGGGAAGTCATTGATTTAAGGTTGCTTAAATGAATATTTTGAAATGTAAATTAGAAAATTTAATTTAAAAATTGTTTTTAAAAAGGAGAGGCAGTCTACGATACAATAATCTTTACTGTCATTGTCCCATACAGAACAACGAAATTGAAAATCCACATCAGACATTCAGAAACCAACAAGCCAGCTATCCCAGCCTGGTTAGCCCCCTAAAAACTCTGATACAATATACTCCCATAGAGTATATTGTATTTAATTATGGGGTATCAGAGTTTTTAGGAGGCTAAAAACCAAAATCGCTAAAAACCAAAATCGCATTTGAATAGAAACTGTTTTTCAGGCAGTTAGTCCTAGTCTTTATAACCCTGTACCTTCTTCCAGAAGGCAGAAGCTGAAAGAGATCATTTCCGGGGTGCACACTACAGTGGTACCTCGGGTTAAGTACTTAATTCGTTCTGGAGGTCCGTTCTTAACCTGAAACTGTTCTTAACCTGAAGCACCACTTTAGCTAATGGAGCCTCCTGCTGCCACTGCACTGCCAGAGCACGATTTCTGTTCTCATCCTGAAGCAAAGTTCTTAATCCGAGGTACTATTTCTGGTTTAGCAGAGTCTGTAACCTGAAGTGTATGTAACCTGAAGCGTATGTAACCCGAGGTACCACTGTATCCTGCACTATCTCTACAGCTTTCTAATGACACCTGGAAGCATAGATTTGATCCAAGGTAGGGAGAGTGCACCCAATTATTCTCTCTGCAGTCTTTACAACCCTGGACAACATTGTTTTTTCCCTGACCGTGCAGCTCCCAAACCACACACACACACAACCTTCTGAATACCAGGTGCTGGGGGTCACAAATGGGGAGAGAACTGGATGACCACTGTGACAACAAGATGTTGGACTGGATGGGTCTTTTCTCTAAGCCAGCAGGGCTCCTCTTATGTTCCCTGACTGCCTCTTACAAAGCGAAATGAGGGGAGGAATAGGAACAGCATGTGCCATTAACAGGCTCTGTTGAAACTGCCCTGTTAGCATGTGTTCGAGCCAAAGAACCTCGGGTGGGATGAGACGCAAGAAGCCGCTCAGTTTATTTGTCCAGCAAACCTATTATCAGCCACTCCTAGGGCAGCCAATATGGTGCCCCCCCCCCCGCCCACAAATCCATTTCGAAGCTAACGCAATAGGATTGCAAAACTCAAAGCGGAGAGTTGTAAAGAGACCCATTCATTTCCACCCCCAGACTGAGAAAAGCCATTACAGGGGGAAAACAAATTATTTAAACAAAGATGTATCTGCTTTAATGTCACGATTGAAGAGCATCTAGGAATAATACTGAGGGAGGTAGGAAGGTTTTGTGGCAAATGAATATGACTAAGAATATTGGTCTGGGTTATTTTATGCACCAGCAGCCTCATTACTCTCCCTGCACAGTCTGCTTTCTGCAGCATGCACTAAGCTAAATTCCATTAAAATCAATGGTGCAATTGCTCTCTATTGGGCGCGGTAGTATTATGAGAAATGCAAATATTATGGAGAGAAAGTAAAGCTGAAAACACACATATCTCCGGATTGCTCATCTTGAACCGAACGAAGGGTTCAGAATCAGCCTCGGTATGTAAGTACGCTCATCGACTGCACGCTAATATTTCTGTAATGTTGTCTGTGCAAACTTTATCTGCCTCTCTGTTGCCTTAATGTACTATTCTAGTGGTAATGTTTGAATTTCATCCTAGGAACTGAGGCAAGGACACAACATCGGATTCCCCTTTTAAAAATTTAATTTATGAATTGCCAATTTACATATGCTTCGAAACCATTTGCAAGCACATCATAAAAACAGCTGAAAAGGGTCTGGAGAACAACTGAAGAGACGTTTAAAAACAATACATCATCATTCAGCTGGAAAAGTTTGTTAAAACAAAAATGTCATTGTTTGTTTCCAAAAAGTACAGGTTGCGGATGACTGTCAAAGCTCAGGAAGCTGTTCTCCAAAACAGGGGCAGCCACACAGAAAGCCCCGCTTCATGTTACTATGGTGCAGTTATGTCAGAGATATTAAGGATAGAATCTTGCACAGAACCTAATGACCTATTGGATATATAAGGGATAAGGTGGTCTCCCAGTTAACCTGGTCCTGAGATATAGTGGGCCTTATGTGTTGGTACTAAAACCTTGAACACAGCCTAGTGGCAGAACTGAAACCACTGGAAATCTACCATAGCAAGGGGTTATATACTAGCTGTAAGCATGGAGGACAAATTCAGTTCCATAAGGATTTAAAGCCAAATCTATTAGATGCACACATTCCAAAACAATATGCAAAGCAAAAAAAACCAGCCATCCTTAGAAATTTGCACTGTGTCAAAGTTTGCAGTGCAATTCCCCAGCTAAGCAATGTTCATTACAAAGATGGATATGCTGGTGGAGTGTGTACATAAAAATTAAGATAAGAATGAAAAGAAGAAGAAGAAGAAGTGTTTGGATTTGATATCCCACCTTTCACTCCCCTTCAGGAGTCTCAAAGCAGCTAACATTCTCCTTTCCCTTCCTCCCCCACAACAAACACTCCGTGAGGTGAGTGGGGCTGAGAGACTTCAAAGAAGTGTGACTAGCCCAAGGTCACCCAGCAGCTGCATGTGGAGGAGCGGAGACGCGAACCCAGTTCCCCAGATTACAAGACTACCACTCTTAACCACTACACCACACTGGCTGTGTGTGTACAGTATACAAAAATGCATTTTATTTGGGGGGGGGGGACTGCTTGGGGAAAAAAATGTGTACATTAGTCAAAACTGCATATGAAACGTGTTTATTAGAAGTCAACACTGAAATGCTGATAAGTTTTTGTGGGTGGAGAGAAAAAATTGGTATAAAAAGAGAATTCCTGGATGCCAAGATCCAAGTCTGGGGCAAGTACTCTTTGGTGAGAAAACCCCAGCAGAGATTTAGAATCACAAAACATGCAGCAAAGTAAAGTTTTGAAATATAGGTTGTTTGAAAAATGCCCTTTGAGTTCCAAAATAGTCCCCACTTTCCCCAGCATAGAAAAAGACCACACGCTTAGTAAGTTAAAATTGGTTTACTTACAAACTCTCCAAAGAGCAGATTCATGTGCTTTTCCAGTCCATACAGCATTCAGAAAAATACAGGCAGTAAAACGTGGCTTAGATACAGGGGTTAAAGTTCCTATTATTCTTATTCTTATTAGCCTTTTATTCTAAGGCAGGGGTAGGCAACCTAAGGCCCGGGGGCCTGATGCGGCCCAATCGCCTTCTCAATCTGGCCAGCGGACGGTCCGGAAATCAGCGTGTTTTTGTAGTAGAATGTGTCCTTTTATTTAAAATGCATCTCTGAGTTATTTGTGGGGTCTGCCTGGTGTTTTTACATTAGTAGAATGTGTGCTTTTATTTAAAATGCATCTCTGGGTTATTTGTGGGGCATAGAAATTCGTTCATTTCCCCCCAAAAAATATAGTCTGGCCCCTTACGAGGTCTGAGGGATGGTGGACTGGCCCCCTGCTCAAGTTTGCTGACCCCTGCTCTGAGGTCTTAGTATGGGTTATGCCATTAAAAACAATATTCAAAGCCACTTAGAAGTATCTGTGTAGTGTGTGAGTGTGTGTGTGTGTGTGTGTGTGTGCGCTTGTTTTCATGTGTGAACAAGTTCTTTCCAGGAGCACAGATTTATTTCATTCTGCTCATGTTCATCAGCATCAATTAGCACTTGTCATTTGCCAACCTGAAATCAGTTTGACACTGGTGACAGGTAGAAGGGAAAGAAACTGCAGAGGGATGATATGCAGGCTTTAAAAAATGCAAACAACATCTGCTGCAGGGTGGAGCTTATAATTATCAGGATTTCAGCAGAGATGGAGAAGGGAACGTTATGTTTTCTCCTCTTCCAAAGACCTGAGGAAGATCCCTACCTGAAGCTGGTATTTGCTCAGGGAAAGGAAATCCCTCAATGAACAACTTCCTCCTAATTCACATAACATTTTTAGAGGAGAGATTTTCTGAAGGCCTGCAAAAGGTCAAAGGGGTGTATTCCTTTATGCTTGCTGCAGTCACAATCATTATCAACCCGTGATTATTCAATTTGCATCTACCTAATATGTTGCATCAGTGCAAGGATTTACACTTTCTCATTGGGACTCCCCCCATCCTCCCCATGTAAGCCCCCTCCCCCGTGCTCCCCAAATCTGATCTAGAGGGTTGGAGGAACCACAACAACAAATTTAGGGGTGCAAAAGGGGAGAGAGGAGACTTAGTTGCAGAAGCAGAAATCCTTGTATGGGTGGAACACATTCGCTGGGTACCACCCTGAACGTGGGGTGCAAATTTGGGTTTAGCATCCTGTCCAGTTGAGCCTTTTATCTCTAGGAAATGAAGTTTTGCTATACAGTGGTACCTCTGGCTGCAGACGGGATCCGTTCCAGAGGTCTGGTCAGATCCCAAGGTTTCCGCAACCTGAGGACCACTTCTGCGCAGGCATGAGTGGTGTAACCCGGTCATATACTTCTGGGTTTGCCGCTTTCGCACATCCTGAAGTTTATGTAACCAGAGGGTTACGTAACTAGTGGTACTGCTGTATTTACTCATGCCCCTTCTGCCCCAAAAAGGAAGAGGGAGCAAAAGTCTACCCTCCCTTCATTCCATTTGTGCTGCTACCAGGGCAGTAAAACAAGGAAGTTCAGGTGAGGAGGCAAGCAGATAGGAGAGGGAAAGGAGGAGCTCAGAGATTCACTGGTTGTAGGGAGAGGGACTGCCTCTATCATGCTCCTGGTGGAATCATCAAAGCTAGTGGTGATGGTGGTGGTTGTTGTTATCCCACCTTTTTTTCAGATCAGGCTTCAAGTTGGCTTACACAAATTGAAAGGAAATCAGAGAAAATACAAAGACATATGAAAGATAATCATTAAGAAGTAATTATAATCAGAAACTCCAAGAGTAGGATAGATACAACCACTTCAATACCATCATCAACCACTCTTCCCACCTTGGATCAAATCTATGCTTCCAGGTGTCATAAGAAAGCTGCAGAGATAGTGCAGGATAGTGCGCACCCTGGAAATGATCTCTTTCAGCTTCTGCCTTCTGGAAGAAGGTACAGGGTTATAAAGACTAGGGCTAGCCACCTGAGAAACAGTTTCTATCTAAATACATTTTGGTTTTAAACGCAGTGCAAGGTAGTCTCTATGGGAGTATGTTGTATTTAATTATGGAGTATCAGAGTTTTTAGAGGGCTAACCAGGCTGGGATAGCTGGGATAGCAGGCTTGTTGGTTTTTGAATGTCTGGTGTAGATTTTTCCAATTTTGTTGTTCTGTATGGGACAATGACAATAAAGATTATCGTATCGTATCATGGGCGGCACATATCATAATGAATGCATGATTTTTCAAATGGATGTCTGGAGGGGCCCCAAATTGCATTAGGTAAATGGGAATTATAATGTAGGATTGTTTTTAAAGGTTGGCAAATGGAAAACAGAAATGAGGCAGATTGAATTTAGGATGGCACTCATGGAAAAAATGGCATGGACCACAAATAGGCTTATCTGCCAACACCCTACTTCGGAGCAGCTTATCGTTCAAGAAAAATAGTGAAGGCTGCAGTCCTATATGCCCTTACCTGGAAGGAAGTCACATGAAACACAACGTGACAGAGCAGTCCTATGCGTGTTTACTCAGAAGGAAGGTCTATTGTATTCAATGGGACTTATTCTCAGCCTAAAATATCATTTAAAAAGCAATAAATCAAAATACACCCACAGTAAAGGATAAGCAAACAAAGGCCAACAGCAACAATGGTGCAATAGACTCTAACATTGCTCAGTTAAAGCCTGAGAAAACATAGGAATCTAGAAGCCTGCCTGAGTTTGTTTATTCAGGCTGCAATCCCATCACACTCTCTTTAGTAATTTGGTCATTAAGAGGTTAAATTCAGAACCTCTGGGGCAAAAGTCCACCCTAAGACTTTTCTGTCAAGTTCATTTCTGCTTCTTATATGCTGGGAATAAACAGTCTGTTCTGTGAGCTGGCAAATGAAGTGAGTAGGAGTTTTATTTAGATAGATTAGAAAGAGCTTGCTGTGTTATTCTGAGCAAACATTCTTAGCATCATGGTAGCAATGAGCTATTCTGGGGGTAACAGCTCTGAACCTACTGGAGCAAAAATGATAAGGGATCACGATTATAGATGTTTGCACGTATACCCCAGATCAAGGGGGCTGAGCCTAAGTGACTCATCTCACAATGTGTTCATGTTAATAAACAACTTTCAGCAACATAGTGTTCATAAGTGAGAAACAGTCCCCCCAATTTGGGGAGTTGGTTTACTCATTTGTATATATCCCTTGCTCTCTCAGAAGTTAATGGCTGGGATTAGGGTGTGTCAGCTGACTCCAGGTGCAAGTGTCTATGAAGGTTGTAGCTGCAGAATTTGATAAGTGGTCATCCATTCACATGTGCAAGTCATCAGCTGATGTTAAGAACATAAGACTATCACTGTCATCAAGCAAAGTGTAAATCAACCCAAGATCTTGAACTGGATTTTGCAATATTCTTCGATCATTTCCATTAGCAGTGTTGGCCCCGGGGAATGAGAACTGTAATATGCCGAGACCTCATTGGGTGGTTTTACACAGGTTTCTCAATCTCTCCTCTGAAAAAAATCTCTCCTCACGGCATCACACCAGCAAGGATAAAATATGAATCATAGCAGACTCTACCGAACGAAAGTGCTTTTGAATCTGCTATTATTTATAATGAGAAAGCTGGGAACTTTGTAGTTTTTGAACATTGTTCTTTAAAGAGTTATCGCACATCCGGGAAGCATGCACAGAAGTGTGTTCAGGCTTCCAAGCAGCTGAGAAAAGGCCTGTTTCCTGGAAAATGCATCTTGCATTAAATAATATTTCTAGTACTGCTGGAGTAGGAAACCACCGGGAGAGAGCTCTGCGACTTATATGGGGTATTTTGATGATTTTGAAAAATAAAGAGTAGCTTTTAAGAACCCGCACCCATTAATCAACCTCTTTTCTACTGTGCACAACAACATTTAAAGGATGGTTTGCCAGGTTTCACATACATTGGGTATCCTGTCTTTCCTCCACTCCTAGCAATGCTGTGTTTACCTCCAACAGGAGGACCATAGCTCAGCATCTGCTCTGCATGCAGAAGATCCCAGGTTCAGTCCCCAACATCGCCAAGGAGATCTAAAACCCTGGAGAGTTGTTGCCAATCACAGCAGACAATACTGGGCAAGATGGACCAATGGTCTGACTCCGTATAAGGCAGCTTCCTATGTTCCTATGGCAACTGCAGCATCTGTATTTGTGCTCCATGTAGCCCTGTCCACACCTGAGGTGCCACTACAAATGCTATGGCTGACCCACAGTAAGCACCGGGGTAAAGTCTCTTTGCATTTGAAATTCTATCACAGGAAATTCTATCATGGGAATTACTCTGGGGACATGGCTGCCGCCGCCGCCACCCCCAAAACCGCACCAATTTTTTTAATTGAGAAGCTAGGTATAGAGATTATAATCAATTATCCTGATAACTGTAAATAATGGTGATGGTAATTATGATTCTTCAGATTCTCTGGATGACTGCCTAGGCAATTTGAATAATTGAGCTTCTACTGAACTTAGATCCAATCTGTGACTCTGAAAAAGAAGAAGCAAAAAGTCACACATGCTATGTTTTAGTTCTATTTTAAAAAAAATGTGGTTTTGCCTATGGTAAGAGATTCCAGTTCTGTGTTTTCAGAGCAAACCTAAAAGTTATCGTTCAGCATAAATTTTAATAAGCACATTCTCAGGAGCAAAGCTATACCCTAATTAATGGGCAAAATAATTATGCCCTGTATACAATCTGGCTGTCAGCCCCTAGCCTTTGTTAACTGTATGATTGCTTTTTTCTTTTCTTTTTTAAACCCTCCTGTATTGAGAAATCATGCTATTACTCTTTGGGGATAATCAGTATTTGCTGTTAACTCACAGCGGATAAGCAGTGCTGAGCTTTTGTACACTGGAGTAAGCCTATGAAACGTACTGCATTGCAGCAAGCTGGCTAAGAACCCAGTGAAGCAAAGCATATTCTTGACTGCTAGGAACAGAGCGTCAGAGATGCTGTAATCAGGAAGCGCAGGCATTTTGGCAGGAGGATTGGGAAGAATTAAGCACATTGCACGTGCTTAAGCAGTGTGCTCAGAAATGCATGCTCTTTGTCAGGGATGGGCAGTTTTGGTAGCCTTGGCTCCTGGAAGGGCTGCATGTACCCACAAAATCTATACATTTACGGCTGTTTCTTCAGCAGTCTTCCATTTCAGACTAATGGTTAGATAAGAGATGGAGGCTCTGCCAGATTCTAAGCCTGACCCTGACCTAGGCAAGGGCTTGGATGAGCTTCTCTTTCCTCCCAAGTAGACTTGCATGTGCCCACATCTCCCTATGGCCATGGGGGATGACATAGGCAGGGGGCAAGGGGCAAAGTGTTTGCAAGAGTTGACCAGCAGCCCAGGTCAGCAACAAAACAATCAATCAACCAATTCCAATTGTCAGGGATTGTTTGGACGATGAAGAATGGTAGGAGGCTCCAGCCAGAGAACCCCCTAGGGAAGCTTCAAAAGAGGATCAGAGTATAGCTGTCAACATTTCCATTTTTTTAAGGGAAATTCCCTTATTCCGAATAGGATTCCTCGCAAGAAAAGGGAAAAGTTGACAGCTATGGATAAGAGCCAGGAAAGTAGTGGTGGGACACGGAAGACAGGTCAGAGGATGAAGTGAGGAGCAGAAGGATTGGATGCTGAACAAGCAACAGGCTTGAGTGAATGAATGAATGAATGAATTTATTACGGTCATAGACCAGAAAAAACATAAAAAGCAACAATAGTTTACAAAGGGAATAATGGTGTCAATTAAAAATTGTAAAATTATACATAAAAGCAATACACATATGCACACACACCCACCCACACACACACACACACACACACACACACACACACATATATGCACTACAGTATATGTATAGACTTAAAAAAATGGGGGGGCTTGTCCAGGGGTCAAGTCTTTTACTTTTTTACAGCTAATGCCCTCCGCTTGATCGCAGCCGCAGAAAATTTGGCCACTTTCAGTGTTACTTCTGGGTTTTTATCTCCTAGTAGGATTTTCAGCCGCTGAGATTCAGATCGACCTGGAAATTTCTGAGCGATAGGGGAAATAAACAGTGACCTAATATCCCCGTAAAGGTCGCAGTGTAACAACACATGTGAAGCCGTTTCCACCTCTTTCAGACCACATGGGCAAACTCGTTCAGCATAGGGTGTGCCCTCGTATCTGCCCTTTAGTAAGGCAGATGGCAGTACATCAAATCTGGTAAGGGTAAACGCCCGCCTGTATTTTGCGATTTGTAGATCCAGCAAATATGGTGTTAGATTAAACCCTTTTCCATAATCTTGGATAGCTGGATATTTATCTATCTTGCTCATATGGTCCTGAAGCTCTACATCTCCTATTCGCTGGCTCACCATCCTTTTAGCCTTTTCAAAACCTGAGGCTATAAGTTCTTGTGGGGAAAGCCCCAGGCCCTTCAATTTTTCATAAAGCGACAATCTCCATTTAGACTGGAACGGGTCTAGTAGAGTCAATGGAGCCACTCCCACTGGGAAAAATATGAGTTTTAGCCAGAAGTGAATCTTCAGGATCCATATCCTGGCATTAATAGGGAGTTGACCTACCTCCAGCCTGATGGCTGTGTTGGAGACACAGGTAGGTAACCCTAGTAGGGAGCGGTAAAATTTAGTTTGTACAGATTCCAGGGACTTGAGTTTTTGACAATTAAATATCTGGGTGCCATACATCAATTGTGGAAGTATTTTTGCAACAAAGACCTGGGAGGCAGCAGGAACATATTGACCTCCTTTTCTGTAAAAGAATCTTATGATAGCTCTGGAAGATCTTTGCGCATTTACAATGGAGTTCTTAATCTGATGGCACCAAGATCCCTTCTCATCAAAAATTATTCCAAGATATCTAAAAGATGTTACTTGCTCAATAGGTTGGTTATTAATTTTCCATTTATGTCAGAGTTTTCTCTTGGAGAACACCATAATTTTTGATTTAGTGTAATTTATTATTAGGTGTTCAGCTTCGCAATACTCTGTAAGAGCTCGTAAAAGTTTTCTTAGACCCACACATGCTTCCATGCCCCTTCCGAACGAGGTACGGTCGACAGACCATTCGTGCAAATGCAGGGTCTCTGTGTTTTTATTTCCTTTTATTTCTTCTTCTTTTGGTTTAAAATAATATGGAATTTTTGCCTGCTTTTTCTTTGGGGCAGGGGGTTCAACAGCTTGTACTTGAGCTAAAGGAATCCCCAGTTCTTTGTAATTCTGTCTTGTAAGTACCATTTGAGTTATCTTCTCTAGCCGTGTGCTAGGACCTTATTCAAAAGGAGCTCAGAGGTTGGAATTTGCCTCAGATAGCCTCAAAATAGCGCTCAAATAGCCTCAAAATAGCACTGGATGGCCTTGGAAGATTTAAATAGCTTCCGCGGGATACAAAGGGCAGATAGAAAAAGGAAAAAAGAAGCTCCGGAGGGGAGAGGAGAAAGGGGAGGTTTAAAATACCTCCTGGTAGCTCCCGGATTCTTTATCAGGCTAAACTTTGATTTTTCCGAGTGTCTTTCTGTGTTGTTGTTATTATTCTATAAAAAGCTCCTACTCACTCTGTTGAGGCTCACAGAAGACTTACTGCCGGCGCCATCTTATCTCCCAGGGAAGTGTTGTTCCCAGGCTTGAGTGAGAGAGAGGAAGATGAGGCAGAAAGCACTGCAGACATAGGACCAGCTGCAGAGGAGGAGGTGGGAGCTGAGGCTGTAACAGATTCCTACTGTATTCAGCTCCTCCTCCCCCCCCCCATCTCCAAGGGCTCAAAGACTTTTGCATGTAGCAGAAGAAAGAGCATAGAGAGCACATCCCCCACAATAGTGTTTAAGATTTCAGGGGAAACAGCCAAATGGGGAGGAGACTTTGGCAACTACTTTACCAGGGGCTAGGCTTCCCATGGGTTTCTCTGTTTGCATTCTGTTTCTCTGAATAAAGAATAAACTTCATCTCCGAGTCTCCGTGCTGAGCTGCAGCTGAACCAGCCCTGACACTAGTGTTGTTAACTCTTCATTCAAGGAAGCAAACCACAGAGCTCAGGCCTAGTGGGCTCAGCAACTCGTCCTAGGAGGTCTTGCCCCCAATGAAACAGCTGCAAGGACTGAAGGTCCTGGCCTTCCCAGTGCCCACTAGGACTCCTCCTCTCCTTTCTCATGCAGTCTCAAGCTGCGTCTGCACACAACCCCCTCTGCTCTTCTTGTTCCATTTTTCTGCATGTTCTGAGACCAGGGGAGAGCGGAGCTGGTTGCAGCAGCAGCAGTGGGAGACTCCCTGGCTTCTGCTTCTGAGTCTGAACTGTGTTCTGCCACAGCCTCTTCCTGTTCACTACATCTTGTCGCCTCTACAGCTCTTCCGCTTCCGACACCTCCTTGGCATCCAGCAAATCAATGACAGGGGTGGGGTGGGGTGGGGTCCATGCTCCAACTGCTCCTCCTCTGAGGTTCCAGGTCTGGAGAGGGTGGAATCCTGACATCTCTAAGCCAGGAGCCACCCCCACATGTTGCGGCATCTAACTCCATGAATTGATAACATTTCCAGAGGTTGCCGCTTAAAGGCAACAGTTCGCAAGCCCTTGTCCACATATAGCAGATTCTGTATGTAACTTTGGATCCCAACAGAAGAATACTTTCAGAAGGCCTACGTGCAAGAGATTCAGCTCCTATGCTGTTGAGCCTGAGCTTCATTGCAGCAGAATTGGAGGGTGTGTGGGGTGAATAATGTTGATAAGTTTTTGTTTTGTTGATTGTGTTGAGATTGTTAACTGCATAAATCAGTAACTGTAAGTTTTATATCTTACATCGTTTCTTCATAACCCTTATTAGATTGACTTTAGTTGCAAACCACTCTGGAACCTGCAAGGAGATGTGCATCCCAATCCTTTGCATATGTTTACTCAGAAGTAAGACTCGCTGAGTTGTATGTGGCATATGCTTAAGTAAATGTGTGCTGGATTGCAGCCTGAAGAATTTAGCATAGGATTAGACTGTGCAAACTTTTAACAATCAGCCACGGAGCCAACATTACCCAGGTCTGACTCATGAAGCTAATGCAGGCATGCATCTCTTTCTTTCTTTCTTTCTTTCTTTCTTTCTTTCTTTCTTTCTTTCTTTCTTTCTTTCTTTCTTTCTTTCACCAGTGGAATTTCTATACTCCTTATGGCAAGTTAACATAACGCTAATTGTATAACCAGAGGGCAGACAGACAGCATCAATTCCTCTAGGTGAATATGTGTGTGGATCCACTGCATATAAACAACAGCTGGGGTGGACCAGTTCAGGGAGCCATTTCTGTTCTCATGTTAAGTTACAAAGGATAAAGAGAAAAAAGTGCTCTTGTGAACCTGATCTTGGAAGCCACCTTCCTCTCCCGTCAAACTCAGCCTGCAAGGCATAAGAGAGATAAAGATCAGATGTGTCCAACTCTTGAAATTCAATGTCCATTAATTTCAAGGTGGCTATTCAGAGTAAAACTTAGCTGAATACCACCCTGGCTCCTGGCTCCTCCAATGTCCTGATGCGATGTCACACACAACCTCCCTCACAAGTTGGCGCCTCCGGTCCTAACTTAGTCATGCTTATTAATTCCAGTCAGCTCTTCTCCAACTAAAATAGCCTTTCTCAACCTGTGGGTCCCCAGATGTTGTTGAACTACAACTCCCATCACCCCTAGCTAGCAAGGCCACAGCTGAAGGATGATGGGAGTTGTAGACCAACAACATCTGGGGACCCACAGGTTGAGAACCACTGGAATAAAACGTAATTGAATATGCGTAAAACATAGAATCGAAGAATTGCAGAGCTGGGAGGGGTCCCAATGGTCATTTATTCCAACCCACTGCAACATGCTGGTGTGAATTGAGCCAGCATAAAGTTGCATCAGATCCAAACCCTGTTCAGCTGTGTGGCAGCAGCTGCTGCTCTAAAGGAACCAGGCAGAGGGGAAACAAGCCTTTAAAACAGGATTCTATGCTGGGCTGCCAGCTCACACGACTGTACTGGCTTAGGATCCAGCTTCATCCCCGCTCTGTGGTCCTGCTTCTGCCATACCTCCAGAACACTCCCTTTTGAGAATTGCACCAGCTTCAATTCAGCCAGTTTCAGTTCAGCTGGGGAGCAAATTATGCCAGTGTACCTTCAGCAGGGTGGCGCTGTGGGTTAAACCACAGAGCCTAGGGCTTGCCGATCAGAAGGTTGGTGGTTCGAATCCCCGCGCCGGGGTGAGCTCCCATTGCTTGGTCCATGCTCCTGCCAACTTAGCAGTTCGAAAGCACGTCAAAGTGCAAGTAGATAAATAGGTACCGCTCTGGTGGGAAGGTAAACGGCATTTCCGTGGGCTGCTCTGGTTCGCCAGAAGTGGCTTAGTCATGCTGGCCACATGACCTGGAAAGCTGTACGCCAGCTCCCAATGCCAATAAAGCGAGATGAGCGCCACAACCCCAGAGTTAGTCACGACTGGCCCTAATGGTCAGGGGTCCCTTTACCTTTTTACCTTCAGCAGAGCTTGGTCAACTTAATGCCAACTGAGCCTGTCTGAGCCTGATATCAGGCAGCTGAGCCAGGGATCCCAGTGCATCCTAAGCTGCTCATCCCAGAGGATCTTGTCATAGGATTGCCTCCTAAACAAATATCTATGAATGGGTTGTGGGGTGTTGTTGTTTTTAAGAAAACACTGATAGGCAAAAAGCATGCAACTCAATGGTTAAAGTGCCTGAAAGCTCAATCTCAAAATGCAGCAGAAACCTGCATATCTTAATTCTTATAATTAAGGAGGAAACCATCACTAATTTTCTCCAGAGTTTTCTTAATCAGACAAACGGACTTGCAGTAAAGTAAGGTTAATATCAGGCTTCCGTTAATTCGCAGGTGAGGAACCTTTGGCCCTCCAGATGTTGTATTGCACCAACTCCCATCAACCCCAGTCAAAATGGCCAGTTGTCAGGAGGGATGGGAGTTCTAGTTCAACAACATCTGGAAGGCGACAGGTTCCCCATCTCGGAGCTAAGGCTTATGCGTAAAATGCCAGTAAATTGTACACAAGCCTGAACTCTAAATCCTCTTTCATGCTGGCAAGATCACGGAGGTTAATTAATGGGAAGAGAACTGGAGGGACAACGCGGAAAGGGTCTTAATTTCCCTGTTGCTTCCTGCCACATCGAGAAAGAATTAGGGGGTGTGCTTGTGGGGTTGCTAGGCAACAAATTATATACAGTTCCACACTCATTCCTTCCTTTCCCTATACCAGCCTTAGCCCTGCACAAATCTCCCCCTATAGTAAATTTAAAAAAGAGGGAGCTTCAGGCGACACTTTTCAGCAGATGGGGAGTGTGGCCAGAGAACAAACTGCCCCTGCAAAGCTTGGTTCTAAGTTGTTCCTCAGGCCAGTCTAGCTGCAAACTATGACACTGAAGCAAGTTGTGGGTCAAGGTCGTTTCTGCTCCTTTCCCTTTCTATTGATTTCGTATATTTTTATTTATTTTCTTATTTATTGAACTTATATGCCACCCTACGTCTGAGGAACACAGAGTGGCTTACATTACTTATGTGAGTTACAGCTAAGGAGAAACCTGAGCTTGATATAACAACAACAACAACAACAACAACATTTATTTATACCCTGCCCTCCCCGGCCAGAGCTGGGCTCAGGGCAGCTAACATCCGTAAAAATTACAGTAAAAACATAATAGGGGAAGAAGAAAAAAACAATTTAAAATACAGGTTAAAATACAATTTAAAATGCAGCCTCATGTTAAAAGTAGCCCATAGATCACATAAAGGGAGGGAAACATAAGGGTCAGACTGAGTCCAAACGAAAGGCCAGGCAGAACAGCTCTGTCTTGCGGGCCTTGCGGAAAGAAATGAAGGAATTACAGCTAAAGAATCTGTGACAGATAACCATCCAACCTCTGTTTAAATACCTACAATGTAGGAGAGTCCGGTACCCTCTGAGGGAGTCCACTGTGACAGACTTTGGTCACAAAAATTTCAGTGGTGCCCTGCACAAAGCCAACATTTGACACACCCCTGCTTCTCATCTTCCATTCTGCTCAGTTCACGATGTTCTAGAGCCCTGCAGAGCCCTCTAGTGTTAGCTCCCAGTGCGATGGAACCCAAATCCTCCTCTGGAGCCCAGTCACATCTGAATACCACTAGGTGGGCATTGCAAGTGGGAAAAGTGCTGTTGCATTGTTGTCCTGCTAGAGGGCTTCTCATAGGTGTCTGGGCAGCCACTGTGAGAACAGGATGCTGGACTAGATGGGTTGCTGGCCTGAACCAGCAAGCCTCTTCTTTAAAAGCATAAGATCTACCAGCCTAAAAAAGTTACATAGAAACATAAGGTAAAGGTCCAGTCGTGGCCGACTCTGGGGTTGCTGCACTCATCTCGCTTTATTGGCCGAGGGAGCCGGCATACAGCTTCTGAGTCATAAGCCACTTCTGGAGAACAAGAGCAGCGCACGGAAACACCGTTTACCTTCCCACCGGAGAGGTACCTATTTATCTACTAGCACTTGATGTGCTTTCAAACTGCTAGGTTGGCAGGAGCAGGGACCGAGCAACGGGAGCTCACCCCGTCGTGGGGATTCGAACCGCCTACCTTCTGATCGGCAAGTCCTAGGCTCTGTAGTTTAACCCACAGCGCCACCCACGTCCCACATAGAAACATAAGATGCTGCCTTATAGCAAGCAGACAATCAGTCCACCTAGCTCAACTGACAGCAATTCTCTCCTGTTTCAGACTGAGGACATTCCCAGCCCTACCTAGAGAAGTCAAGACTTGAACCCGGGACCTTCTGCCTTTGCTCCTAAGCTACCTTTCCCCAATCACACCTATGATGGGTCCTTATACAAACATGAAAGCTGACATGTGAAGCTGCAGTCGTCAGGGGATGCCATGCAAGTATGAACCACCATTCTACAAGATTCACCTTATGACTTGAATGGGATGCGAAGCTGGAGAGTAAAAAAGAAAGAAAGAAGCATGTAGCAAGCTGCCAAAGAACCCCATCCCAATAGCAACAAAATGGCTTAAATCTTGATTCTCATGGTTCAGCCATGTCCCACTTAAATGCCCGCCATAGTGAATGTGAGGCACGTGCTGATTACAAGATTTGTGCTGTTGGAGAGCCAGCAGCAGGCCTGTGGTTCAGGCGTTAAACTCAGCGGCCGCCGTCAGTCTCTGAGACATTTAACTCGTTGCCAATTTGTAAGCTGCTCAGCATCTATTGGAGAGGGTGGAGTTTGGAGAACAGAAGGTTCAGCCAGGCAGAGACGATGAAATGAGCTATCGTTTAAAAAGAGGAATTGCATGACTAACGGTTTAGGAGAAGAGGAGAAAACAAACCACTTCATCTCCCCAGCCCTCCTTCAAACTGACAAAGAAATAGTCACGATACAAAATGGATCTCAGGAAAGTAAATGGTAGACATGGGTACCGTTATTTAACTTCACTTCCACACACCACGGGGTCACCATTGGAGTCCTTGATCAACGCTTGTTCCTTATTTCACTTGGCTGCTCCCACCAAATATACAGCCACGATCTGGATTGCTTCTTTACAATGAGATTCTTTGATGAAAGCAGTTAAGGGTACTGAAATGCTCAGCTCTTGGGCTTCTAGCTCAAAAACCCCATTCATGAAACAGAGCACAGAAGTATGGAGGAACTCATGGAATGAGGACAGAAACAGGATAGAATTGCTAGACCAATCTACCTGTTTGTCCATTTGATGCTTTATACCTGAAGGAGCGTCTCCACCCCCATCGTTCAACCCAGACACTGAGGTCCAGCGCCGAGGGCCTGCTGGCGGTTCCCTCACTGCAAAAAGTGAATTTACAGGGAAACAACCAGAGGGCCTTCTTGGTAGTGGCTCCCGCCCCATGCAAATCCCTCCTGTCAGATGTCAATGAAATAAACAACTACCTTGACTTTTCAAAGACATCTGAAGGCAGTTTTTAATGTTTGTTTTGCTGTGCTTGATGTTTCAATTTGTTGGAAGGTGCCCAAGGTGGCTGTGGCAACCCAGGCAGATGGGTGGCATATACAGTGGTACCTCGGGTTAAGTACTTAATTCGTTCTGAAGGTCTGTACTTAACCTGAAACTGTTCTTAACCTGAAGCACCACTTTAGCTAATGGGGCCTCCTGCTGCCGCCGCACCGCCGAAGCCCGATTTCTGTTCTTATCCTGAAGCATAGTTCTTAACCTGAAGCACTATTTCTAGGTTAGCAGAGTGTGTAATCTGAAGCGTATTTTACCTGAAGCGTATGTAACCCGAGGTACCACTGTAAATAACAAATTGATGATGATGATGTTTGCAACATTCAGTGAAGCTGAATGTTGGAAGATTCAGGAAAAACAAAAGAAAGTACATAATCAGACAGAGCATTGTTAAACTCTGGCATTTACTCCCATAAGCTGTAGCAGTGACGGCCACCAACTTGGAAGGCTTTGAAAGAGGATTAGACAAATTTGTGGAGGGTAAGGCTCTCAGTGGCATCTAGCCACAATGGCTATGTTCCACCTCCACTATCAGAGACAGAAGGCTTTGCAATACCAGTTGTCAGGAATTGCAGAGTGATGTTTCTCTCAGGTGTTTCTTGCAGGCTTCTTGGGGGAATCTGGTTGACCACCATGAGACCAGATGCTGGACCAGATGGGCCTTGGCCTTTCCTGATGTACGTACACCACACTGGCTCACACTGCTGCAACCCAGGAAAAGCTTTCCTGTTCCTGTCAAGCAGACCTGCAAGAAGAACAAAGGGAGGTGGGGAAATATAACTTTTAGCATCTTGGACTTTGGACCTTGCATTAAGTCCACCTGGGGGCTGGAGTTGGTCATGTTTGTTTGAAAAGAAATGCCACACAGGGAAAGGAGGTATAACTAAGGATAGGGAGAGATCTTGCTGATTCAGGGGTGAAGCCAGAGCAGAATCTGCAGTGACAGATTGGGTTGTTGTTGTTGTTGTTGTTTAGTCATTTAGTTGTGTCTGATTCTTCGTGACCCCATGGACCACAGCACACCAGGCACTCCTGTCTTCCACTGCCTCCTGCAGTTTGGTCAAACTCATGCTGGTAGCTTCAAGAACACTGTCCAACCATGTCATCCTCTGTCGTCCCCTTCTTCTTGTGCCCTCCATTTTCCCAGCATCAGGGTCTTTTCCAGGGAGTCTTCTCTTCTCATGAGGTGGCCAAAGTATTGGAGCCTCAGGTTCAGGATCTGTCCTTCCAGTGAGCACTCAAGATTGGGTTGAGTTAATTGCAAATAACCTTTTGCCATTCTAGCTCTAAACATCAGTGCCTGTTCAGACCCTGGCACTGACTTCCAGGCACTACTGATTTTTAACTGAAAGGCCAATAGAAGACAAGCCGCAAGCAAGCAATCTATTATGGTCACAGACCAGTAAAATTCAATACAATGATAAAAGGCACATTGAGGGGCAAATACAAATAATTATGCAATTAAGCAAGCACAATGATTTTGTCCTGATCAGCATCGAGGTCAGAAAAAAACCTGGTAGCCCTCTTAGTGACACAAAAGGACACATTCTTTAAACAAATTAGCACCAAGTTTGCAGGAGATATAACTTTCTTTAAAGGGAGAATTAATCTTTCTCTACATTCACTATACGGGTTACAGTGTAGGAGGACCTGTTCAACAAATTCTACTGCTCTATCTCGACACAAACGTGTCCATTCATTAGTCCAGGACTTATTAATTCATCTATTTAACAGTGCTGATGGCACCACATTGAAGCAAGCCAGAGTTAATGCTGTCGTAGAATTTCAGATGGTTAATGTATACAGATATACAGCTGCGGTGATTCCCTAATTTATAGGAGAACAAGTTTTATTGGCTGAAGTTCTCAGATCCTGTAGATCTAGGCCTACTAGTCTTGGAGCAACCAAAAGTTGAGCTTTCTGTGACCCATAATTTCCCAAAACACCATAAGAAAAGCCCAGCCTGTGTTCCTTGGGAAGTTTCTGGGCCTAACCCCTGGGTAGGAAACAGAGCTACCTGGAAATGGGTTCTCAAATCAATCAAAAGTAAAGCTCAAATTGATGCATTTACATTTCTTAGCAACACTTGATAGCTATCTCTTCTCTTTTCCTTTTTTTCCTTTTTTAATTTTTTTATTTTATTCGCTCAACACATAACAACAACAAGAAGAAGACATATTACACTATAATAAGAACACCAGTCACACATTACATAAAGAATTAATACAAATTCCATAATCCATAAACTGTAATGGTCTCTTCCTTTTAAATCCGACTTCCCATCTACTCCATAAATCTAATTACCATTCTTTTTTGCCAATACATGTTATTGCTATCATCTCAAATCAGTTCAAAATGTATTATATCATAGATAGTTATCTCTTCTTAGCACTCTCACGTTCTTCTGTTCATCATTGGACAAGTGGGATCTGCAGCAAATTGTTGCAGTCTGAAGTTCTCCCATTCTGTGTCCTATCTATCCATTCTGCCTCTCCCTGGTTTTTCACCCTCACCCATAATCCAGCATTCTGTGGCCACTGAGCTGTTTA
Source organism: Podarcis melisellensis (assembly GCF_964234715.1). Taxonomy (NCBI): domain Eukaryota; kingdom Metazoa; phylum Chordata; class Lepidosauria; order Squamata; family Lacertidae; genus Podarcis; species Podarcis melisellensis. The sequence continues at coordinate 84,672,645 of NC_138531.1, forward strand.
CTGTTTCTGAATCCCACCCCCAATTTGGGTTGTCCCCCCACCCTTAATTTTAATTTTCTACCTCTGCAAATCTTGGGGTTTCCCCTAGTCTGCTTGCTCCCCTTATGCATAGATGGGACCATTTTAGTAACAGAAGGTGCCACACTCATAGAATAAGTTCAAAAACTTATATATGTAGGATTTATTATGCAGCCTAAAAAGCAGAGACATCACCTTGCCAACAAAAATCCGTATAGTTAAAGCCACGGTTTTCCCAGTAGTGATGTATGGAAGTGAGAGCTGGACCATAAAGAAGGCTGATCGTCGAAAAATGGATGCTTTTGAATTATGGTGCTGGAGGAGACTCTTGAGGTTCCCATGGACTGCAAGAAGATCAAACCTCTCCATTCTGAAGGAAATCAGCCCTGAGTGCTCACTGGAAGGACAGATCCTGAAGCTGAGGTTCCAATACTTTGGCCACCTCATGAGAAGAGAAGACTCCCTGGAAAAGAACCTGATGTTGGGAAAGATTGAGGGCACAAGGAGAAGGGGATGACAGAGGACGAGATGGTTGGACAGTGTTCTCGAAGCTACCAACATGAGCTTGACCAAGCTGCGGGAGGCAGTGGAAGACAGGAGTGCCTGGTGTGCTCTGGTCCATGGGGTCACGAAGATTCGGACACGACTAAACAACAATTATCCAGCCTGACTTGCTTCTGGGTTGCATCCATGGCTACTGAACACAAAGGCTAAATTCTACCTCTACTGCCATTATGCTTCTGAATACCAGTAGCTGGAAATTGCCGGGGGCGAGACAGAGTGCTGTCACTCTGAGGCCCTACTTATAAGCTTCCCACAGGTATCTGGTTGGAATCTGTGAGAATAGAGCAGCAGGCTAGATGAACCATTGGTCTGATCCTACAAGTCATACATCTTCTGTTCTTAGGCTCATCATCTCCTCCCAGCCTGAACATTTTGAGAGAATTCTACGAGAAGTTACCAGTTTCATCACCGTTGTCCGTTCTGAAGGAAACTTTCCACCAGGCATGGGGGAGAAACCTGATCCAATTTCCATTTAATGGCAAACCTTCCTCAGCTGAACTTTCCAAAAACACAGACATCCTTCGAAGCGGCCACTTTTCCAAATTTTGCAATGCTGTTCTCCAACCACTGGGATAAAAATGTGCATTAAAAATGCACATATGAGTGAAACGAACGCATACAATATGTGGGGGGGAATAGCTTAGCAAAAAAATGTGCAAATGGGGAGAAACGGGCACCTAAATGCGGGTGAATTTTCATGAGGACTCAAAAGAAAAATTGCAAACCAATGTGGAAATGCTGAGAACTGAACTCAAGGGTGGAAAAATGAGAAACTGAGAGAAACCAAAATTGACTGCTGCACCCACCTCTACTTTCCACACAAAGGTTGCCTTGAACTTTCCAGTGCTTGGGGAAAGACCAACGCAAGAGTCATAAAAACTCTTAAATTCTAAAGAAAACTGCAGATAAAACAGAAGAGGGCTGTTTTCCCTTGTCCAGATGAAAAATGACAGTAACTCTGATAATGAAGTAGCTCTTGGGCTGCATCTCATCTATCTTGCCAGCATTCTGCTTTCTTTGTGCTGACCCACCTCTGATGCAATACCACATAATGGAAAGTCTGGATGTGCAGAGAGGTAAAGGATGTTCTCGGGTACTTTCTCTGTTTCTTTGTTTCTTCTTACTTTATTTGTTTTCTTTCCAACCAGTTGCCCAAAGGGAAATACCCACCGACTTCGGTATTTGCTATCAAAATAAAATCAATATTTAAGAACAGCCAATTACATTATTATTATGTTTAGTGATTGATTTATAAAAATGGCCCTATACCCGGAGGTCTCAGAGCAGTTCACAGAATAAAATCAAAATATAAAACCACAAAATACATAATCAAAATAAAAACAACAACCCAATAAACCCGCACAAAAAAATACATTTTAAAAGAGCATAGAATGTCAATCAAACCAACCAAAGGTCTGGTTTAAAAGGAATGTTTTGCCTGGTGCCTAAAGGTGTATAATGAAGGTGCCAGGTGAACTTACTTGGAGACAACATTCCACAGACAGGGAGCCACTGCAGAGAAGGCCCCTGTCTCATGTTGCCACCCTCTCGAGGAGGAGGCACATGAAGGAAGGCCTCAGAAGATGATCTCAGGGTCTGGGTAGGTTCATATGGAAAGAGGTGGTCCTTGAGGTATAGCAGTCCTGAGCCGTTTAAGGCTTTAGAGGTCAAAGGCAGCACTTTGAATTGGGCCCAGAAACTAATTGGTAGCCGGTGCAGTTGGACCAGGATCGGTGTAATATGCTCAACCTGTCTTGCTCCGTTGAGCAACCTGGCCACTGAATTCTGCACTAGCTGAAGTTTCTGAACCATCTTCAGAGACGGCCCTATGTATAACACACTGTAGTAATCTAATCTTGAGATTACCAGCGCATAGACAACCAGCATAGCATAGACAGGCTATCCCTGTCCAGATAGGGGTGTAGCTGGGCCATCAGCCGAAGCTGACAGAAGGCACTTCAGGCCACTGAGGCCACCTGAGCCTCGAGTGACAGCAAAGGGTCCAGGAGTACCCCCAAGCTAGGTACCTGCTCCTTCAGAGAAAGTGTAACCCCATCAAGAGCAGGTGATCTCCTACCCATCTGGTCTAGGGAACCACCCACTAACAGTGCCTCAGTCTTATTTGGATTGAGTTTCAGTTTGTTGGCTCTCATCCAGTCCATTGCCTCACCTGCAGGTATAAAGGGGAAATAGAGCTGAGTGTCATCAGAATACTGCTGACAACGTACTGACAACTACTCCCAGCAGTTTCATGTAGATGTTAAACAACGTAGGGGATAGGATTGAGCTCTGTGGAAACCCACATTGAAGCTTCTATGGGGCTGAAAAGCATTCCCCAAGCAACACCCTCTGGGAATGACCATCCAAGTAGGACTGGAACCACCACAAAGTGGTATCACCCACCACTAGTTTGGACAGTTGCTCCAGAAGGATACCATGGTCAATGGTATCAAAAGCCACTGAGAGGTCAAGAAGAATTAACAGGGACATGTTTCCCGTATCTCTCTCTCAACAGAGGTCATCATACAAGGTGATCAAAGCAGTTTCTGTGCCAAAACTGGGCCTAAACCCCAATTGAAATGGATCCAGAAAATTGGTTTCTTCCAAAAGTGCCTAGAATGGTCTATGACCCCTCACTCCAGAACCTTACTCAGGAAAGGAAAATTAGCAACTGGCTCTGGTAGTTAGTTAGGTTTTCTGAATCCAGGGAAGGTTTCATAAGGAGTGGTTTCACCAGTGCCTCCTTCAAACAGACAGGTTATATCTCATATAACTAGCAGCAGGCCAAGAGAGGATCAAATACTTAAGTCACTAGTCACTAAGACTGCAGGATTTGTAGATGGCATAGCTGAAATAATCAGAGCCACATAGAAATCTGCTTACTCTGTCGATTCATTTCATGAGAATTTATATATACAGTATATTTATATAAAGCCTTGCTGGATAGGACCAAAGGCTTATCTCGTCCAGCACCCTGTTATCAAAGTGACCAATCAGATTCCCACGCAAAATTCTTCTCATATACATTTTTGCAAAGCGATTTTCCCTAATGTAATGGATTCGTGTATATTTTTTCCACTAATATGTCCCTTCCCAGTTGAGTCCCAAAAATGTCACCATTTAAAAGTTCTTTCTAAGCTACCTCACTTCCCTAGCATAGAGATAGACCACATGTTTGGCAAGTCAAAAAAAATGTTTACTTACTAAATTCTTCAAAAGTCAGATTAATGTGCCTTTAATTACAGCAGTCAGAAAACATGCACAGGCAGTCAAAATGTTGCTTAGTTACAAAAGGTTATAGTTTCTAAATGATGGGTATGGAGAAAGGCTAGTTTAAGATTCCATTCTGATGTGAAACAAAAGAGGCTAGTTAAAGCAATGTGCTGGAGCAACCGAATCAGAGATACCAAAATCCACATGGAGAGAGAGAGAGATAACAAAGGCTTGGTGACCTATTTGCTCTCAAGGTGGGAAGTGATGTAGGATAAGCCTGGCAGGACAGTGTACTCTATGGTTTAACTCCTTTGTGCACTAATTAGATTCAAACATGCTAGAGTTATACGAGGCTAGAAACCTACATGCGGAAGGTCCCAGGTTCAAGCCTTGGTCTCTCCAAGGAGGGCTGGTGGGACCCCCTGCCTGAAACTTCAGAGAGCTGTTGCCAGTCAGTGTAGACAATACTACACTAGATGGACAAATCGTCCAACTTGGTATATGGGGACTTCCTATATACTTTACTCCAGTCTCCTTGTAAACGTTTCCTATCTGAGTTTCAAACAAAAGCAAAACAACAACAAAAAATGGAATAGAAAATAATAGCCCAGTTGCCCTAGAAATCTGAGACAACAACAACAACAACAACAACAACAATAATTTATTTATACCTCGCCCATCTGGCTGAGTTTCTCCAGCCACTCTGGGCAGCTTCCAATCAAGTGTTAGAAACAATACAGCATTAAATATTAAAAGCTTCCCTGAACAAGGCTGCCTTCAGATGCCTTTTAAAGAGAAGATAGCTGCTTATTCCTTCACATCTGAAGGGAGGGCATTCCACAGGGCAGGCGCCACTACCGAGAAGGCCCTCTGTCTGGTTCCCTGTAACCTCACTTCTCGCAATGGAGGAACCACCAGAAGGCCCTCAGAGCTGGACCCCAGCGTCCGGGCTGAATGATGGGGGTGGAGATGCTCCTTCAGGTATACAGGAACGAGGCCGTTCAGGGCTTTAAAGGTCAACACCAACACTTTGAACTGTGCTCAGAAACATACTGGGAGCCAATGCAGATCTCTCAGGACCGTTGTTATGTGGTCCCGGCGGCCACTCCCAGTCACCAGTCTAGCTGCCGCATTCTGGATTAATTGCTGTTTCCGGGTCACCTTCAAAGGTAGCCCCACATAGAGTGCATTGCAGTAGTCCAAGCTGGAGATAACCAGAGCATGCACCACTCTGGCAAGACAGTCCACAGGCAGGTAGGGTCTCAGCCTGTGAACCGTTGGAGCTGGTAAAGAAGCAACTTGGACCAATTTCTGCAATAACACACCTTCCTACCTCCAGATTTCAGCTTGCCGCTTTCGACGTCTTTCAATGTCATTAAAACCACATAATGCTGCAGTTCTGCATATGGAATAGCTTCTGTAGGATTGATTTTATTATATTTTCATACAGGGGGAAATAACAACAGTAAAGCTGGAAAGAAAATGAACAAGCAGACTCAGCCTAAGGCCTGACTGTGCCTGGAACAAAGGACCAACAGCAGGCGGAGAGCAGAAGCAGAGAAACAGCAACTGTAGAGAAAAGGAAGGATTCCTTCACTAGCAGCAACCTAAGAATGCAATCACTTCTTGGCTAACTGCTACCCCCTACCTGGTACTGCAGAAACCTGCACTCGGATATGATTTCTAGGAAGTAGAGCCAGACAGGATGTATTACACTTTGGGTCCAGGCAGGATTCAAACCAGAACTGCCATGGACATCGGTGAGGAAGGAGGGCAACTCCACCAAGCCTGTTATGATTCTAACAGCTATCAAGGCAGCTTTCTGGGGCAAGATCCACATGGCAGGAGTTGGCCTCCCAGCCTGAGTGTTGTTGTCATCACCTCCGCTGGATCTGGTCTGGGTTGGGTGGGTGCTTGCAAGCAATCGGGGTCCATTCTCGCATTAAGGGTGCTTGAGAATAGGATAATGGCCAAGGCTGTTGCTTGAATAATAAAACATTTTGTCGCGGCTTCGGTAGCTCATGGATGATGCTGTTTGGCTAAAATTGGGATGATGGCTAAGGTGTTTAGTTCTGGTCCAATTCAGGTTAGAAGCCAGTGGTCAGCAATATCAAAAGCAACACAATGGCCAGAAACAATAACAATATGAACAACTTTATGGAATAATTCAAAACATCAAAACTAACAAACTGAAGTCTCTGAAAGTCTCTGAAAGTCTTTAAATGAATCACGGTGCCGGACTTTAGTTGGCGGAGACCAAGCTGTGAAGCTTTGTATAATCAGCAAATGCCCAGTTCTGATGTCCAACTCTGAATTCTGCTGAACAGTGTTTCCGGATAACAACTACTGTTTCGTTGAATTCTTCATCAGCCAATTAGTTCAAGTTCTAGTTCAAGTAGAAAGATATGTAATTTCTTCATTAACCAATCTTTTTTCGAATAGATATAATGAAAAATACTCTGGAACAGTGCTCATGTGATTATGTAGTCGCATGAGCACTGTTCCAGAGTATTTTTCATTATATCTATTCGAAAAAAGATTGGTTAATGAAGAAATTACATATCTTTCTACTTACAAGTGTTGAGCTAATTGGCTGATGAAGAATTCAATAAAACAGTAGTTGTTATCCGGAAACACTGTTCAGCAGAGTTCAGAGTTGGACATCAGAATTGGACATTTGCTGATTATACAAAACTTCACTGCTTGGTCTCCGCCGGGTAAAGTCCGGCACCGTGATTCATTTAAAGACTTCCAGAGACTTCAGTTTGTTAGTTTTGATGTTTTGAATTATTCCATAAAGTTGTTCACATTGTTGTTTCTGGCCATCGTGTTGCTTTTGATATTGCTGACTCATATTTTGCAACATAGAAGCCAGTGGTAGCTGGCGGCGGTTATGATTGCTCCAATGCCCGGGTTGGAGATTATGATAGATATAATTAAGGGGTTCAATAGCAAAGGAGGGGGTTCGACCAACATTTTCGAGGATGGGCCCAAGAGCTTTATTAGCTGGCTAGTAAATAGTATAGTGGGATCATGTTGCAAATAGACTAATTGGGATAAATGTGAGTACATGTCTAGGACTAGGCTGGTGTTAATATCTATGTTACAGATGTTGGTTCATGCTAAGCTGGTTGTGGAAGATTCTATGCCTTCATTTATGAAGATGGCTGGGGGATAAGGCTGATTTTAAATGCTAGCTGGACTGCAGTTTTTGCATATGACATATGCCATCCTATTATTAAAGGGATAGGGTTTATAGCTGTTAGGATCGGGTGTGCTAGAATGAATAGCTGAGTGTATGAGAAGACTGTGCATACTACTGTCACGTGGATGTCAGTTGTAAGCTGGAGAACTTGTGCTTGGAGTCTGCTTTGCCCTCCTTCCTCCAGTGATGGCCATACTTGGCCCTCCAGCTGTTTTGGGACTACAACTCCCATCCTCCCTAGCTAACAGGACCAGTGGTCAGGGATGATGGGAATTGTAGTCCCAAAATAGCTGGAGGGCCAAGTTTGGCCATCACTGCGCTTACACCCTGGAGCAAGTCAAGTTGGTCTTAATCCCAGCTCCTATTTGCCCTGCCGCACCTTCAAGGCGAGGAGGGAGTTGTTCCTGGTTCCTATCCCCTCCAAGCCACATAACTCCGAGTGAGTGGTTCAAGTTCACCAGAGAGGTTATTCATACCCTTTCCGATGGATCACAGAGCCCTGTGTGCAATCGCTGGACTCGCTAATCTGAAATGTGCCACACCATTTCATGTTCCCCGTCTCCCTTTCCTGCACACACCTGAAGTGCAGTGTGGAATTGGCAAAAAAAAAAAAACTTCCCCAGCTGCAAGCCATTTGCAGCTGAAGAAAAAAAATCCCTACTGGACCCTGCTATGCCAACCAGCCAATTTCACACTGCATACTAGGTGGGTTGTCTAGGTGCTGCGACAACCTTTGAAGAAGGAGGTGGAAAGGATGGGAGGCCCTTTTATAGCTTCTGCCTTCCTCCACCCCACTGCTGGCAAATGACAGCATCAAGAACCAGAAGTGGCTTCCTGCCCCACTTCTCTCGCCACAAATGGGTTCCTGCTCAGACTCTTTCATAAGCAAGGTAGTGGGGAGTGATAAAAGCAGAACCCCTCCTGGGAAATAAAGGGGAAGTGTCGTGCTTCCCTGTGATAGGTTATCAGTGGGTTATATTTAGCAGGTGAGGCACACGAACGTGTGAAATTGCCCTGATTTGTGCAGTTTCTCAAAGCGAGAAATCCTAAGGGGAGAAATTGCTTAAGCAGGTAGAACCACGGTTCCTCCAGTTATATTTGTTATGACCCAAGGGGATGCAATTTCACTTTCTGAAAACCCAGGAAATGAAAAATGCATATTCCTTACTAATATGTGTCTAGCTATGAGTGATGTCAGCTGAAGGAAGGCTGTAAGAACAGAAGGCAAAGATTAATGGCTGCTCTTATAAATCTGTTGCTTACATTATTGAAAAGATCAAGCCATACCAGGCAAGGAAAAAAGGGTGTGAAATCGCAGAGTCAAAGTTCAGGGCAAGAAATAAAAATGAGCCACGTGAGAGCAGCTGGGGAACTGAACACACATATTGAATGGGGAGGATTTGCACAGTGGAAACTCTTTGAATTATCAAATATTGCACTGCTTTGCAAGTGGCTTTTTTTAAAAAAAAAATGCTTTGGGGGAAGGTTTTAAACACAGTTCTTTAAAGTACATGGCACAGATTGTACTATCAGAGCCTGCACACACAGCAGTCTTGAGTGGAGAGAGGCTTAATCAGAAACAAACGTGCAGTAATCAAAATATTGGCTAAAAAGATATTCTTTTTTTAATAATTTTTATTAACCGGCCAATCAAATCAAATTAAATCACATCACATAAATTCCGAATTACAAAGCCGAATTTTAAATTTTGTTGGGGGGACCCATATTTCAAGATCCGAAGGGGGATTCTGATCATCTTCTTGCTACTGCGTTAATGTCCAAATCAATCCAAATCAGTCCAAACAGAGTTCATAATTCTATCCAGTCTTATCTTGCTGTTTCCGCATCACATCTTGTTCATATATTTTCTCTTTTTTCTTTATGATCTCTTCTGATAGTGTCCTTAAGCCGATAAACACCAATAATAATCCAGTGTGAATTTTCCGTTCTTCCAATCCTCAAATCAAGATGGTTTCCATATATCATCAATTTCATAGATAACAGCGCTCTTTCCATCATTAATTACAGAACTGTCATTCTTAAGTCCCACTGAGGAGTTTCACCCACAATATAAAAACAGCTCTATTTCTCCTCTCAGACTTAAGTCCTCCGACAGAACTTCCCAATATGGCGACGGCATTTTTAACTGCGTCATTCCAAAGCTCTTATACCTTCCAAGCTCTTCTTAAAACATGCTTTGGTTCGAAAGTTTATCTCCACACAGCCTTAAATCCACAGCTTAAGTCCTTAAAACGACAATTCTGACTCGTGAGGGGAGGGGATTCTTGTTTAATCACATAAGGAAAGAAAGGAACGTTTTTTCCCCTCCCCCATCAGTCATTTGCCATACCGTATCTTGGCGTATCTTCTCATGTTTTATTCTTGTCTTGTTTTATCAGAGATCTCTTCGTTAGCAGTCTTTACTCCCCCTCCTTCCTTGAGATATGTGCATTCCTTCATCCAAATTGTTTCTTTTGAAGTTCTTGCAGCTAGTGGCGCGGATCAGGGACGGCGTCCAGGAGTGCCGGAATCCCACAGGAGGGCTTTGTGCCTAGTGCCCCCATCCCCACAAATTCGGGGGTGGTATAGGGCACAGCAGGCAAGGGCAGTCCCCCCCACACCATCCGGGGGGGGGGGGTAGGGAGGCTAATTACTCCCATCATAGCCTCCAAATTACCTTGTGTGGGTCGGAGAGATGTTATTGTCAGCCATCTTCCGATGCGCCCCCTAGTGGCCCCCCAAGATATTCATACAGAATATCCATCCTGCTTATAAACCATATAAATACACACAACTTCCACTTTGCTGCATTGAGGAAGAGACTGTACTGAATATTCCAGTCTAGCAGTTCTGTGAGACTAGTTGCAGATCTACACTCATGGTTTATAATGTTAGGGAATCATTTTCATAACGTAGATGGGCACATCACGTTTTGTTTGTAACGTTAATAATGCGTTATTAAAACTGGAAATAGGGAAGCTGCATCGTTATGGACAAAACAAAGCAAGGAATGTTTTTAAATTACCTTTCAACTATTATCTTGTACATGCTTTTAGCTTTCTGTGTTTTATTCATGCTCCTTTTAATTTTGGTGAGCCGCCTTGATTCCCAGTTCTGGGAGGAAGGCGCTATATAAATAAATATAAAAATAATAGTGATGATGATATTTGATGTCCAGTCAGGGGCTTACAAAGTAATGAAATGCCTGTTCTGGATCTGTGATGACACTGGACAGCACTGAGCACACAGCAACTGGAGGTTGTAAATTCATTAGTGCTCTTTCTAATTATATAATGGGCCTCTTGTCAGAGAAACAATCTTTATTAATGAGGCATCTGTATGGCTTTGCCTCGGGGGGTGTTAAAATGTGACAAGTTGGCTACATGCAGCATACCAGCCTGTTAGGACTAAAAACTTTTTTTTACAAAGCTCATAAGAAGAAGTCGTAAAAAACATGTTTATGATCCAACCTTGATTACACTGGCATTTATGGAGGGTACAATAGGATCCCTATGACCTGACACAATCTGCTGCTGCTGTTGTATGAATGCTAATATCACAACGAATGCTTATTCTAGAGGTATCGGTCCAGGGTGGAGGAAATAGGCATCCTTCACCCTAACACAGCCTTTCCCAACCTTAAGTGTTCACATGTTGTTGGACTACAACTCCCATCATCCCTAGCTGGCAGGACCAATAGTCAGGTATGTTGGGAGTTGTAGTCCGACAACATCTGGGAACCCAAGTTTGAGAAAGGCTGCACTAGCACATCACCTGAGGGCTGACAAACCTGCTCTTCTCTGTCTCCTAATATTTAATAATGCAAAATACACAATGTTTTGCCATTGTGTTCTGAATCTTACCATCCCTGAAACCAGAGGTGGCTCATCTGATAATTTTGTTATCAGGAAGCACATAGGGAACAATTTTAAAAGAATTCTTTTAGAATTTGTTTTAAAGATTATAATGTCAAATTATATCGCTCAAGATGACAGGAGCTTTACCAATGAAGATTTCTAACTCTTTAATGGAGAATGCTACTTAAAAACACACACACACACACACCAAAAAAACCCCACCCTTTACCGAAGACTGTTAGGCACAGTCTCCATCAATCTCTACTGATTAAAATGATAGACTTTGTAAGCAATAGTCCATTAAATGAGTTCAGTGTAGGGAAAGTTGGAAATCAATGCATTTTAAAAGATTAGGGAGATCACAAGTTGGGGAAAAAGAGCCATCCTTTGCTTTCTATGTCCCAACAAGAAATCAAGAAAAGCAGCTACCGTTTAGTCCAAGAGGGCAATCAATGACATTTCCGATGCAGCAACAATCAATCTGCAAAATGACGACACTAAAAGAGAAGAGAAAACCACTTTCTTGGTGTTTTTAATGGTCAAACTGGTTGGAAGATGGAGCAAGCAAACACAAAACTCTTTGAAAGCATTCCATGTTCCCTGGTGCTAAGTTAATTGCATACAGAGCCATTCTAAATATAAGAAATCAGCAGGAGGTATGTTGGCTTAAATTCAGTAGGGATAAATTCACATTAAATAGTGAATAGTTTTCATGAGAATTTAAGAAGAAAAAAGAAATCAGCAGAAATGCTGCCCAAATATAGAGAACTGAATTTAAGATTGGAAAAGCAAGAAACTGAGAGAACCAAAATTAACAGATTCTTTCATCCCCACCCAGGACATAACTTTTCCAAGTATGTGTTCCACCACTGAGCTTGTGGCCTCCTTGTGGCCATGGACAACTCAGAACATTTTATTGTGTGAATACAAGATGGCACCCATCTCCCCTATTCTACATAAGAAAGCTGACAGGCCTGGCAGTTGAAACCAGCTCCACATCTGGTGAAAGGTTGGTCTGGAAGGGATAAATGTGCATCCGGTTCACATTTTTCATGCAAACCTACCTAGTTTTCACTTCCTGAATCAATCAACCACTGAAATCTAGCACATTAAAAGTTGTGTAATTCTTTATCTCCTTGACATCTGAAGGGAGGGCATTTCACAGGGCGGGCACTACTACCGAGAACGCCCTCTGCCTGGTTCCCTGCAACTACACTTCTCACAGGGAGGGAACCAGCAGAAGTCCCTCAGAGGAGGACCTCAGTGTCACAGCTGAGTGATGGAGATGAAGAAGCTCCTTCAGGTATACTGGGCTGAGGCCGCTTAGGGCTTTAAAGGTCAGCACTAGCACTTTGAATTGTGCTCAGAAATGTACTAGAAGCCAATGAAGATCCTTTAGGACCGGTGTCATACGGTGCTGGCATCCACTCCCAGCCACCAGTCTTGCCTCCATATTCTGGATCAGTTGTAGTTTCTGAGTCACCTTCATTATACTATTGTTGGAAATTACTTGTATAAAAGCATATATTAAGCCAAATTGCATGCAAAATAGCATATATTAGGATGTAAGACCAAAAAAGCATATAGTCAGAGGGCAGCAAACTACTTGTCCTCCGAGAACTTGGTGCTTCTCTGCATATCCATCATCTGCCACTCAAGGTAGGGCAAGCTCTACTTGTGTCTTAGCAACAGAGATGCCAGTGAAATACTTCAGGAACTCGTGAAAAAAGATGATTAGGTAAGTCCTCAAATTTGTACATAGCTGTCTACATAGCTGTGTACATAGCTGGTGTTGATCTTTAAAGCCCTAAACGGCCTCGGCCCAGTATACCTGAAGTAGCATCTCCACCCCCATCATTCTGCCTGGATGCTGAGGTCCAGCTCCGAGGGCCTTCTGGCGGTTCCCTCATTGCAAGAAGCAAAGCTACAGGGAACCAGGCAGAGGGCCTTCTCAGTAGTGACGCCTGCCCTGTGGAACGCCCTCTCATCAGATGTCAAAGAGATAAACAACTACCTGACATTTTGAAGACATCTGAAGGCAGCCCTGTTCAGGGAAGTTTTTAATGTGTGAGATTTTAATGTATTTTTAATCTTTGTTGGAAGCCACCCAGAGTGGCTGGGGAAACCCAGCCAGATGGGTGGGGTACAAATAAATTATTATTAAAGGTAAAGGTAAAGGGACCCCTGATCATTAGGTCCAGTCATGACCGACTCTGGGGTTGTGGCGCTCATCTCGCTTTATTGGCCAAGGGAGCCGGCGTACAGCTTCCGGGTAATGTGGCCAGCAGGACTAAGCTGCTTCAGGCGAACCAGAGTAGCGCACGGAAACGCCGTTTACCTTCCCGCCAGAGCGGTACCTATTTATCTACTTGCACTTTGATGTGCTTTCGAAGTGCTAGGTTGGCAGGAGCAGGGACCGAGCAATGGGAGCTCACCCCGTCGCGGGGATTCGAACCGCTGACCTTCTGATCAGCAAGTCCTAGGCTCTGTGGTTTAACCCACAGTGCCACCTGCATCCCAATAATAATAATAATAATAATAATAATAATAATAATAATAATAATAATAATAATTACAACTTCATGCAATCTTCACAACAACTCTGGGAGGTAGATGGCTGAGGGTTGGCAGCTGCCCCAGGTTCACCCAGTGAGCTTCAGAGCTGATTAGTGATTTGAACTTTGGTCTCCCAGGTTCTAGGTACAACCTAGAATCATAGAATCATAGAAGAGTTGGAAGAGACCACAAGGGCCATCGAGTCCAACCTCCTGCCAAGCAGGAAACACCATCAGAGCACTCCTGACATATGGTTGTCAAGCCTCTGCTTAAAGACCTCCAAAGAAGGAGACTCCACCACACTCCTTGGCAGCAAATTCCACTGTCAAACAGCTCTTACTGTCAGGAAGTTCTTCCTAATGTTTAGGTGGAATCTTCTTTCTTGTAGTTTGGAACTGTCAGGAAACTGCCATCGGAAGAACAGGTGGCGGAAGGGCTCCAGGAGAATAGGAGAGACTCTGCAGCAGAAGAGGGAACCAGTAGGGGGGGAGCAGGAGCTCCAAAGGGAAAGGAAGCGGAGGAGAGGCTCTGGGACACTTCCAGTGAGAACAGTGAAGAGGTATCAAGGCCCCCTTTAGGAACCCCCACCCCTCGCCGGAAACTGTCACACAGGGAATCCAGGAGACGTGTTTCCGTTAAGCAGCTTTTATGCTGGAAGCGTTTCCGCAGACGCCCACTGTCAGATTCTACCAGCGACTGACGGAGCCATGCCAAAGGGCTCCGCTCAAGGCAGAGCTTTGCTACGCTGAGCAAACTCTGAGGGACCAACCCTTTTACGCACAAGTAGCTCATTGTCCCATCACAGCAATCCGACAGTCCCTGAAAGCGCTTGTGCAAGGAGAGGCATCATGAGCAACCCAGCCGGAGCCGGAGAAGAGGGAGCAGCTGCAGCCGTTCCAAACCTGGAAGAAAGGTACAGGATGTTGGAGGTTCAGTTAGCCATGCAAACGGCTAGGCTTGAGGAGAGGAGGGCTCAAGATGCAGAGAAGGGAAAGGCCACCCATGTCTCAAGGAAGGTGCCAGGACTGGTGCAGAAATTTGGGGGTGATCCCAGGAACTATCAAGCCTTTAGGACAGAAATGCAATATGCCCTTAATCTGCAGTTTGATGACTTTCCTGATGAGGAATCGAGGGTGGCGTTTGTGATTGGCCATCTAGAAAGGGGGGCGAGAGACTGGGTGAGACCCCTGATGGCAGCCAATAACGAAGTCCTAAAGGAGATTGAGCAGGGAGTGGCGCGCAGACAGCTAATGGCGTGTAAGCAAGGGAGCCGATCTGTCCGTGAGTACTGGACTGAGTTCACCATGTTGATTCATAAATTAAGTTGGGATTTGTCGGCGGAACCGATACAAATGCTGTTCGAAGAAGGATTATCTCCAGCAGTAAAAGACGAACTTTCCCGGGCGCCCAGGGTGGAGTCTATGGACCAGCTGACTAAATCCACGCTGGCCATAGGAGCACGGCAGGAGGCTAGAGCCTTGGAGAAGCGGGAGTGGAAAGAGGAGCGTTGGAGAGATTTCCGCATTCCCGAGATTCCAGAGCAGACTTCCCCGCCAGCAGAGCCGATGGAAATTGGAACAGCGCGCGCGCGCGCAGTTTCAAACCCCAGTGAAGGGCGGAAGAAGGAGGGGAAAGGCGCCAAGAAATGTTTTCTCTGCCAACAGCCAGGTCACTTTGCCAGAGTTTGTCCGCAAAGAAAGGAATGGCAAGGAATGGCGGGAGCTGTTGGGGAGGAGGCGGAGGGAGCCAAGGAGCAAGTAAAAGCCAACGCCTGGCTGCAACCATCGGGGCACAGCAGCCAGGCCAAGGAACAGTGAATGTGCCCACGCCGGAACCACCAAGGCCAGCGCTAGTAATAGAGGTATTGCTAGAACTGGCAAACGGACACCCGCTAAAGGTTAAGGCGCTATTGGACTCAGGCAGCTCCTGCAACTTTATGAGTAAGGAGTTTGCAGCCGCACACCAGATACAAACCATCCCCTTAAATAACCCGCTGCAGGTGACCACGATTGATGGGAGGGCGCTGTTGGGAGGAGAAGTTAACCAGCAGACTGTTCCCATGACGATGAGGGTGGCACGACACACGGAACTGATAGCGTTTAATATAGCCACCTTGGGAGGAGCGCCCATTATTTTGGGGATGAGCTGGCTAGCGCTGCATGATCCGCTCGTGGGATGGCACCAGAGAGTGGTTTCCTTTGGGTCAGCGCATTGTCTGGCACATTGCACGGAAAGGGGGAGCCAAGTAGGTACCCAGGCCACGTTAGCAAAGATAGAAGTTACAGACCAAGGAAGGGTACCACGACAATACGCTGATTTGGCTAACATCTTCAGCGAAAGGGAAGCAAATAAACTACCCCCGCACAGACCCTTTGACTGCCAAATCAACTTACTCCCAGGAGCACAATTGCCAGTGGGCAAGGTATATGCAATGTCAGACAGGGAAATGCAGGAGTTAAGGGAGTTTATTGACAAGAACCTCAAGCGTGGGTTCATCAGAGAGTCACGGGCGGTGGGGGGTAGCCCAGTGTTCTTTGTGGACAAAAAAAATACAGATAAACCGAGACTGGTCGTGGACTTCCGGGCCCTCAACGCAGTGTCCGAACCAGTGGCTTTCCCCATGCCCAGAATCGATGACATTCTGACCCGGGTGAGAAAAGGGAAAATTTTTACCAAGCTGGACCTAAGGGGGGCGTACAATTTAATACATATGACAAAGGGAGATGAGTGGGAAACCACTATGTTCACCCCTTTAGGGGCCTTTGAATATCTCGTTATGCCCTTCGGCCTCCAGGGGGGGGTCGGCCGTTTTTCAATCGTTCATGAATCATATCCTAGGGCCATTGCTTTACAAGAACTGCGCTGCGTTCTTAGATGATGTACTAGTGTACTCAGAGGATGAAGAGCAGCATGTGCGAGATGTACGAGAGGTACTGAGCAGGCTGCAAGAAAACCAGCTGTGGGTGAAACTGGAGAAGTGTCAGTTTCACACCAGAGAGGTGGAATTCCTGGGGTACCGGTTGTCAGACAAGGGGTTGGCCATGGATCCTAGCAAGGTGCAAACGGTACTGGAATGGAAACCACCGAAAACTAAGAAAGATGTGCAAAGGTTTTTGGGGTTCGGAAACTTTTATCGGAAGTTCATCAAGAACTTTGCCCACTTACCAGCCCCCATCACAGATTGCCTCAGCAGTAAGAAGAAATTTGTCTGGACGGAAGTGCAGCGAGCGTTCGAAAGTTTAAAGAGGGCGTTTGCTTTGGAAGAACAACTCTTACACGTGGATCTGCAGCAGCCGATGAGAGTGGAGACCGACGCGTCAGACAGAGCGGTGGGCGCCGTACTCCTACAGCTGGGAAAGGATACATCAGAATGGAGACCGTGTGCCTTTTTCTCGAGGAAGTTGAACAAATCCGAGAGGAACTATACCGTGTACGACAGAGAATTACTCGCCATCCATGAAGCGTTCAAGAGATGGCAACACCTGCTGATTGGGGCGCAACACAAGGTCCAAGTGCGGACAGACCACAAAAATCTAGAATACTGGAGAACAGCCCGAGCACTGAACCAGAGACAAGTGAGATGGGCGCAAGAGTTCTCCAAGTTCAATTTTGAAATTCGCTACGTGCCAGGCGCAGAGAATGTCAGAGCGGACGCTCTCTCCCGAAAACCTGAGTACTTGGAGGGGGAGGGAGCGGCGGAAGAAAGACATATCATCCCGGAGGACCACTGGGTTTGTGGGGCGGCATTGGTGGGGCAAAGAGAACTGGTAGAGGGTACTGAGAACGATGAATATGCCCAAGAAAAGCTTAGGGAACTCAGGGAAACAGGGGAGAACACAGGGGGTTTTGAGGAAAAGAACGGAAAGCTGTATTACAAAGGGGCACTCTACATACCAGATGGGGAACTAAGAGGGCGAGTGCTCAAACAGTTACACGATAGCCCCACGGCGGGGCACTTCGGGCAGCACAAGACCATGTGGTTGGTTACCAGGGAGTTTTGGTGGCCCAAGGTGAGGGAAGACGTGCGGGAGTATGTCCGGGGGTGCGACAGGTGCCAGAGAGCAAAAGGAGAGAGGCTGGCGCCAGCGGGGTTATTAGAACCCTTACCCACACCAGAAAGGCCATGGGAGATGGTATCCATAGATTTTATGACAGATCTACCGAAATCCAAAGGGAAAACAGCTGTCATGGTGGTAGTAGATCTGCTAACTAAGATGTGCCATTTTATAGCTTGTTCACATGCGGTCACAGCGGAAGAAACCGCAAGGTTTTTTGTAAAGCATATTTTCAGGTTGCATGGCGCCCCCTTGAGGGTTTTGAGCGACCGAGGGAAACAATTTACTTCCAGGTTCTGGAGGAAGCTAATGAGCTTGCTGCACGTGGAGGTAAGTTTTTCCACCGCCAGACACCCAGAAACAAATGGGCAGGCAGAAAGGGCAAACGGGGTTTTGCAACAATACCTGAGGTGTTATGTAAAAGACAGAGAAAATGATTGGGTAGATAAGTTACCTCTGGCAGAATTTGCCTACAACAACGTGGAAAACGTGTCCACAGGGATGAGTCCCTTTCTGGCCAATTATGGGTGTCACCCCCGAGCATTTCCAGGAGAAGGAGGGGAGAGCTGGAGTGTACTGGCGGCGGAACATTTTGTGGAAGAGATGGAAGCAATCCACCAGCAGCTTCAACTCAACTTGGAGAAAGCCAAGGAAGAATATAAGAAGCAAGCAGACAGAAATAGGAGGGAAGGTGAAACCATAAGGGTCGGAAACCGGGTGTGGCTATCCACCCAAGGGCTGCCGTTCAAGGGAGGGTGTAAGAAATTGAGGCCCAAACGGTTGGGACCCTTTGAGGTCATACAACAGGTTAACCCAGTAGCATTTAAACTCAGATTGCCCAGTCACATGAAACTGCACCCAGTATTTCACAGATCATTACTGTCGCCGTACCGAGAGGGACGGGAGTGGGGGGAACGTGAGTGGGAGGTCACCCAAACACCCGTCATAGAAGAGAGAGAACGCAACATGGAAGTGGCAGGAAGAAGGGGAATCAGGTGGAATACTTGGTAGAATGGGAGGGGGAGGAAGAGTCAGAAAACACGTGGGTGCCGGCAGAAGAAGTCCATGACGAGGTTTTATTAGAAACGTTCCATCGGCGTTTCCCAAGAAAACCGCAGCCTGTAGCGCGATTTAGGAGGGAACACTTCGGAACCACCGATGAGGAAGGGGTGTTTGAAGGGTTCCCAGAGTCAGGGGTTGAGGAAGCGGCATACTCCGACGAAGAAGAGGAAGAAGGGGGAAAAGATGGAAGGCAGTGGCTAGAAGTGTTTGGATCCTCGGATGACGAGGAGAGTTCCTTCCGAGGCTTTCCAGCCTCACCGTCTGCAGGATAGGAGGCAGGAGGGGGTGGAGGGGGGCCTGGGAGGGAGGTGGATGTCAGGAAACTGCCATCGGAAGAACAGGTGGCGGAAGGGCTCCAGGAGAATAGGAGAGACTCTGCAGCAGAAGAGGGAACCAGTAGGGGGGGAGCAGGAGCTCCAAAGGGAAAGGAAGCGGAGGAGGCTCTGGGACACTTCCAGTGAGAACAGTGAAGAGGTATCAAGGCCCCCTTTAGGAACCCCCACCCCTCGCCGGAAACTGTCATGCAGGGAATCCAGGAGACGTGTTTCCGTTAAGCAGCTTTTATGCTGGAAGCGTTTCCGCAGACACCCACTGTTGGATTCTACCAGCGACTGACAGAGCCATGCCAAAGGGCTCCGCTCAAGGCAGAGCTTTGCTACGCTGAGCAAACTCTGAGGGACCAACCCTTTTACACACAAGTAGCTCATTGTCCCATCACAGGAACCATTCCTCCGTGTCCGCTTCTCTGGAGCAGCAGAAAACAACCTTTCTCCCTCCTCTATGTGACATCCTTTTATATATTTGAACATGGCTATCATATCACCCCTTAACCTCCTCTTCTCCAGGCTAAACATGCCCAGCTCCCTTAGCCGTTCCTCATAAAACCTAACTACTACACCACACTGCCTCTGCCTTCCCATTGCTTGCTTGGGATTGGAGTGAGCAGCGATCCCTCTCCCTCCATGGCTGCAGAAGGGGTAACTCTCCCTCTGCCACTTCTGCTTCTGCTATCACCAGCTGTCAGAGAGGGAGATGGCATTTGGAGGATGGATGAGGATCGGCTGCCTTGAGCATGGTTTAAATATGGAAACATAGGATTAGGATGACGAAGACAACAGCAGCGATGGTAGTGTCCTGGGGATCGAGATAGCTGAATTGTGTTGGGAAATTTTCTTTCTGGTTTTGCGGGGAAGAACTCAAATCATTTTTTTTCACCCATCTGAGCTGAGCAGAAGAGAGACTGCCCATCTCTGCTTAGCAACCATTTGTTGTTGTTGTTTAGCCGTTTAGTTGTGTCCAACTCTTTGTGACCCCATGGACCAGAGAACGCCAGGCATTTCTGTCTTCCACTGCCTCCCACAGTTTGGTCAAACTCATGCTGGTAGCTTCGAGAACACTGTCCAACCATCTCATCCTCTGTCGTCCCCTTCTCCTTGTGCCCTCCATCTTTCCCAACATCAGGGTCTTTTCCAGGGAGTCTTCTCCTCTCATGAGGTGGCCAAAGTATTGGAGCCTCAGCTTCACGATCTGTCCTTCCTGCGAGCACTCAGGGCTGATTTCCTTAAGAATGGATAGGTTTGATCTTCTTGCAGTCCATGGGACTCTCAAGAGTCTCCTCCAGCGCCATAATTCAAAAGCATTAATTCTTCGGCGATCAGCCTTCTTTATGGTCCAGCTCTCACTTCCATACATCACTACTGGGAAAACCATAGCTTTAACTATACGGACCTTTGTTGGCAAGGTGATGTCTCTACTTTTTAAGATGCTGTCTAGATTTGTCATTGGTTACTTTTGTACTATACACTAATAGTGAACTCATTCTCTGAGTGTGCATTCTTCTGTTGTGAAAGTGGTACCACCCATGCTCAAGATGAAGGCATTAGTACCCTATGGTTTGGAAAACCATAGCTTTAACTATACGGACCTTTGTTGGCAAGGTGATGTCTCTGCTTTTTAGCAACCATTAGCATGTCTTAAAGAAGCCCTGGCAGCCTTGAAGAGCGCCTTCGTATGTTCTGTTTTCTTGGCAAATCAAGTTTGGCAGCTCCGTGGCCTTGAGAAGGTATTACATTTCATGCCTGCAGCTATAGAATGAAAGTGCAAATTTACTGAGGGGTTATGCCATCGCACCATGCTGAATGGCACCCCTCCTAGTTTATCATGGCTCTTGTAGGTCTGTTCTGCGCAGATGAGCCTAGAACTGGCTTTGAAGTGTGAGATTGAAAATGCATGCCCTGACACCAGTAATTAATGACGGGTTTATAATATTTGCGAACGACAGGATATTACGGAGGGGAAACGCCGAGATGGTGGTGGAGAATGATATTGCTGAACAGCTACGGTAATTAATGGAATACTTTTAGAAAGATATAGCCCCTGGTTCAGCATTGATGAATAGCCTGTCAGATCCCAAGTTGTCTTCAAACGAAATGTGACAACGGAAGCTGAGTTTTAGCTCTGAATCCATTGCCGGGATTTCATACTAAAGTTACTCCCTTGTAAAACACAGTAGGCAAGTGAAGGTTTTCATGCTTGGGTTGCAGTCTTTTTAAAAAAAAGAAAAGGAAAAAGAAAAGTCTATAAAGAAACAGCTTCAGTTCATGCACAATTTTAAGCCAAACCATGGCTTAGGGTGAACATGTGAGCAACTGGGGAGCACAGGTGGAGGAGAGAAGGGGAAATCCCATTGCATAAGTTGAAGTCATTCTGCTCATACAATTATTTGTTGAATGCCACCCGCAGTTTGCAAGATATCCCTTTTGATGTCACAGGTTACGTTGGGGCACAATGTTTGTACAGTCATACCTCGGGTTACAGACGCTTCGGGTTGCACTATTTTGGGTTGCAGACTGTGCTGAACCCGGAAGTACCGGAACGGGTTACTTCCAGGTTTCAGTGCTTGCTCATGTGCAGAAGTGCCGGATCACAACCCGCGCGTGCACAGACATGCGGATCTTGGGATGCGAACGTGCCTCTCACATGGATCACATTTGCAACCCGAACGCCATTGTATCATGCACAATTGCCAGTGAAGTATGCATTTGTATTGCTTGCCCAACTAGACTTGCTCAGGAAATGTGCAATATGGTACATGAACAACATGATGGGGAGTCAGGAAGTAATGTGGCATCATGTGACATCAGTGCGCTCTCTCTCTCTCTCTCTCTCTCTCTCACACACACACACACACACACACCAATCAAACACCCAGCCAACCAGTGACTCTATTAAACTCTTCCATAATTTCCATCATCTACCAAATGGTATCCAAGCAGAACATTGTGATCAACCTAGAGGCCATAGATACACCTTATTTTCTCAGAAACAACCACTGCTTATGGGTTGGTGTTTTTTAAAAAAATCCTAGCTCCATGGACTCCAATTTAAAATGTGTCTGAGCAAAGAATTAGCTTCTGTCTGTACCATGAACAGCTGAGCAAAGGAGGAAATTTCAGCAAAGAAATAACCCAGCACTGTTTACACCTGAGGAAGACTAGTCTCATGGACCACACCCTTGGCAGGTTGGCAAAGGCTGGTATAAACCATTTAGCATGATTTCCCTCACTGCCACCTACAGGTATTGATCACCTGACAGTCTGCAGTCTCCAAATGCCTCATCATCGAGTTACATTCCTAAGCGATAACAGCAACAGCGAGCTAGGTGTTAATTTTGTGTCACTGTTCATCTTTAATCTGTCCGATTCGTGCACGCACAGGATTACTCATGCAAACACCTTGTCATAAGGCACACTTGAGCAGCACAAGTGACTTCATTTAATTCTTCAAAATTCATTCTCCAAGTAAGACACTTAACGCCCTACTGTGTGTCTCCTGGTTCTGCTGTGTTCTTGGCGACGGAACATCCCACTCAGACTTTCCCCACATGCTGAGGAAACTCTCAAAGCTTCAGCACGCAGGTCTCTTAACTGGCTGCACAAATGAATTGGAGGAGAAAGCTATTAAGGGCTACTAGCCATGATGACTCGACTCCACAACTGAAGGTTGCAATGCTTCTGAATACCAGTTACTGGAAGCCACAGAAGTGGAGAGGGCTCTTGTCCTGCTTGGATCCTTGCTTCCCCATGGGGCAATAAAGGAACATGCTGGTTATAAAAATCGATAGATCTCTTATCCCTAGATCTGTCCAGAGCTTCTCCTCCCATGAGTACACAAACCACCCAAGAGAGGGACTGAAAAGATGATGCTACCCCTACCCCACCCTCAGCGCCAATTTTCTCACTGGCCATGTTCCCAGTTGGATGTGCATTTGGTGATACGGTAGTGATGGGGGCTTGGGAGATGCAGGCACACCGGACTCTCACTCTGTGCGCATGCAAGCACATCTTCGTGCTAACTGCAAGTGCGTCAATCACCGGGAGCAGGGGTGCCAACCTGAATAAAATATTGTGGGGGCAGGTAAGCCCCGCCCTGCACAATCGATCACAAGATACACCATCTGAATGGTCATCGCCATCAACTCTGGGGGGCCCTGGCCCCCTCAAATAATACATTGTGGGGGCAGAAGGGATCTCGGCCCCTAGGAGTTGGCTCCTAGGACTGGGGGCATGGCCGGAGAATGTGGGGGTGGGAATAACAGGGTGATCATGTACCCTCCTTTGTGCATCTGAAATACACAAGCAAAGGAAGGTTTCAGCCAGGGATGGTTCAAATGCTGTCCTCCAGGTCTCTCGGTTTGGCTCACAGGGCACTGTCCTTCAAAGACCATGTTCCCATTCTGTAGGACCTACCCCTCGATCATACTCTGTTAGAGGGATTTTGACTAGCTAGAATGTCTCCTGCCTGCCTGGTTGGAGAGATGTGTCTGTGTTGTGGATGAATATGGATGCCTCTGACATTTGCACAGCTAGAATGTAGCCGGCTGTGCAAAGATAAGAGTCATACATGTTGCCCACCCTGTTGACCACATGTTTCCTCTGGCCCTGCCCATCACTGGCATATGGTCCCTGAAAAGTTTGCCCACGAGACAGGACGGCCCTTCCCATTTTGCTGTCTGCGCTGAAATGGAAAAGTCCCACCCCACATGGCTGCCCGTCCCCCTGCTGAAGCCTCGCTTACTGGGGTTACATGGCTGCAGCAGCAGCTTCTGGGTTCTGGTGATAACCGCACCACCACCATGACCATCACAGGAGAAGTGGCAATGGCTTCTCCTCACTTCTTTGGCAGCAATGGGCACGGGAAGTGCCCGTGGCGGCACCAGAGAACTGAGGAGAAGCAGTGACAGTGGTAAAATTTTGCAGGACACTCACCTGATCTCACCAGAACTTGCCACTACTGCTTCTCTTTGATTTTCTGGTGGTGGCATGGGGGGGTCTGCTGCCCCTTTGGGATTCCACTGCCCAAGGCAGATGTTTCAGTCAGCATAAAGTGTAAAGCTCTTGTGCTTTCCTTAGCCTAGTGTTTCCCAAACTTGGGTCTCCAGCTGGTTTTGGACTACAGTTCCCATCATCCCTGACAGCTGACCCTGCTAA
This sequence comes from Podarcis melisellensis, assembly GCF_964234715.1. Taxonomy (NCBI): domain Eukaryota; kingdom Metazoa; phylum Chordata; class Lepidosauria; order Squamata; family Lacertidae; genus Podarcis; species Podarcis melisellensis. The sequence continues at coordinate 84,696,664 of NC_138531.1, forward strand.
CTAGGGATGGTGGAAGTTGTAGACCATAGAGAGATTCCAAGGCAAGTAGGGGACCACTCTGACAAAACATCCTTCACCACTTCACCCATCTGTGTAGGAAGAAATTGAGTCTTTAGTTACCATTTGTCAATAATCTACCTAAATGAGTAATAGCTTCCAGCAATGAGCTCCATAGCCCTTCCAACAAGGCTGAACTGAAACAGATCTGGAATAAGTTCTGAAAACTATGGCTGGGGACAAGTCATCAGAGAATTTTGCTTCCCTCATTAATTCCCATGCTGGAGCTTGCAACTTGAGCTCTACCTTCTCCTTCTTTACATTTTTTTTTAAGCATTCCCAAACTGACTTTTTTCCTCTCAGCAAACTGGAACAGAGTTTAAAGTGGGTTAACCATGTTGCACCAATCCTGAGGGTATGCGCAACAGTTAAAGAGTAACCACTTAATTAAAAGTCAATTAAGAGTTCCCATAGCACTGAAGGAAAACAAATGAATATAATGGTGCTCCTAAGTGAGAGGAAAAAAGGTTAAAGTAATTGTTTCTGCTGATAGGGCTCTTTCAAGCTTCAGCTAAGTGCTGTGGGTAACAGAAGACATGGTAAAGTTGGAATTAAAAGGATCGTTCAATGCTCACTTCCAATCAAACCAGAAGGGTGAGGAGTCTTTGCGCTGGAGGAATAGTCTCATTCATGCTGCTCAGTCATCTAACCAAAAGGGCTGTGTGGTAAATTCAATTCTGTTTGCATCTACAGCCAAATTTATCAAATTTGCACTTTCTGAAACACTGTGAGGACTAAAACACAGCCATCCTTTGAAATTCGCAACTCTCTGAATTTTGTAATGAGTTCTCCAATCAAAGAATGTTCACAAAAATGTATATTTTACAGGGGACATGCATAAAAAAGAATGTATTTGGGTAAATATCATACAAAAACACCTTATATTAGGCAAAATACTTCCATTCTACTCTCCTACTTCCATGCTCCAAGGATCATTTCACAACTGTTCCTCTTTCTGCTATCTCTGGCCTGAAGAACTATTTAGTCTGATTTTGCAGCTTCAACCAGCTATCCCTCAATTTCACCATCTTTGAACTACTCCCACTACCCCAAAATGTAGGTAGCATCACCACCAACGGCCCCATAGATGCGGAAAGGAATATTTGGTCTGCTCTAGTGCCCAACTACTCATCTCAGGTTGTTGTAAGCTTGTAAGCCTAGTTGGATTTTGTGCTGGCCATGTTAAGTTACCCCGCTGTTTCCCAGCAAAAGCATCCGAGGCATTTGAGAGACAGAACAAATTATGGAATGCAGGTTGGTTGTCAAGGTAGCAGAATATGAAGCAGTGGATCTGTCAAGGGGTTTGAAAATGTATTAAGATGCAGATTGGAAAACAAGATTCTATTTAGTTCAGCAATAATGAAATCAGATGCAACACGCTGACATGTTGCAATGCCAATTCTGAATTTAGCCTTGATCTGTCTTCAACTGGAGTTGTTAGAAAGGCTCTGTCTTAAGAAAACGAAAATTGCCTTGCTGGACAGATGAAAGGAAAGATGGCGGCCTTCCTCACACAGACATGATGGCACCTGAAAGCTCAGAAAGAGTTTGGTGATGCAGTGCAATGGAATTCCATCAGGGTGCTGACCTGTAGCCTTCTTCTGATTGGTTGTCAGTACCACTAGCCAGAAAGGGGTGGAGTCAGCACTTTGTATGTGGGGGGGAGCAGTTGGAAAGTGAAACAGAGGAGAGTTGGGGTTCTTGGAGTTCAGCGGGATCGGAGTGGAGCTCCTGAGCTGTGCTTGTAAGATCCACTCTGAGGAAAATATATGTATCCAGAAAAGGAAGTCTCTGAGCTTTGTTGGAAAGACAGTGATTCGTGTCTTTATCAGAGTATTCATACAAGAATTAACTGGCAAGCTGAATTTGAGCAAGAAGTTGAGGTCTACTTGGGTCTCAATTCAGTGAGAAGGAGAGAGGTCTTCTGGAAAGAGGAGAATCCCAAATCAGTTAGGAGGGGTGTGGTGATCCCCTGGCTCAGTTATACTCCTAGAGAATAGGAGTGTGATTTATAGAAGGCTGGGGGAACTGACAAAAAGTCTCACCTTGTTTAAGAACCCAAGTATTAAGACCTAAGCTGTAACATCTATACAATTAAGTTTAAGATACTGAAGTGAACTAATTGAAAAGAAGCTGTCTCTATACTTCCATTCGCTGAAAATGGTCCCAGAGCAAAATAAGACAATTACAAAATTACTTGTTTTGCAAAAATAAGAAATAATAATACATAATGAACAGAACATTACAATATTTATCATAAAATTACACGAAAACATAAAATAGCAACAACATTAAAAACAACACCTTATTTCCAAACCCTTCGAAAGCCCTTTTTTGTGTGCACACCAAACAAATTGTTCTGAATGGTGAGTGCTTGAAAAGGTAGATCAGGATAGATCCTAGCATTTGGGAAGATTAAATGAGGTGACCTGGATCCAAGCCATTCAGGGCTTTAAAGATCAAAATCAACACTCCAAATTGAGTTGGAAAACCTACTGGTAGGCAATGCAAGTGGCACAAAGTTCTGTATTCAGGTTTATTGTGTTCTTCCAAGAGGCAGTAAGAAGAAAGGATCACCCCTTCTCCACACACCATTAGCAATTTTCATGTATTGCCATCCAATCCAATGCCATTGGAAATCTCGATGACTTCCAGTCAACTTACTTCCAAGTGCAGTTTATATCAATGTCTGGGAATAGCAGGAGAGAGAGTGTTGTTAATGATCAGCCTCCTGCCTGTGGGCTTCCGATGAACATTTGGTTGTCCACTGTGAAATCAGGATACTGCTCTAGATAGGCTCTCTAGCTAGAGAGCCAGTGTGGTGTAGTGGTTAAGAGCGGTGGACTCGTAATCTGGTGAACCGGGTTCACGTCTCCACTCCTCCACATGCAGCTGCTGGGTGACCTTGGGCTAGTCACACTTCTCTGAAGTCTCTCAGCCTCACTCACCTCACAGAGTGTTTGTTGTGGGGGAGGAAGGGAAAGGAGAATGTTAGCCGCTTTGAGACTCCTTAGGGTAGTGATAAAGCAGGATATCAAATCCAAACTCATTTTTCTTCTTCTTCTTCTTCTTCTTTGGCCTGACCCAGCAGGTTCTGCTAATGTTCTTATGCTCTTAAAAATCCCTATGCATAGGACTGCAACCTTCCTGTGAAACTCTGTGCACACTTACTAAGAAGTAAGCCTCATTGAGCTCAGTGGGCCTTATAGCAGAGTAAACAGCTGTAGTCCTCCTTTTCTTCCCTGTAATCTGGAAAGCTCTAACCGCACATGAAGGCTTCACTTTGCAATTCTGACAAGAACTCACAGACCAGACTGACAGAAAAGTCAGCATTATCTAAAATTCCTGACCTAACACTGTCAGCCTGGGGGAAATTCGGGTCACAAATGGTTGACAGGATGAGCAGTGGCTTCAAATGTCAAAGTTTTATTTATGTATCTGAATGTGGTATTAACTTCAGCTTCATCACACCCAGTTGCTCAGGAAAGCACACGAGAGGGCTGGCAATCCTACAGAAAACCTGGTTCCAAACTGTTTAGGCCACCTTTGAAGTTTCATTCATGTAAAGAGGAGATTATGCTGATGATTACAGATCCCAGCTGGTATCCGTACTAGATTTTTTCAAATTGTTCATCGCTTTGAGCTGTTTTCATGGAAAGTGGATTCTTAAATTTGGCCATAATGATGATGATGATGCTCACAAGGTGACCTTGGGGCAGTCACTCACTCTCATCCTAACCTATCTCACAGGGCTCATGCGAGGAGAAAATAGTGAGAATTACATAGGACACTTTGAGCTCCTTGCAGGAAAGGCAGAATATAAATGCAATAAAATATTATGGTTATGGTTATCTGAAGTTCTAGCCCACCTTTCGCCATATGCACTCAGGGTGGGTTGCAATGGTATAAAAACAGTTTAAACAATTTACTATGGGGTGGGTGCTAAAGATCTATATCCCGAGAGCCAAATGGGTCCATGCAATTGCACTTTCCATTGAAATGAATGGAGAGCACCCCACTAGCTCTGAGCCCAATGCACTTGTGGGGTGCTCTGGATCTGGGCACCTAAGTGTAAAATTCTTAAATGCTAAATGCTCTGTTAGAGACACATTCTCTCTCTCTCTCTCTCTCTCTTTCATTGCCCACCTGAACAAGGTATGCTGGAGTCAATTCTAGTGCTGCTTAGAAAATGGAGCTATCATGGTTTCTATGCGGTCGAATATGCGTCAGAATAATGCCTGTTAGTTCTGTGCTAATGTGAACTGCCTTTGCATAAAGCCCAGGGAGAGCTTAGCTTTAAGAGGCTCAGATCTATGAAGATCAGACAATGGAAGTGATTAAATTTCCTACCACTTCCAAACTCTGTAGACTGGATGTCAAGAAAACACAGAGCTGAGAGGCAATGGGGGACCCCTTTCTCTTGTACATTATCTTGGCGGCCATATGAAAGGCAGAAATAGCGGAAGCAGAGATGACTGACATGTTTATACAAACCCGGGAAGCTGAGGGATCAACCCCCCCACCCTCACCCCCACCCCCACAAAAATGGTTTCACAGCTTCAATCTTTTTGAAAAATCTTATTCCATAAAGAGAAAGCGCTGATAAAACAAGTTTCGCTCAGGGCTCTCCTCCACAGTCTAAAAGGAGCAACACGATATAACACCCTTCCTTTCTGTGCAGGGAATGTCATTACAAGGCCTGTAGCTTGACAGTCACAAATGGACATGTATTGAGGATCACATCAAAAATTAGAAAAACTTCAGGTCATCCAAGGGATGGCTGGAACCTTTGACAAAGCACCCATTCCGTTATTAAATACTTGTTATTGGATTGTTATATATAGTCACAAAACCACAATATAACATCCCCCCCCAACACCCATAACAGTTATCTAGTTGTACTTTAACATGGTAAAAAGGTAAAGGGACCCCTGACCATTAGGTCCATTCGTGGCCGACTCTGGGGTTGCGGTGCTCATCTCGCTTTATTGGCCAAGGGAGCCGGTGTACAGCTTCCGGGTCATGTGGCCAGCATGACTAAGCTTCTTCTGGCGAACCAGAGCAGCGCACGGAAACGCCGTTTACCTTCCCGCCGGAGCGGTACCTATTTATCTACTTGCACTTTGATGTGCTTTCGAACTGCTAGGATGGCAGGAGCAGGGACCGAGCAACGGGAGCTCACCCTGTTGAGGGGATTCAAACTGCCGACCTTCTGATTGGCAAGTCCTAGGCTCTGTGGTTTAACCCACAGCGCCACCTGTGTCCCTTAACATGGTACTAATAGCCAAAGCTGTCAGGCAGTTAATAGATGATAATATGGAGAAAGCACTTAAGTTTACAAAGTTCAGTGAAAGGCACAGTTACCTGCAGGAACAAGTGAGGAAGCCTTGTAGCAGCCTCAACACATCTGTTTGCAAGCTTCCTGAGAATAGGGGGCCTTTACCCAGTATGAGAACACCTGTGAAGCAAAGGAGACTGTTCCGTTATATGAAAATATATCTATTGCATAGGTTTGTTTGGGGATAAAGTGTTCAGTCTGTAAAAATTGATCTGCCCCGGGATCAAGTGGGAAGGTAGCAGAATTTTCAGATCTTGTGGATGAGGAGTCATACAGCCCCAGGGTATATCTGGTCACTAACGTGCTTTGGTAGGCAGATCAAGGTGTGATCTTGGACTAAGGATCAAATGCTATTCTAATGGCATCAAGGGTGCTGTTCTAACATGGAAGTGAGCTGATAGGGAACTTTTCAGCTGGAGGGAAAGTGGATGATGTTTAACCCTATGTTCATTTAACTGTACTTTTTGCTCCAACCTCATCTCAAGGGCACCATGTTGGCTCCCCCTGTTGTAAATATTTTCCCCCTTTTTAATTGCCTCCTATGGCTGGGGGCTCTTAACCAACAGCTCACTGCTGCTGCTTCCTTGGCTAACAAAGATTTTATTTGTGACTAGTGATTGTTTTACTGATGATTTGTTAAGCATTCTATATGACTTATACTGTATTTGTGATGTTTCATTATGGTGTTTTTATCTTTTATTTGTAAGCCGCTTTGGGATTTATTTGAATAAAGAGCGGCATAGAAATAAAATCAACCAATCAATTGCCTAATAGAAAGATTTTTTTTTTTTAGTAAAGCAATCTAATAGCTTAGAACAGTTAGATCAGTGGCACTTAACTCTTTATGGGTCATGGGCCCCTTTGACAATCTGATGTAAGCTACGGACTTCCTCCACAGAAAAATGTACACAAACCATACAAAGAAAATTCTGCATACAGTTTGTTTCATTGTATTTCTGGAGGAGGGAGGGGATTTGAGCTGGTTCATGGACCCTTGAATTCCATCCATGGATCCCCATGGTCAATGTTCAAGGCTATTGGAAGGACACCCTTTATCTAGGGGGTGGGAGTTCCATTATTCAAGAGTATCTCTCCATGGACTTTTAGCAATTCATTAATTTATTTTTGCCTATATTGACAGAACAGATGGAACAGAATGCTTCCTGGCAAAACCAAGTCAACAAATGCACCTCTCTAAAACTTTCTAAGTTCCATATTAGATATGGCAGAGAGTCCCGTCTAAAATATATTTATAATAACCATGCTTCTTATTAGCTGCACAGTGTTCAGGGGTGGGAAGAGCCCACTTCATTCCACCAAAATGGAATCCAAAGAAGTTGCCTCATTAAAAAGAATTATGCCATCATTTTAAATTGACATAATAGGATTTTAAATGGGTTTGCTACCAACCTCCTTCACTGCCAGAGGACGTGAGACTAAATTAACACTTGCAAAGTGCTGTGAGATCCTGGGAGTCTCAATATTATCTCAGTGCAAAGCATTAATATGATAATTCCCTTATCCTACAAAATTCACCCCTGACTTAACTTCAATAGGTCTACATACCGGTAGGTTAGAGAAATCTGCCAACAACAACCCAAAAGAGGAAAAATGCAATAATGAGCATTACCATTAATTTCCCTTGGAACTTTGGCTGCGTACACAATTTATCAGCTTAAAATGCATTGAGGTCTCTTTTGACGTTTGCTATGTTTCACATTGCAACTGCATGTTGCTGTACACATCAGTGTGGTTTAATGAGCTTCTACCTGTAAGTCACCTGCTCTCTGTCCACACCATTGGGTGGAGAGGGGGCAGGGACGTCTCCCCCCACCAAAAAAACCCCTCCGATTCATGAAGCTTCCATCTGTGCATGTAAGACCACCCATTAGTAAGAAAGGTGCCTTTCAAAAGTATTTGTTGTTGTTTAGTCGTTTAGTCGTGTCCGACTCTTCGTGACCCCATGGACCAGAGCACGCCAGGCACCTCTGTCCTCCACTACCTCCCGCAGTTTGGTCAAACTCATACTGGTAACCTTGAAAACACTATCCAACCATCTCGTCCTCTGTCGCCCCCTTCTCCTTGTGCCCTCCATCTTTCCCAGCATCAGGGTCTTCTCCAGGGAGTCTTCTCTTCTCATGAGGTGGCCAAAGTACTGGAGCCTCAGCTTCATGATCTGTCCTTCCAGTGAGCACTCAGGGCTGATTTCCTTAAGAAAAGAAAGTATAGACCTTAGCTTAACTGAGAACTGTATGTGGTCTAAGTTTTCAATTCAGATCAAAGCTGATTTCAGGGGAAACACAACAAGCCACAGAACAGTGGCTAATGTTGTCTGTACATAGCTTCAAAAACTAGCAACCGGAGTGCACAGGATGCAGAGTAAACAGTAGTGTGGACACAGCGTTTCCATTTCAAGGAAAGAACCTTTATAAGCACTTGTTGGACTCCAGTTTCATAAGAACACAAGAGTCCTTCCAGATCAGACCACTGGTCCATCCATTCCAGTATCCTTGTTTCATAACATGCCTCTGAGAAACCTACAAGGTGGGAGCCTTCTTGGGTGGCTGCTCCCCAGCAACCAGCACTGCTATTTCCGGAGCCTAGAGGATGCATATAACCAACATCACTAGCAGCCATTTTCTCCATGAAACTATCTAATCACCTTTTAAAGCCAGCCAAGCATGTTCACTGTCTGAACCTGCCCCTCCCAGGGCTTTTAAACCAGGGACAAGTCAAACCTGAGGGTCAGCTGCAAGTTTGAAGGGGGCCTGGGCAAGGTGCCCTCTATGACATCGGTGGCAACGCTTGACCTTGGTTGCCGGAAATGCTTTGCCTGCCATCTCTGCTTGTCCACAGCAGAGGAGGCAGTGACTAGCAGTGCTATTCTGGGCTCCTAACCTTGCTTCCACCATCACCACCAGCGGAGGCTGCACTACTGGGGCAAAAGCAGCATTGCTCCACCAACTGCAGGCTGCTTTGCAAAGCACCAAATTGGAGTCCAAGCCAAATCTGGTGCTTGGTGCATGCTTCTAATATGTGCTGAGCTGTTTAGAAGTGTGTACCAATAAAGATATTGTCCTTGGGCTAAGAAATTTCCACTATCTCTTGCACTTTAAACACAAACAAAAACCTGTCTGGGTAATGCCCTGAGCCAAATATAATTGCCTGCAACTTCCATTTGCATGTTAGGTTCCATTGTGCATGTGCAGTATGCCTTTATTTATTTACATTATTGGTCTACGGCTCTTTATACAACTATATCCCAGGGTGGTTCCAATCCCTGATCATTTGCTGGCTGCAATAGTTCCTGTCAAATCAATAAAGATTCATTCCTAAGTTATATGCATCATAATCTCAATATGAAATGCTGAAATACACAGGAATATGTTCAGTAAAGGTAAAGGTAAAGGTACCCCTGCCCGTACGGGCCAGTCTTGACAGACTCTGGGGTTGTGCGCCCATCTCACTTAAGAGGCCAGGGGCCAGCGCTGTCCGGAGACACTTCCGGGTCACATGGCCAGTGTGACATCGCTGCTCTGGCGAGCCAGAGCTGCACACGGAAACGCCGTTTACCTTCCCGCTGGTAAGCGGTCCCTATTTATCTACTTGCACCTGGAGGTGCTTTCGAACTGCTAGGTTGGCAGGCGCTGGGACCGAGCAGCGGGAGCGCACCCCGCAGCAGGGATTCGAACCGCCGACCTTTCGATCAGCAAGTCCTAGGCGCTGAGGCTTTAACCCACAGCGCCACCTGTGTCCCACAATATGTTCAGTACATGGCTTAAATGTTTATTCAGAAGTCCCACTGCTGTAGGATTTACTCCTTAAGAGACTTCCTATCTTTCAATTATACCTTTCCCTATATCCACTGCAGAAAGTTCTGTAATTCTCTCATAATAGCCTATGTCACTGCAGGAATTCTGGTTCTCTCTCTCTCTCTCTCTCTCTCTCTCTCTCTCTCTCTCTCTGTGTGTGTGTGTGTGTGTGTGTGTGTGGTCTGCAAAGCAATCTCTGAAATTTCCTTAAAGCTATAGCTCTAAATGTAGACTCTAATAAGTAAATCCCACAGAGTTCAATGGGACCTGCTTCTAAATAAACATGAGGCATTATCCAGCCAAGATTAAGCACTTTTAAATACTGTTGCTGTACACGAGGGAGATTTATTTCATTTCGGTTTGTTTATTTTTACATCCATGTACCACCTCCCTGCCTTACAAGTGCTCCCAAGGCAGGCTGCAGTATTAAAATAAATAAATTTGATAATAAAGAACACTCCAGCAACAAAAGCAATAAGGGGGAACAAGCAACAAAACAATCAAAATGGTGGCATCAAAACAACAATAAAAATCAGCAACATCAAGGAATGTAGAAGAGTTTAGCTTTCTTATTTGAAAGGGAGAGACAGAGGCCCAGTGTGGTGCAGCCATTTCAGAGTGCTGCTGACCCTGGAGACCAAGTTTCAAATCTCCACTCAGCCAAGAAACTCACCAGGTGACCACAGGAAAGCCACTGTCTCTTCGTCTAACCTACCTCACAGGGTTGATGTGAGGACAAAATGGAGGGAGAGGGAGAACCACCTGAAAGGGGAGGGTATAAGTGTGCCAGTTAATGAAACAAATAGATAAGTTTCATCTCCCCAAACTTTCAGGAGATCTTCTTACATTGCGTAGCCTGCATGTGAATTCTTCCCTGATGCAACTTTGAGTGCATATTTGTAGGATAAGCGTCACCTTTTCCCTATACCCAAAGAAAATCAAAATCTAAATGCAAATTGCTTATTAAAAACACACACACACACAGAGAGAGAGAGAGAGAGAACCTCATTAAGATGCCAACAGCAAAACAGAGGCGGAAGGCAAACCACTCCAGAGAAACAGTCGCGGTTCACGTGTTTGTAGAAATCTGACTGGAATGATGCCATGTTGCTTAGAATATAAATTAATGGCAGTTATTACAATCAAGGGCTGTAGCGTTCAAGAGCCAGTTTTATGATCTGATCAGGTACATTGCAATTTAGGTCTTGCGCTCTCGCCATTGCTGTTTGTCATCCTCCTGCCTCTTCGATGCAAATAGCTTGATCCTAGTGTCCCAGCAGACCCTGTCGCCATCTGCATCTGTTTGCCTGAAATAGCTTTGAAGCTGACAGCCTAAAGAGTGGAACAATTAGGGAGAAATCATAATGGGACATGAGTGAGGATGGAGGGCGGGTGCTCTAAGATGCTCCATTAGTTTCTCCATAAGAACTATGTTCCATAGTCTATCCTGCCATGCCTCTAATGTTAACTTAGTAGTCAGGGTGTTGACTTGAATAAAATATTGAGGGGGCCCTAATAAGTCCCGCCCTGCATAAATGATCACATGATGCAGTGCACACACACCATTCCCCCCCAATAATTTTTATTAATTTTTTCCAAATATCTTAAACACAACACAGCTTAACAATATTATTCTCCTTTCAATCTATATCTTATCTGAATTAACTTCCCTCCATCCCGCTTCTGGCTTCTCTACATTGCTCTTACTTAAGCGTGATTACTATATATACATTCTATAAATGTCTATAATTCCTTAATTTTTTTTGTATTATACTTTAGACATACATTCCTTATTATATTACAGCATTACATCTTGTGGTCTAACCAAATGTTTACAATAAACGTTACGAGTTTTATTTCGGTCCTGTGAGTGTCTTTATTTATGTACAGTTTTCTCCAAGTATACCATAAATTTGGACCACTCTTTTTGGAATTTCTCAGCATCCTGTTGTCGGATTCTTCCAGTTAACCTTGCTATTTCCGCATACTCCAATACTTTCTGTTGCCATTCTTCAATTGTCGGAATATTCTTGCACACACACCATTTGAATGGCAATGTCCTTCAACTTTGAGGGGGCCCAGCCCCCTCAAAAATTTTATTGAGGGGGCCGGAGACACCTCAGCCTCTAGGAGTTGGCTCCTAGCAGTTTTCCAGTATTGCATTAATTTACTTCTAGCTGCAGACATGAAACGAATTAGTAGGTCCTTAAGCAGGAAATTCTTACGCTCATCTGTAAACAGCTTTAGTACAGCTTACCTTGAATCAGGTTGTATCACCTGTCCTACACTGAGCGCTCACACCTTCCTTTGTGGGCACCCTTTGCGGAACCGCGCACAGCACTCCAGCCCACATGGGACCAACCAGCTGGTTGGGCTGGCCTGCCTCCCTTTGCTAGCCATTGTAGGTTCCCGCCAAACATCAGTTAGCCAATCAGCACTGCAGGGAGGCGGGGCCAGTTGCTTAAATAGGAGCCGGAGCCAGCAGCAACCATGCAGTCGGCCCCAGAGCTTCACCCACCCAACCCTCCCTTTGTCTAATGTTTGCAGGTTAACCATTTTCCTTTCTGTTCAGCGGGCGCTGCTACGGTCTTTGGATGGTTGCTGTTGAAAAGCCGGGAAGGAATTTCCCTGCATTGGCAGGTTTGGCCTTCCCCATAGCAATTTGTCATGATTTTTGCAGTTTTAGGCCTTGGGCGGAATCCTTTAGTCTATCTTCCCTATATGGGGGGGGGTGAAGTGGTGACTCACTGCCCCACAGCAGCGATTCCAGGATCCAGGTTTGTATATGGGAGTCACTGGCCATACACTGAAAGGTTGTCTTTGAACTCCCCTGCGTTGCGGTGATATGGGGTGGGATGCCAGCATACACAAGCGTCTTGCTGTGCAATATCCCATATCCTATTCACCCTGAGGAGGCCCAGTTCCCCTGGCTGGGGGGCTGGAAGGGATACATGCCCAATGCCTAAGCCAAGGTCTCCCTACATCTGAAAAGTTTAATACAGTGGTGCCTCAGGTTAAGTACTTAATTCATTCTGGAGGTCCATTCTTAACCTGAAAACTGTTCTTAACCTGAAGCACCACTTTAGCTAATGGGGCCTCCCGCTGCTGCTGCACCGCCGCAGCCCAATTTCTGTTCTTATCCTGAAACAAAGTTCTTAACCTGAAGCACTATTTCTGGGTTAGCAGAGTGTGTAACCTCAAGCATATGTAACCTGAAGCGTATGTAACCCGAGGTACCACTGTAAAGTTGTGGCCAATTTTTAATTCCATAACACGTTGTCACAAGTTATTATTCCTTCTGGTGGTCTCTCAGGCCAGGAGGGAGGTCTCTGCCTGGACACGAAATAGAAGAAACGTCTTCAAATACCGTTTCTCAAAATAATGGTACAGGTTTTCAGCCCCACCACATCTGTTGACCTCTCCAACAAAAGGATTTCACCTTTGGCATTTCACAGATGTGCCATGCCATCTGTGAACTATGTCAACACTATTTTCATTCTTGTCAACGCTGGTTTAAAAAGGTTTAAAAATAGTTCTGGTGCTAAACAGCTTCCAAGATGGTGCCACAGAAACAAGTTCTAACGTTGTTTTTTAAAAACCTGAAAGGATTTCCAGAGAAGGCATGAACAGTGAGCTTTCCCAGGCCACTTAGTCTCTACAGATTTACCTGAGAAGCCTACATTTCAGAATCCATTTCCTGCCAATTCTTTTGGGACAAACATTTTACTAGCATCATGCTCCTTGCAGCCACAGTTTGCTCTGACATCCTTGCACCAATAAAACCTGAGGGAGCCCAGGATAGGTGTTCTGAAATGTAGGCATGCTTTCCTCCAAACCGTCTACGCAGTACAAGTCAATGCGAAAAGGACAGTCTCCCCCAGCTCTGTTGGCCCTTTGTATCAGGAATGTGTTTGCCAGCTGATATTTCTTCTCTTTTTTATCAGAGGGTGGAAGGAGGATAAGCCAGAGTGCCAGAGGGACTGAAATCCATTTTAGATAAATGTGTCAAATAATGTAAGTCTTCTTTGCCTCAAAATTAAATCACTATGGAATTATATTTTGAACATTACTCCAAAGGCCTACAAGGCTTTGATATGTTAAATTCTGGGGACAAGCGGTAGATGTTGAAGTTCAATGTGGGAAGGGAATTTTGTGGATAAGAAAAGAAACACCGGGGGGGGGTCCTTTATATTCAGCATGTATGCCCTAGAGTGGTAGACCATGGTTGAGGCCAGTAGCTATTTGCCTAGCAGGGAAGGGTCATAGCAACAACTTCCAGTGGTAGCACTGCTGTCAGATACCAGGGGAACGATGTGGGGGCAAAGTCAAGGCTGTTCAGGTGCACCCGTTGAGCCAATCCAGCACTCCTGCAGGTGGACCCACACAGTCCCCACCTTGCTGCTTCCTGTCCTCTACCCCTGTTGTTAAGCAGCAGCAACACCACTGGTGGGAGGCTATTGCTGCGGTCCACACACACTCCTGGTTAACACCGACAAGGGAAATCACACTGGAGTGAATTCACACTGTAAGGAGTGCACTGCACATTACAGTGGTACCTTGGGTTACAGACTTCAGGTTACAGACACTTCAGGTTACAGACTTCACTAACCCTGAAATAGTACCTCAGGTTAAGAACTTTGCTTCACGATGAGAACAGAAATCGTGCTCTGGCGGTGTGCTGGCAGCAGGAGACCCCATTAGCTAAAGTGGTGCTTCAGGTTAAGAACAGTTTCAGGTTAAGGACAGACCTCCGAAACGAATTAAGTTCTTAACCCGAGGTACCACTGTACTGACTCTCAATTTCCAAGCTGTGATTTCACACTCAGCCTGTGTGTTTTTCTGCCATCTACCTGAAATTGCAAAGTATGCCGACATATTTATAGCTATGCTGCTGCATCATTAGCTATGAGTTTAGGCCCAAGTGCCTAAACTCCTCTTCAGTCGATCAAAATGCCCATTACATTTATCCACTATCATGATTTCCTTTGCTGGCAATGTCAAGGAACTGCAAGTGGATTCAAGAGTGCCTTTTGAAAGGAGCATGACTGCAAAAGGCTAACTGGGAACAGAAATCATGTTTGTCCGTAAGACCAACAAATTGGACAGAATGGACTGGAACATGAAAACAGACAATGGGAAGTGACGCTTGACATTCCTAGGAAGCGAAAGAGTGGTAATCTGGCCACAGAAATTGAATTCATCTGAAATAAAGCTGAAAGGTTCATAAACTGACCTCAGCACCATGGACCAAAGAACTTGTCATACAAGTGTACAAGTGTCTTCTGTGGGAATCAAAGATGCTCAAGTTTACCTCAGGAGGCATCCAGCATCTGGAATTATACTCTCCATAACATGAGGCAGGATTAAAAGGCAGAGAAAATGGTTAAACTACATAAGAAATAAGAAAAACCAAAAAGGGAACATTTCATGGTCAGAAATTGGGAGCGGTTTCAAGCAAGAAGCCCTCCGTTGTTTTGCGTATCTTGAAATAAGGATCTTAGTAAAGAACTGAGAGAATTAACTCATTTTGAGAATTGAACTTTAAAAATAAGGAGCATCTGTTGTCAAAGATTTACAACTTATTTTTAAAATTCAGTATCAAACCTGAGCAAGTAAAGGGATTTAATATTAAGTGGTAAAAAATAAAGAAGAATGGAGTTTTATTATTTGTTTGTTTGTTTGTTTATTATTAAATAGGTCAATGTGCAGGGAAGAGCACATATGTTTATTGAAACGTATCAGTTGTAGGGTTTTGTTTTGTTTTCATTTACTCCTACTTTATTTTTGTAGTCGTTTCTAAAAACACAACAGTTTTACAACAGTGTTCCATGCTTCCTGTGTTTGTCACATTGGGTTCCTAACTGCAGAAAGCTGAGGTGTTAATTTACTTAATCAGGGAATGCTATTTTATTTACTTGAGCTCTAGGCAGGAAACCTTTATGCACAATAAACTGGGGTAAGGGAAGCTGGTGTAAATCAAGCCGGCATAACTTTACGACAGATCCAAACCCCTTTTAGCAGTGTTGCTGCTGTTGCTCTGCCCTAAGCCTGGCAGGGGAAGCAGTGTTGCATGCTGGGTTATCAGGTCGTGTGACAGAACTGAATGGACTCAGGATCCAGCCAAAGTCCCCACTCTCTGGTCCTGCCCTCACCATGTGCCCAGAATGCTGAGCCAGAGATCCACTGCCAGTGGCATAGCATAAGGGGCACATTATTGGAAGGGGGCTCGACCAGGCGCCCCCACAACAGGCTCTCACCAGAACCTGGCTCCAGTGTGTGAGGGAGCTGCCAAGGCAGCTTTCTTGCACCCAGCCGCTGCTCCGTTCCCGGGTCATGTCGGACCTGGGGGCAGAGTGAAGAAGAGTTGGCAGCAGCTTCACAACCCTTCTCTCATTTGGGCTGTGTCACATGTGTGTGTCCCTCACTGTGCTTTGGGAGGCAAGCTGCAGCCAGCTCCCTCCACACCCCTTGAGGGTACAACCCATGTGTCCATCCCAGGCAGCAGTTGTGGATGCTCTGCCACTGTCCACTGTATCCTAAGCAGCTGACCTGGTGGATCTTGCCCCAGGATTGGCCCCTTAGCTTTCTTTCCAGTCCGCTTGATGAGAAGTTCTTTGTAGCTGAACCTAGAGCGGCCGTGTGTCCTACTTCACAGAGGATGGTCAATGTGGCGTTTGCCTGTTCGTCTGAAAATGTCTGTACGGGGAGAGAAAGGGTTAAAATGTGGACCAATAGGAAAGCCGGAGGCGGAGCCTACCTGTTTATAAAAGGCCCAAGGTTTGGGTGGGGGGTAGTTGGTTGGTTTTAGTGGCTTGGTTGGATGGGAAAGGCACTTGGAAAAGCAGTTGGCAGGCAGTTGGAAATTGATAGTGCAGTGGGTTCTTGTATGACGGGAGGTAGAAGAGATAGAGACGGGATAAAATAAGACTAAGAAGGTAAAGAGTTACAATGTTTGGAATGCAGTTAAAGTTTGTTTGTGTCTGAAATAAACTACACTCTTCTTTGTTAACTTGAGAACCTGACTGAGACTAAGTGATTTACCGGGGAGGCCTGGTTGGTGGCAACAGATTAGTGGTGTATGGGTCAATAGTCCGTGAGATGACCGGGGGCTCCGTACAAATGCCACAGTCTTCTATTTGAAGGACTGCCTGGTCCAAGTCCATTTTAAAGGTGAAGAACCATCAGAAAGAAGAGCATGAAAGGTCCTGGAAGTTGCTCATCAACAGCTAGGAGCACTAAGCTTTTGGCGATTGGTTTGGGAGGGGATGGAAAAAGAAGGACCCCTTCCTTAAAACAAAAAACAAAAACTAGGAGGGAGAATCATGGTGAATAGGAAATGGGACTGGAAAATATGGAACTGGGTATGAATTACTGAAGACATAACAAGTAAATAATGGTGGACTAATACGCCGTTAAGAGTTGTTGGAACCCTTGGAGAGAAATTTATCATATTGGATCAGAGAAAGACTATTTTTGACATTTAGCAATGTTGAAGAGTTCCTTTTGGACTTTTTGGGTTGAAAAAAGAATGAACGAACTTGAGATACCTGAGATTGAAAATTGGGAAAAGACTGCTGAGCATATTGAGAAACAGCTGGATATTCTCTTGGAACACAGCTAGATGTTTTCCTGAAGTACCGTATATATTTTGAATAGTGGTTAATTGGCAGATAGAAAATCTGAAGCCCTTCATACTTTTCCCCCTTATTTCTTATTTTATTTTTATTTTCTAGAACTTCTAATTTTCATTTCCCCTCCCTCCACTAACTCTATCTATAGAGTTATGGTCTGTCTCTTTTTATGTTTCCCATGCCATGTTAATGAAGATACACACAGGAAGGTGAAAGATGGAAGATGAACAGCCTTGTGTGAAGGTGAGGGTAGGGAGGATCTCCCAAGGTGGGAGACTGGGGGAAGAGGGGGAATCTCCCAGGTGAGAGCTGAGAGGGCTCACCCTCCTTTGAGTGGAATAAGGGTAAAGTCACATCCTCTTCCTCTTCCTGTCTTTTTTCTATCTTTTCTCTCTGTTCTATTTTTATTTAGATTAGTTTGGCTTTTATTGTATTATATGCTGGACCATAAAGAAGGCTGATCGCCGAAGAATTGATGCTTTTGAATTATGGTGCTGGAGGAGACTCTTGAGAGTCCCATGGACTGCAAGAAGATCAAACCTCTCCATTCTGAAGGAAATGAGCCCTGAGTGCTCACTGGAAGGACAGATCATGAAGCTGAGGCTCCAATACTTTGGCCACCTCATGAGAAGAGAAGACTCCCTGGAAAAGACACTGATGTTGGGAAAGATGGAGGGCACAAGGAGAAGGGGACGACAGAGGACGAGATGGTTGGACAGTGTTCTGGAAGCCACCAGCATGAGTTTGACCAAACTGTGGGAGGCAGTGGAAGACAGGAATGCCTGGCGTGTTCTGGTCCATGGGGTCACAAAGAGTCGGACATGACTAAACGACTAAACCACAACAATGCTGAAAACGTTTAATAAAATGTTGTGTGTGTGTGTACACCCACCCACACCCAGGAGCACCTGAACAGCAGACTGAGCAGACGCAGTTTCACCTCTTCAAAGCCTTGTTCCTCACTATGGTGAGATGCATTGTATTTCTATTTAGAGTGATTGTTTCCAAATGTGCATCAATCCCTGTAAATTAGCATATGCATATTGTATATAAATCTGCATCCTCTTTTGCCCTGCTTTTTAGGCAGTGTGTTTCCTCCTGCTCCCCCCCCCCCCCGGATGCCCAAGCGCGACACCCTAACATAAACAGATGTCAGCTTGATAAAAAAAAAACCCTTTTTTATTATCTGCCGGGACCGACACAGCAACAACTGTCGATTCTTATTTTCTCGGTGTTGCTTCAGCTGCGAGGTGCCTGACAGGTATGCACTTTGTCTTCCTCATTTTTCCTTCTTCCCTGACAGCATCCTATTTGCATAGACACTTGTAGCCGGACGTCGAGGGTGTCCTTAGGAAGATATCCTGTTTAACTCATTTGCTTTGTGCGGCACGCAGCGCAAAAGGTGCCAATTAGAAGGCAGCGGGAGGCTAAGAAGATCCTGTCTGTCAGCTTGGCTGGGAGAGAGAATTTGTTATTAATTATTAAGGCTGCTCTGCCATGAAAGGATTCGCTCACAAAACACCTGTGCCTCAATGAACAGAGCGAAAGGAAGAGATCATGGAAAGGGGGCCAGGAGGAAGAAAGAACTTCCTCCAGCATTGAAATGCACTCTTATCTCTCTCTCTCTCACGGTCCATTCTCATTAGCCACCTTCTCCTTCGCTCAAGCCCAGGAAGAATGTAAATGGAGCCCTGCTGGGTGAGACCAAAGCCCATCCCATCCACTGTCCAACATGCCATGTCCTGTTTAAGAGATGCCTCACTGAAGCCTGCATGCAAGACACAAGGGTCAGGATGCTGTCAGTGGCTCCTGGCTGGTTGCCCAGGAAAGTATAAAGACAAGGAAGAGTTTCTTACTGTCCTTTTTTTATTTCAGTCTTTACCGAGAAAGGCTATAGGACCCAGTCTCTTGGATAATGGCCTTGTCCTGAGTGACTCTCCACCCTGTCTCTCCCACTTCTTCACTACACCAGTGTGGTGTAGTGGTTAAGAGCGGTAGTCACATAATCTGGAGAACCGGGTTCGCGTCTCCGCTCCTCCACATGCAGCTGCTGGGTGACCTTGGGCCAGTCACACTTCTTTGAAGTCTCTCAGCCCCACTCACCTCACAGAGTGTTTGTTGTGGGGGAGGAAGGGAAAGGAGATTGTTAGCCGCTTTGAGACTCCTGAAGGGGAGTGAAAGGCGGGATATCAAATCCAAAACTCTTCTTCTTCTCTTCTTCTACAGGTGCCACTAAGTGCCCTCTGTCTTTGAGCTCTTTGCTCTCCTACTTTTAAGGCTCGCCGGGTTCTGGGAGATGGTGATTCTGGAATGCTTTGTAATGACAATGTGCCAGACAGCTGCTCTGACTCTCCTGTGATTTCCCAACTTTCACTCTCATCTGCTTCTGAGCTGTGACCTCCCTCAAACCCCTGTTGTAAACCTATACTGTCTTCTACCTCCCCCTCCCTGGAACGGTCAGGATGGGGAGGTGGTCTCCACCATTCCTCCTCTGCTCAGTCCCTGACAATGAGTGCAACAGCTTTTTATTTTTCTTGTTCCTCAGCAACTGGTATTCAGGAGCATGCTGCTAATCCTGGAAGCTACTGAAAAGGATAAACCAAGAACTCTGGCCACAAGTTTCAATGTAAGGATTAACTACTACTCAAGAGTTGAAAAGAAAGAAACGTATATATTCTGCAAAAAATGACAGTTTAAAGCTAATAGTAAATTTAAACGCAACGTGTGAGTACAATAGTTGATGCTACCGGGTATGTAAGTTGGTCCGATTTCACCAAATAATTCCTCAGTGATTTTGTTCTTTTTAGACCAATTATAGGTGGTTTTTGACATCTAGAATGTATATACTTTATTATATTTATGATCTATGGAATTGAAGAACCTTGATTTATTTTGACATATTATTTGATATTACCAGCTGAAGAAGGCGTTTACTCCGAAACAGGGCCCTGTCCTGGTCACCACTACTGAGTCATACATCTGATTCATACTCCGGATACTCCTTTTTGGCTCTTTATTCTTTATTCTGAGTTTATATAATATGGACTCTTTTTGACTACCATTGAGACTTGTATAAAACTATTGTTGTGTACTGGTATTTTATGTACCTTTATATTATATTATTGCACATTTGAAACTACATTATTTCGGCACTTAAACGTTATATCTAAATTTATTATTATCTTAAAACTATTGTACTCACACGTTGCGTTTAAATTTACTATTAGCTTTAAACTGTCATTTTTTGCAGAATATATACGTTTCTTTCTTTTCAACTCTTGAGTAGTAGTTAATCCTTACATTGAAACTTGTGGCCAGAGTTCTTGGTTTATCCTTTTCAGTGCATTTTCCACAAGAAATCCTGGAAGCTACACATATCCTTCATAGCCTGGTAGGTAGTGGAGGTGGTCAAGTATCAGGGATTGCAAATAAAGTAAAATCCAAACTGTGCTAAGGTCCACCTTTCAGAGACTGCCCTGCCTTCATTCCCATCCCATTGTGCTTTGGGTCTTCTGCTCCTGATCCACCAACCTTGATGGTGATCTGTATCTGACCCAGCAGATTCCCCCAGACCTACCAAATTCTGCCTTCCTCTGATTTGCTGGAGCTGTTTTGGTTTTGTCAGCTCTACTCCAACCATGCTGCTCACTGCTCAACCATATATAACATTTATGCCCCATTTTCCTTTCAAGACAACTTGAGGTGAGCTACACCATACATTTACAGCGCATCCAAATCACATTTAAAGCAAATAATTATAATAATATAATATAATATAATAATATATAATATAATAATATATAATATATAATATAATAGAATATAATAATATATAATATAATATAATAATATAATATAATATAATATAATATAATATAATATAATAATTTATTAATTATACCCCGCCCATCTGGCTGAGTCTCCCCAGCTACTCTGGGTGGCTCCCAATCACATGTTAAAAACAATACAGCATTAAATATTAAAAACATCCCTAAACAGGGCTGCCTTCAGATGTCTTTTAGGATAACTGCTTATTTCCTTCACATCTGAAGGGAGGGTGTTCCACAGGGTGGGCGCCACTACCGAGAAGGCCCTCTGTCTGATTCCCTATAACCTCACTTCTCGCAATGAGGGAACCGCCAGAAGGCCCTCTGCACTGGATCTCAGTGTCCGGGTGGAGACTCTCCTTCAAGTACAGTATACAGGACCAAGGCCATTTAGGGCTTTAAAGGTCAGCACCAACACTTTGAATTGTGCTCGGAAACGTACTGGGAGCCAATGCAGATCTCTCAGGATTGGTGTTATGTGGTCTTGGCAGCCACTCCCAGTCACCCGTCTAGCTGCCGCATTCTGGATTAATTGCAGTTTCTGGGACACCTTCAAAGGTAGCCCCACATAGAGTGCATTGCACTCCCCCCAAAGCATATGAGGAACCGTAGTTTGTTAAGGGTGTTGGGAATTGTAGCTCAGCGAGAGGGTGGAAATACAGTTCCTAAAATTCTTTGAGGGAAGCCATGTGCTTTAAATGTATGGTTTTAATCTGAGTTTGGAATGCTTGGTTAAAACTACACTATGCCGTTCTTCTCTCCCATCACCACGAAGTGCTAGCATTAAATGTGCCTGTATTCTCACATTTAAACGTTTTATGCCAATGTATCGCTTTTCTGCAATTTTGTAGTAAGCCTGTTCCTCACACCTTCTTTAGCACTTTCTGTATTTATATAACAGCTGTTTATCTGTGAACATTTCATTTGACGAAGCTTAAGGATGGTGCCACAGCAGAAACTGAGAGGGAAGGGAGGAGACTAGTGGAATCTAAACACTCATGGGCAGAGCCTGTCAAAACATGGAATCCATTCCATTTTACACACACACACACGTATGCACACACCCTGTGTAAACTTGCCCTGAATGATTCCAGCCTTGAATAATGTCAGGCATCCATTGACAATTTGCATGTATGAATAGGTAACCACAGTTATAATACCAAGCACTTTCATATTCATATTGTCTCTCATATCCCCACAAAAACAAATGCATTTCTCTGGAGATGGTTCCCCATTGCAGGGCTGAACCTAAATGTTCTCTCCATTTTTGCCACCTCAGCCACAAGTGATGGTAATAGTGGTGGTTGGGACATTTTGGCATTGGCGGCATGCATGTGTTGACAGCAGTTACCGAACCTGGGACAAAATTTAGGACCAAAACTCAGCTGCAGCAGAGGTTGTCCATGTGGCTGCTGATTGGTTCTTGCCATTTCCCTTGGAATGACAATATGGCCAAATTCTCACCATACTTTTAAAGCACTACGATGCCAGTCAAAACAGTCATGGTTTCCCCCAAAGAGTTATGGGAGCTGTAGCTGTTATTAGGTA
Source organism: Podarcis melisellensis (assembly GCF_964234715.1). Taxonomy (NCBI): domain Eukaryota; kingdom Metazoa; phylum Chordata; class Lepidosauria; order Squamata; family Lacertidae; genus Podarcis; species Podarcis melisellensis. The sequence continues at coordinate 84,718,877 of NC_138531.1, forward strand.
CTGAAAGTTATTAAAGGTAAAGGTAAAGGTCGCAGACGACTCTGGGGTTGCAATGCTCATCTCGCTCTATAGGCCAAGGGAGCCGGCATTTGTCCTCAGACAGCTTCCGGGTCATGTGGCCAGCATGACTAAGCCGCTTCTGGTGAACCAGAGCAGCTCACGGAAACGCCGTTTACCTTCCTGCCAGAGTGGTACCTATTTATCTACTTGCACTTTGACGTGCTTTCAAACTTCTAGGTTGTCAGGAGCAGGGACCAAACATCGGGAGCTCATCCCGTCGTGGGGATTTGAACCACTGACCTTCTGATCATCAAGCCCTAGGCTCAGTGGTTTAGACCACGCGCTTATTCCACTTGGAGAGCTACAATTCCCAGAGTTGTTTAACAGCTAATCCCTCTTCCCAGAAAACTTTGAGAATTTTAGCGGTTAGTCTTTAAGATACTTCAAGACGATTTTCTGGTACCTTGTTTCTGGTACCTTTTCAGGAGGGCCCTATTTTAGGAACTGCTGCAGGGCCCAGGGCCACCTTAAGCCAGTCTAGTGCAAAGACTAGTATCATTCTATCCTAATCCAGTTATATCTGGGAAGGAACAGCAAAGGACAAGGGGGGGGAAAATGTATTAATCTAGAGGCAGGCATGTCATCAAGTATTATTCTACCTGTCACCTAAAGCCATTTGCACAGGCCAGTAAATATATGGGATCCACATTGCTAAATGCTTTGCTCGTTTCCCTCTGCTATGAGTCAGACATCTCTAATACAAATGGCTGAGAGGCTGCCTTAAGCTCTGACACAAACTGCTTCTGCAACACTGTCTTGTGACAATGACCAGGAAATGAATTTCTCTGAAACAGTATTCCCTTGCTGTTTAGCTTAAATTTAGGACAGCCGTGCTCTCTGGACAGAATTTAGTGTTCTGCAACTACAGAAAATACGGTAATAGAATTAGATGGTAGAATTTTGGACTCTACCACTTCAGATTTCAGTGAGGGGAGTTCTTCTTAATGCCGCCCTGATTTTTTTTTTTAAAAAAAATAGAAGCTTCCCCATAGTTGTCACATCAGGGAGAGGGTGATTCTAAAGCAAGGATGGGAAACCTGTGGCTCTCCAGATTATCTTGCTTCTCTCATCACCCCCAGACCATTCATTGTGTTGGATGAAACTGATGGGAGTTGGAATCCAACAACACAATAGCTAAGCTGGGGAACTTTTTCCTGATAGAAGTACTGATGTCCACCAACTTGGATGGCTTCAAAAAGAATTGGGAAAATTCATGGAGGATAATGTGATTGATAGCTACTAGTCACAATGGCTATGCTCCACTTCCACAGTTGAAGACAATTTATTTCATTTTGCTTTAGTGATGAAGTAGACAGAGATTTTGTTTATGCACCAGTCTACATTAAAGCTTTCCTCAGACCTTCTGCTGAACAGGAAGTGGTTGGGACTGTTGGGATTTCATTCCCCCATTGCAGGATGGATGTGTGATTGTTTTCATCGCATGTCTGTGTTGACATTCCATGATGTTGGAGTCATGAGAACGGAAGTTCAGTTGCACTGTTCCGTTATGTTGTACTTTTACTTTTCTGCTCTCTCGGAGATGAAGAAGGAGAGAGGAGCCATGATTTCCTTTGTTCTGTTTTGTACATAGTAAAGAAGCTTAGAAATCCACACCTCCAATGCTTGGACTCTGCTATTGTATTGTGTGCATATATCTTCAAATATGTGTCCCAGAAGCACATCAGGAAAGAAGAAGAATGAATCATCCCAAGGGTTGCTTGTGGGGGACAACATAACTGCCTGGTATTCTCTAGTTGTTGCAAGAAGTCCAGCGAGGTCTATCTCCGTGTACTCAGGCACCAAAAGGGAATGGGGGCCAGAGCATTCAGTCGCACTTCCTCCCTTCAAATGGTCAGTGAATATTATAGAGACCATGAAGAGAAACTCAGCAGTTATTTGACTTTCCCAACCACTAAGGAGATCCTGGAAGCCCATGGTGGTCTCAGTTGCTTAGGTTGATCAGGACAGGAAATAAATGTGGGTGGATTGTCCTGTGTTTTGATGGTAGGGTTGGTGGTTGCAGAACCCCTAGTCTGCAGACCTTATTTGGTCCAATAGGCCTCCACATTTACTCCATGAGGCCATTTTGGCCAAGCCATGCCCATGTGTGAGACATACCTGATGTCAGGTGCAGGCATGGCTGTGTCCCCAAAAGCATTTTCACCACCTTCTGTGGAAACATGTTGAAGAAAAGATGGAAAATAAATAGTTTTCAACCTTTTTTTCAGTTTGGAAATGGTGGGGTGGTAGTTGCCTTCACGCCTTCAAGTCCTTTGTGGGTTTATAAAAGCCATTTCTGAATTCCTAAAAGTACACCTTCTTCCAACTGTTCCTTCCTGAAAACTCATAACAAGTAGGTCATAGCTACAAAGGGGGAAGAAGGAGAAAAATTAGCTTGAGTTCCTGCCTGGAAGTTGTATCAGAAGCCAAATCTTACACTGTTCGTTATAGACCCTCGAGAGTCAAGGTATTTGACCTGCCCCATTTCTACCAATCAGTGGGATTTTCAAAATTTCTAGACTTTAAAATAGTTCTTTACTCTGAAAACACAAAGGGCTGCAAAGGATGAAAGGTCTCCCTGTAGTGTGAACTAACATGCCTGCAGAACCTCAGTAAAGGGAAAAGTGTGTTTTGGAAGCAGGCAGCTGGGAGAACAGCAGAAGACATGTAGAAATACTTCAGCAGAGTCTCTGGGCCGATAGCCAAATTCCAATTCTAAAATGGGAAGAAGAAGAAGAAGAAGAAGAAGAAGAAGAAGAAGAAGAAGAAGAAGAAGAAGAAGAAGAAGAAGAAGAAGAAGAAGAAGAAAGTACTGTTAAGTGCATGTTTGTATATGGTGAGAATGGTCTTCCCTTATATCTCGGAGCTTTCTTATAAGGCTTAAGAGGACGAATGCATGCAGGACGTCCTTTGGAGAGAAAGGGCAACCCAAATAGTCAAGGTGATACAGCAGCTCCCCTATGAAGAAGGGTCACAACATTTGGGGCGACATCACCTTGCCAACAAAGGTCCGTATAGTTTAAGCTATGGTTTTCCCAGGAGTGATGTATGGAAGTGAGAGCTGGACCATAAAGAAGGCTGATTGCTGAAGAATTGATGTTTTTGAATTATGGTGCTGGAGGAGACTCTTGAGAGTCCCATGGACTGCAAGAAGATCAAACCTATCCATTCTGAAGGAAATCAGCCCTGAGTGCTCACTGGAAGGACAGATCGTGAAGCTGAGGCCACCTCATGAGAAGAGAAGACTCCCTGGAAAAGACCCTGATGTTGGGAAAGATGGAGGGCACAAGGAGAAGGGGACGACAGAGGACGAGATGGTTGGACAGTGTTCTTGAAGCTACCAGCATGAGTTTGACCAAACTGCGGGAGGCAGTGGAAGACAGGAGTGCCTGGCGTGTTCTGGTCCATGGGGTCACGAAGAGTCGGAGACAACTAAATGACTAAACAACAACAACAAAAGTATAGAGAATAGGTGAGTAAAGGATGGCATGGTAGAAGGGTATAGATTTATGCATAGCATGGAGAAAAGTGTTTCCCCCCCCCTCCCCATCTCAAAGAAAGGATTTCATCACAGTGCATAGGTAAACTATGGAATTCAGGAAGGGAGAGCCTCCAACTTGGATTAGACAAATTCCCAGAGGATAAGGCTAGCAGTGGCTACTGGCTACAGTGGCTTGGTTCGACCTCCACTGTCAGAGGTGGTAAGCGTCTTCATAACAGAGATATTTCCAGAGGAGGAACTGTGAGGGGAGGAAGATTTTGTGCTGTCCACCAGGAAATGGCTTTTTCCACCTGCCTTTCCCCACCCTCCAGACCACGACTTGAAGAACAGCAGGAGCATCTTGGAACAGAGAAGAGTTTAGGGATTTTTAAATTGATTTTAAATATAAATTGTGTGCCTTTATTTATCCATGAGGTCCTTTTACACGGTTTCATGTAAGATGGCATTTTATGCATTGTGACTCACTGTTATTTTTATTGATTGTAGTTTGGTAGTTATTTATTGTAATTGTTGGTAGTGAATTTCTGTTTAGTTATTATTTGCTGATACTTAATTTTTATTGTATGCTATTGAATAGTGAGTAGTACTTAGTTTATTTGATATAAGTTGTTTATTTTAGTTGTTTATTTTACCACTGTACACCCAGCTCCAAATATGTGTGCAACAATCATAGGTATCCATATATATCAATCCTAAAGATACATTGGTACCTTGGGTTACAGACACTTCAGGTTACAGGCTCCGCTAACCCAGAAATAGTACCTCAGGTTAAGAACATTGCTTCAGGATGAGAACAGAAATCATGCACCAGTGGTGCGGCGGCAGCAGGAGGCCTCATTAGCTAAAGTGGTGCTTCAGGTTAAGAACAGTTTCAGGTTAAGAACGGACCTCCAGAACAAATTAAGTTCTTAACCCAGGTACCACTGTATATTTGTCAGAGAGTGAAACTCAACATGGGATAAGGGACTGGGGTTGCCCTGAGCAGGCTGTGAGCTACCATCTCCTCCCAAGAACCAATCTGGTTGCTTGTGCAGTACACAAATGTGGCCCTAGGTGAGTGTCTGAAGGTAGTTCATATGGGAGCCTTTGTGAATATAAAGGTTCCCATACAATCCGGAACCCCAATTATTTGGTATTCCAGATTCCATATTTATGAACATGGGAGCTATAAGTTTGGTCAGACTCATGTTTGTAGCAATAGTGTAGTTGTTTTGGAAGACGATAATCAGGCATCCACACAACATGACCAGTCCAATGTGGACCACTTATAAATGCCATCTCCAACTCCTTGAAAGATTCCATCAACAATGTCTCCGAAAAAATTTACACATCACCTGGGAAGACAGGCGGACTAATGCCACTGTACTGGAAGAACCGTATAGATCAGGGTGGGTATAGGTGGGTATCAGGGCCCAGATCTATACCCACTCTTGTTCTTAACTACGTTTTCCTTGGATATTACCCAATGGAGTAATACCATATCAGTGAAACATCATGTTTCCTCCTATCGACATCTTTTTTGACCCAACGTCTAAATTAAGGGATATTTTTATTGCCATCTTTAAGGCCCCAAACCAAAACCAAAAGCTTATGATATGATCTGCAATCATCCATCAACGATCTCACAAAGAGCCAATCTGGCTGCTTAAGTGGTACAAAAATATGGCTCTGGGTTTTTGGCATTTCTTTTTTAAAAAAAAAAACAAATAAACACACATATTTGTCAGGTTATCGCATGGAATAACTTCTCTCTGGCTGAAAACAGAAGTTTTCAGCAGAAACTGCAACTCATCCTTAACTATGCGGATGTGAACATTCTGTTCTAATATGTATGGTAAAAAGTTATAAAATTGGCGGGACTGAACGTTTAACTGCCGTAACTGGGTATTAACAGACAATAAACCGCACATCATTTATAGGAAACTCAGCTGGTTATAAATTCCAGGATTTATGGCCATTTTATAGCATCTATAATGAATATGAAGCTGTGATTTTGCATTCAAATTAGGCATGTAAGAAGCCATTCAGAGAACTGTTTACTGTTTTCATTAACACTGGGCTTGCATCCCCCATTCACTACTGCTTGGAGATTGCATTGGGGGACAGCCTGCAACCTTCGCAGACTTCCCTACTTCCTTATAATCCCTCCATCAGTTACCAGATGTTCGTGACAACTAAATCATATCTATAGCACCAGCTGCTCTGTTTTTCAGTCCATTGTCCAAATTACAAGGCTCAATGAGGTATGGAAGGAGACACGGCGTCTTTAGGGAGCACTTCTTGCAGTTTCAAGAAGAGCTTCAGGGGAAGGCATGAGATGTACCCAACCCCTCCATCACCTCCTAAATGTTCTCTAGCCCACCTTGTGTCTATGGTTAGCTGCTAGGCAGACTGCAAGATGCAGAGCCAATTGAGATGGGACAGCAGGGGTATTTGGCCTGGGGTCTGAAGCTGAAAGGGGGCTTCCAGTTTGGACACTTGCCCTTTTGGGGGCATTTGGTATGTTTTACAACTTGGTCATCAAGCCAAATTATGACACAATTGTTCAGTTTACAGCTGCAAACTTAAACAAAGAAGTGGTGTGATTTGATAAAAGACTTCATTTTGTTTTTCAACTGTTGTCGTCAGATGTTTAATATCAAATGTGGCATTGCATAAATATGAGGTTTTATTTGCACAGAGAAAGCCTATAAATGTTCTTATTACATAATAAAAGAATAAAATTACACATACACCCCATCTTGGGCCTTATTTTGTTTTTGTGTGCTGCCGCTTTTTATTTTTATTATGGAGACTTCTCCGTTAAGTAAAATACCAAGCAGTTTTTAAATAATAATTAAAAAAATCCCACCCCCAAATCTCAAAGCTGCACCCTTTCCAATTCCATATACTCTTCTGAAATTCATTTAGTGAGGCTTCTCCTGGAGACATTTATATCTATCCCTCGTTCTCTGGAATAAGGGAAAACACAAGATGGCTGTGCAACAGATTGCACAAGAAGCAACTGTCTGCTCAGCAACCTTCCACGAACACAACTGCTGTGTTGGATTCCTTTGTTGAGTAACCTGCAAACTCTGTCCTCCGTTTCTGCAAGGGGTCTTGTGCTAGCAGACAGAAAACATTGCCTACAACCCATAGTTCCTGCCACAGGGCAACTGAAATGCCCTTTCTGCCTACTTTTTTCCCCCTTGGCCACGAGCTGCACAGAAAATAGGTCAAGCATTTGTGACAGGTTGTCATATATCTTGCCAGCAGTGCTCAGGAAACAAGCCCCGTGAACACAAATGGAATAGCTTTGTATTTTCAATGCATGCAGCAAGTCTTCCCGAGTACCTAATGTTTTCTCTCTCACTTCACTTTCATTAGGTTCATCCTGGGGTGACTGACTAATCCAGCTCTCAATAAATACAACAAAAGTGACACAGCTAAAGAGATGCAAGGTTTCTGTAATCAGATAGATATTTATTCACATAAATCTGAAGGGTGTTGAGCTTTATTATTTTGCAAGCAGCAACCATGAGAAAATGCACAATGCGGGATTTGGATGACCAGTTGCTTTCTGCAGTGAAAATGACTTTCCAGACGATTTCCTGCTTCTGCTGTATAGCGAAGGTCACCGTGACATGATACTCTCCATCTCTTGCCTGTTTGCTCATTGTTTTAAGCTGTCCTTCCATGTTTATAGAGGGACGCGGGTGGCGCTGTGGGTAAAACCTCAGCGCCTAGGACTTGCCGATCGCATAGTCGGCAGTTCGAATCCCCGTGGCGGGGTGAGCTCCTGTCGTTCGGTCCCAGCTCCTGCCCACCTAGCACTTCGAAAGCACCCTTAAGTGCAAGTAGATAAATAGGTACCGCTTTATAGCGGGAAGGTAAACGGCGTTTCCGTGTGCTGCTCTGGTGCCGGTTCGCCAGAGCAGCTTCGTCACGCTGGCCACGTGACCCGGAAGTGTCTTCGGACGGCACCGGCTCCCGGCCTCTAGAGTGAGATGAGCGCACAATCCTAGAGTCGGACATGACTGGCCCATACGGGCAGGGGTACCTTTACCTTTACATGTTTACATTTCGAACATTACCAACTGTTCAGCTCCTTGAATGGGAATTTTGCATGTCACAATAAATTCCTTTTGCTGCTGATTTGGACAATTCATTTATGGCTCCTTTGGCAGAACAGAACATTTTGTGTGTCCATAAAAGCCCACTTCACTACAAAATTGTCCTCTATGATACATTTGTTGATCATATTTCCTTGGTATTTACCTACAGTCACAGCCCTGTGATTTCCTGTAGATTTATCCCAGCCATCATTACATAAAGGCAGGAATGGGACAGGTTTTGCAGTCCAAGGGCCACTTTCCCTTCTGGATAACTTTTTAAAGGCCACATACCAGTAATGGGTGGGGCTAGAGACAAAAGTGGGTGGAGCAACGGGTGCAAATTTTGCCTTTGTGTGATAGGCTAGTTTCTACACATGCTTGCACTCCCCTCTCTATCCCCCATGCAGAAAAGCAAGAGGCATTAGCAGAATTCAAGGCTACATTCCACCTAGGCAAAAACACTTTGGTTATAAAGCAAGACCATTAAGGGGTGTGGCCTGGATTTAGGAGGCGTGGTCTAGAGAATGCCCTGAGAGGCCTGGAGGGCCACAATTGGCCCCCGGGCCCAAGCTTCCCCATCCCTGGATAAAGGGCACCTGCAGATGTTCAGTATTTTGTGGGAGGGATTCAAGGGTATTCTAGGAAATTTAGGTTTGCACCATCAAAGTAGATTAAGGCACTCTGTCATCCCCGCACAACAAATCCACTTTATAAAAGAAACAGACCTTTAGCTTTAGGGAAATGATGGGGAAATGCATCAGAAAGTGTTGAATGGATGAATGATTGATGGGAAGATGTATAAACACCCTATAAGCAAATTGGGATGTATGCAGTTTGAATACTCATTGTTGCACAACCTCCCTGCAATGACATCAGAGCAAATGTTCAATAACAGCTGGATATAAGCTAACCTCTCTTTGCTCAAGCAAATGAGGATGAATGCTCAGTACACTGGAGAATCCCTTAGGTATTCCTGATCTCCGGGTCCTCCCCCCCCCCTCTCTCTCTCTCTCTCTCGGCACTGCAGTATACATTCAATGATGCATGTTAGCAGTTCAGAGTTATTGTTGCATTTAATGATAGGAAGGCAATTTAGCATTATACTAGTCATCATCCAACTCATCGGAAACAGACTTAAGCAATTAAAATGCAATTCCAGGGAGCAATTCCAGTATGTGCAAATACAGGTACATTAGAATCCCTGTGTTTGCCTTGAAAAGCATTGTGGCTTTGGGCATATTCCAAGCAAATGCATACAAAACCACACCTCACCTCCATTTTCCCTGTTCTGTGGCTAAGAACCTTACCCTGGATCATGTGAAGGCAGAGACGGTATCTGGAGGGCATTTGCAGCCCCTAGCAAGCAGTCTTTCCCCATTCAAGATCTGTGACTACCAATCACAGAATACCCAGTAGGAAAAGATATTGTACTGGGAATCTGGGATTGTCCCCTCCTTGCTTACTTTTTCCATACGCCAAGGTAAGTTTCCTTGTAGTCAGCATTGACCTAGACTAGTTCTGTTAGCAGTATTGAGATACTGCATGATAAGGTTGCCCAAGTTAATTAACCTCAAAGAGAGAGCCGGCGCAAGCTGACAGAGGTCTAAGGAGAGGTGAAGGAACGGAAGGTTAAAAAGGTTGCTCCCTCAGAGTTGAGAGAACAACCTATTAGGAGCAGCAAGTGGAAGGGAATGAAACCTGGCTGCTGCAAAAGATTACTGTTTCCTCCCAAAAAAAAGCAAAAGTAGCTGTGCTGGACTCATAAAAAGAAGAAAAATCCCAGTATCCCTGACTCTGTGTAACATTCATGAGGAAAGATGGAATGGGAAGAAATTATAAGAATAGGAGCCAACACAATGCCTTCCAGATGTTAAGTACTACAATACCCATCAGCCCAATTAACAGGGATTATAGGTGCCGTAGTTCACAATATCTGGAGCGTTGATCACTGCTGGGGTCTCAAGCAGAGGTCTTTCTTATCAGCTGTTAACCAATCTAACATGCTAGGGATTGAATTTGAGAATTTTTGCATTCAAATCATGCACTCTTCCACCAAGTTATGGTCCCCCACCCAGTTGTCTGTTAAGATAGAGCCCACTACTAGGAGACTCCACCAACCACAAGATTTGCCTTGTTAGGAAGCAACCCATTCAGTTTTGGGACCATTCTGTGTCTTTACAGTTTAACAATATTCAGGTCTGAATCAGAGCTATTAAACCTGAAGTTCTCTTTCCTCACACTGATTATCATGGGGAACAGCTATAACTTTACATCCTTTTCACAGAAGCAGATGAAATTTGCAGGCAAAGGAGCCCCTCCAGACTAAATTAAGCTCCCAAATTTCAGGCAGATCAGTCAAGGGGTTTTCATGCAGGCAATGTGTAGCTGTATTTATTTTTTTAAAGAAAAAGCCTATAACCTTTTTATTTACTGTGAGAATTGGACACAATTTGAAGGCACGGATGTTCCTTCCAAAAGGATAAAACCTGCAAACTTTCGGGGCAATATGTGCAGTGGTTCCCTCCACAAACTGTAGACCTTATTGTATGGGTAGGTGGGTGTGGGTGGGTACACACATGTATGCGTGTAGATTGATCAATTGATATATCGACAGATAGTTGAAGGAAGCAAAGGGCTTGGGCCAATGCTCTTGGACCTGCTCTCCACCCATTGCTTCCTTCACCCACCTGTATGAACTAACTTCATTTAACATTACATGAGTTCTATAGGAATTTCACTTCCCAGTGCAAGAATATTTAGCTCACACACATCCCCTTTTTGTCACCTACAATTAGCATCAATAATTTTTAGGATGTCATTTCTACTCAACCTTACTTGGTAGAAACCTTCTAATGATTGCAGTGGGACATGTCTGTAAACATGTCTGAGATTGGCCTGCACAGCAATCTTGATAAGAGCATTTTATCTAGGAAATACATTTTCTCCCAATGCTTTCTTCTTCTTCTTCTTCTTCTTCTTCTTCTTCTTCTTCTTCTTCTTCTTCTTCTTCTTCTTCTTCTTCTTCTTCTTCTGTCAAGCACAGTCTTTTCACGCTGAGCTGCCATTGTGATCAAACAGATGGAGATTTGCAAATGATCTTGATGGCCGTTGTTGTTGTTTTTATCTTACTGAAATATTTTCTGAAGTATTTTAACCAGCATATGGCAAAGTCACTTTCTATCAAATGAAGGGATGGGGGAAGTGGGGGAAATAAAGAGCCGAAGAACAAAGATGCTCTACCTTCTGCCATTAAAACTGGGATGAGTAATGCTGCTACATATTAAATCAGACTCCTTTACAGCAGCAGGATTTGCTTTGGAGTCATTCTAAAAAATATGCAAACTTATTAAATGAAAGCATGCATTTAGTTCCTTTTGAGCTCTTCTTTATGCAGCAACTGGGGAAATGCATCAGCGATGCCTCCCACTGGCTGCTACCTGTGGATTGATGCTGGAAACACTCCTCTGATGTGGAGTTCTCCCACCTGTCCGCCCAACGTGTGAGTGGGTGGAAATGTTGCTGGTGGAATCCCCACGGGTGGCAAACAATGGAAGGCCTCAAAATGGGGCTTTCCAGGAGTGGAGAGGGAGTGGGGCTGAGGAAGCTGATTTTGAGTGATGGCATCAGACCCAAACCTTCCTGTATGCTTGTGAAACATGGACCACTTATAAACCTCTTCTGTGGAGGTTTTTGGCTCAGAAGATGATCTCCAAACCATCCTAAATAGCTTTGCAGAAGCTTATGAAAAGCTTGGCCTGTCACTCAACATCCAAAAATCCAAAGTGCTGCAGCAACAAGTACAAAATAACCCCTCTGCAGTGCCACAAATCCAACTCAGTGGTGTAACGTTGGAAAATGTCGATCACTTCTCCTACCTAGGCAGTAATCTTTCCACAAGGGCCAACATTGATGCTGAGGTCCAGCGTCGCCTGAGCTTTGTGAGTGCGGCTTTCTCCCAACTGAAGTGCAGAGTTTTTGAGGACTGGGACATTCACGGGGAAACAAAAATGCTTGTTTACAAAGCTATTGTACTGCCAGCCTTACTATATGCTTATGAAACATGGACCACTTATAAACACCATCTCCAATTCCTCGAAAGATTCCATCAAGGGTGTCTCTGAAAAAATTTACACATCACTTGGGAAGACAGGCAAACTAATATCAGTGTACTGGAAGAAGCAAAGATCACCAGTGTTGAAGCAATGATTCTTCAACATCAACTTTGTTGGACTGGTCATGTTGTGCGGATGCCTGATGATCGTCTTCCAAAGCAACTACTCTATTCCAAACTTAAAAATGGAAAGTGAAATGCTGGTTGTCAACAAAAGAGGTTTAAAGACTGTCTCTAGGCAAATCTTTAAAAATGTAGTATAAACACAGACAACTGGGAAACACTTGCCTGTGAGTGCTCCAATTGGAGAACAACCTTCTTGAAGACGCTCAAACTCAGGATGAAAGGGAGACACGTGCGAAGAGGAAGGCACGCTTGGCAAACCCTCACCGTGATCAACTCCCTCCCAGAAACCAATGTCCCCACTGTGGAAGGACATGTGGATCCAGAATTGGCCTTCACAGTCACTTACAGACCTACTGTTAAAACCATGTTTATGGAAGACTTTCTTACTCGGCTACATTGATCAAGGAAGAAGAAGAAGAAGAAGAAGAAGAAGAAGAAGAAGAAGAAGAAGAAGAAGAAGAAGAAGAAGAAGAAGAGAAGAAGACTGCAATCTGCCTACACCATTCCCCACTTTTTACCGCAGCCATTATGTGACTGTGGATGAGCAGTGGCCCCAACATGCAATAAAAACCCAGCCAGTTGGATAGGGGAAGTGTGAGGATTTCTCCCTAAGCCTTCTGTTTTATCAGGATGAAAAATCTGTGCCCCAGCATAGGACTGTGTGGCCTCAACTATATTCTCCAGAGTCAACAGTACTTGCCTCGGCGGGTGATAGGGGTTGTCTCCAATGCTGTGTATCAGGAGAAAAATGATAATTCCTTTTCAGCTTAGCCTCACTTAAAAAGGATCCACTTCAACAATGAGCAGACGGGTGAAAACTTGATTCCTGTTATAAATCGAAGGATTGCTATTTACAGCATAAATAACTAGAGAAAGAACATAATGGATGAAACCCATCTGAGTTGCAGGGAGGTTTTTTATTATTATTTTGAGCTAAATAAAAGTGAAATGATCCACTGACTCATTATCAGGAAATATTTCAGTTAATTCAGAGAGATCCCCATTCGGAAGCGACAAGGCCATCTCAAAGGCTGCCATCAGAAGAAAGCGATGGCTCTTTCATACTTCATTTTTTGCTCCCCATCACAATATGTTCATGTCCAATGGCACTATTCTTGCTAATCATAAATTTAAAAATGAATTGACCTTCTTTCCTGCACTAATAAAACAGACTTCCTTTCTTATCGTTCATGCAGAATTCCAGGACCATAAACCTACTCAGGGTGCACCTTTCACCGTGCTACTTACATATAAGTAGACCTACAAGATATTCCTTCTGTAATGCTGCAACAAATTGTCCCTTGCACACCATCAACACCACACACACACACACAACATAAAAAGCTCTAGAAACATATTGGATTTTGTGATTGGAGTGTATTTATTACTCCAGCCAATGTTAGCAAGAGAAGGGTAGGAAAATACCCTGTCATTTTTCCATAGACAATTTCATACTAAAAAAACAAGCCTCCTCCTTCTTCTGCCTCCTCCTCATCATCATCATCATAAATAAGATGGTTATTTCCACTGCACCCTCCATCCATGGTATCTGGCAGCATCAACCAAGGATGGTTGAATCAAACTTTTTCTGGACATTACCAATTTAGCATGTGTTCATCATAGGTCCACTCTGTTCCATTTCTGTAATAAGCTAAAAAAAAAAAATTACATCTCCATTAAAATTTGCATTTAAATGATATTTAAATATTTAACCATATATTTAAATATTTAACCATATATTTAAATATTTAAACATATTTTCTCTCAAAATTAACATATGTAACAAGTACAGTCTTGTACATATCTACTTAGAAGGAAGTCTTATTGAGGTCAAGGGGACTAACTCCCAGTCTAGTCTTATGCTACCATCTGAACCACACTTACCTGGGAGTAAGTCCTTACAGGACTTACTTCTGAGTCTATAAGGTTAGGGTAGCAAATGTATTTTGATACTTCTTTATTTGAAACTGAGAACTGTGTCAGAAGATTTAGGAAATGCAAAAACCCATAGATAACTAAGCACATCAGTTTGGGAGGTGCAGTGTGCAGGTCCAGTCAGCTCACACTGAAAGTCAGAAAGACTGGATCCCTCAACCTTCCCTGGTGCCAGTGGCTTTGACTGTGAGACATTCTAAGCGTGAGCCTCCACACACTATTTGAAATACTGTTGTAATATTGTGGAGTCATAGATCTGCATTGTTCTCACTCTGCTCATCCTACGAGGCCTTTGGGAACAATATTTCAAGGTGCAATTGTCCTTAAGATTTTATGGATTATTTTAACGGACTATCAAATACCAGGCACCAAGACTTTTAATGTAGCTTGAGCAACTTTGCTGAGGATGGCTGCTTCTCCCATTAATGATTAGTCCGTCTCAGGAGAAGATTGTTCCAACATGAGACTGGCTGGCTGATCACTTTATAAAGGGTTGTTTCAATAATCATCTCATGTTGAGCGAGAAAAGAGAAGTGAATTCATGCCACTCTTTGATTAATGGAATAACGATGAAATGCTTCATTCCAACAGACAGAACAAAAAGTTCCAGTGATGGAGCCATAAATGTTTTCAAACTAAAGAAAATTATTCAGCTTATTCCTTTATATATATATATAAAAACTGCCTCCCATCCTTGGTCCATGGAGCTCAATGCAGGGCTCTCACAGAAGAAGAAGAGTTTGGATTTGATATCCCGCCTTTCACTCCCTTTAAGGAGTCTCAAAGCGGATAACATTCTCCTTTTCCCTTCCTCCCCCACAACAAACACTCTGAGGTGAGTGGGGCTGAGAGGCTTCACAGAAGTGTGCTAGCCCAAGTTCACCCAGCAGCTGCATGTGGAGGAGCGGAGACGCGAACCCGGTTCCCCAGATTACGAGTCCACCACTCTTAACCACTACACCACACTGGCTCTCCTGAGAGGTAGGGTAGGCTTGGTGTGGAGACCTGACACTCTCCACACCAAGATGTGGTGGGTCCTCATCTGAGACATATTGTTTGCAGATGACACAGCCTTGACAGTGCACTCCAATGAAGCTCTCTTCGGAGTCTCATCAACTCTTCTGCCCAAGCCTGAAGGGAGTTCAGTCTAAGCATCAGTCTGACGAAGACCAGTATCCTGAATGGGGATGTTGCCAGCACTCCACGTATCAGCATACTTGAGGTGGTAGATGATTTTGCCTACCTGGGCTCCACCATAACCAGCAACCACTCCATCAGTGCTGAGATGGGTAAGCATGTTGGCAAGGCAGCCAGTGGCAATGGCTCACCTCTCCAAAAGGGTATGGGAGAATGTGATGCTTAACAGCCAACACCAAGATGAAGGTCTACCAGGCTTACGTGTTCAGCATGGTAGTGAGACATGGGCAACTTACTCCCGCCAAGAGTGATGCCTCAATGCCTTCCACATGCACTGTGTCAGGATGCTTTTGGGCATCACACAACAGGACAGAGTCTCAAACAAAGATGTGCTTTCCCAAGCCAACATTCCTATCATGTTCACACTTCTGTATCAGCTATGTCTATGCAGATTTGGTCAAGTACACAGATCCCCAAAGACATGCTCTATGGGGAGCTGGCTGCAGGCACCAGACCAACTCTGCAAATGTGCTATGAAAGCTGGCGACATTAACCCTGCCATGTGGGAATTCCTTGCAGACGACTGCAATGTCTGGAGACAGGCAGTCAGGTTGTGCATCCATAGTAATGACCTGATGAGGAATGACCACTGGGAGGAGCGCAGAGAGAAGAAATGGCATGGTGCATCTGCAGCAGCACAGCCAGACAGCTTCATCTGTCCCAACTGCAACAAAACATGTCTCTCTCATAGAAATCATGTTGCAATAATCCAGCCAACATGTAACTAAGGCATGTTTTACACCTCGCAATCAGATTTATCCTGGGCTAGTTTGAGGGTCCAGTAACACTTTGTCAGGTGTGCATGCAGGAGCCAGGCCCTGTGACCAACAGGACTCTGCAGGACTGGGGCCTTCCTAAGTTTGCTCTGAAGAGGCAAGGCCAACTGGTAACTCACAGCACCTGGTGGCAAGAGCCGGGAAGGGATATAAGGTCAGCATTTTTCCTTCGGCTCTTTGTCACAGCAACACGTTCCCTGCCTTGCTGCATTTGACGCCCTGAAGCCTTGCTTTTTGATCCTCAGACCCTCGACTTTGTCTCCTTGCTTCCTGACCCTCGGACCCTTGGCTTCTTGACTCCCAGCTCTCTGATCCTCAGACTATTGGCTTTCTGACTCCTAGCTTCGGACTCCCGTTCCTGCTCCCACCCTGCCATCTTGCCCCTGGTTCCAATGTCCCCAGCCAGTACTTCAATCACCCGTGAACTGGACCATGACACACTTTAGGTTGGCATTTCATGATTGGACTGCTCAGTCTAATTTTGTTCTTCAGAAACCAGTGGGAGGGAGCAATTTGAATTGAGGTTACAGCATGATAGGAAGGGAGTCCAACCTTTTACTACTACATAGTGCAGCCCTGATACAAATCTCTCCCCCCTCCCCAAGCTGCTTTAACTTGTACCATGGCCCCAATGCAAATACTCCACCCCAACAGCTGCTTTTTGCATAGCAAATCTATGTTTGGTGTTCCAATTATACAACTCCAGGTTACTGTATAGTTTGGCCACGATACTCAGCTGAGGGACAAACCTGACCATCACTACAAGTTGTGAGATATATCAGGCAGGAATAAATGTTGCCAGGTGGTACTCTAACAGCATAGTCTAACCAGCACCGTAGGAACACAGCCCTGTAGCCAGTATGGTGTAGTGGTTAAGAGCGATAGACTCGTAATCTGGGGAACCGGGTTCGCGTCTCCGCTCCTCCACATGCAGCTGCTGGGTGACCTTGGGCCAGTCACACTTCTCTGAAGTCTCTCAGCCTCACTCACCTCACAGAGTGTTTGTTGTGAGGGAGGAAGGGAAAAGGAGAATGTTAGCCGCTTTGAGACTCCTTCGGGTAGTGATAAAGCGAGATATCAAATCTAAACTCTTCTTCTTCTTCTGTACGAGTCTACTGAGAAGTGAGTTCAAGGGGTCTTTATCCCAGGGATATGTGTACGTATAGCATTGCAGCCTAAATGCAATTTCAACAATGCCAGTTAGGGAAACTTTGACAAAGTCCTTCTTTGCTTCACTCTCCCACTGATTCTTATTTCTCAGGGGGAAAGCACACCTGGGTTCCTCTCACGTAGATGAGAATACCGGCAGCAAATGTAATTAACCGAACATTTTACACTTCTCTAAACATGAAGCTTCACAAAATAATTTATTTTCTCTCTAGTGCTCTTGTTGGCATTCTATTTCTTCCCCCTTTCCCACTTAAAATAGATTTGGATTGCTCTCTTCCATATGTAAATCAGATTTGGATGCCAAGATCTGAGCTCCTACACATGATTGCACTTCAGTTTTTCAAGGAGGCCCTCAATCGTTGCATCTCGAGTGATGATGAACGGAAACACAGGATCCCCTTTCCCAGAGCTGTATCCCTGAGTGACCTGGGGAAGAGCTGTAGCTCTGCAGTAGAGCATCAGCTCTCGGGTTTAATTCCTGGCACCTCCAGGTAGGGCTTGGAATGACTCCTGTCTGGAACCCTGGAGAGCTGCTGCCAGTCAGTGCAAAGCGTGCTGAGCTAGGTGGAACAATGGCCAGACTTGGTATAAGGCAGCTTCCTACCCCATTATTTCTTTTCTGAAGTAGTTATCTGTGAGCTGGTTTAGCCTCATGTCTCCAATTTCACCTCGGCCCCCAAAAGTGCAATCGGGGGATAATAAGATAGTCAAAAGAATCCCTGAAATAACATAGAAGAAGTTCCTCGAGCACTTGAAATGCACTTTATGAGCGCTAAGGCTCCCGTCTAGCCAAATGTTAGTACTTGTAAATCCTGCTGATTTTCATAGGACAGATTAAAACCTGATCTGAACTTTCTCAGAGCAATCAATTAGACTTGCACTACATAATTTCGAGTGGCTCAGAGAAGTATTACAACACCAGGAAGAGCTTTCTAACAGTAAGAGCTGTTCGACAGGGAAATGGACTTCCTTGGGAGATGGTAGACTCGCCTTCCATGGAGGGTTTAAGCAGAGGTTGGATGGCCATCTGCCGTGGATGCTCCCAACTCTACAATTCTATGATTCTAGTATGCTTATTCTATTATAGCACTCTTCACATGTGCATCCATGGAGTCCTTGCATGTAGATGCTGTTGGGATACTGCCAGGGAGACAAAGGCCATCATGCCTCCACGTCGATTCCAGACGATCCATCGATCTCCCGTAGATACAGTATCAGTCAATTAGCGACACGAGCCTCAGAAATAGCTTTCCACATTCCAGACTCGTGCACGCTCTTTCAGCAGAGTTCGTACAACGAAAGATGCACTCAGGAGAGCATTATTTACAACTTTATTCAGCGTTGGTCAGAACAAAGGAAAAACATGACTGCCTGTCTGCGTGTCCAGGCACACAGAGAGAGAGACAACAGCTATATACAAAAACAGAAACTTCCTGTGAACAGGAAATACGCAGGCCGTGACACAACAACCTGCTCCCTTTTTAAGGTAGAATGGAAATATCCTAACAGATGCTGCCTCGTTAATCTAAATGAAGTGAGTCAGCCCAGGCATGCAATGGAATTCATGTAGATTTCTTTCTCCACTGAAATTCTTGGTCTATACAGCCCTTCTGGAAGTAGGGACGCAATCTTTGTTCAATGGTGGATGCCAATCAGCTCTGTATGGCAAAACTGGGAATGTTAACTTCATTGCCTTTGTTACCAAGAAGTGTTCCCCCTTCCTTCCCTTTTGAGTGTGGGCAATGAGAGGCCTGAATTCGCACTCAGTTCCCAGGTAGCCAGATCTGATTGGTTATGTGGTAACATCAAGCAGTCAGTCTGAAAGCAAAGTCCTCTTATTTCCCCCATTCAATATCCCTCTTGCCAATGCAAGAGGAGGAGGTCCATCTTCCCTCCAACCAACGGAGAGAGGAAAAACAACGTATGCCACCCTGAATGCCTTGGTGGGAAATAAATGTAAAAGTATAAACAAACAAACAAATCTGAATCCACACTGTTCAATTCAAAGTCTCAGAATAATCTTCAAAGGGGGGAGTACTTATAATATTTCTGATGTTACTAAAAATAACAGCAGCTTTATAATTTGATTAAGAATGTTTAATATCTCTATATATTATATTTGCACTGGCCTGTTGTCACACTGTAGTTTGTGTGGCAACCAGCAGATGGTGCTAACCCTGCAACTTATAGCAGGCAGTGTCTCCAGCTGTTTTTGGACTACAATTCCCATCATCCAATGGCCATGCTGGCTCAGGATGATGGAAGTTTTAGTTCCCACATAGCTGGAGACCCAAGTTTGGGAAACTGTGACAAGAGGAAAGAAGGGTGGAGGCTGAAGGAGGAAAGGAGTCTGAGGCAGAGGAAGGGCAGGTGAATGAAGAGGCAGTGACTGAGGAGAAGACAGAGAATGGAAGGAAGACTGTGGGGGCCATTGCCACTGGCACCATCATCTCCGTCACTCTCATCAGGCATCTTGGGTGTCTTGGGGAGGTGAGTGGAGCAAGCAGGGGCTTCACCCTTCGTTAATATTAATGATTTATAATTCTACAATTACTTGTGCTCACTGCAACCCTGTGAGAGAAGTACTGATGCGCCTGTTTTATGGACTGATAAATCAGTCCAGGGAATATGGACTTGCCAAAGGCCACAAAAAAAGATCACCAAAAAAACCTGAGCTAAGTGCAATGTATTTGCTAAAAATGAAAATGGGATTTGAAGGAGCATTCACTGTGACTCTTAATGAGACAAAAGGAAATACCTACAGGCAATATTCTGTTTCCTGGTTCTCTCTCTCTCTCTCTCATATCTATCTATCTATCATCTATCCACACACACACACACACACACAACCAGCTCCCTGTATTGTGGACAAATATTGGTTTTCTGATGAAAGAAATTCAGGCCTTTTTGCCAAGATTTAAATCACATTGCAGCTGTGGTTAGTGCCCCATTTTACAAATTACAAAAATCTACACAAGCTAACCTGCAAGTCATATTTTAACCCCAGAGAGTTTTTTGGTTCCAGCTTCCAAAAAATTAATGGTGCACTCCACATCGATTTCAACAAAAACTTATCTCAGGTGCTTACGGTATCAATTGCAAGAAGTTATTCCTTTGGATCTTCTGATAAACAAATAAAGAACCATAATGGTTTATTACCTCACTCTCGTTCTTCTCCCGGAGTATACCCTGAGCGACTAGACATTCCATGAAATGCATTTACTGTTTTATGGACTACCAGATAATCCTGGGAGCCAAATATACGCCAGGTGCAACTTGAGAACCAGATGCAAAAATAACACATTCATTTCCAGTAATTTCCCGCTTTTAAAAGTGTAGATCTTTACCCCCACAAATGCTGTTTTGTGAGCTTCACAATAACGTAGGACTTGCTCGCATCTAAAGGCAGCTCTTCATTTTCATTTTTTAAAAATCAAAATACAGTTCCTCAAGCAAGAATGGTTGTTAACATGCCAGAGCATAAATAATCACCTCAGCGCTTGGAGTATACCACACTTGATTATATGCCTCTCCTGCTCCAATAAGGCCATTTCCCCCTTTTATTTTCTTTCTTTCTCGTAAAGCTTTGTATCGGCTTTCCCTGATTGTGTACCACCACCTCTCATCTCTTTGAGGAGTCCAGGAAGATTGAAGCATGTCCTTATTGTGGAAGGTGCTAGGCAGGAGATTCCCCTCAGGATTAAATAAAATTGGATAACGAGAGACGGGGAACCGGGGATGGCAATTATGCAGCAGAGTCGAAGTCGTTTGCATTTCAACCAGCTTTTCAAATACCGTTTTTGCTGGACCTTTTCCACTTGCCAATATGTGAAATGCAAATGTGTCTCAAAGATTACCTGACCTCGAGTGAAATCTGTGCCGGCTGCTGTAGGAAGATACAGAATTGGGGCCTTCACACTTGGTCGCTCCCTGCTTTCCATGTACAGCTTGCCCAGAAAGCCTGAAGTTCCTGTGCCCAGGAAGTCATTTTCTTCACAGATGCAAATTCACTGCCTCTTTTGCAGAAGCGTTACTTCACTTGAGTCCCCGGGGAATTGCACAGAAAGTGAAAAGTCAGGCAAATTTGCCGACTCCTTTGATGTAAAAGTGTTTCTTTGTTTTACTCTAGTTTATTCATAGACCTGTCAACACCCCGTTCATCAATATGCTACAATATGCTAAGCAAAACGTACCATTCAACCAATTCTACTATTGAAACATCCCTCCGTTATCACACACCAAGAAAGGGACATAGCTTAACAGTAGGTATCTACTTTGCCTGCAGATGCCCACAGGTTCAACACATGTATGAGCTACCTGTGTATTATGAGCCCCAAGTATGAGCTACCTGTGTATTTGGACATAAAGCAAATATTACAAAAGTGCCGCAAGGAGTTTCCTTTTCTGCCATCCTCCCCATCTACTAATGTAGTATCGGCTGAGGTCCAGCGCCAAGGGCCTTCTAGAGGTTCCCTCACTGCAAAAAGTGAGGTTACAGGGAACTAGACAGAGGGCGTTCTCAGTAGTGGTGCCCACCCTGTGGAACACCCTTTCATCAGATGTCAAGGAAATAAACAACTATCCTGTTTTTAAAAGACATCTGAAGGCAGCCCTGTATTGTTTTTAACACTCGATTGGAAGCTGCCCGGAGTGGCTGGGGAAATTCAGCCAGATGAGCAGGGTATAAATAATAAATTAATATTAATAATATTGTGTGTGTGTGTATTCTTTAAAAAATGATCTCATATTGAATTTTCATTTAAACGCTTACCTGGCAGCCAGTTTTACTTCTTGTTGCTTAAGTTTGTACATGACATATATTTTTTGTTCTTTTCAGTCATTTGTTTGTGTTTTCTTCGAATGAGGCCGTTTCTTGTCTGCATGGCTGTTTTCTTTTAAATATTTTAAAATTCAGTAAAAGCCTTTTAAAGGTTTTTCTGACCCCCCCCCCAAAAAAAAACAACAACCTTTCACCTGTCATTTTCAAATAAATAAATATTTTTTTGACCATACCCATATTTTCATTTTGCCTATATCCAGTGCTATTTTTCAAGAAAAGGGGGTGCCTGAGCGTCCCCCGCTTTCCTCTTTCTCTTTGAATGGCAATGGGACTCACCTGAGAGGTGTGGGAACTGGGTTCCGGTGAGTTCCGACTGAAAACAAGCCCTTCTTATAGCCATTTTAATAATTGGGACACACCCACTTTCACACAAGGCGCCCTGAGGTCAATGTGGCCCTCGGCTTGAAAAAGTTTGCCGGCCCCCGCTTTACCAATTACAGTGGTACCTCGCAAGACGAAATTAATTCATTCTGCGAGTTTTTTCATCTTGCGAATTTTTCGTCTTGCGAAGCACGGATTCCCATAGGAATGCATTGAAAATCAAACTTGCAAGACGTTTTCGTCTTGCGAAGCAAGCCCATAGGGAAATTCGTCTTGCGAAGCAACTCAAAAAAATGAAAAACTCTTTCGTCTTGTGAGTTTTCAGTCTTACGAGACATTCGTCTTGCGAGGTACCACTATATGCTGTTGTACTGCATGAGATAAGCAAAACAAAATCACTAGCTCAATCCCTGGCACAACAGGAAGCATCAGAGGTGAGATCTGTTGTGACGTGGGGTTTGTGATTTCAGCTCTCTTGACATAATATGCTGAAGACAGTTCTCTAGTAACACTTCTTTAATCAAGCAAACAAGACTGAGACTGAGGAGGGGAAAGCTACATTTATAGGGACAGGGAACTAACTAGAAAGGATACATTTTGGAGGGAACAATATCAGGCAATCACAGTCCTGCCTTTTGGAGGAAACCAGTAAGACAGAGGATCCAAATACAGCAGCTTAAATGAACCAATAGTAGCTGTACCCTCTGGAACCAAAAGGCAGTTACTTTACCCTAATGCAAATACAGACAATAATAATACAGACATAAAATCCTTTGACTCAATACACAACACCCCTCCCCCCCCTAGTGAGCACAGCAGACGTAATCTCTCAGGTACTGTGGGGTCCTACAACTTCTACTTGATCTCCTGACAACAGGTGTTGCCGGTTCTGGATTGGGTGTCACCTGTGGTAGGGGGGCTGCTATAGGGGTTTCGTCGGGAACAGATGGAGTCCCAGACATCTCAGGGTCCCCTACCTGTACCTCGTCATCCTGAGGACTAGCAGACCCTGGTTCATTTGCTGAAGCCCCTGGTGACTGCACCTCTGGGCCATTTTCACTCTGGTCTTGCAGCTCTGCATCGTTAGCCAGGGATGAATTATCAGACTCCTCCCTGCTGAGCGCCCGGCGCCTCAGCTGATCTATATGTCTCTTCCAAACTTGCCCATTTTCCAAGGTCACATAATAGGACACAGGTCCACTAGTCCGGGTGACCACACCAGCCACCCACCGCGGACCTCGTGAATAGTTCCTCACCCAGACCAGATCTTCAGGGGCGAGATACCTTGTTGTGTCAGTCTCAGCCTGGGGGGTTGCTCTTGAATTACGGTTTGGCATTTTATCCGGGTGGACATAATCCAGCACCGTTACCAGTCTTCTACCCAAGAGCAGCTCAGCTGGTGACTTGCCCGTCGCAGTACACGGTGTCGCATGCTGCAAAAATAACATTCGCGCAATGCGAGCTGACCAGTCACCCTCCATTAAGCGCGCAATGGATTCTTTGGCTGTTCTTACCATGCGCTCCGCCTGCCCATTGGAGGATGGGTGAAAGGGCGCGGATGTGACCCCTCTTATGAAATTATCAGCCAAGAATGCCCTGAATTCTTGGGATACAAAAGCTGCCCCATTATTTGATACAATGGTCTCAGGTAACCCGTGGGTTGCAAACAGCTGCCTCAACACCTTGATTACGGCAGCTGATGCCATGCTAGGGACCATCGCCACTTCTAACCATTTGGAATATGCATCGACGATAACCAAAAAGACCTTCCCCTGGAATGGCCCAGCAAAATCTAAGTGCAGCCGGCTCCAGGGAGATCTGGACTGCTCCCACCAGTGAACTGGTGCTCTGGCCACTTCTGGTCGCACCTCTTGGCATGCCTTGCATGTTCGTACCCATTGTTCTATGTTCTGGTCCATTCCAGGCCACCACACATAACATCGGGCTAGCGACTTCATCCTGACCATTCCCGGGTGTCCCATGTGAAGCGTCTCAAGAACCCTGTTTCTCAGTGGTGCTGGGATGATCACCCTATCTCCCCACAGGAGACAACCCTTATGCATGGACAACTCGTGCTGCCTTGTCGCATAAGGCCTGAATTTGTCTTTATGCGGACCACCTGGCCACCCCCTCCCCACCCAAGTGAGCACACGGGAGAGAACAGCATCTTTCCTCGTTTTCTCAGCTATATCAGTAGCCGTTACAGGAGCCCCCGGAAGTGTTTCCAGCATCATTATGTGCTCCGCTGGAGCAGGATCCTCATTGCTCCCGCCAGGAAGGGGCAATCGACTCAGCGCATCAGCGTGGCACAACCGTTTCCCCGGCACATGGGTCAAGGTGTACTGGAACCCGTTCAGGAATATAGACCAACGCAACATTCTGGGGGAGAGAATTTGTGGCGTTTGTTTGTTCGGGTTGAACAACCCTAACAGTGGTTTGTGGTCCGTTTCAATGTAGAAATGGCGACCGTACACATAATCATGGAACTTTTTGATTCCTGCCACAATTGCAAGCGCCTCTTTGTCAATTTGAGCATAGTTGCGCTCCGTGGGCGACAACGTACGGGAATAGAAAGAGATGGGCTTTTCCGACCCATCCGGTTCCCTATGACTCAGCACCGCCCCCAGGCCATATTGAGAGGCATCACATGCCAGGACCAGCGGCTTCGACTCATCATAATGAGCAAGGACGCTCTTACTACTCAGCATTCCTCGCAAGGAGTCAAAAGCCTTCTGCTGCCCCTGCCCCCATCGCCACACATTCTTTTTCTACAACAGTCTATGTAATGGTTCAGCTACCGAAGCTTTCTGGGGTAAGAACGAATGATAAAAGTTAATAAGTCCCAGGAAGGACTGCAACTCCGTCTTGTTCTGTGGTCATGGTGCCTCGATGATGGCCTTAACCTATCCCACCTTCGTCGCCAGTTGTTGTGACGTGGGGTTTGTGATTTCAGCTCTCTTGACATAATATGCTGAAGACAGTTCTCTAGTAACACTTCTTTAATCAAGCAAACAAGACTGAGACTGAGGAGGGGAAAGCTACATTTATAGGGACAGGGAACTAACTAGAAAGGATACATTTTGGAGGGAACAATATCAGGCAATCACAGTCCTGCCTTTTGGAGGAAACCAATAAGACAGAGGATCCAAATACAGCAGCTTAAATGAACCAATAGTAGCTGTACCCTCTGGAACCAAAAGGCAGTTACTTTACCCTAATGCAAATACAGACAATAATAATACAGACATAAAATCCTTTGACTCAATACACAACAAGATGGCTTACCTGTGGCACTCCAGATGCTGTTGGACTTCAACTCCCATCCTCCTTCGGCACTCGCTGTGCTGACAGGAGCATAACAATATCTGGAGGGCCACAGTTTAGCCACCCATCTGCTACAGAACCAATGCGCAACTAGCACTAATGGCTACTTTTCCTGCAGCTCACAGTTTTTCGAGTCCAACCCCTAATGACTTTGGAGCTCATCCATGAAAGCCACTTACATAAAGTCTGTACACAAAAACATAGTGTGGACCATATTAAGCCTTCATTCAAATGGTGTACAATCTTTATGGAGAAAATGGGCGCAGATGAGTGGCCTAATCATTTAAGTAATGAGAATTTTACACTTATCTAAGGAGATTTATGAGGACAATTATCCTAAGCAGGAGTTTCCAGAATGAGAATTATTAGCAGTAATAATTAACCTGCAACGGGAGGGGGGAAGAGAGACTGATTTCTCAGTGTGTTGGCTTAATCATAATTGAATGAATGACTAAATCTACCATTCTGAATATTTAAAATAAATTTGAACTCATGTTGATGATAATTATGACTAATGGAAAGGGAGGAGAGGAGAAAAATCCACACAACTTTGCACATCTAATGGGTTACCTTCCTGGGAAATCTGAGAACAGCAAACTTGAGCATTTGTTATGTCGCAAATCAAGTTGGTAGGGAACGAACGGCGTCTTGGTATTAGACACAGTACATCCAAACTTTCTTCATTGTTTCTGTTGGATCCGCTCATTAATTTAAATTTAACCCACCCCTATTCCAAAAGATTCAGGTGAGCAATCCACCCACCACCCCAGCAAAAGAGAACAACATTTCATTCCCTACTCTACTCCAGTTGAACCCTGGTCCCCAAAGGTGAGCCTTAGGTCTCTTTCAAAAGGTGCTGCCAAAAAGTGCCATCAGAACAACTTTCTGCATGTCTCCATTGCTATTGTTTGATGCATGTGAGCTAAAGACTATGATATATCGCAGAGTGGAAGGTCTGCAGGATCCAGTTCTCTGAGGCTCTCTGGGTTAAACCCAGAACCTTGGGCTATGCCCAGCTGCCAGTACATATAATGAAATGCTGTAAATACCTTAGAAAGCACAGTTACTTCAAACAACCAAACAAAATTATTGTGTTACAGATAAGCAGAGACACAGTGTCATTTTTTTAAATAAAACACTGTTTCGGGAAGAGGGAATTTAGAGCAGAAGTGTGTATAGGGGAGGGTGGGGTGCTTAACCCTTTCCCACCCACTGTTTCTCTGCTCCAGACCATTCTCCCTATAGTCTACTCCCTACCCTTTCCAGTAACTTCACAAAAGCCTGTCTGCCTTACTGAGTTTCCATCACGAGTTTCAGAAACCAGAATGTGTGCCCTCATTTAGAATGTTTTCTTTGTGTCACGTGGTCTTCTTTCCTCGTGAAATACTTTTGCACATGGGTTTATACTGGCTTGGCCTTTTGTAAACAAAAACAAAAGCAAACAAACAGTGTGGTAATCCTCAAATTCCAGTGGCACCTTCCAGTTCTGGAGAAGACCCAATCCCATTCAGCTCGCGGTGCCCGAAAACTCCCATGCTGAGAAAATGAAGTATCATCCAACCTTTAAGGCGCAGAGAAAATGACCACAGTGATTGTTTGCTCAAACAAATACAGTAACTGCATCTGGGAATGTAATTTAACAGCCATGTTCGGACATTTCCTGTCATCCATCAATTACCCGATCAGCAAGCAGAGCTGTTTTCCCACAGAGAAGGCTTGTTATTACCACACTAAATGGTGCTTCTGCTTCCTTAATGCAGGGGAGACACTGCCAGGCTTCAGAAAGAGAACCAAAAGGAAATATTTCCGCCTTTCCAAAGTGGCAAAGTGAGCATGGAATGTCAATTTCCTTCCTCTTTTCTGATTCACATCCAGTTTCTGAAATATAACCTTCCTTGAACTATAACAAATTGCAAATGGAAGAGATGTATTAGTTCTTCGTGAGCCACAGATTTCCCCCCCTTTCCTTTTCTGTAACACATTTCAAAGGCAGGGCATTAGTCAGTTTTAAAATACCAAATGATAGGATTTCTATGAACTCCCCAGAGCTCACATCAGGCCACAATTTAATTCCTTGCCATGACCTTCCCTTCTGTTCTTGTGCTCATACAAGCTCTGCCCCCTGCCCAAGTTTGCCCAATTACCTTCTTCAGCCTAGTGAAGAAATGCATTTTTTTCATGTTATTTCCCTCAAAGCGAGGCATGTTTAGCCTGTCCTAAGTTGCTTGTTTGCTGCGATGGAGAACAAATAAGGCAAATTCGATGGGCGAAAATCCAGCACTGCCCAGAGATCAGATGTGAAAGGTTTTCTTTTTAATGGGGTCCAACTGCTGCGCTGTACCCTCTATAAGTGCATGACTGAGCGTCAAAGAGTTCAACTGGTTGCTTTTTTGTGTGGGGCTGGATGGGTTGGGATTGCACAATAAACACACATCTGTCTTCAATTTGTTGCACACAGCCTGCTTGCTGTGTCTTACAGTTACCCCTTTATTGCAAGGTCACACTTTCGCCGCAAGCAAATCACATTTTCTGGACACTCCAAGGCCACATGTCACACTTCCTCGGGGTGTTCTTTTCATTGCTCTTCTCACTGCTGTGTGGCTATGTACCAGCTGTGATTCATTTGATGATGGATAATATAACCCTACCACCTTAGGAACATTGGAAAGTACCTTATAGTGAGTCAGACAGACCATTGTGAGTCAGACAGACCATTGGTCCATCTGGGCCATTGCTGTCTCCTTTGACTGGTGGTGGCGCTTCAGACAGAGGTCTTTCCCTAAGACACCATGTGCTTGACCACTGAGCTACCTCTTCCCTACTTGCGGTCAGTGCTTTTTTCCTGGGGGGACTTTCCTGGGCTTTTGTGAATCTAAGTCTGGCTTCATTGAGGGGCAGTGTTTCAATATGGGGTGAAGTGGGGTGAAGTGAGGGGTTTGGGGTCTTTGCAACTGTTTCTTACTTTTGCATTTCTTTGTAAGCATTTGCTGCCATTTGCCTCCTTCGTTGGAAGCAATTTTATCTCCTACTTCACTGCAAGGTTCAGGAAGATCAGGGAACACTTAATGAATGAGATTATATCATGACCAGCCTACACCGGAGCCAGTGTGGTGTAGTGGTTAAGAGCGGTGGACTCATAATCTGGTGAACCGGGTTCGCTTCCTCGCTCCTCCACATGTAGCTGCTGGGAGACCTTGGGCTAGTCACACTTCTCTGAAGTCTCTCAGCCTCACTCACCTCACAGAATGTTTGTTGTGGGGGAGGAAGGGAAAGGAGAATGTTAGCCGCTTTGAGACTCCTTAGGGTAGTGATAAAGCGGGATATCAAATCCAAACTCCTCCTCTTCTTCTTACATGGCCCAAAACAGCCAAATTTCTTTCTTTCTTTTTTGAAATTGTTTTTATTTGATTTTACAAATATAAATTTATTACAATGCCAAATACATACCCATAAAAAGAGATTTCTCTGAATCTTGAGACTTCCCCCCATCCCCTCCATGGATCCTATTGCCAACATTTCCAACTCCATATTATTTCATAGTCTATATTTTGTATCTATCCATAGTATTTGTTACATTACAAGTGAGGTTAAAATTCTGCAAATATTTTCATCTGCTTACAGTGGTCTCCTAAATAAATTATATTTCCCCCCATTCTTTCTGAAAGTTTTTGTCTTCTTGGTTTCTCAGCTTTCCAGTCAGCTTTGCCATTTCGGCGTAGTCTAACAGCTTGGTTTGCCATTCATCTCTGCTAGGGTAAAACAGCATAATTTCAATAAGGGTGAGAATTCCCCTCCTTCCCTGATCACCATAAAACAACAGTCAGTGGTTCCTACTAGCACCCATCATTGTCCCATTGACTTCTGCATGTAGAGCTTGCCCAAATGAACATAGCTTACTGCATTGCTACCCTTCTGAAATTATCCACACTGATATACCTGTGAAGGGATATTCATTTTCTAATGACATATACACTGTTTGCTGATGAAGGTTACAGGGAACCAGGCAGAGGGCCTTTTCGGAACGCCCTCCCAGCAGATGTCAAACAGATAAACAACTATGTGGTGTTTTTTTTAAAGATATCTGAAGGTTGCCCTGGTCAAGGAAGTTTTTAGTGTGTGATGTTGTATTGTCTTTTTACTATTTTTTTGTTGGTAGCCACACAGAGTGGATGGGGCATATAAAATTGTTGTTGTTGTTGTTGCTTTAGTTCCCAGAGCCAGATTATAGATGGCAATCTTCTTCCACAAGATATGTAAGTTTCTCAGTTTTTTAGTTTTAATTCTGACATTTCTGTTGGATGTGGGGTTTTTTGCTTTGATTCCTTTTTTACAAGTTGGCAATCATATAATGTGAAAACTTGTCCTAATGTGGATAATAAACATCTATTTTTTTCCTGCAGTCATGAGCTTTTCTGAAAAATAAACCAGCAATAACTAAGTACTGTATAAGCTTTTTGTGCACTCAGTGGTTTTTGCCTTCCAAGATTTGGAGATCTTAGAGCCAAACATCATGTAACACGGGACCTCCTACCACACCGTACTTTATATGATGATACAAATAGAAACTGTATTTAGGGCCAGCCCAAGACACGTTGGCACCTGAGGCAAACCACAAAATGGTGCTCCCCCTCCCTGCCAGGGAAGAAGAGGTGAGTGAAGATCTACATTAGGAACAAGGATGGAATAACGATCAACACGAGATCTGCTGCTCTTGTGGGTTCTGCCGCCTGAAACATTTGTCTCACCTTACCTAATGGGTCAGCCAATCCTGACTGTATTGCCTGCAAGTTCTTAACCTTTTAGCAGAATCTTAAAATAAATAGCACGTTTCTTTACCTTACACATGCGCAGTTTCTTGGAGGCCCATCTAATCCAGGATCCTGTTCTGACAGTAGCCAACCAGATGCCCAAGGGAAACCTACAAGCAAGACTTGAGCACAAGAGAATTCTCCCTTCCTGTGGCTTCCAGCCACTGGTCTTCAGAAACATTCCTGCATCAAAAAGCTAGAAGGCTTTTGTTGAAAGGCATCCCACAAAATAATCTTCAACCCAAGCAAGTGACTACATTCAATCCGAGATCTCCTTCCTGTGTCAACCAGAGTTCAACCAAGTATTTGCAAATTAATTTAAGGACAATCCAATTGGTAAAAGCTAGGAAAAACTCAGGGTGCTTTTCCACCCTCCAGAAAAATTGCCCCTACTCCTCATCATAAAAGGTAAAGGACCCCTGACAGTTAAGTCCAGTCATGAACGACTCTGGGGTTGTGGTGCGCATCTCTCTTTACTGGCCAAGGGAGCTGACGTTTGTCCGCAGACAGTTTTTCCGGGTCATGTGTCCAGCATGACTAAGCTGCTTCTGGCGAAACCAGAGCACCGCACGGAAACGCCGTTTACCTTCCCACCGGAGTGGTACCTATTTATCTACTTGCACTTTGGTGTGCTTTTGAACTGCTAGGTTGGCAGGAGCAGAGACCGAGCAACGGGAGCTCACCCCGTCGCGGGGATTCGAATTGCCAACCTTCCGATCGGCAAGCCCGAGGCTCAGTGGTTT
Organism: Podarcis melisellensis; assembly: GCF_964234715.1. NCBI lineage: Eukaryota > Metazoa > Chordata > Lepidosauria > Squamata > Lacertidae > Podarcis > Podarcis melisellensis. The sequence continues at coordinate 84,749,884 of NC_138531.1, forward strand.
AGACCACAGCGCCACCCGCATCCCCATTACTCCTCATCATAACAATATGTTATTATTGAACCAGGCTGTGAGTTGCCTTTGCTATCTCTCCATGCATATGCAGCCACATACCCTTGCATTATCAGTTCCGTCGGACTACATCCCATTACTATGCATCCCACCACCTTGATGACTATTATGCAAATTTGCTGATGGCTCAGCTGCACAGCCTAGACAAATATTTATCATGCTTAAAGCCTCCCCTTGCAAATGGCAAAGCAGAAGGTAGGGGCCATCTAGTCATTTATCATGATCTGTTAGACTAACTCGCTGCCTTGACATAGGGGAACATCTGGGCCTGCTGTGCTTTGTTGCTACCTTCCCTTGTTGTTCTATAATAAGGAGAGGTGAGACTCGTCTGCTGTCGTTGTCTGTTAATAATCTCACAGCTAATGACTGCCACATTAAGAGAGGCTGCTGTTAAGATTCTGACGACAGCGATTTCTGCACGGGCCACTTCGATGATTGCATGTTTCCAGCACCATGAAGAAATGTGTCAAAACCAGTTTCCTTTGCCCAGTATTAAAGAGCTGTGATGTCATGGGCTTGAACGACAGGCCTAAGAAGTGGTATCTGAAGAAGTGTGCATGCACACGAAAGCTCATACCAAGAACTAACTTAGTTGGTCTTTAAGGTGCTACTGGAAGGAATTTTTTTTTTTTTTTGACTATGGCAGACCAACACGGCTACCTATCTGTAACTAGGCCTAAGAAGAGACGCTGATGGACTTCACCATGCTTGGACCCAGAAGCTGTTTTGGAGCTGTGATGGCCAGGGAATCTGATTCAGAGGCTGAACCGGAGGAATCCCAGCCTGCACAGGAGTCCCCGCCTCCAGGGCCAGCTGAACTGGGGCAGGGCCTTGATTCTGAAGCACCTGCACCTGTGCCGGATCCTCAGGAGCAGGCACCAGCTGAATCCACTCTGGCTCCAGAGGTGGTTGAGGACTCAGTGCCTACAGGTGAGTCTCCCCCTGGGCCCAGTAACCCTTCAGCCTCTCTTGAACTGCAGAGGCTCAGGGCAGAGAGGTGAAGGGAACTGGTTTCTCCCAGGAGGAGTGCTTGCCTTAAGGCCAGGAGAGGCGGGTCTCCTGGGGGCCGGGAGTGCCCCTGGCCGCAGAGAAGATAAAGGCCAGTCAGCCCGGTCCCAGGTTGCGGGAGCAACATTGTTGATGAGCTGTTTCGGCCAGCATCCAGTCCTGTTTCCCCCAGAGTTCCTGTCCTTGCCCGGCTTCCCGCTTCGTCCGAGGAGGACTGTCTGCCCACCCTCAACTCAGGTCCTGGACCTCGCCCCATGGTAACCTCCCCCTTGGACCAGCACAGGAGCTAAGAGCCAACATTGGCCCCATAAATAATGGTCTTAGGAGCAATCCATTGTATGGACCTTTTCGGTTTAAATCTCCATCTGCCCAGAAAATCTTCACACTGCTTTACGTCAATGAGATGTACCCTTTCAGGAAACAGACCTGGGCAGTGTGGAGTCAATTGTTCTTATTTCCCAAAAGGGTTTACCAAAGGTGAGATGTGGATATCCCTGTTTTTGTACAATTCTGCCTCTTGCCTTTGAGCACACGGAGTTACCATGTGCTTCCTGTTTTCCTACTGTGTTTAGCATTCTTAGAAATTTGGCTGCAATTTCTCATTCCTCGTTGGTTGCGTAAAGGAAAGGGAAGTAATACTGGCATTCCAGAGAAGTGTAATCCAGGCATAAGAGGAGAAGAGATGGGAGATATCTTGGTATCTTGGAATGTTCACCAGGATTGTAAGGTTTTATTTGGGCCGGGCCAGTATATTGAACATTTATTAATGTATTTTTATGTATTTATTTCATAAAATGTGTATACCACTTTATTATGATAGGAGAAAACCCAACAACCTCAATTCAGTTTTCAAAAAGAATAAAAATATCAGTCAAAAACTACTATTTTAAACATTCAAGAAATAATTAAAATCAACAATAAGCCAAAAGCCAGATTAAAACACATGTCAACATTCTACATTTCTGGATAGGTTTGCCCAGTGCTTTTTTTTTCTTCTAAAAAATGTTTAGGGGTACTCTCTTTTTGACTCAAGAAAGTCACCATTTTATAGTTCAAATCGGGGAAAATAAATACAGCAAATAGACAAAAGGTCAAAGATTTACAAAATATTTAGGGATATGCACCCCCCCCCCCAAAAAAAGCACTGGGTTTGCCTAAACAAAAATGTTTTTAGCAGGTGTCAAGAATAGTATAGTGGCCTGATATCAATAGGCAGGGCGTTCCAAATTTTGATTCCACAGTTACTTTAGCTTCTTTTTCCTTGTTCAGGAGAGATACGGTAATATGAATATTTGAGCATGGGAAGCAGACATGGCGGCATCAGTCTCTGCTTCCCAACCTACACCTATGTACCTGTCTGCAGAGAGTCCACACACAAATGTAAACACACATAGATCACTCACTATTATTACGGCTACATACAGAGACTCTTCACTAAAGATGGATGTGCTTGTCAATTTCAGTTTCTTGCAGTTTCTCGTTTTTCCAATCTTAATTTCATTTCTCCCCACCATTTTCACATGGTTGCAAATATTATTATTTTAAAGCCTTCATGAATAATGTGTATGCATTTTCATGCGTAGCTCACTGCTGAATGCATGCCTCTTTTGTATTAGCCTTTTTGCAAGCAATTCCCCCTGATATAATGCATTTCTGTGCATTATTTTCACAAATACAAGCATTTTTGTACCTACATTTCCCTAATATGATTTGGTACTTGTTTGTGAGTTTTGAAGCATAGCTACACAATCAGAGGAGAGAGAGAGCGAGAGCGAGATGAATGATTTTTGAAAGAAAAAGGAAATATTGAATATGCCGTGGTTTTTTAAAACTTAAGTAACTTTTCCCTTTCTTCATTGCCACAAGTTCCAGTCTGGGCTAAACATCTCTGTAAAATTGCTTTGGTAAGAATTTAATTTCCCTGTTCACTAGTTTTATACCATTTAATTAAGGAGCAAATTCTCCATCACAACTTGTCTTAAAGAAAAATATCTCAGCCCAAACCTCTTTCAAGAGAGGGAGGGAATCTCTCTGCAGCTCAAAGACATTTGTTCCCCTAACTCTCTTGCAGTTTAAGAGAGAAAGAAGAGGGGCAGGAGGAGGTTGCTTCTAACAGTAGCAAGCTGTGAATTTTTAATATATTCATTACCAGGGAGAATTGGGGCATTGTTGAAAAAGTATTTCACAAGCGTCTATGTATTTTATGACTGCCTAGTACTACAGTTGGTGTGTTGCAGAGGTTGGAGTCATGGATTAGGGCCGAGGAGACCCAGGTTCTTATACCAGTCTGGCCATGAAAGTCACAGGATGGCCTTGAGCCAGTCACGATCTCTCAACCTAACCTCCTTGCAAGATTGTTGTGAGTATAAAATGGGTAGGCAGCATATAGACTACATTGATCTCCTTGGAGGGAAGATGGGGTCTAAAATTGTTATCTACTGAGTTGAATAGGATCCAAAATGCAGCTGTCTGATTGGTCCTAGAACAATAGGATCCAAAATGCAGCAGTCTGATTGGTCCTAGAACAATAGGATTCAGAATGCAGCAGTCGGATTGGTCCTAGAACAATAGGATTCAGAATGCAGCAGTCTGATTGGTCCTAGAACAATGCAGCAGTATGATTGGTCTGCAGGAGCCACCCAATCCGGCTCTAGATGGAAGTGAATCCACAACCTGATTGGCCTACAGGAGAATTCTGGAATTAGCCAATCACGTGCGGCCCATTGTGTAAATAATGTACATAAAGCAGATACTTTGAGGGGACTTCCATTCCTCCTCACCATTATGAGCTGAATAAAGAGCTAGATACCTGATTAATGTTCTATTTCAAAAGAGGAGAAATGGATCACTGTATGACTCTGACAGCTTAGCTAAACTTAAGAACCATCAATAAGTGCCAGAACTAAGACGCATACCCCCCAAAATCTGATGGATTTGAATTGCGGTTTACATAGAGGGAGCTTATTGTGTATAGTGTTTACTTAACTGAAGTAAATTTGGTGTTATTTGGGTGTTTTAACTTGGAACTGTTTAAATTGTATTGTTTATGGATAAATTTTGATGTATTGTTTTCGATATGGGCCAATGGCCGCAATAAATCTATAGAATAGAGCACTGATTCTCAGCCAGCTGAAGACCATAGAATCATAGGATGCTAAGACACTTAGAAGTGAGGCCATGCCAGGGAACTTAGCATTTTTTGTTTAACAACTAGATATTCCGGAAGATGTTAGGAGGAGGAACCCAGATTAGATAACCATATTAACCCATATACCCCCTGAAGTCTGCTACCGGCGAGGATGATGACTGCATAGCTTGACTCTTTGTCCCCCTTTTCTAAAGGTGTGTGACCATGTGAACTGGTTTAGCTTCTTTTCAAAGAAGGAGATAATCACCCTGTATGTAAATGCTTTGCATGTTCTTTGGCATGGTAAAAAGATAGCAGTTATCACAGTAGTGGCCTCGCAAACAGCCTTTAAGTGCTGTTTGCTTAGCTGGAAGCAGATGCCACAGGCTTTGACAAAACAACCCTGCCCCATGGTTTGCAACTCTTAAAGGGCACACCTGGGGCTGCATTAAGAGAAACAGATGGACAAGATGTTATAGCGGCAAGAGCTAATTGGACATCCCACTGGTGGATGCTTGAAGTAATTGGGGGCTTATTGTGAAATATATTTACCTTTTCACTCGTGTTAAATATATTGTTTTGCTACCCACCATGAAATAAGCTGCTGGCCCTGCGGTTTCAGCACCTGCAATTCTTCTTTGAATTTTCTGTACAATGTGGACGCAATAAAAAACATGCCTTTTCTTTTCTGTTTTTCTTTTTTGCATCGACTCCTCTTTGTGTGTAAATATCCTGACCTTCAGAAAATCGCCGCCATCGTGTGAGCAATTAACCTTCAGCTGAAAATGGCCCCGGTGAGAGTCAACTACTGGAAAATTATTCCAAACGAATCTGCTGCACCATGATGGCTTCCACATTTGGAAACCAAAAAGCAGCCGTGGTCCACTGCAAACCATGGGCTGAGATGCATTCAGTTCTGCTTCTCATGCATTCAGTTATGCGTCTCCCCAGACTGAGCAGCATAATACCGTCAAGAAGCACGATGTTTCATAACTTTAAAAGGAATGGGGTGGGGGGGTGGCCTGCAGGTAAGAAATTACAAATTGTGAATGCATCTTTGCCTGCATCTGAGCAAGCTCTAGGGCAGAGGTTGGCAACATTTTTTAAAAAAATAATATTTATTAACAGTTTAAAGACTATAAAAAAAGAAAAAGAATTCAACAAAACAATACAATACAAAAACAAAAACACTACGTAACACTAACACTAAAACATTGAATTAACAAAACAAAACAAACACAATTTAAAACACATCCAGTAATTTCAATATCTTATCTTTCATTCACTTGTTTCCACGACCTCCTCACACCTCCCTTTTTGTATTCCACTTCAATTAACTGTTTCAGCAATTCCTTTCCATCTTCCTCTGTTTTCTGTCCTGTAATTTATCTTAACTTATTCTAACCTTATTTTTTCCCTTTAATACATTAAAAATCTATTTGTACTTAATTCCTTATAACATTTCTGCTAAAGCCATATAACTTCATTCCAACATTTTTCTAACATTCATTAATTTTACAGTATTTCTATAAATAATCTTTAATTTTTTTCCAGTCTTCTTCCACCAACTCTTCTCCCTGGTCTCAGATTCTGCCAGTCATTTCCGCCAGTTCCATATAGTCCATCAACTTCATCTGCCATTCTTCCCGGGTGGGTAAATCTTGTGTCTTCTGGTTGGCAACATTTTTTAGCCACAGGCCGGTCCACTCTCCCTCAGACATTGTGGAGGGCTGGAGAAGCGGCGCCTGGGGGGGAGCTGGAAGAAGAGGCAAGGGGGGCAAGTAGTCCTTCCCCCCACCACCACCAGCCCCAGCCCCAGCCCCAGCCGCTGCGCTTACCTTCCCAGGGGTTGCCTCCACCATTGCTGCTGCTTCTTCTTCTTGTGGGTAATAAGTAACCAAACAAACCCCTGTGCTGGAAAGAGAACGTCAGCAATGTCTAAGGTGACTACAGTGGTACCTCAGGTTACATACGCTTCAGGTTACAGACTCCGCTAACCCAGAAATAGTACCTCGGGTTAAGTACTTTGCTTCAGGATGAGAACAGAAATCGTGTGGTGGCAGCAGGAGGCCCCGTTAGCTAAAGTGGTGCTTCAGGTTAAGAACAGTTTCAGGTTAAGAACGGACCTCCGGAACGAATTAAGTACTTAACCCGAGGTACCACTGTACATTATTACATGAGCACTGTTCCACAGCATTTGATATTTTCATTTACATACATTCATTTGAAATAAGGTGGGTTTATGAAGCAATTCTATATCCTCCCACCACGCTGACGCAGAATTCTACGAAACAGTAGTCAATATCCAGAATCGCTGTTCAGGGTTGGACATCATATTTGCTGAATACACAAAGCTTCACAGCTTGTCTTTCGTCGTACAAAGTCTGGTGCTTTGCTTCATTTAAAGACTTTCAGAGACTTTGAGACTAAAGATTTCATTTTGTACTTGTTATGGTTTGAAGGAATTCTATAAAGATTGTCTATAGCGTATTTACGTGGTCATCGTGTTGCCTAGACATTGCTGAGCTTCTCGTGAGTAGGCAGAGTGAGCTCATCCGCTCCGCTCTCTGGCCCACAGGAGCACCAGGGCAGCAGTGGTGGTGGATGGAAGATGAGTGGCGTGAAAGGGCTGGCTCTGGAGAGGGGCTGCTTAAAATGGCTCTCAGCCAGCTCTGCCCAGCCCCCTTCCTCCTCTAGGCAGGGCAGGGAGAAGCCAGGAGGGAGGGAGGGAGGAGGTGCCGCCGCGGTGTGTGTGAAGGGGGGGAATGGAATGGTGCAGGAGGGGGAAACGGTGCAGCCCTAATGAACTGAATCCCTATGCCGATCCATGGACAGTCTGCAGGCCAGATCCTGAAGGCAATTGGGCCTGATCCAGCCCCAGGCCTTAGTTTGCCGACCCTTGTTCTAGGGATGCTGGAGAATTAGGATGAAAACGGAAGAGGAATTGGAAATTGCTGTGGTTCTTGCGTTCACAATATAATTGTTGTTCTTTTCAAGTCTGCAAACGACACGTGATTAATGGTTGGGGGGTTTTCTACATTGTTTTGACTTTCACTTTACATTGAAACGAATTCGAATTACATAACTTAAGTTAAAAGGTGAGACAGATCTTGAGTGTGGTGTTTGGCTCAAACCAAACTGCAGCTCAAGGGAAGCAGTCGCTCACTGCAACAAGTGGAGGTTGCGTCGGCAACTGCTGTCTTCTTACATCCTCTTGTCACATTTCACTCAGTGTCCCTGTCATGCCATCTTGCTGGTGCCAATCAGAGGCGCCATCGTCTCAAGTTGCGAGGAGGATCCGAACACCCTCTGAACCCTCTGAACATTGAGGGGTCCCAGCCCCCTCAAAAAAAAATAGGGGGGACTGAAACTGCTTCGGCCCCTAGGAGTTGGTGTGTATGGTCTCATTTAACAAGTCCATGTTTCATTTATGCTTGACTCTCCCAGAATATGAGTTGGGTAGAATATCAGCTCATTCTCACCAACCAGTCCCCTTGTACGGTAGCTGGAACCTGCCCTGTCTTTCCTTCATCAAGTTCGATACAAACTCTCACTCCAAGCTATAAATGTGGTTTATTCTGGTTATAAAAACAGCCATGACTTTCAGCTCAGAGTTATGATTTCAGCTTGTTAGATTTAGATACCTCTATAATTAATCAAGGCTTTGGCTACAGCTATATGCATTGTGAGTGCATTGCTTTCACTTAGGCCTTAGGAAATTTCTGAGAATATGTTTGCCAGTTTCACAGTATGACTTATCTGGAATCCAGGGCAATAGGGTTTTGTTTTGTTTTTTAAAAAACCCTTCCTCCCTTGCCCTACCCCCCATGAGAATTGCCCCTCCCTATATTAAGAACAGAGGCAGCTGCCTTCTCAATGCAAATAGCAGCTTTGGATGGGGGGGGGGGTAGCAGGTTTGTTTTGTTTTTTTGAGACTGGTAAAGACAGCACAAGGCATTGTATGGCTATTTTGAATGTATCTTTGATGCTTATGTTCTGTTTCTAAAGAGTTCTGCAAGTAAAAGTTTCAATAATATTTTCATGGGTCTGGACAATGAATTCTTCCAAAAGGAGTCAGTTCTTATGCTTCCAGTTACTTCAGACTGGAATGTTAATATCTGTAATATCGCGGCCTTCCTTTTAGTGGATAAACAACTTGCTAACATTTACAGTACTCTAGTGACCTTCTCAGAAGGATTAGTTAAAGCATCCAAAAGCTAAGAGGAGAGTCGTATTTAAAGGTGGATTTCAAATTGCAATATTACCTAGATAATTTGCCCTTCTAAAAAGTCTACTGATATTCTTATGGGGTGAGCTGCTCATAGCACTGACTTAATGCTGTTTGTGAGTGTGGCTCACTAATTGAATAATTCACTCAAACGCCAGTGCTGCACTTAACAGAGGAATATCAGTAGTAGCTGGAAATGCTTTAGCAGTAGCTTTAGCAGTAGATACTTCTGGAGGGATTGAATCTGCTGTATATAAAGTAGCAATCTTTGGATATATTCAAGAATCAGCTCGCTCACTCTTTTTTAAAGAGACCTTGCCCTCCTGGCAGGGCTGCAGCAGGATCAATTGCCAAAAGAGACATAGCAAGTGAGATTGGGGACTTGTCTACACTCGCAGTTTTTAATGCTAAAAATGAGTTTTAAAAGGGATATGGTAACCATATAGTCATAAGACTTGTTTTTTGTTAGTCAATAATGTATTATTGGGACGCGGGTGGCGCTGTGGGTTAAACCACAGAGCCTAGGGCTTGCCGATCAGAAGGTCGGCGGTTCGAATCCCCACGATGGGGTGAGCTCCCGTTGCTCAGTCCCTGCTCCTGCCAACCTAGCAGTTCGAAAGCACATCAAAGTGCAAGTCGATAAATAGTTACCGCTTTGGCAGGAAGGTAAATGTCGTTTCCGTGCACTGCTCTGGTTCGCCAGAAGCAGCTTAGTCATGCTGGCCACATGACCTGGAAGCTGTATGCCGGCTCCCTCGGCCAATAAAGCAAGATGAGCGCTGCAACTCCAGAGTCTGTCACGACTGGACCTAATGGTCAGGGGTCCCTTTACCCTTTACCTTTAATGTGTTATTAAAATGTGACACCAGAGGGTCTGCAGAATTCTCCCTGTCAAATAAATGGGTAGACCTTCAAGGAAGCGCAAGAGAAACCAAAGGCCTTTATGCTTTAGAATAATATCAAAAGCATTGTTCTAGGAATGTTTAAAGAGTAAGCATAGATCCAGTCTGTGTGTTTTGTTGATTAACCTCCGACCAGGCAACAGGGGTGAAATGAGCATTATCATGCATTGGAGCTGTCCTTGACCATTCTGACCTTTCTGCCTCTTGCTTACCAGTCCAGGAGGTAGAACTGCCAGTTAGGTTCCGCTTCTTGAGCCTCAGTGTTGCCAGTGGTGGGGGCAGGGACAAAGGTAGAATTGGTTTGTGAGGTTGTGTCAGGGCCCGAGTTGAGGAGGGCTGCACTGAGGAGGAATGGTGGGAGCCACCCCTCCCCCTGATCCTGAATCTTCCCAGGAGCAGGAGGACAGTATAGATTTGGAAGAGTGTTTTGCAGAAGGGCATAGTTCAAAAGGCCGAAGCTGGGAAATACTGGATGGGGAACACCTAGGAGAAGAAACCCTGGAAGAGAGAGGGTTAACAGATTCACAGTCATTGGACAGCATTCCTCCACCGCCCTCCCCAAGGTTGAGAAGAGTCTCAGAACAGAAAGCGCAGGGGGTACAAGCTCAGATTACAAGACATAGGAGTGACATAGATTAATAGGGACAGAGGGGGTGTAAGCCTTAATTGGGAACACCGCCATTTCTAGGGAGATGTGTTCTTTTGTCTCTCATTGTGATTATAAAATAATCAAACTGGTAAGATGTTCCTTTCATCTGATCTTCTTATTTACTGCCAAGGGGGAGGAAGCCAATTCCCCAAAGGCTGACAGGTTGCTACTTCTTGGGGGGGAAAGCTCGAGCCCTGTGTTCTTCAGTGTGGTTCCAAGATGGATACCAGACCAGAAACTGTGTAACAGAAACCAAGAGTTGTTGCTCGTCTTACTGGTATAGGCTACATACATTGCACTGCCAGTAACAGGTTCTGGATCCACCTGCTGTTGGTCTTTGGCGGAACAAGTAGCCTTGACACCAAGCACTCTTGAATCTGCTTGTCATTTCCATTTGAGATTCACTTTTAGGGGATGTTTTTCCCTTTCGCCGGACTGCAGAAATCAGCCACAGGCTAATCTGCTTGGAATGTCAAGGAACCCTGGGCTGACGCCTTGATGTATGAATCGTCTATGCTGATAACTCTCCGCTGGGCTTTGATGAATGCATAAAGAGCTGGCGGACGAGCAGAGGTTTTGATTAACTCTGCCAGCCTGGGCATACTTAAACTTCAGCGCAATTGTGTATTGTCAGCCTGCTTGTCTCTTGTGTGCTGAATTCTCATCTAAGCTCTTTTAAAAAAAAAGTAAAAAGAAATATCAGTTGGAAAATGCCAGTTTCTCTTTCAGGCTGGCTTTTAAAATGAAGTCTGAATCAGGCATAATTTGCCCGGGTAATATTTTTCTTTCTCTCCAAGTAGCTTTGAAATCAAATTACCTTTAATGTTTATCACCTCTTGTATTCACATTTCCATTAATACAGTTTTCCTAACGAAATGAAAACGTTTCTCTGCCAAGCACATCCTTGTAGAGAACAGATAGTTCCTGTACGTAGCTCTGTGTTGCAGGGACCAACAAAGGCTGGCGGTTAATTTTCATTATTGGGGGAGAAAAGGTGGTTTGAACATTCTGGATGCCAGTAAAACCAGCCTTTTATTTGAGTTGATCACCTCTTGCATCATAATTAATGAAGGCTTTCAGATCATAGCAATCTGTATTGTTTTAGGGTCTCAACCTCCATTCCTCTCTCAGATGTAACTCTTGGATCGTTGGCTTAAGTTTTCCATTCCAACTTGTAATAGAATCAGAATGGGAAAGGACTTCAAGGGTCATCTAACTCAATCCCTTACCGATGCAGGAAATCCACTGCTACAGCATCTCTGATTGGTGTCCATCCAGCCTCTGCTTAAAAGCAATGGACGGTCCACCCCCTTCCAAAATAGTTTGTTCCACTGTCAAATAGCATGTGCCACCAGGACGTTCTTTGTAATGTTTGGCCTAAATCCTTTGTCTTGTAGTGTGTGTCGGGATCTCCACTTGGCCAAGCTGATAAAGCTCATTTTCCTCTGGCCGAGTCCTTTGGAATCGCCTCCCGACGTGATTAACGACCTGAGCCTTTGATGAGGCCTCAGGCACATTCCCATCCAGCAGAGAATCCAGCAGCATGCGGAAGTGATGAGATTTATGGCTACATGGCTAAAGAGTTTTATTTCTTGCTACGCAGACAGCAAAGAAAAATACATCCTCTCTCTATGAAAGCAGAGAGCAACTGAACAAAGGAACAAAGGAACAGGAAACCACTAACGTCACATCCATCTCCCATCTCCCAACAGTATGGAATGTGTGGAATGTAAACAGAGTCTTGTGACTCCAAAGCACTGCTCAGTGGCAAACAGAAATTAACAGTGTGAACCCATAGGTTTGAGTCCTACCCTCTGGAACAGAGGTAGAGAAACTTTTCTGGCCACTGGGCCAGATCCTTATGTCACCACCCCCGGGCTCAATTCCCTAACGCCATATTGATGTCAGGTGGCACTGCACTTTGATGCCTCCAACCTGTTGGGACGTCAAAGCCCAGTGCCACCCCTCCACTCACTGTTCTGTCCTTTGTCTTCTGTCTTTGTACACACACACACCCTTCCAGATGAACATACCATGACGCTCTGTATTGCGTCGTACCATTGATTCATTTAACTCAGAATTGCACAATCTGTGCAGCAACTCTCCAAGTTTTTAAGTAGAGAGATTCTTCCTAGCTCTGTTACACAAGATTCTATTAACAAAAGATGCCAGGGATTGAGTCTGGAACCCTGTGCATGCAAGGCTCTTCCTGTTCTTCTCCAAATCATTCACTTGCCTTGGGGAACCCTGGGAAATGTAGTTCTGTGAGGGAGGCTGTGGGTCTCTTACTGAAACTCAGAATTCTCACTACCTTTACCAAACTGCAGTTCGTTAGAGGAAGCTGTGTCAGTTGAACTGATATGAGGATATGCCCTTAGAGAAGATTCAGGTCCTTGACAAGCTACTTTTGAAGTTATGCAGAACACCTACGTTTCTCCAGGCTAGAAATATGTATGAATTTCTATATGTGCTTTTTAGACATATGGGTGACACATGGGCTCATTCCAGTGTATTTCTGCAGCACACATTTGGCTCTGAAGTCTCTTGTGAACTACTTTCATACTATCAATGTTTAATGCTGTTGACTCTGAGTGACTGCACTATGCTAACATCTAAATATTGCAGTGGTTTGCTAAGTTGCATCCTTTTTGTTGACTGAGAAGCTCATTAAGGACATCAGACAATGGATCACGGAATCCACCACGGTTCATCCTACCTGTGGTAATGACAACGGCAAACAGAGACGCAAAGTTCGAGGCTGCACGTCGAAGCGTTTGGAAGATGTCAGGTGAAATTTGTTGCACACCATGTTCTTCATGCCTGGGTGGATCATCTGGTAAAAACCACTTGCATTAACAAATTGCTTTATCGTATGCTATGTTGCTTCTGATTTTATGCTCTGTTAACTCAACTAAAGATTAATTAATACCAGTTGAAGCCACAGACACTTCCTGGAGAAAAGCTGTCTTCATAGCAGCCTCCACTAGAGCACAGGCGTTCAGCTGGCAGACCAAGACCCATAATGGAAAACTGAGGAAGCAGAACTATGCTGGGTCAGACTCTTTGTCCAGCTCACCCACCAGTTTCTACTTGCGACTTTCTGCTTCCTTCATAGGTCACAGGCAGAGGTTTCCTCATCTTCTTCCAGATCTTCCAGGGATTAGACCTGTGTTGTACCATTGAGCCACAGTCCCTCTCTCTACTTTAAGAAAAACTATTTCTTGAAGAAACAACTATTTCTTGTTTTCTGGATCTGTACTAAGGATCAATACAAACTCTTGATGATTTGGGATAAACAGGGGTCTAAGGTAGAATATCTGTTCTAATTGCTCGTGTATTTTTCTCAGATGCATGTGCCCAACTTTGATATATTTTACATAAAATACATAAATAAATTTTTAACTGAGTTGCCCCATAATTTTCTTCATTTTAATCTGATTAAATGTGAGTGTCCTCTTTTTTTTAACAACTGACCGTCTTTTGCTTCCAAAGTTGTTGTTTTTTTAATACCCAAAATCTATTTCATTTCTAACAGTCCTCTCAGTGCTGTAGAGTTAGGATTAACCAGTGTAGAGTTAGCCGGTACCATCAAACGAAAGTGTCAAGTACTGTTAGATGTATTAAAACTACAGTGGAATTAATTACCTTGGTAAAGGACCACAGAGTTGGGTCAATTAGATTGGCCCATGGTAATTAAAGTCTCAGATCTCGCCAGACCATCCTCCACGGGCAGTTCTTGAGAAGTGAAAGTGTCCTGTGTTCAACTCAAGGCCTTCTCTGTGAAACAGTAGGAGCTCATCAGGAAAAGCTGTCAAGATCCTACAGTCAATGTTAATTCCTTGAGTGACCTCCATTCTGGTGCAGGCAATTGCAGAATGTACAGGCTGTTCCATTACTTCTGAATGGCAGCGCAGGTGTCAAGATAAAACAAAGCCCCTCCCTTTTCCTTACCTCTTCTCGTGCTGAACTTGTTTCACTCCTTAACTGCTCTATTTCAAAGGCTTGACAACTTGACAGGAGTATTACAGCAAAACCTCAGCATTACAGCTATCTCAGGAAGGAAAGTGGTTCATAATTTCAAAATGCCTGGAACTCTGAAAGTTCTCCCATTCAAAGGAGTGAGGGATGAGGCACCAGGCATTCAAACAAGGCTGCATTTGGTGCTATTTCCCTTGGAGGGAAATAGAGGCAAGGGAAGAGGAGAGGGGGTTGCTTTGAAAGTGAAACTGTGGCAGATCCTCCAAGTGTTCCTATTTCCCCAGATTTACAAAAGCCGTGCTGGTTTCTGATTTGACCCCAGAATGTCCTGCTTTTCCTCAGGACATCCCTAATTTCATCAGGGAATTGTTGGAGGGTATGGTAGGACGTCCCTATTTCATCGGAAAAATGTTGTAGAGTATGGAGTTATGTGAGATAAGTAACTATACAACCTTTAGAAATCTGAAGCCAGCCATGCGTAGGGAAGTTTTTAATGTTTAATTATGTGTATGTGTGTGTGTATATATATATATATATGTGTGTGTGTGTATATGTGTATATGTGTATATATATATATATATGCAGGTTTTGGTGTCCTCGGGTGTCTTCCCGTGTAAAAGTTGGGGTGTCTAGGCGACGTTTCGACGAGGTCTCACTCGTCATCTTCAGGCTGGTGCTTTCGGCTTCTTGTTACTGGAACAGAGCAGGATCTCAGTGTTTGAGTTCCTATAAATACTGTTGAGGGGGTGTGGTGTATACACCACACCCCCTCAACAGTATTTATAGGAACTCAAACACTGAGATCCTGCTCTGTTCCAGTAACAAGAAGCCGAAAGCACCAGCCTGAAGATGACGAGTGAGACCTCGTCGAAACGTCGCCTAGACACCCCAACTTTTACACGGGAAGACACCCGAGGACACCAAAACCTGCATTCCTGTACCCGTGAAAATCTACGAAAGCATATATATATATATATATGTGTGTGTGTGTGTGTGTGTGTGTGTGTGTGTATGTATGTGTTATATATATATATATATGCATATGTATATGTATATATGTATGTATGTTGGAAGCCACCCAGAGTGGCTGGGGCAACCCAGCCAGATGGACAGGGTATAAATAGTAAAATTATTAATATTATTATGGAATAGGACATCCTTATTTTCATCAGATAAATATTGGAGGATATGCTGTGGCAACAGGGAGAGAAATTGTGGTTGTGATGGGGACAGGAGGGCCCCACAAACCTGCCAGTGCCATTGACCACTTCTTATTTCCACTGTGCCCATGACTGCCCATTTGAGAATTCTGTGTCCTTCTTGCATGCACTCATAGCTTTGGGTTATAACCAGGTGAAATTAAAAGAAGGTTTTATCCAGCAGTAGCCCAGGTGGCTACCATATATTTCATTTGAAGACTCACTAAGAGCAGAGGTGCAGGATCCCAGACTTAGACCCCAAGACCCACACTTACCAGTGTCACTGCTTATAGTCTGCAAAAGAAGCCTGGAGATGAGGGTAAGTAAGTAAATAAATAAAAAACTCTCAACATTCCAGGCATATATTGGCAGGTATATATTGCTTATGAGTGTCTGAATATGTTTGCAGAATTCAGGACCAAAACACGCTTTCAGGCTTCAACAGAATTAGATTCTGCCAAAATGGATTGAGCAACTTGTTTCTGCACATTACATGCCGGGAACTAAGTCAATGTTGCAATAGGCAGGTTGAGACGCACAAGCTCCAATGAGCTATTCAGTATATGAATCTGTCAATGTGAGCCTTATGTTTAATAAAATATGCAGTATAATGTCTCTCTGTACCTCATCAAACAATGTTAGCGAAGATGAGATGGATGGAGTGACAGCCAATGATCAAATATATTTTTAAAAACCCATGTATTGTTTTCTGCATCCTTGTTTCCTTTTGTCAATTCCCAGTTTATTACTGACACCTCAAAAGGACTCCCATATCTAGTTGGCATCTTCATTTCAACTACCAAAATGATCAGCAATTGAAACAGAAAGGTGTTGATGCTGAAATGCCACTGCCAGGCTGACACTTCGCTGAGAATAATCAGGAACAGAGAGGTTTGAAATCTGAGTTGCTGCTCCAAGCTCTCTACTGACACTATGACACCAGCTAGCATTCTGTTCACAGTTGCAAAGTCAGCGGACCCTGAATGCTAAAAATTCATTTGCAAGAAGAGAAGGGAAGATTTTCCACAAACTGTGCCTGTCAGAGAGACAACCTAAGCTATATCATGTTTCAGGCCCTTGACCCACAATACAAAATACTCAATAACCTTTGGGAAATGCTAGAACATGTTTTAGCCAAGTGAACATATTTTGCAGAAGTTCCATCACAAAAGTCCTGATAGCTTTGAAGGCAATGAGGCCTCTAGAGCTGCACCAACTTATTCCACACAGGCTAATATTATGCCTTGTCTTTGATCCATGTGCTGCTTTCATGAATCAGGTATGGTGGGGGCTGCTCCTAGATTATATTATTATTATTATTATTATTATTATTATTATTATTATTATTATTTCTATACCACCCTTCATCTGAAGATCACAGGGCTGTTTACAATATAAAAAACACAAAACACATATCATAACATACAAAAACAATAACACCCTCACAGTATTGTTATTTATTACTACTTAGAATCAGTGAGGCACACTGTTGAGATGGTGCAGTTCTGAGTAAGCTCAGTAGCTATTCTTCTCCATCTCAAAAGTCATTTGCTGATGCAGGTAAAGGTAAAGGACCCCTGGACAGCTGAGTCCAGTCAAATTTGACTATAGGGTGCGGCGATCACCACCGTTTTCAGGCCAAGGGAGCTGGTGTTTGTCTGCAGAAAGTTTTCCTGGTCACATATGTGGCCAGCAAGACTAAACTGCTTCTGGTGCAACGGGACACCAGAGTGCATGGAAATGCGGTTTACCTTCCTACCACAGTGGTACCTATTTATCTACTTGTACTGATATGCTTTTGAACTGCTAGGTGGCAGGAGGTGGGACAAAGCAACGGGAGCTCCCTCTGTCGTGCGGATTCAAACTGCTGACCTTACGATCGGCCAAGCCCAAGAGGCTTGGTGGTTTAAACCACAGCGCCACCACTGATGATGCAATAGGTCATTGGAAGAGAATCTAGATCTCTCTGAAATGGTAGCCCACAGCCGGCTCTGTTGGGTTAGAGTGCATTCATTATTTTTCATCTCCCCCACCCTCTCCCCCAAAGTGAGGCATGTGATGTAAGAAGAATATAGATCTATAATTTTAATCTGGAGCTTATTAACATTCTCCTTAATTTGTGGATTTTCTTGTTGTATATATATTCAGATCCTGACTGGAATTCAGTCCAGTCCAGACATAAGTCTTTCTGCTGCAGGAGTCAGATAAAACAATTAATACACAGCACACGGAAGAATCTGGTTACTCACAAACCACACTCAAACAAAATAGCAACTGAAAAGCTACAAATGTTATTTAATGAGAGATTTATAATAAATATAATTCACATATATTTTTTTCAGTAAATATATCAGCATGACCTGTTTTTAAAATTTGCACCTAGACAATTCTAAGGTTTTTATCTTTTACATGTGCACAAACAAATATACTCTTTAAAAGATGGAAATGTAGAAGATGGAAAAATAAAGAGATCACAGGAATTTCAAAGACTAAATCTGCTAAAATACTGTAACACACAGCTTGAAATAGATAGTATTACAACCTTGAGAATATGTAGAGTTGTGTGGATGATGTTTAGTAAACCACATGAGTAAATAGTAAAGTTAATGGAAAGACTCTGCAAGGACTAGTGATCCACAACCTGGATTCGTTTTAATGCCAGGATGCACAAAATAAATGGAGGTTGCACAGCACATGAATTTAATGGATTATGCATAATGGACACAATCCACAGAGAAATTCAGGCCCCACTGAAATAAATAGGAGTTGTGCAATGACACTACTAGGTTTTCATGTTCAGATTCTGCTTATTTGAATTCAGCTTTTGCAGGAGAACTTCCTGGTGGATTGTGCTACAATGAGTGATGTGTCCATTGACTAAAAAAGAAGAAGTATTTTTTAAAAAATAAAATTTTAAAATGACCAAGTCTTAAGTTATGCTGACAGCCCATTGGAATGCAATGTGAGAATTTCTTATGTACAGCTATTTATATAATCTTTGGATTTTTCACATTCTGGTTTTAAATTAACTTTGCAAACAGAGACAGTTCTTAGATAACAGAGCTCTATCTGGTGGCTAGCAGCAAGAACATTTATAGCCTTCCTTCTTCTTACTGATTTTTCAAAAATAAAGCAGCTCCACACTGGATCCACTGATCTTGGCTGCCTCCACATGGAACATCAATGTTTGTCACCACGCAATCCCTCTCAGCACTGGTGTAAACTGGCAAAGAGATGCATTCATCAGGAGAATAGGACCCATAAGCATTCTGTCAAGAAAAAAACAATCCATTTGAATGTGAAGGCGTTAGATGAATTAATCTCATGATGCTCAGGGATGTAAAGGCCAAGTGTGACGAATTCATTTATGTTTAGATATCAGAAGAGGACTTCAGTAAGAGAGAGCAGAGTAGGAATGGATATGTCAACTGCTGGAAAGCCTTGCTAGCCAAATGCATTCAAGGTCACTACCAATTACCAGGACTCATTTCATACAGGGTTGCGAAATTAGGTAAGAATGCCAGGAACTCAATGAGGCTGACACCTGTGAAATTAGTCTCCACAGTTAGCAATAGGGTCCTCATGTGTGCACAAGTCTTTGATTTAAGGATGTGCAACCTGAATAATGCAGTGAATTGGGGTGATTCAGGTCATGGTTTCAGATTACTGATTAATATGGTGTCTTTAGGTGGATCAAGGGCCTCAAAAGCTTCTGAGCCATTCTGAGCCACTCCAAAAAGTTAAGCACACAGCATTTTTATTCTATTTTATTTTCTGCGATATATGATCAACCAGACTGGTGAAACACCCAGAGTCTGAGAAGGGAAGAGGTGGAGGTGTGTGCAAGAGAGATGTTTCATTTTGACCAGGTGTGAGGAACCTTTGGCCTTCTCAGATTTTGCTGAACTACAAGTCCCATCATCCCTGGCCATTGGCCACACTTGCTATGTCTTATGGGAGTTGTAGTTCATTAACATCTGGAGGGCCAAAGGTTCCCCACAAGCAGTTTTGACAGACAGGTCTAGCTTAATCACAGAGAATTATTGTCTGAGGCTACTACAGACAATAATTTTAGGGAACGGATGTTAAAGTAAATAAACAGAGAAGGGCGTAAGTAACAGTGTGAGATTATGGGAGCAGCCTGCTTCTTTCCCAGTTATGCTTCTTCCTAACAATGAAAAATAATAACACTATCTTTTTTAAAATTAATAACACAATTCTATAAAAGCAAGCCTTGCTGAATTCAACAGCGCTTACAACCAGGACTACAGCAAAAGAAACAGATTTGATAGGTGTGAACTGTGCCCCAATCATTTTATCCACCCTCTGTTTTCTAATAAGTCCCAGAAATCTGTGTTTCCTTTTCTTCAAGGACAAAGCAACATATATTTTTTCTGCAATAAAATTACCAGTTTATACTTTCATAGTGAAAACCCATGTTTAAGGAAATTAGCATGTAGAACAAATTATTTGAGGCATCCAAATCTGCATTAAATAAAGATGATTACTTTAATTGGAAAGTTGTATGGAGTACAATTCTTAATGTTCAAGGTTTTTAAAATCTAATTCTATGTATTTAAATAATATTTGGGATTTGTTTTTCTTTACGTATATGTAATACCAAACAACCCTTGTATACTGTTTATAGAACATTCTGCTTAAAATGTTATTTAAGGGCACATTCAAAACTTCTCACTTTGCTCCTGGCAAATTAGTAGCAATTAGGAGTGTGCACCAGCATCAGGATTCCTAACTTCCTACCCCTTGTGGACAGAAGTGGATAAACTGTGCAGGTGTGGTAGCCCGTCTAGAGTAGATTAAGCCAGCCAGAAACATTCCACTGGGTGCCTTTAAATTAGATTTTTAATGGAAATGTGTATAGCTTTCTTTTTCCCCCTAGCGGAATTTGGAGAAATTTGCAGGCATGATTGTCCAGTGTGAGCTGTAGTCGTTCTCCTCCAAGGGCAGCATTACAGTTTCCTTATGAGCAACAGTTAAGGGAGTTAAGGGTATGTTGAGCCTGGAAAAGAGGAAATATGATGTTGTTGTTTAGTCGTTTAGTCGTGTCCGACTCTTCGTGACCCCATGGACCAGAGAACGCCAGGCACCTCTGTCCTCCACTGCCTCCCGCAGTTTGGTCAAACTCATGCTGGAAATATGATAGCTATCTTCAAATAAATAAAGGGCTGTCAATGGAAGATGGAGCAAGCTTGTTTTCTCCTGCTCCAGAGGGTCGTACCCAAAACAATGGCTTCATCTTGCAGGAGATCAGACTAAACACCAGGAAGAACTTTCTGACAGTAACAACTGTTTGACAGTCTCTCTCATGAGGTTGTGGACTCTCCTTCCTTGGAAGTTTTTAAGTAGAGGTTGGATGGCCATCTGTCATGGATGCTTTTACTCGAGATTCCTGCATTGAAAGGGATTGGACCAGATGACCCTCATGGTCCCTTCCAACAATTCTATGATTCTATCATCACAAATAATATAGGACAGATACTGTAGGTGTGTATGAGAGAGAGTGATAATAAATTATGGTAGACTAAGATCAAGCAATTCACTTTGGCAGAGTCAAGGAGAGGCACACACGCAACTAGGGGCTCACTTGAGTATATGAAAGAAGCAGGCTGAGCTAAAAATAAAATGAAATAACTCAGCTTAATTTAAAAAAACCCTCATATACAAAGTCTCAAATCTAGAGGGGGCAGAGGAATGAAACTCTACCAAAAATGAAAGTACAGCAAGGTAAAAACAGAATGAAATAGAAACACAAATAATTCCAGCATTAAACTGAAGGGAAGAGGGATAATACTGCACAGTGATAAAACTGTGCACCAATTCCAATGAGAAAAGGATATAAAGAACAGAATGAAAAGGAACACAACCCTACATACAACTAAGGTGTGTGTGTGTGTGTGTGTGTGTGTGTGTATAGAATAGCACTGCATTTCATAAAACTGCACAAAAGTACTCAGACCCCAAAAAAAGAATGGATTTTTTTTTAAAGAAATCGAAAGTGTGGAGATAGGACGAAAAGCTCAATCTAGTTCACTGAAAGCTTTTGCTTCTCACAATAAAATAAAATAAAACAGCAGCTTATTGCTACCAATTTGAAACAAACCTTTTTGGAGACTCTGCTTTGACATGAGGGACCTTGCATAGATTCTGCTGCGGGAAAGCCCCCAAAGGCTGTGAGACACTCCAGTTTGACCCAGAGTTCATATGAAGCACATCTCTAACAACAATACACTTTACTGAGATCCAATAGTGAATGCCGTTGTCCATGCCTTTGTATCAAATGTTCTTTTGATCTGCCCTTGCTGAGGTTTCCCCAGCTGATCTCTCAGAATTGCACTAGGTGAAGTCTTATGGGATCATAGGAAGTTTCTACACATGACTCAAAACTGCCTTTGAACCACTCTTGCATTGCTTCTACACATGCGCCAACATTGTTAATGGAAAATAAGATACCTGAAAATCATGACTTCATTAAAAAATAATAATCATATAAAGATTCTTATCAAAGTGTTATATTCAGATTATAAACACAGGATATACACACAGCAGCCCAAAAATCTGAGGGTCAAATAAATGCAGCTATGTGTCTCCTTTCCCTCAACTTAAACAAAAAGGGACAGCAGTTTGAGAGCAGAAGGAGGTAAGTGTATGGAAGGGCTGCACAGTCTATTTCTTTCCAGCACTTTGTCAACTCAAAAGCACCCCAAACATGCTTCCCCCCCTGCAGAAAATATACAAGGTCCTTTTTCCCTGAGAATGAGCAAACAGGTTGGGGTGAAAAAGCAAAAGTGAGGTCTTGAGCAAATGAACAGCCAGAGGGGAAAGAGTAAAATACACCCTCCCTGTTCCTTACTGCAATATTCAATGATGTTTTTAATTAAGAAAACACTAGAGGGAAAGAGTCATATGACTGCATATCACACCTAATTTGGTTCAGATTTCAGTTTTATGGGGAAATAAACTGCAGACAATCTGGCAATAATTATTCATCTGAGGTTAATTGGGAGAGTGTGATAAATGGCAGACAATGAACAAAAGTTATTCTTCAGGGCAGTTTTCTTCCCTAAGGATTTATCAACCAGTCATATGAAAAAGTCTGGAGTGCTATACTATATTCATCTAAGAGCTCTGTGATATTCAACAACTATTAATTAGCCAAATACAGTGCTTTTTTTCTAAAAAAAAAAGTTTAGGGGTACTCTCATTTTTCTGCTCATATTAAAATACTGCCCCTCAATGAGGCCAAACTTACACTCAAAAAATATTTAGGGGTATGTGTACCCCTGCATCCCCACAGGAAAAAAACACTGGCCAAGTATGACTTGCACCTTGACAAACCGCTGTGTATACTTCCAGTTGCTCCTTGCTTATTCCAAAGGCTGACACCTATTGTTTGGTTTCAGCCTGCTCTTGTCCACACAATTGTTTCTGCATCGGTACATAGTGAGATACCTGTATGACTGAATTGTTTCACTATGTAAAAGTAATGCAACTGTAACCATCATGGTTTAGAAAAGCCTTAATATATCTGGCTTATTACATGATAGGAAAACTAGTCATTCATTCTCTTCTGAGGGACTCTTCCTAGGGTTGCCATATTTCAAACTTTTTGGGGGGAGGTTGTTGAGCTTTTATTATTATTATTTGCTAAAGCTGTTGAGCTATTTTTAAGAAAAGTTGCCAAAATCGACACTTCTGACGTGGGTTGCCCGGACACTGATTCTGACTGCCATATTCCGGCTAAGTCTGGGAAATTCCGGATGTATGGCAGCCCTAACTTCACTCAATAATTATTTGCATGTTGGAATCAACTTTGCAGATTCTTTGCATGAAATTGTTTAAACAAAAGTTTGTATAAAGCTACAAAAATAATTGGGAAATTTTACTAAATCAAAGTAAGTTGAATGTGATCCGGGCACATATGAAGCCTTGAGACTAGCTCAATAGGTGAATAGCCATTAAAAAGAACTAATTTAAGGTAACATCAGTGAGTTAAAAAAATAGTCATGAAAACTGGCTCTGGTTATGCAATATGGCTTTTGTGGTTAGTCTGCTTAAATGTTCCCAGCTAATATTTGAGGAAATGAAAATTATATTAACCTATACCAGGAATAGAACTCTCTATTTACAGGTCCATACTGCAACAACAAAGGGCGAATGAGCACCATGTGTTCTATGAAAACCTATTTCCTCTTCCCGAGAAGTATAGCTTTAGATAAAAAGAAAATCCACTTTTGAAGATATGAAGAATGGAGCTTATTAAACTGCAAGGAATCTGACCTCTTTTTTTTAAAGCAGGTCAGACGTCATACTGAAAACCTATTACAGCAAAGGAAACCAATTACAGAACTTAAAGTTTAGGACCCTTAATAATGAATTACCTGTGGAATCCAGGCCATGTAACAAGGGAGCACAGATGACACACTGGGAGAATCATGCTGGTTTTCTGAAAGTCGATTTCCATCAAAACTACAGCCTTCCAGTTGAAGGCCACTGATCTGTCATGGAAACACATAAAATATTCAAATGTGTGTTAGGGATTGAAAATGTGAGTAGTGATTGTGTTATATCTTAGCATAGGCTAAAGCAGTACTCTGAATGGTTCGTGTAAATAACAAAAATCAGCTGGAAATAGTACAGAACAGAGTAGGAAGTGTGATTACAAAGTATGTTCTAGAATAAAGGGCACTTCCTATGTTTTGGATACAAATTCTTTATTATCGCTAGAGAAAAAATATCAGTCTATGTCAGTGGCAAGTGTCAGGGCACTAGAGTAATGGAAATAGAGCAGCAAGAGCCGAATAAACAATAACCATGTCACATAAAGAGGAGAAAACAAATGCTCAAATAGGCATGGCTTTCCATTGAGAGGTTTGACATTCACTTTCAAAGAACGAATCCAGTTACTGCATGTTTTCTGCAAGTCATTGCCACTCTACTATGTGTAGAAATAATGCACAGGGGGAATGAATAAAATAAATCTTAAATGTATGGGGGGGGGGACTGTACAAGGTCTGCTGCTCACTTTATTTTTTCTATCGTGCTAACAAATCTGGCACTCTAGAATTCTAGGGGTGATGTGTTTTGAAAGCTCCATTTTAGCAATTAATTACTGAAGCAGCACATTCAATTTCTGAATGAAGTTTCTAATTCCTACATTTAGGAGAAGCTAAATTTTGCTGAAATTAATAATAAAGTAATTTTTTTTTGTCATTGGCATTCCCAGCTCCATTTTTTTTTTAATCAATTTCAATATGATTCTCAAAAGCAATGTATATAATAAAAATTGTTGCCACTTGCCACTGTTGCAGAGCTCAGTTCAATGGAAGTGCTGCACATGCCCCCAAAACTGTGTATCATTTAGCTTCACACCGAAAGGGGGCAAATTTAACAAGAGGACCCTCAAACCTACTATGTCATATTCAAGTAGATCCCCAGTTGTTTGTTCCAAGGATGCTCCCCAGAGTGATTGCTGAACATGAGATTTTCCCTGTGACAAATGAACCACCTTAATGCATGCCTAATTAATCCTATGGACTCTGTGTCATGTCAAATGCAGGTAAACACCTCAAATTCAGCTATTAATTATCCTGTGCGAATAATGAGGTATCTCCAGCAAACATGCTGCTCTAATTAAAATAAGCAACCTTGTTTGTATTTCCTTAGAAATCCAAGGTCAATCCCTGTAGCGTACATAGTCTTAAAGAATAATCTTGACTGGTGAAGTCACCTTTTGTGACTGTGGTGGGAAATGTAATTGCTGTTACTCACGGCAGATCATTAACTGCACTTTTTGTTCTTCAGTGTCACCTGCGCTTATCCCAGACATGAATTAAGATGACCTTGCAAATTTAGGTTAAATGTCAGCTGATAAATCAATTCTCTCTCTTGTACCCCCAAGTTGTACAGCTTTTTTGAACCTATCCAGAAGGCAATCCCAAGCCTCTCCTTTTCAAGATACTTTGACCCCATGACCTACTGGGGGGAAAGCCTTCTCTCCCCTACCTGAGCTTTAGCTAGAATCACTCACTTCATCTCTCACTCCTGTATCCCCATGAAGTTGGATAAGGCCAGTCAAGGCCCACAATATGGAAGGTTGTGGTGGAAATAACTGAAGACATAGAACTGTAGAGTTGGAAGGGACCACAAAGGTCATCCCATCCAATCCCCTGCAATGCAGGGATCTTTCACCCAATGTGGGGCTCAAACCCACAACCTTGCGATTAAGAATCTCATGCTTTAGCAGATGAGCCATCCTCCAGAATACAGGGGGAGTTAGTTAACTCTCTGTTCTGAAAAGAAACCCCTTCCCACCCAAATCAGCAGTAAACCTGCAAACCCAGCCACAACAAGGCTCCGGTGGTAACAGTGAAATCTCAAGAAACTGCTTCTTAGTATTCATTCTTCTTAATATTCATTTATGAGACAGGGAGCCACTGTGTCCCAACCCTCTCACTTCTTTCTGCCTTTCATATTTCATGAGTCTTATGCACCTACAGCTCCTGGGAGAGCTGAAAACCAGCTATTTGCATGTGAACTTTTCCTCCTCTTGGTTTATTTAGTATCTTTTTGCTTATGTTGGGTTTAAACATCCACCTCATAATCCCTTATACGGCATGTCTTTTCCTATCTCTGTTGGGAATTGTTTTGGGCAGATAGTCTGCATAATTTTAACCACTAATCATTCTATTCTATTTTCAGTATTTGTGCTTCCATCCATAAGAACTATTTTTTACTCTGTCAACCATTTTGAGTAAATAAACACATTTAAATGTAATATAGTGGTACCTCGGGTTACAGACGCTTCAGGTTACAGACTCTGTTAACCCAGAAATAGTACCTCAGGTTAAGAATTTTGCTTCAGGATGAGAACAGAAATCGTGCTCCAGCGGCACGGCACCAGCGGGAGGCCCCATTAGTTAAAGTGGTACCTCAGGTAAAGAACAGTTTCAGTTTAAGAACGGTCCTCCAGAACAAATTAAGTTCTTAACCTGAGGTACCAAGTTATTCTTCTAATTCCCTGTGCAGGCAATGTAATATAGACATTTATTGGCCATTGCTATATTCCCCTGACTTATCTCACTGCAAAACCTCATTGCTTTTTGGGGTGGAGGGTGCTTGTTGGATCCCCAGGCAAATTTTGTGCCACTAGTCCTTGTATGAGGACTGGTGCCATCCAGGACAAATAATGCAGCAGTTTCGCCTTGACTGCTGGGACTTGGGAACATGGAATGGCAGGGAAGAGGCTATTTCTTCCTGCTGCCTCCCTTGACACAGGCCTCCCTTGTATGCACAGGCAGGTGGACAGAGGACAGAAATGAGGGAGAAAGAGCGAGCTCACCCCTTTTCTTTCCTCCTACGATTCAAAGGAAGGAATGATTTGCAGCACTAATAGAAAAATAAAATACTGTTTTGCCTTAAGTAGCAATGCAGCCTTCATGATCATTATTAGATAAATTTGCCCACACATATCAAGCTTCACTTTATTTCAAACAAATGTGTAAGCTGGCAGATTGCAAAGAATCTCTGATTTTCAGGGTTCAAGTTCTCCACTGTAGGAACTGAATGATCATTAAGTGCGATCACAACTCAACTGGAAAGCCACCAGGAAGGCACAGCCATGCTTCTCTTTAGTTTATACAGAGCCAAGTGTCTGTATGGTTTTAATATTTGTGTGTATAAGCAGCACATCTGATGTTTGCAAAACTTGAAGACATAACTTGGGCTATATTTTCTCTAACGTCTTTATATTCTGTTTTAACTGAATTCATGCTACTGCTAAAATGTCATTGGGAACACCTCTTTATTTTTCATTTCCCAGTGATTTAAAATGATCACAAGAGGCATGTATTTGCATATGGGCATGAGATGTGTCAGGGTAGAGTCTCTGTCCAAGTAATTCTAAATGTCATTAAAAAGATATAATAATGTACAAACTGACTCTGAATCAAGAATTCCTCATAGCCTTAATAGGAAGGAATTGTTACCCTAATCATGCCTTGAGGTTATCTGGTGAATTAATTATCCATTTCAGGATTGGAAATCCCTCTGGACCAAGCTGTAAACGTGGTTCAGGTACCTGACTAAAGAGCACCTGCACTTCAAATTGTCTTTCAGAGAGGATCCCAAAATTGTTAGGTGACCTTTACAGATACACTTGAAAACCGTATCAGAAGTCTGAATGTCTGAAAAATGCATTTGTAATTGTTGACAATCCGCTCCCAGATTTACGATCTGCAAGTCCTAGCCTTCATTAAGCCACAACAAATGCCTTTGCTCCTGTCAACTGGTCTTTTTCTTAATCAGTTCATTTTTAATCTAAACACCCTCTTTGTTATGCATGCCATGCTGTCGCCCACAACCCCTCCCTGAGTACTCTGCCAGTCCTTGAAGTGTTATTTCTGCCTCAAGGTGATGACTTCTGCCAGGCTTCTATTGGCGCCAGGAGTAACAGTTGCTGAAGTAACAAGCTTTGTTTAGTCGTGTCCGACTCTTCGTGACCCCATGGACCAGAGCAAGCCAGCCACTCCTATCTTCCACTGCCTCCTGCAGTTTGGTCAAACTCATGCTGGTAGCTTCGAGAACACTGCCCAACCATCTCGTCCTCTGTTGTCCCCTTCTCCTTGTGCCCTCAATCTTTCCCAACATCAGGGTCTTTTCCAAGCAGTCTTCTCTTCTCATGAGGTGGCCAAAGTATTGGAGCCTCAGCTTCACAATCTGTCCTTCCAGTGAGCACTCAGGGCTGATTTCCTTCAGAATGGATAAGTTTGATCTTCTTGCAGCCCATGGGACTCTCAAGAGTCTCCTCCAACACCACAATTCAAAAGCATCAATTCTTCGGCGATCAGCCTTCTTTATGGTCCAGCTCTCACTTCCATACATCACTACTGGGAAAACCATAGCTTTAACTATACGGACCTTTGTTGGCAAGGTGATGTCGCCCCAAATGTTGTGACCCTTCTTCATAGGGGAGCTGCTGTATCACCTTGACTATTTGGGTTGCCCTTTCTCTCCAAAGGACTTCCTGCATGCATTCGTCCTCTTAAGCCTTATAAGAAAGCTCCGAGATATAAGGGAAGACCATTCTCATCATATACAAACCTGCACTTACAATACTTTCTTCTTCTTCTTCCCATTTTACAGCCGGCAGTGATCAGTGGAGTGGCACAGGCAGGGCAGCATTGCACACCTGGCTTCCCAATATCGAGCACTGCTGCTGCTAACCGAGAAGGGTGGGGTATGGGAAGCTCAGTGTGGTGCAACCAATCAGATGTTCCTACTATTGCATTCACACCACATTGAGCTCCCTGTGCCCCATCCCTCCCACTTTTAGTAAGCAGCAGTGATGCTCAGTGTTGGGAAGACAGGGGTGCAACACCATCAAGCTGGCTACTGCTGCCTATAGAAAGCACCATTTACCAGAGAACCACTCTAAGAGGAAAGCATCTTAAAGGAACGGAATTTGGTTTGTTACAAAGAATTTGCTACAGCAGTAGATTCTAGTAACATTTTTGTGACCCCCACACTCAGCTATTAGAATAATTTCTTCTGGAGACCTGCATGTTTGTTTCCCGGAAGTGGTGAAAAATATTATTGGCTTTTGGTTCCCATAGAAAATAAGAGAGTGTCCAGGGTAATTAGGTAACCCATCACATGTTTGGAGACTGGGTAGGCTATAAGTTCAATAGAACAAATGAAGGGATATTTCAATTGGCTTTCATAGAATTTCATGGAAGCTTCAGTGAATGAGAAAAATATGAACATGCAGAATACCTGAACTTGGAGCTTTGCCGCTCGTATCTGACCTTTCCAGGATGCTGTAAATTTTAGGCTGTCTACTGAACAGCCCATCACCCTAGAAGAGAGGAATAAGATGAAAACCTAAATAATCTGTTTCACAAGACCATAAGAAACTTAAAATAACAGATTCATCTGCTGAGTAAGGGAGTTGGATTTTTTTATTTAAAAAAAGGAGCAAGAGAAAATACAGCATTCTGTAAAAGAAAATATTTCTGGCAATGAAAAATAAGATAGAAGTATTTTTTCAAACAATATTGTTTCAATCTGAATAAGAATTAAAGAGCCTAAAAAAACTGCATAGTAATTTCTGAAGAAGCAAAATCTCTTATTTCCTGGACTATGAATTCCTAATTTACATACCTACCGGTATGTTTAAGATAACATTTTCTGCACAAAAACATGTTCTGTCTCCACAAAACATTCCCCCGGGAGCTGTCTTCATGTTCTGGCTCTGAAGAGTAGAAATGCTGGGACTTAACCAGAAACCGCTGGCAGAAAATGTGGAAACCTGGCCTACACACTAATGGAGCTGCTGCTGCCAGGCAAGGGAATTCCAACCACAGGCACAAAAGTACCCACATGTTTCTGTTTTAACTAATTACTGATAACCATTGCCTTGATTGGCAAGGGAATGCTTTCAGGGCTGCACTGTCTGAACAATCCTACACTATTTTTTTCTTGTTGGCTGCATCCCAATATATCTATGAGCTTTGGCTCCTTTAGGTTAGTCTGTCTTTGCTTCTTGTGTTTCAGCTCTTCTCATGCCGGTGATGCTCTACCGCAGTGGTTTTCAACCAGTGTGCCTTGGCACCCTAGGGTGCCTTGGATGATGTTCAGGGGCAGCACTGGCCACTGTCCCTCTTTCCTTTCCTCCCTCCTCTGAGGCCTCTTGAGTCTCTGCCTCCCAAAGGCTTGTATGGCTGTTTGTTGCAGCAGCCCTGGCTACAAGCTCCCCTGGCGAATGGTGCCTCTGGGGCTGGCCAGGGGGTGCTTCCCAGGCCCCTGTGGGGCAGTGTGAGGAGGCACCTCTCTTTGGGGTAAGGGGGGCAGCTGCAGCTGCCCAGAGGCCTCCTAAGGAGAGGGGAGGGGGGAGGAGGCTGAGAGAACACTCCACAAGGGAGGGTGTTTGAAATAGGGTGTGAGGCTGCCAGCTCTGCAGGCAAGGGGTGACATAACTGGGCTTCTGAGCCCCACTGGGGTGCTGCAGGAAGAATGTAATTGGTCAAGGGAACCGTGGACTCAGAAAGGTTGAAAACCTCTGCTCTACCAGATCAAACCAAACAACTATTTGGCCTAGCATCCTGTTTTTCACAGTGGTCAACTACTGTGCAAAATCTTGCTCTCCCAGTACTTTCCCTCTTTAAAATATTCTCTCCCAAAGTGCCTTTTTTTTAAAGGGCACTTGCTGCATGCGGATGAGTGTCCACATATAGCTAGTACTTGAGAACCAAGCATTATTAAAAGATTCTTAAAAGATGAGTGCAACATATCTTTAGTACTTAAGAACTAAGTGTTCTTAAAAGTTTACTTACACTTACAGATGAATAGATTTCACTGAAATGAATGGAATTTACTTTCAAGTAAGCCTGGCTAGCTCTGCTGTCCCCACTACGCCGTTGGAACACTCATTTTTCAGGGTTTCTGCTTGAGTAACATCCACTTATTTCAGTTCAGCTGGTTGAGTCAGGATAAGAAAGTTATGCCAGCATACTTATGGCTGTGTTGGGAACTGGCCAATAGAGCTGGAGATCTGCTGGATCCTAATTTGCTCATCCAGGCGGGTTTTGAATTTGGGTTGCTCCCTAAAATATCACAGAAGCTGCTGCCAGAAAGAAGTCCTTATTATTGGAGAGAAAGTTGTACTGCGGGGCTGCACAACATCAGGCCAAGGATGCCAAATGCAGGCCTCCAGCAATGTATTGTGGTCCAATGGATGCTTGATATCCCTCCTCCATTCCTTCCCCTGCTTTTACAATGCCAGGAGACCAAGGTTTCTTACATGTCATTAGGCTTGGTGGCCTAATGGTTTTTCACCCGTTTATTTAATTTAGGAAGTTTATATCCTGTTTTGTTTTCTTTTTTACATTTTTAGAAACACTACTCAGGGTGGCCCACATTAATTTTTAATGCAAAATGTTTAATATCTTTAACATATATCTAAAAGAGAGTCCATAAAAGAAGATAAAAACCACAGGTTTCTAATGCAATTAACTAAAAGTTTATCTAAATAGAAAAAGGTCATAACAAGAGGGCAGGAGAGAGAGAAAGGGGACCAACTGGGCTCCATACAGAAGAGAATGTTTTTGATTGCTACCGTTTAGTATTTTCCTGGAAAGAAAGGCAAACAGGAGGCATTAAAAGGAAAGGAAAGGTGTTAAGAGATTCATAAAATGGCAACCAATTCACTTACCTTGCAGTCTCTTGTCGTAAGGCATTGAGAAATGTGTCAGGGTGGAAGAGTTCTGAGAGGTCGAGGGTATCTGAGAGCAAGATCTGCTTTTCTGCTTTACTCACCCAATTCTACAAAGGTAACAATATTGCACATTAATTGGGGGGAAATACCTAGTTTACTGTTGTAAATGGTCTTGAATTTTGAACACATTCGCCCACCAATCTTCTATACGTTATATGCTTATAGGTCCCACTAACATCAATGCATATAACCAAGCCCAGGACTGTAGTTTTGGATGCAAATGATAAATGCACTTTGAACTTGATTTTAGTGTGACTGAGGGGCAAGAAAGATGAAGTTGATGCACAACATGACTAGGTTTTTTTTTTTACTCATATGGCAGCTTCCAGCTGAGGGAGCAAAAAATTCATGTTCAGTGAGAATGGGGGTGACTTGTTATTCTAAAAATAAAAATAAAAATAAAAACAAAAAAATAAAAATAAAAATAATTTCCCATGCTGGAAAATGTCAGGAGGTAAGTGAATGCTATGGGAAGTCATCCCTTTTACATCAGACTGCAAAAGAAAAGAGACTTAACTTGGATTGTGTTTTCCATTCAAGCAAACATAGTCTCCATATAAAATGCTATTAATCCCCTAAATTGGATCGTTCAATTTATTTATTTTGACATTTATATTTAATCTTTCTATGATAAAATCAAATTCAAGGCAGCTTAAAATGAATATATAAATCACACAAAATTAAAGTGATTGTGAGAACTGTGGACTGCATCTGCTAGGAAAAGTCTCTTCCATTTTCTGTTCTCAGAAAGAATCTGCTTATCCTGGTATGTTGGTGAACCCTCAAGTGAAAATGTGGTGTTTGAGAGAGGAGCTTACGATGTAACAGAGTGGTCTGGGAAACTAGAAGGTCCTGATATGTGACAGTTGTCTAAACAAAAGGAAATTGTGAAGTCTCATTTCTACTAAAGGGGTGTTACTAATGTCCTAGGGGCAGATTTATGAGTGGGAGAACCCTGAACTAATAATGTTTGATGTCATTCGTCTTCTTGTGGAGAGAAACACAGGAACATTGAGCCTGCATCCTTCTAATAGCTATCCTGGATTATTACTTTTAATGAAGTTAAGCTTTTTAGCTCTAAAATGGCTTATTTGTTCCTGATCTTCTTCAGAGAAGACAGACTGTAGGACTTATGGAATGATAGAGTGGGCTCAGTATGTCATATCTATAAGGTAAAATGAAGTATAAAAATCTTCTAGTATTATCTGGAAATGATTGTTTCCACGTTGAAACAAAAAAAAAATAGTTTTATGAAAAGAAGAACAGTCTTGTTTGATGAATGGGACTTATGGGATACAAGCTGTGAAATGGCCCACAAATTCAAATTGGCTGCCTAGGCTTGTCTGTTTTCTCTGTATGAATCCCTTCTTAGTACACAATATGTCACAAAGAACATTAATCTCTTCTCAAATGAATACGCCACTATATATAACAATATTTACTATGATTCTGAGTAAGCCTTATAGTTACCATACATAAATTAGTTCACAAATTACACTGAATTTTATAAACAGCTAATCATAATACATAGGCGTCAGTAAACATTATAGAAACATAGTACCCCACATAAATTTTGCATGTGAAGTGAAAGTTGGTGAATTATGGCAGCAATGGTCACAATATATTATGAAATAAAATAGCGGAAGTGCCACATAGCTTTCATAAATACGTATCATTATCACACTCACATATCCTGTAACAGACATTTTCCTTTAGCTCAGCACAATGCATTGGACAATAGGAGACCCATTAGTTATAATTTTTGGGTTTTGAAGTGCAATATTTATCATAAAGTGAAATCCACATATGCCGTCCATCAGAATAAAGAGACCATGAAATTCTCAGTCATAAAATGAAATCTCACAACCAACCAAATTGCAACTAATTCATTTTCTGAAATCTATCCTTATCCAAAATATATTGGATGGGTTTAGAAGTTCAGTGAACAACTGACAGAGAACACGTCAGTGTCCTCTGACCTCATTTTTTTTGTTCCTTTTTCTTCCAGGACAATATGGATGAACTTCACATTCATGAGAAGTTCATGCATCCCACTGTTTCACTGAACAGAGCCCTCCTTGCTATAGTCATATATCACATGCGCTTAAAGGAAGAGGACCAAGACTGGGGCTCCTCTTTACACCCTCATATTGATTTCTTCTTCCTTTACGCTTTGCACTCTTTCATAAAAAACAGCCCTCAAGTCCCCAAACAATAACTTCTTAACCATATCTGCGGTTTCTAAGCTGAGCAATGCATGTTCTGATCAGCAAAGAAGCACAGAATTCCCTGATGCAGGTAGATGTGCTGCCCATGGCATGCAGCCCCTTGCATTGAAGTGTCTCCTCTTCTCATCTAATCACAGCTGGAACATCTTAGGCTAGTGCCATCAGGATATCCTTCTCAATGGCTCACTAGTTGGCTCTGGTCAACTCCATCTTTTGTAGGAGCTGCCTGATTCATGTGACAAAGCGTGGGGAGCCAGCTAGCTTTGTATAAAAAATATATCTATTTTTCAAAAAACATTGCTAGTTTTATAGCACTGAGTCATCGTTGAAAAAGCCACTGAAACAATAATATCACTAAATAAACTGTAATTTGCTTTTCTGTCAGGGTCAAAATATGTTGCTGTGGTCTTTCCCTCAGACACAGCCATTTAATCAGGTGACCTTTAAATGTGTCACAACACAGATTATGAATGTTCATCCCTGACAATTAAGAGTGATTTGATTTTGTTCCCCTTTTCTGTATTCATTAGTTGTACACTGGGCATCTCTGCATGCTCCTTTCAATGATTTAACAACAGTTCCTTTTATAGCATGGCCATAATTGCAATTCCCCATTAGAAAAACAGCATTTTGTAAATTGTTCAGTATCTAAGTGGTCATGGGAATCATTTTGTAATTTGTTTTTAATAAATTCATTTTAGCAGCGCCTTCAAAAACATTTAATTCAGTTCCTCAAGAAAGTTATGGGCAAGCAGTTATATTCAATAAAATTATAAGAGACTGCAATGTTTGACAATCACATGAAGTCTGAAGTAATCACTCCTAATTTGGTGTTTAATAAAATCTGTGAGCTTGGCTGGGAGATTGATATTTAAATACACAAACTTTTTAACATCACTATATTTTAGTTTAATGCCGGAATTTTTCTTTTTAAAATATATACTTATTAGACAGTTAAATTCAATGCAGAATTCATTGTGAACTTCCCATTTTAGATTGCATTGAAATGGCCGAGAGATTATATAAAAAAGCTACAGCAAAGGTGTTGAAATTTCCAGTTGAATTATTCCACAGTGATTTTGTGAATGTCAGAAAATCCACACAGATAGTGCCTGGCCGAGAGGGCAACCAATCAGTTGGGAACGACACATCACATTGGTCCACCCATGCGATTTAAGTATTCACATGCATAGTGCTGTGGGATATTGTTACAGGAAAGAACTCCAGTGTTACTAGAACTAAAGGAAAGTGAGGGATTAGAACTGACCTCAAGTGTAAAGGTAAAGGTAAAGGGACCCCTGACCATTAAGTCCAGTCGTGACCGACTCTGGGGTTGTGGCGCTCATCTCACTTTACTGGCCGAGGGAGCCGGCGTACAGCTTCCGGGTCATGTGGCCAGCATGACTAAGCCACTTCTGGCGAACCAGAGCAGCACACGGAAACACCGTTTAACTTCCCGCCGGAGCGCTACCTATTTATCTACTTGCCCTTTGACGTGCTTTCGAACTGCTAGGTTGGCAGGAGCAGGGACCGAGCAACGGGAGCTCACCCCATCGCGGGGATTTGAACCGTCAACCTTCTGATCGGCAAGTCCTAGGCTCTGTGGTTTAACCCACAGAGCCACCCGCGTCCCTGACCTCAAGTGAGGCAGCAGCTTTTGGAATTAATACGTATCCTAGTCCTGGTTCTGGACATAATAAACTAGCCTGTCCTCTCCTGGTAGTGTATTGATTTAGCTACTGCTTAAGCACATAAATAACACACATGGTGTTGTGACAGGAATCTTCTACATCCTCTTCATGACATAGCTGTACTGTGCTAGGGTGCTGGAGGCAAGGTGGGAAGGCAAAACATTTGTAGCATTGTCAAAGAGATTGTTTCCATAGAATTGATAATGGAAACTAAGATTTAGTTCTAAAATGCAATAATTTGTAAGGTACATTGTAAGGTCCTCCTTTTCCAGCTTGAGATTGGTGCTTGCCTTCCTGGACTAGGGGAGGGGCCACTGCATGCTATAGATCTTCCCTTGAGGGGAAAATGCTTCTTTCCATTCCAGTTTTGGAATTCTAGGGAACTGCCCAAAAATTCTGAGTCAGCTTTTTGTGGCTCCTTCTATTACATCATTGTCTTGGCTGTAGAGCAGAGAAGGGGCAGGGTCAGCATTAGGCTATAGCAGCTGCTGTATTAGAGTCTGGATATTGTTAAGATTCCTGCTCCATGATTGCAGTTACGGGATTGTTGTCTATCACATGACGGTGTATGTTTTCATTCCACAGAGTGGGAAGTGATGGAGACAGGATGTTTGTGTTACTGTGTTCCGTGAAGTGGGACTATTGTCCTTTGTTTGTTTTTGCTGTCTGATGCTAGAGAGGGAGCCATGTTGCAGTGCGCCGTGTATGCTTTATATGTAAATAATAGATTAGCCAAAATGCTGAATTGCTGAGGTCTGTCATGCGAACCGCGAAGACTCTGCAGATCCCCAAGTATGCCGATGTCTGTTGGCATCGGTCGCTGTGATGTTCGGGCAGAAGAAAGCTTTTGAAGCTCCCAAACAATTGACCAGGAGGGAGAGAACATGCCAGTCGGGCATGTGTCTCTGCCAGGGTCCTACTCGAGTGTAGGACAAGCTCCTGACAGATATTAAGTAAGCTACAGTTTCCTATCTCCGTCCCCACCCGAATAAGCGTCTCTAACTAGGAAGAGGGAAGGATGTACAATTCCGGACTTAAGAAAAAGAAAACTATAGTCAGAATGTAGGAGGGATCACAGAAGCTTTGTGCCCAAGAGGTGGGGATAATCTGGGTACCCAGGAAGCCTCTCCTCTGCCCCCTCTCCCAGTTGCCCTGTGGAATCAGAAGATTAAATCAGTCTTCAACAAGGAAGAGGTGCTATTCCCAAAAGCAGAGACTGCACTCTAAATGCCAGAGACAGAACACTGTAAATAATTCCCTCGGCGATGCAAATTTGGCTAAAATAACTACCAGAAACTAGCACACACAAAACATTATTGTCACAAAGCTTCCTCAAGGTTTAATAAGGTTTCATGCCTGTGGAGTGGCCTAATGTATCTAATAATCCTTAGCAATATGACAGGCTGAGATGTTAATTTGCTAGTGCATTCTTCATCTCATTACGTGTTCCCAAGGGTAAAGTCATTTTATATGAAAGAATGAAATTAAAACACTCTTTATTATAGAACTTCCTAATGCAATATGCATCACCTACAGACAATTCAAGGGAGCCTATTAAGGAAATGAATTTTGGAGCTGGCAATAATAACCTTTTGACTACAATATCTGTCATGGGATGTGCTAAGGTTGGATCTTCATAGAAGTTCCAAGAACCACTGTCAAGATATTTTGTAGTACCAAAGGGAATACTTGCATACAAATTCACCTCAGCTTCTGAATGAGTCAGATTCTTCAGTAAGAATGAAAAATGTTATCTGACTTTCAAAAACCACGAGTAGAGTTTTGCACATTTACTCCAATGTGCACTTTCATTTGTCTAAATAAAAGCTAAAATGTTTCTTCATATTTGTTTGTTTTCTTGGGAAACTATCCACTAAGTATTTAGAATACCCTATCAAAGGGTTAAAAGAGTAGCAGAAACGCTCTAATCACTGAGCAGCTGGAGGTCATTAGGCTTCCAGGAACATGAGTCTGTATAAATAGTCCCCCTGCTTGTTTGTTCTCCCCCTTCTCCCTTTTGGGTGTGTGTTTTGCTGAGATGTGTGGTTCGTCGCCAGGATTGTTTTTTGGTGTTTTGTAAATAAACCTTTTTTTTTGATTTACAAACCGCATGCTCCAGGACTCCTTTTTGGGAAGATGCTGCCTCTCCTGCCCTTCTTAGCTGCTGCGCGAAATCCTCTGCCGTGGTGAGACTTTTAAAGAAGGAAGTGCACTGGGCATTTACATTAAACTAATTAAAGTTTAATGGGACAGGTTATGGCTGTTTGTACGTCAAGAAGGAGATAAGGAGAGCAGTTCAGAGTGATTTATGCAAGGACTGGAGTGAAGACAGAAGCGGTTGCCGACAACGAAAGCCTCCAAAGCAGCTTGAGTCCTGCAACGTGCCTAGAAAAGTTTTAAAGAGGCACTGCGCAGTTTGTACTCGCTGGAAGATGTCTGATTCCTCAAGGAGCCACCTCAGCAGCTGGGAGACGGTCTACAGGTGTGTGAGTATCGTTCCTAAGCCCCAGGGAGGATGGCAGAGTCCCAGGAAAGTTTTACTGTCCCGTTTACGCGACTCAATGGGAAAAATTGGCAAGATTGGAAGGCTA
This sequence comes from Podarcis melisellensis, assembly GCF_964234715.1. Lineage (NCBI taxonomy): Eukaryota > Metazoa > Chordata > Lepidosauria > Squamata > Lacertidae > Podarcis > Podarcis melisellensis. Next base: position 84,787,845 of record NC_138531.1, read on the forward strand.
GAGTAAGGGTTTGGTTGCAAGCAAAAGAGTTGTGGAGCTGTACTGAAGCACCGCCTTTACAGGCAGCTGCAGACGCGTCTGCAGAAGCCAAAGCAGCAGCAGCAGCTTCACAGAAACGCGACAGGAAAGCCCAAGGTCTACTAGTTTTGGCAGTGGGACCAGAGCAAATGCCTTATGTTTCTGAGTTAAAGAACACGCATGAGGTCTGGACGGTTCTGCAGCGGTTAAATTCCAGAAACACTGCGGGGGCCAAGATCCATGCTACAAGATGTTTGTTTGATTTACGTCTCCAACCGGGAGCGTGTGTGAAAGAACATATTGCCAAAATGGTGTCTGCCTTTAATCAACTAAGACAGCTGGGCATTCCTTTTTCTATGGAGCAGCAGTCATACATATTGTTGTCTTCTCTTGATAAAAGCTATGAGACTCTAGCTCTAACTTTGGAAGCTATGCCTTCAACTGAATTAACCCTTGAATACATTTCTTCTCGGCTTGCGGATGAACAGGATAAAAGGCAAAGAGAAAGAGGTTTGTCTTTAAAGGGGAGTTATGCTGTGCCTAAGAGTGTTGATGCTGAGTTTGAGCACACAGTAAATGCTTTTGCAGCTAGACACTGTTTTCGCTGTGGTTCCCCTTCCCATCTAATCAGGAATTGCACACGTGAACCTGGTCAAGACAGCAACAAGGCCGTTACCCCTAGTTACCAGACAAGGAGTTCCAGGGGACGTCGAAGAAGAGGAGGAGGTCGTGGCTACTCCCACAGCACACAGCACATGGCTTCAGCAATGGCGTTGATGCAAGGGCGTGGCCAAGGCAGCAATCTACGCTGGTTGATTGACAGTGGTGCATCTCACCACCTGGTGGCGCCATCTAGTGTACGTTTGCAGAATTGCAGACATTTGCAAACCCCTAAAGTTGTGACAATGGCAGATTCAACTAAACGTTCCTTAGAGACTGTAGGCACAGTGTTCTTGAATTGTTTGCAAACAGAAATTGATGCCTACGTGCTAAAGGGACTGAAGGGGTGTATTTTGTCTGTGTCAGAACTTGATAGAAATGGGTTTAAAACTGTGTTTGAAAATGGGGTTTGCACTATTTCAAAGAATAACGTATCTCTTTTGCAGGTGGAATGCAGAAATGGGTTATATTATTTTGAGACAAGTCCAGATGAAGTTGAACAGGTTCATGCTGGTTGTGTGAACACGCCTACCCATAATTCTTGTGTTCATTTATGGCACCGCCGTTTGGGGCATATTAATTTTCAGTATGTTAAAAGGCAACCTGAATTATCAGAAGGGTGCAAATTGAACAAATGTACTAAGTATTTGGATTGTACTGCATGCAAAAGTGCGAAGGTTCATAGATGCAGCTATCCCAGTTCAGATAGGAAATCTGACAAAGTATTCCAACTTGTGCATATGGACCTGTGTGGCCCAATGCCTGTTGCTAGCATGGGAGGTTCGAAGTATGCACTGTGTCTCTCGGATGACAAAACAAAGGTTACATGGTTTTTTCCTCTCAAAACAAAAGCAGATACTGCAGAAACAGTTAAAAATTGGGTTCATGCGGTAGAACTTGAATTCGGTACTAGAGTACTTGCTTTTCAGACAGACAGAGGGTCAGAATTTACCGGGTCTGTGTTGCAGAATTTCTTTAAGAAAAAGGGAATTAAGCATCGTCTGTCTACACCTTATTCCCCCCAAGAAGGAGGCGTGGCCGAACGTAAAAATAGGGTTCTGCAAGAGTTGGCAAACTCTATGTTGTTTGATGCTAAACTTCCTCAAAGTTACTGGGCGGAAGCCTGGCAGGCGGCTACTCATATTCTGAACCGAGTATATAATTCGGTAATTGATACTACGCCTTATTTTGCTTTATATGGGAAGAAGCCCAAAGTTAATTACTTTCGGGTGTTTGGATCTCAAGCCTATGTACTTATCCCAAAAGCGTTAAGGAAAAAGGGAAGTCCAAGGGCTAGGAAACTCATCTTTTGCGGGTACGAACCACATGCCAAATCTTGGAGGTTTGTGGACCCAGATGGGGATACTACAAGAGTGGTCCTCAGTAGGAGCGCTGATTTTTGTGAGCAGTCCGGATGGACTCACTTACACGCTAACCCTGACATTTTGAGAGATGATTTAGGCATTCATGCTGAGAAAGAAAGTCCAGAGAGTGATGAGCCAGAAAGGGATGGTGCACATGGTTCAGATGCAGATTCTGATCAGGCACGAGGTTCTTCTCCTAAGGTAGAAAAGCCAGAATCTAGGAGTGCTCCAACTTCGCCAGTCAGTAGGCCTAGCAGACAGCAAAAGCAAAGCAGGTCACCTGCAACACCAAGCCCAAGGGAGGTATCTAAACGGAGGTCTTTATCCCTAGGGGCGCGTCCAGACATAAAGTCTGAGACAGATTCTGACAGCCAATGGTCAGAGGGGGCACAAGAGGAGCAATTGCGCAGGTCAAAACGCGCCACGAAGGGCAAGCCGCCAGAGCGGTTTAAGGTGACAAGTGTATACGTAAATATGGCACAGTGTGAGCCAGAAAGCTATATGGAAGTACAACAGCTTCCAAGCTCAGAAGCCGTAAAGTGGCAGGAAGCAATGGAAAAAGAGATGGCTTCAATGAAGTCTCTCGGTGTGTTTACAAGTACAGAGCTTCCGAAAGGGCAACAAGCTGTAGGTTGTCGATGGGTATATCGTTTAAAGCCCACAACTACTGAAGAGTTGCAATATAAAGCCCGGCTAGTTGCAAAAGGGTTTTCGCAGCGCAAAGGTGTTCACTATTCTCAAATCTATGCCCCTACTTCAAGATCGGAGTCATTAAGAATGCTTCTAGCCTCTTCAGCTAAGAAGGGAAATAAGCTGTTTCATTTTGATGTCAATGTGGCTTATTTAAATGCAGACTTACAGGAGGAAGTCTATATGACACCACCACCAGGTTTTGAAGGAGACAAGCCAAACCAGGTCTGGCGCCTACACAAATCCATTTATGGGTTGAAACAGTCCGCCCGTAATTGGAATTCCTGCTTAAACGATGCTCTAGAGAGCATGGGGTTCAGAAAGAGCGCAGCAGATGCGTGTCTTTATCTAAAAGGCTCGGGATGTGAACAAGAAGCAGTTTTGATATTTGTTGACGATTTATTATACAGTGGAAAGGATGATAAACTTGCACAACAATTTGCCACAAAGCTTGGAGAAAGGTTTCAGATAAAATCACTAGGCAATGTATCTGTTTATCTAGGAGTTAAAATTCAGCAAGATGAAAATGGTAACTATTGGCTTAGCCAAGAAGCTAAAATCCAGCAGTTGCTGGAAAGGTTTAAAATGAACAACTGTGCTGGTGTTAAAATCCCAATGGAGTTAAGTTACACAAAGGATGCTCAAACTGAGCAAAAGGCAGAGTTCTGTAATCCCGGGGTTTACCAGTCAGCGATAGGCAGTCTACTCCACATTGCACAGTGGACTCGGCCCGATATAACATATGCTGTCAACATGCTGTGTAGACAAGCTGAAAAACCATCAATGCATGCTTGGCAAGGAGTAAAAAGAGTTTTAAGGTATCTCCAAACTACCAAAAGCTTTCGCTTAAAACTATCAGCAGAGGGCAGCACACAACTTGAATGTTGGGCCGACAGCAGTTGGGCAGATGCTGGACCAGATAGAAAATCAGTGTCAGGAATGGCGATAAAATTTGGAAATGCACTAATTGGTTGGAGATCAAGAAAACAATCACTTATAGCTTTAAGTTCAACTGAATCTGAGTTCAATGCGTTATCAGATATATGTAGAGAACTGGAATTTTATAAGCAACTGGTACAAGAATTGTTTGGAGAATGTTCCCTACCTATCAGAGTGTGGGAAGACAATCAACCTTGTATTAAACTAGCTAAATCAGGTCAATTCAAGGCGCATACAAAACACTTGGATATCCGTTATCAAAATGTATGCCAAAGTGTAAAACAAGGTTTAATTGAACTAAAGTATTGTCCAAGCCAAGAAAATCTCGCAGACGGTTTTACAAAAGCTTTGAGTCCGCAATCTCATAAATGTTTCTGTTCAGGTTTAAATTTGTATTAAGGTTGGTACAGCTCAGTGTTACGAGCGAGAGGGGGTGTTGCTATCAAAGGGTTAAAAGAGTAGCAGAAACGCTCTAATCACTGAGCAGCTGGAGGTCATTAGGCTTCCAGGAACATGAGTCTGTATAAATAGTCCCCCTGCTTGTTTGTTCTCCCCCTTCTCCCTTTTGGGTGTGTGTTTTGCTGAGATGTGTGGTTCGTCGCCAGGATTGTTTTTTGGTGTTTTGTAAATAAACCTTTTTTTTTGATTTACAAACCGCATGCTCCAGGACTCCTTTTTGGGAAGATGCTGCCTCTCCTGCCCTTCTTAGCTGCTGCGCGAAATCCTCTGCCGTGGTGAGACTTTTAAAGAAGGAAGTGCACTGGGCATTTACATTAAACTAATTAAAGTTTAATGGGACAGACATGAGTTACTTTTTCAAATTAAATTACCTTTAAATGATTTTTTCCTGCCTCAAGCAACCAGAACACAACCCCACACGCTGGTGTCCTAGAGCCCACTGAAAAATGGACACCTGCCAAATCCTTTTCTTCTTATCCTTATAACATCATGCCAGCTTTTGAAGTAGAGTAAGCCATATGAACTTAGTGGAGAGCAAAAAGCCACGTCTTTGTGTTCTGCTTGTGTTACCATGGTGAAATATGAGTAACTCCCAATCCTAGTGACAGCACACCACCAGCAAACCATCAACTCCTGAGAGGGAGAGGGAGCTCATAGGACAGGGCATGGGACTATATCATTCTGGCTTTGTGTAGTGTAAACTTAAATCACAGAACCATTACGGGACTCCAGGCACAAACACGCAACACAACCCCAACACCATTCCTGAAACTATGGATGCAAGGACAATATATCCATGTAAAAGCTTGGAAACCTTTAGTCACAGGGGTTCATACTACTTCAAGACCAGATTACAGTGGTACCTCCAGTTGCAGATGGGATCCGTTCTGGAGGTCCGGTCAAATCCCAAGGTTTCTGCAATCTGAGGACCGCTTCTGCGCATGCACGTGCAGAGAAACCCGGTCAAATACTTCCGGGTTTGCTGCTTTTGCATCCTGAAGTTTACGTCACCAGAGGGTTATGTAAACGGAGGTACTACTGTACTGCAATGTGTTCTATATGAGGCTTCGCTTGGGCTTGACCTGGAAGCTGCAATTAGTGTAGAATATTGCAGCCTGGTTGCTGGCAGGAGTGAGACCCTGTCAACGCCTGTGTTCAGAGACCTGCACTGGTTGCCAATTTGCTACCAGGTGTTATTATTAGCATATAAAGCCCTGAACGACTTGCAACCCGTCTACCTTGACTTGATGATTTGTGGAACTGACACTGTTACAAATGCCAAATAATACTTGTTCCACATTTCAAAGAAATAGATCTTTTGGTGTGGCAGCACCTACAATTTGGAACTTCCTGCAGGCAGGGACCTGCTTTTTTGGCACACGCTCAATTTTTTATGTTCTACAGATGTGTAGAACATATATTTTAATCTGGGTGTTTTTTTAAAAAAAGTATCACTGATTTTAATTATAATTTGGGTGTTTTAAACGCCCAACTGTTGTTAACAGTTTGTATTGATAATTTTATTGTTCTATTATTTTTGTAAACCACTTTGAGGTTTTTTACAATCAAGTGTTATATGAATTTAATGACATGTTGCTGTTTTTTTAAAAAGCAAGTGAAGTGGGAATTTATGCTACAAGGTATAAACTCTACAAGTCTATGATTCTAGTCAGTTCTATGAAATAGGTTCCACATCTTCCGCTCCCCCGCCTTGCTATATGTGAAAGTGTTATGTAGACAAAACTGTATTTGTGGAACACTCCAATACAAGCAACCTAGAGATTGCCTTTAATAAAAGAAAGGTAGGTATGAATATGAAATATAAATAGAACACACGTGAACTTTACTTTTTATTATTAAAATTCTGAATCTTAGAGAAATATTAAATTGTACCTGGATAGCATGTGCTCGTGCTACAACAGCTCTGAGATATTGCAAAGGATCTTCTGGGCCTTCCCATTTGCTCTGCCATGTTACGGGGCACTGAAAGAAGAAGATAATAATTGCAGGCATTGCTGAGCTTTGTGAGTCACACAAGAACCTAACTGAAGATTAAAACTTTCACTTATCTAAATTAGTTGGCTGGCTTTGGTTCAAGCTTGCCATATTTACAGAATAAAGATGTATTATGTACAACGAGAATTTAAAAGAAGACCTTACCTTTTGGTTTAGCAAAGCACTTGCTAGTTGTTGTACTTCTGAACTCAACAGCGAGGTTCCTCTGATGACTTTACTGAGAGCAGCCAGAGACAGATGAATACTCTGAACTAAGCGAATGGCATTGAACTGTTCAAGAATAATGAATGAAAGGATTGGAGATCCTTGACGCTCAGAAGGAGGGGACACCTTCTGATGAATCAGATTTGAATTCTAAAAGGGGAAAAAATGTTATTCAGTGGGGTGACACAGGGTATTATTTTGTCCCTAATGCTATTCAACATATATATGAAGCTGTTGGGACTCGTCACTAGCGGTTTGGAACAGGGTATCATCAGTGATACTAAATTCTATTTCTCCATTACACTGGAGTCAGGAGAACCTGTACAAGCCTTGGTCTGGTGCCTGGATGCATTGCTGGACTGGATGGGGGTCAGTAAACTGAGCTTGAATCCTGGAAAGATGGAGAATGTGTGGGTGGGTTGTTCCTGTGTCCAGGAGAACACAGGACTGCTGGTTCTGGAGGGGGTGGCACTCTCTCTAAAGAAGCAGGTACACATTGTGAGGGTACTCCTTGGCACATCTCTGTGAGCGGCGTCCAATGTGACCCACGTGGCCAAGAGTGCTTTTTGCCAGCTTTGGATGGTACACCATCTGTAACCATTCTTGTAACGTGACAGCCTGAGCACAGAAGTGCATGCGTTGGTAACCTCAAGCCTTGATTACCATAACATGTTTTATGTGTCATGCCTTGCATCTTGTCCAAACGCTTCATCTAGAATGCACTAGCAGCAAATGGTCACTGAATAATACTCCTGTGCATTATGAGCAGACGTTGTTTGTTTTCTGAGACAGGTCAATTATGAAATTCTGTTTTATTCCTAGCTAAAAGGCTACACACACACACACACACACACACACACACACACCAGGAAGTAAACAATGTTTTAAATAGACTCTAACAAGTGAATTATACATGATGAACCTGAAACTCGTATTTTGGGGAAACATCTGATGCCGTAGTTTAAATGCAGCTAATTAGTGCTTCCTCTTCAATAATCAATGTTCTTAAATCCCCAGAACTCTGCAAATTGCTCAGCTAAAGCCATTAGCAGAAGATTACTTCAGATACAATTTTCTGTTTCCTGATTTCCCCCAAAATCAAGCTTTGAAATCATATTATATGTAATGGAAAAAAGCTACACAGGCTAAAAGTCTTTACATAAATTATACATTTACAGCATTACATTTTCTTTTTTCATAATTGTACAATAAGATCAGTCATTTTTATCAGCTGGTTTTGAGTTGGTTCTGATGATATGCCAACCTGACGTGTGTTTTAAAAAAGCTATTTACACAAGCAAGTGAGTGTGTGCCTCTCTTCCAGCTTTCTGGCCAATGCTTGTGATGGCACTGAGACAACTGGCAAGCACTCAGCACTTATTTTAAAATTTTATAAAACTACATTTTATTTAATTAATAAAACCATGGGAAAGTATGTTCAGAGATTTCTTTGTTTGACTCACAAACCATGGAGGACCAAAACATTTATGTATATGGCAAAAAGTTACATTAAAGCAAGCTCTTCTCAGATTTTCATTAGAAACAGATTACATATATATGATTTTACCTATCTATTGTTTTAATGTAGCCTAATTTGCATATATATATATATATATATATATATATATATATATATATATATTTGTGGAAAGAAAGTTACAATTGAACATACCGAACTATTTCACAATGGACTAATTCTTGCTATATGCGTAAAAGTGTGCTGGACTAAATTTCATAAGAGTACAGTGGCTGACTTATTTAGAATTTTAATTCAATATGTAGAAAAAAGTTATCAATCACATTTACTATATGGTGCAGCAGTGACAATACTTTCATCACCTGTCAGTTTTTACCAAGAAGTTGCTCCAGAAAATGGCCTGACGGCTGCAACTGATTTAGGTGGCTTTTCATGGGCTTCATTTACCACTCTCTTTCCAGTCACCATTGTCAAAAGAAAGGAAAATAAATAGGAAAGCTCCGCCAGAATTTATTTTGACAACGTTAGCACACCACATTATTCTTGTTGTCAGCTGCGCTGTTCCCACATTTATATAGTGAGTTTCTTCACCACCAATCCATGTCACTGATAACTACTAGTGGAAAAAAAAATCACTACACAATGGCTCACACAGTGGGTCCTACTAGATGTTAAGGTCATGGGGTGGGAAATTCATCATGGTGATGCCAATTATTACATATATTTAGGTGCCAGGCAAAAATATTGTTCCGCCAGGCCTTCGGCTAATTCAATGATCTATGGCCTTTAAACTATGTATAGGTTTCAAATCCCCGCGGCGGGGTGCGCTCCCGTCGTTCGGGCCCAGCGCTTGCCAACCTAGCAGTTCGAAAGCACCCCCGGGTGAAAGTAGATAAATAGGGGCCGCTTACCAGCGGGAAGGTAAACGGCGTTCTGTGTGCTGCGCTGGCTCGCCAGATGCAGCTTGTCACGCTGGCCACGTGACCCGGAAGTGTCTGCGGACAGCGCTGGCTCCCAGCCTATAGAGTGAGATGAGCGCACAACCCTAGAGTCTGGCAAGACTGGCCTGTATGGGCAGGGGTACCTTTACCTTTTTATAGGTTATTGTTTTTATTTGTTATTATGGTATGCATTTTGTTTTTTTATATTGTAAACTGCCCTGTGATCTTTGGATGAAGAACTGTATAGAAATGTAATTAATTAGAAATTGTATAGAAATTATAATATTAATAGTAATAATAATAATCCATGTGGTGAATATAAGATCGAGTCCAGATTAAGTTATCATGTACAGTCATATCTCGGGTTGCGAACATGAGCCATGCGGGAGGCGCATTCGCAAGCCACAGCGTTCCCAGCCTGAAGTACCGCGTCTGCGCACACCCGTGACGTGTTTAGACTCTTCTGCGCATGTGTGTGATGTTGTTTTGTGCTTCTGTGCATGCGCCAAAACCCGGAAGTAACTCGCAGTGTTCGTAACCTGAGGGAAAACTATACTCATTTCTAGTGATAGGAATTTGCTACATAGACACAAATACACAAACTTCGCAACACTTTTGCATTCCGTGTCTGGTTTCAAAATTATCCTATTCACGAACTTTTCTTGAAAATAGCACAGATGATCTGAGACTGCCACAATGTGTCTTCACTGACTACAAACTACAATAGGATAGAAGCCTTAGTGGTCAAGTCATTTTTCTGTGATCAGCACCAACTCCAGGACTGCCATATTTTAAACAGTGAAAATCCAGACAGAAAAGTTGTCGGGGGTTTTTTTTAGTTGCTATGGTGACTAAATTTGTGGACCCTTGAAAAATCCTCACAAACTGTTGCAGAGACGCCTAGTAACAGTATCATGCAAATTACTTTTGTGGGGCTACATCAGTTTGGGTATCTCCTGCTCAAAACAGGGAAATAATAATTTTAGAGAAACTTTGAAATGATAAGTGGTTCCACTTTAGTGCAGTGCAATGAAAGTAATTTAGTTTATTGACTACAGAACTACACCCCAAGCATTACAAACATATGCATCATCATTATTATTATAATATTTTTTTAAAAAATGGCTACGCTTTGCAGAACTGTTCATTATAATGTTTAGTAAAAAAAATTCTGTAGTTTAGTAAGCTGTGGAGAGATGTCAAGTTTTCATAATTTTCATAGTGAAATATATTTTAAATATACATTAATGTATACTAAAGAGAACTATTAAAATTACTTCAAGTCTGCAATGTTTCCTCACTTAAAAATTAAAGTATTTCAAAATTAATTATAATTTTGAGGGGAACAAACTGCACTTAATGCTGATTAGTATTCTTAACTGAGTAATTTTTAATTCAAAATGACCATCAGAAAGAAATGTGTCTATAGTTAATCATATTGATTTTAATAAAATATAAAATGCAGTGAGTAATTATGTAGATTAAAAATGGGAAGTGATTCATCCAAAGGAATTTGGAAAGAGGCATCTATATTAAAAAATATTCATAGTTTTTCAGGTATGAAAGTATAATTTTTGGTTGGCAGTTTCTACTAACTGAACCAGGAAGATAATAATTATGGTCCTTACTTGAGCAGATCTGCATACATATCCCCCAACTAATGGTTTTCAAAGTCGGTTTTGACAGTTCCAACAGTCAAGCTGGATGATTTCCAAGCAATGATTGAAAATGTCCAAGCCCAGCGCATCAACTCACAACTGAGATATTTGGCTACAACAGATAAAAGCTGCAATGCTGGCTTAAGAAAGGGAGCGCCACAAAAATTCTTTTCAGGTGTTACTCATATGCATTTACTAAATGCGCAAAGGGGAAGGAGGACCATCTACAAAGGTGTGCTAAAAGCTGGATTCAAGTGGAATCCTTTATGTGCTGGCCAATACTCATGACAGCATTTCCACACAATGATGCTATTGGCTTCATCCAATTCATTGCTTATTTGTTTAAATTTATATTTCCCATTCACAGCAATGACTTAAGGTTGATACTGAAAGTGACATAATTCAAATTTTGGCTTTGGAAGTAACTTCATGTCAGCAGTATAAAACTAACATGTTTCCTTTAGGCTTCTGCCATAGTCATTATTGTCTCCTAAATGTACAGATTTCTCAGCCATTCTCACTCCATTCTCACTCACTATTGTACCCATTTTTAAAACAATATACAAAGAATACATGTAGTATTCAAACAGATGATGAAAATCAAAACAAATTTACATAAACTAGTATATAGTGCAGAATTTATTTTAGTCAAAATTTAACAAGGAACCGCAGATCCTTTGAATATGCCACAATGGTACAGAAAATAGAATCGACCCATACAGAAAATAAACTTTTTTAAAAAATCTAGTCCTTAGCCAATTATATTGAGCAGTGCTACTTCCGGAGATACGCTCACCACCTGTGAGGTGATATTACTTGTCTCTTGAAAAACTTGTACCAGAAATAGGTCTACCTTACTACAACCTGCAGCCACATTCTTTTCTCTTATAGAAAAAAAAAATGCATCAGTTGAAAGGAGTCTTTGGTTCCAACAAAATATTATCTGAAATCCATGTTGTACTGGAATTCCCTTTCTGTGGAATGCCCATCTTTCAAATGAATTATATTGACATTTTACCTAGACTGTTCTATTGAAAGTAACACTGAAAACTTTACCAACAAATGACCCTCTTACCTGATTAAGCTTCTTCCATAGATTGAGGACTGGAGAAAGCTCATTAGACCAGATTTCCCTGTCAAATTTGCAGCCAGCAGTTACAGACCTGCTCAAGATCCGAAGCTGTGAAATTACCTGTGAGATAAAAAGATAATATGACAGTGTGTGAACACTTAATTCTCTAGTAAGGTAAGTCAAATAAACAGAATTGTCGTCTGGAGGCTGGGGTGGAATCAAGCACTTCAAAACCGACTCAAGGCTGCAGTACCCTAACCAGTTATGCATGTATATTCATGATGGCAATGCAACTGTAGCAATCATAAATATGTGCAGGATTGGATCACATATTACTGAAGTTCTTGTGATATGGTAGGAGAAGGAAGGAAGCATACACTGTCTTGCTCAGGGGTCGGCAAACTATGGTCCGCAGGATGGATCCGGCCCAATTGCCCTCTGGATCCAGCCTATGAACGGTTCTGCAACCACCGTTTGGATCGGTGCAATCACCATATTTTTCCTGGGCACCATTTTTTTTGCGTCCCCCCCCCTCGGGACTTAATCTCCCAGCATGCTCTGAGGTTGCTCAGACTTCTGCAACACTGGCCAATCCGAAGCCTTAGCAGCCTCAGGCCTCCCTTCCACTGGCCGGTTTCATGCGAGCTGGCTGCCAATGGCGACCCTTCCCGAGACTCGCTGCGCCAATCAGGGTGAGGCGCAGGGCAGGGCGCCTTGTTGACATCTAGCTCAGAGAAGGGAGGAAGAGAAGCGAAGGGGCGGGAAGAAGCGGGAGCAGAGGGCCTGCGAGGAGGGAGGAGGAGGAAGAGGAGGGGGACTCTTCTGTGCTGCTTGGCAGTGGAACATCAGCAGCACGGTCATGGACACCCTGGGGTAGGGGCCCTTCCAGGCGGGGAGACTGCAGCCGCTCCCCACAAGCTGAGACCCAGCGCCGGCAGGACGCCCCCTCCCCAGCCCAGCCTGCTCCATCTGAACATGGTGAGTAGAGGTATCTCAGCCGCTCTGTCTCTGAAGGAGTGTGCGCATGCGCGCACATGTGGTCCAGCCCGCCAGAAGTTCTGAGAGACAGTGAACCGGCCCCTCGCAGAAAAAGTTTGCTGACCCCTGGTCTTGCTGCTATCACTATTGAGGCAAAGATGCTGGCATTTGTTTGGGCCTATAGAGAGAGGCGGCTGTAAGAATGCCATGCACACCCCTCATGCGCCTGTCTTGCAATAAGCCTCGCTAGAGGCTCTGGTGGTGGTGGGGGGAATCTTTCCAACAAGGAATATTTAAAAAAATAAGCTGCATTTATTAGTTTTAATCTTAGCAAGAAATCAGTATTATTTATCTTTTAAAAAAGTTCAATTGGGATTTTTTAAGGTTTAAGTGGGATAGTTTCATTTTACTTCACCCTTGTTGGAACAATAAAATATCTATGAATTGTTATGCATTTTTCTCACAGCAATGCAGTAGCATTGCCCATACTGACATTTATTTATCTTATCAATATTTACAGGCTGCCCTGTAACAGAGCTGTCAGGGTAGCTCCCAAGAAGAAATGAAACAATTTTAAATTCAATATCAATAAAATAGCGGCATGTTTATTTTCTGTTTACATGTTATTTAAAATCGTTGTTTATTCTAAGATTTTAAAACCACAGTGTAGTTCCTGTTTTGCTTGGCCACACAGAACTTTTGAAATAAATAAACATTAATCTTTCTCTAGGACAAACTATTTAGTTGTTAAATAGTCAGAATTATCCACTTAAAGTCCACCAGTGCATTTTTGATTGATTTTCTAATCTTGAAAAATGTGTGATGATGCACTGTTTCATTTTCTTTGTTTGTCTGATAAATTATGTACTGTTGTTTGGTTCAGTGAAAGCAAATTAAAATAATTTATCAGACTTGCTAGAACATGAAGCCTCACTAGTTGGTAGTCTGTGGAAGTATTATTTTAACTTTTATAATTGTTGCTATCGATTAATTTGCTAAACATTGAAGAAAACAAATTCAAGCTTTAAAAAGAACATAGACACAAATGGGGATTTTTTTTTAACATTTCCATTCTCAAACTAGATACAAAAGATTTTGAATTTTGATGGAAATGCATCACTTAACTTATTGGGAATGTTTTGTTCCCTTGAAAATCCAAAATGCAACCTTGCTTTTTCTGAGCAGAAGCAATATTTCTGCTACTAGATAAAACAGATTTATACTAAGCCATATACCGTATTTTTTCCATGTATAAAACACCCTAGTGTATAAGATAACCCCTAATTTTTGAGCCCAAAATTAAGAAATAAACATTTTAAACATTCCGTGTATAAGAAGACGACCAATTTTAAACTTTAAAAATTGGGGGGGGGGATATATTGTTATACAAGGGAAAATACAGTAATTAGATGCCCCCTCCTATTCCTCCCAACATATATAGGATTACAAAAAAAAAATCCTATCAAATGAGCATATTTTATTGCACTCATATTAGCCGAACTAATCTTTATCTGGTCTCTTAAGAGGAGCAAAATGAAGGTGAAGACTAGTAATTGTTTCTTTCAGAGGCCAAAACAGAAAAAAGTTTCTCACGCACATAGCTCACAGAACATAACACCATTTTTTTAAAAAAAGCTCAGGGTGAATCCTGGAAGTTACACACTGGTTACTTTAATGCTTGTTTCTGGAAAACTGAAAGAGGGGAAAACACTCTAAACCACTATGAACCAATAATGCACTCTGTTTCTAAAGAAAAGAACCCTCAAACAAGCAAAGAAACCACCTTTGTATATAAAAAAAATCTTAGCTTGTGACTGAAGTTCTTGCAATCTAAACAACAATCTAAGTACTAGCAGAAAAAGTGCTGTGGAGTTCAAGTGAGAATGCAAAGGGCAAGCTGGAAGCCTGGAAAGCAAACTTGGGGTTAGAAAGGCCAGAAATTGAGGAGGTGCTTGTACACTATTTCTTCTTAAGAAAAGTACAGCCTTTTCCATGGCACAATGAAATGTTAGGGCTGAAAATCCTCTCTCATCCGGAACTTCATAATACTATGTGGCAGTCCTAACAGTTATAGGAACCCACCTGAGTTAAATAATTCTACCTTACATTCTAGTTCATGGGCAGGCAAACTAAGTCCCAGGGGCCAGATCCGGCCCAATAGCCTTCTGAATCTGGCCCACAGATAGTCCGGGAATCAGCATGTTTTTACATGAGTAGAATGTGTCCTTTTATTTAAAATGAAGCTCTGGGTTATTTTGTGGGGCATAGGAATTTGTTCATTCCCCCCCCCAAAAAAATATAGTCTGGCCCCCCACAAGGTCTGAGGGACAGTGGACCAGCCCCCTGCTGAAAAAGTTTGCTGACCCCTGTTCTTTCCCATCCATTAATGAACGAAGTCACTAGATGCAAAGGTTGATAGGAAAGGCTCTCTATACACATGAATAAAGAAAGGGTTGATTTTCACAAGAAATGTGCAATTTAAAGGATAAAATCTGAACTGGAAAATAATATATGAACTAAAAGTTGCTTTAATTTTTAGTAACTACATGCATATGTTTAAGTTAATTTTTATGTATATAAAAAAATTGATACTGTTTTGTCTGCAATGTAGTTTAGCTACAGATTTTCCCTACTCTATATTAAATATGGCTAAACCATTTGTTTATTTAAGCAAATCTATTCAACAGTTTTAAGAAGTCACAGAATGTAAACATACATTAAATTCAAAGATAAGTGACAAAAATGAGTTTTGTACAGCTTCTGCAGAATTATCTCTTCAAAACTCTGTGGCAGACTTTTGTACTAAAGTACAAAATCTTTAATGACTTGATTATTTTTTTCTTATAAAATCAGCCAATAAACCTTCTTCTACATTTTCACCTCCCCATCAATAGGAAAATAAAAAGGCAAGTACTCTACTGCCACCTACCATATTTAGTTACTGTATAATATATGTGACAGAAATGTTATTTCCTCAGATCTTATCACCTCGCTTGAAAATATACTATTTTTACCATGTTAATGGCAACAGACAGTTTTCAAAATAGGTAGCAGCATCTAAAAATTGTGTTATATGTCCTGAATAAACACTAGCAAAAAAACTCATGAAAGATGACCCTGATTCAATCCAAACCCAGAAAACCTATTTTCAGTCACATGGTCCACTTTTGATGAATGTAAAATGGAGCCTATTTTCCAATGCAATGATTTCCTGCCTCTACTTAACTGCAAGAAAGACTCTTTGGGGAGGTACATATAAACAACATGTTCTTCTCCTAGCCTTTTGCTGGAGCAGGCTGAGGTGTCAAATGATATTTTGCTTCATCTGTACTTTACTGGCTTCCAGCGTCTGAAAGAATAACTTTCTGACAGTACAGACAGTGGAATGGACTCCCTCGGGAGGTGGTGGAGTCTCTGTCATTAAGCTGAGCTTGGATGTCAATCTGTCGAGGATGCTTTAGCTGAGTTTCCTGCATTGCGGGGGTGGGAGTAGATGCTCTGGGGATCCCTTCCAACTCTACAATTCTATGACTGTAACTGCTGTGCTTACTAATAAGTATAGGTCAAGGACCCCTGGACAGTTAAGTCCAGAATTCAACTATGGGGTTGGGTGCTCATCTCTGCTTCCAGGCCAAGGGAGCCGGTGTTTGTCCGCAGACAGCTTCCCGGGTCATGTGGCCAGCATGACTAAACTGCTTCTCCTGCAACGGGACACCATGACGGAAGCCAGAGCGCACGTTTACCTTCCCATTGCAGCGGTACCTATTTATCTTCTCGCACTGGTATGCTTTTGAATGGCTAGGTTGGCAGGAGCTGGGACAGAGCAACGGGAGGTCACTCCGCTGCATGGATTTGAGCTGCCTACTTTTGATCGGCAAACCCAAGAGGTTCATTGGTTTAGACCACAGCGCCACCCATCTATATCTATCTATCTATCTAGCTAGCTATGTGGTGCTGTGGTATATGCTAGCACAGTACTTAGTGTTAAGGATACATCTGTACTGGACAAAATTATGGGTAGGTCCATATTGGAAACCTCAACTTATGCAGCGAGAGGAAGGTTCGATAAGAAGCAATAGTGCACTGCTCTATGTCAGGGCTGGCAGCTTGAAAGCACACTCAAGGTAGTTAACCCTGAAGACAGGCAGCACATGGCAAATGAGTGTAGAGAGTGCAGGGTGAGGCAAAGCAGCTGGTGGACAACAAGGTCTGAGGATCCGTAGAAGATTCTGAGGATTTTAGGCCAAGGTGAAAGCAGAACACCTTCAGCTCTTGTGCCAGCTGACAAATGGCTTAATCATACTGGCCATGTCAGCTAAGAGGCTGCAGTACTTCCTTCTGGCTACTTTCATTGCCAATGGAAAACACGTTCAAGACACCAGTTGCTCGCTAATTTGGCAAGTTGACACGAGTGTTGCTAACCAGCTTTCCTTGTCAGCAGTTCTACCATGAGAGAACCATATCTGAGGGAGCGTGGAAGAAACTGGCTGGATCAGATCCCTAATTTGCAGTACAAATAATGTTACATGGAAGGAAACCTTCAGTCAACATCCTTCCAGAAAAGAATGCTAAAGACTTAAGCCCTAATTTTAAAATCCTTTGTCTCTTGTAATTTGACACTCCTGAAAATGAATTGTTTGTATTTTGGGAAGCTTCCTGGTGCTTAGTTAGATTTAATGTTTGTATTAAGTTAAGTATTTAAATCGAGGGTTACATGAAATCCAACATTTTACAAATGTTTAAAAAAAGGAAACTGGGATTCTTTCTGTAAGCCTGGCATGAAATGTGTTTTTAAGTATGAAAAATTAAACTGCATAAGCTTCCTCAGTGCTTACACCAAATGTCATTTACATTTTTTATCATTTATTTACTTATATCATTGAGAACTTGACTAAGGATCTGTTAGCATGAGACAGTACTAAAGATTCGTAACTACAATAATGGCACTCTTTGTCAGGATAGTGAATATTATGAGAACATAGATTGTCTCAGTATCCTTCCAATATGCATTCTAGTCTTGTGCATGTCCAAACTATAATTTATGGCAGTGATTTGCAAGATGAGGTTTTTACTAAGTATCAGAAGTAAAATGTGCAGGCTTTATACTATGTCAAGGAACTGCATCAGCATATTTTTCAAGGGAATTAGGTCTTAAAAGCTTGAATACAAATCACAGGAGACATGCTAGCTTATGCAATTTTAACTTAAGCAAACTAAAAGCGAACCTCTCTGTCACAGTGAAAAACCCATTCATTCTGCCAGCTGTGAATATGAATATCATCAAAGTTCAAAACTATGTGCCACTTGTTTCTGTGAAGAGGCCATGTACTACATTTTATTAGGAATACAGTCAGTTAGTCTTTATCTGTATATAACCATAAGTCATTACAAATAAGCCAAAAATGAAAAGAAAAAGGAGACCAACAAGCAAACTGATGGATATACTGTTTGTGAATAAACCAAGGGAGTACATTCATTTGTTCTGTCCCAGTTACAAAACACATGGAGACATAGACCCGCTTTGCACCCCTCCTTGCACCTAAGAAACCTGTCAGACATGCAATGCCACTAGATGTTCCATGGGTAGGTAAAATATTTGAATAGGGCATATGCATGTAAAATACAGCATATGAAGGTCTACAGATCACATTGATATTCTAGGTAAGATCCATTATTTGGCCATAAAGTCTGGGCTTACATACAATTGATTTTATACATGAACGCTATAATGAAGCATTACACCCGTGACTGAAGGAGGAAGGTTCTGCCAGTTGGGAAGGCACTTTCTAGCTCCCCCACCATACAATAAAGTGATGATGAGAGAGTTGCTGCTGGGCATGGATGCTGCTGTGAGAAGCAGAGAAAAAAACTCTGCTAAAATTCAGGCTTTCTTCTCTCTCTGTGCAGCTGTGGCAGCAGGTGGAGGGGGGACAAAGGAGAGAAAGGAGCTTCTTTCTCCCTTTCAGCCCCGCCCCCCATGACTGCCACAAACTGCTCTCTGAAGTGCCCCCACTCCATTGAATATTGCTGCTGAGACAAGTGAAGGGGGAGATGCTTCAGAGAGCAGTTTGGCAAGCTTCTCTCTGAAGTGCCTCCCAAACTCCTTTAAAAGGGGGTGGGATAGCCTGTGAGGGGATAGGCAGGTGGGTTAAGGTATAAAGAGAGGATGGATTGGCCACGTGTTGGGGAAGGGGGGTTGGCAAAGGGAATGGCAAGGGGAGCGAACAGGGGAGGTAGCCCCTAGTAATAAGGTATATTTGTCTAGATCCAGCAGCAGCAGCAAAAACAGCACCTCCTCAGCATCTGTATAACTTGCAGGCAGAAAAAATGTCCTGGTTCTGTCCAGTCATTTGTTATATGGATTTATTCTGCTTTGCATCTCACTCCTCCAATTTAACTAGTAATGTATAGTAACTTTGTTTGCATGTAATACTAAGTCAAATCATTTTCAAGCTGCCTCTCTAGTAAGGTAAAGGTAAAGGGACCCCTGACCATTAGGTCCAGTCGTGACCAACTCTGGGGTTGTGGCACTCATCTCGCTTTATTGGCCGAGAGAGCTGGCCTACAGCTTCCGGGTCATGTGGCCAGCATGACTAAGCCACTTCTGGCGAACCAGAGCGGAGCACGGAAACACTGTTTACCTCCCCGCCGGAGCGGTACCTATTTATCTACTTGCACTTTGACGTGCTTTCGAACTGCTAGGTTGGCAGGAGCAGGGACTGAGCAATGGGAGCTCACCCCATCACGAGGATTCGAACCGCCGACCTTCTGATCGGCAAGTCCTAGGCTCTGTGGTTTAACCCACAGCACCACCCGCATCCCCTAGCTAAACCATGGCTTGCCTTAACATCTGTTTAGCCTCAGTTATGCTGTTTTCTCTTCCAAACAAACCACAAGCAGTAAGCCCAGAACAAACCTTGGTTAATGCTCATTGTTTATTTGGAGCAAGGCAAACCACAAGCTCTGATTTGGATGTAACACAAAGCCAAACCAATGCTTCACTCTCAGTATTGGGCAACAGGAGGAGGCAGGGGGCTGAAATGGTCAGCATGTTCTCACTATGCACCAACATGTAGCATGCAGGTGGCCCACAACATTGATGCAACACCAGTACACTGGTAAAGCACCACATGCCCTTGACAGAATCCTACATTCAATCCCATCAAGTAATTGTGTTGTGGCAGTGTTTTATGAATGTGCACTGTGCACAACTACACATGTGCAAATTATGGCTCTAAAGAAGCTAGATGCAATCACAAATTTGTTGTTTAGTCGTTTAGTCGTGTCCGACTCTTCGTGACCCCATGGACGAGAGCATGCCAGGCACTTCTGTCTTCCACTGCCTCCCGCAGTTTGGTCAAACTCATGTTTGTAGCTTCGAAGACACTCTCCAACCATCTCATCCTCTGTTGTCCCCTTCTCCTTGTGCCCTCCATCTTTCCCAACATCAGGGTCTTTTCCAGGGAGTCTTCTCTTCTCATGAGGTGGCCAAAGTATTGGAGCCTCAGCTTCACGATCTGTCCTTCCAGTGAGCACTCAGGGCTGATTTCCTTAAGAATGGATCGGTTTGTTCTTCTTGCAGTCCATGGGACTCTCAAGAGTCTCCTCCAGCACCATAATCACATACAATCACATAAAATTGCTTTTTTTTTTTTTTGAATTATGGTGCTGGAGGAGACTCTTGAGAGTCCCATGGACTGCAAGAAGATCAAACCTTTCCATTCTGAAGGAAATCAGCCCTGAGTGCTCACTGGAAGGACAGATCCTGAAGCTGAGGCTCCAATACTTTGGCCACCTCATGAGAAGAGAAGACTCCCTGGAAAAGACCCTGATGTTGGGAAAGATGGAGGGCACAAGGAGAAGGGGACGACAGAGGACGAGATGGTTGGACAGTGTTCTCGAAGCTACCAGTATGAGTTTGACCAAACTGTGGGAGGCAGTGGAAGACAGGAGTGCCTGGCGTGCTCTGGTCCATGGGATCACGAAGTCGGACATGACTAAATGATTAAACAACAACAAAATTGCTTTTGTGGTGTTTTTGAGTTTGTACAAGTGCACATATAAAAGAGACTCAGACAAAGGAATTGAAAGCTGAAGGAAAGCAAGCATGCACCCTGTATAGAAATCAAAGATTTAAAAAATGGTACAATGTAGAATTCCAAATGCATTTGTTCCACTGAGGAAGCAAGTGCAAGTAAATCAAGACTCTAAAATCTAGGATGAAGCCCTCAATTTGAGATTCCCATAAAGGTGACAGTAACGGAGGTAATGAATATATTGTCTATTGTGTTTAGGCCACACATACGTAAGCACTGGTTGACTAGGATTCTAATGTTTTTCTTCTGAGAAAGGCATTGCATAGAAATAAGCAACTTTCTGATAGCTTTCCTCAACAGAGGGAAATCAGCTCTTTAAATTACCATATTTTTCTGTGTATAAGATGCCCCCATTTGGGGGGACTCCAAATTAAGAAAATACCCCTCAGCACTACCCGTGTATAAGACGAGCCCCAATTTTAAAGCTCATTTTTGGGGTAAAAAAACCTAGTCTTATACATGGAAAAATACGGTACTTTGGATATATATGATTCAGGATAAGAAGATGGTACCATTTTGAGAAACAAACTTCTCAGATCATCATGCACCATTTAGAAAAACAACTAGTTGTTTGGCTAAGCTTTTTCTTTTTTCTTTTAGTAATGCTTGTTGTCAAGTATGAACTGGGTCAAGGTGTAGTCCAAGTGGAAACTGCCAAAGCTAAATTCCATATCTGAAATCTCAGTATCTTTATATCAGAATTTAAACTAACATGGGCTAAGGGCAGGTTTCACTTTTTCATAGTCATTTTTCATTATTATAAAAATGCACACCTTATTAATCAAAGACTTACAACTACTGTATTATCTGCTGTAAATGGCTGCTGCAACATGATGCAATGTTTCAAGGGCATCGTAAAGTATCTTTATGACAGGAATTTGCAAAGCTGCGGCTCAGAGCCGAGTTCAAAACTCCATATGGCAATAAGATAACTGAGTGTATGATTGAATAATAAAAAGCAAACAGTGCTTTATAAATGATTTCTGTATCCTCCAATTATGTGGACTAGAAGAAAACAGTGTGAATTTCATGGTTCAGGTCATGTTTATGAAAGGGTAATTTGCAGAGATCCTTGCATACAGTGATAATCGTGTCTGTGTGCATTTATATACCAAAGGCACATATGCAGAATGTCACTAACATTGCTTAGACAGAATACCGGAGTTTTGCTTTTGACTGACTATGCCACTCAGTTCAGAAATGCATTTGTGATGCAGTAAGATTTCAAAGGGGATCCCATGACTCTGCAGTATACTGCATTGTGCTGCAGCGTATATTTGTATTCTGCATCAAAGAAGGGCCAGCATGCTTCAACAATGGCAGAAAACACATTACAATTGAAATATAAAAAGCTAGAAATAAAAATGATTTTAAATGGTTAATTAAAGGATCACTGGTATGACCCTTTCTCTTTACTTTTTGTTTAGGGTGAAATGTTTAATACAGCAAAATGCATCCTGAAATAACCACCCCTTAATTCAGTTCACCTTTCTTATATGTTAAAGTAATTTATCAGAGGGCTGGATCTCCTGATAAAACAGGGCCTTTTCTATTGCTTCTGGTATATCTTGTAAAGAGTGCTTGTGTACAGTATTTCTTCAGTTAAGCAGCAGTGAATTGAACTCAGACTTTGGTAAGCTGCAAATGGGCTCACAAAGTGGACCAAAGAGTAAGGCTATAACTCCATTCTTGTCAAAAATGATTTACGGCTATTAATTGTCAATTAATCTTCATTAAATCTCAGAGAAACTCATTACACCTCAGTGTAACTGAGCTCTAACGCAGACATTCCAAACATTTTTCACAGAATAAATTTTAAGTACTTGTATTTTCCTGTTCTTTTTGAATCCGAGAACAGTGCACCCAATACTCATCTCTTTGGTGGTTCAGCAAGATACCATGGTTGATGCTATCCAAAAGTCACCAAGATCTAGTAAGACCAACAAGGTCACATTTCCCCTCTCACTCTCCCTTTAGATGTCATCTATCAGCGCAACCAAGACAGATTCAGCGCCAAACAGGTTTGGAGTAGATCTAGATACAGTGGTACCTCGGGTTAAGTACTTAATTCACTCCGGAGGTCCGTACTTAACCTGAAGCACCACTTTAGCTAATGGGGCCTCCTGCTGCTGCCACACCGCTGGAGCCCAATTTCTGTTCTTATCCTGAAGCAAAGTTCTTAACCTGAAGCACTATTTCTGGGTTAGCGGAGTGTGTAACCTGAAGCATATGTAACCTGAAGCGTATGTAACCACTGTAGTCAGTTTCCTCCAGGAATGCCTTAGGCAGCACTATAGTAAGTTTTGTTTAATTTCTGAATTAAATATGCAGTCATTTTTTTCATTTCTTTCTGATACCAGAATCAGAACATTAGAAAATATACCAGATTTAATGGAACTCATGTATGAACAAGGTAAACTGATACACAGCTTTATTATGGCCATCTTTATGGTTTGTCTGGTGAGATGTTCCAGGTGCGAAGGACAGCGAAGATTGGTGTATTTATGATATATGGGTTATTTACACATGCACACATATACAACATGAGCCTATGATGGAGGGGTTTACAGCATTAACACCCCAAGAGGGTTTTGCTTCTTCCATGGTCACAGCCTTGGATTCTAGCAAAAATGTGGCAGAGCTCTGGCTCCCATCTGTCCAGCCTGCAAGCTTCTAATTGTCTATCATTAAATAGTTGAACTACTACATGATAATATTTTGTTTTAGGAAAAATTAGCTCAGCACATTTAAGATTTAGAGTTAGATAGTATGTACTGGAAGATGGTTTTTCTAGCTGCAATCCCCTTTTTGTATCCTAAAATAAAGCTGCAATCCCACACACACTCACCTGGTTTTAAGCCCCACTGAACATAGTGAGACTTACTTCTGAGTAGACAGACATATGATTTCACTGTAAAACTGATAACTATTTTCCATTCTCTGACCATAGATCTGGCTCTGTGTCAATTGTTCTAAGTTTATTTCTTTGTGTGGTTCTTCCAATGTAGCTGGACATATTCTAGCTAGTTATACAAACAATTCACATGAGGAATGTTTTGCCTGCTAAGTTTACTGAAAAAATTCTTTAACGTAGCTTGGAAATATTCAATAAAAACTACCTAATATTTGATAGCATATGATTTCATAAGATTCTAGGTAGCTGGGCTACCACTAATATCATGAGGAATGAAATCTTCACAAAAGTACAGAAAGGCGTCTTTATCATCACACTTCCCATTACTGTGATATATCAACATGATATATTCCCCAAATCTATAGCAGAGCGGCTGACCATGACTCTACTGAGAAGATTTCCTCCTTATATGAAGAGAGAAATTCCTTCTATATATAGAGTCCTGGATAAGACAGAATAAGCAACCAACACCTTCCTTATATTCATAGGATCAGCATGGTCTATAAAACACAGATTCAACACAACTGTTCTGAGTATGAAGAGGTGTCAGATCCTTTTATCTGAATCTCATCACCTTTGATCAATTATCCCTCAGAATGAATTATTTTCCTTACTTTTTCTAGGGAATGACCCTAGAAGCAATAGATCTCACTATCACAGTGAACCCTGTAAGATTTATTTTTGGATAGATATGATCTTTTTAGCAAGTGAGATTTGACATCTTGATAATAAACAAACAAATGCTTACTAGAGAACTGGTCATTCGTTGAGATGAGCGAGCAATGTTGGCAGGCAAGCCAAAGAAATCAGGTTTATCATCTTCTGGAAGACTTTCAATAACATGACGGTAATCCTATGCAAAAAGGAAAAGTGGTATTCAATATGTTATTAAAAAAATATCCGAGCACTCTTATTTTAATGAAAGGAAGAGAAACATGTGGGTAATATACTTTGGAAATAAATTTCAGATTTAGATTTCAGTCTTTTAGTTATGTTCTTAGCCAGGTGAGTTCTGAATACACTAATAAATATATAATTTTGAATGTGCCCATAGATGTGGTTAATATTATTAATCAATGTAAGTGACACAAAATTATTATTTTTAACTTAATAAGCTTAAACTTGATAATAACTAACAATAAAATCATTAGGGCTGTAATCCTATATACATTTCCTTGGGAGTAAGTTTGCGGGAGCTCAATTCAATTTACTTCTGAGTAAAAATTCTTAGAATAATGTGGTGATTAACAGTAAAACAACAAGAGTTGTTTTTAAAATGCAGCTTATCGTATGCTCAAATCAGGAAAAGATGTCCGATGATTATCCACAATCCAAAAAAACAACGAGCCCAGCATTTGTATTTTTTATAGCTGTACTACTAGTTCTGACAGAATAAGGTAGCTATAAGTCTCTAAGTCTGAGATTCTCTCAGTTCTGGTCAGCCTTCAGCTTGCCAGCAGCCATAATAAAACCAGTCTTTAGTAGGTCTACAATTAAGCAACAAGAAGCATAATCACCTGCCAATTTAATAAAGCCAAAGAAAATTAATATTATTTTAACATCTGATAAGAAGGGACACATACTCACCAATATATTGCAGGAGCTAGGGAGAGTGATGGAATATGGAAATCTGCTCATCTTCTTGCCCCGGAAATTTGAGTCAGCAATGACTCTGGAATTAAAAAACTGTTCCAGGTATGATCTAAGGACTCTCATATCAAAGTAATTATCTATACGACCTCCATAAATAGCATTTTCCAATAAACCATGCACGAATTCCCACTGAAAATCTTTGGCGCCTGTAAATTATTAAATATAAAGCATGTAAAAATATGGCACAATGGCTTGGTTTCGGATTTCATCATTAAAGCAATCTTTAATGCAGTGGGCAAATAGAATCTGCCATGCAGTGACTCATGTCTATGCAGATGACCTAATGTTTTCATTTAACTATGACATTACCTCCATTATAGATCCCTAAGGAGCCTTAACCATTTTGGCCTCAGGGACATTAGACAGTCCCTCTTTCCTTATAGCAAATCATAAGTATCCCCAGCAGCTGAGGACACACTCTAGAAAGTGAAATCTATAGAGTGGTACCTCGGTTTATGAACTTAATCCATTCCAGAAGTCCGTTCTTAAACCAAAACTGTTCTTAAACCGAGGCGTGCTTTCCCTAATGACGCCTCCCGCCGCCAGTGCCCTTCCACCATTCAGATTCCGTTCTTAGACCGAGGGAAAATTCTCAAACCAAGACACTATTTCCAGTTTTGCGGAGTTTGTAAACCAAATTGTTTTTAAGCCGGACTGTTCTTAAACTGAGGTACCACTGTATATCAAATAAGAGAATGTAAAAACAATTTCTTGGAGCATATTCCCAAAGCAATAGAACCCCCCCTTCTCCAAAGTGCAGTAGGAATGAGAGACAGACACTTCAAATGGAGATTCCTTTTTTTCTTACCTGTTTACCTTCCTTCCCCAGTTTCAACAAAAACCTTCTACTTAAACTTTCTCTGTGTGTGTTTTTAACGTACTGTTGTAGCTCTGCCTAACTTGGCAGCTATCTTTTTAATTTCCAAGTGATCTATTTTCAGATGTGTTGAGAAGAAAAGCGTGACAGGGAAAAATAGTCTGGCTGGGATTTTTGGGAAGTTGTGGGATATGCCCTTTCCCCACACTTTTTGGTGTTTGCATCTTTGCCTGTTTCATGCTTGAGTTTTGGCATTATAGTTTTTCTTTCTTTCTGGAAGTGAGGCTTAAAGTCTTCAGTTTCAAACAACCCACCACCTCATCAACCTGTACGCACTGATAACTTCCTCTGCCCAACCTCCCATAGTGTAACTTCCCACATAATGCACAGGGTGGAAGCTTAGATTAGCTCCAGAGAAGCTGCTGATTTGGGATGAACTGTACCAACACAGAGGGAACTTGAGCTGCCTGATGCTTCAGTGTTTCTTGAAGAAGGAACAACTCTTGAAGAGGGAATGCCCTGGGCATTATTTGGAGTTATGCTCAGTCTTGGAAACCACTTCCAATGTTATTTTTAGGCTTTAAAATATGTGAAGCAAGAAGAAGTGGTCTCTGAGCATATGCTGGAGAGAAAAAGTGACAGAGGAGATGCCTGCCTCCCAGGATTCTATGCTCTCCTGCCTTGTCACCAGATAAGATCATACGCAACCAGTGAATGGATTCCGACCGACGCAAATAGTGTTTTACCCTTGTTCCAGAGTAATTTCTATCTTACTGGTTACATGGGTGATGAATGAAAAGAGCTTCCAGGTGAAAGGAAGTGCATGGCACACCAAGATTCATACTGATAGGCATGGTTAAAAGGTAAAGGGACCCCCTGACCATTAGGTCCAGTCGTGGCCGACTCTGGGGTTGAGGCGCTCATCTTGTTTTATTGGCCGAGGGAGCTGGAGTATAGCTTCCGGGTCATGTGGACAGCATGACTAAGCCACTTCTGGTGAACCAGAGCAGCACACGAAAACGCCGTTTACCTTCCCGTCGGAGCGGTACCTATTTATCTACTTGCACTTTGATGTGCTTTCGAACTGCTAGGTTGGCAGGAGCAGGGACCGAGCAACAGGAGCTCACCCCGCCATAGGGATTCGAACCGCTGACCTTCTGATCAGCAAGTCCTAGGCTCTGTGGTTTAATCCACAGCGCCACCCGCATCCTGATAGGCATGGTAAGGAGTTCGAAAATCCCCTATTCATCCACACCCCTCATCTAGCCATCCCCATGCTGTGCTGGGAAGAAGAGTCTTCACCACAGTAGCAAAAGGCTGCTCCAGCAGCTTGGCTCCAGCTGCTCCAGCAGCTTGGCTTCTGTGTTGGGCAGGGAGGGAAAGAGGTTTCTTCTTTCCACCCAGCATGGACACTCAGAAAAGTTAAAAACTATTTCACACTGGCTTAAATAAAGTTCACCGAAAGTCCAGAGGTAGCATTATCAATTTGCGGTGGTGTGGAAGGTTCACAGGCTATGAAGGACTTGCTCATAAATTTACAGACAACTGCATGAGTTATTATAGATAGGAAGTAGAAGGGGCAAGGTGAATATAAAATGGAAGGACGGTATAAGGAGGTGTGGGATATAGCTATGAATGATAAATTAATATGTGCTATTAAGGTAAAATGGGAAATATGGAGGAGAAATGATTTTGAGGAGATATATCTTCTATATTTGTAGAATTTGTACCGTTAAAACGGAAAGGGGTCAAACCATCGCAAGAGGTGTTAAAATTATGGTAGGCTGGATACTTACGATGGAATGGTCTCGGGGGTGGGGTGAACATTTTTTATTTATTTTTATTTATTATTATTGCATTGTCAAAATAATAGGAAGGGTGGGAAAACAAGGATAGGAAGGGTGGGAAAACAAGCGGAAACTTTGCATGTTAAAAAGAAATTGTATATGATGATAAACATTTTGAAATATTTACAGAGACTTAATAACAATGGAGACTTTAAAAAAACCTATTTCATTAAATTCTGTCCTTTTGACAACAGTAAATTTGGAAAGTCAGTTGCCTTGTGACATATATTTTATTTATATTCAAAGAAGCATCTTGCTGTACTAGATAAAGAGACCTTAGAGGCAACCAGCTGCCTTTTGTAGCTGCAATAGAAGAGGAAAAAACCCACTCAAGGCAGCCAGCTGCTTATTGCTGGCTCTGCTGCAGCAGTGGCAAAAAAGCCCCCTGTAACAGCCAGCTGGACTTCACATTCCTCTTAAACTAATGGAACAAATTCTTTGCAAGATTTAAAAGAATTACCGTATTTTCCCATGTATAAGACAATGTTTTTTGCAAAAAAAAAAAAGAAGTCAAAAATTGGGGGTCGTCTTATACACGGATGGTGAATGCACAAAGGTTTGGGATCTGGTGTGAGCGGCCACGTGGTCAGTTTCACTCGTCCAAGCAGCCTGTGCACATCCTCGGAGGTAACAGATGGGAACTGATCCTACGCAACTTGACCAGACAGGACTCTAAGCACTCTCCTGCCCCACCCCACTACCATGGTGGAATCTACCTCTTTCTGAATCAGAGCAACTTTATCTGCAAAAAAAAAAAAAAAAAAAACTTTGCAAAATCATTACAGAAGATCTTGATGTCCTCACCAGGCCCCAATGGTGAAGGTGGTTCCGTTAGATTGTGACCAAGGAAGAATATGGTAAAACCCAATCCTGTTCAGTCAGAAAAGAATGCAGTAGAATTTACCTCATGCTAAGTTTGAATAAAAGTGCACCCCTGTCACATCCTGCCCCATCAGGCAATGGGGTACCAAACACCCCTGTCGAATGTAATGAAGCAAAATCCTCAAACTTTCTACACTGAGACTGAGCTGGCTTAAGTATCATGACCTCCTAATCTTTCAGAGAAGCATGTTTTAAATAATTAAACCCTCCAATTAACTTTGTACCGATATGTTTAAATGCATTCTTTTGGACATGATCAAATTTATCTGTCTATTATTTGGCATTTTTCGCAGTTATACATGCAGTTATGTTCATGTGACAAGTCAACCATTATTAGTCTTCATTCAAAGTTATCTGAATAACTACACATTTTTATAAAAATTGCCACATTCTTTTCCAAGTATTTTCTTACATAGAGAAAATTCATGAATTGTTAATGTAAATATGCTCGTGAACTATTTAAGAATTAGTTTTAAACCACCCTCCAAGGAAAGTCTTGTTTTGAATTAGGACAATAAACAGTATTTTGGATCAATGGCTTTGGTGCTTCCCTAGTCTTTTCCGCAATTGTTATCCTTCCATTCCTTGTTAAGCTCAAATATGGGAAGCTCACATGGATTTATGGTTTTAGCAAAATGAAGTCAGACAATGAAATCAGAGTTCCCTGAGAACAAGATGACTCACCTTCAAAGAGTCTGTCAATAATGTCATACCCTGCACGAAGATCAGATAAAGAAAATTCATAAAATTTGGTCCAGCCCTGTAAGAGAAAAGGCAGTTTCTATTACTCATTATTAAATGTGCATGACCATATGATGATAAGAAAATGTTCAAAACCATGTATCATGGAGAAACATAGTAAAAAAAAATGTAAAAGAAAACAGCACTAAGGCGCCCTAGACCAAAAACGTTCTACAGGTCTGAGTGAATGATTACTGACCAGTAAATAATGAAAAAACTTCCAAAACAGTCTGCTAACCTATAGATTACCACCACCCAGATTTCTAGGATTGCTAGCTATCCCAGAAAACACACAACACACTGAACTTCTATGCTATTCAGGCCCTACATGCAAGGTGATGTTTCTGAGCAATGCAGAGATCCAGAATTCTTAATTAATTTACAATGCTTTTAGCCTGAATTTTGGGAAGAAGGAAAAAAAACCCTTAACATTGAGGAATAATGCTATTTTCAAATGCTTTAAAATTCAAAGGTCTCAGGGGCGGAAAAAAACCCAAGTGTGAGGATCCAAATTAATCACAGGGGCACCACACAAGACAACAAGGCAGGGTTAGCTTTGGCAAGTGAGGAAAGAGTCTTATTTCATTGAAGTCATGATGACCTCCCAAAGTAAAATAAGAGCAAGTATCAATTTTGTGGGGGGTAAAAAAAAAAACCACCCCAAACTTGCCCTGGACAGCTTTCTCAAGGCATAGTTCCAAATGAAACAAATTGTAAGAATTTATGACAGCTGCATGGCCTGCAGGCATTTAAAACAGCTTCTTTCAACCAAAACTCCAGTTTGGGAAAACAAACCCCAGTTACTACATTGTAACAGTTCATTTTAGTACAAGTAAACAGTGGAAGCTAGTGGAGTTTATCGTGGGATCTTCTGTTAGGTGGACATGGAACAACAGCTATTATATGAAACAAGCTGTTTCTTTATAAAGCTTCTCCCATACAACAGAAATAATGTTAGCTTACAAAAAATAAAAGTTCACTGAATTCAATTAGATCTACCCACCCCTTACTTTTTCAGCACTGGTATTTATGGCTCAATCTTTATAATAATAAATAATAATATTTTTTTATTTATATCCCGCCCTTCCCAGTTCAGAAAACCAGGCTTAGAGCAGCTAACAACAAATTTAAAACACTTAATTGATTTAAAATCAAGAAAGGGAAGGTGCACAATTTATTTTAAAATTAAAAATTCATCTGAAATGAAAGGAAACAATTAGTAACTGAAAAACAAGATAAAAACATAAGCAATGAGTAAGACTCATACCTGAGGGATGTAATTTCTTCTTTCTTGACATGCAGCATGAAACCAAGCCAGGCTAAAGAGAGCATGGGCTCGAGACAAATTCCCTTTTTTGCTAATTTGCTCTGGACTCCAGGATTCATAAGTTCGCAGTAAGTTCTTTTTCAGGCCTGGAGGTGCCTAAGGGAGAAAATAAAGTCTTAGTATAAAAATAGTATCTGCAAGCAGAAGTCGTGCAATAGGGCTTTACCATTCCTGTCCTCTCCTTCCCGCTACAGCCAATTGTGACACACAGCAGGGGACACAAAGAGTTACAATGGAGATGTTGTTGTTGTTTAGTCGTTTAGTCGTGTCCGACTCTTCGTGACCCCATGGACCAGACCACGCCAGGCACTCCTGTCTTCCACTCCCTCCTGCAGTTTGGTCAAACTCATGCTGGTAGCTTCGAGAACACTGTCCAACCATCTCGTCCTCTGTCGTCTCCTTCTCCTTGTGCCCTCCATCTTTCCCAACATCAGGGTCTTTTCCAGGGAGTCTTCTCATGAAGTGGCCAAAGTATTGGAGCCTCAGCTTCAGGATCTGTCCTTCCAGTGAGCACTCAGGGCTGATTTCCTTCAGAATGGATAGGTTTGATCTTCTTGCAGCCCATGGGACTCTCAAGAGTCTCCTCCAGCACCATAATTCAAAAGCATTGATTCTTCGGCGATCAGCCTTCTTTATGGTCCAGATGTCACTTCCATACATTACTACTGGGAAAACCATAGCTTTAACTATACAGACCTTTGTTGGCAAGGGGGAAAAACTGAGAACATGAAGTTTGCCCCCCTTGCACAATCTGACTCCCAACGGTTTTTGCCGATTCTCCCTTCACGTTGCAGCCCTCATAGCCAAGAACTTTACTGAGAGTCCCCAACTCCCCCCCCAAAAAAAGTTTTTCAAAGGCTACAGTGAGAAAGAAGGCACAATAAACCCAAATTCCCCACTGAACATCTGCTCATATAACTCAGAATACAATCCTATGTGTTGCTTTAGGTGTCAATTTATTTGTTAATTCCCCACTATGTTATATTTTGCTGGTAATTTAATCTTGCCTCATATGTTATCTTCAGACTTGATTGAAGCAAAATAGGAGAAAATTTAGAATGGACTTCGGCAGTCAGCCAAAGACGAAAACCAGGCTGGGGTTGCAGATTATTCAGTTCCTGTAGAAAAGAAATATATTTATATAAACAAACAAACATTTAAGCAATACCACTGATGCACACGATTCCTGTCTGAAAATTCTGGGCAATAATTGATATTTTAACACACCAAAAGGAAGCACAAGCCTTATTCATCCAAAAATAATTTCAGATAAATTTTAGTGTTGACTTAAGCAAAGGGCGGGAATAAGCCAGGATCTGAAACTATGGTTTGGTCTTGGCTTGTTGTCACAAACTAGTGTTTTAAAAAAACAATTTCCATGAATTTGGATGTTATTGGGAACTGCAGTTATCTTAAAACTCACAGTAAAAGCTTTCGATCTTCTGTTCCATGTAGAATAGGAGAACAGGAAGAACCATGGAAGCACAAGGTTTGTGCAAACTCATTCACATAGTGGGAAAACCAAGTTTCTGGTTATGTCTGAACTCAGCTTTCAACAGATTCCTCTCTACTTTTGTTGTTTGAACCCATGGAGCACAGTACATTTTTCTAAGCAGCTGAAATATGTCATATTTTTCCTAAGGAAATTTAATGCATAGCATTTCAATGGTATTTACTAGGGACGCGGGTGGCGCTGTGGGTTAAACCACAGAGCCTAGGACTTGCCGATCAGAAGGTCGGCGGTTCGAATCCCTGCGACGGGTTGAGCTCCCGTTGCTCGGTCCCTGCTCCTGCCAACCTAGCAGTTTGAAAGCACGTCAAAGTGCAAGTAGATAAATAGGTACCGCTCCGGCGGGAAGGTAAATGGCGTTTCTGTGCACTGCTCTGGTTCTCCAGAAGCGGCTTAGTCATGCTGGCCACATGACCCGGAAGCTGTACGCCGGCTCCCTTGGCCAATAAAGCGAGATGAGCGCCGCAACCCCAGAGTCAGCCACGACTGGACCTAATGGTCAGGGGTCCCTTTACCTTATTTCAATGGTTTAGTATTTTTAAAAATAAATAAATTGGGGGGCACCATATTCTTTTCAATGCATAGGGCTTCTGGAGATCTTAATCTGACCCTGCTGCTGAACACGTGTATTCTCTTACCTTTTCTAATATGGGAAGCCATGACACAACCAGATGCAAATTCTTCAAGCAGAGCCATTCTCCATTTCGTGCACATTCTTTTACAGTCTGAATAGCTAGATCAGCTTGGCCCTGGCCCATAGCAACCTGCAAAAGACAATCAAATGTTCTAGTTTATCATGGATATAAGGGTTTTATGTATCGTTTTTTAATTGGACGATGGGTTTTAGCTGTGTTTTATCTCCAATTTTATTTATAGATTGCTTGGAGAGATTTTTAAATAAACAGAATTCCCACACTATGACACTGTGAAAATGCACAATATGGTAAGTTTAGAATTGCTATTGGCAGTTATTTGTGAATCATTTTGGACCACATCATCTCTAGTTAATGGAGACAGATTGCAGCTCTGTTGGTCTCATTTACATTTGTTCTGTGTCTTTATTGTACACAAAATTACTTCAGTGTAAGCTGAAGGGTCCTTCCTCTTCACTTTACATCTTATTTTTATTAGAGGGAAGCAGAATAGCAAGTTAACACAGCTTCCATCAGTCTTTGCATAGTGTTGTACTTCCATTTGGAAGATCTAGTTTTTAGCAGCCAAATATATTAAAGTAGACTTTCAGAAGAAGATATGACAAACAGGAAAGGATTTCTGTTTCATTCCAGTATATTTATTAATAAAACTTGTATAAAAATAGTGCATTTGCTGGCCCAATTCAAGCTGCTGGTTTTAAAGTGATAAATATTTAGGGCACAGAGTATCTCACACATCATCTTTGCCCAAATCTTCCCACCCACCCCAGCTTTGAGATTTGCTATTGCCGTCATACTAAGGATGACATTATTTGAAAACAGAAAGACTAGCATTCACCAGGACCAGGGCCTTTTCAGTAGCTGCCTCAATTGTTGTGGAATGGCCTCCTCCAGGAGACTTGTTTAGCCCCAGATCATGTCTCCTTTCAATGAAAATCTTTTATAACTCTTGTTTTGTCCAATTGCTGCTTGATTTGTTCTGTTAGGGTTTCATTAGTTTTGAAGTTGACTTAAAATTGCTTTATTCGTGGTTATATTAAATCATATTGTAAACCAATTTGAAAACAGCAAACAGAGGTATATAAATCTACTAAATAAGCAAACAGGTCTAGCCATCGATAATATTCATATTTCTTTAAAGGCCTGTGAAAGGAGGGGTGGGTGCTCTGAGAGCTAAGCTGGTCAGGGGGCCCTGCCAGGGATTGGCCACTTTTTTGTTTCTAACAACACTCCTAGCCCTGGGCATCAGACAAGCCCTGCATGTGCCTGCATGAACCCTTACCAGGCAAATAATTTGTGGGCTTTTTAAAGCACTGACATATATGAAACTTACCTGATGGTAGCACTCCCCATTTCTTTCAACACTTGCAAGCTCTTGTAATTCCTGAGAAGGATCAGCACCAGGAGAAATAATGATCAAGATAGGTTCAATTTCTAGCGTTTCTTTATACAAGCGTTTCAGATTCAGTGGAGGAGGTGACAACTCTTTGATCCCTAGAAATGGACAAATAGATATATATGAATTTTAAAATACCAGTAAAGTTGGGAATGCATTCTGAGTAGCTACCTCTTTGCATCAGTGGTTGGAATAGACTAGTTTCCCAAGTTCCCGATTTCACTTGAAACAAAGCAATAGATCTTTGATCTATAAAATACCTTGTTATAGAAAATCATACTTCAAAAATCAGACAGTAAACTACAACAGGGTGGATACTGTCATAGATATTGACCTTCCTTTCTAGTAATGTTGAAGCTGGTGATAAAAGTGCCTGTATTGGAAACATATTACTGTAGCTAAAAATACCATAATTCAACTCTTGAGTTCATATACACAAATACTAGAGCTGAAAAGGAGGTACATTTTAGAACTTGAACACTACAAATCACACCACCTCTATTAGTAAAATGGAGAATGGTAAAAGGTATAACGCTATCTTAAAAACGTACACAATCTCCAAAGAAACTCTAACACAGGCAAAAAGCAGTAATAAAAAAGCAAACTCATGTGCAGAACTACTGTGTTACAACTGTCAGGTCATTTGCTTGTCAGTGTTTTAAGAAACTACTGTACACCTTCCTGTTTAGTGCGTCTGAAGAGAATTTTCAGGCTTTCCTGAAAATATCATGGGTAAGCGCACACTTAGATTCTAATGACAGATTGTTACCATGTAGAAAAATGAACAGAAAAGGGGAGAATGAGAATAGCGACAAGAGCTGCCTTTTGTACAAAGGAAAATATAAATAAAGCTGCCGCAAAAACTGGTTCAGGGGAAGGGATAGATTCCTAGGAAAAGATCCTGAGCAGACTTCAAATAGAATTTTAACAATGTTTAATAACACCAGTGGGACATCAATAATATCAGTATCAATAATACAATAGCAGGAATAAAAAAGCGTCATTTACAGGGCAGCAGACATTTAAGGATTACCAGGTTGGGGGCAAGGATGAGGAGAGAGTCCAAAAAACAAAGGGTCAATTTTCCTGGTCCCTACCCAATGACAGCACTAGAGATAAAACATTGGCCATGGAGGGACCAAGAATATTTGGAGCCAAACACTTATTTCAAACACAGAAGCTGCTAGAAGATAACTATGTTTAATTCAGCACATGTTACAGATAGGTAGCCGTGTTGGTCTGCCATAGTCAAAACAAAAAAATTCCTTCCAGTAGCACCTTAAAGACCAACTAAGTTAGTTCTTGGTATGAGCTTTCGTGTGCATGCACACTTCTTCAGATACCAATGAAGAAATGTGCATGCACACGAAAGCTCATACCAAGAACTAACTTAGTTGGTCTTTAAGGTGCTACTGGAAGGAATTTTTTTGTTTTAATTCAGCACATGTAATTCTAGCCATAAGCTTGCATGAGCGTCGGCCAGAGCCAGCAAGGCTGGCTAGGGAATTTGGGGGACAGGAAAGCACAGTTTTCGTTTTGCCTCTTTCTTGTGTTCTTCAGCTCAAGTCCCCATGTTCTAATTCTTAACCTTGAGTTTTCCACATGTAGGTATAAATGACTCTTCACATCAGACAGAATCTGGTTCTGCAGTACTATTGAATCAACTCCCCGCTTTCTCATTTTCCCTCCCACCGAGTCACTGCCTGGATTTTAGTTTTCAAAAATGGCTTCACCTGTTGCCTCAGCTACTGGATCAGAAAGAAAAATTGTATGCAGCACCTAAATGTGCATATGGTTCTCTACATAGGGATATGCATGTGCTTTGGAATATATAGTACCCATACCAGAATCAAGGTGTAATTGTTTTTTTACCTCATGTTGTTCTAAAAAACGATCAACTTACCCAGAGCTTTACATGCGAAAAGGGCCATTGCGCTCTGTAGTCTATCTGGCCTGACAGCTTGAACCACAAGGACCTTGAAACAAATACAGTCATATTAAAATTCCAACATATTATCAAATACCAGTGTGCATTTTTTGATGTTAGCCGCCCTGAGCCCGGTTCCGGCTGGGAAGGGCAAGATATAAATAAAATTTATGATGATGATTACTACCACATGATTAACACAAGCACAAGGATTCACGTTAGCACAGACGGAATTCCCCCCTCTCCTGGACCATCCTCCTACTAGGGGAGGAAAAGGTAATACAAAAATCTTTAAAAGAAACTGGGTATGCTTTTTAAAATATAAGCTTTTTTAAAAAAGTAGACGAAATGACTTTCCAGATAAGTTACAATGTTGATTTAAAATACATCAATAATTCAACGAATAAGGGAGATACAAGTTGTTATATATGCTGTTTTTTCTGTGTTATTTTGAGGTTATGATTTTTTTAAAAAATTCTGTACTTGTAGGTTCAGATTCTTGGTAATAGGAGGCACTCAATGAAAATAATTGGTGCTTGATTCAGGACAGGTAAGAGCGCAATAAAGTTAATCTATCAAAGTCTCTGTCACACGATGTGGTGATGGCAATTAAATTGGATCTTTTTTTTTAAAGGATATTGGATCTGCAAATGGGTATTAGTTATGACAACTGTAGCGGAATATTCATGTTCAGAATGCCATCGAATACCAGTTGATGGAGTATGTGGAGGACAGAAGTAATTGATTATTAACATGACTTATCAGTGTTAGTCCTGGAAAAATCTGGCTAGTCACCATGGGAGTAAAGAGACCTGGACCAGATAAATTTTAGTTTTGATACAGCAGATGTTTTTGCATCATCTCAATTCAATATAAATTCTGCAGTATTTCTAGGTTTGTCAACCAATGAAAGTATGCTTTCTGGGTGATTGACTTTTGAAGTTAAGCAACTAAAATAAACACCAATTGGTGAGCTGTTGTATAGGTGAGATTGAAAAGCATTTAATGGAAAGAGTGCTTTATTTTAATAAAATGAACAGATAATCTTCTTAAGTAGTGCCTGAATTATTTTTTTAAAGTAATTTTTAACAGTTCCATCAGCACTGATAACCTTCTCACGGGTGACAGCTCCAATTCAAATCAATTAAAATGGCAGTTTTTAATATGTGACTAATACATTAATCTATCAATTCTGTTGCTCAGTCAGTCAATGCTTCCAATTCTCTCTCTTTACTATATGGCAATCTGATGTAGCTGGTAGAAGCTGACAAAACAGCAGCACTGCAGGGGGAAAGAAAACACTGTAGCACCCACTGTAAGAGCATAAGAGGAGCCCTGCTGGATCAGACCAAAGTCCCATCTAGTCCAGCATCTTGTTTTCAGAGTCATCAACCAGGTGGAAAGTCCACAAGCAGGACAGGAGTGCAACAGCACTTCTCCTCATTTGTGATTCCCAGAGGCATACTGTCAGAGGCTAAGACCTCTACCTGAGGGATAGTTTTATTCCCCAGAAGATGTAGTAGATAATAAGGCCTCCCTTTGGCCAAATTGCCACGCATACCAAGACAAGAGAGGAGGAGGGGTGAGGCAGAGACCCTGAAAACATGCTGGCAGAACTAATCCAGTCCTCCTGCCAGTGCGTTTCCACCATTCTGACCTTACTCCTCCTCTTCTTCTCTAACCAGGTAGGTAGCAGTGACTAGGGCTGGAGGGAGGTCAGGTAAGTGATGTGCCCCCCCCATTGTCTACTACTGCCTGGAAGGTGAGAAGTAACTACGGTAACTTCCTCTTATCAAAGCCCGAAATTTACCTGCACAGATGGGCTAACTCTATACAGAGTTTTGCCTAGACAATCAGGAACAGTAGCCAATCTCCTTATTATAGCCTTTTATTATAAATATATATAATTGCACTTTAATAAGGCAAGCTGGATCAAAAAGTCAAAAGTAAGGATGGATTGAAAGTTTATAGTCCTTGAAAATATAATTAATTTATTTTACTTCTCGGGCAAGATCCTATCATCTAAATAATAAAAGTAGGCAGGCGGGCAGAGCACAGGTACAAGTGTGTTCTTATTTCCTTAAGTTTCATATTGTAAACCTTTTATTCCTCTCCTCACCTGGAGACAGTCTCCACCATTCCTCCTCTGCCCAGTCCCTGACAGTCAGAAAGGAAGGAAAAAAACAGAGAGAGGAGACACTTGCTTCCCAGAATTCTATGCTCTCCTGCCTCATCAGCGGGTGAGGTCATACCCAACCAGTGAATGGATTCAGACCTCCAAAATCTATTCTTCAGGTAAGACCAATCATACTTTCTCTTGGTGCCTGGTGTGAAAAACACAAGCTCCGTCTGGCCTTGCTACCTTTCAGACCGAGAAAAATCACTCTGCAGGCTCCAAAACATTCCCACGAGGTCCACTGTTCACATTTTCACAGGCCGATTCTGGCTTAGTAAGGTGTGAACTTGAAATAACTTTTTAAATAAGATGTTAAATAATGTCAGTGCATCAAGAGTGGCTTCATCAAGAAAATCATTTTTTTAAGGGAATAACAATTAATTGAGGGAATGTTAAAATCGATCAATTAATTTATGGGGAGAATCAATTTCAAATTGGAAAAGGAATCAAAGGACAACAACAGACAGAAGAAACCAATGGACACACACATTCAGAGGAAAAAATAAACTTAAAAGCCCTTAAATAAACCCAAGTACTGGAATTAATACAGGGATAAAGGCACACCACTCACACCCTCATCTAATTCACAAACCACACAAATCACAGACTAACCAACAACAAAGCAAGGCCAGAAACACACAAGCATTTGCCCTAGTGCCCACTTGAGAACATAATACTTATTTCCAAAGCACCATGGAAAAATCAGGCTGATGCTAAAAAGTTATACTGTCTTGGGTATTTTTATATTGTTAGTTACACTGTAAAGCTTGAATAAGTCTGCTTTGAATGAACTGTGGTCTATAGTGCTAGCCATCAGTAATTCTCTCTGTTTTATTGCTACTTGTTAAAAAAAACACCAACAACTTCAAGCCATAATAAAATTACATGTTAAAACACCAAATTTAATTTTGACGAAGTTCCATTGCAAATGGTATTTTAGCAATGACAAACTTCTTGCACTGGTTTCAATGAGACTAAGGATGAGTACTTTCATTGAACATGGCTGCAACGGCCACGTTTAGCTAGATTGTGGTCTAATATTTAAATAAGGAAATATCAAAGTATACCTGTTGAAAGAGTGAGATTCTGTTTGCAATAATAGATGGAAAATCTTGTTCACACATTGAACTCCGTGAGAAAGTCTGCCATAGAGGTGCATCTTGAAAGCAAATGGTCTGATACAGGTTTGGAAGAGAGATCTGAAGAACAATTGTGTAAGATTTATATTTAACAGCAAAAAAAGTAGTGATCTATTTTTAATAGCTGAACAAGGAATAATTTGAATAAACTGTCATATAATTGCAATTGTTGAACAATCCATTCTTTGCAGCCCTTTAACAAGCTACTTAGGAGTAACTTTTTTCATTGATTTCTAAAGAAGTGCACTCATGTGGCTTATAATGTACCCAATGTGTCAAAACAATATGCCAGTTATAAGACCACTGCTAATTTAAGAATGTGGTCCTATTTACATATATTTCTAGTGAAATGAAAGCTATATCCCATGCATAATCTCACAGCATCACCAGTGATGAGGAGAAGAATTGTTCCACTGCTATAGTTTTCTATGGAAAATGTTCCATTTCTAAAAATGCATTGCTTCATAAAATTAACAACTTAGTAATTTTTTACAATACCAGTCAAACTGAAAACAGCTCAAAAGTGTGACTAACTTTCCCAGGAAATGCATGCACGCACACACACAGGCACACATAATGCACAGCAATTTGGCCACCAAATTGGTATGCTGATTTAGTGCCTTCAACCGTCCCAGCGCTTTAATATAAGCACCTTCTGGTGGTTCCCTCACTGCAAGAAGTTAAGTAACAGGGAACCAGGCAGAGAGCCTTCTTGGTAGTCACTCCCGCCCTGTGGAACACCCTCTCATCAGGTGTCAAGGAAATAAACAATTATTTGACTTTTAGGAGACATCTGAAGGCAGCCCTGTATAGGAAAATTTTTAATGTTTGATGTTTTATTGTGTTTTTAATATTTTGATGGGAGCCGTCCAGAATGGCTGGGGCAACACAGTCAAATGGGCAGCATATTATTATTATTATTATTCCATATTTGTATAAATTTTCTACTAAAATATTAATT
This sequence comes from Podarcis melisellensis, assembly GCF_964234715.1. Classification (NCBI taxonomy): domain Eukaryota; kingdom Metazoa; phylum Chordata; class Lepidosauria; order Squamata; family Lacertidae; genus Podarcis; species Podarcis melisellensis. The sequence continues at coordinate 84,828,360 of NC_138531.1, forward strand.
AATGCAATTCATACTGTTTTGGTAAATTGAGAAATGAGGAAGCAAAACAGGGACTACAGAGAAGACATTCTGAAAAGTCAAGAGTACGTTACATATAAACATATATAACTGAACCTCAACAATACTAGATCAATTGCTGCATTATTATCTAGAATAATAATCAAATTTAAATTAACTAATCCGATCATATTAGCAAACATCAATTTTCTTAGTGTTAAACTGATTTTTGAAGAAAACGTCAAGTGAAATAATACCTTTAGAGTTGCTACCGCCCATGCTCTTTCCTGTTCAATCCAAGAAGGAATTTGGTCTCTAATGCTTTTTTGGGAATCCTTAACAGAACAAGAACAGATTACTGTATTTTGAAAATGTTTCACATATACCAGCAAGTTTTAAGGTATTGAATAGTAAAATTGAAACATTTTAACTTCCACTGGTTTCAAAGGCAGTGTTAGGCATATCTCAACCTTACTTCATTGAAATCAAAATAATGTGAAAGTGCATATTTGTTATGGAAAGGTGCAGTAGAGAAGAAGACACAATGCTGGAGTTATAAAAATGCATAATCAATAACAGCTTTTGACCATTGCTTTTCTGTATTGATCACTTGTAATGTGCCTCAGAGATATCCACATCTTTCACTACCTGCACTCACACAGCTAAAACTGAAAACAAGTGATGTGAACATACCCTACTCACCCATGTTTTAGAGGTTTTTTCCTCCTTCAATCATTCCTGGGGGGGGGGGCAGGATTGGTTCTAATTTCAAAATGATATCTGTGATCTCATGAGTAACACCTACAGTATTTTCTATAGCAGGGATCTCTCTTAATAAAGCTCTTCAACATTGCTATGTCTTATGAAATCACTACAAAAGCAGTCTCCACTTCCTATGATATTTGGAATCTCAGCTTGTCTAGACTCTAGAGTAATCAGAAGGAGCCACCCATGACAGGAACTTGAACTACTGGTTTGGCCCAATCGGGTACTTGCTTGGGGTTAAAGTCCGAAATTCTCATCAGCACAAAACAGTTAAAAACAAAAAAAAACCCCATGTTTTTAAGGTCTGAAGCCTCTGGGCCATGGAGGTATATGGCATTTGGAAGCTATAGTGCACTACTTTTCATGAGAAATATCCGTTAAGACTCACTGATTTTCGTAACATGTCTCCAATGATCACACCCGTAAATGTGTCCCATTCCTATAAAAGAAAGAAACCCAAGTTAAAATATGCTGAAATGTAACATACATAAGTGAAAATTCTGAAAGCCAAAAGGAAATGAATATTACATTTTCAAAGGGACCTAAGAAATGTAATACCCCAGTTCACGTGCAACGCTGAAACATGGAAAAGCCTCAAAAAGCCCAAGTGAAATGTCACACCTCTGCTCTCCTCCTGCAGCATAGACAGGAGGAGCACTGAATTTGGTTAAACTATTAAAAGAATCTCAGCTTAGCACTGTGTTTGAAAGTAACCTTGGCAGAAGTCCTGGTCATGTGCAAGGAGGAGTAGAGAGCGTGAGAGTGTGAAGCATCACTTGTTAAGGCTCATTCCTGGTTCAGTGTTACATGCGAACGTGACAATTATTGGCCAGCAATGACTAAAGCATATGTTTGGAACCCTGTAAAAGGAAGAGAGTTGTGGAAAGAATTTGAAGTGGAGAGGTGGCAGGCAAGAGAGCAGCTAAACCATTAGGAAGAACTTCCTAAACATTAGGAAGAACTTCCTGATAGTAAGAGCTGTTCGACAGTGGAATTTGCTGCCAAGGAGTGTGGTGGAGTCTCCATCTTTGGAGGTCTTTAAGCAGAGGCTTGACAACCATATGTCAGGAGTGCTCTGATGGTGTTTCCTGCTTGGCAGGGAGTTGGACTGGATGGCCCTTGTGGTCTCTTCCAACTCTATGATTCTATGATTCTACATCCAGCTGATTTTCTTCTTAGTTGCTTTCTGAGATTCCTGGATCAGGTGGTCAGTGTGAAAGAGACTGGTGGCACTGGTGACAGTTCCAGGGAACATTTTGAGCTGAAACATCTATAGTACCCATTAGTCAGAGGTAGACTGCTCCTACTAGTGCTGTGAGACCATCTTCTCCCCCAACCAGGGCAGGCCTGGGATCATTGGGAAGATACCCTTCTTGCTAGTCTCAAAACCATCTATTGATTAAGCTTAGGCCACTGAGACAAGGTCTGCCAGTTTTGTACTGTCTGAACCAGAGAAGTCCACTACATGTGGAATCACAAAGCTTATATTGCAATCGGGAAAGGAAATTATTGAAATTTTTATCTCATCTTTGTTGATAAATAAACCTCTGTTTCTCTTTGCTTTCCTTAAGTACGCCATTAGGAATATCCCGAATAATTTCCCCCAAACACGAAGAGGACTAGTAGTAGTTATATTTGTTTTATATGTTGTTTTATACTTTGAAGCTACATGTCAATTTTTAGCCATATATTATGTAATCACAAGTAACTTCTAATAGATCTCACACCCATAACACACAGCTGTTCTAGCCAAAGTTGGAGAGAGCTAAAGGCTGATAGTGCTAAGGAATCACAAACTCTGCACACCACCATTTCATTTCGTCCCGTGGATCTCTCATATCCGGTGGCAATATTTCATCAGACATTACAACTGTCAGAGGAACATCCACTGCGGATGTTGCAAGATGTCCCAGTGTCCTTAGGAAAAGCATTGTATTTGTTATGTTTATTTTTTATTTAGCTGGGTAGCTGGAAGATATTCTAGTGCTCATATTTATTTTCTGCTTATCAGACCATTCAAATGTAAAAGGAAGCATTCCTCTATCACTTACATTATCTTGAAAAAGTTCAGGATGCATGCCTTTCACAAAATGCAGTGCAAACATCAGTTGATCAGCCTACAATAACAAAAAGTTAGATACATTAAGAACAGTATGCCAGGCTACATTTTCTGGGAATTTAAACCCTATAATTTAGTTTTCACATATGCACAGGAACTAAAGGCAATGTTAATTATAAGACCATATATTATTTTCAGAGAACTGGCAGCATACTTTGAGGGTGAAACTAGATGTAGCTCATTTTCCTTTCAGCAAGCCAGTTTGGGAGTGTGGTGTGAAGGCTTTAACTCAGGCTTCCTCAACCTCAGCCCTCCAGATGTTTTGAGACTACAATTCCCATCATCCCTGACCAATGGCCCTGCTAGCTAGGGATCATGGGAGTTGTAGGCCAAAAACATCTGGATGGCCAAGGTTGAGGAAGCCTGCTTTAACTCTTCGCTCCCACCATGCTCCCAATTAGAACTGCCCCACACACTTCCTATTCATAACGAGGGGAAAGCTACTGATGCCAATAAAAGCTTTCATCCCATTGGGAATAGGAGCTAAGAGTAAAGGCTAAATTCCATTTACAGCATAGTCCTTATCCAGATTACATATTCTCAATGCAGAAAAAAAATTAAACACAACCCCAAACTATGTGACAATCATGTCTTGTTTAGCTCTTAGTCACTTCTAAGGAATATCTCTGCTGACATGGCAGGGGTGGGATCAGAGCTTTAGGCAGAGCAGCAGCAGCAGTCCCTCTGTTGAATGGGCTTTGGATCTGATGTAACTTTACACTGGCTTAGTTTACACCGGTGTACTTTATGCCAGCTTCTTGTGCATAGGACTGCTCTCTTTATTTCTTAAATCAAGTTTAGGAGAACATGCTGTGTGATCACATGTTCCTCTCTCCCCTCTTGTGCACATATTTTCCCCAAAGACCTTAACAGTGGCTGAGCAGTTACGACAAACTACAACCATTGGTTAATGCTAACTAAGGTTGTGTTTAATCAGAATCTGAATTGCGCTTCAAATTATTCATTTTTGTGAATAAGATCATATGCCCTATTTTAGTCTGTTACTGCTAACGTGGTTACTATGTCTTTAAGTGTGGCATTCAATGATTTTGGAAACGATATGAAAGATGCAAAACAGATCTAATTAATTTTGTAATGCATAAAGGCTCATAACTTTAGCTTGGAAATCTTTTTATATTGAATGGCCACAGTGTCAGTGCAGTACACAGTCTTACATTACAGCCATATATCAGCTGAAGTGAAAGGGTAATTGAACTAGCTCATTTCTGAACCAAGCAACTACATAAATCCCTAACTACTAATTTATAGTTTTTCAATGAATTCGCTTTCAGAGCTAACCAGCAGCATTTTAAATTCATCTACAGTACCCAGGTGAAACAAAGGGTCAGATGCAGCAATGTTGATGATATAAAGCACCATCATAACAAAAGCAAATGGTAATAATTCATTTTGATATCACAAAATTATATGTTTAACCTTCCATTCATCTTCTACTCTTCAGGGGAGATTTTGAAAACAAGAAATCTCTCATATACTGTATATTATGAAGCGCTTGGAATGTGCTATTTCATTCAACTTCTGTGGTAATGCAAAGTCATATAACATGCTGACAACATATGGAAGACACCAGTGTAACTATTTAGGTTGGTGAAGAAAAACTCCAGTCTTCCAAATGCACAGTTATTGTGCAACCCCATTCCGTTCAAGGGGACTAGAACAGAGGACAGTGGACTTGGTGCAAAGATGGGGATAATGAACAACAGCAGCCTCCTTAGACAGTCTTAGCTACTGAACCGAAAAGCTTGCTTTCAATTGTTGGGGTAGCTTGAGGTTTTCTTCTGACAGATGCTAATAACGAAAAAATTAATCTAGAAAATAAATAAAAACACATTGAAGAATATGTTTAAGGATTAGCTGTCCACCAAAAGAAATCACACCAGCAAAAGGGATGAGCAGCTCCAGAAATTTCTAGGCGAACCTAAGCATTTAAATCTTGTTTGAAATTGCCTTGGTTGCCCTGATATATGAACTACACTTCAAAAGGCAGGAGAGTGAAGCTCTGTTGCTTCTACTGTATCAATTATTGGCTTTGGATACTAGCAACAATAGCATTCTTCTGGGAAGGTTCTTGCAACTGGGAACTGGATGGCTCTATTGGTTGCATCCTACCTGGAGAGGCTGTTTCAGAGAACGGTAAAAGAGTTGGAGAGTTCTGCCTGTGAAATTTATGCTACTTGCTTCTGCAGGGCTCATTCTTGTTCCCCCTACTATTTAACATGTGCATGAAATGATTGAGTGATTTGTCACTTGATAATTTGTTTAATATATATATGCATTTTTACAACTTATATATGCATCATACAATATTCATCATTTATCTCTTATCCTCAGACTTCCCAGTCCATCTCTCCATGGCATTCTAGGTTGTATTATGTTGGCTGCATATTCTATTATTCCATCCATTTTCATCTCAAATCTTCCTTTATTTAGTTTTATCTGCTGCTCATATGTTCATTCCTACTTATAGGTTAAATTAACTATTATACCCTCTAAGATATTCTTCAAAGAATTTCCACTCATCTCTTATCCATGGCTCATCCTTATTTCTTAATGTCGCGGTCATAGTTACTAATTCTGTGTATTCTAACAATTTATTCCGCTAAATTTATTTCCATTTTTTCGCATAAAACACTCTAGCTGAGGTGGTCGCATATAAAAAGAGACTGAGTGCCTTTTTCAGGATATCATTACTTGTTATTCCTAATAGAAATGCCTCGGGTCTTTGGGGGAAAGTGATCTTAAGTACTGTATCTTTTTTTCTAAAAAAATTCTGTATGATGTCACCTGAAAATTTGGTGTGAAATGTAATCAATGTGTGAACTGGTTTTAAAATATATATTTATAGCTCATCTCTCAGGATACAAATTCTTCCCAAACAGCTTGTAAGTAGCATAAAATACCTCAATAAAATTACAGTAAACAATATTAAAGCCCTCAAAATCCTTCCCATAGGACAGTTGGCAGCAGATGGTTCAGAAAGGTAGAAGGCAGTTCACCTAGAGACTGGGCTTATCATCACTTGCCTCTCTCTCCCCCAGAATTATTCCTATAGACCAGGGGTGGCCAACTCCCAAGAGACTGTAATCTACTCACAGAGTTAAAAACTGGCAGTGATCTACCCCCTTTTGGGGGGTTCACGTCTAAATTGTTGAGCTTTTTTTAGGAAGAGAAGCCCTGTTTTCTAGGGTTCAAGTCAAAGTTGTTGAGCTTCTTTGGGGGGAGCCGGTGATCTATCAGTGATCACAATCTACCTGTTAGAGGTAGCACGATCTACCTGCTATAGACAGTTGGTGGTCCTATCACCTCCTGGGAAATAGAAGGGGAAGGAATGGAGGCAGTGAGAGATTTTACTTTCTTGGGCTCCATGATCACTGCAGATGGTGACAGCAGCCACGAAATTAAAAGATGCCCGCTTCTTGGGAGAAAAGCAATGACAAACCTAGACAGCATCTTAAAAAGCGGAGACATCACCTTGCCAACAAAGGCCCGTATAGTTAAAGCTATGGTTTTCCCAGTAATGATGTATGGAAGTGAGAGCTGAACCATAAAGGAGGCTGATCGCCAAAGAATTGATGCTTTTGAATTATGGTGCTGGAGGAGACTCTTGAGAGTCCCATGGACTGCAAGAAGATCAAACCTATCCATTCTGAAGGAAATCAGCCCTGAGTGCTCACTAGAAGGACAGATTCTGAAGCTGAGACTCCAATACTTTGGCCACCTCATGAGAAGAGAAGACTCCCTGGAAAAGACCCTGATGTTGGGAAAGATGGAGGGCACAAGGAGAAGGGGACGACAGAGGACGAGATGGTTGGATAGTGTTCTCGAAGCTACCAGCATGAGTTTGACTAAACTGTGGGAGGCAGTGGAAGACAGAAGTGCCTGGCGTGCTCTGGTCCATGGGGTCACGAAGAATCGGACACAACTAAATGACTAAACAACAACAACAGCCCTGTGGGCAAAGGGCAGTCCAGACGAAAGAGGCTCTGAGGTTTTATTAACTTGCTTTCCAGCTGGAATAGAACTAGGCATCACCAGTGTTATTAGATGTGGGGCCTTCTTTGAAGACAGCTTGGAAAATCCAGTCACTGCTAGGCTGCTAACTGGGACTGCGTATCCAAATTATATCTTATCTGTGTTAAAAGCATAACTGGTTCTTGGTCGATTTCCAAACTCAATTCAAAGTGTTGTCCAATCTGCCCAATCACTGAAATTATCACCTGAGGCTCTTTCTAGGTTCTGTGCCATCCCAGATAAGGTGAGTAGTGATTGGAGAGAAAGCCTTTTCAACTGTGGCAGTCCCTCTTTGCCATGCTCTTCCCAGGACAGCTTGCCTGGCAGCTATTAACGGTATTTCAGTGCTAGGCAAAGAGCTTTTCTTTGGTTTCCCAGACTTTGTAGACGTTTTGATCTCTTGTAGGGTTTTATTATGTGCCATTTTCAGTGCTTTTATGAATACATTTTCATGTGTGGTATTGCTTTATTTCTATTAAATAAAATATTACTCTGCATTTCATTGCTGAAGGAACAAATTAAAAAATATGTAATAAATATGTTTTAATCAGGGACTGCCTGACTCTTAGCTCTTTCTGAGTCTTGTACACACTACACTAGCTCTACAATATAGCCAATGAAATACATAAGTAAGTATTTAGTTTTATTAAATGAATGATTTGCCTTGCATCATTTGTTATGTATAATCTTTTTCCGGGGGGGAATTTGTTCATTAGAGCTCAATGAGGCCTCTGCATGTCCTCTGACTGTGAATACAGACAATCTAAAAACTGTATGCTTATTTTAACCATAGTAGATACAACCACTTCACTCTTTTCAAAGTGAGTAATTGGGCAGTCCTCTGGAAAAATATGTGCTGCATGGTCTGTTACAAAACAGGTCAATCATTTTTCAGTGCCAGGTAATTCCCTTTCAGCCTATAGTGTCGTGCATACAAAATTACAAAATTATGTGTTCCCTCTGTTCTCAGAAAGGTTATGGTCATGCAAGAAGCATTCCTGTACAATAATGCTTCCTAGTGAACTAAGCCAATAATGACACTGCTCGTTCACCAAGATGGTTCTCAAATAATAAGGTACCACTTTGTGGTGATACTGTGCTTGAAGCTATCATGTTTGGGACTCTCACCCTTGACATAAGGCAATCTGGAGAACAAGTTCCTAAGTGATGAAAGCAAGATTCCACTAAGGCCTGGAGTGGTTCCAGTGTGTATGACGGCTATATCTTCCCACAAATTCAACTACAGTCCAGATGTTTGTTCCTTCCTCATCTGACAGAAGACTTGTTGCAATGTTGCCCCAAGGTACCCTTCAGTATGTGTCTGGGGGTACAGCGTAGTGCATTGCATGCTAATGTGAAGAACTGGTCAAAGATGCATATCTATAAATCAATTGGCTGGGCAGCACAGGATGAGGTGAAGGCAGCTCCTGCCCCTGATCAAGGTTTCCAGCTTCCTTCAAGCAAGGGTGTGATGGCCTGGGAATCTGATTCAGAATCTGAACCTGAGGAGTCCCAGCCTGCACAGGAGTCCCCACCTCCAGGGCCGGCTGAGCTGGGGCAGGGACTTGAATCCGAAGGGCCTGCACCTGTGCCAGATCCTCAAAAGCAGACACCAGATGCATCCACTCTGGCTCCGGAGGTGATTGAGGACCCATTGCCTGCAGGTGTGCCTCTCCCAGCCCTGTCAGGGGAAGGTGAAGCTGCCCCTGGGTCCAGTAACCCTCCAGCCTCTCCTGAGCTGCAGAGGCTCAGGGCAGAGAGGCAGAGGGAACTGGGTTCTCTCAGGAGGAGTGTTCGCCTTAAGGCCAGGAGAGGCGGGTCACCTGTGGGCCGGGACCGCCCCTGGCCTCAGAGGAGATAAAGGCTAGTCAGCCCAGTCCCAGGTTGCGGGAGCAACGTCGTTGGAAACCTGTTTCTGCCAGCACCCAGACCTGTTTTTCCAGAGTTCCCGACCACGCCCGGCTTCTTGCTTCGGACCCTGCTTCGCCCTTGGTGGACAGTCTCCAGACCCTCGGCCCAGGACCAGACTCTGACCACGCCTCACGGTAACACCCCCCCCCCCCCCGGGACCAGCACAAAGGGTTTTTTATAGGACAGGTTATATACCCTTTTCTACTAAGTTCTCTTTTGTTAGAAAAGGCAGAGAAAATGGGCTGCATCAGTTCTGGGGTGTCAGAAGGGGCTGATATGTTGCTCAGTACAAGAATTCCTATATATTACAGCATACAAAGATACCAGGATCCAGTACGACTCAAGAGATTGATGATTTTATGAACTAAGGCAATGTGCCCTTAATAAAAAAGAGTTATCAGTAAAGCCATAAGTGAATCCTGAAAGAACATTGTTTGTTTTGGGTACCATTCCTTTCCTTCTTTTTCCAAATACTGGTGTTTCTGAAGTTAATGGTGTCCCAGTGCTGTAATAAGGCAATAGTCCCAAGGTGAGCAAAAAGGCTGTTTATAAAGCAGGAAACTCATTTGTTCTGCCAAACAAGCCAAAAAGCTGCTGTGTACAGCTCTCATGAGTAAAAAGCAAATACCTCTTACTAACAAATAAGCAAATTTTAGCATTATTCTGTATCTACTGATCCATATATTCAAGTGCGCCAAGCTATGGCTGCAGTGGGAATATAATTTCACATTCAGTACTGTGAATCAGTGCAGAGGAAAATAAAATCTTACCTTAAACAAACAGCGACAGACATATTCATATACCATGTGTTTTAAGGAGCTGATAAGGGACTTGATTCTTTCCTCTGTATTTCCCAAGTCCTGAAAATAATGGTTAATAATAATAATAATAATTTATTTGTACTCCACCTATCTGACTAGGTTGTCAGTTAAAATGTTAACTATCACTTTACAGATAAAAACCTACATCAAGGGACTCAAATATCACTTTAAGAAAATCTGATGTGGTATATTGTCAACCTACGGAAATTGTGTATGTATACCAAGCAATAGGCTCCCCCTACAATCAGCAAGCATCTACTTCAGGCTTCCTCAAACTTGGCTCTCCAGATGTTTTTTTGGCCTACAACTCCCATGATCCTTAGCAAGCAGGACCAGTGGGCAGGGATGATGGGAATTGTAGTCTCAAAACATCTAGAGGGCCAAGTTTGAGGAAGCCTGATCTACTTCATTCAGAGAAGTAATTTAAACATGTCAGCAGTAACATTGGGCTGAGAGAAGCTTGCCTGGGTATGGCGAACCAGAGAGGAGGGCTACCATGACAGATTATATAAACTTTTCAGAACACAATGTACAATTATGAAATACTGGGAAAAATTACCTGGACTTTCAAAGTTAGTTAATTGGCAATATGAAGGTTAGTTGGCAATATGAACTAAGCCAGTTTTGGAACCTTTTCCATTTACAATCCTTAAGTATTTTAAGCCTCTATACTATTTTAATTGCTCTATTTTACACTAATTCAATGGACCCACCGGGAACAATTCATCCTTTGATACTCTTTTTTTTCCTGAAATTGGGAGGTTGGCTCATCTTCCCTTAATCTTATTCTTCCTGCTCAGAGACAGAAATAAAGACCCGCCTGCAGAAGCAGATGGTGTGCTGGGTCTGCCCCACTCATCTGACCTTATCCAGCTGAGTCAATGCATCATACTACGATGAAGAGGAGGAGAGGAATGGTAGTAGCAAGGCTGGCCCACCACAGTGCAAAGGCATTGGTGGAGTCAACCACGAGCTCCATATCAACCCCACCACCATCCTGTTCTTCCCCACCACCAGCATGGTATGCAGTAGGGACTCAGCTGGATTGAGGTCAGGTGGGTGGCAAAGTCCCATCATATTGTGGTCTGCTGCTTACATGTACATTCTATTGATTTCAGGATTCCTTAGAATCTCGACTTTGGCTTCCTAAATCTAAGAATTGAGATCCTTGTAAAACTGCCCCTTTGTTTCCCCGCCACACCAAAGCATTGCGATAAGCAAGCCGGGCTCGCGAAAGCTCCCATGAGAAGTAGTGGCACGGGTGCAACACCCTGAATGCTGTTTGTGCTGTACCTGTATTACAAGCCACAGTTAATGGGCATTAAAGCAAGATAAATACTTGTAAGACTGAATCCAAGACTGCATCTTCAAAGTAACTCGTCGGAGCAAGTGCTTTGCAGAATGTCACTAATGGCAGCTTACATAAAAAAAATAAATCAGGGGAATTTCAGTAGAAACTGAAAACATGCTAACGCACGAGTTTTGTAGCAATTTGGGTCTTCCTTTGATAGTGTGTTTAACACTTTATCTTCCTAAGATAAAGTGCTCTGAGTAAAAAGGAGTTGAACTGATTATTGGGAAAGTTGCCCCTTGCTGGTCCCATGCTGCCTCACCATGCCTATTTAACCTTGACTAGCTGAAAGATGCATTATTCCTTCACAGTCCTAACTTCATAGTATCCTGGGTCTTCAAAAATCTCCCCTTACAGCTGCTATTAACTTTAATTTGATAACATATGAGCAACTTCAAAAAAACCCCTTTAAAGCATGATTCCCTATTCTGACAAATACAAAAATAATTTGCTTTATTTACAAATTAGCTAATAACTGGAGATCATGTATTTACATAAAATACATCTTAATATCCTCATCTGAACTTGCTTTTTAGAATTTATTACCTTTGCATCCAAGAACCTTTAGAGATACAGTATTTTATTAAGACATTCTCTGGGAAGATTCTGCAGTTCCCATAGGACAGAATTTCTCTTTATTCATACCCTGACAGTACAATGTATGCCACGTAATACTGCCAGTATTAATTTTATGTTCTTATTTAAAATATCCAAAGTACTTAGACATTTTGTGCTACCATTAATAGATTGCTTTCCCCCTTATTTCTTTCCTTTTCCTTTCCAATTTATTTCAAACAGCCCTATTCCTAGGACTTGAGGCAAGTAACAATTTAAAAGCAATACATTATAAAACTCTAAAAATAAATAACACGTTGCCTGCTTCAGAATAATGGCACATACCAGTTCACTTTGTAGGGCCCTTTGAAAAAGTCTTAGGAAAGAAGCCAAGCTAAAGCGGTACATGTTATTAATTTTGGACAAGTCAGAGATAATAAAGTACATCTTGCTGGCACTTTCTGCCAGAGGGAGATAGGCGTCCCTTTCCTAAGAAAAAAGAAGAGTTAGAATTAGAATGCTACCGCCATCTACTGGCCACCAAAAAATAAATTCATTTCTAACAAAATACGTAAAGATATATACAGTGCAGTAGTCCTGCACATTGTAAGGCATATTATATGATCCCTCATTCTTATACACATTTCAATAAAATTTTGCAAACTTAAAATATATTTCACAAATGCTCAACTGTAGAACTGGGAAAGAAAGCAAGTGATGATGAATCTGCAAGAGAGAGAAAAACTAAATGGAGCTTAACATTGAGCAAGGAGATGGGGGATTTCCAAGAGGGACGCAAACCTATCTGCAAATTCCTGGCAGTTTCAAAAGCCATCTATTACTTGGTATAACTGCCTAGTGTAGCATGATGAATAAGTGAAATGTCCTACCGGCTCCACTACAAACCCTTAGACAGATCTAGAATTGTTCTCTATGGATTTGCACCTATTAAGCCAATGAAGTTCTTTGAAAATAACTTCAGAACATTGCATTTGTGGGTAAAATTTATTCCATAAATCCTCTAGTTTGCATGTCCTACTGAAAATAAGCCTAGGTATGCGTAACTACAATAATAACACATCTCCCCCCTGTTCATCTCTACCTCCTTTCCCTTTCACATCATCTTGTTGTGTTGAATTTAAAAAGTTAGTCACAAACATGTGTGCAAATTTAATTTGTGACATATCAGGGAGCCAGTCATAGAAGTCATATACCTTTAACGGCCTTCTGTTCACCAAAGTATACCCAAACTTAAGAGATAAAATTTCAGTCCAAGAACACAAAAATGTCTCTGCTAGTGACTGAAGACATCAGAAAAGATGTGTTCATTCCACAGTTTGAGAATTTCAGTTACATCACCTGACTTGGCACTGGTGAAGGTAGAGAAAACAGTGTCCAGCTTAATATATGAATGAATAAGCCACTGCTTTCAATGGATAAATGAATCACCCTGCTGAACTCTGTCAATGAAATCACAGTGACATAGCAGGGCCAAGCACAATTCTGAGCTGGATGGTGCCCTATGTCTCTTCCTTGTGAAATAAAAGATTATTATTAGATATTTGTAATTGAAATAGTTCTACCAAGCAACGTAAGATGTACTAACAGAATGCAGAATTAGAGCCAAGTTAATCAAATAGGAGCTATTATAAAATATTTTACTTAGCGAAAGCACACCCAAATAAAACAAGTATAAGGAAGCCAAGTTACCTGATCGAGAGAAATCTGAAGTCTATGAAATTCAACAAGTGATTCTTGGATTAGAGCACTACTTGCTTTTGTCTGATTCAAGGATTCAATCAGATCTTTATTTTCAAGTATATTTCCCTGAGAGGTTGCAAGTGTCTGCAGGGAGGAAAAACAGTTCAGTTTCCTTATAACTGGGAAATTTTAAAGGTGTATATATAGAATATGTGGCAATACTTTAAAAACTAGAGAGAGACGGATGAAATCTAAGTATGCATTACATTTCTTGGATACTGGAACCAGGCTACCCTACCCTTCCATCCTAGTCATAGCATTTCATTCACTTATTGCCAATTCACATTAAAATGAATTTGGGTATGCTCCTGAACTCATTCTGAAACTGGATTTTATTAGTTCCACAGTTTTCTCATCATCTCTAAATCTGGGTTTTCACATTAAGTTTGAACAAGCCCTGATAGGGGCTTGAACTGATAGGGTTCGATGAGTAAAATTGCAATGATTTATTGACATATTCCAAGAATATACAAAAATCTGCTGTGATTTTAAATGAGTTATTGACGTAGTCAATGAAATGCTTCACCAATGATCAACTAGGGAATTTTTAAGAAGTCATCATGCACAGATATGGATTGTGTTATTAATCCACAGGTAATGAGGCATGCCTGAGAAACTCTACATAAAAAGATGAAAAAGGACCTCTACACTTTCAATTTTACACAACATATAACGTGTTTGCAACTGTATCAGTTATACAGTGGTACCTCGGGTTTCAAACATCTCTGTTGACAAACATTTTGAAATTCGAACACTATAAACCAGGAAGTAAATGCTTCCGCTTTCGAACGCACCTCGGAAGTCAAACTTCCGAGGCAGCTTCCTGTTTGAGTTTTCCATGTTGAGTTTTGAGACTTCCGTATTGAGTTTTTGATTTTTGAACATTTTGGAAGTCGAACGGTCTTCTGGAACAGATCACGCTTGAAAACCAAGGTACCACTGCAGAAGAATTTTCTGAAGGAAGAAAAAACTGCTGATCTGAAAGTGTTTTTCATCCTTTCCTAAAGAAACACTTTCAAATTTAGCACTCTCTCGTTCTAAGCAGGCATAGGGAACATCCAGCCCACAGCCCTAATTAGGTCCATCAGGCCTCCCCATCTGGCTCACAATACCATTTCAGCCAAGCCATGCCCACCTGCCCTATACTGTGGTGCCCCACAAGACGAACGCCTCGCAAGACGGAAAACCCGCTAGACGAAAGGGTTTTCCGTTTTGGAGGCGCTTCGCAAAACGAATTTCCCTATGGGCTTGCTTCGCAAGACGAAAATGTCTTGCGAGTTCCTGAGGGTTTTTTCCCCTCCCCCCTTTTTCTAAGCAGCTAAGCCGCATATCAGCTGATCCGCTAAGCTGATAAGCCGCTAAAAGCCGCTAAACCGCTAATAGCGCTAATCCGCTAAGCTGTCAATGGGCTTGCTTTGCAAGACGAAAAAACCGCTATACGAAGAGCCTCACGGAACGGATTAATTTCGTCTTGCGAGGCACCACTGTACCTGATATCTTCAAAAGCCCCTTTGAAAACACTGTCTTGCCCAGGGGCTTCTGAAGACCTGACAATTAGCTGCACAAAACAGTACCTTGGACAGGAGCTTCTGGAGACCCCTTATAATGCAAAAAGGTCACCTAATATCATTGCAACATCAAGTGACTGGCAGGTGGATGGCTCTAGGCCACTTTCTGCTCCATATACAAGCTTGATTCCACATCCCCTTTTCCTTATGCATTGTTCCAGAGCACAGTGCAGCCTTTAGAAGCAACTTTCCAACGTTAAGACTGTTGTTCTTTCTCCCCAACTCCCCCCAAGCAAGCAATCTATATTCTATGGCAAGCTGGCCTAAAATAGTTATAGTCAGCAGATATTTAAACATATTTCTGGCAGTAAAGATCTTCTAAGTCTGTTGTTGTCTTTCATACAGAAACTCCTAAATAAATGCAGCCCATCTACGTTTTACCTCCAAAAGTGATTCTTCAAGTTTTGCTAATTGTATCTTCTTATCTTCTTCCTGCTGTAACAATTTTGTCTTCTGTTCTTCCAAATCTGGTTTTTCATGTTGAATAGTCAAAGCTAGAAGCTGGCAGGCAATTAGTGAGATGTCAGAAGAGAATATCACAAGACGACGGAATTTTCAAGCAATGGTTTATCACAGAAATGAGAGGAATCCTGGAGGTTATCCCAGCAGGATTCAACTATAGCTCCTGTCCAAGTTTCTCTTGCTATTTAGTTGAAATCTGCTTCCCTACAATTTTCATTCATTGGTTCCAGCCCTGTTCTCTGGAGCAACAGAGAACAGGTCTATTCTATTTTCCATGTGACGGGCTTTCATGTATTTGAAAACTGCTATGTCTTTCTCTTCTACAGGATAAACATACCAGTTCTTGCAACTGTTTCACATAGGATTGGTTTCCAGCCTAAGAATAAATTTGGTGTTTCATTTTGTTTTTAGCAGTCCAACTGCACAAATGGCTCGTGTTAAGCTTGTGATTCACTACGATTCTATTCTTTATGTACCGTTAGCAATACAGGTCCCCGCTATCTTCACTTGTGCATTTATTCTAATTTATAGTAAAATACAGGATTTTACATTAATCTCTCTTGAATTGCATCTTGCTGGTTTTGATCCAGTGGTTCGGCCTCTTAATATCCTTTTGTTCTGATTTTCTGATAAAATCAAGATATTTGCTTTTTCAACACTGGTTTGGGTCCAAAAGGTGCTGTTTGTATTAACTGAAATGTATTTCTATATGTTATAATGGACTCTGTGTGTCTTCCTACTTTTGAGTATTAGGAGAAGTCAAATCCACTTAAGTCCATTGCAACAACACAGGATAAAGGCACTTTACTCCCCCAAACATGCTCCCACACAATACTATTGATTCCCTTGCCCTTCTCAGATACTGTGCCTATCCTACACTACTACAGAGAGCTCTCCAACCCTGAGGCAGATTTTGGGTACTGCAGGGGACTACAGTGAGGAAGAGAAGGCACAGAAGCTCCTTTGATTTCACCACTCATGGCTCTCCAAATTTAAAACACATTATTCAAGTTTTCAGTGAAAATGAATTAAATGTAATGGTAGCCACTGAAGCTCTGTTTTCTAGATTCATAAACGCAAATGTACCAAACACAAAGAGATGTCTGGTTTATTAATATATTTTGTTTATCATTAACATGAAAAATGTTATCCCGAGACAATGTTTTTCATTCATTGCTTGGCTTATCAGTCACATAAATAAGCAAATTAATATCCATTGTTAGCACCAACAAGAGCACAATAAAATGAATGAGAGAATATTCCAGCACTATTTACTGCTTCTCCACCATTAGTCTACTCTAAACTGACCTTAAATAATTTTGATTTCTTTTACGCATTAGACATATTTCAACTATATTGCATTGGCCCACAGCCCTGTGGTTGTTCCAACAGGTTTCTATGTGACTGGGGTGTAACACTCATTTAAACAGAAGAAAGAAGGACATTTTATAGGCAGGGGAACTCTATATGTGAATCAGAACCCACAAAAATAATTGGACTGTAAAGACTTTAAGCGTAACTTCCTAGTCCACAAAATCCAACTCAGCCCAGTGATTCAGATGATTCTCACCCCGTTTTTCAGTATTAAGTACAGTAAGTTGCACACATTAAACTTTTGCACATTCAGCTTTGAGTGCATGGGGGAAAAAAAATTAAAAGGGAATGGAAAGGAGGCAGGGTTCTGGGGAAAATGGCATTGGCAATCCTACTGGCCATTGAACCCCATGTGTTTTTACTCTTCATAATTTTGGTTTTAGGCACAATCTCCAAAATGTAACCCTCATATAAGCTGCATGTTATTGTATACCTTTCTCACAAGATATTTTCTATTATAACGGAACTTTCTAATCTAACCACTTAAGGACATGTTAACTAAAGTGAGAATATTTTTTTCTCTGTGGAGACTGCCAGCTGTGCAAAAGTGCTAAAAGGGATTAACGCACCATGAGGAATGTTGCAGAAAAATAGCCACTCATTGTGTTTTGATCCAAACACTGCCTGGGGCTTCTTTATTACAATCATGTAGGGAGAAAGAGCCTAACAACTGAGGGCCACAAGCTGCTCGGCCCTAAGCAGAGAATGCCATGCTTAAACAGTGGTACCTCGGGTTACATATGCTTCAGGTTACAGACAACAAGGTCCTTTCTGAGCAATGGACAAAGCACAGGTTCCACTCCATCCAGAACGAATTAAGTACCGTATTTTTCGACCCATAGGACGCACTCCAAAAATGAAGGGGAAATGTGTATGCGTCCTATGGGGCGAATGCAGGCTTTCGCTGAAGCCTGGAGAGCGAGGGGGGGTCGGTGCGCACCAACCCCTCTCACTCTCCAGGTTTCAGGAAGCTTGCCTCCACCCAGAAGCTTGGGGCGCGCTGAGCTCAGCACGCCCAAAGCTTTGGGCTTCGTGCAGCGCTCCCACGGCTTGCGGATAGCAGCCTGTTCTGGCGTGCGTCCTATGGGCCGGTGCGTCCTATGGGGGTGAAAAATACGGTACGTAACCAGAGGTACCACTGTATAAGGGAAAAAAACCCACTAACATCCTTCCCTATATCAGAGCACAATCTGTTTTTGGCACTAGCTCAAAATATGTTCATCAACGTAAGTGCTATCATTGTGATTACAGAACCACTTGTATGTTCTCAGAATCTTCTCATTTTCTTCATTACCCATCCCATCTCCTTGTCACAAAACAGTGGTTGGCCAAAGTTTAGGTGTGGCCGTTTTTCCTTTACAGGTTTTTTTTTCATGCAAGTATTAATACTGTACAAAAGGGCTTCTCAGGGAAAGAAATCAGGATCTTCCACGAGTGGTATAAAGCCCTGTGTCTTTAGGTTAAAATGAAGAATGTCATTCCTGGAGATGTGAATGCCTACCTGCCCTCTTAAGCCACTCCGTGTTATTGTAAAGTTAACCTCTGTAACAATGGAAGCTGCATCGGGTGGAATGTCAGGATTTGGGTTTCGGGTTGATAGAAACAGGCGGAATTCTTCATTATAGTCAATTATTTTGTCACCTATTTGTACAACGTATCGAGGACCTGTGGGAGGAAAACATACCAAGATGAACAATTTTTTAAAAAGTGTTACATGCTCAGTATTATCTAATAATTATTATAATTAGCATAATATCAGCTCCACTGTATTCACAAGCAAGTAAAGTATGCAAGAAAATGGGCAAATGACCCATTCACTATCGACACCTTCTTGCTGTATATCTAGTGGGTGCCTAGTATAACACAGTAGGCTGGATAATCAATCTGTAACCAATTCCCATTACTAATCTACCCAATACGAACCAAAGTATGGTGTACTGATAGTAAAGGTAAAGGTACCCCTGCCCGTACGGGCCAGTCTTGACAGACTCTGGGGTTGTGCGCCCATCTCACTTAAGAGGCCAGGGGCCAGCGCTGTCCGGAGACACTTCCGGGTCACATGGCCAGTGTGACATTGCTGCTCTGGCGAGCCAGAGCTGCACACGGAAACGCCGTTTACCTTCCCGCTGGTAAGCGGTCCCTATTTATCTACTTGCACCCGGAGGTGCTTTCGAACTGCTAGGTTGGCAGGCGCTGGGACCGAGCAGCGGGAGCGCACCCCGCAGCAGGGATTCGAACCGCCGACCTTTCGATCAGCAAGTCCTAGGCGCTGAGGCTTTAACCCACAGCGCCACCTGACACCATAGTATAAGGCACTATATGTCTTATAATGGAGTACATCTGTGATATGCTATTGGTAACCTACCACCATATCCTGAACCAGATACAAAACAGCACAAGTAGTCTTTGTGTACACTGACACAAAAAGATCCTGCTTCCTTTCTTGAAAGTAAGTATTCCTGGAACCGATTGGCAAGCCAATTATAACAAAAAATAGGAAATAATAATAATCTTAAACTCTGCTTAATTTGACCAACTGAACAAACATGAATCAGACCCAGGGTGAGTCCTTACTGTGCTAACTGTGGACCAAAGATGGTCATAATGAAGTGTCACTTAAAGATAATTATGCAATTAAGAAAAAATGTCCAGGTGTGAAGAGGTCAATGTGAACCTTATTTACCACATAAATTTCACCTGCTTGTTGTAAAAATATTGAATCCCAAATAGGATTTGTGTATGCACCAATTCACTGTAACGTATAAATCATATTTTTATAACAAGCTGTGAAACATGGTCAAACGCAAAATAATAATGAACCCATACACTTGCACTTATGAAAAAGTGTCCATCTGCAAAGGAGACAGAGGGGAATTCTGCATGGCTGAATTGTTCCTATTTCCTCAGTTAAACAACATCAGAGTTTATTGTTTCATGTCCAGACCTGGGTGAACTAGAAGCCTGGCGAAAAATTTTAGTGATGATATAATTTTTTAAAATATATTGGATTAAAAAAAAATATCCACACAAACAGCACAGCTACTTTTAAGCTGATTTGTCCATTTATCTGACTGGGGGGGGGGGAGTATTGTATTCCTGCCACAATTAAAGTTGGAAATTTACCTTGCGCAACAAGGTCCTTTCTGAGCAATGGATAAAGCACAGGTTCTACTCCATCCATTTCCTGTATAATGAGAGTTTTCCCAAATCGCACAGCCAGCTCAAGAGCGTTAATGAAGTTGGCATCCTGCACAAATAAAATTTTACCACCATTGTTTGATCTACTTCAGTACTGACATATTAAGTTGACGATAGGTAAAATAAATGCATCATCAAGACATTTTCAGTTACAGTCAATATGTAAACAAAATACACTGAAATGATATTTATCAAGGCTGTATTAAAACATACAGTCCCTGTTGGGAAGCATTGCCAAACTATGGACTCTTGTGCTACACATCTCCTCCTCTAGTAACAGAAAAATCTGGTACAGTACTTCGACTGAGCAGCACTTCTGTCACATGCAACATTAGCCACAAGGTGGAGGGGAAGGTGAGCACTGGCCCTCTAAACAGCAGAAGAAGACATTTGGAGCGATATTAATGCCTCTGTCATTTAAATGCCTTTGAATCCAATGAGGAAGAAGTGAAATTGGGTTGCTACAGCTCCCACCCCCAAATTGGGAATAAAACACTGCAGATGTAGACAATTCTTTTTCAGATCAGGTATTTTGCGTAAGCAGGCTCATCTTTTGCAGGATCAGTGGAGGGAAAATTTATAATTTAAAAAAGGTATAAGAGAATAAGGGGATCTCTTTTCCAAAATTAAAGAACCATCTAAAAGATTCAAATAGGACCTGTTGGTTGACGATTTCCAAGCGTGATTCTTTCAAATGAGCTTTCAGCCATTCAGTAGCTCTGGAAGAGGGGTCTATCAAAAATGGGCAAACTTTACTCTGTTAAAAAAAAAAGGAGGGGGGAGAAATGTCTTTCAATCATGTTTCTGTTTGAAAGAAACTACACAACTATATAATTTACATGAAAACACCCCATTAATCATCCTAAAAGGAAGTAATGAAAAGCTGGAAATGTTTGCATTGGGTACAGCAGTCATAGTATATAAAGAATAAAAGGTATCACAGGAAGGGGGAGGGAAACATAGGAAATAAAATTCCATGTGTAAAGCATTCCCAATTTAACATTGCAGTATCCCTTCTTAGATATTCAACTATTACCAGGATTTCAAATGCAGGGAAAGAAATTTTAAATGCTTAGTAGTTCACTTGGGGATACAGGGGGAGACATTGTTTTACTTACTTATTATTTATTAAATTTATATCCCACCCTTCCTCGCAAAGGAGCCCAAGATTTCCTAGATAATCTAATACAGTATTCATGGGATCATGGGTCCACTCCACAGACAACATTGAGTAGAGGCAGAAAATGATCTAAAAGACTGCAATGAGGAGAAAAAGTGACAGACAACCTCATTCTTCACTTGCACCCCCTACACAGCCAGGTTGTAGCCTTCCCCACTGCACACACTATCTCAGTACGAGAGTACTATCATGCTACACAGGCAGTGCCTCCAAAAGAATAAAAAAGCAATACAATTTACCTGTAAAATCACAAGGGCATTTTCTATTGACAGATCATCCGAGGGCAACCCTTCACTTTTCCAAATCAATTGCTCACTCTCTGTGCTCAGGAATCGCATAAGATCAAATTCTAACAAACAGAAGATGTTTCTTTTAATTCCATTAAATTTGCTAGAGCATTTTATGTTTGTATGGCTTCTCACCATTTGGATGAGCATCTAGGACATATTAAATTGTGCTTACCTCCCCATACCTGTGTGTTATTTCATTAAGGGGCCTCATAAATAAAATAAATAAATTGATCACTGAGAGCTGGTTGGAGGGACAACCCCTTATGTAGAACACATAACTTGCTTTCATTGGATTGTAAAGAACAATTCGCACACAAAAGTCAAAACAGATTATCTGTTTCTAAGCAGAGAGTAGCTGATATTATTTTGTTCAAGTTCTATTTGAAGAGGTTTCAGGAGTCCCTCCCCCCTTCCCTTGATGTAGAGGTGTATGACTATGTTTGAGTAGAGGAGTTACAACTCTGGCTTCCCAGTACAACACAACTGACTAATCAATGTTCAATAGCACATAATTATACCTTATAATTCTGATTAATATTTTATTTATTTTCATATCCAAGATATAGCAATACCTACTTTCCAGATTAGCTGATTTTGTCCATGTATCCAAACTTGCTTTTCTTTGATCTTCAGGTGCAGCAGAAAGATAAGTAATGAATGCAGCAGACAGTTGAGCTCTCATTGGCAGTGTGCTCAATTCATCTGCTATCTCTGAAACCTGAAAATAGATTTCCAACACGATATTGTATTTCTCTGTGTACTTAAGTGATTTTTTTACATGAGTAGAGCAGTCTTATTAAATACTAATATAGCCACACTAGTAACTTTGTCAGCCTTGAATAATTTTCAGGGTCACAAGACAGACAACATGTAGAAATGCATACTGGACCCATCGCACTTCTCGTCCACTCCATCTTCACATGCAACGACTTCAGCTTAAATGCCTGTGAAAATACTGCAGGCAAGTATAGGCTAGGCATAGTTTCTTCACTATCATGTGCTAAAGCTTTTATAGAAGGAATTTTTTTTATGTTCTCTAGTGAATCTCCAGGGGACGCGGGTGGCACTGTGGGTTAAACCACAGAGCCTAGGACTTGCCGATCAGAAGGTTGGCAGTTCAAATCCCCATGACGGGGTGAGCTCCCGTTGCTCTGTCCCTGCTCCTGCCAACCTAGCAGTTCGAAAGCACGTCAAAGGGCAAGTAGATAAATAGGTACCGCTCCGGCGGGAAGGTAAACAGCATTTCCGTGCGCTGCTCTGGTTAGCCAGAAGCAGCTTAGTCATGCTGGCCACATGACCCAGAAGCTCTACGCTGGCTCCCTCGGCCAATAAAGCGAGATGAGCGCCACAACCCCAGAGTCGGTCACGACTGGACCTAACAGTCAGGGGTCCCTTTACCTTTACCTTTACCTTTACCTTTACCTAGTGAATCTCCACTGAACACAGAACATCACTGGGGATTGGGGAAAGCATGGTAGATAACTGTGTGAGCTGAACCTTGTGTTAGACAAGTTCCAAGTAAAATGAGAGGACTGTGCTACCAAAACCTTTGAAAATAGCCCCAAAACTGAAGTAAGGCCAAGAAGTAACATCCCAAAGTGGTACCATTGGATACTGTAGATGAAGTGGAGGTCCTTTCTATGGAATAGGTGAACTGGAAAATAAAAGTATGCCTCTCAAAGTCAGTTCAGGGCCTTTAAATAGTTTTTAATGCTTAAGGCAATCAAACCTAGCATCAGAGATGGGCCACAGCCCACAGAAGACGATAAATACATTGTTTATGTTGCCTGCTATTAAAGGCACCTATTGCCTTCACTAGAAGAGGGGTGTGTGAAATGAAGCTATGCTTATTCAACAGTAAGGAAGCCCAGATTAATTGCTAAGAAACCAAAATCAGAAGAACTAAAACTGAAAGTAAGAGGTGAATGCCAAGCAATATGAAACCGTAAAATAATTCCACACAATTACTCTACTGTAGAACATCATACCGTACAGAATAAAAATAAAAATAATAAAAAATTGTCCAGTAGCACCTTATAGACGAAGTAAGTTTGGTCTGGTATAAGCTTTCATGTGCATGCACACTTCTTCAGATGAACACGAAAAGCATGCACACGAAAGCTTATACCAGAACAAACTTACTTTGTCTATAAGGTGCTACTGGACAATTTTTTTATTATTATTATTTTGACTGCATCAGATCAACACGGCTATCTACCTGAATCTAGAATACTGTGCAGAGATATTTAAGCTTTCTGAAAATAAAACACTGACTTAAATTTGAAGAAGAAAAGGCATATTTTTATTGAAGCTTTAGCAACCAACCTGTGAGTTCCATCTCTTATGCTCCCTATCAAGTTGTTTGATCAATATTTCTGCAGCTTTCACTGTCTCTTGTGCTTTAGCAACTTCTGCTTCAAGCTTAGCTGCCTCACTTGTTCTGGCCTGGAACCTGTGGACCAACTGAACTGTTAAGACTTAAGGAACAAAAGAATGCGTTTCGACATAAAGCCTTTTTTAATTTCAAAAGGAAAGCAATGGTCACTTTTTGTAAAACATTTCAAGGCAATTTAACAATGAAAAAACAAGAACGTACATAATAATAATTTAAGTCCAATACAGATACGGACAGGTGGAGAAATTTCCACTGAAAAGGCCTATTGGAAAACAAAAGTCTTCAACAGGTGCTGAAAAGATAAAAGATAGGACCTGTCTGGTATGTAACAGCAGAGATTTGAAAGAGTAGGTGCCACTACACTAAATGCCTGATTGCTACATCTTCTGGAGGAATCCTGATGCAATTGTGCCTTCAGGAGGCCCTCTTCTATAGATTGCTTTGTTTGGTTGAGATATATATTTGGTGAGATTATTTTTTAGGTATTCTTGTCCCACTCTGTACCCAAGTACCAATAGATGGGACATAATTAAAAGTTCTAATCAATTAATTAAAAATGTAAAGTGTTTGGCTGAAAAATACATACCTATCTCTTAATTCTGCAACCCGTTCACCAACAGAATTAACCAAATCTTCTAGCTTCTTTTTTCTGTCTTCTGTTTTCCTTAGATTACTGAAATAATATATTAAGAATAATAATTGAGATCCTTACCAATCAACACACACACACGCAAAAGTGTAGGCACCTTTCAAAGATGGATGTTTCCAATGTTTGGGATCTGTAGCATATGAATTTAACCCTGCTGTGTGGGAATCTCTTGGACTGCAGAAGGGATATATCACATAAACAAAATGTAAGCAAAGAAGGAACCCTCAAGTCCTGGTTTTCTCCACCTACATCAATCTCTACATCGGTGGCAATACCAGGCCTGAGAGATCTCAACATGGCAGCAACCACCCCCCCCCCCCCCCCCGGGAAGCCAACAGGTGTTTGGCCAGAAAGATGCAGGCAAATAAGGTGAGACCAAGGCCATGGCAGGACTAGTCTCCCAAATTAAGAAAGAATTAGCATAAGACTGGGCAAAGGCTTTAGGTCACAGCGGTTCTCAACCTGTGGGTCCCCAGATGTTGCTGGACTACAATTCCCATCATCCCTGAGCTCTGGTCTTGCTAGCTAGGGGTGATGTGAGTTGTAGTTCAACAACATCATTGAGAAAGGCTGCTTTAGGAGAAGACATCTCCCAACCAACTAGCCTCCAATCCACTTCTTCTCCTTCCCCCTCCTCCTTTATTATCTAGGGATCTCAAACCACGCCAGATCACAATAGATCTAATGGGCCCATGACACTATGCAAGCTTACTTGAAAGCAAGTCTCAGAATGACACTTGCAGCATGCACAGAATTGCAGCCTTGGACTAATGAGATACCTAGTATATCTAAATGGATTAATATGTTAACGAAATATTTTTCTAGTGCCAACAACTGTTGGTATAGACCAAGAGTAGACAACAACCAGTGCAAAAAGCATGTTTGATTCCAAACTATATTTCACAGGGATGCTGAATTTATTTTTCAGACTTGAGTCAAACTCTTCTTCCATCAGATTAGTCCCATGCTTCAAATGTAAAACTAAACAAAACCATGCCTTGATCCCAGGTTAACGCAGCAGGAGGACCAGGGGAAGAGCACTGTGGCCATGGTCTTCACTTCAGCAACCCAAACATTGGTTTCAAATTACTTTCATATTACTGTCGAGGAATTAAAAGCAACTGTAAAAAACGTGCATTACTTACGCTTCAAGGCCTGCCTGTTCAGTTTCCAGAGGTTGAATTCGTTCCAGGACATAAGAATATTGAACATTGGCTTTAACCCATGCAGCTAAGGGTGCCGCTGCAGTACTGGCCCTTTTAGCATTCTGAAATATTGAAACATACTCATATTATCGTGAGAAGGCATGCATCCATTTTAACTGTTTAAATACACTTCTATACTGTAAATATAATGCTTCCATCCCCACAAATAAAATAAGCAATACAGAATCACTGGAAATTGTATCCTGCATTAAACCAGTAACATGATTAACTTACAAAGCAGCACTGTCATTTCAATGTATAAAAATAAATAAGTTTTCCCCCTTTCCCACCATTTCTGTAACGTTGGGTGATGAGTGATTCCAAAATGTAATTCATTTAATCAGTATTTATTATTTCATTTTATAGTTCTTTTTTACTAGCTCTTTATTCTGCCTTCCAATGTACTAAACCACAAAAATGTTTACAGCTTCAAACTGTGTTACAATATATTTAAAAATAAATTGAAAATTGAGTAGTCAAGCATAACACTACAGAATAATTTTATGTGTGTCTTCTGTGAAGTAAGTGTGGCTTACTTCAATGGAATTTAGTCTCAAGGGAGTGTGTATAGGACTGCAATTTGAAGCAGAAGCAGCAAACAACCAGTTGCAAAAGCACACTGTCATAAAATTGTTAAGTACACAAAGAAATTACCTTTGGATCAAAAGATCCCTTATTTTTAGCTAGAAGTTCTTCCACACTCTCACGGATTTCCTTTGGAATATTTCGAGCATCAAAGGTTGCAATATCTTCCCTCACGCCTCTTTTGGCAAGAAAACTGCAAAATATATTAAATGACTGAATACAAAGGCAAAAATGGGCACATCATAACAGGTGTTGCCATGGTCTTTCTTTGGTATTCAGAACAAAATACATAATCCTTGGAAAAGATATACAACCAAGTTGTTTTTCTTAACGATATTTTTCCCCCGCCCCTGGATTTTATTCCTAGGAGAGGTAGGCAAGCAAGCAAGCAAGGTGCATAGCTGTCAACTTTCCCCTTTTCTTGCGAAGACTCCTATTCGGAATAAGGGAATTTCCCTTTTTAAAAAGGGAAACGTTGACAGCTATGGCAAGGTGTCAGAGCAGCAGCAGACAGCATGATGGCAGTTACCTGGTCTCCCAATATCTAATCACTGCTGCTTCCTGGGGGGAGAGGGGGCAGGGAGGTAAGTGTGGTGCAAATGCACCAGCAGGGCCAGTCTAGCAATCCTGCCAATGTGTTTGCATTGGACTGACTTCCCCAACCCCTCTGTCCCCATAAGCAGCCGCAACTCAGATGCTGGGAGGTCAGCTAAATGCCACCACCCTACAACACCATCCGCTAAGGCATCAGATTCTGCTTGATCTGGACTATTCCCAATCCTGATGACTTGGGTTTCAATATTTTTATTGTGATTTTATTAATGTGTATTCGTTGACGTCACTTGTAAGCAACATTGGAAGGATTTCTGTCCTGAGAGGCAGACTATATATAATGAAATGAATAAATAAAATCTTCAATTACCTCTTCATGCTCACCCATGATGTATCAAAGATGCCCATCAAGCGTAAGACACCCTCTAGTATATCTCTAATTATGTCCGGTGGCATACGCAGGGAGCGGATTTCTGACAGAGATTCTGGTTTGATATTTCCAACGGCTAGCTTAGCTTCATTAACCAGAGGCTAAAACAAGAAAAATAGGGAAATTACCAAAGTTGATTAGTTTTAACAAAACTTTAACTTCACCTTTTTAATTGCAGCTACAATGTCTCAAGAATCTCAAAGCTTAATTAAAAGCAGGTGGCAATAAGTGGGAAATATTAATGTAGGTCTTATGGTCAATGTTTGTGAAAAATGGATATGCGGGGATTGGACAGGGGGTGCAATAATAAACAATACTCCCTCTCCTGTCCAATTTTCCCACTGTGACCACTAACAAACCTTTCCACATTCTGCTATGCTCCCAACCCCACCCCTTGGTCCCTTGCTTATTAAGTGTGTTCTTTCCGTTCCTCATTTCACTGCCACAAACATGGCTAGTTTCTTCACTCCTTGTCGGGTGTGAAGCTGTTGGTTCATGCTGGGGCCAGAATTTGCATAGTTCCACAATATAGCTTAAGGGGCATAAAAAGTACCAAAACGGAAAAGAACCAGACAGGGACCAGAACACTAGAAAATGAAGAGGCTGATTAATAATAATAATAATAATAATAATAATAATAATAATCAAATTATTATTAAATTATCCCGCCCTCCCCAGCTGAAGCCGGGCTCAGGGCAGCTAACAACAATAAAATAATACAACATTCTAAAATCATTTCATTAAAATTAATTCAACTCAGGCTAAAGTTCTGTGAAGATTGCCAAAGGAGGGAGTCAGGCTGTGCCCTGACCAAAGACCTGGTGGAACAGCTCTGTCTTGCAGGCCCTGCGGAAAGATGTCAAGTCCCGCAGGGCCCTAGTCTCTTGTGACAGAGCGTTCCAAGAGAAAGCAAAGAGGAGGAAGAAAAAAAGATAATTCAAAGGACAAGCAAGGAGTCAGTGAGGAGCCACAACTATGTGCCTTCCAGGCAGAGAACTTAGAACATGACAGCAGAGACCCCCTCAAAAAGTGATGAGAAGCTTCTTACCCCAATACTCATCTCTTCATAACTTCCTGCCCCTCCAATCACTCCAAGTCTTGCTGCTCCATCAGAAAGAAAATAATCCTACTCCCATTAATTTAATGGCCTATCCAGCCATGCCATGGAGATTATCTCCACAGGGACCAAAGTTAGCTTTAAGAAGCTAACATGAAAATAAATGGAGATGCTCACATCCTTTTGTTTTCACTCTAGCCAACATTCAAAGCCATTATGCACTCAAGCATGTCTTTTTCAGTACTTGTCCCTTTAAAATATACATAACTCATTCTTGATTGCACATCCAGAAAATAATGGAGCACAAATAAAAGCTCCAGGAAGCTCCATTATGTTCTTTGTGTTTTATAAACCAGGATCTAAAGCCAATAAAGTTCCATTGTTATTACCTGAACCTCTCTCAGTTCATCCTCAATTATCGTTTTTCTTTCTTCGATTTTTACAACTTCTTGCGCTATTTTTTGTTTTATTTTCTCCATTTCTGATTTCTGTTCACTTGCATCCTATAAGAAAATAGGTATTATCCACAGGAGCTAATAACATGGGAAACCCCCCCCCCCATTTCTTGGGTTTGAATACTACACAGCAACATGAGGACTTGTACCCCTTATGGTGATTTTGTAATAGTGCACAGATCATTCTGGTGCATTGATGCAGAGGCTCACAGGACCAGACAAAAACCCTGCTTCCCCTGGCCTTAAGATTCAATCCAGTTGAGTGAGCAATGCCACCCCAGCACATGTCCACTGCTGTTTTTAGAAGGAAAGCACTCTCAATGCAGCTTGCATTAAACACTTGTCAAATATACAAGAAAATTAAACCAGCAGTTAAAACACTGCAAAAAGCAGCAGAGTACTCCTATGAAATTAAAGGGAGTAATTTACAATCGACATGTTTGAAACCAGCAATATAACCCTTTAAAAAATTCAAAACAGCACCATCATTAAAAGCAGCTCGGAATAAATAGGTTTTCAAGGCTCGTTTAAAAGCCAGCACTGAAGGGGCTGCTCCCCTCTCTCCAGAGAATTCACCTTTCTTTACTAACTGCACTCTTTTTCTCCACCTTTCTATGCCTTGTTGATTACTTCATTTAATCTTTTTGAGCATCTTTACCAGAATGCTATCAACTGGACAGTCTCCATTCTCAACCTTCCTGTAATGCGTTTGCAACTTTATGTTTATACACATTACCTGCATAGAAACAGTAATTTCTTGGAGCGCAGCATCAGCTTCACCTTGCTTCATTTTCAGCAATATACTTTGTTCTTCAGCTTTCCTGTTCAATTCATCAACAAGAGCTTTTGCTTCGTTCAGTTTAGCTACTCCAGCCTAATTGACAAGTGGAGAGTGAAGAAATGTCATTTAGCTAGTAAGAAATATACAGAAACAACACCTTATTTGGACAATAAAAATCCAAGACAAACACATTGTTTTGGAAAGATAATGTAAATCCAAAGTAACCTATGTCTTATATACCTGCAAATGGCTTTGCCTTTTTATCAGCTCTGCTCTTTTGCCATTATGGATGGCACGATACATATCAAGGAAAGTCAAATATCTTCTGGGCGTAGCTCCAAAGGGTTTACATGAGTCGTGGATCATCAAAAATGACTTAAGGAACTCAGAATCACCTATGAAACATGTTTAGAAAATCAGCATTTATACGTGGGCAAGAAGAAGAAGGAGGAGGAGGAGGAGGAGGAGGAGGAGGAGGAGGAGGAGGAGGAGTTTGGATTTGATATCCCACTTTATCACTACCCGAAGGTGTCTCAAAGCAGCTAACGATCTCCTTTCCCTTCCTCCCCCCACAACAAACACTCTGTGAGGTGAGTGAGGCTGAGAGACTTCAGAGAAGTGTAATTAGCCCAAGGTCACCCAGCAGCTGCATGTGGAGGAGCGGAGACGCGAACCCGGTTCACCAAATTACGAGACTACCGCTCTTAACCACTACACCACACTGGCAAAGAATATACAAACACAACTTTAACAAAAAAACAAATGATTTGAAGCATGGCAGAAAAGGAACTGTTGTTCTCATCTAAAAGGTGTTTCTCCTTCAATGATTTAAAGCTCTCAAGCGGGAATGAGTTCCACCTGGTGCTCAAAGGCAGAACACACAGTAGTTTTGAGGAAGTAGGTGGCTCTCCTCTCCCCTCAGGAACCAGTTCCCTTCAAGTCAAGTTACAGACAAATAACACAACAATGCCTTTTATTTAGCCTGGAGAAGAGGAGGTTAAGGGGTGATATGATAGCCATGTTCAAATATATAAAAGTATGTCACATAGAGGAGGGAGAAAGGTTGTTTTCTGCTGCTCCAGAGAAGCGGACACGGAGCAATGGATCCAAACTACAAGAAAGAAGATTCCACCTAAACATTAGGAAGAACTTCCTGACAGTAAGAGCTGTTTGACAGTGGAATTTGCTGCCAAGGAGTGTGGTGGAGTCTCCTTCTTTGGATGTCTTTAAGCAGAGGCTTGACAACCATATGTCAGGAGTGCTCTGATGGTGTTTCCTGCTTGGCAGGGGATTGGACTCTATGGCCCTTGTGGTCTCTTCCAACTCTATGATTCTATGATTCTATGATTTCTTTCAAAATGTCTGTGTTTAACCTGAAAAGCCTGAGGGGTATGGGGTGGTAATGAAGTCAACAGCTTGACAAGGCAAGAAAGAAAAACTTGGGCAATCCTCCTCAAAAGAACCTTGAGGGGACTCAAATAGCCTGGGTTGAGTGAGGTATATTACATCCTCTGTGTCATCAGAGCTGCTCCTCCATGTGCCTCTCATCTGCCAATCAATTGAGGAGAGTAATCCCACCCCCCAGTAGGCCCAGGCTTCTTTTCAACAAGCTGCTGTATAGTGTACAACATGAGCAACCTCAGGCCTGCCTGAGACCTATATGGCAATGGACACTGATAGCAAACAAATGTTAGTACAGTCGTACCTTGATTGACAAACGCCTTAGCAGTCAAACGTTTTGGCTCCTGGACCCCGCAAACCCAGGAATGAGTGTTCCAGTTTGCGAACATTCTTTTGGAAGCCGAACGTCCGGCAGGGCTTCCGATTGGCTGCATGAAGCTCCTCCTGCAGCCAATCGGAAGCCACGCCTTGGAAGTCAAACGGATTTCTGGAACGGATTCAATTCGGCATCCAAGGTACAACTGTATTCGATTGCTGGTGTAATTTGGAACAATGAGTGAAATTGCAGTAAGTGCTTGAGCCAGGTCTTGAGCAGCCTATGCCCCATCTGGATTCTGTTTAGATAAAGACCCAGCTGCAAGTGGGTGGCTAGAGCAAAGCCAAAGGGCCTACAACCTGACTCGTCTATCGTCCATTTCTCTAACAAAAGTTTGTACATGCAGGGGGAGGGGGTTATAAAGCCAAGGCTGCATTCAGCAGCACTTGGCATGAATGTGAGGTATTTGTTCAGTTGAAGGTATCAGTGGAAAGTTACAGGTTTCTTCTTCTTACTTCTAGCCGAGTAAGTTTGTCTTCCATTAACACTGTCTTAATAGTAAGCCTGTAAGTGATTGTGGTGGCCAATTCTGAATCCACATCACCTTCCACGGTGTAAGTGGGGATGATTAATGTTGATTAACTTCAGTTGGTCAACTCTGAGTAGGGTGTAGCTGAATAGACTCATGGGATCTACTCTGGACAAAGGCAGGAAACAAACTGAAACATAACAGAGCTACTTCTTCAAACTATCTGTGTTTCTTGCCTTCAGACACTAGGTTGAACTAGATTCCACTTGAGGATCTTCATCATCCATGGGAGAAGAAAATGTCATCCCAGGCATCTTCTTTTAAAAGTATTAAAGTAAATTTAAAGCTGCTAGTTTTAGTTTCTAGTATTACCTGTTTTGACTAGAATCGTGTTTATTATGTATCTTCTGCATATACATTATCTCTGCAGGTCACTTTTCCTACTGAAATTCTACCCAAGGTTGATAAAATCAAATTATATTGTTGGTCTACTAATTTTGTATACAATGGATCATAATTTAATGTCTAAATGTCTTCAATATTTCTTGTTACTTACACAACAATTTTGAAAGTAACTCTAGCTGCTTAATGGAATAAGCAAATATCTCACCAGAATTCTTCTTTCTGCGTTCCTTTGGTGTTTTAGTTTTTTCTTTTTCATCTGATTCAATAAACAACATTTCAGGTATCTAAAACATGAAGTTTAAGATAAAAACAAATAGTATCACTGGATATTTTCATTGCAAGTAGACACTTACCAAGGAAGTATCATTGGATGGGTGCCACCAATTCCTAGCTTAAGAAAGAACCATGGATGCTCCTAGAGTGGTTAGTTTAGAGGAAATGGAGCTGAGCACAAGGAAAAGGCTTCTTAAGGCTGGGACACTTAGAGTAATCTCAAGGTTACACTCCTTCCACACCTTAGAAGCAGATGCAGAGATGAAAAAGTAGGTGTAAGTAGGTGTAAGCACCTACTTTTGGGTAAAAGGATGATGAGTGAAACCAGTCTAGAACCATTTAAGATGAAGTAAAGGCTACACCTACATAGAATAGTAGTCCTCTTGCTCATTCCCTGGATAGCCTGTCATTCACAATAACTGCTATCCCTCTATTTCAGCAATTAAATGAAATTGTGTAACTTTGAATATATGAATACAGAAGCAACAGAAATGAATCCTAGAGGGCATTAAATACACTGAATGGAACTTCAGTATTTCTCTCTGTGCTTACCTTTTTCATACTGTTTTCAGACCAACTCTCCATCCAGAGGACCTGACATTTCTTATGAAGGGCAGGATTGCTTTCGCAATTTATTGTGAAGTTCAGATTAGTAGAATCCATAATCAACACAACATGAAGGTTCTGTTGAATTCCTAAAATGTAAACAGTGTATTTGTAAATCATAAACGTTGTGTTTAACACTTTACATGACATTTTTATATGATATTAGGGGCTGGTCACCTGCTTGCTTCCTTTACATCACAGCCACAAGCAGGAGACAAACAAGATTTGGAACCTACCTCTGGGCTGTATTGATTCTGTTTTGAAAAAGTATCCAGTAGGACAGCAATTATTATGTGTTTATATAACCTAATGCATATCAAATTTTAGTAATAGATCATTTTTATCATATATACTTGTAAAATTGCCATGTTTCTCCCCAGATTCCTTTGTAATGACTCACATACATACACAAATACATACATACTGTGATTCACTTACGGTAAGTGAAATAGTTAAAAACTGGTCCTGTAAATCCATCTTGTGATGCTTGATCTTTCAGAGGAGACAGGAGTGGCTCTAATTCTTCTATTGTGTACAAGCCAGGAACCTCACCTATTTCAGGAACAGGTTATTTTAAAAAATCTAAAATTACTAAAATCATTTTCAGCATTCCATTTTGTGAACAATTAAATAAATGTTTTATAACTTCTTTACTTGAAAATATTTTAATTCGAACTGAAAACCAGATAAAGGAAAATACAATAGTCTTACATTTTTCTCCTTTTTCAGGTGAAATTTTAAAAATTTGTACAGGAAAAGCCAATACTCTTCCATATCACTATAAAATAAACAATTAATTTACTATTTCCTTAAGAAATCCTAACTAGCCTTTTGCTTTAGGATGCAGGCTCCTTAATCCTTCTCTTATGTAAGCCACGATGCCAGGAAATGTCCAATTGGCCATGGTTTCCCAGCCACAGTTACCAGAAAACTATGGCAACCAGCTTCTGGAACAAGTCAAAATCTTAAATCATAGTTCAAAGTTGTTTAAGATTCTGGCTTGTTCTTAACTTAAGAGTAACCACAGTCCATATTGGTTCAGGTAACAATACAAACAACAATTAATCCACAATGGAAGCAAAACCTTCCAAAAAAACATGAGGAGGAAGAAGAGAACAAAAGCCAGAGCTAGGGGGAACCCCTAGATCAATTTTTGTAACACTGAACTATTGACAAGTGATATGTCTGAAGGCAATTGTACTTTACAAGACACAACTAGAATTCAGTGCCTATTGAAATTTGCAGCAGCCATCACATCAGGCCCTATTGTAGGCCACTGACCTCTTATTGTAATCTCACCTGACGATAGTAAGCTGTTGATCATCTCAAGAAATGTGGATTGGACAAACTGATAGTCCTCAAGCAACAACACAACATGTTGAGCTTCAATTCCCGCAAGCTGCATCACCTGGAAAAATGGAATAGATTGTTTACGGGAAGATATATCAAGCTGCCAAATCAGTAGAATTGAAGC
Source organism: Podarcis melisellensis (assembly GCF_964234715.1). Lineage (NCBI taxonomy): Eukaryota > Metazoa > Chordata > Lepidosauria > Squamata > Lacertidae > Podarcis > Podarcis melisellensis. The sequence continues at coordinate 84,862,857 of NC_138531.1, forward strand.
ATCACTAATAAATTATCTGAAATATTGAAACTAAAGTTCTCAAAATAAGATCTGTTTCACACTTCAACCCAGGATTACATAGTATTTATATTTTCATGGTATAAACAAATGCAGCGAGCCACAGACTATTTCAACACATAAGCTGTAAGCATATGATTTGAGGCTAAATGTAGAGAGAGGTGCCTGGCCTCAACTATTTTACTGCAGTTTTGGGTTTATTTAGTGTGTTTAACATCACAAATCACCAAAGGTTTATTTGACAAGTTATAAAATAATTCAAAATATTTTAAAGAAAAAATAAGTTTATGATGTGAAGTTATTGAGACAGTTGATATATTTCTAATGATACTGTCCTCCTCATAGTCAGATATACACCTCAAAATAGAACAGACAAGATTCAGGAAAGAAAGAAACAAAACACAAAAGTTTGGGAGGGACAGATAACACTTTTAAAAGGTGAATGGTATTACTCCAGAAATCTTATCCAAACTAAGGCATTATCCATTTTGTTTATCCATTAATGGATAAACAAAAGAAACTGAAAATCCCTGAATTTCTATTCATTTATAAAGACCACTTTAAAATAATTTAAGAGGGTATATATAGCACCATCCAGTTCAGCTTGGCACATATAAATTGCACACAGCATAATGGTTCAACTCCTATAGACAACAGATTGTCCAATATGGAATATTTCAATAGTGATCTTCCTTTATTTAAGTTTTTTGAGAAGCAAGCTTGAATAACATACAATATATATATATATAGTAACTTACATGTTTCAAATCATTTTTGAACTGCTTCATTTCATAGCCTCTGGAAATTTTGGGTGTAATGAGAACAGCTCCATGCATGTGACTAACCAATGAAGTAACAGTTCGACGGCCCACTCCACTTTGGCCTGCTAACAGAAGCGACCCTCCAGGAAAACTCAGTACTCTGTCGATTCTAGATACATAATCAAGGACTTCTGGGAACAGCAAAATTTCTATTTCATGCTTGTCACGCCCATAGTGAATAATGCCCTAAAGAGAAAGAAGTAATAAGTAAACAAATGCAAATGCAGCCATTAAAGATAACGATATGCAACAGCAAAGACATAATACGGGTTTGTTCCTATGTGGCTTATTGATTCCTGAGATATACTAGCCAAAATGGAGAATTATAAAAATTCACTTTTATTCTAGAGGATAAAGGTAAAGGGAGCCCTGACCGTTAGGTCCAGTCAGGGACAACTTTGGGGTAAAGGGACCCCTGAACATTAGGTCCAGTCGTGGACGACTCTGGGGTTGAGGCGCTCATCTCGCTTTACTAGCCGAGGGAGCCGGTGTGCAGCTTCCGGGTCATGTGGCCAGCATGATTAAGCCGCTTCTGGTGAACCAGAGCAGCGCACGGATATGCCATTTACCTTCCTGCTGGAGCGGTACCTATTTATCTACTTGCCCTTTGACGTGCTTTCGAACTGCTAGGTTGGCAGGAGCAGGGACTGAGCAACAGGAGCTCACCCCGTCGCGGGAATTCAAACCGCCGACCTTCTGATCGGCAAGCCCTAGGCTCTGTGGTTTAACCCACAGCGCCACCCGCGTCCCTATTCTAGAGGATAGAAGTTGCTTAATTCATTCTTCATAGGCTTCTCACCTCAATTTGTATTGAGGGAAAAATGTGTGTATAGCTGGAAAGTTTGGGTGAGTTATAAAATCTGGTGGCCTGCTGTGAAATTATCTTGTCAGCTATACAAATGGTATCTATGTTGTTATTATAATACCAAAGTCGTGTTTAGATCTTCCTGATTAGGAATAGAAGAACAGGTGATTCATTGATTCACGCATGTTCATCACACAATAAGCAGCAAGTAGATATGAAACCGCTATCACAGATGAAACATCACCATTAGTAGTACGTTACATCACCTCAAATGGGACCATTAGTCTTATCTGAAAGGTGCTTCTGAGTGGGCATTTGGACACCACCAAGTAGGTTGTGTTCCTCCAGTTTCTTAAAGGCAGGGAAAGATTCACACTCTTGAGGAAGCTTTTGGTCAACCCTCTCTTGGCTAAGTGTATAAGACACCTAATACGATGGTATATTATTCACATACAGCAGGAGACAATAATTTACCACAAAAGTCTGGGACATGCCATGGGCATTGTGACGGGCGCACCGCGGGGCTTCAGCCGGAGCTTGGTGTGCCTGCTGGCCCCACGCCTGGCGCCTGGCTCGACGCTGCTGCTGATGGCACGCTTGGTGGCCGCGCTGGAGCAGCTGGAGGGTGAGCTGTGCGCCTGTTCTGCATGCGTGGCCTGTCAGCCAACCTGGCCTCAGACGATGGGCCACAGTGCGTGGTGCACGCAGCCTGGAAGCTCCACGGGGACGGGCTGATGGAGCGGCTGCTGCTCATCAACAAAGCCAGTGAGCAGGCGGCGCCGAGACGCACTCCTGAGCATGTGCAGAGTATGTTCCTCCTCCAGGTCCGGAGGCAGCTGCGGGACTGGCTTGCAGGGTATTTATATTTTTCAAAATATAGTCCGGTCCCCTACAAGGCCTGAGGGACAGTGAACCGGCCCCCTAATGAAAGCTGACCCCTGGATTAAGAGCTTGGAAACTTGATCCTATGCATATTTACACAGAAGTAAGTCCTACAAGTAAGTTTATGAGGGACAACTTTAGCTGTATAAGATGCTGCCTTTAGCAATTGTTTATAGAATAAGCAGCACTGTGTGTTTTTACAGCAGTTGGGGGATTCTTCAGAGCAAATTTGGGGTAGTGAGAGTGCTACAAAAAGGAAGAGGGAAGCGGAAGTCGCATTGAGTGAGGGAAAGTGTCTGTACAAGTTAGTATTCAGTCCCATATGAATTTCTGAAATACATAAATATATTGATCTGTTTTGATATACCTTTTTGATGACATCTTTTAGGTCTGCTGAGTTAAGTTTGCCAAGTGGCCTTCCATGGGATGGCAATGTTTGTCCTGGGGCCATGGTGGTTCCTAGTTCATGACGAGCTCCCCATGTTACATAGAAACTATCTGTGAAAATATAATGAAGGTGGGGTCATATTATATTTTATATAAATTTTATTTCAATGCAATAAATATTGGAAACATGAAAACAAAACCAACCATTTTATTTTATTTTACCTGCCATGTTGTCCAAAATATCTGAACCCCAATCTCCTTGAAAAACTTTCATCAAAATATTATCAAATACATGAAGTTCCTTGGATCCAACAATTTTGTCACGAAAGAGACGGCGAGCTTCATAAGCAACAATTTCCAAAACAGTATCTACCGTGTGTGTTGATGCCCCTATGAAGTATAAATTAATAATATACATTATAGAGTTCAACCCCTGAAATTCTGCATTTCAACAGAAAGTCAAAATTAATGCAGCAATATAGGTTACATACCAGAAGGAGACCATCAAGAAGCAAAGGGGAAAATAAAAATCAAGAATGAAAATGAAGGCTTCAAAACTATTCTAATTTCAAAAGTACATGGTAAAACCAGGCTCTTCATAAGCATTAAATAAAAACAATACAATGGCACTTAGTAGGAATTTTCATTTAGGTCATTGGCAGGATAGCTGTCTAAGAATAGTCAGTCCTCATCTTAGCAGCAAGTAAGACAGCAAAATGGAGTGACAAATAAAATATGTATGCTACATATATGTATATTACAGCTCATACTGTCTCTTTTTCATAATGCGAGGAAAGACTTCAGTAGATGTTGCTGCACATGTCCCTGACTTGTAATTGAGATAAAATAATTCCTATTTATCTGTCTCTCTATCTATAAAATAACAGCTTTGCCTTTTGCTTATTTAAACTGATATATCAATTTTTCTGCCAGGGCTAATTGCCACAGCTCGCTGTACCAAGAATTCAATGTCGAAAGTTCTGCAGTTTTTCATATTTTGGTTATCACCCAGCAATAAATGAACAAAGTAAATACTATTGGTTCCTTAGATATTAATTTCTCATTTTGCTCCTCTCAAATGGTTAAAAGAGCTACTTCTGGCATGGCATATATGTTTGATGTGTAATGTTTGCCATTTCTGCAAATGGCAGGCTCCAAAACATGGATACAACGGGACATGGCCACCACATATGCATATGTCACCATACTAACCACAATGTTTACAACCTTTTATACTGTTTGCATTTATTATCTTTGACAGACATACTGACAATAATATTGAACCTGAAGCAGCATATGCATCAGAACAGTCTGCAGAGATTAAGAAGCAGCTTGGCAACTTCAACTCCAGCAAAAACGTAACTAGGTGCTTAGTCATAGTCAGAGTTACTCACCTCCTGTTAAATCATATCTGAACAATCCTAGAACCCACTGAGTAAGAATGCATGGTGTGAATAGGTAGTGGCTATGGTCATCTACTGTGAATTTTGCTCGAATCTGGAAATATAAATGATGTCAAAACTACCTCTTTTACTACAAGACTACCACTTGTTTTCAACAATATATTGTAGTAATTTCCTACATTTTTTTCTACAAAATATATGTATATACATTTACATGCCTAGAAGCAGAATCGTGCACAAGTTTACTTCCTACAAAATTCAACAGGAGTTGCTCTCATGTAAGTGTGCACAGGACTATAGAATTGTTTCATTAGCGAATAGCAAAATACCGGTATTCAGGATATAACTCTTAATCTCAGGGTTGAGGGTTCGAGCCCCACGTTGCAGGGAGTTGGCCTAAATGACCCTCATAGTCCCTTCCAACTCTATGATTCTATGAATCTTGCTTCCAGATGTATTGTACACAGTGCAGCTGCATTGTTCTAAAAGACACTGGGGCGTTCAAATATTCACCATTATAAATATGACTACAAAGTTTAAAATCATTAAAACGTGGATACAGGTGAATCTGGTACACATACAGAAACAGTTTGTAAAGCACAGAGGAAACACAGAATGGGAGACACAACTGAATAGATTCATTTGCGCCACTAGGTATTTTGCTATTTCACCAGGATGTAGAAACTCTAATACAGGAGACATAAATTCTACACCAAAGTTTATACTGTTTCATTAGAATCCAGATTAAATCATTTGTACCTGCTCATATACTTGAACCATAGATCCTGCCAACTGATGGATTTTCGCCAAAGATCCCCAAGCAGGATGATTCTTTAGGTTCTTGTGTAGAACAGGTTCTAAATATGCACTATAAATTGTTTGCAGCTGATCTCTTTCTGGATAACTAGAAATTGGAATTATAAGTATCAAACTTTCAGTTATTTTAAATTACTTTGTATTGTTTACTTAGAACTATAACCATCAGTATGAGCCGAACAGACCAAAAATGAAATGCAGTTTGGCTTCTTTGAAGATCTTCATCCAAAAGACTGTGCCAGTAACTGGTTAAAAATGTTAATTTATAAGATCATTACATACAGTGACCATTTTGCACAAAGGTTCTGTTCCTGGACCCCGTGTACATCGGTGGAGTGCGTATAAGCCCGCTCAGCCCCCGTTATGTCCTCTTCTGGGACCAAAAGGACCTGTATATCTGAAGTCTCACATCAGTTGGATAGGCACAAAATGGTTGCTGCCTGTACTATTTTTTATCCAGTAACCAAAAGATGAGTCAGAACCAGACTGCATTAGCTATGCTTTCAATTAGATTAATGCAGGACTACCTTAATATGGAAGGGACACGGGTGGCGCTGTGGGTTAAACCACAGAGCCTAGGGCTTGCAGATCAGAAGTTCAGCGGTTCGAATCCCTGCAACGGGGTGAGCTCCCGTTGCTCGGTCCCTGCTCCTGCCAACCTAGCAGTTCGAAAGCATGTCAAAGTGCAAGTAGATAAATAGGTACCGCTCTGGCGGGAAGATAAACGGCATTTCCATGCGCTGCTCTGGTTCGCCAGAAGCGGCTTAGTCATGCTGGCCACATGGCCCAGAAGCTGCACACCGGCTCCCTTGGCCAATAAAGCGAGATGAGCGCCTCAACCCCAGAGTCGTCCACGACTGGACCTAATGGTCAGGGGTCCCTTTACCTTAATATGGATGATATCCAAGTTTAAGATCATATGACTTTAAGATAATGGGGAGGGTTCTACATGTTTGCACCCAAACATTCTTAGAATCTCCCTTCAGACTTTCCATGCTGAGAGGGAAGGTCTGAAATTGAGCCAGCAGAGGCTTGCATGTGCAACACCGCCTGCTCCCTTCTTTAAAGAGTGGACATGTTATATGTTCACTAAAGAGAATTTATAAATAAAAATTCTATTCTCCATAAGTGTCAGACTCCGGGGAATTCTCTCCCTCCCCTGGTGGCCGCAAGGAGCAGAGAAAAACAATGAGTTCTTACTAATGAGTTTATTCAGCCATCACGGCAAGAGACAAAGAATGCAGTTTGCCTCCCGTTAATAGCGTTGCTCCTCCCGCTTCCCTTCCTACCAACAGCATTTCCCCTTACGGTGGCCACCAGGGGCTAATTGTCTCCAAGTCCTTTGCTCTTGCACCCTCAATGAATGCTAAGTTCTAGGAGAAGGGGGATCAGAAATACTCTCCAGTGATAACATCAGCTGGCTGCCCCCTCCCTTTTCCCAACACCTCTCAACTCTTCTGTTCGCCTGTCTCTGAGCTGTGGCCTTCCTCAAACTACTGCTGTATTTCCTCTCCTCTGGAAGCTCCAGGAGAAGGGGGGTCGGCCTCTAGCATTCCTCCTCAATCTCTCCCCCTTCACTCCAGGCCCTGACAATAAGCATGCTACTTTTCTGAGGATAATGTATGTTAAGCTATAATTTAGAGAACATAGATGTGTAGAGGAATAAAAAGAGTTCATCAATTCAAAGTGAGTCTAATACATGGAAATATGAAGAATTATCAAGAAGATACTTACTCAATTGCACACAGACGGACAATAGAAGTAAACCTGGAGGTAAGTTTATGCTTTCCCAGTGTTCCCCCAGCAGACATGGAAGCCACAATCTGGATGTTTTCTAACCCCACCCATTCAAGATTTTCATCGTAAAATCCCTGATATGTCAGCACCTTGGGATAAGATAAAATTTACAGAACAGACATATATAATAAGCAGAATTTTTTTTAAAACATTTGTAAGAGACTTTTTTAAAGACTATGCAATAACAGTAACTATGACTATGTGGTCTAATAAAGGTTAACTCTATGCGAAATGTATATATGCACACATTTCTTCAAGGAGAAATGCTGAATTATGTAAACAAAATCTACTATGGAAAACACATAAATTTCCTTAATTCATTCATTCTGAATGTATGAAATTTCTACAGTATATGAAGGTACACATGAGGTGGTTAACACTCAAAATGGAAGGCACTTTGGGGAGAACTAGTCACTGGGAAAAGAGGGAACACATCATCTTATACGTTGGGAATGCTACAGCAAGCCCACTGTTAGTTGAAGAGACTGCCCAAATCACTACTGATGTTATGAGCCCATAGAGATATCTAAACAGGGCTGATCAGAGCAAGAGGAAGAATGGGTTGATTGTGAACCGGATCCTGGACAGGAGCCCAGCAACCTGGGAGGCTGATCTAGATGCTGAGAAGGGACCACGTGGGTTGCCAGGAGAGTCCCACCTCAATGTCATCAGATGCCCCAATTCCATAGTAGAGCTGCCTGACTCACGACACAAGGTGTAGTATTCCTCCTCATGGTGCATCTGCGAGGTTCATTATGTAGCTTTCATTGAATCTTGAAGATGCACCTCTTTACCTGGGCCTTTGGTACCTTATCTGTATCTATAGACAGAATTCAAACCCACCCGATTCTTTACACTGTAGCTTGCTTTAACTGATTTTAATATTAATATTTTAATTATTGCAACCCCCCCCCCACTGGAACTTTAAGGTGAATGGCTGGTAAGAAATAAAACAACACTGAATGGAAGCAATTTGAAGTTCATATAAATGTAGGTTTCTTACATGTGGCCAGTTTTCCACAATAATTGAACCAAAATGCCACCCTACAAACACTCCTGAACTTGTTATTTAAACCAAACATTGTGTATCATAACTTGTCTTGCTTACTCTTGTCAAGCTGCAAACTTTATTCTGCACCCTACGGACTGCGTAATTTCCTATTTGGGGAAAGGACTAATGTCAGAATTACGACCTAAGACGGCAATGAATGAATAGATAGCCATGCAGTGGACCCAGAAGTTCACCCTCCTGAACAATAAGTCTTCTGCTGACAGGCACACAAATGTATTCAGAGAAACATGCTTTTAAAAAAATACACAAGGATTTTCAAGAAACAAATATTATACCAGATATTATAGTGCAATTTCGTGAAAACATCAAATGTGACTCAAAGCAGAACAGGAAGTGTGAAGCTCCTTCCTATACTAGAATTCTGAAAGCAACATTTAAACCAAATTCTATTCACCTGCTGCAGGAAAGCCACAAGTGTGCTCGTCCCCCATTTATCCGGTTTGGGCAAATTGATATCCTTTAAGTATAAAACCAGTCTTTCACAATCCTTTGGCCTGTATACGCGCCCAGTATTGGTGCTGATCACCAAGCATGTCTGGCTTAATTTTTGGAGCAGATGTCGAGATGTAGTCTGTGCGCTGCAGTGAACTGTAGCAATTTGAGTGGACCGTAGCTGGGAAAAGGCATAACGAAGCAGCATTCTGGAGCGGGGAAATGAAAAGATGCAAATACAGCACATTGGGAGAGAAACATCTAAAGTCTGTCTTAGCCATGTGAAATGAACATGCAACAACTGGAAACCAAAACATTAACCTTGGACAAGTACATGGTTTTTACATGAGTATTCATTACAGCACAGCTAGTAAGCTAAACTTTAAAATTGCTCTAATCCTTCAGGCTTCTTTGAATTTTCATTTATTTATGAGGTTGATTGTTCTTGCACAGCACTACATTTGGAAGCTCCTCTCTCATTTTGCTAGCTCACAATTAATCCAAATCCCACCCACAAGTCACTCTCAAGGCAAAGCTCCAACCACTTCGGACTCCCTCTAGCTCAGCAAGAGTTGGTTCCTTAAATGTGAGGATAAGCACTAGGCTTGCAGAAGCAACACATAGCCTAGGACCTGGGAATAGTTGCCTAGGTGCTAGATTAGTGTGCATAGGTATTCAGAGCCATAGAAATGACTGTAGGTGTTCTCTTTGACAATAAAGAGTTAACTATCTGCCATGTGCATTCCTTTGGCTGGGGAGCACCCTTGACACCATGTGACAGCCTGACACGCATGGGAAACCCACAGCAACCTGCACATTATATTTTAGGAATATTCTTAGTTAACCTGCAATTCAGAAGGAATGGAGCACAGGGCAGTGATGTCATGGTATAAAAAAAACAGGAGGAGGAAATCCACATGCCTGGAGTAGCGGAACACATCCATCAGAGAACATGTGATTTTCAAGTAATACTGCCATCAACATCATTTTAAGTATTAGTAAGACTGCACTGATATCACAGTTAGTATGAAAATGAAAATCCGTACCCTTTTCCACATCCTTCAGGCCCAACAAGAAGAAATGGCTGCTTACTATGAAAGCCTAGCCAAGGTTTAAAGTAATCCAAGCCTCTTTGCATATCAGGCGTTTGAATGACTGGAAGAGTCTGGACATTGCTGAAATCATCAGCAGTCAGGTTTTCAGGCTTTTTCAGTTGGTATGACATTAGGCGTTCAGTATCTGGATCATAATAGGTGTCCAACGGTTTGCTGGGATTTGGTGGAGACTCACGTGCCCAAGCAAACACCTTTCAAAAATTATATTAAAACATTGTTAAATGTACTCCTAAAAATACCAAACGTAATTGCTATAAAACACATCCTCCACAACACATCTATTTATTTATTTTGCCAGATTTTATTTAACACTTGATTGAAATAAAACCTCAAAGCAGTTTACAAAGTGAATAAAACAATAAAATTATCAGTAAAAACAGTTAAAAACAAAACATTCTATATCTAGACCATATGTCTGGATATAGAAACTTAGATGCAGAAAATAACTGTATCCTCTTTTCATCTAGAAAATTATCTCCCAAGTTTGAATATGTCAGTTCATGCTCAGAACATAAAAAGCATGTTGCCTTCTAATGATTCTAGAGAGTTAGATCTAGACTGTTAGCCACATTTTAGTCCTATTGAAATCAGTGGGACTAAAGCATGACTTAGTCTAGATCCAAAACACCAACTCTTCATTCTCCACCACATGAAACATAAATTTCTGCTACTCAGGTTATTATTTCATTATTATTTATTAGACATATTAGTCTCCTTTCTTTTTTCCTTTTAAAAAACCTCAATGTGACTTTCAACAATAAATATTCACAGCGATGTGGCAAAATGGCTTCACCGCTGTTCTTCTGTCCAAGCCTTCTATATAACTTCTCTTGCTTCTGCCTGAGAGCCAACAATAAAAAGCTTAGCTTCAAAAAACAGTGTACTAATCTTTTTGTACTGAGACATGCAAAACTTGTACAATGCTTTATCTTCATATGCTATCTAGAAATCACTATACATTTTCCCTCATCACATTGTTTGTTATGCAAGAAATTTTGTTGCACTTTACATTTGGTTTAGACTATTAGGTTTTGTTTTTGGTGGTGGTGGTGTTTTTTTTACAACTGAGTGCCAATATCAGTTCTTGGCTATTTTTTTCTTCTTCTTCTTGAGATATATTTTTAATCTCTCCTCTCCCTCTCTTCCCCTCCCTGCCCACCCTGAAACTGCTAATGATTAGAATAATTTTGTCTTCCAAATAATACCTCTTTTGTAAATTCCTGCCGTGATTTCATGTTGAGATTTCCACCCAGTCCTCTTATCAGGCTGATTATAAATTGTCCACGTTCAGTGCACTCATGAAGATGAGACAAACCATTCATCACTGTTCCAACCAAACTTGTTTCCACCACATAGTCATTCTGTAAAATACAGCATGCAGTAAGCAACCTGTAAACTAACTTGCAACAGCAGGACCAAGTTTTAGTGCAGAGTCCTATTTAAGTAGGGAGGTAAATATTAACAGAAACTTGAGAGTGGCCAAGACAGCACTCAAAAGTACATATACAATCTTAAAACATCAATCTTAAAAAAGCAAGGTGTCTGGTAGAACATCTGTCTTAAGAAGCAACACATAGATTCTATCTACTATCTTAAAACATTTGCTCTGGTAACTACACATTGACTATAGTTAATCCTCATAGGCTCCACAATCAGCAGAGCAATGGATAAATGATGAGCAAGAAGGAAAGATAGGATGGTACTGACTCCCTCCCTCCTTCTGCCTCTCCACTCTCTCACACCTCAAATGTGTTCTGACCTCAGGGATACCAGACACTTCTTGGCCCAGGAGATCAGGACTGTCCCCTCAGAATGGAGAGACCCCATCTGATATCCCCTTGCCTGTTGAGGCTTTGGTCACAGTGTTATCCATGCAGATGAGCAAGATAGAATACATGTACAGAGCAAGATAGAATACATGTGGGTACTGCTCCAAGCAAGGCAGGAAATGAAATTGGAGTTCAGCAGAGGGAGAGGCTTTAAACAAGAAAATGCTAATATCATTTCCTGCCTTTGAAACAGGAGGAGGAATTAGAACCCATTTAAAGACCTCCGACACTCAACTTAGAATTTGTCTATTTAAAATATTTATATACAGTGCTTTTTTTCTAAAAAACCTAAACATTTATCCTACTCATATTGAAATACTGCCCCTCAATGAGGCCAAACTTAGACACTGTTTATATATCACTCACCTGTTTTAGGACCCAGTTTAGAGCTTTCTCAAAATAATCCCCAATCCAGTTTTCAAGATTTTGTCTGCATTCTTCAGGTTGGTTTCTTAGCCAGGATTTTATCAGTGAATTAAGATCAGTATCTTCATCACTAAAATGGGATATACCTCAGATTAAAGCAAGAATATAAGTTGCCATAAACCAATACATATACAAGTATAGGAAGAGCACACGCAGCCTCCTTGCCCAAGCCTACAAACAGGGGCAAACGAAGGTTAAACGACAACTGGGGCGGGGCAAACCGCCGGCTACGCACGCGTTGTGCTGCTACGTACGACACATGCGTGGCGGCGCTACATAGGGTGCATGTGTGGTGTCGCTACATACAGCACATGTATGCAACACTGCGCATGCGTTGTACGTAGCGGTTTGCCGCCGGCGCCACCCAAGCACCGTACGGACGGTGGCTGGATCCTCTGCTCGCAGCTGCCGTGGCGGAGGAGGGATCCTCCGCTTTTGGCTGTAGCGGTGACGGAGGGATCCCACTGCCGTCCGTACGGCGCTCAAGCAGCGCCAGCAGCAAACTGCTATGTACACTGCATGTGCAGCATCGCTACGTATAGTGCATGTGTGCAACACTGTGCATGCGTTGTACATAGCAGTTTGCTGCCAACGCCACTCGAGCACCGTATGGACGGTGGCAGGATCCTCTGCTCATGGCTGCAGCTGCGAACAGAGGATCCGCCACATGCGGCTGCGGCGGCGTGGTGGCTGTTTGCACCGCCACGCCTGGGAGTGGTGGGGCAAGCACCCCATGGGGTGCCTTGTCACACACACTCACCCGACATGGCACCCGGGGCACACCGCCCCCCTGCAACGCCCTACAAACAAGCCCAGAAGTCTTATATTTGCTTTTTGAATTGCAGCTAAATGGTGTATTAAAACAAAATAATCTTCCATGTCATCGGTACTGAAAATTACCATATTTTTCACTCTATAGGACGCACTTTTCCCCCTCCAAAAATGAACGGGAAATGTGTGTGCGTCCTATGGAGCGAATGCAGGCTTTCGCTGAAGCCTGGAGAGCGAGAGGGGTTGGTGCACACCGACCCCTCTCGCTCTCCAGGCTTCAGGCTGCTATCCGCAAGCCTTCGGAGCGCTCCCCCAGCCCGCAAGCTCCGGGAGCGGCGGCAAGGTTGCGCAACCTTGCCTCCGCTCCCAAACCTGTTCTGGGGGCTGGGGCCGGGGGAAGCTTGGGCTTCTCCCGCCCCAGCCCTGCGGCTAAAAACGAAGCCATGCGCAGTCTCTCCCGGCTGGAGAGGTTGTGTGTGGCTAAAGAAGAAGCCAAGACAGCCTGCGGGATGGATCCCGCCGACTGTCTTGGCTTCTTTGCTCTTTGGAGCTGGGGGAAACCCCCCCCCTTTATTTCCCCCCTAAAAACTAGGTGCGCCCTATGGTTCGGTGCGCCCTATGGAACAAAAAATACGGTATGTTTGACAGCTTCAGAACAAGCCTAGCTATTAAGCATACTTCAAACTACACCTTCATGTCTTAGCATGTTCCAAAGCTGCTAATTACGATTTCCTGGTTTTGGATTAAATGGAAAACCATCGTTTACTGAAGACTTCCTGGCTTGTTCACTTGCTCATGCAAAGGAAGAACCAAAAAAAACCTATGTGGCAACTATGTCTTCTTCATATCTCAGCTTATTAAACCCAACATGGCCAACTAGCTAATTGGTGTTTCTTTGAAGCCCTCTTTGAAGTTGTTAATATGCACAAGAATCCCATTACAGTTGCTGTCAGACCCACAACTCAATTTAAAAGGAACAATAGGGAGAGGTCACCAATTCCATGTATGTAGTGAAGCCTGCCAATAACATTTGTTCAAGAGTTTTGTGGTTATAAGAAACACTACCAACCTTCCAAATGAGCAACAAGCAAATGGAAACAATGAAGGCACAATGGAATGAAACAATGGCTGGTTAAAATAATGTGTGTATTTTAAATTAACTACCATATTTTTCGCACCATAGGACGCACTTTTTCCCCTCCAAAAATGAAGGGGAAATGTGTGTGCGTCCTATGGTGCGAATGCAGGCTTTCGCTGAAGCTGGAGAGCGAGAGGGGTCGGTGCGCACCGACCCCTCTCGCTCTCCAGGCTTCAGGAGAGCCCCACCGCTAGCCCCACAAGCTCGGGGGACAGCGGAGAGGCGGAACGCCGCCATCCCGCTGTCCCCCGACTTGGCTAGAAGGCTGGCGGGGGGGAGAAGCCTGCTCCTCCCCATCACCAGCCCCGCAAACTCGGGAGACAGCGGGAGAGGCGTAGCGCGCCCTTCCCGCTGTCCCCCGACTTGGCTAGAAGGCTGGTGGGGGGGGAGCCTGCTCCTCCCCGTCGCCAGCCCTGCAAACTCGGGAGACAGCGGGAGAGGCGCAGCGCGCCCTCCCGCTGTCTCCCGACATGGTTTGGAGGCTGGCGGAGGGCTTCCTCCTCCCCCAGCCCCGCAAGCTCCCAGAGCGATGCCAAAGCTGCGCGCAGCTTCGGCATGGCTCTGGGTCCCATTCTGGGGGAGGGGGAAGCTCGGGCTTCCCCCGCCCCAGCCCCGCGTCTCCAGCCGGGAGACGGTCGCGGGGGGCTGCTTTAGCCCCGCGCGCGCTCTCCCAGCTGGAGTGGTGACACGCGCCTATGGAGGCTCCTGCCATAGGTGCGCGTCACCTCTCCAGCCGGGAGAGGGTCGCGGGGGGCTGCTTTAGCCCCGCGCGCGCCGTCCCGGCTGGAGAAGTGACGCGCGCCTATGGCAGGAGCCTCCATAGGCGCGCGTCACCTCTCCAGCCGGGAGAGCACGCACGGGGCTAAAGCAGCCCCCCGCGACCCTCTCCCGGCTGGAGAGGTGACGCGCGCCTATGGCCGCTGCTCCCTGACCTGCTCTTTGGGGCTGGTGGTGGGCTTCCCCCGCCAGCCCCAAAGAGCAGGTCGAAAGGAACCTGAAGCCTGGAGAGTGAGAAGGGTCGGTGCGCACCGACCCCTCTCGCTCTCCAGGCTTCCAAGGTAGTCGCCTGAATGCACCTTAAATGGCACCTTGTTTTAGAGCGGGATAACAAAAGGGGGAAAATTCTCCCACTCTCTGCGCAGTGCTTCCTGCCGCTTCGCTGAAGGGGCGCTGGGCAGAGAGCAGAAGAATTTTTTTCCCTTGTTCTCCCCCCTCTAAAACAAGGTGCGTCCTATTGTCCGGTGCGTCCTATGGTGCGAAAAATACGGTACCTCAAATTTTGTTCAACCTTCTGTAGCATGTATAATCACTGAAAATCACTCTAATGCACATCTATGTCAAATGTCAAATTACCTTAGGAAGATCATCCCCATTCGAGATATTGTGGCAGGAGAAGCACAACTCAAATCATGGGTTTCAAAAACGAAGTTTACATTTGGGCCAAACTGAATTCTTTCTCCACTGGGCATAGTAAGTAGACGGTTGTCATCAAGGACAGAATTCAAGGACTCAATCCACTCGGGATCTATGTCACCATCACATATTATCCATGAAGTAACATCTATTTACAAATAGTAACCAAACATTGTATCTCAAACAAGTCACTTTTCAGTAGGAGTTCAAATTAGATTTATTTTAACATTTGCAATTGGAGTGGATACAGGGGACGGCAATTATAAATTTTGATGAATTCCAATGTGTGCAACTGCATGTATGAACAAACAAGTAGATCAAGCCAGATGAATATGCTCTCTCTAACCACATGCTTATAAATGCCTACAATGCAAGCAATTCTTATTGTCCCCATAGTCGTTTTCTTATTTACTTAGTGTCTTGTAAGTAAACACACATAGTAACACAGCTCCTTTTATGGTGATAAGATCGACCAAACTTAGAATTATAATTCTATACACACTTTAATACGTACAGTGGTGTCTTATTTCAGAGTAATCAAGATTAGGATCTAAAAATAAAACTCCTTGTTTATGAAAGCCAAGATTTCTAATTCACAGACGTACCTGCTGGTTCACGTACCACTTGTCGAGCGCTGTTTGTAAGCACACCATCAGACCATTCTCTGGTGTCCATGTCTATATGGCCTAGTAACTGGCGGCGAGGCATAGCTTTGGGGTTCATGGTATATTGTTTCACTACTTTGCCAACTTTCCCAAGTGCAGCCCTCAACATTCTCCAGAGGGTTGATTTGCCTGCACCGCTTGGGCCTACAATAACTACCCCCATCCTCTGGCGTAGTTGCTCATACAATTCCAAAACTTTCTTGATCTTTACCAAAAAGAAAAAGTAGAAGGATAAAACACACTTAAATGTTTATAGACGCCATCCCTCAAACAAATAAGGAGCAGATAATAAGACATTTTCAAGTTTTCGTTTACCTTTTAAAAACAAAAAGGAACATCAAGTACTGGTTCCTTTCACTTTGGGTGAACAAGGCACTTGATATTCTGGATTAACTCATCTCACGACCCAAGGAAGAAAGGAACATGTAACCAAGTTATGTCATTTAGTCCAGATCAGATGATTGCTCCCTAACTCTGTCCCATGACCAAGCTTAAGAAAAAAGACTGAGGAATATCCACAGCCAATTAGATAATGACATCTGAGAATAGACCCTTGGTCCCTCATCCTGCCTCCCAGGGGACTGGCACAAGTCAAAGCTCTCTGCCAAGTGAAGCCTAGTTTCTCTGTGTATAAAATGCTAGCCATTGGCTATAGCCAAGTGTGCCTTGGATGCCTCATTCATCCCAAACCAGAATGAATCTTCAAAACCAGGACCCCATGTTCCTTTATCCATTTACAGTGGGAGAGGCATCCAACAGAGTGGAATGTGCCCTAGCTAACCTGATCTCTAGGGTGGGAACTGGATACAGTATGCTTTCTTTTTTCTTTTTCTTTTTTGCAGGGTTTATTTGACAGAGGGAAACCATAAGAGAAGAAAAATAGCAGAGAGAGAACAAAAGACTCCCCCCCCCCCAAAAAAAATCTGAATTAAAAGAGGACACTGTAGGAGGCGGAAAGGAAATGACCGATCAGCAAAAAAAAGTGAGTAAAGGTACCTAGTGGTTTGAGACCATGAATACAGTTCTGTCCTGGGCTAAGGCAGGTAACTTTTATGTTGCAAACAATGATCACAGGGTTGTTTGCAACATAAAAACACTAAATACATAACATAACAGCAAAAAAGGGGGGAATTAACACCCCCTCCCATGGAAGGAGTCATCTGACCAAGTCTAGACCACAAAATTAGTTCACCTGTTCCATTTTCCTGAGCAATGTGAGGAGGTAACTAAAACAACTGGATGCTTCTTTCACACAATTAGATAAAAAATCATTGCTTCTAGTGTCTTTAAATTGCATGGAGGGATTTTGTGTCAAGCAATTCAGATCAGATCAAGAACTAAATTATTTTGACTCTAATCTTACAGGTTTGCAAGGGTAAGTGCCACAAGAATCAATGAAGCTTATTAAAATGTAACGTAGTAAAATATTTTTACGTTTGATTTTACATATATACATTTTGCATATATTCATTTACATAAACCACAAACGTATTTCCAATAACTACGGAATTAATATTTTTTTCCTTTAGTATTTTTATAACCACAACAGATTCACTATAAGTTTCTTAAGACTTTTAGGCAAACTCAAGGTATTCAGTATCAGTTAGGGTTGTAGCTGATACTTACCTGAGTAGATATAATTTCCAAATTGGCCTCCTCAAAGACTTCTCGTAAAGCATTATTTAGCTCTGCATAATCTACATCCTTGAAGTCAATACCAGGAAAGACATCTCTAACTAATGCATCAAACCGTGCACAATCTGCAAACGTAAGCTTTGACATTGTATTGAGTCGCAGTGCTTGGACTACAATATGGCTTTCATTTACTACATGGGAGAAAAGATAAGAGGATACAATTTAATTTCTTCGTGCTTCAAGATGTAAGAGAAACACACTAGCTGGTGTCTAGCATCACAAGATAATACAATCCCTACAGATGGTGGATTTGTAATGCCTTAAATTTCACATGGAAATTCAGTGACAAAAGGATAAGAGCTGCATGATATACTGAATATGAAAATATTCAGCAGTGTGGTGAAGACATTAATTCTTAGGTTTATGCCACAACTCATAAGAAAGCTATGGTCTTTTTAACAATAAGCTCAACAACTCAGAAAAAAATAACTAATTGTTAATGCAAACCCACTGTGCCAAGCATTGTCTACTGTTTGACAGGACACCAGATTCAACAAACTTCCTATTTTTTATATTTCCCTATGACTTCAAAAGACATTAGGATTCCTGTAGCTATGTTAGATAATACACTACCGTGAAGCAGCATCTAACTTTGGCTCTTATTTGAAGCAACTAGGTTCCTGAGAATGGAACTAGGAATCAAGAGCAATGTGGGTATTACCAGCGGTCATGGTAATACATCAGCTCCGTGTGAACCTGGCCACAGCTCTTCCAATGACTGTGGGTCAGTTGCAGGATTCTAATTGTGGGGGAAAAGATTTTACATCTGGCATCAAAAAGATTCCCACAAAAACAGAATGCTTGAATTTGAGAAGTTCTATAAAGATACAAAGAAAGACAACGTCAAAGTTTTACCTTTCTCTTTCATTCCATTTTTTTTCAGCTGTCGAAGAAGGTTCCCACATCCCCTCAGAACAGTCTTCAGTGCTCGCAAGCCCCAATCATAATGCTGCTGAGGTGTCAAGAGTTCCCTGATTATTTTTTTAAAAAAAAAACAGTCATATTTTAATGCTTTCTCCATGTACAATCATTGGTCTACTTCCCTTTAGTACTTGTGAAGAAATCAAAAGCTTTAATGGAGTAACGAAGAGATGCAAAACCAGGGGCTAAGTTAGAACCCAACATTAAACCATGGTTAGTTCAGCTTAACTCCACTGTCAGAAGTGGTTCTCTTATTCCTGCATTGCAGGAGGTTGGACTAGATGAACTCAGGATCCCACTCAACAATTCCGTGGTTCTATGATTCTGAATGCCAGTTGCTAGAGACCACAGAAGGGGAAGAGTGTTGTTGTGCTCAGATGCTGGTAAGGGCTTCCCATAGGTATCTGGCTGGACACTGTGAGAAGCAGACATTGGATTAGATAGGCCACTGGCCAGGCTCACTAACTACAGTTCATCTGAAACCATAGTTTGAAACTGGATTATGAATCTCAGCTTGCATTAACTATGGTATATTATTATGAAAAAGCACATAATAATCATAATTTGCTGTGTCACTCTGTGCCTTCTGCCTCAATGGCTACAAAGATTAAAGGGAAGAGCAGCTGGAACACAAAACTAATAGTGTAGTTAAGAGACATTCAACAGCACTTTCACACAAATCTATCTTTCATCTACCCAGCAACTGACTCCCTTCTCTGTCCATACCTCTCATTAACAAGAGTCTCCAATCCAATTGCCAGTTGTAATTACTACAATAACTTTATAATAAGGGCGGAGAGCCTTTTTGGCTTGTGGGACCAGATTCTTATCTCCCCCCACTGCATGGGTCAACTTTGACAGGGAGTTGAGCCAGCCAATCATCTTAATGACAACAGGTGATTGACAATTGGGTAGATAAATAGGTACCGCTCTGGCAGGAAGGTAAACGGCGTTTCCGTGCGCTGCAATGGTTTTGCCAAAAGCGGCTTAGTCATGCTGGCCACATGACCCGGAAGCTGTACGCCGGCTCCCTCGGCCAATAAAGCGAGATGAGCGTCACAACCCCAGAGTCGGCCACGACTGGACCCCTAATCAGGGGTCCCTTTACCTTTACCTATCCCCTTATGGGTGTGAAGTTGAGCTATGTGGAGGAGTGAATGAAACTGGTATCAGCAGCAAACCTAGCAGGATTTAACACCACCACATCAGTCAATGAGCAGGGAACTACCACATGCAGCTCAACTGAGCTGATCCCACCTATCAGCTGACATCAAGGTGACATTTAATTGACAGGTAGGTGTGGTTTCAAAAGGACGGCCTCATGAGCCAAACAGGAGCCTCTGACAGAGGCCCTCCTCCTCTGCCCTATAAAGTTAGTCAGTATTACTATGCTTGTATTGGGGAAGGAGATGTAAGTCAGTAATTCCCCTAAAGCCAGTCAGGAAATTGATGCATGGGCTGGCATTTGAACCTGGGCCTTCCAGCTCATAGCACCTACCCTTAATGAATATGCTACACTAGATCAAAAGAAGAACACAAGAATGCTTCACAGCCATGACTTCCCCCTCTACGATTTTTAGTATTCAGGAATAGCAAAGTACCGTGTGAGGTGATATTAAAGAATTAGCATGCATTCCAAAGAGCCAAAGTTTATATTTCCTAAATGGACTGCCTGGAGATAGAATAAAACACCTACCTTGCTAAATTAAAAATATCCACTAATTTTCTTCCCAGAGTTTTTGCATCTTTGAAACCTTCTGAATATAAAATCACTTCTGCAATGAGTTCATTATCAGGCCGAGTCATAGCAACGGGTCTAAAAAGTTGTTTGAGATTGTCGGGCAATTTTTGTCTGCCTCCATAGCCCTTTCCAGCAGGATTCATTGTGATAAAAATTCCAGAGTTGTGATCCATTTCAACCTGACATTTAAAAAATGCACTCATAAGGGACTTATGAAACAATTGTGTATCTAATGACTATTTGGCAAAGTCCCCATGTATTCTCATTCCCCATTTGCCAGAAACGGCAAGAAACAACTCTACCCTGAAGCTATTTCTTCACATCTTCCTTTGAAGCACCAGCCACTGACCCAAACAGGACATTGTACTAAAGAAGCAGTTGTTCTGATCCACTGGTGCCAAACAAATACATTTTAGACATCTATCTAGTTTTTATGTTCTTTCTCTTTATGAGAGCCTTCTAAAGATAATTGTCGACACAAACAAGCTGAAAATTCTAATTACTAAAATCCTTCGAATTATACTAGTTTACAGTTAGGACAATTCTTTGACCTTTACAGTTTTTCTCATGAAAAAAAAAAAGGTTTCATAAGAAATTTAGAAGAAAGAAAAAAGTAGATGGGGTGCAAGGATGATTCTTTCACTCATTAAGATCCTACAGATTAGAGTGTCACTGCAAAGGTACAGGAACAGACAAGGTGCATAACCCTAAATAAAGAAAATGGCAGAACTGTTGTAAAAGAGGATAAAATACCATACTTTACCTCCTTTCCAAGTAACTCACACACAGGTTGGTGTTTCTTTAAAGCATGTTGAATTGTCTGGATCTGCATAGATACAGCAGACAGAACAGCTTCCTCCAGCCGGTTGAACTCATCAAAACAGCCCCAGGCTCCACATTTCACTAAACCAACAAATATTCGCCCCATCGATTTCACATCAATGCCCTTGAAATAAGAATGTTAGTTAAGATATGGAACCTTCAGTATTCAATTTCCTATTTGAAAAGTTTTAATAAATGTATTGAAGGGGGAGTAATGGTATTTGAAAAATACATTAGGGCCTATTCAGACATTGCTTCCCTCTCCCACTCCTCATGCATGGGGGGACTAGTTTGCACACAGGTCTTAGTTTTGCATACTTCCTACTCCACTCCTGTTACTGGAAGATAGCACACAAACTAGGAGATTCTGCCTTAATTTAAACATAGGCTCTGTGTTTCTCTTTCACATGCTTACAAGGAATCAGAGATGGCACTGGGGGAGCGAAAGGAAACATGAGAGCCCAAGACCCACTCTTGATTTTGTCACACGCAGAGGTCTGCGGCAGGGGCAAATACTGTCTGAACATTGTTGTATTTATTAATAGAGTAACATTATAAATTATTGTTAATTCAGGATAATTTTACTTTGCTTTTCACAACCTGACTTCAGAAGGGACTTGCAAAAATATAGCATCAAAAATAAAGCAGCAGTAGCTTATAAAGGCCAAAACGAGGACTTGGAATTGAATATGCTGTCTCACCTCATCACAATTAAAAACCAAAACTTGTCTTCCAAGTAGTCCTCCCAGAGCCTTTACAGATTCTGTCTTGCCAGTTCCTGCTGGACCATAAGGATTCCCTCCTAGGCCCATCTTCATAGCTTGGGTAAGTGTGAGGTAACACTTATCAGTTAATGGCGTGTAAACAAGCTTTGGCAAATTACCCTAATGACATAAAGAAACATATCTTATCACCCAGCACAATAAGATCAAATTTACAATCCTAGCTTAATCGCACAGATGTAAAATAGACAACAGAACTGCAAACTCCAAATAAGTAATAATCTCAAAAGTCAAATATGAGGGAAACCATACAAATGTACATAAGTCTATATTTCCTGAAGTCGCCCACAAATCTGTTAGCTTGCCATGGAAGAAGGAAGCACACCATGAAGTGAAAGAGGTACCTTATGTATGTCATATGGCTGAACAGTTGATGATTAAAAAAAGTTAAACAAAAATGGCTATTACAGTTGATGGGGACCATGTTATCAAGAGCAAACACAAATGAAAATAATTATCCATTCATTCTGGGATACAGGAGTCAAGAAGTGTTTCAAGCACTTCAGCTAGTGAGCAAGGATGACTATAGTTTTTGCTCCCCTTAAATAACATGGAATGTGCTGTGAAGGAGCGATGGGGAAAGTGGAAATATTTCTGAATGCAAGAAAAATGCATGGTTAGGAGATGCCTGCAATAAATCTTGAAACTGAAATGAGAACAGTACCTGATACTCATAAGTGTACTCGAGTTCAGCATCCACCATTTGAATGTAGCATCTTTGATTCTTTAGATAAAACCTGAGTTGCTTCTTCCAGGCCCAGTCATCATTGCCCTGCACCTGGGCTTCATTTAGCTGCCGCACAGTATCAATGTTATGAATAACATCAAGAATAAGAGCTTTAAGCTTCAGCTCAAGGATCCCAGATTCTGAAGATAAATAATATTATTTCCAGGAGACCATTAAGCAGACGATTAAAAGTTTAAAAGCAATTATATCAGCCTCTTATTTATCTTGCTTTATCCAATCATAAGCTTCTCATTCACGCTTACAAATAAAATGTAACAAAAGGAGGGAAAGTGTTACCCATTGTATACAATGTAACTATTTAACAGAAGATGTAATTTTTTTAGGATCTGAATTTAGAAGCAGCTTGCCAAGTGGCTTGTCTTATAGTATTAATTTTTACATACACTTCAGGTTACAGACTCTGCTAACCCAGAAATAGTACCTCGGGTTAAGTACTTTGCTTCAGGATGAGAACAGAAATTGCGCGGTGGCAGCAGGAGGCCCCATTAGCTAAAGTGGTAAGTCAGGTTAAGAACAGTGTCAGGTTAAGAACGGACCTCCGGAACGAATTAAGTACTTAACCCGAGGTACCACTGTACATTAAATGTTTTACATTACAGTTAGCTTTGGAACGTCTACTTCAAATGGATTAGAGGATCAAACCTCTCACCCAGCAGATGCCCAGATGCCATATCCATTATTTTTAACCTAAAATTATTGGTTGTGATAAACAGATGAGGTAGTAGTACACCTATGAACTGAGAACTACCACCCCATCACCAACTTTCCCTTTTAGGACAAAATGTTTCCCTTGGGGAAGCGTAAGTACCACCTGAGGACACCTTACATGCACATGGAATCCTACATCCCCCGACCTGGACTTTGAAGTCAGGAGAGGGGGTCTTTCTGGGTGTTCTAGGCGAATCAAAATGTTAGGATGTGCTGACCTGTGATGGTTCCATAGTTCACTGATGATATTTGGCAATTCATTGATAATGTTAATTGTTCCATTGTAATTTCTCTCTCTAATATATTGTTTTATACTATTTTGGAAGCCACTGTGATACCTTTGCAATATAGAGCAGTCAAAATGAAATACTACGCATTAATCACATACAAAACAGTTCTGGATTACAGTCAAAATGGGTACAACCATACAAAATTACAGCCGTCATTCCAATTGTACAATTAGGGGGATAAAATTTTTAATATAATTATTAACAGCAAGTGTGCTTCAGTTGTGAGAAAATAATTTCAAGCCTGGGGAAAAAAGCCACTGCAATCCTCTTTCATACCTGTATTGCCTGAATCTTCTGTATTAGTGTCTATGCTGGTGTAATGCTCCAATTTAGCCATCAGTTCTAATTCTAACTGTTGCAAATTACCTTCTTTGATTGCACATTCAACATCTTCTGTGAACTGAATTTGTTCAGCTAAACAAATAATCTATTGGGAAAACAATATTCATAAGCAATAATGGATTTATATGTATTCAGTGATAGATGCTTCAACAAATCTTAGCACTTCATTCAGTGTTAAGCAAACTTCAAACCCACACTACTCCTCTGCTAAAACATACTAATGAGCAAAGAGCTCTTCAAGTAGCTGGTTAACAATCTAATGTATTTTTTTTAAGAAGCAAATTGCACTGAGTTCAATGGGGCTTAGTTCCAGCTAAAGGGGACTAAGTCGTTTTTTAAAATGTATGGAAATAAAGGGTTATGATTATTTGTTTGAAGACAGTAATAATTTGCAGGTTCAGATTGAGCTTCTATGCAACAGCTACAGGCTACAGGCACCATAAGTGACTGGTAAGAGTCACCCACCATTCAGCCTGGAGTAGAGTGACTCAAACAGGCAGCTCTTGGCTGCAAGCTGTTGTAGCTCACTGCACCATTCACAGAAGCACTGGGAGTTGTTTGCAAAACCAGGAGACTTCAATCCTGCCTGGGGTCTGCTGGGGTTCTGGGAACAGAAGGTAGCAATGCAGTAAGTTTATGGTCATGCCCTTAACTTTTAGGTTTCCATTAAATATTATTCAAAGCCAGCCCAGATGAATCTTCAGTTACTATTGGGCTTCGTAAAAATACAGTGTTCCAACAAACAAACAAAGGTGTTCCCACCTTTACCAGTACCAAAACTGTGCCTAACCTTTAAAGATAAATGAATAAGATCCAATACAACTATCTGTTAACCTCAGCCTGTTAGCTTTAATTCAAAGTGCACAAAAATATTATTTCTTTTCAAGTCAGATATTCCTCCAAATGCAGTCTCTCCTTAAACAATTTTAATAACTACCATGTTGCAAAAGAAGGAAGAAGAACTACCTGTGAGGGGAAAAGTGATGGATCAATTGAACCCTGAGTTCTTTTCCCAGCAGTTACGCAGTCACACAGTAATTGTTTCAGTGTTTCTTTCATCACCGAAGAAAGCTTGTTTAGCCAAACCTAGAAAATAACATAAAAGGAAACATCACAAATCACACTTACTTCTCCCAGCTTGTATTATTATTATGTTTGGAGTCTACTTTCTCACCTCAACATCATTTGATAGCAGGATTTTATTTTTTAAAGGTACAACTTCGCCTTCTAAAGATTTCATTGCAAGAATGTTTTTAAAGTCCTCATCAAAGCTCACACTGTGAATTCCTGTTAATTAACAGCATAATATTCAGTTAATGAAGTATAATCTACTCCATGTTATTAGATTACAATAAAGCTTTTATACTACAGTACTATGTTTCATAAGAGAGGATTCGGTGTCTAAATAAATGTGTTCGTAATTAATGACATAATTTTATTAAAAGGTTCATCATTGTTATATGCATGCATAAATGACAAGACAATTATTATTTTTTAAAAGCAAGACTTCTGAAGATTTTCATCAGCCTTCTGTGGCTCAGGTGTTATACTTGAAGTATTTTCCAATTTTTCCATATCAAATGCTAAAAAGGAACTATTTTTTATTATTTGAAAGTGAAGATGATTGTAACTAAAGGTGCTTTGAAGGCTTCTATTGCCAGGAAACTAAGAACTGACTGCCAGCTGTTCCTAGATATATGCAGGTTTGCAAACCCTTGCACACAACATTGTTTTATGCATGAATTGCTTCTCATGTGGCATCCTGAAGCAATGAAACGACTCAACTTACCAGCAAAAAGCTTCTTCAGGTGAGACTGAATAACTAAAGGATTGGTAGACTGTCCCAAGATTTCTAGAAGGTCATCGTCCCCAATAAAATAGAATCTAGGAAATGCAGAGCGCTTTTCCTGTTTCAAAATAGATGAATTCATTCTGATTTTAATGCTAATATCATATTCCGCACTTTCTTACAAATGAAAATAGGCATAGCTCTGTACTTTTAACTTTGCTATCCGTGTACCAAGGGATACTGGCCAAACAGCTCACCCATTCTTATAGATTGCTGCAAGCATCTCTCTGCTTGTTATATGCTGCATTTATTTGATAAGGCAATTGCCTCTCCTACACTGACAGGAGTTTATGTTAATAAAACACCCCAAACAATTTATTTTTAAATAATATATATCTAATAGAACCAGAGGCCATTCTGTGCTGCCTGCTTTTTGCATGCCCCCTGCCCACGACATTCGCCAGCCTGTAGCAACTAGGATTGCTCAATCCTCCCTGGGCTGTTTGGGTCTTTCGTTTTTGTTTTTTGCCCTTTTAGGTTGCTTCTATTTTTCCCTACTTCTACAATCCTTGGGATGCAGCAACACATTCTTTCGTGTTTCTCAGTGACCCTATTCTGACTCCATCTATGTCAGCTCACTATTAGATTAGAAATGTTTACCTCCAAGAATTCATTTAAGGATTTCTGACATCTCTGAAGCTGGTCAAGAATAGTGATCAAGGCATTTCTTATTCCTGCTCGAGCAGTCAAGGATGTTATGCGGTTGTCAAGCTTGATATCTAACAATATTGATCTTTTAAAAGAACAGGGGTGGGGGTGTAAAAATATGTCATTATAATGTGAAAAATCATAGATTAATTCCTAAATGATTGCTGCAGTTGTATCCATGTTATAAAACTATTAATTCTGTTCCTGGGTATGAAAACGCATGAGATTAAAATAAGCTTTGCATACTTTTTTGCATTGTTTCATTCTGAAGAATGTTTTAAGATACTTGGATTGAAAGACATTGTGCAGCATAAAACTGACCTGAAGTCTTCATCGACTCTGTTGAATCGGGCTTGCTCACGAGGTAAAGCTCCACGCCCAAAAATGGGTTCCAGGTAGACCCACTTCCTCTGAATTTGATTTAAATTTTGAAGATACTCATCCAGCTCAGCAAGTTTCTTCTCCCAAACAAAAACTTTATCTTGAAAACCTTTGTAATATGGAGAGTCCTTGAGTGACTGGAGGAGGCAACGATTGTCACCAACCTGGTTGACAATGTCTTTCCAGTCCTTAATCAATTTAATCATCCGGCTCTGGCTGTCTTCATAATCTGTCAATGAAAAGACAGCTCCGATTCCCCACAGCTCGAGCTCACGCAGGGCTTCTCGGATCGTGACTTCGCCATGAGCCCGACTGTTCAAATCCTGTTTTCAGACACAAATCACATTCAAGCAAATGTTTTGACTCTCATTTCTACTACAGCCAAACTTAAAACAAAAAGAGATTCAGACAAATGACAAGTCATGAAATATACAGTGGTACCTCGGGTTACATACGCTTCAGGTTACATACACTTCAGGTTACAGACTCCGCTAACCCAGAAATATTACCTTGGGTTAAGAACTTTGCTTCAGGATGAGAACAGAAATCATGCTCCGGCAGCGCGGTGGCAGCAGGAGGCCCCATTAGCTAAAGTGGTGCTTCAGGTTAAGAACAGTTTCAGGTTAAGAACAGACCTCCAGAACGAATTAAGTACTTAACCCGAGGTACCACTGTAATTTGTTAATCAATACAAGATTATCTTTTCAAAATCAAACACTATGGAACTAGCTACATATTGGTACACATGTGAATGATGATTTAAGGAACTAAATAAAAGGTTCTATGACAAACGCCACCTTTTCCTTCACACAACAGCCACTCCCATGAATCTTATGGAATCCACAATGTGGCTCTGAATACCAGTTGCTGAGAATCACAGATGAGCAGAATGCTGCTGCGCTGAAGTCCTGCTTGCATGCTTCCCGCAGGCATCTGAACTAGATGGGCCACTTGCCTGATCCAGCAGGATCTACTTATGTTCACACAGTGAGCCTCCTGAAACAACCTGGGAGAAACACGCTCCTCCACTTCTGTTCTATGCGGCCTAGGACCCACGTACCTACGGGACCACCTCTCCTGTTATGCCCCGCGGAGGACCTTAAGGTCCACAAATGACAACATTTTGGAGGTCCCAAGTCGCAAGGTGGTTAGATTGGTCTCAGCTAGGGCCAGGGCCTTTTCAGTACTGGCCCCGACTTGGTGGAACACTCTGTCACAAGAGACTAGGGCCCTGCGGGACTTGACATCTTTCCGCAGGGCCTGCAAGACAGAGCTGTTCCACCTGGCCTTTGGTTTGGACTCAGTCTGACCCTTATGTTTCCCTCCCCTTATGGTTTTGATCTATGGGCTATTATTAAAATGAGGCTACATTTTAAATTGTATTTTTAACCTGTATTTTAAATTGTTTTTTCCCCTATTATGTTTTTATTGTAATTTTACTGGAATAGAATAGAATAGAATAGAATAGAATAGAATAAAAATAATTCTATCACTCCACTCTCCTTCCACTAACTTAGGTGTCAGGTAATGACCTAAAGGAATCTGAAACCTGCTGCTCATTCTCCAGGCAGCAGTCACTCACACACTCACTCACACAACTAGAAAAACAGGGCCACAAAATAGGAGTGTGTGTACACACACACACACACACACACCTACTTCAGGCAAAAGACAGGAAATTGCTGAGCTAAATGGACCAATGGTCTGCCTTTGGATGGCCATTTGTCATAGGTGCTTTAGTTGAGATTCCTGCATTGCAAGGGGTTTGAACTAAATGAGGCTCAGGATCCCTTTCATCTCTACAATTCTACGATTCTATGCTCCAGAGAGTAAGGTAAGGTAAAGGTTAAGGACCGCTGGATGGTTAAGCCCAGTCAAAGGCGACTATGGGGTTGCGGCGCTCATTTCGCATTCAGGCTGAGGGAGCCGGCGTTTGTCCACAGACAGCTTTCTAGGTCATGTGGCTGTTTACCTTGCTGCCGCAGCAGTACCAATTTACCTATTGCACTGGTGTGCTTTTGAACTGCTAGGTTGGCAGGAGCTGGGACAGAGCAATGAGAGCTCACCCTGGTGCAGGGATTCAAACCACCGACCTTCTGACCGGCAAGGCCAAGAGGCTCAGTGGTTTAGACTACAGCACATCCCTCTGATCCAGAGAGTGACCCCCTGAAAATGAATTGTGTTTCCCAGCTTTGGACACTAGAGGGCAACCTTGACCCACATGCCCACCATTCAGCACCACAGAAGAATGGAAACTACAAAAATGTTTTAATAGCCAAGTAACTGCTCCATATAATTTTCTGCTTCTCAGTACAACTTTGAAAAGTAATTCTTGCCTTCAGTTCTGCTGCTTTCTCCACGATGACATCAGCCACTTTTAGAAGGTCTCCAAACACCAAGTTCTCTAGACTAGTACCCTTGGGAAGACCAAGAATACGAAAGAGGTCCAGCCAATGATCTGGTGACAGATGTTCTCCTCTAACGTATTTCAAGACAGGAAGTGTCATCTTTGGCAATAAATAAATAAAGGTATATGTATGAGTCTACCTCGTTTTAATATAACCTTGTTACATTCAGACAGCTAAATTATCTTCTGAATACTTAACAGTTATATGCATGCAAAGCATTATTAAAATCTGGAAGGAAGCTCAAAATTTATCTAACTTTCTACATGACAGAACAATTCCTTATCTTCCTGGGCTCCTTTTGCGAGAAAGGGTGGGTTAAAAATTAATTAATTAATATGAGATGCCTTCTTCTTGCACAACTATTGAATTTAACCCTCCATAAACACATATACATTTATATATAAAAACACCTCTCATAAATTTGGTACAAAGTATTCCAATACATCCTTTTTGCTTTCTTCCCCTTTTAAATTCAGCACCTTACTTTGTATGTGTCAACTTCTTTCTGCAACTTCACAGTCATTATAGTGTGTTCCTCAATCTTTCTCAGTTTGTCATGCCAGTTCAGTAAGAATTCTTCAAACAAGTAGGTCTTGCTTCTGCAATGGAACACATGTCAAAGAAAGTTCACAATGGGTCAACTACTGTTATAACCAAAGAATGCCAGCAGTTCAGAAAAAAAGACAGACCTGAATGTAATCCAGTCTTCATTGGCTTTTTCTTGAAAACCTTCTTGAAATTGTTCATATAATGCCCAAATTTCTGCACAGCTCTCAATGTCTCTGCGTATTTCATCGGCTAAAGAGAAATCAGGCTCTTCTAACTCAAAGTGACAGCAGTCATTGCTGAAGGAAAAGAACATGGCAATGTTAAAATTGTATCCCAGATAAAATTTTACATTCCCCTCTTCCCTGAAAGAGCTCGGACTGGGCTAAATGGGGCTTCTGTCCACATGGCTTCAACAATGCTGAAGTATCAGCTGCTCTCAAACCATTAACTGGGCCATTTTATTTTTATTACATAACTAAAGTTCTCTAGGCAACAAGAGTATCCTGGCCAGGTGAACAATTGAAGGTTCTGCTAATGTGGATGTTTGCACTGACAAGATATCTTTTACACAAAGGTAAAGAAAATTCAGGATCTTTCCATTCCAAAATGATCATAATTACTACATATGTTGCCTTGCTATTTAAGCATTATAAGACACAGAATTGACAATTTCAGGAAATGATACTTTATACATGGTTATATTTTGCTCATTCTTGTCTAGCTTGCTTTCAAAAATTGTATTTACAAGACTTTATTGTTTTATTTATTATTTGTTTAGATTTATTAAAACCTTCATCGGTAGATCTCAGGACGGTTCACAACATACAAATACAAGATAAAAAACACAAAATGCATAATAACAAATACAAATCACAAACCCCACCACCCCCTCACCTGTCCTGGACACCACTTATAGGGTAATATATATATTCATGCATATGGAGAAATAAACATACATTAACTTTTGTTTTGTGTTCTCAAGTTCATCAAACTCAATTTTCTTTTCCTTTATGGTCTCAGCACTCTTCTGCAGCAAATCATGATGACCTGTTTCGATTACATCATCCTTGGGTTTTAACTGGTCCCAGCGAGCTTTAAACTTCTCCAGCTCTTGAAAGTATGTATGAATACGTGACATCACATTACTTTTCATCACTTCAATCTAAAGAACAAAGAGTGAGGTTTAAAATGAAAATCTTACTACTTTCCTTGGAAAGCTTATACTAAAAGCAGACAGATGCTATCAGTCTGCCTAATAGTGCATTACAGACATATTAGAGTAGCTATTATTCAAACTATCATTGCCGTATTTTATATTTCATAGAAAAGGAATTATGTAGATACACTTGTCACAGAGCCAACTCACGACAGTAAAATGTGGATTTGGTGGCAAAATCACATTTGGTGCTGTGCAGTGGGTCAAGTGGTCCTCAATGAACATGTTATTGAAGCATCTGTGTTCACAGCTAAGGCTTTTATTAATAATATTTTTAGATTGTCTGATGTAAAGTAAACCTCTGGACATATTTTTCTGCCATGTAAAAATTTGCAGGGGGTCCCAAACAACATTCCCTCCCCACTTCCTCTATTCAGCTGTCCTTGCTCCAAAATCCTGATGCAAAACATGTTGAGCAGTCCAGAACACTCTACAGTGGTACCTTAGTTATGGAATCGCTTGGCTCCCAAACAAATTGGCTCCCAAACACCGCAAACCTGGAAGTAAGTGTTCTGGTTTGCGAACGTTTTTTGGAAGCTGAACATCCGACGCAGCTTCTGTGGCTTCCAATTGGCTGCAGGAATCAGAAGCCATGCATTGGTTTTTGAACAGTTCCAGGAGTCAAACAGACTCCCGGAATGGATTACGTTTGACAACTAAGGTACCACTGTACTGGCAAAAGCATTAAGGCCCTCTAAACCAAAGTTACCCTATCAGAGGGGTCGGGAACTGAAGGCCTGAGGACCAAATACAGACCTCCAGGCCTCTCTATCTGACCCCTGCAACTCTCTCTACAGCTCTGCTTCACATGCAGAGCACTTTTGCCTGGCTTGAATGTGTCCTTGGATGTTATACCAGTTGCTGGGAATCACAGGTAGGAAAAACGCTGTTGTGCTCATGCCCAGTTTGCTGGCTTCCCACAGGCATCTGGTTGGCTACTGTGAAAACAGGATGCTAGACTAGATGAGCGACTGGCCGGATCCAGCAGGCTATTCTCCCATTCTGTTAACAACTCTTGCTTGATGAAGACTAGAGAGGGGTGTGTGAGGGTGTGCAGGAAATGGCCTAATGTACACAGGTAAAATTTCCATGTGTTGCTATCCCCCTTTTGCCTCTAGTCCCTGCCCACCACTGGCATGTGGCCGCTGGAAAGTTGCCCCCAAGGAAATACTGCCCTCAAGCTGAAAAACATTCCCATCCCTACATAATTACCCGACAGAATCAAAAGATGTTCATGCACAACTGGGAAAAAAAGTAAGTCAAGGGGCGGAACGTTTACAATTCACCCCAAATTACCTGCTCTCTTATCATAAGCTGATGACTTTCCATCATTAATTCAAATTTATCCCACGTAGCTCTCAGGTTGCCAATTGTTTCAATGCCACCACCAGCCACAGTTCGCAGAAGTTTGTTTTTACCTTCAGCTTCTTGAAAGAGACGGAAGATCTAAACAAAGAGGTTTTTTAATTAGTAAAATTGTCAATGCCACCGTATTTGTTTATGCCAGTAAATGCTACAACATTAACCTTTGTTTTAGATTTATACAAACTGCAATAAATTCTCCCCAACAGTTTTCCAAGTTTCTTTATTTTTCTTTATATTGAGCAAGACTTTGGATTTGGATTTGGATTTGATATCCCGCCTTTCACTCCCCTTCAGGAGTCTCAAAGCGGCTAACAATCTCCTTTCCCTTCCTCCCCCACAACAAACACTCTGTGAGGTGAGTGGGGCTGAGAGACTTCAAAGAAGTGTGACTGGCCCAAGGTCACCCAGCAGCTGCATGTGGAGGAGCGGAGACTCGAACCCGGTTCCCCAGATTACAAGACTACCGCTCTTAACCACTACACCACACTGGCTCTCTTTGGGTACAATTGTCATTCAGACACAGATATGGCAGCTTAGGTCCCTCACTCTAGCTGAACAGGGCATCAGTTAGCTGATCCTGGTGGATCTCAGGTCAGTGTAGGTCCTGAAAAGGCGAAGGCTCCAAGTGAGTGATGGGAAAGGGACAGGAATGGTGGTAGGGGTGTGCCTTACACTAGGTGCTAAACCAATTCAGCTCGGTAACATGGTCTGGTGATCTGGCCTAAGTTCCACCAGCAAAAAGGGTGCTGTTAAGTCAAACCACACAATGAAATCAATGGAGTGGCCCTCAGAAAACAGGCCCAGGCACACCCAGCAGTCCCACTCCCCACACAAATGACACTGCGAAAACACAACTCTTTTTAAACCACAAACAAGCACAGAAAAAACTCTCAGCATGAAGGCAGAAGTAAAAACTGGTAGGGGCTGGCCAGGTGACAGCAGAAGTCTCTTATTCGACTGAAATCCTGCCTGCAAGCACTAGATGGCTCTCACCCCACCTGAGATACTCATTCACTCAAAGGACAATAGACCTGTAATCACATCCCATATCCCCTACCTGGCCAGGCACCTCCATTTGGTCAGGGAACAACAGCCTGGTGTTTGTGTCCTTGACCAAGCAGAGCGAGGAGAACTGTACAGGGATATGAAAGGTCTCCCATTCACCATGACCACTTGGCATGTTGAATGCCCATAGACTTGGTAGTACAGAAAAAAATTACCTCTTCTTTTTTGTCTTTTAGGTTTTTATATTTTAAATTATCTTCTGTTATTTCATCTACAGTTTGGGGCCTTGCTATCAAGGTTTTCATGGCATCATTGAGAAATGAAGAAATATCATGTAGATGACCTAAACAAAGGAAAATAGAAAAGAAAAGTTTTGGTTTAACACAACACAAATGGTACAGCAGGGGAAAGTCTTTTCTTTCTTTCCTCCCACAAGGAAAACAGCATAAGCAACCGGACAAAAGGATCGTACTGGATTTTAACAGTTTTTAAAAAATGGAGCTGTAACTAGACATAATGCACAGCCCTTAATAACAGTACAACCCAAAACAGTTTAATTGGTGAAATATCACTTAAGAATGCTTAGTCCCACTGCAGTTAATATTACTTACTGAGCAGCAAAAGATGGATGCGGGATAAGACTGTTTAATATACAAAACCATCACTCTTATTATGAAAGGTTATTATGGATGATGCAACCAAGTGCACAAATGTTACTTTTCAAAAGCCAGGCCAGCACGCCCACCAGAGTCACTATATGTCACAACATATCTGATATCTAAAATAATGCTATGCAAGGTAACTGTTTTTCACAGAGGGAGCAGGAGTGAACAATTTACTGCTATTTTCTAAGACTTTAGCAAGAACGTTTCTCTCTTTTGAGCATTACCTTGTATGGACTTTCTCAAAGACATCACAAGAACATCATACAACTTCTGGATAAGATCATCAATCATAGACTTCACAGGGTTGCAATTCACGATTATGCAATCTACCTTCACAGTGCTTCAAGAATTAAGACAACCAATTATATAACAATATAGAATACAGAGTTTAAAATAAACTTTAAACTGTACAGATTTGAAATATGGTCCATTTGTAACAACAAACCATGGGCTGTCATTATAAACATGAGCCTGAACAAACCTTTGACTCTTCTCCCACACCTCCATCATCTCTTTCACATTCAAGTCGAGATTACTGAAAGCTTCTCACATTGCATATGAATAAATAAACCTGTTTGTGGTTTAATAGTTTGATTCATTAATTAACCACAATTAGAAGAAACTAAAGTCTCTCAAATTTGACTATAAGAAGAAACTAGTTTATCTGAAAGCTCTTCTCATGCATGCAGGGCAAAGGAGCGCAGAGCATGCAAATTCAAATTCAGGGGAATGAGTGCTGATAACATTCATATGCATCCCCAAGTTGTTCAGCTTTTTGGCACACCAGAAGGCTGCCCCACATTGCTCTACATCAGACACTCCAATCATTCAAATTGTGGCTTAACTCTCTTTAGAGAGGTTTTGACTAGACTGACCTGGCACTAGCTTCTCTGATTTTCAATTTATCATGAGACTCAGTTCAAGATTCTGGTTTTAATCACTATAGCCCTAAACATCCTGTGACTAAATTATCTCAATAAGTACTTCCCTGCATGAGTATGCCTAATAACTTTGATCTGTTCCATATCCACTCACACTAAAAATTACCCCAAATGAGATTCGTTCACCTCCCAATTTCCACTGACAGATTATTCAGGCATAAAATGAATTTTCTCATACAGTCCATGCTATCAAAACTAACACATGCAGGAACTTATTACTCATTTATAGTTCTTCCAGGGTACAATACCTTGGAAGGCGCTCCACTTCTTTTCCTCGCACTTTTAGGGCTTTGAAATTTTTTTCCCAGTCCTGTTCATTGAAAAGATGATTCTCCACCAGAGCTTCCATATCGACTTGTCCAATTATAACCCACTCCTTTGCCGTAGCATACATATTTTTATAACAGAGAAGATGAAAGGTCCTTTGTGTAAAATACTCAACATCTTTTTTTAAACAAAATGCTAATTTTCTAAACAGGCAAACAAAGCATGACTCAAATGACTCTGATGAAGTCGGTTCTTACCTACATGAACCCTTGACATCATAAATCAAAGCACAATCCCATCTTTTCATACCAGAAACTGTAGGTATACACTCCCTGCAGTTTCACTGTCCATGATGGCATCCCATGCTAGATAGAGGAGGTACACTGTTTATTTAAAATGGCCACGCATTCATGGGGCCAAAAATGAGAACAAACTGCTGGACTCCAAAGGTCTCTGTGTCTGCAAGTCTCAGATCACTGTCCTACCATCTATCTGGACATTTCAGAAATCTTACAGCCTGTCTAAACACACAGTGTATACCTAGCCCTTAAAGCCACCTCTGGTGAATTAATCATTTTAAACACAATAGCTGAGATTCACATGTTCCAGCTGTTTCTTAAGCAACTGGTCATGCAACGATATCTACATTCCCACAGCTTCTTTTCAAATTCCTCCTCCGAAACACTACACTTAAGGTCAGACAGCTAATCCAAAAGAAAATTCTGAAAGAACTCCAGTTCACAAGTGCTGACATTCAAATTAAGTGTCTTGTGGGATTGAAGCTCATAACTGAAGTTCCTTTATACACCCTATTTGCACTGCTTCAGCCAAATCCTACTGGTTAGCATGTCATAGAAGAAGACGAAGAGTTTGGATTTGATATCCCGCCTTTCACTCCCCTTCAGGAGTCTCAGCCACACCTAAGAACCTCCTACTAAACATTGGTTGAAGATTTGTGGGCAATCCATCTCTAATAATCATAAAATTTGAACAGCAATTATTATATTTCATATTTGATATATAGAACAAAAGGCTGCAGTTCTAAGCAAATTTACAATTAACTCCCATTGATCTTAGTGGAATTTACAGTGGTACCTCGGGTTACATACGCTTCAGGTTACATACGCTTCAGGTTACAGACTCCGCTAACCCAGAAATAGTACCTAGGGTTAAGAACTTTGCTTCAGGACGAGAACAGAAATTGTGCTCCGGCAGCGCAGCAGCAGCGGAAGGCCCCATTAGCTAAAGTGGTGCTTCAGGTTAAGAACAGTTTCAGGTTAAGAACGGACCTCCAGAATGAATTAAGTACATAACCCGAGATACCACTGTATATTTGAGTAAGTAAGTTCAAGCAAATAGCAGGTGTACATCAATTAGCATGCAGCAGCCATGTGCTAGGAAGACACAGCCAATCAACACACTCTAGTGAATGCCCTTAAGAGATGCATTTCTAATCTATATACCTTACATGTTTATTGCAAGCAATATAAATACATGACCTGCAACAAATGTGATTGCAACATGAAGTGAAGAAGCACTCAGGTGCTTGACTAAGCAGAATGGAATATAAATGAAGGTTAAGCTGCTTCTAAGCCCATGTTTAAAAGCCCTTGAAGCAAATGCAACTATTTCTGCACCTTAAATTGGTCCGCAACTTCTGCCAATCTTCGGAACAAGTCTTCCGCTTTACTGAAAGTGGTGAGAAATCCACTTGCATTTCTTTCAGTCATGACAGCAAAAATGCACTCCTCATCAGTTTCACTCACGCCCCTAAATTGGTTTGGAATAGATATGAATCTCTTCATTTCTCTATAATATCTTGCTCGTACTTCTTCAAAAGGAGGTTTAAACTGTATTCTTCCTTGTCTGAAAAAATGTTTTAAAAATACATTAGCGATTAGAATCACATACCATGGACCAGCCAGGTTGCAATTACTATATTAGTAGGTATGGAAATGTTGTTGATTTTGCTAACTGAAAGAAATAAACTTACTTGTAAGTTAGATCAATGTTTATTTCTGGTAAATTTTCATTGAGTGCTTCCAAGCCCATTTGATACTGATGCTCCAGAGCTTTATACAATTGATGGTTCCAGTGCAGCCTCCATGCTTTCATGTCACGTGCAAGGAAACCCTATCATTTGACAATATTAGAACACAGTCAACGGTTAAGAAGTCCTACCATAGAAGCAGTTCGCCATGAGAACTAATTGACTCAGAAGACTGCCTAGAAACCACCTTCCTTTTCAAGAAAAGATTATCCCGGCAACTAAGAGGATTTGGTATCTATGGTATATCTTACAGTATATCTCTACAGTACAGCAGAGAGTTGAACTAATCCCTCTGGCTTATCTAGTTTTTGAATCTTCCCAGGAACTGTAAGGAAAGTTATGTGGGATAATGCCTTGGTTCAGGCCAGTCAGTGAGTCGCAAAGCAAGCTGGTCCTCAACAAGGAACCTAGTCTATTTCCAAATGTATCCATATTCTTGATGAACTGACAGCTTTTAACAAACATTTTGTACAAAAAGTTCCGCACATTCACCTATAAATACATGTGTATTTATTTTTGCTTAAATAGTACTGGCAGTTAAGTAACAATGTAACCATGCCTGTGACTCAAGGTTGGAAAACACCCCTCGGAGTTCCTGCAAGCCATCTTTCCAGCGCTGCTGTTGCCGAAGCAGATCTATGTTCATGAGCCCAACAACCTATCAAGAAGAATTCAAAACATACTAAATGTGGTCATCAATCGAGTGGAAGGAAATAATAAAGCAAATTAATATATGCCAGTCCAGCATACCTTTTCTGTGAAATTAGTATGCCACTTCCTTAATTTTCTGTTTTCAGTAGCAAGCCGTTCTGCTGCAATTTGAAGCTTCTTGATATATGCTTCAAGCTCTTTAGGATTATCCCATGTTATCTGTCCCTCTGCTTTTGAATGCTATCAAAGAAAGGAAGTGCATGCAAATATTTACTTGTTTGTTCATAAAAGGGAGCGCTGCCACTGCTCAAGGCAAATAAAATTACTCTCGATTGAGTTCCTGTTAGCTGCTGCTAGAAAAAACATTCCCTGTCCTCTCATGTGCCAATGCAATTGCTGCTCCACAGAGAAATAAGAGGAGAAACAGACACAGGGGATTATCATTTTTACTATGAAATTGTAACTGGGCTATCTGCACAGATGATGATCAAAGCTGTGTAAGTATAATACTGCTGTAGTCTGGCTATACACATGACATACATGAATGAAAACATGAAACTGACAAGTTTCCCTCTTTACATGGATAGCACTCACAACCACCTTATCAATGTCACTGTTCTGCCTTGACACTGTAGTAGGACCCCTTTATAGTTTCAACTGCAGGACTCCATAATAGATGGATAGCATATATGAACATGCAGTTATGGAGGGAAGGGGCATATAATTGATATTAAAATATCACCAAGCATGTCATCTCCAAAGGAGTTTTAAAACACCAGGACACAATGGGTAAATGTGAATAGGATTGCAGTCCCAGTAAATAAAGCAGACATGACTGGAAACCAAGTAAGATCTCCACTAACAGAAGCTTAAATATTTGTAGTGACTGACATAGAGCAAGTAGGGGTTAATCCATTTTGGGATAACTTGCTCCAGTGAAGGAGATTTGCTGCTCAAGTCCACTTTCCCTAACAATGGCTTTCAGAGGAAAACAAACTGGTGTAAATACGTATGTTTCAAACAACATGATTACTACAACAAAGGCATTTATTTCCTACTCTACGTCTTCTGAAATTCCATGCAAAACATCAATACCCATGGACATGAAGAGATGTAATCTGACATACTGAACAATAATGGCCAAAAGACAGACAGCACAGGAAATATATAAAACAGGGAATATACAAGCTTCCGGGAGTAATAAAATATTGAAACAATAAAAATTATATTACTTTAATTATCTGTTCAAATGCTAAAGCAGACTGTAGCATCATTGGCTTTTGACTTGGAATCATCTGCTGATCAATACTGTTGTAAAAATGTGCCACCTATAAAAACAAAGCAGATTAAGTCTGTTATGCATAAGCACCATGTCTAAATTTAAATTTATTTTTCTCTATTCTTTAGAATATTATTTCCATTTCATTTAAACAGAAAAGCAACTAATAGTGCAAGCATATGCATGTTTAACCGCAGGTTAAGTTTTACTGTATTCAAGGGGGCCTGCTCCAAGGTAAGTGTACACAAGATTGCAACGTCAATCTAATAACTTGAAACACTATGAGACTCAGATACATTGGCCACATATATATCCCCTTCTTTATTGCTTCTGCCATATCTAAACTAGATAAACATTTACAGCTAATACTCTACAATAAGTGCTTGAAATGTTAGCCTCAATCATGACACCAGCATACATTCTGCCACTATTTATTACTAAGCCATTTGCCCTTGCTTATAAAAATCAGTCAGACAATCCTCAAAATTGTCTGTGTCCAGGATATGCTCAGACTTTTTAATTTATTTACTTGCACTAGGGAGAGCCAAATCACTTGAGTCCATTATAACATTACACAGAATGGTTTGGGCACAAGAGGGCAGCATAACCCATCACACCATGTGTTCATCACCTTCGGAGAAAAGATGTTTTCAAACTTTCTATCTCCATGGTGCTCTCTTTCATCCATCCTCTCTGTGTCTTTCACATTCTTCTTCCTACTATAACAAATTCCTTCTCTTATCCCCTTCCTCTTTGTCCTCACTGCATTTTTATTTATTTTTAAATATTAACTTTTATCTCTCAAATTTCCTTCAGTGCCTCCTCTGGTCCTTTCTGTGAAGGAGAGAGACCATTCCCCTGCAATCTTCCCTGTCCCCCAACCACATTTACTCAGTTCCATCTTTTCTCCCCACCCACCTTGCCACACACAAACACACACACATACAGGCAACAGAGGATGCAGTGAGCACTGAGAACCACCATTTGACAAATATTACTGTAATTTACATCAAGTATGTATCTTCTGGTGCAGAGAAATAAATGGCACATCTATGTTTGGGTGCAAAGTTTAGTTCAAATTCCACCATACCCTTTGATTCGGTTTCAGAACTAGATACAATTTTAACACCTCTTGGGGCTGAACTTACTCCCTACTCGTACTCTCACAAAATACATTGTAACAGAGGCAGACACTCAAGGTAAATTTATCATGAGTCCCATCCTAGATAGAACCAATCCATTCAGATTGACAGTGCTCAGTAGAGTCAGAACCTCTAGGTCGTGGTGTCATACCTGCTTGAGAATAACTGCTTGTTTGCAGAATTTTTGTGCTGTGCTTGAAGTTTGCTGTATTTTGGCAGGAATAACAAAGCCAAGCGCAGACAGTTGACGCACTTCTCTTAGGAGCACCACCAAGCGATCCGAATAATGTATTTTTAAGGCTCCATCAGAGTGATCAAGTTCCATAACAGGACTGCTGGCCTGTAAGCTAAACCAAAACATTTCCATTACTAGACATTATTTTTCAGTAGCAATATAGCCTGCACTATAAACTGGGATGTAGGGGCTGAACTGGCTATCACCTATGCCAGCTGTTTCCATTCTAAGCCACAGCTATAACAAAGGCATAAAATATACTGTTCAAGCCAAACATTTTTACCGCTGCTACCTCCTCTTCTGGTTGGAAGGATTAAGAAAGTGCTGCAGTCGTGGCTTCCTTTTTAGCAGCCCTTTATGGATATCCAGCTACTCTGCCTACGTCACCACCCCTACCTTATTTCTCTCTAACATGCAACAAAGCAACTAGGATCCCAACCCTCTCCTCTTCTCCTTTGTGGATCTCACCTAGTGTCTCTGCAGCTGCCATCTGTTAACCCTTCCCTTCATGAGGAGCTAGTGGTAGAGGCAGTCAGGTGAGTGGAAATGAGTTTATGGGAGAAATTGCACTTCCTCTCACTGCTCAGAGCACTGTGAAGAAGCAGCCCGTAATGAGGAAAGCAGTGAAAGCAGCTACAGCTTTTTCAGTGGAAGCGATGGAATGCATCCACTGATCATTTGCGCTTCACACACATTTCTACTGAAGGAGGCTCACTCCTCTCCTCAATGAAGTAACAGAAGCCACACGGCTTTTTTGCTCCTTTCTTTGCTAGGAACATTCAAGGGAGTGCAAGTTTCCCTCAGTTTAATGTCCCCTACAACAAGCTACTGGAGTGAAGGTCTTCAAACTCTTCCTCATGGCGGAGGAGGGTCTATGAGCAAAACAGATGGAGTCATTGCACTGTTCTCAATGCTGAGCAACATTGCCATTCCCCCTGTTAAGCCATCACTTCCTACTCTACAACTTAATAGCTCATTTCAGAAGAAGAACCTCATGCAAGAAGCACAAGAAGTGAGAAGCAAGAAGCAAAATTAGTTTTCGCATCTGCAATTTGCATGGACACCCACAACAGTTGTAAATCATTCTGTAAATGTTCTACCGTCATGATCTGGGTTCTTTAGTCCTCTAGAGAGATGCTTTAGATATTTTTTTTAAATGCACTGCTTGACTCAAACCTTATCCTACTAAAATGCTTAACTACAGGTTCTAGAGTTGCTCTTTGAATCATAGAATTGTAGAGTTTGAAGGGACCCTGAGGGCATTTTTTTTTACACTTACCAAAGACCAGACTTGGGGTTTGACAACCCTGCCTGAATGTCCCTGGACCAATAATCAAATTGTTCCTGTTCGTATACTTTAAAATGTTCTAGAAGATCATCTGCAGTTCGTCGGAAATTGTGAAATCCAGACAGGTCTGAAAGAAGGGCCTCTGCGATCTTAATGGCATCATCTACCTGAAACGTTCAAAGATTGGAGGTTTAGCGTGTAGTTTAGCATGTAGACAATGATTTATTATTCAGAATATCAGACTACAGACTGCCTAAACCTGCTCGAACTATCAGGTTCCCTTACACTTGTGGAGAGCTGTTCACCTACATTTTCTCTCACAGAGCACGATCTAGATTGTGTCCTATATGAGACTTGAAATAATGCAACCACCACTGGAGTACCTAGCCATTTTCAGCAAGAGGGTCACACCAACCCATGGTCAACCCTCCAGGAGACAAATGTCGCAATGTAAAAGTCAATGTAGCCAATTAAAAAAGGTGTGCATATTTTGTGAATCGGTGGGTCCCAAAAAAGGAGGGGGCATCACAGAATCACAGCAATGGACACACAGGAGTGATAGATAGATAGATGATTGACAGATAGATAGATAGATAGATAGAGAGAGAGAGAGAGAGAGAGAGATCCTTTTTTAAATAAAAAAGTGGATGAATATTGAAGGACCACAATAAATAATTTTTGGTACTACTTTATCTCAGCAGGGTACAAGAGAAGCAAGCAGTAAAAATAAATACATATTTTTTTAAAAGGGGGCTTTGGCATTAGTTTATTGTACTGATGAACCCACAACAGCAGTTTTAAAAAAGAACAAAATAACCTATTTGGGTCCTCCTGACCATACAATAACCTGTAGATGCCATCTGATAGGGGTGTGGAGGAGAGCCTATTCCATTATTAACAGGGTTCAAGATGGCAGCAACTATGGAGTGCTTTGGACGACTATTATATATATATTCAGGTATTTCATGATCCTTGGTACTGGCTCTTTGATTCTCTGGTTACAGTGGTGATATGTAGTGCCAAATACCGAGTTGAATTGGGCATTTTTGTGTTTTTATGATATTGTGAACTGCTATTTATTTATTTATTTATTTATTTAATCTGCTCAATGATTTTAATTGGTACCTTTAATTCTAGCTGGCGCACCCAAACAATATTATTCACAACTTCAGAAAGATTTTTGCCAGCAAGTGGTCCTGATGCTTCACCAGGAGTTCCATGGCATCGTGCCTCAAAATCTGTTTGATAATCTGTATAACAGTAAAAAGCAAATGGTTAGTGAATATTACTGACAGCTCTAGAATCACTGAACTTCTTCTGCTTATGCCCAGCTTAAAAAGGCTTGAGTTTGACTAACATTTTGAAAAAGTTCTATACTGGTATGTCCTAGCTTCTGCTGAATTTGTTAAACTGCAAAATTTAAGTATGAATATGCATTCCTTCCATAAAATTTCAACCCTGATTTTCTCACCATGTGATCTTTCACTCATAACCATTTTAACCTACTCTTCTTTTCCAAGCAGATCTCAGTGTGGGTTACATCAGGAAACATGCAATTAGATTTATCCCAATTGAAAAACAGACATGATACATTAATGAAGTGAACAACCAAACCTTACACTATTTTAATGCATATTTTCAAAAGTAACAATTGTATTTCTTACCTTTGACCGAGTCCTGTAGTTTCGCCAACAAAGTTTCTCTTTCTAAAATCAATTCTTTGCTAATGCTTGGGCGTCTTACTAACTCCTTATATTTCTGAAATGCTTGAAGAAGCTAGAAATATACATTAAAAAAATTGCTACTAAACCAAATGCAATGGATCACCATGGACTGGTGTTCATTAACTATTATATTTTTAATTGGTAGTGG
Source organism: Podarcis melisellensis (assembly GCF_964234715.1). Classification (NCBI taxonomy): domain Eukaryota; kingdom Metazoa; phylum Chordata; class Lepidosauria; order Squamata; family Lacertidae; genus Podarcis; species Podarcis melisellensis. Next base: position 84,906,507 of record NC_138531.1, read on the forward strand.
ACACCATAACCCATGACTGATCTGGAGGCTTCCCACCCAACACCCAGAGAATGGTGAACACACCCAGCATAGCAGCTTGACTTTTCAATACATACTTCAGCTTTGTAGCTAATTAGTGAGCCCCTAAATAAAACCAGGGAATGGTTTATCTAGAGCAGGAGTGATGCATGTGCAGCCCACATGCAGCCTGTGAATTCACTTCCAATGGCCTGGCAGCCCTCCCAGAACCAGTTCTTGTCCTCACTTACTTGCAAAGGCTTCTCTTCGCCCTCTCAAGTGGCACCAAGCACAGACAGGAACATGTCTTCCTGTATGCTAAGACCTAGCAAGTGCACTGTGCCAGGGGGCAGGAGAGGTGCCTTTGTAAATAAGCGAGGGGATTCGCTCTTCATCACAGAGCTGGGCTGGGAGGGAAAGTCCCTCTCCTCCTATCCCAGCAGTACAATGAGGAGAAAATATTGCCTGAAAATATTGTAAGGTATCTGTTTGTGTGTAAAGGCAAAGGTAAAGGGACCACTGACCATTAGGTCCAGTAGTGGCCGATTGGGGTTGTGGCTCATCTCGCTTTATTGGCCGAGGGAGCTGGCATACAGCTTCCGGGGCATGTGGCCAGCATGACTAAGCCGCTTCTGGTGAACCAGAGCAGCGCACGGAAACGCTGTTTACCTTCCCGCCGGAGCAGTACCTATTTATCTATTTGCACTTTGACATGCTTTCGAACTGCTAGGTTGGCAGGAGCAGGGACCGAGCAATGGAAGCTCACCCCGTCACAGGGATTCAAACCACCGATCTTCTGATCGGCAAGTCCTAGGCTCTGTGGTGTAACCCACAGCGCCACCCGCGTCCCCTCTGTTTGTGTGTACAGGCATGCATATATGTTTGCTGTGCTTCCCCACTACTGCCATGCAGCACTCAAGAGAGGTGGCTGACTTTCAATGTGGCACACAAGGCAAAAAAGTTCAGCCGCCACCCCCTAATCCAGAGGTTTGAAGCATCCATTATTTCTAGCAGATATTTATTTAAATGCCTAGTTATGCCATATATATTTTTAAAATACCTGTTGTGGACTGTCTTGAATTTCTGAAATAAATGTTTTCAATTTGCTTGCTATTTTTTGTTCAGCTGGAGAAATAATCCTTTCATATTGACATACTGCTGCTTTCCATAAAGGCTAGGGAAGAAGAACACCCATTTAGTTGGGGACATTTTCATCAAAACTATCAAATACAAGCTAAAGGGGGTGTAACAATAAGATGTAAGTGTGAATACCTCTGTATAAGGATTATAGTGCACAGGATTCAAACCAGCAAAGGGCTCAAAGACCTGGGCAAGGTGCAGTGCTTGCTGTTCACCAGTTGGCAAAAAATATGTAAGTTTCTCATGAAGCGTTCTAATAGTTAGCACCTATACGAGAAAAGGAATATTTTAACTATATATATGAACCCCTCACCTGCAACAGGTTATCAACTAACAAAACTGCATGCAACAAATCCTAGAGGCAATAAAAGAGCATTTTAAAACCTTCTCTTAAAAATTATCAACAAAGCATTCAATCTAGTGAAAATTACATTAACCCATTATCATATTAACATTTAGATTTGAGATCATATCTATAATTAGAATAATTTATTATAATTAATGTTGCATTATCTGAAGTAATAAATACAACAACACATCACTGAGGCCAGGAGTAAACTTTTTAATGGGAATTCCATAAGAGGATAGAACTCTCAATAATACAGTTTTGACCCAAAAGAAATCCTAGGAATTGACCATATGAAGCGCCTTTATACTGAGACAGATCATTGATGTTATTAACCCAATATTGTCTATTTTGACCAACAGCAGCTTGGTCTCGCAGCCGCACTAGAGATCCAATCAGCATCCATGATTATCTCCCTTACCTGCTTAAATATTGCAACAGTGCTGGAAAGGATTAACCTTTTCCTCCTCACAGCACCACCTTAATTTATTGATGAAAATCACCCCAAATATGAAGTTTCTACTGCCCCCTTTAGAGAAACTCAAACATGGAAAGGGTTTAAAAAAGTGTTTCTCCCCAACCCCACCCTTCAGCATCAGGGTTCCAGTCTGAATAAGGTCCCCTGCAGCAGCTTTTTGCAAAAATAGAGATGCAACTCACAGATTTCCATCATTCATCAAGTTGCTTGAGGCTCAAACATAAGTCTTTATTAGAACCTGCTCCGAGATGCATGGGACTGAACTTTGCTCTATCATTAAGCTATGGGTCCTCTCCAATAGAATACATTATGTTTAAAAGCTTCAACTCTTCCCCCTCACCCTAAAAGAGAAAATAAAGCAAATTGATACCTCTTCAAGTCGTTTACCAAGCTTCCCTAGCATTTCAGGAACGTATTTCTCATCTTGCCATACATGTGGGGTATAACGCTGCCAAAGCTGCCCAGTAAGGTGATCACAGGCTGCTACCCATTGTTCACAAATCATGATGCCAGCCTTTAGATTTTCTTTCACAATGTGGAAGGAATCTTCCCATAGATTTAACGTTCCTAGTTTCTTCTGAACAAATCTTCCAAGAGAGCCAGCTGAAATCACATACAGATTTTGCAAAATTACTTACAAGCGCTGTACCTTCTCTAGCTGAAAGAAATGTTCCCCATTACTACTTATGGCTTTAGACCTTTCTTCTTAACATACTAGACAGGTGTAATAATTCAGCTCAGAACATGGCACCTTTATGCTGTCAGTATCAAGCAGCTATCACAGAAAATTTAATACCACTGAGTCAAATACTTCATATAATTGGATGTAATATGCAGCCTCCATCAGTCAAGGGACAACACAGATACTTTACTTAATAACTGACTACCAGTACAAGATTATCTAAAAACTACCCCACCCCAAAGTCCAACCCAATCAATGTCGCCCCCACTAAATTGGCAAACCTGCCATACCTGCATTTCCCTATAATCATGTTTACTACTTTATCTTTTTTAAAACTTTCAACAGAAATATTTGTTCCAAATCTGCATTCACCAACACAGTGAAGAAGATTGTTCGGGCAGAGCAATACCACAAAAGGTACAGAGATAATAGTCGCCAACCCATGTTGCAGACTAGAATTGTATCTTAGCTGGATTTTGACTTGACATGAGGAGCATCAAGCATCATTACAGATTGTTCAATGACTTGGGCTGAAGGGTCAACTAGAGATGTCTTTATCTGATTCAGGGGCACATCTAGGCAGACCCAAATAAGATTTACCTCGAAAGCTCTGAGTAGCAGCCATGTCAGCACACTGGTTACATGTAGAGGAGCCAGTAAGATCCTTGTAAGGGTTGAGGAATAATGCTAACCCCCAGATTTTCACATTATATTTAACATTGGCTCAGCAGACATTGGGTATGTTCACACAGAACTGCCAAATACCCAGTATCCTCATTTAATAAATCTGATTCCCTAAAAGGTGTAGAGCATCTGTGTCCAGTCCATGCAGATCTGCAACACACTGGAGACAACTTGGAATCTCATACTGCGCAGAATACATGAGGAAGGGGAGTGACGTCGGTTCAGATAATTTTACTCCATATTACCTTCCCTTTTCAGGCACTTTTCCACACACTTCTAGAGAAGCACATACGAAAACAAAATGCTAGAAATTCCTCAAAGAGCAACAACCTATATTTTAAGCATCTGTTCATCACAATTGAGTTTCTCTACAAACAACTTTACCTATGACATCCAAAAGATTTTGCATGCGTGGCTGAGGAAAAGGTTCATGTTCCGGCTGTCTCCATACATCATCTACAGTATCCCGTGTAGTCTCGACTAAATCCACAACTTCAAATAAAGATAAGCTGTCCAAATTGTAATAATCCTAGAGATACAATGCATATTTTAAAAACATAACTTTCTATCTAAAGAACAGGACTACAATCTACACGGGACTTTACCTACGAATATTTTAATGAAAATACTGTGTAAGAAACTTGACTGCAAATGCTCTGGGATTTTGCCATTTTGATTGTTAATTCTTTGTGGTATTTACTCACTACTTAATGCCAGCCTTTGCCAACCTAGTGCCCTCCAGATATTGCTGGACCGCAACTCCCATCATGATGCTCCAGCAAACCCAATGGCTGGGGCCAACCAGAGCTGTAGTCCATCAACACCTGGAGACCACCAGGTTAGTGAAAGCTGACTTCCATCTTTGGAGGCATGGCACATAATAATACAACAAGAACTGACAACCCTGTTCCTTTTTGTGAAAATATTGTTTTTTATGCAGTTACATGCAAATTTATTTTATTTTCTTGAAATTATTTCTAGCCCATTTTTCAAATGCATTGTCTGAAGCAGCTTATATTAAGAAACAATGGCAACTAGTGACAGTGAACGAAGAGGTGGCAGAAGAAGAGGGGATTCCCAATGCCCTTACCAGACAGTACTGCAAGACAGCAACAGCTGCATACCTTTGTCTGGTCATTTATGAGCTGTGTGCTGGCAATGCTAACCTAGCATGCCCATGCCTCTGTTTCACAACATTTCAGGTAAGGAATCAGGAGCCCCTCCCACACAGATGCTGCTTATCAATGGTAACCACTTTCCTCCCAGCATGCCACTTCACCAGCCACATCTCACAAACAGAACTCAATCAACCAAAGGTTTATGAATGAATGCACATTCTCAACAATCTCAGGGATGTCACTGGGTGCCACAGGGCATGTGCTGTCCCACATTATTCCTAAATATTTGAATTGGAGCCAGATAACAACAAGCTCAAACATTTGACAGTACCTGCTGATTTCTGTAGAGAGCAAAAATATTCAAATGGGCAAATTCCTAATGGACAGAGTACCTAATCCTTCGAACCATTCTTAGCAGTTTCAAGAAATCACTGAACTATGCTTCCAAGCAAAGACTACACTCCAGTGAAGCCAAATCCCTGAAGTTGCAAAGAGGGTTTCAATCTCTCAAAGGTGGGAATAGTAATCAAGCATGCATGTGGAGCTGTTGGCTGTGATTATTGTGCTAGACTGGGGCAGGTTTTATATAGAACATCACTGAATAAATAAAAGTTACACACATATGCAATGGCTTCAAACAATTCTTTAAAATGTGAGGCTCTCTCCTTGCTAGATGACTTGCTTCCACGTTGAGCACGCTCTGTCCAGAACTGAAACTCGTCATTTGGACAAAGTATTGCTGTAAAAAAAAGAAACAAATCCGGCAAATACAATATTCAGAGTTGTGTCTATTAATGTATATGAAACAGACTGAAGATATGCTACAGGATTTAATCAACTTCTGTTAAATCTCAGTAAATTTATACTCTGCAATGCAGTTCAACACTGAATTAAAATATATTCATATGGAAATATACAATGTGAAGAATGACTCAGAATTAACTAGCATTGAAGCCTTACATCATAATTCTCAATTTCCTTATTTCAAAGTCTAGGGAACTTTGATATCAAGGGGATACATTTACAAGTGACACTTGGAATGGCAGGTTGCTGTATCACACAAATTACAGATTCATTTCTAATTTACATTCCACTGTCTGTAAATAAGTGCCTCGTGTATTTTTTTATTTTTAAAAAAACCTAAAGCCCCACTCTTCATTGGTACTGATACCAGGGCAGGGTATATCATTAAAAAAGTTCTAGACAACCATAAATATTTTTAAAAACCTTGAAAACATTAGCAAACAACAGTAACTAAAAACAACTAACCAGAGTCAAAACACGTACCTTGAACATCATCTTCCCGGTATTTGGATCCTGCGTAAGCAGGATCTGTTCTCCTCAGAACAGAACCTAAACCAGCCTCTAACTCTCGTAAAAGATTCTGAAGCTTGGGATCAAATTCTCTACTCCATTTCTCATCCTGTAATAAGAATTTAAGGTGACAAAAAATTCACACTAAAACCATCCCTTATCCAACACCTCCCTCAACCCTTTCCACTTCTACTCCATCCTCATCTCCCTTAATAAGTTGCCTTCTCTGTGGTCCTCATCTGATTCCCCCATGTACTCTCTTTTACCCAACCCATCTCATAGTTGCCGTCTGCCATACCATTATCCCTCCTCTTCACCACACCCTCTCTCCCTTCTGTTGTTTCCCTCCAAACTCTTTTGAGCATTCCCACTGGCTACAGACTATGGGGCCATGGCTCTGTGGTAGAGTCCAGGCTTTGCATTCAAAAGATTTGGGTTCTTTGGACAGGGCTGGGTAAGATTCAAAAGCTGAAAAGATGAAAAGCCACAGTCAGCGAGTTTAGCTATGGGATGAAAACCTGAGGCTCTCCAGATGTTGTCAAACTCCAATTCCATTGGCCCAAGAAAGTATGGCCAATTGTTAAGGATGATGGGACCTGTGGTCCAACATCTGGAGGGCTGCAGCCCCCCCCCCCGGTACAGGTCATATTGAGCTACATAGAGCAACAATATGACACAGTATTAGGCAGTCCCCTATATTCCTTTGTTTCTCTAACTTCACTTTCTATTCACTCCAATACGGCTGCTGTCTCCTGCAATGAAACCATCTTTTGAAAAATAATTGATGACCTCCTCACTGTCCAGTTCTCTCTCTCTCTGCAACTACTGTATCTGCTGTCCTTGATACATGTTTGGTCTCTTACCTTTTATTGGCTACCTCTATACCCTAAGTCTCAGTGATTCTTTCTTCCAATGATTCTCTTCCTACCTAATTGTTTATGTTTCCATAGTGTGAAACTCTTATTCTGCTTTCCCTCCCTCTAGTAAAGTCCCCCAGGATTTTATTCTGCTTTTCTCACTACACACTCTTCAGAGGTGAGCTCATAAAATCATGGCTTTCTGTACCACATATACACATCATCCAGTTCAACCGGTCTACCCCAGACCTTTCTCTCATCATCTCCATCATCTCTGCCTCTGTGTCACTTCCATTTGGATGCTACATTGTCATCTCAAGCTCAAGACTAAACTTCTAATCTTCCCTCGTCCCCTTCTTCTTGAGTATTTTAATTTAATTTAACAATATCACCATGCTGAACAGGTAAAAGCTCTGCCTCTCCCTCCTTTGTTCCCATTATTTGTTGCAAGGTTGCACCACTTTCCTCTTTACAACACTGCAAAAATATGGCCTCGTCCTCTATCTATGCAGGAAAAACTTTGGTTTATGCCCTAGTCGTATCTTGACTTAATGAATGCACCCTTGTCCTCTCTGATCTTCCACCATCTCATCTTGGTCCTATCAGCTCTACCCTGTCCGCTCCCAAATAAAACACAAACTTCTTGTCCTTGCATAAAAACTCTCCATGGTCTTGTGGTGGAGCTGGAGGGGTAAAGGTCCTGGGGCAGAACTTTAGTGGCCCTTAGGAGTGGAGAGATGGGAGAGACAAGCTCTCTTGCAAACATCCATCCTGCCAGGGGTTAAGGCATCACCCAGAGTGATGTTCTGCGCATTACTCAAGAGTTTCCAAGCCACTCTTCTGTTCCTCTTGCTATGTCAGGGAAGAAGTAAACTAGATGCTGACTTCACATTATGTGCAAAGCAGAACTCATGGTTTGTTTTCATCAAACCAACCAGAGTCAGGAGGCCAAGAACAAACCTTGGATTCCCAAAATGTGGTTTGTTTAAGGGAAACATAAAGCCAGCCTCTGATTTGTTTCATCCCCAGTGTGGAAGGAGTAGTGGAGGAGCTATTCAGGAACTTCAACTCATTCACATTAAAGCATTTTTTTTAAAAAAAAAAACCCACTATGGTTTAATGTGAAGTGTGAACCAGACCACAGTAAAATAGCAGCAAAAAAAACAAACAAACCTGCATGTGTATTGAAATAAGTTGAATATTGCATTACTCACCCTCAACAATACTGGTGCAAATACCTGCCGTACTGACTGATAAAGCATATTTATAGGAGAATCTAGCATAGATGATACAAGAATATTGCTATGAAGGTTCTCTTCTGTGATTATATCTGGTCGTAGTTTGAAGAATACCAGCATTCTGTCTTCTGAACTGCCGGCTTCAACCTATACAATCAAGAAACATAAATATTCATATAGTCTAATGAAGAAAACTTATTAACCAAAGTGGTAGTATTTATAAACCACTAAAATTAAAGTGCATGTAAATTACAAGTATAGTGATGTGCTTCTTGCTCATACTCTATATCAGTGGTTCCCAAACTTTAGTCGCAGAGCACTTTTCTGGAGGGAAATTTGTCACTATTGTTGCTCTTATGCCAAAGGCACGTATGTGCATTGTCCTTTTTTAATCTCTTCACAGAGCACTGGAGATGCTTCACAGAGCACACTTTGGGAACCACGGCTCTACATTATATACAAGAATCATGAGTCTGTTGCCTGAGCGTCTTGTACAGCATATGGTTTATCCCAGGGAAGACTCACTTCAGGTTTGTGACTTTTTTGTTTTGCTAAAATCCCAATAGTTTTCCAATGGTTTGGAATGTCTAAACCATGAATGCTTGATATCACTTATCAATTAAACTGCAGCTAATTTGTGTCAATGCAGCTACTTTATACCAGGGAAGATTACTTGTCTACCTAGCCCAGTCTCCAGAGTTTTATGCAGAGGTGTTTCCCATGATCTGCAAACCTGCTATTTTTTCCTCCTTTTTATAAAAACAAAGGTGCAAGTCTTTTTGCTTAAGAATTTGGCTTGTTTTGCTGGATCTGACCATCTAGTTCAGCATTCTTTATAAGAATTCCAACAAATAGTATACAACAGGTGATCCACCTGAAGGTGGCTGTGGCCAACTTCCTTCTGCCCACCTCAGCTTATACATATGCAATAAAAACAGTGGAAGCAGATTAAATAAAGTGTAATGTACAGTCTAAGCACTGCAGAACTACAGTCTAAGCTCCATTAATTTCAGGGGAATTTGTTGGCCTCCCATAAAATCCTAAATGAGCATGCACACAGCCTCAGTCTATCCACAAAGGATGAGCACCTGCTCAGGCAGAGTTTTGCACACCCATTTCTCTAGCCTGTTAATTAATTGGATCATACATCACACACTGTGTTATACTTGGATGTTTTATTGCTGTAATCTAATCTCTCTCTTATATTACTGCAGTGCATTACATGTGGGGCTGCCTTTGATGAAAGTCCAGAAACTACAGCTAGTGCAGAATTCAGCAACCAGATTATAATTATCGATCGGAATCAGAAAGCCTGGGTGCATTACATTGATTCTGGCCTGACTCCGCCAGTTTCCAGGTTCAATTCTACTGAAAAAGTAGTGAGGGAGGAAAAACTTCCTCTGTCAAATTTCCACTTGTCAGTCATACGCCCAGCGGTTAAAAGAACAGGAGCCCTGGCAGGCAGAGTGGCAGACTTGTAAGAGGAATACCAGATAGTATCTCAGCATTCAAGTGCCTAGAAGCCTGGATTCACAAGGGGATCCTCAAAACATGCAAACATGCTACAAAGCTGCAATCCTCCTCTCACCCTCAGTTTTTAGGATGCCAAAGAATCATAGAATTGCAGAGGGAGAAGGGACCACAAGGTTTCTGCAATGCCCAACAACCCTCAGATTTAAGACTCTTGTGCTTTACCAACTGGGCTATCCCTGCTGTATAGCAGGCTGCAGTTGTAACAGTGCAATCCTAGGAAGCCGAAGCTACATTTGGGGGGGGGGGTTGCCCCAGATGAAGCCTCCAGAGGAACACCACTGGGGCTCCCAGCCTTTGTGTGTGTGTGTGTGTACGCAAACGTGCAAGGAAGGGTGCCAAACTGGGTGTCTGGCCCGGCTGAAATAAAGCCTCGTTTTGCTCCTGGTTTGTTTCTTGGGAGCAAACCCAACTTTTTCAAGCCATCCTGCCCCAAGCGCCGGTGCGATCCTAAACTCGGGGGGTGATCCCCCTTGGATTCCACGGGGCTCCGCCGCCGTGGCTCGACTTGCGCTGCTCGGAGCCGCAGCTGCTGCTCAGGAAGGCAAGCCCCGTACCCTGTTGGAGACCACGATCTGGTGGTCCTCCGAGTGCTGCACGCACAGCAGAAACTCATTGCCGTCGTCCAAGAAGTTGGCCAGCTCGGGGCCGCCCGAGAGCGGGGCGAGGCTGGCGGACGACGACAGACCGAAGTAGTTGGCGGCCGTGGCCGAAATGAAGATCTTCCTCTTGTCTCCATCGCCGTCCCCGTCCAGAGGCATGACGGCCGGCAGAAGCGCGGGAGGCTCGGGGAACCTGGGAGGAGAGCTCTTCAGACGTGCATCGTGCTCGGGACTCGACCCGGGATCTGGAGAAAGAGACGGGGGGGACAGGACAATTTTCCAGGGCTTGTTAGGATTGCCTCACGATAAGAAACGAAAGTGGGCGGTGAAGGCTATCTAAGTAATATTCATAATAAAAGCTGTCCTGAAACCGGTGTCGAAGGGGGCCCGACAACGCATACCAAGCAGGGAGCGGTTCTCTGAGAGGCGGGTGGGTAGCGTGGGGGGGGGGGCGAAAGAGCCGCTACTACACGGCCCAGCCTCAAGAGACAGGAGAGAAGCCGGGCTGTGAGGCCAGGCGGCGATGCGAGGCCCGGTTGCTATGGTAACGCGGGGCAAAAATGGCCGCCAACCCCAGTGGAAGCCGTCTGCGCGTGCGCGCGCGCCTTCCCAGGCCAGAGCAAGCGACGGCCGCTTTCCAGAACGCGAGATCGGCAATCGCCAGGCCAGGCCGGTTCTGCGCGCCACGTGAAATACGAAAGCAAGCGGGGCTCGGATCGCCCAGGGCTAGTGTAGCGAGCCTCCCGTTTGCTATTCCGGAAACAGCCCGAGGGAACTGCTGGGTTGTCGTTGGTTTTTATTTATTTATGTTAAACAACAGTTTAACGGAATGGATTGTTTTCTCTTAAAAAGTTTTTTTTAAAAAACAAACAATCGTACTGCGAGTTTGCATCATTGAATGAGTAACCAACATGCTGTTTCCTGAACAACATAAACTCTTTGGGCAACTAAGTTGCAATTGTTAATTCGCAGAGGTTGATGAATGGCAGGCAGCCAGGATGAAGCTCACGACCCTCTCCGCTTATGGAGAGGACCATCACTGATTGTTATGCTGTGGTGAAGCCCCGAACACTGCCTAATCATATTGGGAGTCTAGTTGGTGGTAGCCCCGAAAGTGGCCTTTTCAGGTGCAAGGCAGAGCTGGGCTGGCTCAGGAGCCGCCGGATTGTGAGGCCGGGGTGGACTTTAGCGATGCGGCGCCCTGAGCGAGTACAAAATTTGCCCCCGCCAAAAAAAATATTTCTTATTTTCACAGTACTGTACTGTAAATCCTTTTGTAATTTGCTTTTTACACAAATATTCTTCCTATTGCTATTTTGTACCGCCTGGGCACGGCACACTGTATGTGGGGGAACTGCCCGCAGCACCCTCAGTCCGGCGCTGCTAAGGCTAAGGGGAAAAAAGAAAACAAGCCACCCCACACCTCACTTTCCACCCTGACCAGCAGGAGCCGCCTGGGCTTCAGATGCTGCTTCCCCCTGGAGACCTTGGGGCAGAGTGAAGCTTGCCTGCAGCAAGCTTACAGTGGTGTACCTCAGGTTACATACGCTTCAGGTTACAGACTCCGCTAACCCAGAAATAGAGCTTCAGGTTAAGCACTTTGCTTCAGTATGAGAACAGAAATCGGGCTCCGCCGTTGCGGCAGCAGCAGGAGGCCCCATTAGCTAAAGTGGTGCTTCAGGTTAAGAACAGTTTCAGGCTAAGAACGGACCTCCGGAACGAATTAAGTACTAAACCCGAGGTACCACTGTATTATGACATAAGCCGGCATTTGCCAGCCACTTTGGACTACAACTCCCATCAGCCCCCGTCCCCCAGGCAGGCTTATGGGAGTTGTAGTCCAAAGCGACCAGAGAGCGGGCTACAGCTCGCTTCCCCTCAGATGCGATGCCCTGACGCCATTTCTTTGGGGTGTAACACCGTCTCCCCTTGACCTCCACTGGGCTTGCTCCTGAGTAAACATGCCTACGGCTAGCGGTGCTGCTTAATTAAGGGGGGTGGCTCGAGTCCTTTAAATACACACACACGCAAATTTATTTTTATAATATTATAGCGGGAGAGGGGAGCTGGGCGAAGCGCGCGCTTATTGTCGGCTCACAACGCCCCGCTGTCCCCTCAGCGGCCCTGAGGCGGGCTGCGTCACGACCTCCCACCCCCAGGCGGGGCGGGGCCAGAGTGTTGGCTCCGCCCCCGTCTGTTAGCTCCGCCCGGCGACGGGGGCAGGCTGGACGAGCCTTCGCTGCGAGGCGCGCGCGCGCGCGTTCGAGGCGGGCCTCTGTCACTTCCTGCTCCCGCCTCTCCGGGGCGGCGCGGCGCGTCTCCTCCTTCTCCTCCTCCTCTTCCGCTCTTTACCGGCGTTGCCGCCGCCGCCGCCGCTTCTCCCTCAGGAAAGCTCTTTCTTTCGCTCCCCCCCGCCCCATATTCCCCCCTTCCCACACCTGAATCTACCAGGCGCGGCGGCGGCGGCGGCGGCGGCGGCGGCGGTGACGACGAGCTGAGGGGAAGGAAGGCAAGAGCCGCGACGGCACCGGCAGCTTCTCCGCCGCCACCTCCGCCTCCTCCTCCTCCTCAGCCGCGAGGGAAGGAAGAGGCGGCGGCTCCCTCCCCCCTGCCCAGGGGCCCCGCGGCCCTCCGCCTCCGCGCCCCCGTCCGGGGCGAACCGAGGGAGATGCCCGTGAAGAAGAAGCGCAAATCCTCGGGGCAGGCGGGGGACGAGACGGGCCTCAAGAAGTGCAAAATCAGCAGGTACCAACAGCCACCGCGGCGGCGGACGGGCCCAGTTCTGCGGCGACGGGGGGGGGGGTAACCGAGGTGGGGACCGAGCGCCTTCTTTTCCCCCCTCCTCACCGTTGCCTTGGTGACACAAGGCGGGAGAGGGTCTTTTGTGATACCAGAAAGGCAGCCTTTAGCGGGGGGTTCCCCTCCCCTCTTGCATTTGCACCCAGAGGTGCCAAATTAAATATTTGGGGGGGGCAGGTAAGCCCCTTCCCACATAATCACATGATGAGGCACATGAATGCTATTTGGATGGCCGTGGCCTACAATTTGGGGGGGGGGCGTTCCCCTCAAATATTTTAGGGGGGGCTGAAGGGGCCTAGGAGTTGGCTCCTATGTTTGCACCTCACCTTTTCTGACACATATGCCAGGCTGTACCCAATCCTTGCGCGAAGTGAAGCTTTAATAACTTATTGCAGGTTATGCATATCCTTTCATTTTTCGCCCTTATGTTTTAACTCTGCCCCACCCTGAGCAAAACTTGGTATGTTTCTTGGGGCATAGGCATCCTTCGCATACACAGATGTGCGCACGCACACACTCCTTCCCATATGTACCACTGAAGCATGCAGTGTACCACTGAAGCATGTGTACCACTACATGCAGCTGTAGTTCTATCAAGCAAAGCATAATGCTGCAGTAGGCCTTTGTCAAAATGTTGCGCCTGCTTGTCTTGCAGCGCTGGTTCTGAACAGAAACACCAACAGCCTTTCTTTGCACCACCAGCCAGGCCCTATCTCATGTATGGACTTGATTCATTTTGTGTCCCCGGCCTGTAGATCTTGAATTGGCATTGCCTCATCAGAAGCCAGCTAATGCAGAGTCAGGCCATTCCTCCATGTAGCAGATCTCCATGGTTTTGAATGGGCATTTCCCAACCTTGTTCGATGACGCCAGTGGTTTAATGTGGGACGTTATGTGTGCAAAATATGTGCTGTAGCTCTTCCTCTCTAAGCTCTTGCCAAGCTGTGTCATAACTGGGTCATGTTGTGCTGGTTTATGATGCCAGACTTTGACAGCATCTCTGAAGAGAGGAGGTTCCCCACCTACTATTTCCAACTTCCTCCATGCAGCAGAATGAATCACTTGATGCTGTTATAGTGGTGTGTTCATGTTCATATAGTATTTTCAGAGTAACAGGATAGGTCTCTGCTCCAAGGTGCATACATTCAATTCAGCTGTGAGACCACCTGTGAGACCAATTCTCCTGTGAGGCCTGTCTGCTTTATCTGTCCAGAGATAATCAACTCAGTCCCTAAAGTTCTATCTACTTATCCTCTGCATGTCACATATGCTAATTCTATACAGCAGAAAGATGCAACCACCACTGCAGGAGCGCAGTCTGACTTCCAAAGACCTCCCATTTGGCTTCCACCATAGCATCTATACCAAGGTCTCACCCATCTCTATTACATATCTCAACCACTTTCTCTAATGTAAACTAAGATTCAGGGAAACAGTTCTTCAAATTACCCTCCAGAGTTATTTCTCAGCACCCTTGACAAGCTGCACTTCCCAGGATTCTCCATTACTGCTGAATTAGTATACAAGTGCTCTAAAATTATGGTGTATATGTGACCTCCAAGGAACCGCTTAATTCAACCTTAGTTGATGCCTTATTTTGCATTCTACTCTTGCTTGAACAGTAGCCGTCAATTGGGCAACATGGACAGCTTAGAGCAGAGTTGCTCATGTGCCTTCCCAACACCAATGATTGCTGCTGGTCCCTGAGAGGAGTGAGAAGCACAGCACAATGTGGGTATGTTTGCAGGAGCATTGGATTGGCTTCACAGCATGCTGAGCTCCCTAGGCCTCTTCCTCTCAGGAACTGGCAATGACACTCAGTTCTGGGAAGGCACATGAACAACCCTCCCCTCCCTACACCGCCCCATCAATCTGTACTGTATTTTGCACTGCTTTGAGAAACCTTGATTTAGTGGCTTTTATGTCAGACAAAGAACAACTATTAGTTCCATAAATTAGGGTAACAATTCTGCTTATGCTACCAAACTCTAGATAGTCTCATATATCTAGTATAAAGTCTGTCTGGGTGTTAGGCCATGAGTTTGTCATGGCCATGTCCTACACATTGGAAAAGCATGTTTTGTTTTATGTGTGGTAAGAACCTGTGTTACCTACAAAGAGATACTTGCCATTAGATTTCTTATTACACAAATAGTCAAATGCTTGCACAAATTAGTATCTGTTGCTAAGTGCAAGGTGAACGACCATAACACCATTGTTCTACATTCAGACTATTGGATTTTAATTTCCTGGAAGCAATTTTTTATTTACTTTTACTAAATATGCACCAATGTAATATAATCAAATATGCTGGTATTGTAGATGGAAGCAGTGGCAGAAATATTCAATCAATCTCCTTTATTGGCATAAAAAGTGCATTATATACATGGATCAGAACACAACACAGTTAACGAAACATGGTAGGAGATACTTTAGGATAAAACTGTCCAGACATCATGAGATATGTAATTTCAGGGTGGTGACATAATTTCATAGTGTCACTCAAAAATCTTGCCTCATTCCACATGGCAAAAATATTTAGGATGATGCAATGAAATGCATTTGGGATAGCCAGGTTGCAACTTTTGTCTCTTGCCTGCCCCCCCCCAGCTCAGAATATAGATTCAGCCATCCCATTCATGTTCTGTCATCTGTCTTCCCTTCTAGCTTGCAGCAGGACAGATTTCTTAAATAAGAGGAAGGAGAAAATGGGCAATGAGTGGAGTAAATTTTGCAGAGCAAAATTTAAATAGTGCTTTCAGCATCCACAGTATTTTAGAGTACAATAAAGCAAGTTCTTGCCCAGAGGAGCTTACCATCTGACATTCAGCTTGAGGGATACTAACAGAGGAGCAGGAGGAAAGTGGAGGCAGAGGCAAATAGTAAAGCAATTTGGGGCAGCCTTAGCTGCATATGTGTTGGCTGCTAGAGGATGAGTTTCTGACAATCCAGTTACCCAGGTTGCCATTTGTCATACGCAGAAGTCAACATGATTCTAAAGGCATCTGTGCAGATATCATATGCACAAAATTGGCAACACCATGAATAGTAAATTATTGCACTTTGCTTTTCTGTACTTGAAGCTATGTTTAATTATCTATTCAGGAACAGAATGGATTAGATGCTTCACTTTAAACATCAAATTGTCAAGTGCTTGTTAGCAGCAACAGTTGAGTGAAGTGCAGCACTGTTATGACTTGCATTAAAATACAGGTACTCACTTCATGGGGTATGAGTGTTCAGCGGCACAGTGTTCAGCGGCACCTGGGATTCAGACTTTCAGTTAAACCTGAAACTTTGTTTTCAGATGAAACTGCTAATTACAGATACCATTATTACATGACATGTAAATACCATTGACTCTTAGCTGCCATGTACAGTTGAGAAGACATGTGTTTTTAAGGCTGAAAAATAGAAAACAAGTCTCTTTGCATTTAGTATGGCATACAGTCAAGGTAACATAATTAAGATGAAACCATTACAACAATTTAATTCTGTTCCCTGCCTTTTGGATAAGGTTTCAAGCTGCCTACAAAAGACTTGAAACATTAAAAACAGCACTCAAGGCACCATAACATAATATAAAGACAGGGATATAAAGTCATCCTGAACTCATTCAGTTGCCAGTCCATCACCAAATGAAACAAGTAACTTGCTTTCCTGAGTGAATGGATAGTAAAATCTAGAGTCCCCTTCAGGTTGTAACAGATTTCACACAGTTTGAGGTTCTAGTAAGAAGCCAGTCCATTTCCGTGGCCAAAGAACTTCATTATGTCAAATAGGCTAGGTTCAGAACAACAGAGGGTTTAATTTTAGCGATTGCTGAGAATATATTTTGCATAGTCCATCAACATTAATTTACATCTATGATCACTGCTACTGTCAGGCCAGAAAGTAATAGAAAATGCTTGTCCGAGGGCAGAGCTTTTTCCTCGATTTCCCATGGATCATTTTGTTTATCCTTTGTTCTACAATTAAACTAGTATTAGTGCCTGTACTTGCAAGCAATGTTGTGCATAACAGTTAGTGGCCATGTTAGGGATGCAGATCCCCATATGCTTCAGAAGGCACATCCAGTAGTTTGCCTAGAGGAGATGCACATCAAGATCTGCATCAGTTATGGTTACTTCCAAATCCAGAGCTCCTTTGCTCAGCGGTGTATCTGAATGGCAGTGCAGTTTTCCAAGTTTTCTAAGATACTTAGTTATTTTAACTATTAAGTGCACTTTGTGAGGACCTAAATTATTTCTGATTTCAAGCATATAGTGGCCCAGTTTGTGTGCTGCCTAGAACCATAGTTTAAAACAAACTGGTTTAATGTGAATGAGCAGCATGTTGGGTGCACACTGTTCAAAAGTTCCCATGTTGCTCCTGCTGCTGCCACACCACAAGCAAAATAAGCCAGAGGTTGGCTTGTCGTGCCATCCAAACCCCAGCTTGTGATTTCTCTCCAAGCAAGCATTTAACCAAGGTTTGTTCTAGTTCATGGTTTAGTTGGAGAGAAACAAACCCTGAGCCTGAGTTTTGATGACATGACAAGCCAGACTCTGCAGCGGGGTAGGAATGAAGCTGGAATCTTTGAGCAGCCTGCATTGTATTGCTGTTTGTTTCTTTGAAATGTGGAATACTTACGTGTTTACTTAAAGAGGAAGAAGCAAGGAATACTCTCAATCTGACATTCTGAAACTGTAAACACTCTGAAACTTTTAAAAATCAGCAAGTCATGATCAAACAGTACACATTCATTTTAGGTATAATTGGGGGGGGTTGTTGTTTTTTTAAAAAAGTGTGCCTGTTTTTAATAACTTGCTATTGGGAATTTTCCCAAGACTTGATATTTACTGTAGGTTTTTCTTATGTCTTCATAAGCTACTGCAGGTCTCAAGCTTCTAGTAAAGTGATAAGTGGTGAGGAGCATTTTTCAAGCAAGAAGTGCCTGGCTTGGTTTTATGAATATGCAGGTATGAAGTTGGTACATTTCTAAATTCTAGTTTTTGTTTCAGTTATTTAGTAATAATTGATAGCTGTTTCTTTCCTCCTCAAAATTACTATTTCACTTACACGTACTTAAGCATAATAGGGTGGGGGGCATTTGTCTACAGTGTCCAATTTTTAAAAACCACTTGAAGCTTGCAAGGCAGCCTTGCAAACAATTACTGAAGGAATGAATGCTTACCTTAACACTGTTTGCCTGTCCCTTCTACCCAAAAGTCCATGAGGTTCACTGCTGGCACTTGTCAGTCAACAGTAAAAGGCCATTCTTATCTCAGGCTCTGTTTTTGTTTCACTCATAAACATCTACTGACCCTTAAGGAAATACTGAAGCATCAAGAATTTGGAGCCTCTTGAGAAGAACACCAGTTTGGGATGATTATATCTCACTCCAAACTGCAGAATTATGTTTTAATGTGTCTTTGTATGTAAGTGAATGAGAGCCTGTTTTGTGTAATCAGATACGCTGCACTAACCACTTAGCTTATTTAAACCTCTGTGCTTTCACAGAAAAGGGGTTAATCTGAGGCTGAACTGAAAGCATTGAAGAGAGTCCCTTGAATAATTGCCTCTGTTTGTTCAGAACTGTAAACAGTGGCATGACATTCCCTCAGGCATACTGAGATGGTTGAAATTTGGCTATCTCACTCCAAACACACAGTGAACTGAGTTGATGAAGTGGAGGACATGCTTCTCAGTTAGGACTCTTGGTTCAGGATAGTAGTCCTAAACCAAATATATCCAACAATGTTTGCTTAAATTGGTCTTGTGAAATTTGCAGCCGTGTGTTCAGTGGCATTGTTCTAGGTCCAGGGACCCCAGGTGTCTGAACAACTGAAAAACAACATGGCTTAGGGGCAATTTATAGTAGATAACTGGCACAAAGGCAGGGAATGGTTAACCCTTCCTGTGTCTGTTAATATCTCTGTCCAATCCAAATATGGATGTGCTGCCAGGCATTTTGTTTGATCAGAAGTAAGACTAGTATGATATTTGTATGGCATGTGTTAGCTTGATTTCTTTTGTTTTGAAGGTGATGATGAAGTGGTAGGGCCAGAAGGAATGGAGAAATTCTGTGAGGACATTGGCGTTGAACCTGAAAATGTAAGTCTTGTCCCTAAAGATCAATATGCTATTTCCTGCAAATCGTTAGACTCAGATTTTCAAGTCTTCCTCCTCCTCCCCAACAAACATCTTCTTCACTTGCATTGTGCATTAATTTTACTGGTGGGAACTGATGTGCTTAGCCCCTCCCCATTCACCAGTTCTCCAATACACATGCCTCTTTATCAGATTTCTATGCTGCCTTTCCATAAAATGATGTTTAGAGTGATTCACAGTAGCTGTGCAAGCAGCTACAAAATATTGAAGTAGACCAAAAATATTTATCTCTCTCTCTCTCTCGATATATATATATGTACTGAACACACCAAATTCTTAATAGAAATGGTTGTTTAATAAATAACAATCTCTAGGGGGTCTGTAATTTTGGCTGGCCTTGGTATCCAAACCAGAGATTGTGGTCACCAGATTTCTCTCCCCTCCCATTTGAATAAATCCTCCCCACCACCCTTTCTGTACGAGAGGAAGGTGAGGAGTCTGTTGTTAGTTGAGTGCCTCCATGCATCTACAGCCAAGCCAGCATTCTACCAGCCTTTCCTATAGGAAAAGCCAGGAAAGAGCAGACCAGTTTGGGTGCTCAGAGGAGTGTTAAACCAGACAGCTCCTCAGTGAAGCAGCCAAACAACCCCAGTTTACCTCGCAATCTTGGATCACCCCGTAACTGCTAGGCTGATATATACTGTATTTGCACACCCCTCCACAGCTACAAATTTTACAAGAAGTCTGGTCACCTGTCTCCTTGTTCACAAGGCAGCGGCACAGTTGCCGTGATGACCAGAAATATTGAGACCTGACATTACAATAATGTACACCTTTAGTTAACGGTTACTTTGTATCAGAAAACTCAAGAATAGCAGTTGGTTCATTTTCTTACATATGAAATTATATATTGCAATAACAAAAATGGTTTTGCATTACCTCTACAAACACAGGTTTGGTTACTTCTTTGCCAAGATAACACCACAAAACTTAAGGGGAAAAGTCTTCTACAGTTGAACTAATTTTAAATCACATCTTCATATTGAATCCTTGTGTATTGCTGTTCAGAGAAAATAAACCAGGTGTTAAATAGGTAGTGTTTTTCTTGTAAACATATGTTATTAAATTATTATTGGAGCATCTTTCCAGATGTTGGTCTGAAGCTACTTACATAAAAATTACAAAATATAATCAGTACAACAAACATAAAACTATAAGAATCCCCCCCCAAACAACCAATCAGTCAGACAATTAAAATCAATAGCAAAAAATAGTCAGGGTGCGAAACAACCATCATCAATATATTTCTGTCCTGATTGGTCTACATTGGTACCTGCGGGACAGAACAGTATGCCTGTCAGGAGAGGTATGTCATTAGGACCTTCCAAAAGGCTTGAAGCATAGGAGCCTGCCATAGATCTGCTGGCAGGAAGCTCCAAAACCATGGAACAACCATGGAACAACTCTCTTCCTCATGGCGCCCAACCTTGTTGATGTAGGAAATGAACACATGAGGAGGTCCTCCATTATAGATCTCCATGTGCAGCCGGCAGAAACAGGTGCAGGCAGTTCATCAGATGGCTTGAATTTTAATTTCTCCCTTTTCCCATTCCCATACAGATTATTATGCTAGTTTTAGCCTGGAAACTGGAGGCTGAAAGCATGGGATTTTTTACAAAGGAAGAATGGTTAAAGGGGATGACCTCATTACAGTAAGCTTTTTATATTTGAAATCATCTTCATGCATGGCTGAAAGTGCAAACTTATTCTACAGAACCTTAGCAAAGAGCACGGCAGATGGAATGTTGGGCACTATTATCAAGAGGGCTTTTGGCTTTGACCTGGAAAGGTCCTGTCACTTTCTGGTGCTCCTAACTAAACTTTGTGTTGAACTCTACTTTAAAAAAAAAATCAGAAAAGCAAGTACTCCTGTGAATTATTGCTGTGTGATTTATACAGTTGTAAAAAAAATCAACTTGCAGGCTGTTTGATGCATAACCATATTTCTCCTATTTTATATGGCTGGGACTGATAGGAGTTATAGTCCAAAAAAAATGAAGAGCACCACATTGAGGAAAGCTGAACGAGAGTAATAATGTCCTCCCCACTGAAGTCCTAGGTCAATTGGTGGTTAGAGCAGGCATCTTTTTGGCAGCCAAGAGGGAAGCAAGCTCACTGCAGCTATTTCTTCACTGGTCAGTGAGGCCAGACAGGGTGCAACCTTCCAGTGTCCCTTGTTCCGAGAATGTCCTTTGAACCTCTCTTGGTATATTCTCTGTAGAAACAGTCCTAATCCTGGTAGTTTAAATGCTTTTCTACTATTTTGTTTAAAGCATGCATTGAAAAAGTGTATTTTATATATTTCTGTCTTCCCCCCCCCCAAAGGAAAAAGAATGTATGGCATGTAATTTTTTAATCTTTTATTTTAAGATGTGACTGCACAGAAAAGCTGCAGAGTAAATTTGATTTTTTGCGCTCGCAACTGAATGATATTTCAACATTTAAGAATATCTACAGATATGCCTTCGATTTTGCAAGGGTAAGTGCATCTTCTCCTTATAAAAACATTCAAGGAACTTGCCATTTATATCTGAGTGCTGCCTTTTTACAATCTCTTTAGGATAAAGACCAGAGAAGTCTGGATATTGACACTGCAAAATCTATGTTAGCTCTTCTACTTGGAAGAACGTGGCCTCTGTTTTCAGTATTTTACCAATACTTGGAGGTAAGCACACATTTAAAAAAATAAAAGGTGTTGCATATTTTGATTTGCCTTGTGAATAGGTCTACAAAAACACCATAAATAACAACAAAAACAACATCTCAGCTGATCTCCAGTTTATGAATGTGTACTTTCTTGGTCTCACTATAGGCGATCCAGTGAGGCAGTTTAAGCCTTTTTTCATTTCCTCTTTGCTTTTGGAATGGGAGAGAGTGCCTCTATTTCTATAGGCACTCAGTTCCATTTCTATACTGACCATCAACCAAATTTCATCTGCTGAGTGGTTATGTCCACCCTACCTTCATATTTCACAAGAAATGTTTGGGTTCCTACATATGTTCCAACCCACTAGAAATAAAATATTTTATAATTGTTGGCACTACTTTAGAATGGACAAGCAGAATTAGATTTGCATGGCATCACCACTAGGTGGGTCTTTTGGATAAGATGTTGGAACTTCCTGTGTTTTCTATATCAACTTCAGCTCCTGGTGCTTATGCATATCAACCCCATTGCCTTTCTGCGCCACATGATGTCATTTGCTACCAGCTGCCCTTTTCCATGTTTGCATGCCTTCCTTTGAGCCTTGCACAACATTGCTCCCCATTCCCAGGCAATAAATCTTCAAGGCGGCTCCTCCACCCCACACCTGCTTCTTTCTCAAACATTTCCTCAGCTACTGTAATAACTTGGCTTGTGCAAAGAAAACTGAACACATTATTGTTCCTAAATGCAACACATTGCGGGCTGAGACCTGATGTCTTATTTTTCTGCAGCAGTCAAAATACAGAGTAATTAACAAAGATCAGTGGTACAATGTGTTAGAATTCAGCAGAACTGTCCATGCAGATCTTAGCAACTATGATGAAGATGGGGCATGTGAGTATTCCCATTTCAATTAAAATACTCTAAGTGATACTTTAATCCCTGCAGATTTATCTCTCAACCTCAAGCACTGAAATCAGGAAATAAAAATCCGTCTGCATTTCTTTGGAGATCCTCTCTAAATAGGCAGAGTTATCCTCTCTGAAGAGCAGGCAGAGGAATCTTTTACCCCCAGTGTAAGCACTAAGCAGTGCTAAGATTGAAGCGAATGTCCCCTGCCTCCTCTTTAAAGGGCAGGATCCTCCCCCCCAACCCACCGCTGGAGAGCAGGTGAGTGGGAATGGTGCCTTTTACTTTAATCCTTCTGTGCAAATGAAAGGCAGGATTTTCTCCCACTCCCGCCTCAATACTGGAATGGGTAAGGCTGGAAGTGCTGCATGTGTAACATGCATCTCTGCATATTTGTGTGAGAGTGTATGTGTGAGTATATGTGAGGCGGTATATGGCTAGCGAATGTGGGTGCTGCATACGTGAGAGTCGTGTAGTATGTGCACACATACATTAACCTCCCCACTGCTGAGATGTGGCCCTCAGGGATGATTGAAACAGGTTAGCCACTCCTGAGCTAGAGCTACATGTTAAGATGATTTAAGACTTAATACTTTCTCTCTTTGTTA
This sequence comes from Podarcis melisellensis, assembly GCF_964234715.1. Lineage (NCBI taxonomy): Eukaryota > Metazoa > Chordata > Lepidosauria > Squamata > Lacertidae > Podarcis > Podarcis melisellensis. The sequence goes on from NC_138531.1 coordinate 84,929,609, forward strand.
TGATTCAACTAAAACGCAACATGTTATAACTGGCATTATTTCCTCTGCAGGGCCTGTTCTTCTTGATGAATTTGTGGAGTGGCAAAAGGTTCGCCAAGCATCATAGCAAGAGCAGCTTTGAAGAAGGTGCTGGATCTTGTGATGTTGCAAAAACTGAGTCAAAACCAAGGGTTGCGTTCACATCCTTATGAACTTTAGTCATTTTTTTCCTTTTATTTTTAAAGGAAGCCTTGTTACATGTGAAATGGGCATTGAACCACACCTCTTCTGAGACTGAAAATTGGAGGGTTTCGTCTTAAGTTTCTAGCATTTCAGAACAATAAAGATTCAGATTTGTAACAGTCTTAAAAGTGAAGGATATCCCTTGAATATGACTGTGGTTTCCATGTTCAAAACCAAAACATTGTAGAGTGCATCAGAAGTATCTTGTATGAGTGTTTGAATCCTGGAGATGTGTTTAAAATTGTAGTTGTAAAGGAATCTGATATGGTAGGTCGCTGATGAAATGATTGTTTTTAGGAAGAAATGTTAACGTCAAAGCCTTGGCTGGTGTTTTGCCAACACCCACCATCGCTTGTGCCACAGTTTACAGCTTCATATGGAGACATGGCCTTAAAATATTTTTTTCTGCAGTTCCCAACATTTTGTCTTCTAATGAAACATTCATAATTGTCTTAATTATGAATTAAGTTAAAAGGTACTAAAAGGATGGTGATGTCTGTAGCATCTGTAGAACCTTGAAAACATTAAACTGTGTTTGATTAGAAATTGGCCTAAATATTAAAAAAAAAAACACCCTAGGAAGGCAGAGCTAGAACTTCAATGAAAACACTGCAGATGATCCTCCTTCCTCTTCATCTCCTAATGTGGGACCTTTGGTTTTATTATCTGATTTCATGTGTCTACTTAGCCTGAACTAAGAAAAGTTGCAGTATCCTCATGTGTTTCATTGCCATTTAGCAAGAATGTGAAAAGGCACAGTTGTGTGTGCTGAGTTGCATTGAAAATCAAGGCATGTGCGGAAAGCTGAACTCAGCTATCTCTCCTGTTTATTATTTGAGCACCATCATAACTTCCATAACATTCAAATTCTACTTCCATATATTTTGAGACAGAGAGATTGGCTGTTTAGTCTGTCAAACATAGGAATTCCCAAGGCCTATTTTGTAATAAATAAATGTATGGGGTGAAATGGCAACAAGTTGGCATGGTGAATGTTAAAGAAATCATTTGCATCCCTTCTTCCACTCAGGATGTTATTTCTGTTTACATCATCATCCTTTTAGCAAATCTAGGTCAACTTTATTAATTACCCCCATAGCTTACCATGCTAGGTGAGACATGGTAGTATTTGGCTCAGGATAATGAGAAATGTGTTGTGTGCACTGTAAGCAAGTTCAGGTAGTACAAGATATCCACAATGTTTTGTCCAGACAAGATGTTGCTTTGGTGCATTTCCCCCCTTCTGATCATAGAGTCCTTAAGTATCTGTTTTGGGTATTCAATAGAAAAGGGCTATTTCTTTTGCAGCTCTGCCAGCTGTTCAGGTGTATGTGACCCAAGTTAGTCATTGGAATTGTTTTGCGTCATCTTATAGGGATGACCTTACACTGTGTTATTTTGCTTTTCTGTAATTCTGCACAGGAAAAAGGAGATTGGAGTGAGGGGAAGCATCTAACATTTCAAACTTGCTGCTCTTACTTCATTGCTTGTGTTAATGTGTATGCCATTACATTTTAGATAACCTTGGGAGAGTTCTTAGCCTCATATGAACATGGTCTGTACCAGTTTTTGTTTTTGTATTGACATAGCCACTTATTAATATTTGATGTCATACCATCCTAAGTCTGCAGTCTTAAGCATATTTCACCTGGGAGCAAGTCCCATTGAACTTGGTGGTTCTGGGCTGCAAGTTTGTGCATCAAAAGAACACTGTTGGACAGTACAAGATGGCTATTTGATTACCTCCAGAGTGCGAGTAGGCAGAAGAAAATGCATTATCAGATTAATATCGTGGATATGAAAAATGCTGCGGTGTGTCTAAATGAGACATGAGATGTTTTCCTTAAGAGATTGCTTTTGCAAAGTGCTATTTACTGTTCCAAACCCAAATCCTTGGTAAAATCTTTTTTGGTGTTTCCCAGGACAGGCTATGGTTTAGGACGATGTCTTTCCCAAAAGAGGGCAATGCAGCCTTTAAAAGAAGTACAGCCCCAAGGGAGGCCTGTCACAGTTGGCGCTGGACTGGCCTCCGGTATGGGCACTTTCTCGCGCTCTGATACCGATGGGATGGAGCAGCTTGAAATTGCATCTAGTGATAAGGCACAGGTCACCACAAGGTCATTCTCCTCCCCTGGTTTTTTGCCATGGTGCTTCCCCTCCAACATGTCCCCATCCTAATTACGTCTACCAGTGATATGCACAATCTCTTGGGGATTAAACCCCGAAGAAAATGGGGCAGACCTCAGAGCAAGCATGCATAGGATTGAACCATCAAGTCATCCTAATTGGCATCCAGTCCTTTGTGTTGTGCTTTAGAAAACCTTTCTCTCAGGTTTTTAAAGTCTCAAGATACGAATCAGGAAAGCGCAACTATGTTTATAATGTAAACAAAACCATCTTTTAATTCAAGTGATTAATTAAAAAAAAACTAGCCCAAAGGAGCTGGTATTAACATGGTAAATCGATAGACTGTTGTTTCCACCATTGCCAGTGTCTTTACTTAATGTGAAGGTATCAACTTACTGTGTATGACTTGTATCTCTGAGGTTTTATCACTATTCTTATAATAAAACCATGTTTCAGGGATTTAGACCTTGTTTTTTGTGAGTGGTTTTTAAAGTACCAATATACTATTAAAATGATAATGGGTGTATGTTACATGTTAAGAGTCACTTCTGCAAGAAGATAGAATTTCATTGAGAGAAGCTTTTCCATATTGCTTTTTTTTTTAAGTAAAGACAGAGAGAAAGAAAAGTATTCAGTGTTCAATTATCAGACACTAATTAAAACTAGAATACTTCCAAATACTGTGGTAGCATAAGAAGGTTTGATTTGTAACACAAGAAATTTTTTAACCAAAACTAATTTTAAAGGGGGGCTCAACATATGCAAACTCCAGGCCTTTTTTGGGAGGGGGGGGATACTTATACAACAATACTTAAATAACTTATACAACAATACTTATACAACTTATACAACAAAGTCAATCATGCATGTTAACTATTTACAGTGGAAAATTATGGGTAAGGTATGGATAACCACTCACGCTGAAGAAAATCTCCCAACCATCAAGGTGATAAATTCTCCATAAATCTTCATAGGTCCCATTTGACTAGATTGGTGAAATCCAATCTAGGGCTTCTATTAGTTTATTCATTCCAAAGTACAGTGGTACCTCGGGTTAAGTACTTAATTCGTTCCGGAGGTCCGTACTTAACCTGAAACTGTTCTTAACCTGAAGCACCACTTTAGCTAATGGGGCCTCCTGCTGCTGCCGTGCCGCCGGAGCACGATTTCTGTTCTCATCCTGAAGCAAAGTTCTTAACTTGAAGCACTGTTTCTGGGTTAGCGGAGTCTGTAACCTGAAGCATATGTAACCTGAAGCGTATGTAACCTGAGGTACCACTGTACAAACTTACTGGTTTTCTACCACTTTATTTTAGTCAGGTGTTTCTTTTTGTCCATCAAATTTGTAGAGCACCCGAGTCAATGAAATGGACAAGCATGGGACGGAGTGGGGAGCTTAAGTATTTAAATCCCTGTGAAACAAGCAACTTCCAGATACCAGATACCGAGTCTCCACTTGATTTCATCACAGAATAATGGAGTTATTCTCCGTTTCTTTGGTGTGATGGGTTAATTTAGCAAAAGCACTTGTTGCCAACTGTGGAAATGATGGTACCAAACAGAATAGTATTCCCATGAAGATGTTAATAATTTCTGACACACAGTGAATGAGTTTGTTGTGGCAAGAACCTGAAGCCATGGTTCAGCTGCCTGAAAGAACTGCATTCATTAGGCTCAATTGTCTTCAATGTTTTATCTTTGAGAGGTCAGTGTTGGGACTGCTTACAAAATGTACTGCACAAATTCAACAAATTCAGGGACACAGCTGATTGCCTTTTTGTAAAACCTTTCTTTTTTAATATATATATATATATATATATGCCGAAATGCAATTCATATGTGTTTTTAGCTTTCTGGAATGTAGAAGGTAGGAGCTCTAGTGATCTTAAGTCTTGAGACAACTAGAAAGTTTCTGCTAGTAGCAGAAACGGAAACGTGCGTCCAGCATTTTATGAACAACTATAAACAAATCTGTAATTTAGGCTTGCTCAATTCCAAGTGCGGTCTTTCCATCCCACAAGAAGAAAATCAGTTGCCAGTCATAGGTATATATTTACGGGGAGGAGGGTGAAAAGCAGCTCAGAAGTTTTGTCAAGTTATGAAGCCGCACGTTTGAGCTTTGATACTGTCGTGTCATTTCTGCCTTTGTTTTTACCACATGACATAGGATAGATAACTTGATTAGGTGGTTATGATGCATGACCTAGGAAAACTTATTGTGGTTTGTTGAGAGGTTGCTCCGAATTTATGTCAAGATTTTCAAGTTTTCCACAGGATTGTAGACCAAAATTGAAACCAATGGGATAAAAGTTTCCATTGACTATAAAAATTCCTCATTCAACACGGTTGTGCATTTTAAATCTAGACTTGCATGCAGATGGTCCCAATTTCAAACTGCAGCATCGCCAGGTGGGGCAGGGAGAGCATCTTGTCTGAAATCCTGAATATCAGCTGCCTGTCAGTGTAGATAGTACTGAATTGGAAGAAACAACTGTCTGACACCTATGTTCAGTGGTACCTCGGGTTACATATGCTTCAGGTTACATACGCTTCAGGTTACAGACTCCGCTAACCAGAAATAGTGCTTCAGGATGAGCACAGAAATCGTGCTCCGGCGGTGCGGCGGCAGCAGGAGGCCCCATTAGTTAAGTGGTGCTTCAGGTTAAGAACAATTTCAGGTTAAGTACGGACCTCCGGAACGAATTAAGTACTTAACCTGAGGTACCACTGTATTCCACTTTTCCACTACTTTTAATACTTCCTCCTGTGAACAAAAGGGTCTTTGTGACCTTTTCCCCTATTTGCATTGTTTCCCCAACAGAGTGAACATCACTCACCTGAACTCACCACTCACCTGGTCCTTCAGCAGTTGCTCTTTAATAATTCTTGTCAAGAGCATCCCTTATCAGTGAATTCTTCCCCTTAGTGCAGGGATAGGCAACCTAAGGCCCATGGGCCACAAGCAGCCCACAGGGGTCGTTTAACCGGCCCACTAGCCGCCCGCTTGGTGAATCCCTGCACGCTGCAATAAACCGGCACAGCGTGGCGCAGGGACTCACTTCCGTGGGGCTGGAAATTGTGTCTGCGCAGACGCTGGAAATCACACACACCATCCGGCCCATGGAGGGATCTCCGCTTAAGTGAACCAGCCCAGGTGAGGTAAACCTTGCCGACCCCTGCCCTAGTGGATGCTGATCTTATTTCTCCTGTAAAGTTGCCAACCCTTTGATATTTTATCTTTCCCGTTGGTATTTTTGCCTCAGAGCTGGTACTAAGTATTTTGAGTTGTTAAAAAGCACAGTTGTACCTGTTCACCTTATGGAGCCTGGCCCACCAAGATTGTCCCTTGCTTGTTCATCTTACATTTATACTCTGCCTTTCTTTTATCACTGTACCCAAGGCAGCTTATGTGTGGATCCCAGTCAGACACGGAGCAGACCTAGATGAGCTTAGTTTCAGGAAGATGGTGGCCTTGCACACCTTCAGACCATACCCCAGGATTTATTTATTTATTTCTACCCCCACCTTTCCTCCAAGGTGCTCAAGGTGACACACATGGGCCCTCCCCACACTTCGCATCTTATCCTCACAACCCTGTGAGGTGGGTTAGGCTGAGAGATTGTGACTGGCCCATCATGGCTGAGTGAGGATTTGAACCCTGGTCTGCCAGTTCTAGTCCAACACTCCAGCTACTGCTTGCAATACAGCTTCTGCTTGTCTATTATTGGAAAAGCAAAAATCACCTTATGTCATATGACAAGCTGCTACCACTAGAGGTCTTCTAGTACTTTGGCAGACTATTATATGTGAACATATGCAAAACAAAACAAAACAACAGAAGAATCCAAGGGATCTCAAATAATGGAGGTTATTAGGTTAGGCTGAGAAGAAGAAGAGTTTGGATTTGATATCCCGCCTTTCACTCCCTTTTAAGGAGTCTCAAAGCGGCTAACAATCTCCTTTCCCTTCCTTCCCCACAACAAACATTCTGTGAGGTGAGTGGGGCTGAGAGACTTCAAAGAAGTGTGACTAGCCCAAGGTCACCCAGCAGCTGCTTGTGGAGGAGCGGAGACGCGAACCCGGTTCCCCAGATTACGAGACTACCACTCTTAACCACTACACCACACTGGCTGAGAGTGTGAGGCTGAAAGAGAGTGATTGGCTCAAAGTTACCCAGTAGACTTAGTTGCCCAGCCCGACCGCTGGTGTCCATTGGGGTTGGCTGGGAGAAAGACAGGGAGTCCAACAGTAGGTGGTGCTAGAGCCCCATGATAGGCAGAGCCAAAGAGTTCTCATTTGGTCCCCCCTCCCACCCAGGGGGAGAAAACTGACAGGATGCACCACCCCTGCACTGGACGCAAGTCACAAAGCATATAGGTGGGGTCTAGTTGAAGGCAGGGACACAGGTGGCACTGTGGGTTAAAGCCTCAGTGCCTAGGACTTGCTGATCGAAAGGTCAGCGGTTCGAATCCCTGCTGCGGGGTGCGCTCCCGCTGCTCGGTCCCAGCGCCTGCCAACCTAGCAGTTCAAAAGCACCTCCGGGTGCAAGTAGATAAATAGGGACCGCTTACCAGCGGGAAGGTAAACGGCGTTTCCGTGTGCAGCTCTGGCTCGCCAGAGCAGCGATGACACGCTGGCCACATGACCCGGAAGTGTCTCCGGACAGCGCTGGCCCCTGGCCTCTTAAGTGAGATGGGCGCACAACCCCAGAGTCTGTCAAGACTGGCCCGTATGGGCAGGGGTACCTTTACCTTTACCTAGGTGAAGGCAAACTGAAGTTGTTGGGGCAGCACCTCATTTTCCCTAATGGACCAGCCTCCACTAGGCTTGCTCTCACCTGCCTATAATTATGCTGATTAGGGATTCGTCTGTCGGAAATAGCGTAGCGGAATTTGCGATAATCACGAAAATGTCATGGAAAACCCGGACAACCTATGTTGGAAGCTCAACAATAGTGTCTGGATTTTCACTTTTTGAAATATGGCAGCCTTCCTTTAAATAGGTTTGCCTATGAATGAACTGAACTGAATTTCTCCCCCATCCATGTAATCCTGAATATTGTGACTGCATTGGACAGGTGGGATATACACATCTTGTTTATAATCCTGTCCTGGTTCTCTTTTTTTCTCAACTGCTTTTATTTGCTTTAGTACTGGAACTTCTTTTATGTTGTTATTCTGTCATTTAGTCGTGTCCAACTCTTCGTAACCCCATGGACCAGATCACACCAGACACTCCTGTCTTCCACTGCCTTCCACAGTTTGGTCAAACTCATGTGGTAGCTTCGAGAACACTGTCCATCCATCTCGTCCTCTGTCGTCCCCTTCTCCTTGTGCCCTCCATCTTTCCCAACATCAGGGTATTTTCCAGGGAGTCTTCTCTTCTCATGAGGTGGCCGAAGTATTGGAGCCTCAGCTTCAGGATCTCTCCTTCCAGTGAGCACTCAGGGCCGATTTCCTTCACAATGGAGAGGTTTGATCTTCTTGCAGTCCATGGGACTCTCAAGAGTCTCCTCCAGCACCATAATTCAAAAGCATCAATTCTTCAGCGATCAGCCTTCTTTATGGTCCAGCTCTCACTTCCATATATCACTACAGGGGGGGAAACCATAGCTTTAACTATACGGACCTTTGTTGGCAAGGTCTTTTATAGTGGAACTTCTTTTATAGTGGAAGTCGTAAGCCACCATGTGGGCCCTAAAGAGCCACGCTGTGAGGATTAAAACCGCAGCAAACCCCCCTCCCCCAGTTCCCATTCTTTAGAATACCAACACGGCCATCTGAGCAGGGTCTTGATTTACAAATGCCCTCCCTCTTTCCTGCTGCCTGTATTTACTAATGTCTCCCTTGGCGAGCTCAGGTTTTTGTTTTGCCTTTTGCAACGCTAGTCGTTTAGTTCGCCTCAAGGCACAGCATGGGCTAAGGAGCTGAACAGCCAAAAAACTGTGCTGAATTCTAGGATGGGACTAGATCAGATCACTTTTCATGCCCCATTGCTGCAGAAGTACCAGGCTGCTGTGAGCTTTCCGCATTAAAACAGTCGCCGCTTTGTGCTTGCCAGATGAGCACAAAGCCACTTGATGTTCCGCCAGCTTCGATGCCGACTCGCAGCTGTCTGCTGCAGAGCTCCCAATGGCTGACCAGCCTCTCCAAATTTAATTGGAGAAATGTTGCACTGTGCCCAGTGCTTGCCCTGCTCTGTAGGCTTCAGCCAAGAAACACTTGCCACCCCAATTCCACGGAACTGCAAAAGGATGCTGTCCTATTTTTTTTCCTGAATAGGCCTTTCTTTTTAGGTGAAAACAAATGCTGTTTTTATTATGTATTGTATTACTGGCACTGATTAAGCCCAGATTTTAAAATTGTACTACCAAGGCAATTTTCCTGTTGTGTCAGGGCTGCACCCAAGGCCTCTGCAACCCCTGGTGCTTGTTTAGTACTATTGTTAATTTATTATGTCTGTATCCCACCTTCCCCCAAGGAGCTCAGGGTGGCTTACATAGTTCTCCACACACACACCCATTTTGTCACCACAACAACCCTTTGAGGTCACCCAGTGGCTGAGTAGGGATTTGAACTCTGGTCTCCCAGATCCTAGTCTGACATTCTAACTGTTAGTTTCTGTGTGTTGCCATTGTGCAGTGCTTTTGGAGTCACAGGACTCTGTTTACATTCCAGGGATTCCAGACTGTTGGAAGTCTCACGGAAGACAGGAGACGGATGTGATGTTACTGGTTTCCTGTTCCTTTGTTGTTCAGTTGCTCTCTGCTTTCACAGAGAAAAGATGTGTTTTCTGTCTGCGTAGTAACAAATAAAGCATAGCAATGTAGCCATAAATCTCATCACTTCCATGTGCTGCTTTGATTCTCTGCTGAATGGGAATGTGCCTGAGCCTTAACAGAAGCTCAGGTCGTCAATCACGTCGGAGGTGATTCCGGAGGACTCGGCCAGAGGAGGATGAGCTTTAGCAGCTCGGTCGAGTGGAGATTCCGACACTAACCACTACGCCAACTGGCTTCCCACTCCAGGGGTGCTGCTTATGCGTGAAAGGTGAATGCTGAAACAGCTGTCTCATCATTTGGGTTCATTGCAAGACATGCTCAGCCAGCACAGGACAGAATGCAACCCAAGGGGTCTGTTCGTCTATTTAGAAAAGGTTTAATTCCACAAAAATATAAAACTTATAGGAATGTTGCATATTTCAATAATTTCAAGAGACCACTTTTATTTTGGCAAAATATACGCCAGCTTATTACTGAGGATCAGTGCCTAATTATAATAGTGTGAAATATGAAAAGCTATCATTATATATTTCTTAAATTACAAAATAACAAGCGCTTGCAACTGAAGTCCACTCACTCATGATTCATCATACATTTCCAGCCCCTCCTTTGCAGTTTTCACAAAATTACAGCACCGTGGACTTTTCCTTATTTTTCTTGGGGTGTTTGTATACTTTCAAGGCCAGCTTGCACCACAACATGTGCAGTTAAACAAAGGTATGATCTGGTTCAAAAATTCAGATTGGGGGCAGGGAATAAGAAGGGAAGATTGAGTTTCATCCTTGTTGCCCTTTCAGTTAGGTGATAGTAATTGTCAGTGCTGAAAGTGATGACCTTCTGGTGTTGGTAGATGTTCCAGGGTCAATGGTCAAGACCCAAAGAACAGAAACTAGTTCCATGAGCCCAATTTTGTTTAGAGCAGAGTAGGAAGGTTTGACTTAATTTCCTCAGACAGTAGTTCTCCTTCACCACTATGTGACAAGCTGCTTTTGAAAGAGATGGTTTCAAAAGCATTGTTTGATGCAGGATCAACTGTTATAAGAGGGGCAAAACATTCAATTTGCTTAGAAAGGGGTGAGGAACTTCCAGCCACTGAGCCACTCCAATTTGTCCACAAGGCCATTTCCCCCAAAACCATGTTGACCTGCCAACAGCTGGTGTCCCTGGGTGACGTTAGCTGGTGGGGCAGGGTTCATTCAGCCCAGTATACCTGAAGGAGCGTCTCTGCCCCCATCACTCAGCCCGGACACTGAGGTCCAGCTCCAAGGGCCTTCTGGCAGTTCCCTCACTGTGAGATGTGAGGTTGCAAGGAACCAGGTATAGGGCCTTCTCAGTAGTGGGGCCCGCCCTGTGGAACACCCTCCCATCAGATGTCAAGGAAATAAACAACTGCTTGACTTTTCAAAGACATCTGAAGACAACCCTGTTTAGGAAAGCTTTCAATGTTTGGTGTTTTATCGTGTTTTTAATATTCTGTTGGGAGTCGCCCAGAGTGGCTGGGGAGACCCAAGCCCGATGGGCAGGGTTTAATTAATTAATTAATTAATTAATTCCTGCCATGTGCTTCCCTGCAGGAAATGCACTGGCGAATCAGAACCCTGCACAGAGCAGACTTGAACCCCCTGCTCATCAACTGGTGAGGGGAGAGTTCAATCCTGCAGGATGCCACTTCAGTAGCATGCTTACTGCCAGGGGGTAGGGGTCTGTATCAGGGCATTCCTGGCAGAAAACATGCTGGTGAAGCAGCATCTTGATATTTTATGAGAGAGTGGTATATAACTACTTTTATGCATAAATCTTCAGGAATGCACAATGCAAGGCTCATTGGCTGATTGTAGCCCCTTCCCTGATTATTTGTGGCTCCTGGAAGAATTCCAAATGCCCATTTTTGGCAGGCTGATTTTACCTTGTTGTGGGGAATTCACTGCTATCACACACACAGTGGCGTAGCGTGGGTTGTCAGCACCCGGGGCAAGGCAAGTAATTTGTGCCCCCTAACCCGTGGATTTTAGCACTCGAGTCTCTTCCACTAGATTAGCGCGCCCCCCCAGATGTTGCGCCTGGTGCGGCCGGCCCCCCCTGCACCCCCACGCTACGCCACTGCACACACAGGCACATCCACAGGAAGAAAGAGGTGACAAAATATCTGTATCAGCCTTGCATAGGATGTCCACTTCGAGGTAATGGGACCCCTGACCATTAGGTCCAGTCACGGATGTCTTTGGGGTTGCGGCGCTCATCTCACTTTATTGGCTGAGGGAGCCAGCGTACAGCTTCCGGGTCATGTGGCCAGCAGGACTAAGCCGCTTCTGGCGAACCAGAGCAGCGCACGGAAACGCCGTTTACCTTCTTGCTGGAGTGGTACCTATTTATCTACTTGCACTTTGACGTGCTTTTGAACTGCTAGGTTGGCAGGAGCAGGGACCGAGCAACGGGAGCTCACCCCGTCGCGGGGATTCGAACCGCTGACCTTCTGATCGGCAAGTCCCAGGCTCTGTGGTTTAACCCACAGCACCACCCGCGTCCCGGGAGACCAGAGCTCAAATCCGTGCTCAGCCACAATGAAGCTCTCTAGGTGAACCATGGGCGAGGCACAGTATCTCAGCCCAATCTACCTCACAGGGTTGTTGTAAAGATAAAATGAGGCAGAAGAGAACCTTGAGCTTCTTGGAGGAAATATGGGGCATAAATGCAGCCAGATAAACAAATAAAATCAGAGTCATCTTGGAGACCGTTTCAATAAAAGAGAAGCGCTTAATCCGAAAGGTGCAGATATGAATATTGCACTTGGACTGAAATACAGACACCGCTAGCTGTAATGAGATTTAAGAAAGTGCTTGTGGGGCATGCAACAAAAGGTTGGAGTGTGCAGTGCTCCTGGTCAGAATTCTAGCAAACCTGTTTCATTCTCCCTCTCTCCCCAGCCTGGTTTTCCATTCCTTATCCCAGGCCAGCCTGAGGCCAAGAACAAGATGGCGTCACCACCATTCCTTGTACAGAAGCCAACTAGACTAGGAGCTGAGTCTTACTTTAATACTGGTGAGTGAATTGTCAATACCCTCCAACATTCCTCTGATGGAAAATAGGGACTTTTCTCCCTTCCCCCCAAAAGTGACCCTCATTGGCTGCCCATTTTTCTTCCTTTCCCCCTGCAGAACACTTCCTGTCAGAAGAAGGATGAGAAGTACCACCGCTACCCCAAGAAGACACAGCACACACCCCCTCCACCGTCTTGAGAAAACCCCTTAATCTCTGGCGGAAATGACTGGCAGAATCCGAGACCAGGGAGAAGAGTCGGTGGAGGAAGATTGGAAGAAATTTAAAGATTATTTACAGAAACATTGTAAAATTAATGAATGTTAGAAGGATGTTGGAATGAAGTTATTTGGCTTTAGCAGAAATGTTATAAAGGATTAAGTAAAAAATAGATTGTTAATTGGCTAAATGAGGAAAAGTAAAGTTAGATTATGTCAAGACAAATTATAGGGCAAAAACTGAGAAAGATGGAAAGGATTTGCTGAAATAGCTAACTGAACTAGAATACAAAAAAGGGAGGTGTGAGAAGGTCAATGAAACAAGCAAATGAAAGATAAGTTATGGGAATATTCGTTGTGTTTTTAATTGTTTCTGTCTTTGTTTTTGTTTTGTTAAGATAAGTAGTGTTTTCTGTTTTTTTTCTTTATTGTGATGTGTTGTTTTGTTTTGTTTAATTTTGTGTTTTATTTTTTTCTTTCTGTAACCCTTAAACCTTTAATAAATATTACTTTAAAACATAATTTAAAAAAAAGAGAAAACCCCTTAATCCCAATTTTATTTTATTTTTTATTTGGTAGATTTGCAAAAAGAAAAACCCATACCAATTTTTTTTTTTTAGAAAGGGGCAAGATTAGACATGGATGCACAAAGCACCTCAATGACCCCCCCCCCCCGTGCAAAATAGCTCACTGAGCCATAGGTGGCTTCAAGGTCTTTCTCAATTATTTGCTGTTTATCATTCCAGGACATGTTGAAACCCTTTGCATTTATTTGACTACACTCTCAGAGTTCTTGCTTAGGCTGGCTCTGCTCCCCCTCCCTCCCCCCTTTTTTGCTGGGGTTGTAAGATAATCTTACTGCTGCCAGCTCACCCTTACCCTCAAAACATGGGGTTGACATTCCTAGAAACTCGACTTTGCCAGGAATGGCAACCACAAAAATTGTCACTGTCAGTACTTTGCAGTCAGGAAAGGCAAACCACACATTTCTGTCCTTCTCCAAGTGGGAAGCGGAAGGCCTAGGCCATCTCAACCAAGAGGTGACTTGGTTTCTGTGTCACGCTGCAGGTGGGGAGAAAGACATCTCCCACAGGAAATAACTGATTCCCCAGTTGCCAGGAAAGAGTGAATAGAGCATAGCTTCTTATCTGGATCACAGAACTAAGAGTTTTTCAAGCAAGGCACAGAAACCATTGGGGCATTTTGTGTACAAGTCCCCCGAAATCAAACAACGGGACCTGTGAGAGGCTTGGGTGGAAAATTGAGAACCTGTCAAATGATGTTCCTCTATTTGAAGGGTTGTCCAGTCCATAAGAGCACAAGAAGATCCCTTTTGGATTAGGCCAAAGGCCCATCTTGTCCAACACCCTGTTCTCACAGCAGCCAGCTAGATGCCTGTGGGAACCCCCCAAGCAGGAGCCCAGGCATTTGCAAGATGAAGACCCAAAAAATGGGAGAGCAGAGGCCTGGATGTTGCCCGTCAGCACCTAGGCAGCAGGCAGAGGCAGCACACGGGTTAGGTCACATGGTCACAGCCTTCTTCACAAGGGCAAGATTTCTCTTTATTAAATCAGAGCCTATGACTTGCCAATCAGAAGGTTGGCGGTTCGAATCCCGGCGACGGGGTGAGCTTTACCTTTACTCCCGGGTCCTATTCTGCCTCTCTAACCACTACACCACCCTGGCTTTCTCAACATTTTACGGGATGATGATATCACTCCCCCTTCTATGGCCAATGCTGTAAACACATTTTATTTTACTTGTGTAAAAATGTATGTTCTGAGTGGTGTTCCGCTTCCTCTATGCGGCATTGCAATAATATTATTTGTGTTTGTGGTTTTTGCTCTGGTTCTTATTTTCGTTTGGTGGCATTTCATGGCGGCTTGCCAATGTTGTCTCCGAAACATGAATGTGACTATTAGCCTGAGGTCACCATGAATTGAAGATGAGCCAGCCATGCAGATAGAAGATATCTGGGGGAGATTTTGTGCATGTTTATGTTATTATTTCCAACGTCTGGCAAAAATGCAGAGTCAGAAAATATTCCCTGCTGGGAATTTCCAATGCACGGAAAAAGACTCCAGTCTTTCTACATCCATAGGAGAGATGCCAGCCAACTCCTATGCAGCAGAGCTGACTGGGTTTGACTGGGTGTCAGCTGACTCCCAGATGGCATTGTGGTTTTTGTATACAGAGAGAGGCAAGTTCCCACACATTTGCTCCTGGTCAGATTAGGCAGCAATTTAAGAGCTGCTGGAACATGTCAGTTGGTGTTAACAAGCATGGCAGGCACCACTTTCTAACTAGGGATGCGGGTAGATCAATAAGATTCATATCTGAAGGAAAACTTACCTACCGTATTTTTCGCTCTATAGGACTCACCGGACCACAAGACGCACCTAGTTTTTAGAGGGGGAAATCAAGAAAAATAAATTATTTCCCAGCCCCAAAGAGCAGCAGAGAGGCTGCGCACAGCCTGTCCACTTCTCCCAGAGCTTCTTGGGGCTGTGGGGGAAGCCCGGGTCCCCCCCCCAGCCCCAAAGAGCAAAGAAGCCAAGACAGCGAGCGGGATCCATCCCGCTGGCTGTCATGGCTTCTGCCATAGCCGCACAACCTGTCCAGCCGGGAGCTAAACCTCTCCAGCACGGCTAAAGAAGCGTGGCTAAAGAAGCCAAGGCAGCAAGCGCGATCCATCCCACTCGCTGCCTTGGCTTCCTCTTTAGCCTTGCGCAGCCTTCCCCGGCTGGAGAGGCTGCGCAAGGCTAAAGGGGAAGCCAAGGCAGCGTGAGGGATGGATCGCGCTCACTGCCTTGACTTCTTTAGCCTTGCGCAGCCTCTCCCGGCTGGAGAGGCTGTGCGCGGCTATGGCAATTCCCCCACCTCCCGCAAAAGCCCATAGGAGCCGCACACCCTTTAAAGAGAATGCAGCTCCTGCGGGCTTTTCTACGAGGAGGGAGAAGGGACTGACTGGCAGCGTCAGTCCCTTCTCCCTCCTTGGGAAAAGCCTGCAAGAGCCGCGCAAAACTTGTGTTGGGGGCTTTTCCTGCCTGCCTCCCCCCTGCATTCGCTCCATAGGACGCACAGACTTTCCCCCTTAGTTTTTAAGAGGGAAAAAGTGCGTCCTATGGAGCGAAAAATACAGTAATTAGTAAAATGAGAAATATGTTGCAGCCCTGGCAGAATACCTCTATTTCCTCGCATCAAGAAACACAAGAAGGGCCTTTACTCTAGCCAGAAGCTTGGCCTTGCCTTCGCCAGTTTTGAAAGGAATATTTGGAAAAGTCCCGTATGCTGAGAGACATTGTACCTGCCCATTAGTGGAAAGAGGAAGCCCCGAGAATTTATTCTTTAGATGTACCTTTTATGACTAGATATGCAGAGATACCATTGACCCTCAGCTGGAGAGGCTTGCTAACCTTTGGATAAGTCTAAACTCAATTTTCTCCTCTTAGGTAAAGACCACAAGACAACCTGGATGGTCGCCAGATTCTGCACGCAGATTTGCAGGTGCAGACCACCCCTTGAAACAAATTAGTTCACTAGGAAAACAGTCCAAGTCGGCCTCCATGGTGGCAGGGCCAATTTGTATGGTAGCCCAAATTTTAGGTCTTGATGTGTATATGCGTTTATCTCAAATTTTAATCTTTAAGCTGTTGTTGTACAATGTTTTAAATGTATATTTTATTTTTGTGAAAGCTGTCCTAGTTGTGCTTTTCGAGCTGGTCTTTGACCGTAATAAAATTATGCAATTACCTAATAAGTACTTTCCGAAACAATAGGTGAAGCAAAACACAACCATCCTTTGACATTCATCTGAATGGTGCAATGCAGTTCTGCAGCAAAGTAATGTCTACGAAAAGGCATACACTAAATAAGGTGTGCATAAAAGAGCACATATTCGTGGACATACTATAACAACTGTTTATATTGGAGAAAACTGCTTTGAAAAATAGGTGTATTGGGCTATATTTGGATACAAGATATTGTACCTTAAGAGAAATTTGCTTTGAAATGAATTTTCACAAACCAGTGTGAAAATGTGGAGAGCTGAACTGAAAACTGGAAGAAAGGGGAACTGGAAGAAGCTGAAATTGGCACATGTGCCCACCCTTGTCTGAAGCGTAGGTGAAAAGTATTCTTTCCCCTTTCCTTCTCCTTCTGAAATATACCTGCAACACATCAAAGGACAGGAGTTTTTTAACCTCACACTGGGGCAGTATTAAAAACTGAGATAGAAAAACTAGGAGCCAAATAGCTTCTGGTTGTGGGTGCCAAAACAGAATGTCTAGGTGCCACTGGGGGGTGGGTCAGTGACACATTTAATTAATTATTTTGATAAGCATGAATTAATATGCATTTCATATAAGTCACACATAGTTAATATCACATTTTTTTTTAGCAGAAATTGTTAATACAAGTTTAATTTGGTGTTGACAATAAAAATATTGGTACCATACTTCAGTTTTCAAAACACTCTTTATTGTTGAACTCCTTAACATGTTGTCTGTCCTTAACATATTCTCTGAGGCTTCAAAGCACATACATTTCAGTAATCCTTCAGTGTCAGCCAGGCACACACAAATGGCACCCAGACTTTTGGAGGTGTTCACAAATGGAAAATCTTTAGGCACAAAATGTGTCCGGCGCCCTGCTAATTTTGAACCCTGCTCCGGGGATACTTGAGGAATTAATTTTTTTGTAAATTGAGATGGGAACTGACCTGACTCATCCCTCCCAGACTAATGAGTGAATTGGAATGTATTTATCCTTCAGATTTTGCACATCTCCACATTTTGCAATTTTATTTATTCCTTGGAATTTAAACAGTCCAGAGTTGTCCTCTCCTACCAGTATGAGTGGTAAGAAAAGCCCAGCATAAATAGCAGCAGAGGCAATAAGGAGACAGGTACGCATTCTATTTAAAGGCTGTGGTGTAACAGTAGACAAGCCACTGCCCCACAAAGCAGCCTTTCAGGAAAAAACGAAAACAGCTGAGGCTTGGCATTCAGCTCTTGCTCAGAGCATGACCTTGTTCCTTAACCATCCTAGCCTTCTCGACATAGGTGATGGTGTGTGACCTACATAGGCCATCTCTGCTGGGAAGCAATGATTTTTATCAGCTACGCTTGCCACAGACCAGAGATGGCCGGCTGGTGATCCCAGAAGCCAGACTTGACCCCTGAAGCAATGATTCTGATCGATGGGATAGAGAGGTTTGTGGGCATCTTATACGGCTTATTAAAGCCAGATTATGGGACACGGGTGGCGCTGTGGGTTAAACCACAGAGCCTAGGGCTTGCCAATCAGAAGGCTGCGGTTCGAATCCCTGCAACGGGGTGAGCTCCCATTGCTCGGTCCCTGCTCCTGCCAACCTAGCAGTTCGAAAGCCTGTAAAAGTGCAAGTAGATAAATAGGTACCACTCTGGCAGGAAGGTAAACGGTGGAAGGTAAACTTGAAAATCATAAATCTTTTTTTAAAAAAAGACAAAATGTTTGCATCTATTTTGGGATGGGACAGGTTGGTGCAATGGGGCAGCATTAAATGGCTACTCTCCCAACACACCAGGTTGGGGCGGGCGTGGTGCAGGGTGGTTTTGGCTCAGTTTAAAAGTTTTGGTTTTGGTGCCATCAGTGAGTTATTTTTAGCTGTGGAAAGCCCAGTGGTGAATCACAGATAAATGGCCACGTGGGAGAGGTATCTCACACACTTCTTTTCCCCTCAGGGGAATATTAGAAGAGGGAGTTTCAGGTTCCATTGGACTTCCTGTTGTTTGTCAAGATTAGCCAAGCATGGTCTGACTTGATTCAAGATCTTACATGACTCAGGTTTCCTTGTAGTACTGCCTTATCAGTTCGCAAGAGATTAGATGCAATGAATGCTAGGTCAGCATAAGTGAAAACAAAATAATGGCTGTGGTGCTGAACTGGGTACCTCACAAAGGTTTGGTTTTAGGTCTCAGTTAGACAGCATCTTAAAAAGCAGAGACATCACTTTGCCGATAAAGGTCCATATAGTTAAAGCTATGGTTTTCCCAGTAGTGATTTATGGAAGTGAGAGCTGGACTATAAAGAAGGCTGATCGCCGAAGAATTGATGAATTTTGAATTATGGTGTGGGAGGATACCCTTGAGAGTCCCATGGACTGCAAGAAGATCAAACCTATCCATTCTGAAGGAAATCTGCCCTGAGCCCTGAGTGCTCACTGGAAGGACAGATTGTGAAGCTGAGGCTCCAATACTTTGGGCACCTGATGAGAAGAGTGGACTCTCTGGAAAATACCCTGATGTTGGGAAAGATTGAGGGCACAAGGAGAATGGGATGATGGAGGACGAGATGGTTGGACAGTGTTCTCGAAGCTACCAGCATGAGTTTGACCAAACTGTGGGGTCATGAAGAGTTGGACACGACTAAACAACTAAAAAACAAGCAGTTTCTTTGGGAATTTTAATTTGTTTAAAATATTTTTACAGCATGATTTAGAAAAAAAACCTATTAGTGTGGCATATAGAGTTGAAATAAAATAAAATGATTTAAAACAGAAAGCAGTGCAAAAGCAACAGCATAAAAACACAATGTTAAATTGAAAGCAACGTTAAAACCACTTGGCATAACATGCTGGATGTCGGGTGAGATACAAGCTCCTCTTTACCTTGCCCTAGAGTGACATCAGAATTGGTGCCAGGTGAGCGTCTCTGGGATGGGCAATCCATAAATGGGATGCCATGGCTGAAAGGGACCTCTCTCCAGTCACCTGATTTCTTTTTTTGGGGTGGGGGAGAGGAATCCAGAGTAGAGCCTCTGGATGAACAGAGTGTTTGGCAGGACCAGTCCAGCCAAGAGGCAAGGTGAGGTGGCTGCCTCAGGCGGCAGAATCCACCAGGGCAACAGATCCTGATGTCCATATTTCTTTCGCCCCTTGTTCCTAATGTTGAACTTCCTTTGCCCCTTCTTCCCTGATAGGAAGGGGGATGCCATTTTGATGTCCACTTTAGGTGCCAAAATGTATTGGGCCATCCCTGGTGCTTGGGTTAGGCTTATGCAACAGATCATTGGTAGGCAAACTAAGGCCCAAGGGCCGGATCCGGCCCAATTGCCTTCTAAATCCAGCCTGTGGATGGTCCGGGAATCAACGTGTTTTTACATGAGTAGAATGTGTCATTTTATTTAAAATGCATCTCTGGGTTATTTGTGGGGCATAGGAATTTGTTAATTCCCCCCCCAAAAAAAAACTATACTCCGCCGCCCCCCACACAACTTCTGAGGGACAGTGGACCAGCCCCCTGCTGAAAAAGTTTGCTGACTCCTGCAATAGATCATGGAGATCTAATGCTGCACGTTTGGGAAGTGCTTGTGGTTGATCAAATTGTAAGGACAATTTTATATAGGACATGTAGCTTGATCCACCTCTTATCTGCAAGAAAACAGCACAATCTTTTTCTAGGCCTAGGCATTGTATCACATTGTTTAACAAAATCCCATGCCTGTGGTTAAGAGATCAGTTCAAGGCCAGTTGCTGACACTACAGCAAGATACTTTTGCAAGACCGAGCTTCAAATAAAATATCTTACCTTAGGTGCATGTAGTTTTTGTGACATTTTTCAATGTCATGTCTATTTTTACTTAGGGAGATTTAACTACTCAATTCCAGGCCTTTTCTCTCACCAGGTTATGAATTGCCCACACAAATGGGAATTGTTTATTGTAAAAAATAGTTTCACAAAGCACTCTAAGAAGTTCATCATCTGTCCTAAACCCAGATTCAAACTGTCCTCTTTGCTATCTCATCACTCAACCATACACCTGGATGGGACAAGGCAAATCCATTCGCCTCCTAAACAGTAAAGGATTTGTTGTACCATACTGCATAGCAATAAATCACATAAAGATAGTTGTAATCCTAATATGTCTTTCTTGGCATATATGTTCTGTCAAGAAATAGCAACAAATGAGTCAAAAAGCTAAGACATACAGAGATTTGTCCTAACTTGAAACCAGATTTCTCCCCTGTCCCAAATAACTGAAAGATTAAAGGATGTGGTTTCTTTAATCTGCAGTCATGTGTGAACTGCAGTAAAACGAAATGACCATTTTGCCATAAGCGCTTTCAAAACCAGAGTATAACAAGCCACCAAAATGTGGTTTCTCTGCCATGACAGAGCATCATATTTACACCATTGCAGCACAGCACCGTGTTACTCATGATTGTGTGGCTAATGTGGAGCTCAGATCTCTGCCTGGATCTTTGGCAATACATATCTGTCCCAGACTTCTTCAACCTAAGGCTGACCAGTCTTCTTCCTTTCTTCCAACTTTGCATCATGACCATCTGCTTTGAAGTATCAACTCTACTTTTTCCTCTCTCTCAGCAAGACAGAGTCATTTTCAGAAGTTCTTAGAGCAGCTGCAGGAACACTACCCCAGGGCCTAGACTAGGGGTAGGCAACCTAAGGCTCGTGGGCTGGATGCGTCCCAATCGCCTTCTCAAGCCAGCCTGCGGACGGTCCGGGAATCAGCGTGTTTTTACATGAGTAGAATGTGTGCTTTTATATAAAATGCATCTCTGGGTTATTTGTGGGGCATAGGATTTTGTTCATCCCCCCCATATAGTCTGGCCCCCCCACATGGTCTGAGGGATGGTGTACCAGCCCATGGCTGAAAAAGGTTGCTGATCCGAGGCCTAGACATATACAAAGAAGGTGGCTTCCATTGCATTTTCTCCAACCAGATACCAGCAATGGTTCCCTTCTTATAACCTGCATAGAATTATGGAATTGTAGACTTGGAAGGGACCCAAGCCTTGGAAGGCTCATCCGGTCCAACTCCCTGCAATGCAGGAATCTCAGCTAAAGCATCCATGACAGATGGCCATCCAACCTTTGCTTGAAAACCTCAAAGGAAGTCCACAACCTCCTAAGTGAGACTGTTTTACTGTTGCACAGGTCTTCACATCAGAATGTTCTTCGTAATATTTAGTCAGAGTCTCCTTTCTTGTAACTTGGACCCATGGATTCAGGTTCTACAACCTACTGAGGAAGTCCATTCCACTGTTGGATGGCTCTTACTGTCAAAACATTCTTCCTGATGTTTAGCTGGCATCACCCTTCTTGTAACTTGGAGCCATTGGTTTGAGTCCTACCCATCCAGAGGAGGAGAAAACAAGCTTGTTCCCTCTTTCCTGGGATAGCCCTTGAGATATCTGAAGATGGCTCTCATATCTCCTCCTCTTTTCCAGGCTAATCATAGCCAACTCCTCCAACTGTTCATCAATACAGCTTTTTTAAATCCCAGTTTCAATCAACTCAAATGTGGCACATTTGATAGTTCTTTGTGGGAATTTTGTAATTACTTTTTGGATCTGACTTTTTTCTTTTAATAACTAGCACTAATACAGCAACTTAGGATTTTCCTCCTTTCCACCATCCTCTCACGGACCTCTTTTGGGGACAAAACATTGAGTAGTGCCCAGTGATATGTTTTCCCTCCGGAAAAATGCTCTCCTCCCCGTTCTCTCAGATATTTCCCATCAATCCAGCTGACCGCACACATGTTCCAAATACTACAGCTGCATCAATATTTTGCTTACCCAGATTTTGGGAACTTCCAGTTTTTCGTAATGTAAGATGTGTGGCTTTGTTTTTCACCCTGGGTAATGTTAACCAGTTTAGAAAGACCCAGTGTGTAGTATATGCAGAAGAATTATGCTTAATGCGTACTGAAGCTCCATCTCTGAGTTCCAACAGACATGATTCCAAAAATGCATTGATATGTGGGTTGACCCCAAAACAGCCTGAGGTTAGGCTAGGCTGTTCACTAAAAAGAAGAAGACAGAACTGCATTAAAATTTCATATGATAACTTATATGTATAAATGCAAGTTTAGAAATAATGACTACAAATTAAATGGAAATGCAATAGATCTCACCATAGTAGGAAACGCAAGAAGTGGTCAACCAGCTGCCTGTGGGAAACCAAGGAGCAGAACATGAGCACAAGGGCACCCTCTCTTTCCATGGTTTTCAACACGTGGTATTCAGAAGCGGGATGTGGGTGGCGTAGTGGTCTAAACCATTGAGACTCTTGGGCTTGCCGATTGGCGGTTCAAATCCGAGCTCCCGTTGCTCTGTCCCAGCTACTGCCAACCTAGCAGTATGAAAGCATGCCAGTGCAAGTACATAAGTAGGTACCTCTGTGGTGGGAATGTAAACAGTGTTTCTGTGTGCTCTGGTTTCTGTCACGGTGTCCTGTTGCACCAGAAGTGGTTTGGTCATGCTGACCACATGACCCAGAAAGCTGTCTGTGGACAAACGCCAGCTCCCTCGGCCTGAAAGCGAGATGAGCCCCGCAACCCCATAGTCGCCTTTGACTGGACTAAACCATCCAGGCACCCTTTACCTTTACCTATTCATAAGCACTCTGCCTCCTGCCATTGATGGCCTTCCCCACGAATTTGTTTAATCCTTCTTGGAGAACTTTAACTTTATACTGGAATTAAATTGGTGGGAAGACTGTCCTCTGTAAAGCGGGACACACAGACACCCTAGCTTAGGTAAACGAGCGATATGGGCCATCTTGGTATGCAATTGTTGCAGGATTACTTGCACCAAAAGTACATGAAAATGGATGAAGAATTGCAGGCTGGGACACCCACTTGGACGCCGCCTCTTGGTGTTCTGCACCTGAGGCGGTTGCTGCCTCATGGGCTGGCCAGCCCTGAAAATGATGCCGTATTCCGGTTGTTTATTTGCGTGCAGACTTGCTCTTTGGCAATGTCTAAACAAACTGAGGCTCTTAATCTCAGGGTTGGGGGTTCAAGTCCCATGCTGGGCAAAAGATTCCTGCATTGCAGAGGGCTAGATGCCCCTCATTGTCCCTTCCAAGGCTACAATTCTATGATTCATGGGGACTGCCTTGAGCAGGTTGCCTGACTGCACTTACAGAAACAATTCCACAGCAATACCCCAAAAATGCAGTACAAAACCCACACAGAGATTGCGATCGCAGACAGGAAAATGACACTCCTTCTGAAACCTGCAGCCTGATACAACTGCTTCCCATTAGCTTACGCTAAGGCGGACCCTACCAAAGGTTAATGTAGTGTAATGAATAAATATAAACACCTATGACTCAAGCAAACGTGGAGTGATAAAAGAGGGAGTGAGCACACAACCAATCTGTAAATCTCCTATATTGTCCAAATTCCTTCCCTCTGCAAACACATGGAGGGGAAATTCATGATATGATTGGTGATTTCCCTGTATAACTGCTATACGTAATGCTGAACGAAACTAGAAAATTAGCCCGTTGATTAATTCTATTCCCCTTCCATTGTTTTTGCTCTTTTGGCATGACTTGATATAAGGCTGTTATTATCCCAAAAGTTGGTTGAAGTTTAACCACTACTGTTTCCTGTCTGACTATGGTTTTGTCAACAGTCTGGATGTATAGCGGGCAGCAAAATACCGTACTCAGTGACTAAATGGGGAATAATGGACCAAGTCCAGAAGTAATAAAAACAATCTTGATGTAATATACACAGACCAACAGGTTCAGCCTGTGATAGGAAATCTTAATTCTCGAAAGAATATCATTGAACAGAAGTGACTATTTTCACTGCATTGGAAGTTTTGTATGCAAAAAAAGCCACAAACATTCAAAGTATTATGGGAAGAAGCTTTAAATTTGCTTCATCTTCTGACTTACAGTCAAAACAACATTTTTACAGGTTTTTTCATGTAGTTTATTTATTAATTTCACTTTTTCATTCGTTTTCGTCGTTTAGTCGTGTCCGACTCTTTGTGACCCCATGGACCAGAGCACGCCAGGCACTCCTGTCTTCCACTGCCTCCTGCAGTTCGGTCAAACTCATGCCAGTAGCTTCGAGAACACTGTCCAACCATCTCATCCTCTGTCGTCCCCTTCTCCTGGTGCCCTCAATCTTTCCCAACATCAGGGTCTTTTCCAGGGAGTCTTCTCTTCTCATCAGATGGCCAAAGTATTGGAGCCTCAGCTTCAGGATCTGTCCTTCCAGTGAGCACTCAGGGCTGATTTCCTTCAGAATGGAGTGGTTTGATCTTCTTGCAGTCCATGGGACTCTCAAGAGTCTCCTCCAGCACCATAATTCAAAAGCATCAATTCTTCTGCGATCAGCCTTCTTGATGGTCCAGCTCTCACTTCCATACATCACTACTCACTTTTGCATTGCTCATCCTCAAAAGGAGCACAGTTTTGTAAAAGAAAATAGCCAGCACAAGGGAACTCAAACAAAATAACTTGAGGCACACACACAAGCACATGATATCTTGGAAACTTTCCCATAGTGCAGTCACAAAATCAGCCCATGCTGTTATGCATTAGAAGGCTTTAAATTTGTAATAGCTCAGGAAAGGGTCTCAGGATCCAACCCAGTCACACTGACATCTACCACCCTCTCTTCTGCCGCCTCCTGAAGGTACCAGTGCCACTTTTGAATGGGAGCCAAAAGTGCAATTAATAAAACAGCAAAACAAACAAATAAATTTGTAAAAATGTTATTCTGACTGTAAGGCTGAAGGTAAAGGTACGTGAAGAAGTCCTTTATTTTATCTGTCTTGAATCTTCAACATTCAGCTTCATTGAAGGTCATGAGTTCTAATGTTATGAGAGAGAAAAGGAACCTTTTCTCTACCATTTCTCTACTTCTATCCAGTGCTAGAAGGGATGCAGGTGGCGCTGTGGTCTAAACCACTGAGCCTCTTAAACTTGCCAATTGGAAGGTTGGCAGTTCAAATCCCTGTGATGGGGTGAGCTCCCATTGCTCTGTCCCAGCTCCTGCCAACCTAGCAGTTCGAAAGCCCAACAGTGCAAGTAGATAAATAGGTACCGCTCCGGTGGGAAGGTAAACAGTGTTTCTGTGCACTCTGGTTTCCATCATGGTGTCCTGTTGTGCCAGAAGTGGTTTAGTCATGCTGACCACATGACCCGGAAAGCTGTCTGTGGACAAACACCATTTCCCTTGGCCTGAAAGTGAGATGAGTGCCACAACCCCATAGTTGCCTTTGACTGGACTTAATCATCCATGGGTCCTTTACCTTTTACCTTTTATCCAGTGCTATTTTTCTAGAAAAAGAGGTGCCGGAACTCACCATGAACACCTCCCTTGTTCTCTTATACAGTGGTACTTCGGGTTACATGCACTTCAGGTTACAGATGATTCAGGTTAAAGACTCTGCTAACCCAGAAATAGTGCTTCAGGTTAAGAACTTTGCTTCAGGATGAGAACAGAAATCGTGCTCCGGCGGCGTGGCAGCAGCAGGAGGCCGCATTAGCTAAAGTGGTGCTTCTGGTTAAGAACAGTTTCAGGTTAAGTATGGACCTCCAGAACGAATTAAGTACTTAACCCGAGGTATCACTGTAATGGCAATGGCACCTGCCTGAGAGGTGCTGGAACCGAGTTCCTGTGAATTCTGATTGAAAAAAGCCCTGCTTCTGTCATGACACTTTACTCTAAACTAAAATGTCCCAAATACTGCAACTTTTCCTGCTAGTGGGGAGCTGCTCCACCCCCTGGATCCTATAGGTTGCCCTTTTCTGAAAGGTTTTCCAGCTCTACAATATACGTTTTGAGGCAAGGCCACCAGTGCTGACTGAGAGGCTAGGGGCATTTGGAGTTTATGATCACACGAGAAAATCCCCGCGCACAGATGTGGAAGTCAGAAATGTGGTGGAAAATCCTTTAAGCCAAGCTGCTGGCTCCCATATTGCTTGCAATGCAGTTGTCTGTTGAAAACAAAAGGGAAGAAGGATGGTTTCAAAAGAGAGAGAGAGAGAGAGGTCAAATAAAGTTATTGCAACATAATCAAAAATGCCGTTTGCCCCACTCAACTCTTCCCACAGCACCTGGGAATATGCTGAGACTGTGTTTATGTGAAGTCATGGTTTCTGTACCACCAGTAGGTCAACAGATTCCTCAAACCAAGACTTCTTGGGAGGGAGGTGGTGGTGGAGGAGGAGGAGGAGAAGAGCAGGGAAAGAGTCTTGCAAGCATGTTTATTTTACAGTCACTCGGAAGTTGTAACCTGTCCCTGAGAGATGATGAATCACCAGTGCAGCTCTATAAAAGCCAAAGCACGTTATAAGCTGAACCATCAGAGCTCCAAAACCTTGGCATTCATCATGAAGCATCCAAGCGCTGCAGCGGCCTTCTTTCTCTTGCTGGGCATATCATGGTGTTTGGCCCTGCCGATATCCATATCAGACGAAGACGACAGCGATGAATTCACAAGGGAGAAATTCGAGTTAGCAGAGGTATGACGTAGGACCTAGAATAGGCTCTGTTCTCTCTGTTGTCTTCTCTTCTATTAAAACTGAGATTCTGAGCTCTTCAGAGCAGAGGCTTGTCCTTTTCCCTTATGTGAGTCTGTAAAATTAATAAATAGCAGTGAATTAGAAGTCTAATTGGTTCTCTCTCCCCCTCTTTCTTCCCAGCGCTATCTAAAGAGGCATTACAACCTCCAGTCCAACCCGGCTGGGATACAGAGGAAGGCAGGTGATACAGTCACATCCAAACTTCGAGAAATGCAGGCGTTTTTTGGACTGGAAGTAACGGGCAAGCTCAACGAAGAGACGTACAAACTAATGCAACAGCCACGGTGCGGCGTTCCTGATATTGGGGAATACAACTTCTTCCCTCGAAAGCTGAAGTGGTCTCACACTAATATAACATACAGGTAATGAACCTGGCTCTGGGTGCAGATCCATTTGTGCTGATGCTTGACAGTATCTTCATGTGGCACAAGTGATTAAGAGTGGTGGACTCGTAATCTGGTGAACCGGGTTCGCTTCCGCCCCTCCTCGACATGCAGCTGCTGGGTGACCTTGGGCTAGTCACACTTCTCTGAAGTCTCTCAGCCCCACTCACTTCACAGAGTGTTTGTTGTGGGGGAGGAAGGGAAAGGAGAATGTTAGCCGCTTTGAGACTCCTTCAGGTAGTGATAAAGCGGGATATCAAATCCAAACTCCAAACCTCTGCCATGGTATTTTTTAGAGACTTTGGTTTGGCGCACTCGTCACTGAGTACTCTGCAGGATCTCGGGGGGGGGTGGTGGTTGCTAATTCTGATCTGATATCTGAGACTTATAGCAGGAATGGGGAACATGTAACCTTCAAGGTGCTGGTAGACTCTGGCTCCCATCAGCCCCAGCCAGCCTGGCCCATAGCCAGGGATGATGGGAATTGTAGTCCAATGCTACCTGCAGAGCCTCAGGTTTCCTATTCCTGGATTTTAGCCTACCATGGGACTACAGCTAATCCCCTAAACAGGATATAAACTAATGTGGAAGTAAGGCCCATTAAAATCAGCTGAGTCAGTATGTAAAGGATTTATTTTTGTAATATGTTTAATAGCATGACACTTTGCAACATGGAATCACAGAAACATAGAGGGTTGTCTGTTCTACCCCCTGCAGTCTGGGAATCCTGCCCACAGCCAACCCTGCGTGGACTTGAACCACCAACCTTCTGGTTATAGCCAGATGCACTACATTTATTTATTTTTTTACAGCAGGGTTAGGCATTTAGCATGTATTTTGTGTCATGAAGTTAACCTGGTGTGCTGTTTTAGCAGACTAACAAGATGTGGAAGAAGGTTATGTGCAATGTTTGGAAAAATCTCATGCCATGTTTTACTGTCTCTAGATCATCAAAGCCTATAAGCTTTGAGTTCATTTAATTTGCCCCACACAATTTCCTTTCAATTT
Source organism: Podarcis melisellensis (assembly GCF_964234715.1). NCBI lineage: Eukaryota > Metazoa > Chordata > Lepidosauria > Squamata > Lacertidae > Podarcis > Podarcis melisellensis. The sequence goes on from NC_138531.1 coordinate 84,957,726, forward strand.
CCTTTTCCAAACAGCGGGTGAGGAATCAGACAAGAGAAACACAGTACCTTTTGTGAATGAGGTGCTCAGATGTATCTAATAAAAGCAGGAATGGAAGTAAAGTTTTAAATATCTAGCTGAACCAGCAATATGTCAGGCTTTATTTTTATTTTTTAATACCCTACCTTCTTAACATAGAATGAAAGTTTAAATGCTTGCATTCTAAAGCAAGTCGAAATAAACCTATTTTGCATTGGGCCCCTGTTTAAGTGGAATCAAAAGGCTTGAGACACTATCATTATGTCTCGGTCATTGTCCTTTATCAGTACTTCCAAAAAAGAAGGTGAATTTATTATAACTCAGCAATAAAAACCACACATTCTCTAACAGGAAAGGGGCATATATCTGTATGCTTGCTATATTTGCTAAATTGGCAGTGGAGAGAGATGTGTAACGTTTGAAATATTGTGATAGGGGATGTTTTGCAACATGTTTTGAGTTTGCAGAGAACCATCTGAAGGTATTTGGATTTTTTTTGTTGCGTTCTTCCTAGGATTCTAAATTACACCCCTGATCTGAAAAAGTCTGAAGTCGACAGAGCATTCAGGAAAGCGTTCAAGGTCTGGTCTGATGTGACGCCACTCAACTTTACTAGAATTCGCAATGGTACTGCTGATATCATGATTTCTTTTGGAAGGAAAGGTAACTAGAGTGAAATTGCTGTCTTAATGGCTGTGTTACTTGTTTGCTTGATTTGCAATTAAGCATGCGGATAATATTTATTCCTGTTTCAAACATTTACAGAGCATGGTGATTTCTATCCCTTTGATGGACCTTCTGGGTTATTAGCTCATGCTTTCCCTCCTGGGCCAAATTTTGGAGGAGATGCTCATTTTGATGAAGACGAGCTGTGGTCAACAGATTCTAAAGGTAACGCATGCTTTGAAGATAATTTTTATTACCACTGTGTGGGTTGTTGGCTCTAAATAGCATCCACTGTGAAGCCAGGAAATGTTTGACCAGTGAATTACTTAGCAAGCAGATTCTCCTGCCTTATTTTGCTGCATGATTTATAATTATTGAAATTAACAATTTCACAAATAGCAAATAATGACTGAACAGGTTGTTTTGAATATTGCTACTTTTGCCATTCCTTACCCATATTGCCTGTGCCATACCTTCTTAAGCAACACAGGCACTCCCAGGCTTCCATATTAATTTGGAAGTGTGCTTCACTGAATTCAGTGGAACTTACTCCCAAGCAAAGATACATAGGATTGCAACCCAAGGCTAAGCGGGGGGCGGGGGGCAAAGCAGAGCTGGGAAACTTGAGACTCTCCAAATGTTGCAGTTGAACTACAGCTCGCATCAGCCTCAGCCAGTTTGGCCAATGCCCAGTGATTCTGGGAGTTGTAGTCCTATAAGATCTGAAGGGATGCAAATTCCACAACCCTGGACTAAACCAGGGATGTGCTACCTTGCTGATCGTTTAATTAACAGATGACAGATACTATTTCTGTTCTCTCTGAAATGCAAACAAAAGAGTAGTGAATACTATCAGGTGTAATATTTTAATACGTTGCAAAAGGAGGTATTAAACAAAAGAATCAGGCTAAAGCAGCCTGGTGATACAAGCTTTGTAGCTTTCATAACATGATGCACATGCTGTTTTCTAGGATATAATTTGTTTCTTGTGGCTGCCCACGAGTTTGGTCATTCGCTGGGACTTGAGCATTCCAGAGACCCAGGAGCTTTGATGTTTCCAATTTACACATACACGGGAAATAAAGGCTTATTGCTTCCAGATGATGACGTACAAGGGATCCAGATTCTATATGGTATGCCTGCATTTACCCCCCCCCTCCATTTTCTCCTTATGTGTACATATGCAATGAAAGATATGAGTAATAAATTTCCCTGTTGTTTCTGTTCGCCAGCCTGAGGCGGCAAGATCTGTCACCGTATGACTTTACATTGCACATATAAAATCACAATTTTCTACGACCATTCCATATATTAGAGCCCATGAAATGCTGCGCACAAGTTCAGATGTTAAAATAAGGGAAGGACCATTGCTCAATGATAGAGCTTCTGCTTTGCATACAAAAAGCCTCAGGTTCAATCCCCATTTCATGCAGGTAGAGACTGAAACCTGGGAAGCTGCTGCCAATCGGTGTGGAAAATGCTAAGCTATATGAACCCATGATCATCTCTGTGTTACTAAATACAGTCAACAGGCTTATAGTTTCCTGCATAACACATGTACTTTTCTGGACAGGTGCAGGAGACCACGACCCCCATCCCGATCACCCCAAAACACCTGAGAAGTGTGATGCCAACTTGACACTAGATGCTATCACGGAGCTTCGAGGAGAAATGGTGATCTTCAAGGACAGGTGAGGCACAACTGAAATACGTGCATCCATAAACTTTTTTTGTCTAGGGACAGAGCAGGCCTGTGCAACTTGAAGCACACCCAGTCAGATGCACTCTGCCAGCCACAGACATCCTCCAATATTGCAAAGGTTGAATAGGGTCACCTTTGTAAAAACAACCCAATTCTCATCTTAAGGGTCATTTCTTCATTCTATTATATCCGTGACTGCAGACAGTTCTGTAGGCATTGTACAAATAAAAGGAGAATAACAGCACTGCAAGGCAAGCACAGTGAGGTTAAGAAGCAACATACAAGCACTACTCTGTTTTCTCTTGTTTTGATTTCTCTTCACTTTAATCCCTACTGAAAATTTTCAATAATATATATATATATATAGAGAGAGAGAGAGAGAGAGAGAGAGAGAGAGAGAACATACAAAGCCACATTCGAAAACCAGTATAATATGTTGCAGTGAATAGCATACGACTGAGTTGCCAATCCCCAACATAAGTCCTGGGAAAAGAGGAAAGTCTGGTGGTGTTGGTGCAAGGCTAAGGAGAGCATTAACACCCATGTACTCCCATTACCCAGCGCTGAAGCCATGATGGCTGTGCTCTACCTCCACTGCCAGAGAGTGTGTGCCAGTTGCCGGGGGAAACAAGTGAGGAGAGCACTGTTGCACTTAAGTCCTACTTGGAGGCATCTCAGAGACATCTGTGGTTGACCACTGTGAGAGCAAAATGATGAACTAGATGGGTCATTGGCCTGTTCTAGCAGGCTCTTCTTACAGGATGAATCTGGTTCTCCTGTGGTACTGAGATTTCTTAGGAGGCCCTATTCCCCTCACAGAGCTACAGTTTCCAGAATGGTTTAACAAACAATTCCTCTTCACAGGGAACAGTAGCTCCATGAGATGAGTAGGGTCTCCTAACAACCACCCTTAATAGTGCCCATGATTCTTTGGGGGTAGCCACGACTGTTTAACATTTTATGATACTACTTTAAATGTATAGTGCAGAGGGAGCCCTTATTAGTGGGCTGCATTTGGCTTGGTGCCTCACAAATTACTTTGCAAAAAGGAATGTTGTGAAGACCTGCTCCAAAACACTGAAGATGAGCCTGATTAGTGAATCTGTTAACACAAGCTCTTGGGAATAGCTTCCAGGCAAGAAACATGCTTTGCACCTTGAATGATTGACTTCAGAATTATTCGTCAACTATTACATTTGTATATTATTTGTGTTGTCTGAGAAATGGCTCCAGCAAATTAATCTCTGGAGCACTTTAAGGACTATTCAATATCTTTCACTTCAGTAAAAATGCTAGCCTACCATGCTAGAACATCCCTCTTCCTATCATAGGTTCTTCTGGCGCCTACATCCTCAGATGGTTGAGGCGGATTTGGTACAAATTAAGTCGTTTTGGCCAGAAATCCCAAGCAAGATTGACGCGGCTTATGAGCATCCTACCAACGACCATGTGCTGCTTTTCAGGGGTAGGTCTTCTGCAGAAATCTCTCTGCCTGATCCTCAAGACTCTTCTCACACCACACACCCTCCCCCCCCCACCGGCCATGCCCCTTACTTCCCCTGCTTTGCACCCTCTGTGAGAGGGGCATGGGAGTCTGTGCAGAAACAAGTCTATTTGTTGTTCTTTCCTCCGGCCCCACCCACCTCTGGCTTGGGCCTCTAGAAGTTTTCTCAGAAAGGAATGCCACCAACAAGACTGTATAACTGTGTGGTTGTACCAATCCTACTCATCCTAATTTCATTCCAGTTAATTAAATCCTCCTCAGTCTAATTTTTACAGAAGGGGAACTGAGGGTGAGACATCAGCATGCCTAAGGCTATATGACAATCACACGGTTGAATCCTAATACATTACTTCATATTTATCTACAGGGAAGAAAGTCTGGGCTTTGAATGCCTACGACATAGTAGAGGGCTACCCTAAAAAGATTTATGAACTGGGCTTTCCAAGATCTGTGAAGGGAGTCGATGCTGCTGTCCACATCAAAGACACTGGCAAAACTCTCTTTTTTGCTGGAGAAAAATACTGGAGGTATGTTGAAAATTCTTATCTTCCCCATAGTTTCTCTCTCATTCTTTCCCACTATTCCAATGTGGTAAGAACGACGTTTTGCTTATAGTACCAAACAACTTTCAATGTACAATGAACATTTCAGTGTACTCATGTGTTAGACCAGGTGCCCTCCATATGTTGCTGGACTCCAGCTCCCATGAGCCCAGTCCAGCATGGTTCATAGTAAGGGATGATGGGAGTTGAAGTCCAATAGTAATTGGAGGCACCACATTGACTAGCGCTGTGGTAGACCAATGGGTAAACAAGGGAGGACCCACACTGAGGCAACTTTTTTCCACTTTCACAGCATTTCCTTACCCAACGTTTCCAAGTTTTATGTGACTTTTCACATTAGGTAAAAGCCACTTCTGAAAAACTAGCAGAGCCTAGTGGACATTTAGCACACATTTCCAGGTTATTTGCTTCTGGGGGAAAATTCATTTGCATCCCTGTTAACCCAGAAAACTGTAGTTTAATTTTAATTTCACATGACAAAATTGGGGCAGTATTCCAGCATATAGTCATTTTCCAGTATTTAAAATTTAGCACGACATGGAGGTATATTGATCGCGATCCATAATGTAACAAGTAGTGCTGTGTGAAAGCAATGTCAGAACCCAGGATTGAAGCCCTAGCATTATGGTCAGGAAAACTAACACAATTATCCCCACGTAGGATTGCGCCATTAATCGTTGCATACTTGATATTGCACGTGCTAGCTAGCTTGAGCTTCTGGCATCCGCACTACATAACATTTCTGAATAGGGCAGAACAATGTCCTTCAACCTTGGGTCCCCAGATGTTGTTTGACCACAACTCCTATCATCCCCAGCCAACTTAGCACAGGTCATGGATGGTGGGAGTTGGTCCAGCAACAACTGGGAACCCAAGGATGAAGACCCCTGGGGTTGGCCATGTGTCTCCTACCTGTTCTGGAGTGCAAGGTGTTGTGGGGAAGAATTCTCTTGCAAAGCAGCACCTGCTTCAAGGAACTTCCCTCCATTTCATGTTCAATATTGTATAGAGATAGATGATGTGCCCTCAGCCATTTTCAGTATGTTTTTGTTCTAGCAAGAATTTACAGGTTTCTGCTAGAAAGCTGACCCTTTTTGTATCCTGTCTTTTTAGTTCTATGGTATCATTTATTGGTCTAGATTTTAGACTTGTTATGTTTGTGTTTTGTCGTCAGCTGCATTGAATTGGAACAGAATTGCAATGCATAATGCTATACATAAATAAAACACTTGCTTATTTACTTTATTTCCCCCTCAAATGAAGTTATGACGAACAGAACCAAGTTATGGAGAAAGGCTACCCTAGATATATTGAGGAGGATTTTCCTGGGATCGGTCACCGAGTGGATGCAGCTTATGAGAAGAATGGTATGCATTTTATTTGTGTTGACACCTGGCATTTTGGGGTGAAAAACCAGGGTCCCAGATTGGCCCGTTCCAGATGCCTGCTTTGGGAGACCCTTCAGGGTTTTTTCTGGCCCAGTGCTCCAAACCGTGCCAGACAGCTTTGTCTAGCCACCATTTTAATTTCTCTCAATATAGTGGTATATAGTGGAAGTTGAAAGGAATCCATTCCAGAAGTCCATTCAACTTCCAAAATGTTCGAAAACCAAAGCACGGCTTCTGATTGGCTGCAGAAGTCCATTCAACTTCCAAAATGTTCGAAAACCAAAGCACGGCTTCTGATTGGCTGCAGCCAATCAGAAGCCTCGTTGGACATTCGGCTTCCAAAAATAGTTCGCAAATTGGAACAGTCACTTCTGGGTTTGCGATGTTTGGGAGCCAAAATGTTTGAGAACTAAGTTGTTCGAAAAGCAAGGCGTGTTCGAAAACCAAGGCATGACCTGTACTGACGTAGGGTTGCTCTGGGAGGTTGTGGAAATTAAAGTAATAGCTAGTCAAAGAAACACAGGAAGCTGCCTCATGCAGAATCAGGCCATCGGTCTATCCAGCTCAGTATTGGTCAAGTTCACACTGTACACCCAGGGCCAGATTTAGGTTTGATGAGGCCCTAAGCTACTGAAGGTAATGGGGCACTTTATATGTCCAGCTGTCCTTTGTCAACAACCAATTGTCACTGTTTTTGGTGTTGAATATATGCTATATGGTAATTTATGGACCTAATAGGCACCCTATATATAGAAACGAGCAAACCAGTGATATTTTAGGGAGCAGGCTAGCAGGAGGGGCCCATTACTTACATCATAGGAGCCTAAACAGCACAAAACACTGTTGCTGTATTTAGGTTTTATTTTATTTGTTTTTTATCTTATATTTTGGAAATCCAGGTGTTTTTTCCTTTCATTCTTTGTGGGGCCGCCAAGAGAGTAGGGCCCTAAGCTATAGCTTGTTTAACTTACACATAAATCCAATGTTCCATATACCTCTAAAGTACTACAATATCACTTTAAGGACAACTCCTTTCCCTAAAATTATTCCAGGAGCTGATCTTTGTTAAAGGTGCTGAGAGTTGTGAGCAAACCCCTATTTCCCCTCACAGAGCTACAGTTCTCAGAGTTCCCAGTGAAGAGAGATTTCATGCTAAACCTCTCTCAAAACTGTAATCCTGTGAGGGGAACAGGGTTCTCCCAACAGCTCTCAGCACCCTTAACAAACTACAGCTCCCAGAATCCTTTGGGTGGCGGCAGGGGAGCCATTACACTTGGCACCCGGTTTGGGGTCTCTGAAGTTTCATCACAAAGTGTTATTGCGGACACTTAGATTGCAAACAGGCAAGAGTGGGCATAGAGCTGAATAAAACGTACATATGTTAATTTATATGTATATATTAAAATTTAGAAATAGTTATGATGACGACATCTTGCCATGGTGGGAAACGCTGTTAGCAGATGCCTTGTGAGCCTGCTCAGTCTACAAGCCAGGTGTGCCCAGGTCTTCCTCTCCTCATCCCACATTTTACTGCCTAATAAATTATAATTATTATTTATTATTTATACCCCACCCATCTGGCTGGGTTTCCCCAGCCACTCTGGGTGGCTTCCGACAGAATATTAAAATACAATAGTCTCAGTGCCTAGGATCTGCTGATCGTAAGGTCGGCGGTTCGAATCCCCGCGGCGGGGTGAGCTCCCATCGTTCGGTCCCAGCTCCTGCCCACCTAGCAGTTCGAAAGCACCCTTAAGTGCAAGTAGATAAATAGGTACCGCTTTATAGCGGGAAGGTAAACGGTATTTCCGTGTGCTGCGCTGGTGCTGGCTCGCCAGCTGCAGCTTGTCACGCTGGCCACGTGACCCGGAAGTGTCTTCGGACAGCGCCGGCTCCTGGCCTCTTGAGCGAGATGAGCGCGCAACCCTAGAGTTGGTCAATACTGGCCCGTACGGGCAGGGGTACCTTTACCTTTTTATTAAACATTAAATGCTTCCCTAAACAGGGCTGCCTTCAGATGTCTTCTAAAAGTCTGGTAGTTGTTTTTCTCTTTGACATCTGGTGGGAGGGCGTTCCACAGGGCTGGTGCCACTACCAAGAAGGCCCTCTATTTGTGCATCTATTTGTGAGGCATGCATTGTACTAATTGGAGTTGAGCAATTTAATCTTGGACATAACAGTGGGTCTTCATTTGGGGCTCCTGGAGTGCAGGGGAGCATTAAATAAACTTCCTATAGATGGTTGATAGTAAAGTGAAACCCTCCAAGCCCTTGCTTCCCAACGCGGGGCACACACCCCACAGAGGGGCAATTTGATTTGGGGGGGGGCAATTCAAGAATGAATTATTAACAGTGAATGGCCTTTTAGGCTTCCTCCACATGAATAGGAGTTCACTTTCTTAATAATAAGAATTATATGTCACTGGGGGTGGGCATCAGGATTTTAGATATGCTTAGGTGGGGCATGGCCAAAAAAAGTGTCGATGGGCAACATCAAGGTAGCTGCCTCTCTCTGTCCTAAGGGTTACTTATCATTAAAACCAACTTGAACACAATAGCCCTTCAAACAGAGGATATCTTCAAAGAGAATATTGTCTTCCAAACAGAACTGCTTCCTGTAAAGTGGGACAGGTGATCACCTTACAGTTGTACATGCCTGCATCACATGGCAATCCTCAACTTGTCTGCTCATAAGTAAATCATATTCGATTCAGTGGGGCTTGTTAGCATCCATCTCAAGAGACAATGGAGTTTGCTTCTCAGGGTGAAGTCAATCCAAGGCTCGGAGTGCAGCCTTAATCAACAAATTGCTTTGTGAGCAGGGGGTGGGGAATGATTTTTGATTTACTGTTTTTAAAAAGAAGTAACATAAACCAAAATAAATAGCAGCAACATGAAGCAGGAATCTTATCTGAATGGTTTCCTTCTTCTGCAGGTTACATATATTTTTTCAATGGACCGCTGCAGTTCGAATTCAACATCTGGAGTGAAAGAATTATGCGGGTCTTGACCACCACCTCCATTTTCTGGTGCTGATTGCTCTGGATTAGGTTCTGAACTGTGGGGAAAATGCATTCCATGAAAAATTATACCGCAGATGTTTGGTTTTATATGTGTGTGTGTGAAAGAGAGAGAGGCAAGGTAAAGGTAAAGGACCCCTGGAGTGTTAAGTCCAGTCAACGGCGACTATGGGGTGCGGCACTCATATTGCTTTTCAGGCCGAGGTGAGTGGGCTCAACTACATTAGTCAAAACCAATGATTTGAATGCATTATAAACATGCAACACCAGATGGTGCCAGAGAGCAGACTTTTTTAAACACAATTTTCCATAGGTTTTTTTCTTTTGTTATAACAATCTAATTTCTGACTTATTTATAGTGGGTTTCCCTCCTGTGTGTAGATCCACCTAGTGAGTGTGAGAGTCTTTGAGTGTGTGTGTTTTAACCAGTCAGCTTGATTCTGTGAACAAGCTCTTTGCCATTCTTCCTTTGACTTTGTTTTGTGTATATGAGGCTGTATAGCACTACGTCCATCAGTCTGGAACTGAAATAAAAAAAATGTTTTTAAAAGAGAGCATTCAGATCTTGTGGGACATTACAGTTCATAAAAGATGACAGAAGAAGCAGGCAACATTCCAGTTACGTGCTGATCGAAAAACTGGCCCTGTAGAATTATACTACTTGAAAACTCAACGTGAACGAGCAACTTTCTGTTTGTTTATTTGTGGCATTTGCATCCTGCCCTTAAGTCAAACAGGCTCTCAAAGCGGCTTGCCAAAAATCAGTACTTAGATGGTCCCTGGACTCAAGCTTACGAAATATAAAAAGACACAGCACACAAGGAAAAGGGAATGGGCAGGAGAAGGGAAGGGCAAGCTCAGGTACACATAACAGTTCTTACAGTGCAGCTGAGGGCATCAACACTTGACTGATGCTAGTGGTGGTTCTGGGTGTCTTGCCCCGATAAAGAGTGGATCTCCACAGAAGCACCATTTCCTCCCAGTACAGATCTTGAAGCAGGCCAGGAATTGTGGGCTGCTCCTGTCATGTTGCTATTCTCTCAGGCAGCTTGTGAAAGAGACTTGGCAGCTTTCAGGATGAAGTCCTGAAATGCTATAGATGAAGGCAGAGCTTCCATCTCCAGGATGATTTTAATCCATGGTTTTAAAGACGCAGAACACAGGGATGCTACCCTGCAGAAGTGGTCCATTTTGTCAGCCTCCTGTCCATTTGGTGAGATACCTTTCAGTCATGGCTTCCAGGGCAGCATACAGATAAAACACTCACAATTCCCCTACAATTCTCAGAGTGGTTTAACAACCAATACCTCTTCAGAGGGAACTCTGGGAACTGTAGCTACGTGAGAAGAACAGGAGGTCTCCTAGCAACTCTCAGCACCCTTAAACTACAACTCACAGTACTTTACATTTTTGGCAGTACATTTCTTTTTGCCTTTAACCTCATGCTGTTCACGGTCAATTTCTCTTGCCCCATTTTCAGTTAGAATCTTAACTGCTGATGACACTGTGAGGACAGTTGTGGTTACGAAGGGATATTATTTTGCTATGAGGTTTATTCCAAGGATGTGGTGTCAGAGTTTTGATGACAACATTATTTTCTCAGAGTTTAGAGAGAGAAGGTTGTGTCATAACATTTCTCCCTCCCTCCTGCTGTCCCCATATGCTCTTGAAAGGAAGAGGAGATATGTGCTTTACAAAGAAATTTGTTGGGGCAGACAATTTCACAATATAGCTTTTCATAAGCAAATCCCTTCCTCAATGTCTCAGCAACTAATGATGCCCATTTCACTGTTCCCATGCGCAGTCTTTGTTTCTCCATTTTCTTTTTCTTTTTTTAAAAAAATCAATTTTTATAAATCCGTAACATTACAGCATCATACAATATACAATTCTAAGAAGAACTTTAGCGTAAGCACAACAATAACTATACAGGGCCTGTCAATTCACAACATGTTAAAAGAGAAAAATCGCAAACACACAAAATCTATCCCCTTAGCAACGGCCATAAGGGGCTGCTTATCCAGGGAGGTGTCTCAGTAATACTGTAGATCTAATCCAAACGATTTCTGGAAAAGTGGAGGTTGCATTGCAGCTCTCAGACTGGCCACATAATACAAAAAGGGGCCCACATTTCTGCAAACTTTTCTCAGTTTTCAGCTCCTGGTTTGAAGTACACTTGCAAACATTCCATTCATGCCACCCAAAGGGCTTAGACTGTGTGAAGGAGTCATGTTTTAATTCCATTCATTCATTTCTACATTTATATCCTACACAACCTTCAAGGAGCTCAAGAAGGTGTCCATGATTCTCCCCCTCCCTATTTTAGCCTCACAATATCTCTATGAGGTAGGTAAGACAGGCATTGCCAAACTTGGCCCTCCAGCTGTTTTGGGCTACAACTCCCATCCTCCCTAGCTAACAGGACCAGTGGTCAGGGATGATGGGAACTGTAGTCCCAAAACAGCTGGAGGGCCAAGAGGATGTGTCTAGCCCAAGGTTACTCTGTGAGCTTTGTGGCTGAACCCTCCCAGCTCTTAGTCTGACACTTTAACCTCTATACCACACAGTTAGCACTCATGCCCTCCCCATAGCCATGACTGTCCAGACCTTTTTGCTTGGGATGGGGGAGATACCAGAAAAGCAAGGGGCAAGGTTGGATCTCACCCTCACCTCCCAGCTATTAATTTTGCACTGGGCTCCATCACACACACTCAGAATGTTTGGTTTTTCTTGTAGGCACCCGAAAACAGGACCAAAAGCCTTTGCTTCTGGCTTGTTCTGGGCTCCAGCCTCTGGTCTCCTTGCTCAATAGGTTCCCAGGCTGTAGGGTTTCAAGAGCTGCCTGTTCTACTCCTAACACACAAGTACAGAAAGCTCAGTCACTCCTGCTTCCTTTGCACCTGACTAAACTACCAAAGCCACTGAGTCCGCCATTGCTCTCTGGATCTTAAATTGTGTGTATGACTGTGCATTGGGTGGGTGGGGGAGGGACCTTGCCAGACAATTCAGGGTGGGGCTGGCAAAAGTGTCAGAGCTGGGCAGTGGCGTAGCGTGGGGGTGCAGGGGGGGCCGGCCGCATCGGGCGCAACATCTGGGGGTTAGGGTTAGGGGGCGCAAATCCATGGGTTAGGGGTGCAAATTACTTGCCTTGCCCCGGGTGCTGACAACCCACGCTACGTCACTGGAGCTGGGTGAGGGCTCCCCATCTCTGTGTCAGGAGCATAGAAAGCTGCCTCATACTCAGTCCATCCAGGTCAGTATTACCTAACCTGCCAGGGGCTCTCCAGGGTTCATACAGGAGGATGCCTAATCCTACGTCGAGATTTGGGGTACGGAACCTGTGACCTTCTGCATGCAAAGCAGATGTTCTACCATTGAGCTAATGCCAGTACAGTGGTACCTCGGGTTAAGAACTTAATTCGTTCTGGAGGTCCGTTCTCAACCTGAAACCGTTCTTAACCTGAAGCACCACTTTAGCTAATGGGGCCTCGATTTCTGTTCTCACCCTGAAGCAAAGTTCTTAACCCAAGGTACTATTTCTGGGTTAGCGGAGTCTGTAACCTGAAGCGTCTGTAACCTGAAGCACCTGTAACCTGAGGTACCACTGTATTCCCTCCTCTCACATTTACCAGCAATCTGAGGGCAGCACACATGCACACACACCCCACAATCCAACACCAAACATGTTTTGCAGGTATTGCAGGAGATGAGGATTTTAAAAAGCGGGATTTTCCTGCCTATTTCAGTGCTTCCTCCCTTCCTTAGCGGTCCCCCACCCCTTCCTTTCCTCACCCCCCATTTTACTGCCTAGTGCATCTATTTGTGAGGCGTGCCTTGTATTAATTGGGGTTGAGCGATTTAATCTTGGACATAACAGTGGGTCTTCGTTTGTGGCTCCTGGAGTGCAGGGGAGCATTAAATAAACCTCCTATAGATGGTTGATAGTAAAGGGAAACCTTCCAAGCCAACACTAGGTGTCACTTTCCACTTCTTAGTTAACTTGCAACCAGAAGATGTGCTGTAACAACAGCCACACCATGAACAACCACAAAAAGGGCAGGCAGGCATCCTTAGATGCCTGCTAAAACCTTTCTTTATTTCAGAAGGTCTCTCCAGACATATCATTTCTCCTTTACTGCCCTCCACTGGTGCAGCACAGAATTCACTTCTCCACCTGCCAAACATGCAGGTGGATAGGATCCTTGTTAGTGGCAGCCCATGAAAAGTCCCCATACCAGCCATCCCACGACAGAGGAGGGGAATCAGCCAGCCCTAGGCAGGCACAATAATTTGCCAGCTCCTGCCTTCTGCCTCAGCCGGAATGAGTGGCAAGGCTGCGGATACAGTAATGGCTCTGTCACTTGCTAAACTCCACCAGTCTCTGGCTGGGGACTGGATCGCACCTTAGTCATGCACCCTGGTTTTCAAAGCCTGCTGATTTTATCTGTATGCTATTAAAAATTACCTTGTAGTTTTATGTACAGAGTTCGATTGTCTATGGGCAGCATAATGGTTCAGGTTTGTACATTTGGAGTTAAGTCGCTGCAATCGCAGCAAGGCAGACTGAGCTTAATTCATCAGCATGGTAAACATTGGTTTGCCAAGTTTTAAAATTGGTAATATCCAAAGGCAACATGATGACCAAGTGCAACAATGCAATGTCAATATAAACCCTTTATATAATCTATACATTGAACAATATGAAATATATGAAATATGCACTCTCTGCAAAACCAAATAGGTAAAGGTAAAGGGACCCCTGACGATTAGGTGCAGTCGTGACCAACTCTGGGGTTGCGGCGCTCATCTCGCTTTATTGGCCGAGGGAGCTGGTGTACACCTTCCCGCCACAGCGGTACCTATTTATCTACTTGCACTTTGACGTGCTTTTGAACTGCTAGGTTGGCAGGAGCAGGGACCAAGCAACGGGATTCGAACCACCGATCTTCTGTTCGGCAAGTCCTAGGCTCTGTGGTTTAACCCACAGCACACCCGCATCCCTCTGCAAAACCAAATAAATTCTTCTAAATCTCTGAAAGTCACAGAATATCCACTCTTGAAAACATAGAACCAAATAAACATAAATCTTATAGGTCTCTGAAAGTCCTTGTGGGCTATGCAAGTCTCTGAAAGAAGCAATGGGTCAGATTCTTACCTGGAGGAAACAAGCCAACGCTGCCAAAGTGGTCCACAAACAGACATAGTGAACAGTGATTCTGGATATACCCATTGTTTTGTGGAATTCTTCAGCACAGCAGAAGGATACAGAAATGCTTCATCTACATGGTGAATGAAATTGCATAACAACAATTGCTGTGGAGCAGTGGTCATAAAGTTACGCAGCAAGGCAAACTGAGCTTAATCCATCTGCAAGGTAAACATTGGTTTGCCAAGTTTTAAAATTGAACATAAGAAGAAACTGCTGGGTCAGATCAGTGGCCCATCTGGTCCAGCACCCTGTTCCCACAGTGGCTGAACAGTTGCCCTATGGAAACTGGCAAGCAAGATTTGGGCACAAGAGCACTTTGCCCCTCTGTGTTTCCCAGCAACTGGTATTCAGAAGCATTGTTCCCTCCAAGAGAATAGCCATAGTGGACAATAGCCATCAATAACTTTTTCCTCTATAAAACCTCTCCTCCATTCTTGTTCCTGAGCGACTCCTGAATTTGGAGTGTAAAGGGCAATCCTATGGCAAGATCTGCTGAGATGAGTAGCTTAGGATGCAGCAGATTTCTCTCGTAGTATTATGTCTCTGTCCCTGGCTCAGCCGAAGATAAGGTAAAGATAAAGAGACCCCTGACCATTAGGTCCAGTCGTGGCCGACTCTGGGGTTGCAACGCTCATCTCGCTTTACTGGCCAAGGGAGCTGGCGTACAGTTCTGGGTCATGTGGCCAGCATGACTAAGCCGCTTCTGGAGAGCCAGAGCAGTGCACGGAAACACCATTTACCTTCCCGCCAGAGCGGTACCTATTTATCTACTTGCACTTTGACGTGCTTTCGAACTGCTAGGTTGGCAGGAGCAAGGACTGAGCAATGGGAGCTCAACCCGTCGCAAGGATTCGAACCGCTGACCTTCCGATCGGCAAGTCCTAGGCTCTGTGGTTTAACCCACAGCGCCACCCGCATCCCTCAGCCGAAGATAACACACCATAATTTGCTAATTCTGGTTCACCTGGGGCTCAGCCAAAACTGGCTGAGCCAAGGCTACCGTAAATCCCAAACCAGGGACGTGGCAGTGGTGCAGTGTGGTGAAACAAGAGTAGAGGGACTTAGGCTGGAGCCTATGTCCATTCAGCTTGGCCATGTGCCCTGGCAACCCAGCACAGAACACTGTTTTAAAGGCTTGTTTTCCCTCCACCAGCTCCGCTGCTGAATGGGACTTGGATCTTATGCAACTTTACCCTGTCTCAACTGACAGTGGCTTGCTTTACAACAACCTTAGAGTAGTACCTAAGGTGAACATTCCTTTGGAGTGGCGAGTGTCCTGGGCCCTTGCTATTCTGACAATAATCCCCAAAGCAAACAAATAGGAGCCAGGCCTGTCAGTTGGCATGATGTCTAGCTAACTAGGTGAAGAGGGTAGTTGTCGGAAGAACATAGGCTATGCTTTAAAAATAAACAAATGCATTTTATTTTATTAATAAACCAAATAAATCAAAGATAAAGAACATAAATACATACTATTACAGCAGGTTGAAAGCAGCTTTGAACATGTTGTTCCAAAATATTACAAAAAATGCCTATTTCCCTATAAACCTATTAGGCTGATTTATATGAATTATTTTGTAATAAATTAGCTGAATCATAATTACTGTGGACCAAATTTTCTCAATCCATTCAGCTATAGCAGGAGATATGCTCACCCGCTCAACCATTTTTAGCTATTACAATCTTTGCAGCAGTTATAAGGTTAAACAAGATTGCTTGGCCATTTCCCAGAGTAACATATTTTAGATAACCAAGTAGAAATATTTTAGGTCCCATACGTATATGACATCCTAACATATTGGAGATATTAGCCTAAACAGATTTCCAGAATATTTCTACGTGAGAACAATTCTCAAAGGTAATCTGCTTTATTTAATCCACATCTCCAGCATTTATCCGATCCTAACATATATTAAATTTGATTTATAAGGTGTTAAATTTCATTGATAGAGGCCTTTTTGTGTGACAGTACTCACTGGTATAGAGAACTACCACTTCTTCCTTTTCGGTCTCTGGGAGCCATTTTGTGCTGCCACTTTTGCCAATGTATGAGTACCAGCATCTCGTGTGTGTTTTTACCTCCAAACTCACTGAACATATGGTTGTATCCAAAGTTAGCACAATGCGACTTCTATTTCCTTTTCTCCCCCTGAACCCTCACCCTCTGAAGCTGGAGGGCATAGGAGGGGAGAGGAACTCCTATTGTGTGCATGAAAGTCCTTTGCACCAGCAAAGCTGCAGCACTGGATATGTCTCAAAACCAGTAGCCTAGGGCAGGGACGTCCAACCCCCAATAGACAATGATGTATCCATTGTCGCTGGATGGACCAAAGTGGTTGAGCTTTTTTTTTAGGAAGCCAAAATTCTTGAACTTTTGGGGGAAAGGCAAAATTGAGTTGTCGAGCTTTTTTAAGGAAGCCACAGTTGTTATCTTCCCCCTTTTTGGGGGGGATGGGGGAGGAGATCACTAAGGGGCCAAAGATCTAACAGGATCTACCAGGAACAACCTGCAATCTACCAGGAAATCACTATCTACCTGTTGGACATGCCTGGCCTAGGGTGTATTACAAATACAGATACCCAGCATCTTCTGAAATGTTAGCAGTGTCCTTAAAGTACCCATAGCAGGAGCTACGGGTGAGAAAAATAAACACATTGTCCTTGTCATAGCAAGAGTTATGGCCATATTAAGACTGCACATGGCAACAGATTGATAATATTACGCAGCGACTTGCTCAGTTTATGAGGAAGGGAATTTGTCATGAAATCTCCTTTCATAAATCATCAAAACACACACTTAGTAAAAATTTCCTTTTTGTAACCACAGTTTCCCTCTTTCTCAGTATACAAGATAGGTTATGGGGGGAATGAAACCTTGTAAGCCATTTTTGAGCCTTTGAGGAAATCAGTTATTCTTCCTCTCATGGGCATATGAGGACAAGGCATTGTGATATACTGCAATCTGTTCCTGAGAGACTTTGAGGAAAGAATGTTGTCATTGACTGCTAGTTTCCTTCTAGGGTCATTCTCACAACAAAACGAAAATTTCCTTTCTTGACCACAGTTTCGTCTTTCTCTCAAGAGCTTATGAGGATATGTATAGAGCGGTAATGACATGGGGACAAATTTACCACAAACAGGAATCATCTGAAGGCAGGCAAATCTCCCGTTGTGTTTCGCCATATTGAATCATGTTGTTGGCATCCATCTGTCTTGAGAGACAATGGAGTGTGCCTCCAGGGTTGAAGTCAAACCGTTGGAGAATCACAGCGCCTGCCGTGGCTGCAGAGGGTCCTTTTCCTGAAACATACATGTGGTTGTCTGTGGAGAAATTCCAGTGCGCAGCCTCCAGACCACCATCACTCAACGGAGTGCTTCCCAGGAAGTCCGGCTCCAGGGGTGGGGAACCTATTTCAGCCCAAATCACCCTGGTGGAATAGGAAACCATCTTTAATCAATATACACTGTCTTGAGAACAAAAGGCCACAGAGGGGTTAATATATCTGGAGGCTGGGTAGCTTTCTCAAGTTGTGAGCCACGTTTTTTGTTTCCCCTTCTTTTCTTTTTAAAAAAAATATATATTTATACTTTTCAGGTATATATATTTCACTGATTTTACAATCATTTTGACATTTTAAAACTTGACTTCCTTCCCCCTCTTTCTGCAGTTCCTTAAATTTATTTTTAAGATCTCCTGCATATTCAGATTCACTTAACTTATATAACTGCAGGTTATTACAATAATCCTGCCAGTGGTTCTATCTGTTTACAATTTATCTGCAAATATTCAATAAACCATTTCCATTCTTTTATAAAAAATTTGTTATCTTAATTTCTTATTCTTCTGGTAAATTCTGCCATTCCTGCATATCCCATAAGTTTTTGTATCCATTCTTCCTTTGCTGTGACTTCTTCTTCTTTCCATTTTGGGTGAGTAACATTCTTGCCACTGTAGTTGTATACATGAATAAGTTTCTATGCAATTTAGATACAGCGGTACCTCAGTTACATACGCTTCAGGTTACAGACTCCGCTAACCCAGAAATAGTGCTTCAGGTTAAGAACTTTGCTTCAGGATGAAAACAGAAATCGGGCTCCGGTGGCACGGCCGCAGCAGGAGGCCCCATTAGCTAAAGTGGTGCTTCAGGTTAAGAACAGTTTCAGGTTAAGTACGGACCTCAGGAATGAATTAAGTACTTAACCTGAGGTACCACTGTAGTTCTGTCCCTATAATTCCCAAGAGAAAGGCTTCTGGGTGTGTTTATTTACAAACTTTATTTTAAACATCTTTTTAATTTCATTGTATATCATTTCCCAGTAAGCCTTAACCTTACTACAAGACCACAACATATGATAAAAAGAACCTTCTTTTTTTATGTTTCCAACACTTATTGTTTCCCCTTCCTTGCTCGCTTCTGCTTGAGACCTGTCATGGCTGCCCATCTTAAGTAAAAGAAGCTGTTAAAACCTTGTCGCTGTGTCTGTCTTTCCTAGCAATAAGACAAAAGTTCTGCTCTGCAACGTACATAATACCATAGCTGTCAAGCGTCCCTTATTTGGTGGGACAGTCCCTTATCCCAGCGCCATGTCCCGCTGCTCTCCCTTATTGATGATGTCCCTTAATTTCGTTGTCCCCGAGAGGGGGCAGTGACAATAAAGATATTATTATTATTATTATTATTATTATTATTATTATTATTATTATTATTATTATTATTAAATAAGCTATTGAAGGTAATGGGGCCCTTTTCTATGTCCAGCTGTCCTTTGTCAACAACAAATTGTTGCTGTTTTTTGTGTTGAATATATGCTATATGGTAATTTATGGACCTAATAGGTATCTAAAGCCATTTGCACGCAACAAAATATGTATTTTATCAACGTAATTGTTGATCCCTTATTTTCGAGGCTGCTGGTCCCTTATTTTCAAATCTGTAAGTTGACAGCTATGCATAATACCCCAGTCTATATGTACCTAAGTAATAACACGGCAGGTTATTAAATAACAGGAAGCCATGCTTGCTGTTACATGCAAGCTGATTAGGACAGTGTGCCAGCTGAAGTGAGCATGGCCTGGAGATAAGCAAATGATGATGAGCTTTTTTAATCTCACATTCCTAGCATTTGGACCACACTGCATTCTGTCAATCTTCCTTTTCCCCTCTCAAGGCCTTGGGCAGTTCAAATGAAGCTCCAAAGCAAGACAGGAGCTCAAAGTGCCATACCTGGTTCTCGCACACCCAGTTTTAACCCCACAACAACCCTGGGAGATGGGTTCAGCTACGAGACTGTGACTGGCCCTAACATTACCCAGTTAACTTCATGGCTAAGTGTGGCATTTAAGAAACTTGCAGGTATGTGAAGAAGCTCATTCCATCACAAACTCCTTCTTTCACTGCAATATTTCTACTTACTAGAATTCTGTCTGCAACCTTCCTAAGAGGACCTGTTGAACAGGAATATAAGAAAAATTAGGAAAAAACTTATTTTTTGTACAGTGGTACCTCGGGTTACAGACACTTCAGGTTACAAATGCTTCAGGTTACAGACTCCGCTAACCCAGAAATTGTACCTCTGGTTAAGAACTTTGCTTCAGGATGAGAACAGAAATCACGCAGCGGTGGCAGCGAGAGGCCCCATTAGCTAAAGTGGTGCTTCAGGTTAAGAACAGTTTCAGGTTAAAAATGGACCTCCAGAACGAATTAAGTTCTTAACCTGAGGTACCACTGTAATTTGCTTTCTAAAAATGCTAAAGTTTGCTTATTTCCTCTTTTCAAGTACATCTAGCAAAGGATCTAGTATTAAGCCGTCATTTGAAAATGGGTATCTTGGAATGTGCCATTTCATACAATACTGGTGGTTGTGAGGTTTTGTGGTTTGTTTGTTTTTAAACAACTTAATGCAGACCAGCAACAGAAGCGCTTGTCAGTTTCGGTTCTCTCACTTCCTCATGTTTCCATCTTAAAGCTGGTTCTCCACATCTCTGTAGCGATCTGAAAATTCTTTTTTTAAAAATCCTCATGAAAGCTATTCAGTGCTTTGGTGCAAATTTCTCCTCATAAACACATTTGTGTGTGCAGTTTTGACTGACGTGCACATGCTTGCAAGCAATTTATCCTAATATCATTCATTTTCACGCATTGTTTTCACTACTATATTCATTTTTATGAACCCCCCCCCCCAATATATCCATTTTTGTAAACGTTGATTTGTCAGAGAACTGCGATACAAATTTCGGATAAGTGCAAATTTAGAAGAATAGCTGTCGTCATAATGTTTCAGAAAGTGCAATATTGATGGATTTGACTTTAAATGTGAAGTAATCCCCAATGCCTAATACTGACCAAGGTCTTCCAAGGTTTGACATCTAGTGTGATTGCAAGTATAATGTGGATTGTGCTTCAAGGGACGCCAGGCCCACATATTGGGTAGGCCAGAGCCTGAGGAATGGACTGATATGGGAGCAGATGGCCCAACAGATACCTGGGTTCTAAGTTGTGTAGAGCTTTAAAGGTTTCAAGTCAATTCAGAAATATACTGGGAGCAAATACAGTTGCATAAGCGTAGGTGAGGTGTTAAGCAGCCCACCATCTTGAAACTGAATAGTCAGAAATTTCTCCCCTCTTTTACCATCATGTCAGGAAAAGCTGACCACCCAAACAACTGAATCTGTTTGGTCTGAACACCTCGCAAACGCGTCCTGATTTTGTTGTTCAGAAACCAGAGTATGAAGCATCCCCTCTGAAAGCAACAGGCAGAGCCTATAAAAAATATCTAGCTTCCTTTCAATAAATAACCATGGGCTGCCTTCTCAGGCAGGACAAACCATTAGGAGTGCACCAAGCATTCATTTGTTTCAGTGGCGCCAGTATTGAGAAAGGGAGCATTTGGTCAAAAAGCTTTCCCATCCCACCTCACTTGCTGGGAATACAGCTTCTCTGAAGCTTTGTGTCTCTTTTTTGCTCAGCGGTGCTGTTCAGACAAGACTTTAGGGCAGAGTCCCAGAGCCCCATTCGGAAGAATAAGCAGGAAGCTCCCACCCCCAGGCCTGATATAAACAGTGTGATGCTTTGCTTGAACCAAAGATGCAAATATTTCCCCAGCACATGATGTTTGATACCATCAAAGTACAAATGAGTCACTTCAGCAATCTATTCCTCCAGATTTCTGCAGGGCATTGAAACCGTCTGTAGGACAAGACATGCCAAGGGAAATAAAGAATTTATTTATGTATGCTACAACAGCGGCAAGAGTCTTGATAGCACAAAGATGGAAGAATGAGGAAACCCTGACAAAAGAACAGTGGCGAGAGAAATTGATGAACTATGCTGAACTGGCTAAAATGACATATAAATTGCGAGATAAGGACAACTGTGACTTCAGAGAAGAATGGGAACTTTTTAGAAATTACTTTAAAAGACAACAAAATGAACTGGACTCCTTGGCAGGTTTTGAATAAACATACACAAATTTATTGAGGGTTAGTGTAGTAGAGGGTTATTGAGGGTTAATGTAGCCTGGCGTGCTCTGGTCCATGGGGTCACGAAGAGTCGAACACGACTAAATGACTAAACAACAACAACAATGTAGTAGATAGATAATAAAAGGATATATACAATTTTACAGTACGCAGAGAACAACATGAGAAATCAGAGAGAGGAGCTGAGGGAAGTCTTGGGGGGGACTTTAAAATTTTTAATTTTTAATTTTTAATTTTTAATTTTTAATATTTTTTTTAAAAAAGAAACTGTCTGCGGATCAAAAATGTAACAAAGCACGTGCCACGTAAGGCTTGTCAGTGAAGTATGGTGGAGAAGGAGAAGGAGGAGAACGCAGAAGGAGAGCCTGTGGGGAACTTGGAATGACCATTTCTTGACCACTAAGGGAGGGCTGCTTTCCATTAGTGAGTTGCTGGAAGAACCTTATGCATAGCTGTCAAGTGTCCCTTATTTGAAGGGACAGTCCCTTATTCCAGCGCCATGTCCCGCTGCTGTCCCTTATTGATAAATGTTCCTTAAATGTCCCTTAAATGATGTCCCTTAAATTTCAAAGGAAGCAGCTCCTCTCCCTCCCTCCCTGCTGGCGAGGGAGGAGGGAGGCTCCAACTGTGTTGCTTGGCTGTGTTGCTCACCCAATAAGAAGTCTAAGAATGACTGGGGGTGGAGCTTGAATGCCTTGTGTGTGGCTAGTTAATGCAAGCTGAGGGAGTTTTTGAATGCTGGACGCTATTTTGTTGCACGTGCTGCTGAAAACTTTGCAGTGCAATGCCAGGCCGGGGAGCCATCTTAAGTTGAGGCTGCATAGGCCTTGTGGTGCATGTGATTCAGATTCTATTCAGTTGAACCTCTGGTTACAAAGTTGGTTGGGCAGTGTTCTCGAAGCTACCAGCATGAGTTTGACCGGAATGCAGGAGGACAGGAAGACTGGAGTGCCTGGAACAGGTGAGGCTGCAGGTCCCTTATTTTGGCTGCTGGTCCCTTATTTTCAAGGCTGCTGGTCCCTTATTTTCAAATCTGTAAGTTGACAGCTATGACCTTATGCTGGTTCACCAGAGTTATAGCAGGGGGCACAGGAAACATCATAGAACCAGAGAATTGGAAGGGACCTCAAATATCATGAAGTCCATCCTCTGCTGATGTAGCAAACCCATGGCTGCAGCATCCCTGATAATTGGCCACCCAGTGGTCATGAGCTGAGATGGCTGAAGAGCTGTAATGAGCTTAGGAGAGATGTGACTTCCAAGTCAGCTGGTTCCCTTAGTAAAAACACACATGTATCATTTATTTCTCTTTATAAAAACATGTATATCTCAGTTTACTCAATGTGCCCAGAGAATCTCGCTCTCTTTAGATCAGAACTTAAAACAGTAATGAGCTGCCATGGTGTTTGACTGGCTCTGCTGCTGCACCTGCACTGCGCCAATCTCCCTGTCCCGTCTCCATGTTCCTCTTGGTTACTGGCAGCAGGTGAGCGATGCAAAACCAGGTGAGCGATGCAATTCCACCCCGCTCTGCTCCACTAGCTGCTGCTGGAGAGCAGAAGACTAAATCCGTCCGCTTGCACTAGTTTTCCATTTCGAATGGTTCTCTCCCGTTGTGTTTATTTTGGAGCTCTGCATGTGTCCTGATGAATGTGTTTGGTCACGATGACTGGCGAGAAGCCGCCTGATGACTGATTCTTCCTTTTCATCGGGTGGTGATTGGAAGGTTTAAGATTTCCATGGGTGGTGCAAAGGGACTAGTGAATCCATTTAAGAGAAAGAGGATTAGAAAAGAACACGTTCCTGAATAGCATATGCACAAACATAAAACAACACAAAGTTTTGAAGTGTACTGCTTTTCCAACTGCATTTTATGAAATTTCTACGTTTTTATACAATCCAATACACAATTTCATTTTTTCCTTTATTTTGTGTTGACCCCACCCCACCCCATTTTCCATGGAGTTGTTTCTCCTCTTCTGCTGCCCCCTGTAAAAGACTGTTTGTTAAATCATAACCACAGTTCTATCATCTAGTTACAGTGGTACCTCAGGTTACATACGCTTCAGGTTACATACGCTTCAGGTTACAGACTCCGCTAACCCAGAAATAGTACCTCAAGTTAAGAACTTTGCTTCAGGATGAGAACAGAAATCGAGGCCCCATTAGCTAAAGTGGTGCTTCAGGTTAAGAACAGTTTCAGGTTAAGAACGGACCTCCAGAACGAATTAAGTTCTTAACCCGAGGCACCACTGTACTTCTGTTGCTCATAGTTCAAATCCTGATCGCAAAGTCATCGTAACTATAGTATTTCTTTAATTAGCAGTTTTGAAGTGTACGGCTAGTTGGGCATTGACGAATATCTGATAAAAATTCTGCCAATTAGCTACAAGGTGAAGTTTAAGGTGCTGGTATCAGTGTACAAAGCCCTAGAAAGCTTGGAACCAGGCTACCTCAAAGATCGCCTCATCCACATCATCTTCTTTTTATATGCAAATGTTTAAACTGTTTTTTAATATGTGGAATTGTTTTATATATCTATTTATGTTACTTAATTCACAAAATGTATACACCACTTAACTGTTAAATCCTCAAAGCAGGTTCCAAAAGATAAAACGGTAAAATAAGCAAAAATTCACAACCATCCTTTAAAATATACATGTTAAAATATTAAAACAAATTCATCTTTTGAAGCATCTGGGGAGACTTGTCGAAGCAAGAATGTTTTAGCAGGCACCAAAAACATATGTCATTATATTGTACATCACTTCCAGGTGGCTTCATGAAATGAAATGAAATAAAATTGTTGTTGTTGTTGTTAGCCAAGTGTAGGTACTTCGTAATGCATTCTTTGTATGCACAATGGGGCTGAGAATATCATGTATTCCCAACAGCAAATATTTTAGCATGGGAGATGTCCACATGAAGCCTTAGAATCACATTCAGAAATGAAAAATCTGCTTTTTCCTGGTGATCCCATCTTGCTGATTCAGCTTAGGCACTTGAGTTAAGTCCTTGGTTATGCTGTGCAATTCTCCAGGAAAACAAGCAACTGATATTTAACAGAACGTAACAGAAGTTGTGGGTAGCTATAGAAAAAGTGCCCTGCAAAATAACTATAATTTGGTTTTGTTTATTTGGAACAAAACTTTTGACTAAGTGCTAAAGTCCACCATAACAACAGAGGTCATGAGATGAAGGCCTACCTTCTGTGAATGTTGCTTACATGAAAGTGGCAGGAACAGAGAGACTGAAAACATTTCTGTTGTCTCTCAAATATGGTACCCTTCAGTCAGCTCTTCAAAAGCCATGTGAATCCAAACGAAATCTATGAGACCGTCAGCCCACTATTACACAAATATGTGTTCTCAGTTGCCTGCATTTGCTTGGCAACATAGATTGCAGAAGTGGAAAAAGAAAAAACCAGCAACACCCCACCCCTAAGCATTGGTGCAAAATGTCTCAGTGAGCGCTGAGCATGCTCACTGGACACAGAATGCCATTTCTTTATTGGCAGGGGGACATAAATGGAGGCAGCACTCAACTCTGCACTAGTGTGGATAATTCAAAGAATACAGAGCAACAACACCACCAAGGCAACAACAACAACAAAAACAACAATTTATTATTTATACCACGCCCATCTGGCTAAGTTTCCCCATCTACTCTGGGCATCCATGAGCCTGCACCCCTGGTAGGGGACAACCTAGCCCACCTCTAGGTATCCCCCTGATTGTCTCTTGCCTATTTCCCCTTCCCTACCCGTCCTCCAGCTCAGTCATGTTTTCCTTGCATCCAATTTACGAGATTGCCTGCAGGGAAATGGCAGGCCTTACAGGGGGTGGTCAGCAGAGAGGGGAAGATTTAAGCACATCCCACCCAGCCAAGTAAAGGTGAGCTCCTTTACTTCAACCTTCCGCATCCTGGTTCATTCCAAATGTTTGGAATCAGCCCCAGCCATCATGACCAACAGCCAGGGATGGTGGGATCTACATCCCAAAACATGTGGAGAACGCCAAGCTGATCAAAGATGCCTTACAGGGGAAATACAGGATTGAGAAACTCTTGTTTGCATCATAATATACTGTATATATAGTGCCACCCTAAATTAACTGGGGGATTTCTTTTTGAGTAAATGACTGGTGATCGTCTCTGCCAAATCTAAACACAGTGACAGGGTGTTGTGCTTTTAGTGAACTTCTGACACATGAAGGAAGGCTGGAAATTCCATGACTAGACGCCAGGACTTCCACTGTCAGGATTCTACCCTTTCCTTTAAAGCCCTCTAGTGCCTGCCATCTTGTGCCTTCCAGTTCCTTGTGCTATTTCTTTCGAGGTTTGGGAAAGATACTTGATTCAGTTCATATTTAAATGTGAATCTGCCGAATCCTTACTTTCTGAAGCAGTACGTGAATTGAAACAGCCACCCTTTGAAATTTGCGCTTCTCCGAATATGTTGCACTTTTCCGAGAGAGTGTGTGTGTAAAAATAACATACAAAAATGCATTCTATTGGGGAAATCACTTTGCAAAAATGTGCATATTAGGAAACCCACATTAAAATGCTGACAATTTTTCACGAGATTTCAAAATAATAAATAAATCGCATACAGTGGTACCTCGGGTTAGGTACTTAATTCGTTCCGTAGGTCCATTCTTAACCTGAAACTGTTCTTAACCTGAAGCACCACTTTAGCTAATGGGGCCTCCCGCTACTGCTGCACCGCCACTGCACGATTTCTGTTCTCATCCTGAAGCAAAGTTCTTAACCCGAGGTAATATTCTGGGTTAGCGGAGTCTGTAACCTGAAGCGTCTGTAACCTGAAGCGTCTGTAACCCGAGGTACCACTGTACTAATATGGAAATGTGAAGAACTGAACTGATCCCTAATCACTTTGGGGATGAGACTAATGCTTAATTATGCTCTAAAACCCCAATTAAACATACGGTCAGGATGAAAAAGACAGAGAGCAGGAGGCACCATGGTAAAACATCTGCCTTTTGTCCTGGTAGTCTTGGGTTCAATCCCTGGCATCTGCAGATGGGGCTGGGAGTGACCTGATGTAAGTGGCCTAATTCAGTGTAAGAGAGCTTCCTATATTCCCAATCCCACTCAAAAACAGCCACAGCCAGGAAGCATCCTAATTCATCAGAATTACATTTCAATTTTTCATTTAGCCTAAATCCAGGACAGCACTACATTCCATGTGGCTGTGGTAAACGCCAGTGCTTTCTCGAGTTGCCCACTGCAATTCTTTTTCTGTATTTAGGCGGTCAGTTGAATAAAAGGGAGCTGGGATATACTGTACACCATCCTGATTTCAAAAGGTCATCCCAACTGCTGGGTGGGATTACCCAGAGTTCTGGAGTGTGTTGCCAGCGATATGCTGATGATTCACGGCTCTGCTTCTCCTCCACATCTGCAGGTGTGGCAGTGGACGTGCTAGACCAAAGTCCTACCTCAGTCATGGGCTGGATTACAGTCATTCAGCTGAAGCTTATTCTAGATAAGGCTGAAGTGCTGTTAGTGGGTGCTTCCCTTGGCTGGCTGGTGCATGGCCTGCCTTGAATGGGGTTACCTACCCTCTGAAGGAGCAGGTGCCAGTGTAACTGGATATCCAAGCTGCTTCAGTCGCAAAGTGCCTTCCATCAGCTTCAGCTGGTGATGCAGCTACTTCCCTATCTGGCCAGGGATAGCCTAACTTCTGTTGTCCACACCCTGATAGGATAGATTACTGCAATGGATGATATATGGGATTGCCTTCAAAGATACGTTCGGAAACTGCTGGTGGTGCAGAATTTGACAGTCAGGCTCTTGAACAGGGCAAAACAGTCCAAGCATAGAAATCCAATTCTGGCACAACTGCTCCCAATTCAAAGTGCTGGTTTTGACTTCTTCTTCTTTAGTTCTTTTCATCAGTTTGTTTGTTTGTAAATTTTATTTTCTGTTTTTTCATTTTACAGTTGACGTAGTCATGACAGTTTTTGTCTTTTACAATCTAAAGAGAGAGAAAAGAAGAGAAAAAGAACTCCTCCAACCTCGACTTCCTTCCCCTTCCTTTTGTGATTCCATGTAATATATCTTATTCCTATCACACCTCCAAGTTTACCCTATTTATCATTTATTCTTTTAATTTTATAAAACAAATAATTACTGCGAATGTTTGCGTCAGTCCTGCTAATGTTTTTAGTTGTGTACAACAGATTTTCAATTCTTCAATAAAGCATTTCCATTCCAAATCAAAATGTCTCTTTTCTTGATTTCTTAACCTTCTGGTAAGTTTTGCCATTTCTGCATATTCCAATAGTTTCTCTTGCCAGTCTTCTTTTGTTGGGTTTGTTTCTTCTTTCCATTTCTGGGCAAACACCATTCGAGCAGCCGTGGTCACGTACATAAATAAAACCTTTTTTCTTTTGGCATCTCTATTCCTAAAAGGAAAGCTTCTGGCTTCTTTACAAAAGTTATTTTAATATTTTTTTTCAATTCATAAACCATTTCCCAGAATGCTTTCCTCCTCTTACATAGGAAAAAATGTATCTTCTTTCTCCTTACATTTCCAACAAGTATTTGATTGCAATTTATAATTTTTTGCTAGCTTACTAGATGTCAGGTACCATCTATACATCATCTTCATATAATTTTCCTTTATTCCAAAACAAGCTGTAAATTTTAAGTCTACATTCCACAATCGCTCCTATGCTGACAATTCTATATAGTGTCCTATATCCATTCCCCAATGTATCATTGTTGACTTTTGTTTGCCAAACCATTTTATACATTTTTGACATTACCTTCTTATTGTTATCTAGTAGATCTCTTTCTCTCTGTGTGTCTTATAAAGCCTCTCCCCCTTTTTTCTTTTTTTTTAACAGGTGGCACTGGTGCTATGGAATTCACTCCCAACTGGAATATGAGATAAGCCGTCTGTACTGGCATTCTGCCAGCTTTTAAGCTTAAATGCACATGTATTCCCTTAATCACTCAAGTTGAGTCTCCTGTTTTAATTGCTTTGTTGTTTTAATGGGATTGTTTTATTGCATCTTTTACTTCTAGAGCTTTATCTTTTAAGATTTTAATGGGATAGTTTTATTGTACATTCTAATTATGGATGTTTATAATTTAATACATGTCTGATTGATTTTTTACACATTTAAGCGCGTGCTCTCTCTGTGTGTGTCAGGATGCTGTCAGTGGCTCCCGGCTGGTTGCCCAGGAAAGCATAAAGACAAGGGAAAGTTTCTTACCATCCTTTTTTATCCAATAATTACAGAGAGAGGCTATAGAACCCAGCCTCTTGGACAATGGCATTGTCCCAAGTGAATCTCCAGCCACCCATCTCTCCCACTTCCTCATTCGCCAATCTCAGCATCTCTTCTATGGGTGCTGCTACATGCTCTCTGTCTTTGAGCTCTTTGCTCTCCTACTTCTAAGGCTCACCAGGTTCTGGGAGATGGAGGGTCTGGAATGCTTTCTAAAGACACTGTATCAGTCAGTTGCTGTTCCGGTCCTGCCTCCTCTTCTCCAATTATTTCCCAACTTTCTCCCTCACCTCCCTCAAACCCCTGATGTAAATCTATACTGTCTTCCTCTTCCTCCTCCCTGGAAGGGTCAGGATGGGGAGGCGGTCTCCACCATGCCTCCTCTGCCCAGTCCCTAACAATATATATAATTTATTATATGGGGTTCTGGTTTGAACAGAGTGCACCTCTTAACCCAGCTTAGCTAGGCTTAGTTCCTTCTAGGCACAGTTGGAATTTCTTTGTAAATCTCCCCACCCTGCTCTAATCATCCTTCTCTTCTTTCTCTTGACTGGCCTTCTTATCATCTTCACTGTGCCAATACATTTCTCGTCACTAAACCTATCATAGTTACTTATTCAACTGTCCTGGAAAAACCAGCACATCCTGTTTTTTCTCGTGAGAGCACAGTGGCCATTTTGGGTGCCTCAATCTCTCGTGATTTTGCACTGTGACACCCCCCTCCCCCGGAAAAAGTGATTTTTTTAGGGCTGCAATCTTGCACAACATCCCAAAATGTGCATTTTAAGGCACCGTGACACAAAACTCTCACTTTTTGAGGGTGAGGGGAATCAGGTGAAATTTACATGAGACTATGGCACCCCAAATGGCTGCTGTTACCTCATGAAGAAAAAATGGGAAAATGTTGTCCCAAAAGATGGCGTCCTGATTTTTCCCTTCGGCATGTTGGAGGATATATTCTAAGTTCCACACCTGCCCCAACCCCATGATTTCAATTTTGCTGCCCTTTCTCTCTGGGGCTTACTGCTTCCCAGCATCCATACCTCTCTCTCCTGGCACTTGCCTAAACTGGCCAATATTTCTTCAATTTAATCTAATACCTACGCAGATGTTACCTGTTGATGCATGTAAATATGATGATGATGGAGATGTTTCAAAGCTTTGGATATTTGGTTTAAATCAGCTATTGTTATCTGCTAATCCACCTTGGGCACTGTGACCAAAATTTGAGCATGAGTTGAATTGAATTAACGAATTAATGGAACCAAACAAAACACACCACGATACCTGAGACACATGGGTATTTCCAAGCATGGAATTATTTTAATGAATGAATGTTTCCGGGCCTTTTCTGGCATTTCCCAAACCCAGCATCATAGATCAGATGTCTTCTTTGGAAAGGATTTTGGCAGAAAAGACCCTGTCTGGCAACCCTTCTGGAACTTGACATGTTACTCAGATGCTGATGACAAAGATCGGTTCTCATTAATAACAGCTCACTGGATCTCTAAAATTCTGTCGATTACTAAATTGTCTGGATTTTTTATCCTGCAGCAATCATGTCTCCTTCACCTGGGACCTACAGAAAATATTTTCCCTTTTCTCAGCTGGTAGAGCATGAGACTTCATCTTAGGGTTGTGGGTTCAACCCAAAATTGGACGAAAAGATTCCTGCATCCATTGAAGGGAGAGTTGAACTACATGACTCTTGTGGTCTCTTCCAACTCTATGAAATGGAGTTGCCATCCAGCTCAGAGCTGGTGAAGCTGAATGCTGAAAGACCTAGGGCTGGCAAGAGAAAGTACTTTTTTGAACAGTGCATAAACAAGGGGTAGTGCTGATGGCCAACAGTTTGGAGGGCTTTAAAAGAAGATTAGAAAATTCGTGGATGTGAAAGCTGTCAATAGCCACAATGGCCTATATTCTATCTCCATTGCTAGAAGCAATATGATTCTAAATACCAGTCACTGGAAACTGCAGGAGGGGAGGCTGGTGTGGCATTCAGATCCTGTTGCGTGTCGAGGTCCCCAAGCCACCCCAATAAAGTACAATTCACACAGAATTTTTGTTTAAGGCTTTTGGCATAATTTTGGCCACAACTTTATTAAAATACAAAAAATATGAGTGGCATTGGTTGTGACTCTCTGACCCCGCATGGGGACAGACTGGCATTCGCACGCCCACGAAGTCAGAAAGGGAAAACATTTTGGGGAGAAAGATGGAGCTGGGAACCATGCCCTCATCTCTCCCCAAATGCTCCCAGGGGCTCTTGCGTGGCCCTAGCCACTTGACAGGGGTTCAAACAAAAGCATGGTGAGCCCCTGGATTCCTTTAATGGAATACCCTTGCAGCAGCAGCATTGGAAGGACAGGCACAGCCAATCCATGCCCCTCCACCAACCAATTCATAAAACCAATGTCTAACCGCAGCTTTACAAGTTGTGACAATTTGCTACGCAGTAGGCAAAAACCAAATGGCACCAGCCAATCAGCCAAATGGGCAAAATTCCTACTGGGCTCCTGCCACAAAAGCAGATGACCCCATGACAGGCATAGCAAGGTCAATGCAAACAACCTAAATATAGGGAGGGTGGGCGGGTGATCTGATGCGCACAGCTAAAAGAAGAAGCTCAACGCTGCGTGCAGGGAATAAAAGCCTTCTTGGCTGTCAATCAGAAAATGGCAACATCAAATTCTCCCCAACGACAAGAGGAGCCCAATCGCAAAGGTGGCCAACTACTTTTTCCCGCCCAGCAACAGTGAGGTGTCTTGTTAGACCCCACTGCAACACGCGCTCTCCATGAAGGAGAACACGCTTTGTGAGAAAGGTCCCCATTTCCCACAAACCTGGCAGGGCTGGACACCAACAGCTGTGAGAAGGGCAGAGGCACCAACTCTCTGCTGGGTAGGGCAGAGTTTAGGCTAAAACCAAGGGCTTGGTGCCTGCTTCTTTGGAGCCCAGACCCTGAAGGGGGACAGAGTTGGTCTGAAAAAAGTGTTCCCACACAGTTAAAAGTTATAGAATCATAGAACCATATAATTGTAGAATTCTAGAGTAGCTAGAGCATCCATGACAGATGGCCATCCAACCTCTGCTTAAAAAGCTCCAAGGAAGGAGAGCCCACAACCTCCTGAGGGAGACCCTTCCAGTGTCGAACGGCTCTTACTGTCAGAACATTCTTCCTGATGTTTAGTCGGCATCTCCTTTCTTGTAACTTGAAGCTGTTGGTTCGAGTCCTACCCTCCAGAGCAGGAGAAAACAAGCTTGTTTTCTCTTCCATGTGACAGCCCTTAAGATATTTGAAGATGGCTATCGGGGTGCCAACTTGAATAAAATATTGGCGGGGGAATGGACAGGTAAGTCCCACCCCACATAATCAATCACATGATGCAGTACATGCACGGCCCCCTCAATTTTTTATTGGTGGGGCAAAGACCCCTTCGCCCCTAGGAGTTGGCTCCTATGATGGCTATCGTATCTCCTCTCATCCTCTTTTGCAGACTAAACACACCCAGCTCCTTCAACTGTTCCTCAAGTCTTTAGGGGAGAGAAATAGACTTGAATTTCTTTAGTTACTTTAAGGAATTTCAGGGAGAAGCACCCAACTTCCAAGGCGCTGTTGAACGTGGTGAGATACTGTGCTTCAGTACTTATTTCCGTTGTCTTAGTAAGGTACCTCTCTCTGTCCCTTTCTTTACATGACTACCGGCACATTAAGATTGCCAGCTTCTGAAGGGGTGTGTGAGAGGAAGAGTCAAATTCAAATTCAAAATCCTTTATTAGGCATAACACGAGAGGAAGAGTCAAGGCTGCGTTTTCCAGTCCTCCACACCTTGCAAACTGCCTCACCTGCTCCCTCGCCGACTCCCTCCTTGGCACCACAGGTGTGCCAGGAAGAGGCGTGAGGGGATTTCTGGCCCTATCCGAGCCTCCTGAGCAGTCAGAAAGGGGTTCCTCTGAGTCAGTTCCTGCATGAAGAGGCCTGTGTTTACATGCTGCCATCTGTGAAATGCTGCAGGCAGCCACAACTATGCTGACTGTAAACTGCGAGGCTCTATGTGTGTATTTGTGTGTGCCTCTTCATGAGTATGTTGTCATCTTTAGGTGACCTTTTCATGTACGAAATGGATGTGTAGAGTGTGGGCACACACTTCTGGTGTCCTCTTGGACTGCTGCTTGAAAGGCTTTCCAATTGTACATTATCTATTGGGGGGGGGTAAATTACATTTGATAGGCTTCAGCTTGTACCCTTCTAGACAAAAACAAAGGGCGAGATCCAGAGCTTTGTTTCAGCTGGAACTCAGTTCCGGCACCTCTCCGATGGGCGCCGTTGCCATTATAAGAGAACAAGGGAGGTGTTCATGGTGAGTTCTGGCAACTCTTTTTCTAGAATAATAGCAAGATCCAATGTCAAGCGAGTGCCTAAAGTAAGAGAGTTGGCGTTGTTGTGCAAAGTACTTTCATTGTGCCATCAATGGCACAAGAGGAAGTAGTGGAAGACTACAAAACAATACAGATGTTTACACTGGTCCAATCTGTCCAATGGACTTGGCTGTTTCGCCACACTAGGAGAATAACTCCGGCTAGTATAATGGCTGTTGCATTAGTGGACTGTCCCAATTGGTTCTCCATTATTTCACAAGGTAAACACACACACACAGACACAGACTCACCTCATAAGGGGGCCTAATTTGACCCAAGTCTCAGCTCTAGAACGCAGGAAGTATTTTTCTTTTTAAGTCTTCATCTGAGCATGTGCAGAGCGCATGCCCTCCCCCATTTTCTCATCTTCATTAATTTGGCATTAAGGGGCTTCTAGCTGGTTCCGAGTGCTTATACTTTTCTTTTTAACGATTCATCTTTGCCACACAATCTTTCTACAGTGATGTTTGGAAGGACATGTGTAGGGAGACTAGCTGGGAATCACAGACAGCTGCTATGCTCAGGTCCTGCTTGTCGGTTTCCCATAGGCATCTGGCTGGTGACTGTGAGCACAAGATGCTGTTCTAGAGAGATGTTTGACCTGATTTAGTTCAGCTCTTTCTTGGGTTCTTATCTCCCAGTCGGAAGTTTCTATACTGCCTGTGTCTGGAATTAGTCAGATCCTCTCCTGATACTCTTTACAAAGTGCAACCTGTGGGTGTTGCCAAAGCCTTTTCAGCCTTGGGATGGGCACATTCAGGTTACTGGATTGCTGGACATGAGACTCTCCATGAAAGTTCTCCAGAAACAGCCTGAGGGCAAAGTACATATTCCACAGAATGAGTTCATGGAAAGCAGCCAAAATGATAAATGGGTTGGAGCGGCACTCGTATCAGGAAATATTTGTGGCCTTTTAGTTTAGAGAAAAAGCAAGTAAGAGGGGACATGGTATGGATGAATAAAATTATGCCAAAGATTAAAGTGTGTGTGTGTGAAGTGATAGAGTCCAAAATCAAAGAAAATATTTGCCCCCAAACTATGTCATGACTGTCTATAATACCTTTCAAGACAACTGAGTATTCTTTTCATGAAACCGTAGCAGGTTGCCTCCAGACTAAGAGAGACAGTGTTGTGCCACAGTTAAGTTGTTGGACTAGTCCCTGTTAGACCAAGGGTCAAATCACCACATGAAACTTACTTGGGACTCAGCTAGATTGGTAAAGAAAAAGTGTTTATATGTGTTGTATATGCATTCTAACACTAGTCACAGTTCCTCAGTCTAACCTAGGTTGTTGTGAGGATAATATACAGAGGGGCAGAATCATGTATGCCACCTTGAGCTCTGTGGAGGAAAGCTGGGATATAATTGTAACAACATCAACAGGTCAGTTGGAATTCAGTCCCATTGAAACCCATGTGAAAAATGAGTCGTGATGTATGCTGAGGTCCATTAATTTCAATGGGAAACGAATATTTACAACTTCCACATAATGCAACTGATTTAGCCTGACCTCTCCCCACCAACCTACTCTGTTACGTACTGGTAAAAGGGGGGAATGAAGGAGGAATTGGCTCATTTACAAAGCATACCTAAAGTTTCTTGCCTTCTTCAGCTGAACCTTATTGTGGTAAACGGCAAATCCTGTTCTGTACTGGAAAATGGTAAACAAGGCCACCTATTTGGCGTTCAGATCCATGGGTCAGTGTCAAAATTACTCTAACCATCTCTGCTTGTTTCCTAAGAAGACTGTGTAAAATTTCCAAAACCTGCTGCAATGGAAAGGCCTACGTTATTTATTTCAGCATATCTTATATTTACATATTAATGTTTTCTTCAGTTCTTCATACAATTGCTCTAATGATTTCTAATTTATATAGATCATAAGAATTCAGTCTGTCGGTCAAATGTGAGCCTGTCAAATACTAAATAGCAAATGGATGGGTGGTATTCAATCCTAGTTATACTCAGAGTGGATCTATTGATGGATCTATTGATCTGACTAATTCCTTAATTTCAGTGGGTCTATTCTGAGTAGGACTTAGTTGAATGCAACCGAATGTCTAGGGAGGATTGATAATACAAATAAGCATAGTATTTGAGTCGTGGAAGGGCTTGTCCTTATATTTTGTTTATCTTTTAAAAAGAACTATTCCCCCTCCCTTTGGTGAAAAAGTCCCACTTGACGAATCTCAGCCACCTTCATAGTAATTGCCAAATCAGGGTTTTCACACTTGGCAGCTCCTGCTGTGTGTCACACTGCTAAAAGGAGCATTTTCTGTGTTTGGCTAGTCAACGGATGTTATAATGTTGTGAGTCATGCTTCTGTTGATTTTATAGAACAAACACGGAGTATATATAGAGGTCAATTGGGAGCACACAGACAGATCCATTGACAGAGGGACCAAAGTGTTCTAAGGCTCCAAGCTGAGACGCAGAAGCGAAAGAGACAATGAAGAGTTTCCTACTGGCAATTGCGCTCTATGGAGCACTTTCTTGTGCTTTGCCCTTAACCCAGGAAGCTGATCAAGTTGCAGAAGCGGACCTGAACTTTGCCAAGGTAATGGCTGATGGTAGCACAGAGGGGAAACAGAATTCTGCTGGTAGGTTGACTAGCAGAAAAAAGTAGACAGTTGCTAAATGCCTTGTGCAAAGTGGAATTCAATGTGATGCTTGTAGCCTGGGGAAATGTAGATTCAGTCCTCTCCTCCTCAGAGCTGCTGGATGGGTTAATTCTCCATGCATAAATACACATTGGAGCAACTTCCATTCAGCTGAGGAGACATGCCTAGGATTGCATTGTTAATGTCTGTGAGCTTCAGTTCCTTTGTTGGTAACATGGGTGCAATAGGTGAATGACCTTCTTCGTTGCGAACGAAGGCAGAAAGTATGAATGGCTAATTCTAAAATGTGAATGGATATATGTGAAAATAGTTCTATAAGCAATCAAATATATCTTTTCTTCCAATCAGAAATACATAGAAAACTACTATCCTGATTCCGCATCGACGCCTGTCATAAGAAGCAAAGGAAGTGACGATATTCCTGCTGACAAAATTAGGCTGATGCAGGAACGCTTTGGGCTGAAAGTGACAGGCAGATTGGATTCAAACACTTTGGCTTTAATGAGGAAGCCCAGGTGTGGGGTTCCTGATGTAGCAGAATACAGCACCTTTCCTGGGGATCCAGCATGGAAGAAAACAAAACTGACATATAGGTAAGGTTTCACTAGACTTAATTGATTGTAAGATGCCATTGGAAGATGCTAGAAATGTTGACATTCCTCAGTAAGAACAGTAATGGTCTTTCCTCAAAGTTTTCTAGTCCATCATGATTGATCTTCCTGCATAATGAAGAGTTGGGGCACAATTAATTACAGTGCTCCCTTAGTTCTCAAATGACTTGGAACTCAAACACCTTGGTTCTCAAATGCCGAAAACCCAGAAGTAAGTGTTCCGGTTTTCAAACGTTTTTCAGAAGTCGAACATGGCTGTAGCTATTGTTTCCAGGGCACCTGCACCAATCAGAAGCTGTGCCTTGGTTTTCGGACATTTTGGAAGTCAAATGGACTTCCAGAATGGATAAAGTTTGGCGGTTTTGTTTTTGCTACTTAATTTGCTTTTTTATTTTTGAAGCTTTTTTGGTTACGGTAATTTGTTTTTGTGACTGTGTGGAACCCAGTTCAGCTATTGATTGATTGATTGATTGTGTGACTGTGGAAATAGATGAAAGCCCCCCATCCAAACAATGACTATCATCAGTGCAGGTAAGAAAAAATAATAATTTTAATTTTAATCATCTACAATACTATCTTATTTATTTTATAGTACAGGACATTGTTGATTGCTTTCATTTTATGGATCAATGGTCTCGTTAGATAGTAAAATTCATGTTAAATTGTTGTTTTAGGTGTTGTTTTTAAAAGTCTAGAATGGATTAATCCATTTTGCATTACTTTCTATGAGGAAAGCGCTCCTTGGTTTTGGAATGCTTTGGTTTGGGAACAGACTTCCGGAAGGGATTAAGTTTGAGAACCAATGTACCACTGTAGTTCATAGTTTGCAAGAAACATAAAAGCCTGCTCATCATATCATCGCTTTGATGCACCTAGAAATACAAGGAGCATGGATTTTGTGTCAGATGTGCTGATATGTAGAAAGCGGTCTCTCTTTCACCAGAGACTTCGAAAGCTGTGTGGTGCCATTTCTTTCATACGTCCATTTTCTTTACAACTCTGTGTTTCACAGCGTTCTGAATTACACACCAGACATGGACCGCGCTGATGTGGATGTTGCGATCGAGAGAGCTTGGAAAGTTTGGAGCGATGTGACTCCCCTGACCTTCACCAGGGTTTATGAGAAACCTGCAGATATTGAGATCTCTTTTGCTGCTAGATGTAAGTAAACCACACACAAATAGATATAGGTAGTTTTACTCAGGTTCCTGGCCGGGCGACTTATCCACATGTTCTTTGATTTATTTATTTTTAAAGCTCATGGTGACTATATCCCTTTCGATGGACCAGGTGGGCAATTGGCTCATGCATTTTCACCTGCTTACGGTGGAAATGCCCATTTCGATGAGGATGAATCCTGGGTGCGGGATTTAACAGGTAATTTGTTTACTTTTGTTTCAATATATTCAGCTGTACACTTGCTTGTAATGGCTTTCGGTGTGACTCTGTTACATATGCTGCAAAGTAGTGAGACACGGATACCATTCTAATCCTAGGTTATAAAAATGCTTACCGTATTTTTCTGTGTATAAGATGCCCCCATGTATAAGACGACCCCTATTTTTTTAAACCCAAAATTAAGAAATTAAGTTGTTTAGCTCTTTGGGGGGTGGAGAGGTCACTTCTGCCAATCGCTCACCCACCTGCCCGCCACTGCCAATCACTTGCCACAGCCACTGCCGATCACACACCTCGCCACAGCTGCCAATCGCCTGCCCACCTTGCCACAGCCAATCACCAGCAGGCCTTGCGGCAGCCACCAATCACCCGCCCACCTTGCCACAGCCAATCACCAGCAGGCCTTGTCGCAGCCACCAATCATGCGCCCAATCGCCGCTGCCAATCTCCTGC
Organism: Podarcis melisellensis; assembly: GCF_964234715.1. Taxonomy (NCBI): domain Eukaryota; kingdom Metazoa; phylum Chordata; class Lepidosauria; order Squamata; family Lacertidae; genus Podarcis; species Podarcis melisellensis. The sequence continues at coordinate 84,996,037 of NC_138531.1, forward strand.
TTGCTGTCACCAGTAATCGCACGTCCCCCCTCTGCATTCACTATCTGTGTATAAGACGACACCCAATTTTTGCCAGATTTTCTAAGCAAAAAGCATCACCTTATACATGGGAAAATATGGTGTGTGTTTAGGGACCTTCCTCTGTGTTTCTGACATACAAAAGCAACCTGTCTTCAGATGGCCAAGTTATGCTACAAGATGCTGCAATGGCCCCCGTGTGGGTGGCCTTAAAGGGGATTAGACAAATTCATGGGGGATGAGCCTATTAACGGCTTCTAGTGCATCCCAACTTCATGACTCTAATAGCAGTTGCTAAGAATTGCAAGTGGAAAAGGCACTGTTGCTCTCAGATCACGTTTGAGGATTCTGAAAACTGGTCCATTAGGACAAATGGAGTGCTGCCTCCTTCAGGGCCAACCTTCCTTCCTTTTGACTTGCAACCATTTGACGGGTGGCCCTGCCTTTCAGCTTCCCACTCCTTAATCTCAGTGCCCTTGCAGAACTCAGCAGGGAGGTGGATGGGGACAACCCTGGGATTAGTGAGCTCTGACTGTCATTGGCGCTGGCCGCGTCTGCTGCTTGCCCTTCTGACTCCCACTTTACCAGTCCCAAGGAGTGACAGTCCCCACTGCCACTGTGAGCACAGCATGTGAGTTTAGATGGGTCTTGGGTGCTTATCTAGCAGGACTCTTCTGGTGTTCATGGTGTTTATGACTTCAAAAACTATGTCTGATAGGAGCTTTTTCTTCAGAAGCCTAATCTGTAAAGATGGAGAAATGTATTTTGGTCCATGTCACTTACACATTTGTTCACTCATGGGGCTGTTCCATCCAATATTTCTGTTCTTCTCAAAAAATATTAAAGTTACAAATACACACACACACACACACACACACACACACACTTAAATGCATATATTTGAATGCGCTGGTAGCGGTTTAGTCATGCTGACCACATGCCCCGGAAAGCTGTCTGTGAACAAACGCCAGCTCCCTGGGCCTGAAAGCGAGATGAGCACCACAACCCCATAGTCACCTTTGACTGGACTTAACCGTTCAGTGGTCCTTTACCTTTACCTTACCCCTAAATACATGTTACAGAACATATTACCTCTCAATAAAACACAATTTAAAATGCAGAAAGGCATCACGTTAGAAACACAAAATCTGCTGGCTAGATACATTCTGCCACACATTAAACCAGAAGAGGGTGAACTGGGTCATTCCCTAGTGGAATTTGCCAAAATCAAATCCCTAAAGTCCCCCGAGTGATAGATATTTCCCTATCTTATACCCAGGTGAGCTTCACAAGTACTCACAATCTTCCTGTTTCCTTTTAGGAGTCAACCTTTTCCTTGTTGCTGCTCATGAGTTTGGCCACTCACTGGGTCTCAGGCATTCTGGCATTTGGGGGGCTCTGATGTTTCCAACTTATCAAGCTACAGATCCGCAAAACTTCCAGCTTCACCGAGATGACATTGAAGGCATCCAGTCCCTTTATGGTAAGTACAGGCTCCCAGATGATTGTGTGGATTTATTCCATGCAAGAAGAGCACTGGCCTGGAACTTCCGGTTCCGGTCGCGGCAGCGAGGAAGCGCGGAAAACCCCAGCTCGGGTTTTTTCGATCACCACGGAGGCTTGGGGTTTCGTAAGGGCTCTACGTACCCCAAAAACCCCAAGGGGGAGACCCTGGGGGGATAGGTCGCCTGGCAGCGCGGGGAGCGGGACCGCCGACTTTTCGGGCTTTTCGTCAGAGAGGTCACGAGAGTGGCGGATCTGCGAGCGCAAGCAGGGAAAGACCGACTCCGTGGTGAGAAGCCTCTAGCTTCCACTGAGAAAAGCGACGGACTACCATAGGATTTTGACGGATTCCCCAGTGTGTATACTTAGAAAAAGACGCTGGTTAAAGCTGGGAGAACCCTGGATGTCGTTGGATTTTATTTGTTTGGTGTCCTCCCGGCGGACGGATAAAATGGCGCTGATACGAAGTCGCAGGAATGAGGAAGGAGATACACGCCAGTCCGACTGAGTGAGTAGAACAAACCCACGACGAGAGAAGAGACTATGGATTTTAAATTTTGATTTAATTTAAAAGAAGAGGAGGACGCGGTTTGGTTACTTTATTCAGCATTCAGTCAAGCAGGGATTTTGTTCTTTGTACTTTCCGTTGAAGCGCCAGAAGACCTGCTGGAGCTTCTAGTGTACTAAGCCCAGTATTACTGGTGAAGAATTAGGAGAAAGAGAACTTTAGACTTAGATTTTGTGGCTACAATATCACAGACTGGTGCCATAAGGTGTACAGAGGTTTCTAGGTCAGCCCCCACAGCGCTAATGTTTCTTTTTAAACTGATGCGCAGGGGCTTATTAGCTGCCTTATTTGAATATAGACTTGAATACAGACTTGAATATAGACTCTCGGACATTCCTTTATATTCGGACAATCTATTGGACTGTATATCGGACATTCTATTGGATGTGCTACGGGACATACTATTGGAAAACTAAAGGGGGGTAGTTTATTGTTTTACTTCATTAATATTTTACTGCTGCTGGATTACCTCACCCCCTGGTGGACGGGTCGGCGTATATAAGAGAATTGATAAGAGACCTCCCGAAGACCCCGAAGAGTGTGGCTGGTGGATTCGGCGGGAGACGGTGATGGTACTCTAAGACTTTACCCATTAACCTTATCCACTAACAGCTACAGGGGGAGTTTATTTGCTAATCCTCCCCCCCCTCCATTCATTCAACCGGACGGGAAACACCCCACTTTACCCCATCCTACCCTCCCCTTCCTTGGGTTAATTCTATTGATCGCTGTTTAATTTTTTATCGGCCCTGGTCCCTCTTTATTGCACCTGGTCCCCGGCCCCTTCTCTCTGTAACCTATCCCTGCCTTCAACAGTAGTGGATTTAATCCCCCCCCCTCCCCTCTCCGTTACATGAGAGTAAAGAGTGTGAGCCCGATAAGGGAGAGATAAGGGAGAGATTTAGCGATGATGGGGAGAGATGGGAAAAGGGGAGGAGGGACTCCTGGAGATAGGAAACCCTCAAAACAGGAAGAGATCAGAGACTTGGACTGCCTCTGGATTAAAATTAAAGAGGAATTCAAACAAAATGAGGTACACATAGAAACCAAACTGGAAGAAATACAGGAGATGATTGATAAGAAAATAGAATGTGCAGTAGGAGAACTTTCAGTTAAGATTCAAGAGTTAACAACTAAATCTAAAATAATTGAAGAATCCAACAAAAAAATGCAGAAAGAGATAAGGGAACAGAAAAGGGAGTCAGCAAAGATGAAAGAAGATCTGAGGGATTTAAACAAAGAACAAGAGCGGATCTGGGATAACCTAGCCATGACTGAACTAAGACAAAAACAACTCCATCTAAAATTTAGGGGAGTGGAAGAGGAAAGGAACGAGGATATAAAAGGAAAAATGGTTAAGGAATTATCAAATTGGCTGGGTTTAAAAGAAGAAGAAGTGGCCCTTACCATTGAGAATGCATTTAGAATTAAAACAAAACCCCAACACCTAAAAGCAAATAAATTTATAGGGGACTGTCTAGTAATTTTCAACTCGTTGGAAATGAAAAATCTGATCTTAAAAACAAGTTACCGGAATAAATTAAAAATTGGCGGGAGGCCCATTATTATATACAAAGAAATACCAACAAGACTGTTGCGTAAAAGAGAAGGATTTAGACAGGTGGTGGGCATTTTGAAAAGAAACGACATACAGTATAGATGGGAATTCCCGGAAGGGATCACCTTTTTCTATAAAGATAAGAAATTTAGACTACTGGATTCCCAGGAAGCTGAAAAATTCATGAGAAGATATGAGAAGGAGCTTGGCAGGATAGAAAGCAAGTTACTAGATGGGGAGGTGGATGAAAAACAAGAGAGATGGAGAGGGAGGGGACCGGGAAGGGAAGAGGGAGGGACCGAGGATGAAAATGAAAAGAGTGAAGCCGCAGTGGGAAGGGAAGCGGCAGGAGAGGAGGAGGTCCTAGAGAACAAGGGCGCCAGACTTTAAGCTGGTAGAACGGTTCTGAGAGTTTATTGTATTGCAAACTTAAACGATAACTTCTTCACTGAAATTTTTATCCTGGAATGTGAACGGACTGAACGAGAAACATAAAAGGAATAAAATCGAGAAAGTTTTGAAAAACAAGAACTATGACGTAATATGTTTTCAAGAGACGCACATAGCAAAAAAACATAGACATATTTTGGTAAATAAAAAATTAGGAGTAGAATTTGTCAACTCGGGAATAAATAAGAAAAAGGGAGTAGTGATATATGTTAAAGAAAAATGGGACCCGACTTTAATTTGTAAAGATGATGAAGGAAGAATAGTAGGAATTCAACTCAACTGTCAGGGAGAAAAATTAAATGTGGTAACGGTGTATGCCCCTAATACAAACAAAGCCGAATTCTTTGAAAAATTAGAGCAAATATTATTAGAATTGGAAGATCATAAATTAATACTGCTCGGAGACCTAAACGGGGTACCTATACCGAATATGGATAGAAACATAAAAAAGGGGAAAATAAACCAAGGGAAGTTACCAAGATCTTTTACAAATCTTGAGGAAAACCTCGACCTAATTGATATATGGAGGTATAGAAACCCGGCAGTAAAACAATTCACTTTTTTCTCAGAACCCCACCAGAGCTGGGGTAGAATAGACCAGATATGGGTATCTAGAGCAATTGTGACGAGAGTAGGGGAATGCGAAATTCACCCTAGAACCCTATCAGACCACTGCCCAATAACTGTGGAAATAAAAAAGAAGCCTTCAGGCCCATACAGATGGAGGATGAATGATTACCTCCTTGAAAATGAGGAGGTTATGGACAAAGCCAAAGACACCCTTAAGAATTTTTTAGAGTTAAATTTGAATAAGGGTACGACCATCGACATAGTCTGGGACGCCAGTAAGGCGGTCATGAGAGGCCTCCTGATACAACAAAATAGCTACAGGAAGAGATTGAGAAATCAAAAGAAAGAAGAGATCCTCACTCAACTAAAAGATTGTGAAAAAAAACAAGCGATAAAACCAGGAGACGATAGAGTTAAACAAACCCTTAACATACTACAGGCACAATATTCAGCTTTACTAGAACAGGAGGTGGAGTGGAAAATTAAATATATGAAGCAGAGATATTTCGAGTCAGCTAATAAACCTGGAAAGCTGCTGGCGTGGCAGTTAAGGAAAAGAAAAAAGCAAAATGTGATAAATAAACTTATAATAGATGATCAAAGAGTGGAAGAGACAGCTGAAATAGAAAAAAGATTTGTCCAATTTTATGGAAAGTTGTACGAAAAGGGAGAGGAAGAGGAAGCAGAAATAGAAAGATACCTGGTAGAATGTGGAGGGATTTGCTTAACCGAAGAGGAAAAAAAACATCTAAATAAGAGGATCACGATAGAGGAAACAAAAGAGGCCATTAAGAAAATGAAAATCGGGAAAGCCCCTGGCCCGGACGGATTAACTGCCAAATATTATAAGTCATTAGGAGACTACATTGCACCGGTACTTACTGAGGTCATTAATAACATCTTGCAGGGAGGGACGATTCCCGAGTCATGGAGGGAAGCACATATTACGTTAATACCAAAATCCGAAACAGAGAAAACAGACATAAGAAATTACAGACCAATCTCCCTGCTTAATAATGACTATAAGATCTTTGCAGAGATCTTGGCGAATAGGATTAAAAAGTCCCTAATGAGGATCATTCATAAAGATCAAGTGGGATTTCTACCGAATAGACAACTAAAAGACAATGTCAGACATGTAGTGAACATCATTGAATATTTAGATATGAAGATTGATATCCCGGCCGCATTGATATTTATTGATGCTGAAAAAGCATTCGATAATGTTTCTTGGAATTTCCTAATACGGTGCATGAAGACATTGGGAATAGAGGGCCCTTTTCTCGAAGGAATAAAAGCAATTTACTCAGGACAAAGGGCCAGCCTGATCATAAATGACAATCTCTCCAGCCCCTTCCCAATAAGAAAAGGCACAAGACAAGGTTGCCCCTTGTCCCCCCTTCTATTTATCACGGTTTTAGAGATATTGGCAAATAAGATAAGGGAATCATTAAGAATAAGGGGAATAAAAATTGGGGAGAAGGAATACAAGTTGAAGGCTTACGCCGACGACCTGGTGTTAACCCTAGAGGAGCCAATGGACAGCGTTAGTAACACTGTAAAGATTATAGAAGAATTCGGTAAGCTGTCGGGGTTCAAACTGAATAAAAATAAAACTAAAATTTTAGTGAAGAACCTAGATGGACCCGCCAAGAACCAGCTGGAACAATCGGTAGGCATTAAAGTAGTGAAAAAAGTTAAATACTTGGGAATATGGATCTCGCCAAAGAATATAAATTTATTAGAAGACAATTATACCAAGGTCTGGAAGGAAATTAAAAAAGACTTAGATACCTGGAGTAGATTAAAGTTGTCATGGTCTGGCAGGATGTCCGCGATCAAGATGAACATCCTACCAAAATTACTGTTTCTTTTCCAGAGTATCCCCATAATTAGAGGAACAGCCTGCTTTAAGACCTGGCAGAGAACTTTGGCGAGGTTCATATGGCAAGGAAAAAGGGCCAGAATTAAGTTTAAACACCTGACAGATGCAAGAGAGAGGGGGGGCTTTGCAGTCCCAGATTTGAGGCTCTACTATGATGCCGCCTGCCTCTGCTGGGTAAAGGAATGGGCGACCCTAAAAAACCCAGACTTATTAGATCTTGAAGGTTTTGATGCCAGATTTGGATGGCATGCCTACTTGTGGCAGGATAAGGGAAAAGCCCATAAGAGTTTTTCAAATCATATCATCAGGGGTGCCTTGCTTGAAGCTTGGAATAGGAATAAAAAAGTGATAGAAAACAACACGCCCTGGTGGCTATCCCCAATCGACATCATAACACTTAAAAAAATAAATCAAGAAGGGGAAAGATGGACATATGAAGATATATTAGTTAAACGGGAAGGGGGCTGGAGGATTAGACCTTATGATGAGTTAAAAGGGAAATTAAACAGTTGGCTTCAATACCATCAGATTAATGCACTGTGGCTGGAACATAAAAAAACTGGCATGAGTGAGAGAAAATCGAAATATCAGGTAGAAATATTGGACTCAAATAGTAAACTCCTCTCTAAAATGTATAAGCAGTTGCTGTCCTGGGAAACCAAAGATGAGATAGTTAAGGGGGTAATGGTTAAATGGGACAGAGATTTGGGACATAAGTTGGAACAGGAGAAATGGCAGGAATTATGGACGAAAGGAATGAAGTTTACGGCTTGTGCTGCCCTTATAGAGAACTTAGAAAAGATGATGTACCGTTGGTACATCACCCCGGCTAGTCTGGGGAAGATGTATAAAACCGGAGACAGCAATTGCTGGAGGTGTAAGAACAGGGTAGGAAACTTCTTCCACATGTGGTGGACCTGTGAGGCGGTGAAAGGATTTTGGGACCAAATCTACGACGAATTAAAGAAAATATTAAAGTATAATTTCCCAAAGACACCGGAGGCGTTCCTGTTGGGAATGGTAGGGGGCGTGATAAAGAGAGAGGATGAAACCCTGTTCCAGTATGCCACGGCAGCGGCTAGGCTCTTACTGGCACAGAATTGGAAAACATCTTATACACCTACAGTTGAAGAATGGCAGTTAAAACTATTCCAATACATGGAACTAGCGAGACTGACACAGAGACTTAGACATCATAATAACACCAAACTAAAAAATGACTGGAGTAAATTCCTGGGTTATGTTGAGGTAAATTTAGGGGTGAAAAAAACCTCAGTGGATGGACTTTAATACCTGCAACGTTTAAACAACAGATTTAATTTTGTAAGCAGTGACTAAGCTATAAGAATTTCTGTAACCCAAACCGGGTTGGATGGAAGTTAACATGTATGTAATATTTGTTTTTCTTATTTTCTTTTTGCTTATTGACTCTTTTTTCCTTCTCTTTCTTTTCTTTTTTTCTTTTTTTTTCTTTCTTTTGGCTTTTTCTTTGTTACTGTTTTAAATGAATGTATGTTGATTTGTGTAAAACTCAATAAACAGATTTAAAAAAAAAAAAAAAGAAGAGCACTGGCCTGGACCCTGAACTTAAGGACATTCCCAGAAGGGAAATTGCCCATCACTTTCTCCTGTCTGCTGTTCCAGCAAAAGAAACTCTGGAGAGAGGCCTTCTGAACAATATGGTATGGAGAGACTGTGGAAGATAGTGGCAGGAAACTTGACTTCCATGAAATTCCTTAAAGTAACTTAGAGTCTGAGGACAATTCTTCCTCTTCCTCCCAGCACCCCCCACATGCTCTTTCTCATTTATTTATTTTTAGAAGGCCCTTTAAACCTCAAGAGAGGCTTTTCAGGGGCACCGGTGGCCGGGCAAGAGAAGGGATTGGGAACTCTCCTTCTGTGAATTTCCTTAGTTTAGGATTCTAGTTCAGCTCACCACCTGATGTGGATTGGCGGAGCCAACCTGTTATTTCATCCATTATCGGGTTTGGCCATCATCCAGTGAAGCCTCTTGCTCTGAGCTGCATCTTGCAAATCTTGCTTGTTCTTCAGTTCTTCTCTTTAACCCCTTTTCAAGGACCCCCTGAAGGTGGTGAGGATGGTGATGGTGATGGTGATGACAGTTCGTCAGGAAACCCAGAGCCAGCAACAGAGGCACCATCCACAGACTTGTGTGACCCTCGCCTGGCTTTTGATGCTGTTTGCTCTCTCCGAGGGGAAACCATGTTCTTTAAAAATAAGTAAGTTACCTACAAGGGACGCTGGTGGCGCTGTGGGTTAAACCACAGAGCCTAGTACTTGCCGATCAGAAGGTCGGCGGTTCGAATCTCCACAACGGGGTGAGCTCCTATTGCTCGGTCCCTGCTCCTGCCAACCTAGCAGTTCAAAAGCACGTCAAAGTGCAAGTAGATAAATAGGTACCAATCTGGTGGGAAGGTAAAGGGCGTTACCGTGCACTGCTCTGGTTCGCCAGAAGCGGCTTAGTCATGCTGGCCACATGACCCGGAAGCTGTACACCAGCTCCCTCGGCCAATAAAGCGAGATGAGCGCCGCAACCCCAGAGTCGGCCACGACTGGAACTAATGGTCAGGGTTAAGTTACCTACAAAGCACTGACATCTTTCATTTCTAATTCAAAGTCATGCCCAAACTCTCCAGCTGCATTTCAACCCAAAGCACTGGAAGATGATATCTGGATGTTCCCTTTCATTTTGTTGGGCTTTACTGCTACTTCAGATAGCTTTAATTGTTGGCCTGTCATCTTGGTTTGCCATTCCTTGTCTTCTTTCAATTTCCGGGCTACTAGTATCCGGGCGGCTGTTGTTCCGTACATAAAAAGTCTATGCCGAAATGACAAAACTGACCGGAAAACTCAGAAACCAAGAGGATAAAAACTTTATGAAAGAACGGGGGGGAGGGGATTATAAGTTATCTAGGAGACCACTGTAAGCAGATGGAAACACTGGCAGGGTTTTAATTTCACTTGTAGTGTAACAATTACTATGGATAATATGGATTGATATAACACTTAGAGTTTGGAAGAATATGCAGTTTTAAATGTTTAACATGGGACCCCATGGGGGAGAGGTCCCAAAATTCGGAGTAATCTCTGTTTATGGATATATATTTGAATTTTAAAAAATATATAATTTTGTATTTGTAAAAGCAAATAAAAAATGATTTAAAAATAACAATAAAAAATAAAAAAAAATTGTTGACCTGTCAGTAGCCCAGTGAATTTTACATATTTGTAGAGCGTGCTACAAATATGTGTAATAAACAGAGTAAACCACCTTATACTGAGTCAGACGACTGGGCGACTTAGTTCAGTATTGTCTACACTGCTGAGTAAAAGCTTTCCTGGGTTTGAGACTGGGCAACTCTCCCAGACCTATCTGGTGATGGCACGGATTGGATCTGGGACCTCCTGCATGCTAAGCTGGTGATCTACCATTGAGGTTCTTGCGTTGCACGGGGTCAGACTAGATGACCCTCAGGATCCCTTCCAACGCTGCAGTTCTATGATTCTGTGTTTCTAAACATCCACATTGTCTCCCCCAGCTTTTTCTGGAGAAAGAATCCCCAGAGAAGAGATGTTGAAAAGGTTCCTATTTCTGCTTTCTGGCCAACTTTGAGCAAGGGCATAGACGCTGCGTATGAAGTTAAGGCAGATGACACAGTGTTTCTCTTCAAAGGTAAATGTTCCGGGTCCCTTGTGAGTGTGGGTGAATGGCAAGTAAAGAAGCTAAGAAGGAGTTGAGTGGAGGGTGTCATGTTATTAAGCAGAAATAGCTGTGCAAGAGGCTACAGAATGTTACTTACCGAATCCTAAGCTACAAAGTGTGGCTGTTAGAAGGCTGTATTAAGACCTTGGGAGGCTAGAGTTGAAGTCCTAACCTATTTTACAGGATTACTGTCAGGGTTTTAAATCTCTTTGAAGGAAAAGGTGGGATAGAAACACAATAATACTGTATATAAATAAAATAAATTCTGGGCTGCTGTTAGTGAAACTACTTCATGTTCCTTAGGAAATCCATCCCAGATGTTGTTGTTGTTGTTATTTCTACCACACCTATCTGACTGGTTCGCCCCAGCCATTTATTTATTTATTTACTAAAACCACATCAATGCTATTTTTGACATACCCATCATGAGGCTTTAAAGAAATATGACCTCAGTATGTAACTTGAAAAATAAATAGATGAGCAGCCAGCATTAGGCCAAAAGAGACATATTATTATAGTCAAGTGGTATCAATATCCTGGAAAGGCCTAAGGAAATCAATAGGTTTCTACCAAGGTACACAAATACCACCTGTATTGGTTCCTACCTTGATTCAGAGGAAAGATGATTCCAAACAGGATCTTTCTTGTGTAAGCTAATAAAGGCTAGTAGATTATAACAAAGGGGATTATTATTATTATTATTATTATTATTATTATTATTATTATTATTATTATTTGTATACTGCCCTATACCCATAGATCGCAGGGTGCTTCTCAACATTCAGGAATCCTGGGCTCTCTCATTCAGATTTGTTCCATCTTCATGCAAAGTTCTCTCAATCCTTTTTCTTTTCTTTCTGTCTTTTGCTTAACAGGACACAAGTATTGGGCCACCAAGGGAAATATTATACAGAGAGGCTTCCCCAAGAATATTCACAGCCTGGGCCTCCCCAAAAGTGTTAAGAGCATTGATGCAGCTGCTCATGACAGCAACTCAAAGAAGACATATTTCTTCTCTGGAAACAGTTACTGGAGGTAAGGGCAACTTACCTAGCTCACGTGGAGCAATCCGGAAAGTTCATTGAGAAGCTCTTTACGGTAATTCAGAAATGAGGAACTGGTGGTCCTCAAGATGCCATTGGACTCCAAAACCCATCAGCCACAGCAAAAATTGCCAGTGGGCAGGGATGTTGAGAGCTGTAGTCTCAGTAGCATCTGGAGGACCAACCCTCCTTTAAATCCTTTGGAACTGAAATGCAAATAATGTATCACGTGGTTCTTGCTGCTTTGCCACACATCCCAGAACCATGTAAGACACCTTTGTTTAAAAACTCCCAGTGAAGGAAAGTCCTTACACTTTACATATGTAGCTTCACATATAAGGAGTTTTCAATGTAGCTGTTTCTGCTGGTGCAAAGAGCAATGAATTCTCAACCCATTCATTTCTTTAGATATGATGAAGCCCAGAAGTCCATGGAAAAAGGCTACCCAAGAAAGATATCAGCTGACTTCCATCAGGTTGGCTCCAAGGTGGATGCTGCTTTTTTGAACCATGGTGAGCAGATGACCATCTTCATGGTTGTTGTTGTTTAGTCGTTTAGTCGTGTCCGACTCTTCGTGACCTCATGGACCAGAGCACGCCAGGCACTCCTGTTTTCCACTGCCTCCCGCAGTTTGGTCAAACTCATGCTGGTAGCTTCAAGAACACTGTCCAACCATCTCGGCCTCTGTCGCCCCCTTCTCCTTGTGCCCTCCATCTTTCCCAACGTCAGGGTCTTTTCCAGGGAGTCTTCTCTTCTCATGAGGTGGCCATAGTATTGGAGCCTCAGCTTCAGGATCTGTCCTTCCAGTGAGCACTCAGGACTGATTTCCTTAAGAATGGATAGGTTTGATCTTCTTGCAGTCCATGGGACTCTCAAGAGTCTCCTCCAGCACCATAATTCAAAAGCATCAATTCTTCGGCAATCAGCCGTCTTTATGGTCCAGCTCTTACTTCCATACATCACTACTGGGAAAACCATAGCTTTAACTATACGGATCTTTGTTGGCAAGGTGATGTCTCTGCTTTTTAAGATGCTGTCTAGGTTTGTCATTGCTTTTCTCCCAAGAATCAGGCGTCTTTTAAACAACATTTTCTTCAGTGTGATGGTGAGATCATAGAAGGCCTTGACCACATCTGCGAATGCGGCAAGTTGCTCAATGACCTGAGCATCTCAGGACTGCTCCCTTGGCCATGGTCCATGTCAGGATCTAAAAAGCAGGTCTTAGCTCAGAGCCAGGTTGGTAGCTGAGTACCAAAGTTCCTAGGGTCAATCCCTAGTGTCTCCCGTTCAGCCTGGGAAAACCTCCTGTCTGAGACTGTTTTCTTGCCCACAAAGATAATTTTCAATGTAACAGGAAAGAAATGGAGGGGGGGCATTCTTTTTTAAGACCATTTCACAGATCCCCTGAAGCCCATCCATGGACCCTCTGGAGGTCCACAAAACACAGGTTAAGAACCACTATCATAGATGACTCTGTGCAGACTACAGTGCTTGCTTGGCATGTGTGCTAGTGCAACTGAGTTTGAAAGTTCCCCAGAGGCAGTACGTTTCCGAGCACAATTCAAAGGATTGGTGCTGACCTTTAAAGCCCTAAATGGCCTTGGCTCAGTATACCTGAAGGAGCGTCTCCACCCCCATTGTTCAGCCCAGACACTGAGGTCCAGCGCTGAGGGCCTTCTGGCAGTTCCCTCACTACAAGAAGTGAAGCTAAAGGGAACCAGGCAGAGGGCCTTCTCGGTAGTGGCACCCGCCCTGTGGAAAGCCCTCCCATCAGATGTCAAGCAAATAAACAACTATCTGAGTTTTAGAAGACATCTGAAGGCTACCCTGTTTAGGGAAGTTTTTAATGACTGATGTTTTAATGTATTTTTTATCTTTTGTTGGAAGCCCCCCAGAGTGGCTAGGGAAACCCAGCCAGAGAGGAGGGGTATAAATAATAAATTATTATAAAATTATTATTATTATTTTGAAAACGACTGATCAGGCACTGACCCCACTCAGTGGATCTGAATCCTCTTGGTCCTACAATTGGAAGCTACTTTCCTGTTTATGTGGGTATCCATTGACGAAGAAATAATCAATAGCAGAAAGCCACTGAGAATATTGCTGCTGGGTATGGTCCCAAAGGGAGGTATTTCCAAGCTCAGGGGAAACTCAAGGTTTGTAGAAGTATGAAGGAATTGTTGGAGAAGGATGCAGAACAGCTGAAGGCTGACGTAGGAAAGAAAGAGAAAAGGAAATTGGCAGGGGGAGGTTGGGTCGGAATGGAGCATTGTGGTGGAGGAGAGCAGTCAGGAAGCAAGTCTTACTGGAAAAGTGAGTACAGTGATACCTCAGGTTACAGACGCTTCAGGTTAAAGACTCCGCTAACCCAGAAATAGTACCTCGGGTTAAGAACTTTGCTTCAGGATGAGAGCAGAAATCGTGCTCCAGCGGCGCAGCAGGAGGCCCCATTAGCTAAAGTGGTGCTTCAGGTTAAGAACAGTTTCAGATTAAGAATGGACTTCTGGAATGAATTAAGTACTTAACCCGAGGTACCACTGTAGGCTCATTCTACACTGAGGTGTTTTGTAGGGTTTTGAGAGCTTCTGTCATCCATTAGGTCCACAGTTTTCACTCTCCCTCATTTTTCTTTTCAGGTCATTTCTATTTATTCATTGGCTCAGAGCAATATGAGTTTGACAGCGGAACCAAAAGATTTATCGGCATCAAGAAAAGCAACAGCTGGTTCGGGTGCCAATGACACGGGACAAAGAGTGATGGAACCCAGAAGAAGGGAATCTCCTGGGCATTGTGTTTGTTGGCCTGTCCTGTGGTTGCATGAGCCACGGAACAAGCTGCGTTTTGAATAAGGAGCTTCTAAAATGGAAATTCCCCACTGTTTTTAAACTTATGATAGATCTTAATTTTTTAAAAAATAAATAAATAATCCTGTTTCTATCTTTGTCTTTTATTTCAACGTTCATTTTACTTTTTGTAAACTGTTTATAGGTTTTTTAAAAAATCAAGCAGTATATAACTTTTGTTACATAAATTAATAGATATTTAATATAAATTATTGCGACAAAGAATATGTACGTTGTATGCTACTTTGTAATAAAGTGAATTTTTATTATTATTGTTGTTGTTGGTATATGATTACTATTTTTATCGTTAATCGTGGTTCATCATGAGGTCTTAGGGCAAATTACAAGTATTTAAAAATACAGTTTGAAAATCAGTAAAAATGATTTCATTTGTGAGAATATGGTGGATTCTAAAATACGTATCCCATATGTAAAGGGTCAGGGTTAGGTGGCTCTTCAGTAAAAGACAAAACTACATAATGAAGGTGTCAGAAAAAGTTCCACCCAAATGGCCAGCGTTGGCTCTCCTCAATCTCTTCATGAGATCCAAAATTAACTCAGATTTCTAATCTTAAATTTAGTCCTCCACATTCCTCATATTAACTTGGCTGTGTGACTTCTCCTTCCCTGTAGGGTCATGGATGAGCTTTTCCTGAATCATCACTTTATCTTTTTGCCAAAAGAGGAAACTTTCTTTTCAAGAAAAAAAAGGGAAATGTCTTTAAGTTAAAGAAGTAACCCATGAGACCATACCATTTATGGATGTATGAAATGTATTACACAGAACAGCCCATAGGCTGTACCAACAGCTACCAGTTGTATATGTATATTTTTTACATTGGAGAAAAAGATGTTTTTCGTAATAAAAT
The DNA here is from genome assembly GCF_964234715.1 of Podarcis melisellensis. Lineage (NCBI taxonomy): Eukaryota > Metazoa > Chordata > Lepidosauria > Squamata > Lacertidae > Podarcis > Podarcis melisellensis. The sequence continues at coordinate 85,011,071 of NC_138531.1, forward strand.
TTCATTAATTTCATTTCAAGCAGTTGCTCTACCACTGAGCTATAAGCAGCTAGGAAAAACAGATTAAAACTACGTCAACTTTCTAAGCAGCTGGTTAGGCTTATTTAGAGAATAATATTTTTCTCAAGTGCCGACAAGAGGTGCTCAATAGGCAGGGAGTTCCAAAGTCTGGTCACTGTGACACTAAGCGATCAAGCTCTTACAATGCAGAACGGGTATTATTTGGCACCAACTCTGCCGATCGAAGTGATCAAGAGTGGCACATGTGGGGATACGGACTTGCTTTCCGGACCAGTGACAAGACATGACTACCCCACTTACCAACCTAGCAGCCCCACAATACAGTCATTCAGATGGGAGGTCGCCATAACATGAACAGCTGAGGCTGGGAATCAGCATTTATGTTTTCGTTGTTGCTGTTTTTTTATCATTATTCCAATATTTATTACATGAACAGAAAATGTGTAAATATAATGTGGACTATTGGATGGCACTGTGGGTTAAACCACAGAGCCTAGGACTTGCCAGTCAGAAGGTTGGCGGTTCGAATTCCCACGACGGGGTGAGCTCCCGTTGCTCAGTCCCAGCTCCTGCCTAGCATTTTGAAAGCACATCAAAGTGCAAGTAGATAAATAGGTACCGTTCTGGCGTTTTCGTGTGCTGCTCTGGTTCACCAGAAGCAGCTTTGTCATGCTGGCCACATGACCCAGAAGCTTGTACGCCGGTTCCCTCGGCCAGTAAAGTGAGATGAGCGCCGCAACCCCAGAGTCGGTCACGACTGGACCTAATGGTCAGGGGTCACCTTTACCTTTACCTTTTAGTATTGACAAAATAACCAGTAAAATAGAAAATTAAAGAAAAGAAAACCAGTGCCTCTACCTAGTCCTCTGCTATGTCACTTGCTGGAGTCAATTCTTCCTCCCAAGGAGGCCCCTGCTCCTCAGAAGACCCCTGTCAATAGTGCTGTGTAGCAGCCAACAGAGTGCTCCACCTGCAACTCTGGACTTCCTGTCTGGTCCACCACCATCTTTGATTCCTGAGCCTTGGGCATCATGGGGGGGGGGGAAACAGGGATCAAAGCAAGGCTTAAGATGGGGTCACTGGAGGAGAGGCTTCTCTAAAATGAAGTTCCTCAGCCTTTGGACCAGTGTGGGTTTCTCCACGTCTTCAGTGGGAGTTGTGTGAAGCCCCAAGTCTCTCTCTCTGAAGAGGTCTCTCCAAGGTCTGGATCACTACAATGCATTAAATGTAAGTCTGCCTTTTTAAGACCGTTTGGAAACTTCAGTTAACACAAAATATGCCTCAAAAGTCGGAGATGATACCCATCTTCAAATATCTAAAGGGCTGTCACATGGAGGATGGAAGAAGCTTGTTTTCTCCTGCTCCAGAGTGTGGGATTTGAACCAATGGATCCAAGTTACAAGAAAGTAGATTTTTGACTAAAGATCAGGAAGAACTTTCTGACAGTAAGAGCTGTTGGACAGTGGAACAGACTCCCACAAGAGGTGGTGGTCTCTCCTTCCTTGGAGGTTTTTAAGCAGAGGTTGGAAGGCCACCTGTCATGTATGATTTAGTTGAGATTCCTGCATTGCAAGGGGGTGGACTAGATGACTCTCGGGGTCCCTTGCAACTCTACAATTTTATATTTATTTGAAGCCCCTCTTCTCAGGGCACCCTAAGTCAGTGCCATTTTTTCCAAAGTTGGACTGTGTTGTCTGTCAGTATTGCTGAGGCAACTTCCAAGTGTATACGCCTCCCTGCAAAAAATGGGCCTGGTGTTGGCATTATACACTCAGTCTCATAACCTAGGGCTACAAGGTTGTTAACAAAGAACCATTATGTTTTCATTGTTCAGTCACATTCGGCTATCTTGTAGGAAGTGATTCATTAACAAATTAAAGTAAACTTCTGCATCCTTTCATTACATCATTTTCTTCTAGTTTACTATGAGTCTGAATTTGTCCTTGTTTCTGTTGAGTTTTTCTTCAATTAAAATTGCTACAGAAATCTTTTTTTTTTTTTTTTGGTCATCCCACCACCAGCTTCTGTTTCTAGGAGGGATCATTCCAAATCGTCCATTCTTGGCAACTGCAAAGTTTCCTGCTGGACATGGTGTTTTACCCACTGACAGACTCATTTTCTGTATTCAAATAACAGATGAATGAACTAGGAATCCAAGTTAGGTTGTTTCCCTGCAGTAAAGCATTTATGCTTTTGTGTGTACAGAGGGAAAGCCATAAATTGTAAGTGTTTGAAACTTGAGAGCATTGTTTACTCCTGTGCTGTTGACAAAATCCCAGAAGAGCAGCATTATAGGTCTACTTCTGTGTAAATTCTGCAAAGGAAAGAACCCCAGGCAAAGGTGGACTTTGGGCTTTAAAATTTCAGCTGCACTCTGTGAGACCCCAAAAATTCTTTTCTTATGCTGTAGTGGGAGAAGGCAAATACTGTTCTGTACCCAAAAATAATAAACAAGGTCACTTCTCAGACTTAGATGTGCTGATCAATGAGAGAATTATTCTAACAATTTCTGCTGATTTCCTAGTAAAATTGTCTAGAATTTCCAGAATTTGCTGCATTGAAAAGATCTGCGTTATTCATTTCATCATATCTTATGGTTAATGTTTCATTCAGATAATGCCACAATTGCTATAATTATTTCTAATTTATATAGATAATAAGATTTCAGTCTATTAATTGACATGATCCTAATATAATGGGATTCCTTCAACTAAAAAGAAAAAGTTCAGTGGTGTTCACCGCCAGTCCTACACAGAGTAAACACTTTGAGGTTAAAGGATATAGCTAATTTGGGCTCATTAATTTTAGGGAGTCATTCTAATTAATTAATTACTTGGAGGCAAAACCCTATGCAATGAACCCCACTCACCTTCTTAGTAATTGCCAAATTAGGGCTTTTGAACTTAACAGACTCTGCCGCGTGTGTCACTCTGCTAAAAAGGACACCAGGCTCCACCTCTATTGAATAAACTGAGAATGATGCCATTCTAATTATTTAATTATTTGGAGGAAATGTCCAAGTCACTTTCTTGGTAGTGGCCAAATCAGGGCTTTTGAACTTAACAAACTTTGTGCGTGTCACTCTGCTAAAAGGGACATTTTCTGTGTTTGGCAACTCAACGGATGTTATAATGTTGTGAGTCATGCTTCTGTTGATTCTATAGAAAACCATGAAGTACTGGTATATATAGAGGTCCATTGGGAGCACATAGACACATCCATTGACAGAGAGACTGAACAGTTCTGGGACTCTAAGACTGGGACGCAGAAGCGAAAGAGACAATGAAGAGTTTCCTACTGACGATTGTGCTCTATGGAGCACTTTCGTGTGCTTTGCCCCTAATCCACGAAGCTGATCAAGTTGGAGAAGCGGACCTGAATTTTGCAAAGGTAATGTTCGATGGTAGCACAGAGGGGAAGCAGAATTCCACTAGCAGAAAAAGTAGTCAGTCACTAATTGCCTTGTGCAAAGTGGCACTCAGTGTAATGTTGTGCATGCTTATACACTGGAAAAATGCAGATTCCGACCTCTGCTCCTCCATAGCTGTGCTGAATGGGTTTGGGTAAAATAGACTGCAATTCTACATACAACCCTACATCCATACATCTTGGAGTAAGTCCCGCTGAACTGAGAAGACGTGCATAGGATTCACTGTTAATGTCCGTTAGCTTCAGTTCTTATGTCTGTAAAATGGGTGCAATTAGACAAATGACCTTCCTCACTGGGGGGAAAAGGTAGAAAGATCAAAATCCTACAATGTGAAATATTATATGTGAAAATAATTCTGCAACACTCAAATGCATCTGTTCTTCCCCTTCAGACGTACATAGAAAACTACTACCCTGATTCCACATCAACGCCAGTCGCAAGAAGCAAAAGGAGTGATGAGATTCCTGTTGACAAGTTACAACAAATGCAGAAACACTTTGGGCTGAGAGTGACAGGCAGACTGGATTCACACACTTTGGCGGCAATGAAGAATCCCAGGTGTGGGGTTCCTGATGTAGCAGAATACAGCACCTTTCCCGAGTCACCAAAATGGGGACGAAGAAACCTGACATATAGGTAAAGTTTCAAAACACTTGCCTGAATCGAAGATGTAACTTGATAATGCTTATTATTGGCTCCTGGCTGAGGAAGAAAACTTCTGTCTGGGGAGATAATGGAATGGATGATCTTATTTTTTTATTTTTTTATTTTTTAATATAATTTTTATTGGGTTTATAATATTCAAAATTCAAATTGCAAATACATGTTTCCATAGATCTAATGGACTCCCCCCACTGCATTCTCTGTAAATCCAAAACCTCAGCAATTTGTTGACTTATTTTAAACATAATAATATATCTTCCATTTTATCGTGATATCTGGTCTCTAAACATTTCAATCCAAATCCATTAATTTTTAGTTTCAACACAATAAAATTATTTCATTACATCACTTCTGTCTTGTTGTGCCTTATTTACCAATTCAAAAATTTACCGATACTGAAGCTGTACTTTCCTAGAGAGGAGCATTTTTTAACATTCATACAACTTATAATGCTTTTTCAAATAGTCCTTAAATTTTTCCCAAACTTCCTCCGTTTCTTCTTCTCCCGAGTCTCGAATTCTGCCAGTCATTTCAGCCAGTTCCATATAGTCCATCAGCTGCGTCTGCCATTCTTCCAATGTGGGTAGATTTTGTGTCTTCCAGTGCTTTGCCATCAAGATCCTTGCTGCTGTAGTAGCGTACATAAAGAAAGTTCTATCTTTCTTGGCCACCCTCTGGTCTACCATGCCCAGGAGGAAGGCCTCCGGTTTCTTGGGTACGGTAAATCTAAGCACCTTTTTTAGTTCATTATGTAACATCTCCCAGAAGGCCTTCACCTTCGGGCAGGTCCACCAGAGGTGTAGAAATGTCCCTTCCTCTTCTTTACATTTCCAACATTTATTATCAGACAGGTGATATATCTTTGCAAGCTTGACTGGGGTCATGTACCACCGGTATGTCATTTTCATAATATTTTCCTTCAAGGCACTACATGCCGTGAATTTCATTCCGGTGTTCCATAACCTTTCCCAGTCTTCAAACATAATGTTATGCCCCAAGTCCTGCGCCCACTTTATCATGGAGGATTTAACAATCTCATCCTGTGTATTCCATTTAAGCAGCAAGTTGTACATTCTCGAAATTAGCTTAGATTTTGGCTCAAGCAACTCTGTCTCTAGTTTCGATTTTTCCTCCTGGAAACCCACTTTTTTGTCCGCTTTAAAAACTTCCTGAATTTGAGCATAATGCAACCAATCTCGCACCTTGTTTTTTAACTTTTCCATACTCTGCAACCTCCATTTATCTCCAATTTTTTCAATTATTTCCCAATATTTAGGCCAGTGGGCCTCCATATTGAGTCTTTTACGTGCTTTGGCCTCCATCGGTGAGAGCCACCTCGGAGTTTTACTCTCCAATAAGTCTTTATATTTTGACCAGACCATAAAAATTGCCCTTCTGACAATATGGTTTTTGAACAATTTATGAACTTTAACCTTGTCATACCACAAATATGCATGCCACCCAAAAGCATTATCAAATCCCTCCAGGTCGAGGACATCGGTGTTCTCCAACAAAATCCAATCCTTCAACCAGCAGAGGGCTGCAGATTCATAATATAACTTCAAGTCCGGCAGGGCAAACCCCCCTCTTTCTTTCGCATCTGTTAGTATTTTAAACTTTATTCGGGGCTTTTTGCCCTGCCAGACAAATTTAGATATATCCCTCTGCCATTTTCCAAAACATTCCACCTTATCCACGATCTGGAGGGCCTGAAACAAAAATAGCATTTTCGGCAATACATTCATCTTTATAGCAGCTATTCTGCCCAACAAGGAAAGTTTCAGTCTTGACCATGTTTCCAAGTCTCTTTTGATCTCTGACCAACATTTCTCATAATTGTCCTTAAACAAATTCAAATTTTTGGAGGTCAGGTACACCCCTAAGTACTTTACTTTTTTAACCACATTTAGTTCTGTTTCTTTTCTGAACTCCTCTATTTCAGTAGTTGTCAAGTTTTTTGCTAAAACTTTAGTTTTTTGTTTATTCAGCTTGAATCCCGCCACCCGACCAAAGTCAGAAATTAATTCTAACGCTCTTTTAGTACTAGAGGCTGGCTCCTGTAATGTTAATACCAAGTCATCTGCAAATGCTTTCAATTTATATTGTTTCTCTCCGACCACAATTCCCTGTGCCAACCGGTCATTTCTAATCATGTTCAATAGCACCTCCAGGACTGAAATAAACAGCAGAGGAGATAGAGGGCACCCCTGTCGTGTCCCTTTTTCAATTTTGAACTCCTCTGTCACCACGTTGTTTACTATCAATTTAGCTTTTTGTTCTGAATAAATTGCTTCTATTCCATTTTCAAACCCCCGCCCTACTCCCATCCTTTCCAAATTTTTCTTCATAAACATCCAAGAAATGTTGTCAAAGGCTTTCTCCGCATCAATAAAGATCAACACCGCTCTTGTATTTGAATTAGTCTGTAAAAATTCCAAAATGTCAATGATGTTTCTTGTGTTGTCAAATAAATGTCTGCCTGGGAGAAAGCCTGCTTGGTCCTTATGAATCACTTCATTTAATACTTTCTTAAACCTGCTTGCCAAAATGTCTGCAAAGATTTTGTAATCCACATTTAGGAGTGAGATAGGACGGTAGTTTTTAAGTTGAGTTTTTTCAGTTTCTGATTTTGGTATCAACGTGATGAAAGCTTCTTTCCACGTTTCCGGTGCCTTCCTCCCCTCCATAATCTGGTTACAAACTTCCAACAATGGTTGTATCAATGAATCCTTCAATGCCTTGTAATATTTGGAAGTAAGTCCATCAGGTCCCGGAGACTTGCCCAGTTGGAGGTTCTGAATGGCGCATTCAATTTCTTGGATTGTAATATTACAGTTCAGGGTTGCTCTCATTTCCTGGGGTATTTTTTGTAATCCATTAGTTGTGACAAATTGGTCCACCTCCGAGCCTTTTTGTGGCCTTTGTGAATAAAGTTCTTTGAAATATCTCTGGAAACACTTTCTAATTTCCTCGGGTTTCTGAACCATTCTCCCTTCAATCTCTAGATTTGTAACTGTGTTAAGCTTTTGTCTCTTTTTCAGCTGCCAAGCCAACAACTTCCCGCACTTATTAGCAGATTCAAAGGATCTTTGTTTCATTTGTTTAATTTTCCATTCCACCTCTTGATTTATCAGTTTCGAATATTGTGCCTGGAAAAACTTCACTTCTCTCAATACTTCCTTTGATTTAGGCCTGGATCTCAGTTTTTTCTCTCCTTCTCTTATTTTCTCCAAAATCTTCTCCTTCTTTTCATTCCAGAGCCTTTTTTTAATCGTGTTCTGCTGTATTAGAAACCCTCTCATAACTGCTTTACTTGCGTCCCAGATTGTTCTTTTTTCCACATTTGTCTTTAAGTTTATTTCAAAATAATCCTTTAAAACTTTTTGGGCCTTCTTAACAATCTCCTGATCTCTTAACAAAGCGTCGTTCATTCTCCATCTGAAAGATCCGGTTGTATTTAATCTCAATTCCATTCTCAAAGCATTGTGGTCGGAGCAGGTTTTTGGGCAGATTTCCACTTTTCTGGTCTTAGGTGCCAGCCCTCTAGTTATCCATATTTGGTCAATTCGCGTCCATGTCATGTGGGCCTCAGAAAAGAAAGTTCCTTCTTTCCCTAGAGGGTTCTTGATCCTCCATATATCAATCAAATCCAAATTGTCAGTCATTTCGAAGAAGGTTTTTGGTAGTCTGCCGTCTTTCGTTATATTAGCACTTTGCGACTTATCCATATTCACTGAGGCGACGCCGTTCATATCTCCCAACATGATAATGTTGTTGTAATCCAAATAGTCCAGCATAGTCTCATGCAGCTTCTTGAAAAATTCCGATTTTCCATCATTTGGGGCGTATATTCCTAGAATTAAAAACTTTTCTCCTTGTGTCTGAATTTCAATTGCCAAAATTCTACCCTGTTCATCTTTGAATACGAATTTTGGTGACAAGTTCTCCTTTGCATATATCACCACTCCTCTTTTCTTAACTTTGTCCGATGAGATAAATTCTTGGCCTAACCTTTTGTTAATTAACACTTTTCTGTGGAGTCTTGTCACATGTGTTTCTTGCAGGCAAATAATGTCCAATTGTTCTTTTTTCAAAATATGAAATACTTTTCTCCGTTTTTCTGGAGAATTCCCGCCATTTATGTTCCAGCTGAGAAGCTGTAGAGACATCCTGGTCTACTTCTTAGATATCACAGTAGGGTGTCTAATTTGTCCTCCGTTCCCGAAGGCTGTGGTGCCGGTCCGCCTCCAGATGGTACGGGTCTTGGTGGTGATCCCGGTGGTGGAGGCCAAGAATCTGCAGCTCTCTTTTGGAGGTCCTCCTCGTTGTCGTGTAGGAACTTCTGGTGGTCCTCTGGTGTTTTAATTCTTACCTTCTTTCCTTTATAGGTGAATGATAGACCTTGAGGAAATTCCCACCTGTAAGGGATTGCGTTGTACCTTAACAATTTGGCCAAGTCTGTATATGAGGCTCTAAGGTCCAACAGATATTTAGGAATGTCTCTATAAATTTCTGCCCTTTTACCTTCAACTTCCAGAGATTTTTTAAAATGTTGGCCTAGTATCTTGTCTCTTTCCTCTCTTGTTCTCAAACAAACCAAACAGTCTCTGGACTTGTCTTTCTTAACCGATCTTCCCAATCTGAAGGCCGTCACAATTTTAAAGTCTTTATCTTCCTCAACCCCCCAAAATTTAGAAAACAACTGCGTCAAAAATTCCTCTAGGTTGCCCTGCTCCAGCTCTGGGACGGCCCTCAGCCTAAGATTACATTCCTTACTTTTCAGTTCCACCATTGACAGGTAGGCTTGCTGTTCTCCTACCTGTCTTTTCAGAGGTCTTACTTCCCCTTTGATCTCCTCCACCTTTTTGCACGCTTGCTCAGCTTTTTGATTGGCTTCCGCAGCTAATTTGTAGTTCTCCGCCGTAGCTCCTTGCAGTTTCTCAATAGCCTGAGTATGCTGGGAAACCTGATCTGTTAACTTACTGATAGTAGATGTAGCTCTGTCAATTTTAGATGACTGATCGTCCACCTTCTTATTCAAAAGTGCCAGTTGTTCCAAAATTTGTTTCAAGACTGGATCAGTTCCTCCAGTTGCCATATCTTCTGTTGCAAGCGTTTCAACTTCTTCCTCCTGCGCCGTCAGCACAGTTGGTACCGAGGATCTGCGTTGATGAATCAACGTTGTTTGAACAAGCTGCCCAGCTCTCTTATCTTTTTTCTTTTCTTTAGCTTCCTCAGCTAAAGCTTCCTTAGCTTTAGATGCTCTTGTTTTCCCTGAGCCACTCATTCCCCAGCTGCCTCTGTTCAAGGTCAAGTAGTCTTTCAATCCATGAGAAAGGCAAGTCCAGAATGTAAACAATTAAACCACAAAAAATCCCAATAAGGTACGGTTCCCAGACCTCAATGCCTCCGCAAATCCACTAGGGGGGGTTTTCATAAGAAAGAAAGTTTCTTTTCCACCATCAAAGTTCCTATTTCAACTTTTATAGTCCCCAAGTTCAAAAAGGAGGCTTTCAGATAGTTCTGTTTCAAAATAGTGCCACAAGGTAACGGAAAGGTTCCAATATCAGTATTAAAGCGATAGTGTATCCATCAATGCAACAATTTGTACTTAAGAAAAAGTTTCAGCAGCCTGACAGTACTCCTTTGCAACACTGGCAGTCCGATAGCTCGGTTATCCCCTTCAATTCCACGTCTCTTCACAATAGGGGGAAGAATCCTTAGCGCAATGAACCAACAAATTTAATCCTTCAATCTTTTTAATTTCTAGAAGAACACAGTCTGTTAATGCCCCTTCATACTAATTTCAAAGTCTCTTTTGAGCGCTTCAGCCCCCATCGGGCTCTTTGCTTTGCTCTGATTAGCAGGACCGGAAGGCGGACTTCCTGTTACTCGCCTCCCGTTTTCAGCCGAATTAAACGAATTTAAATCAATCTTTAGTCAATCTTTAGTACCCCTTACTCACGGGTAAATTACAGCCAATTCCGATGATTTTCAAGAAGAAAGGTCGACGCTCATCAGCAACAGCAGCGCGGCTTCACTTCCGCGAAAAGAGCGATGAACTCACAGCGCCGCTCCCCCGTTCACGTTCCGGAGCCTCTTACGAGGTCCCTTCCTCGTTTCTGGGGGGGCTTCTGGCACCCGCCGAGTCCCACGGCCGCAGGCTCGCTCTGCCTACGGTTTGTCTTGATGGGTCTCCGCTTTGCCGCAGCGGACGACCCTTTTTCGCGGAGCCCCTCTTCACACAGTAAAGAGGACCGCCATTGCCGTTTTGCGCCGCCTCCGGAAGTCCGGAATGGATGATCTTAAAGAGGGTATGTCTGGCCGGCTGTCTGGAAGCCTGATCAGGAACACACCAGACTGCAGATTTGGGGTAGTACAGATCCCACTTGCAAGCTACTGTTTTCAACTTGTATGCTGGGAATGCTGGGATTCCTTTGTCAGATCCGTAATGGCCTTTCCTAAAAGTTGGCTAGTCTACCATTATTGATTTTCCTGTGTAACACAGAGTTTAATTCTAGTCATCGTTGCATAATTTTAACGCATTTAGAAATACAAGGGGCAGGTATGTGGAGATGCTTTGTCTCGTCTTGCACACACACTTTGAAAGCTCTGTGAATATTCTTTCAAGCATGCATTCTTTCTACCGTGTGTTTCACAGTGTTCTGAATTACACGCCTGACATGGACCGCACTGACGTAGATGTTGCAATCGAGAGAGCTTGGAAAGTTTGTGACTCCCCTGACCTTCACCAGGGTTTATGGGAAACCTGCAGATATCAAGATCTCTTTCGCTGCTAGATGTAAGTAAATCACATGCAAGGAATTATAGTAGGTTTACCCAAGTTCCTGGCTGGGTGATTTATATATATGTTCTTTGATTTTTTTTTAAAGCTCATGGTGACAATATACCCTTTGATGGACCAGGTGGGCAGTTGGCTCATGCATTTTCACCTGCCTTTGGTGGAAGCGTCCATTTTGATGAGAATGAACCCTGGGCACGGGATTTAAAAGGTATTTTCATTGTTTTGTCTCAATATATTCTATTCACTTGCTTGTAATGACTGTCAAGGAAGCTTAATTACTTTTGCTGACAAACATTGAAACCCCAGCACCATTCATGTCCCAGGGGACTTACTCTAGAGTTTTAAAATAGTATCATTGTTATTAAGAATGACATGCAAAAATACGAACAAAAAACAAATGTTGGTCACCAGCAACAAAGCAAAATGTCGTCATGATGTGTACAAGGCAGAAAATAATAGCAGCATGTTTAGTAAAACAACCAAGCCAAAAATATGCATGAGGTACTGGGGGTCTGGGTTCCTCCAGATGACAGTTAATAAAAGAAATAAATATAAACTAATCCACATAATATTAATATATATATATATATATATATATATATATATATATATGCTTTCGTAGATTTTCACGGGTACAGGAATGCAGGTTTTGGTGTCCTCGGGTGTCTTCCCGTGTAAAAGTTGGGGTGTCTAGGCGACGTTTCGACGAGGTCTCACTCGTCATCTTCAGGCTGGTGCTTTCGGCTTCTTGTTACTGGAACAGAGCAGGATCTCAGTGTTTGAGACCACACCAGACCCAAACCCAGACCCTCTCCACAGATAAATTACAGACACCATCCAGTAGCCAAACCATGGTGGCACCTCCGGATGCTGCACCCCCCTGCAATCCCTACACAGATCTGGCTGACACAGGCCACAAAACCACAGCTCGCCCCTATACACGAAGCCAAGCCAGAGCACAACTAAGTGCAGTACAGCCATCTTCTCAGAAAAACTCTCCACAAAGTTCAAGAGGTCAAGACACAAAGACTTTAGCAACTAATCCACACCTAATGACCCACCTAAGTGGTACTCAGGATATCACTCAAGAAATCACTCAAGATATCCCTCAAGTAATTAAGGAACAAAAGAAGAAAAGGCACACTAGCCTGGGAACTTCCTCTCTGCCCAGAACATTGGAGGCTATACACCACACCCCCTCAACAGTATTTATAGGAACTCAAACACTGAGATCCTGCTCTGTTCCAGTAACAAGAAGCCGAAAGCACCAGCCTGAAGATGACGAGTGAGACCTCGTCGAAACGTCGCCTAGACACCCCAACTTTTACACGGGAAGACACCCGAGGACACCAAAACCTGCATATATATATATATATATATATATATTTCTCCATGCATCGCTCTACAGTGTTGCTAAAGTTTATCTGGCACACAAAGCAAGTCTTTTTCACACAGCTCAGCTATAGAATTTGCTGCTGCAAGATGCCACAATGGCCATCAGTGTGGTTGGCAAATTCATGGATGTTAGATGATTGGTGGCTACTAGTCTTCATGACTATGTTGCACCCCAAATTCATGGCTCTAATACCAGTAGCTGGGAATCACAAGTGCCAAAGGCACCGTTGCTCTTGAGTCATACTCGGGGCTTCTGAGAGACATCTGGAGGCTGATCTATTAGGGCAACTGGAGGGCTGCCTCTTCCAGGGCAAACATGCCTTCCCTTTGACTTACAACCAGGCCAGTGAGCGCCCCTGCTTTTCAGCTTCCTGCTCCTTAATCTCAGTGCCCTTGCAGAACTCAGCAGGGAGGTGGATGGGGACAACCCTAGAATTAGTTGGCTCTGCCTGCCATTGGCCCTAGATCCTTCTACTCTTGGCCTTTCTGCCTTCCAACCCACCACTGGGAGCATAGGATGTGGGTCTTCGGTCCTTATCCAATAGGGCACTTCTTGTGTTCATGACATTCATTTATTACACTCCACTTGAAGAAGAAGAAGAAGAAGAAGAAGAAGAAGAAGAAGAAGAAGAAGAAGAGGAGGAGGAGGAGTTTGGATTTGATATCCCGCCTTTCACTTCCCTTCAGGAGTCTCAAAGCGGCTAACAACCTCCTTTCCCTTCCTCCCCCACAACAAACACTCTGTGGGGTGAGTGGGGCTGAGAGACTTCACAGAAGTGTGACTGGCCCAAGGTCACCCAGCAGCTGCATGTGGAGGAGCGGAGACACAAACCCGGTTCCCCAGATTATGTGACTGCCGCTCTTAACCACTACACCACACTGGCTCTCACTTGCATATCATATTGCTCTCTGTCACATTACTGGTCTATTTGATTGGGGTTCTTGTATTTGCATTCTTTCTATGAGCTGCTTGGAGCACTGTTCGGTGGGATACAAACCTAACAAACAAATAATCAGGACTTGCATTGAAAGCAGTCGTTGCTGTAATGAAATCAGTGATAATGATCATTTTTGCAAGGACCACTTATGACCAGGAGAGTGATCTTTTAGCCCCTTCTGACTGCAAAGAATAGGAATGTGGCTGATGAAATTTAATTATGAAAAGCACCATTTTTGTCAATGTTAAAATAATAATAATAATAATAATAATAATAATAATAATAATAATAATAATACCCCACAATGCTCATTGGTACATCCTATGGACAGTTCTGTATATCCATAAATGGTATTAGTAAACTCACTCGGGTTATTTATAAGATTAGATTACATTTCCTTGTTTCTGGCGAAAGGGCAAGTGTGCTCTTTTTTTAGCATGTAGTTGAAATGGTTTGACACAGAAGGTTCCATGTGGAATCCCCAGCATCTCCAGAAAGGGATTGCAAAGACCCATCTGAAATCCCAAAGAATTGCTGTCCTCCTCCTCCTTCTTCTTCTTCTTCTTCTTCTTCTTCTTCTTCTTCTTCTTCTTCTTCTTCTTCTTCTTCTTCTTCTACTTTGGCGATCACTCATAGCTGAGTAAGATTGTGCCAGTGTGGTGTAGTGGTTAAGAGCGGTAGTCTCGTAATCTGGGGAACCGGGTTCGCGTCTCCGCTCCTCCACATGCAGCTGCTGGGTGACCTTGGGCCAGCCACACTTCTTTGAAGCCTCTCAGCCTCACTCACCTCACAGAGGGTTTGTTGTGGGGGAGGAAGGGAAAGGAGAATGTTAGCCACTTTGAGACTCCTTAAAGGGAGTGAAAGGCGGGATATCAAATCCAAACTCCTCCTCCTCCTCCCCCTCTTCCTCCTCCTCCTCCTCCTCTTCTTCTTCTTCTTCTTCTTCTTCTTCTTCTTCTTCTTCTTCTTCGTCTTCGTCGTCGTCTTCCATAAACATGGTTTAAACAATTCGTCCATAAGTGACTGTGGAGGCCAATTCTGGATCCACACGTCCTTCCACAGTGGGGACATTGGTTTCTGGGCGGGAGTTGGTCATGGTGTGGATTTGTCAAGCATGCCTTCCTCTTAGTACATTTCTCCCTTGCGTCCTGAGTTCGGGTGTCTTCAAAGCTCATGACACCTTTGGTAAAGGCTGTTCTCCAACTGGAGCACTTGCAGGCCAGTGTTTCCCAGTTGTCAGTGTTCATACTACATTTTTTTTTAAAAAAGATTTGCTAAACCCATTCCTGTTTCCTTTATAGGCACCAACCTTTTTCTGGTAGCTGCTCATGAGTTTGGCCATGTACTGGGCCTCAGGCATTCCAGCAATCCAGAGGCTCTGATGTTTCCAACCTACAGAAATAGAGACCTTAAAAATTTTGGTCTTCACACGGATGACATTGAGGGCATCCAGCAGCTTTATGGTAAGTACAGACTCCCAGACGATTATATGGAATGATGCCATGTAAGAGCACTGGCTTGGATCCTAAGGTCAGTTAGCTTAAGAATGTTCACAGAGAAGACTCAAATAGATTCTCTGGAGGATTTGGGTCGACCTTCAGAACAAGGTAGGACGTAGTAACAGGAAACATTATTTCCATGAACTCCCTAAAGTAGTCTTAGATTCTGAGGGGAATTCCAGCCCTCCCTGCAGGAACGCCCAACATGCCCCATCTATTTTGGATGCCCCCTCAACCCTCCAGAGAGATTTTTCAGGGGTACCATGGCTGTGGAATGGGTGGGTGAGAAAAACAACTGAAAATCTTTCTGTGAACTTTCTTATTTGGGGAGCAAATGATCGTCCAGACCACCTGATGTGAATTTGCAGAGCCAATCTATTATTCCATCTATTGTTGTATTTCACTGTCTTCCAATAAATTATTACTCATTATTATTATTACCATTTATTACCCAGCCTTCACCCTAAAGTCCCAGGATGGGTTTCAACAATTAATATCAAAACACAACATCAATAGTAAAACACAATATTACATGTGTTGTTTTTTTTAAAAAAAGTTTAAAGCAACTTAAAATGAAATCTCTTGCAATGCCTCTGAACTGCATATTCCAAATCCTGCTTGTTCTTCAATTCTTCTCTTTACCTCTTTTTCAAGGGCCCCCTGAAGGTGGGGATGACAATGAAGCCGGTGGTTCATCAATTAACCTCACATCCACAACAGAGGCACCAACCACAAAATGGTGTGACCCTCACCTGGCTTTTGATGCTGTTACTTCTCTCCGAGGGGAAATCCTGTTCTTTAAAGACGGGTAAATAATATCTAAACACTGAACTTTTTACGTTCTAATTCAAAGTCATGCCCCACCTCCAAGAACATTTCTACTCAAAGAGTACACTGCAAACACAATGAATCAGCAAGGACTTTTCCCTTACGATGCAAATAACCATCCATACTAAGCTCAACATACTGCTCATTAAATTCATTCAATATGCCCTCCTTGGTGTGTAAGGTAAGAACAATTGCAAATAGTACTAGTCAGTATTGACTGGGCATCCTGTAGTTTTTTGTGGTGGTTCTGGAGATGGCTTTGTCTAGGGTGGCTCCCAGGTTATTGAATGCTCTCCTTTCCATGGTGCATTTGACTCCATTTTTGGCTCTCTTTCTACAGTGGGTCAAGATGCCTCCTTTTTTACCCAGGTCCTTGAGGCTGGAAAATGATCTCTAGATGCTCCCTCTTCCTTTGCTGGTCTTTCTTTTTTCTATTTAAAATAGTTTTGATTGCTGTCTTAGTCATAATAAACATTGTATGGCTTGTTGTGGGTAACCTTCCCTGGGACTGCTAAAAATATGCATAATAAATAAATAGGCCGACAGGTAGGACTTAAACCTTATACACAAAACATTACCCAGAAAGAATTTTGATACAGTGAAAATAAGGAAACAGAGGGAATTGTCTTATACTGATTCCAGCCATTGGTTCACATAGCTCAGTATTGTCTACATTGACCAGCAACTGCTCTCCTGGGTTTTATACTGGGGGAGGGTCTTTTCCAGCCCCACTTGCATGCAAAGCTGATGATCTACCATGGAGCCACAGCCCTTCTTCTGTAAACATTCATATTGTCTCCCCCAGCTTTTTCTGGAGAAAGAATCCCCAGAGAAGAGATGTTGAAAAGGTTCCTATTTCTGCTTTCTGGCCAGCTTTGAGCAAAGGCATAGATGCTGCTTATGAAGTTAAGGCTGATGACCCAGTATTTCTCTTCAAAGGTAAATATTCCAAACATGAATAAACAGCAAGTAAAGGAGCTAAGAATGATGGAAGGAGCATCTTGCTATTAAGCATAACGACCAGTTCAAGAGGCTGGAGTTACAGAACGTTAATGACCAAATCCTAGCTGTTCAATAAGTTACACACTATAGCTACAAAGACTTTATTATTATTATTATTATTATTATTATTATTATTATTATTATTATTATTAGTGGTGGTGTAATATTGAGAACTGAAGCTACAAGGGGGGTGGATTTGAAACTGGACAGATTCTCTCATCTCTACCCAAGCAGATTTTTACTTCCTTTATCTCTTTTTTCTTCCATCATAGAACTCAAGGTTCTTTAAATAAGGTTGCCAGGTAGTTCCCCATCAAGGCACTGACCAGTCCTCAACTTGCTTAGCAGGACCAAAGGGATCACATCATGTGCCCTCAGTGTGCAGGATATTGCTTCCAAATCCCTATTGGCCTAAGCAGAAGGAATAAAATGGATTACGAATGGCCCTGCCCAACAATTGTCTCTGCAGGTTTGTTCCATCTTGATGGAAGGCTCTCTCAATCTCTTTTTTCCTTTTTACTGTCTTTTGGTTGACAGGAAGCAATTATTGGGCCACCAAAGGAAATACAATACAGATTGGTTTCCCCAAGAAAATTCACAGCCTGGGCTTCCCGAAAAGTGTTAAGACCATTGATGCAGCTGCTCATGACAGCAACTCAAAGAAGACATATTTCTTCTCGGGAAACCGCTACTGGAAGTAAGGGGAGCTTACCTATCTCATGTGGGACAATTCTGAACGTTCATTTAAATCAATGCATTCTCAACCCATTCATTTCTCTAGATATGATGAAGCCAAGAAGTCCATGGAAAAAGGCTACCCAAGAAAGATAGCAGCCGACTTCCAAAAAATTAGCTCCAAGGTGAACGCTGCTTTTCTGCATCATGGTAGGTGGATAACCATCTTCATTAAACAATCCCCCTAATCCAGTAGGACCATATATAGTTGTAATGGTGAGATAGAAGGACTTGACCACAGATGTGAATGTGGCAGGTTGCTCAACCACCTGAGCATCTCAGGACTGCTACCATAGCCATGGTCCATGCCAGGATCAAAAATGCAGAAGATGGAACAAACCTTAACCCCTGCCACAGCTCTGTTCAGAGAACGTATAGATTTGCAGAAGCAGAAAGGAAGGGGGTGCAGAACAGACCAATGAGGACTGGACATGCTCAGTGGCTTACTTCAGCAGTTGAGGAATAGGATATCTGGTGTGGGTGGGTGTGGAATGAACCATTGTGGGGGAGCAGGGGTGCTTGACTTAATGGAACACTGACTAAGAACATTCCACACTGAGGTATTTTGTAGGTTTTTGAGTTTCCTTCATGCAATCCACACTGAGGTATTTGTAGGTTTTTGAGTTTCATTCATGCATTCAATTCACAATTTTTACTCTTACTCCCTATTCTTTTTAGGACATTTCTATCTATTCAGCGGATCCAATCAATATGAGTTTGACAGCAAAACCAAAAAATTCCTCCGCATCAAGAAGAGTGACAGCTGGTTTGGGTGCCAGTGACACAAGACAAAGGAAAAAGTGATGAGGCCCAGAGGAAGGATATCTCTCTTGGTCTGGGCATCAGGCAATGCTCACTGGACACCATCTTTGTTGGCATGACTTGGTCTCTCCTGTGGTTTCATGAGCCATGGAACAAGCTGCATTTTGAATAAGGAAGTTCTAGTATATATTTGTTTTTAACCTATGGTAGATTGCAACTATTTAATGATTCTATGATTCTATTTTTATATTTTAAATATAATTTTTAACTCTGCTTTTATTTACAGTCTTAATGTTTGCTTTACTTTTTTGTAAACTACGTGAGGATTTTATTTAAAACTGAGCAGGACACAATTTTTTAAAACAAGAAAATAAATAGATATATTTAATATAAATTATTGCTGCAAACCATATATTTTTGTACAATACTGTGCAATGAAGTGATTTATTACTATTTTGGTCAAAGTTGCTGTTGCTATTATTGTTGTTGCTATCATTATCTACACTTCCCCATGAGAAGAAGAAGAGTTTGGATTTGATATCCTGCTTTATCACTACCCGAAGGAGTCTCAAAGCGGCTAACATTCTCCTTTCCCTTCCTCCCCCACAACAAACACTCTGTGAGGAGAGTGAGGCTGAGAGACTTCAGAGAAGTGTGACTGGCCCAAGGTCACCCAGCAGCTGCATGTGTAATCACTACACCACACTGCCTCCAGGACATGAGGCCCCAGGACAGGTTGCAACCGTTTAAAAATACAATATTTAAATCAGTTGAAACAAACAACAATCAAGGAAATAGGGTGGGTCCTGAAATATATCGTGTAATATATATATCTCATGGGCAAAAGACCTGGGTAAAGTGTGCTTTGAGCATATGAGAAAACTACATAACAAAGGTGTCAGATGCACCTCTATGGGGGAACACAATCTGTGGGAGGGAACTCCACAATTTAGGGGCCACCACAGAGAATGCCCTCTCCCTGGCTGCCATCCTGTAAACTTCTGAGGGCTGTGGAACTGCCAAGAGGGCACCTGAGAGGATTCATAGGGAAGAAGGCAATTTTTCAGATGGAGTGCCAACTCCAGGGGGCTGATTTTTTTGGGAGGACTCCATAATTTGGGGGGGAGGATCCCTCAGTGTTCCTTACCATCAGTGAGTGGAGGAGGCTGAGGGTGGAGCTGTCAAGCACAAGAGAGAAGGGGCCCCCACCCACAGCATTCGACTTCATCCCTGACTCCTCTCGAAATGTCATGTGACATCGCATGCTGCACACATGACATCACCCGGTCACCTCACTCTTTGGCGCAAGTTGGCGCTTTCAGATATGTGGGGCCGAAGTCATTTAGGCCTTCAAACAATAACACGAGCACCTTGAGTCGTGCCCAGAAATGACAATCAAACACTGTAACTGTTTTAGAGCAGGTATTATATGAGTTCTAGATGGAACCCAAGGCAGCAATGTGGCCGCTGCATTTTGGGCAAGTCATCTCAAGGGCAGTCCCATCTAAAGTGTTTGTAGCAATAATGCAGTATGGAAGTTACTAGAGTACAATGGCAGCTATACAGTGATATAGTTTACAACCATAATCCGTTCCGAAAGTCCAGTTGTAAACCAAAACAGGTTGTAACCCAAGGGACACACACTTCAGGGTTTGACGTGGTTGTAATCCAAAACGGTTGCAAACCAAGGTACCACTGTAATTGGAACTAGGCACTCCAAGACACCAAGACCACCTGAGTCTGAATCCAGGAGTTTTCCCAAGCTGCGAATCTGATCTTCCCAAGGGAGTGCAACTCATAATCCTCCCAGGGAAGTAGTATACCTCTACTGTACATGGGGGGGGGGGATCGGTCCATTTAGCAAGCATGGATGGCGCTGTGGGTTAAACCACAGAGCCTAGGGCTTGCTGATCAGAAGGTCAGTGGTTCGAATCCCCGCGACGGGGTGAGCTCCCTTTGCTCAGTCCCTGCTCCTGCAAACCTAGCAGTTCGAAAGGACATCAAAGTGCAAGTAGATAAATGGCAGGAAGGTAAACAGTGTTTCGGTGTGCTGCTCTAGTTTCGCCAGAAGTGGCTTAGTCATGCTGGCCACATGACCCAGAAGCTGTACGCCGGCTCCCTCAGCCAATAAAGCAAGATGAGCACCGCAACCCCAGAGTCGTCCGCGACTGGACCTAATGGTCAGGGGCCCCTTTACCTTTACACATTATCACACTGAGTAGTACTGAATTCGGCAATTGCTCACTTCATGTTCACAACCTACTATCAACATCTTCCACTGCGTCTGAAGGAACCCAACCATGGGGACATAAATGAAGAGTGTAAGCAAAAACAACTCTGGATTTTTTATTTTATTGTCAACAAGGATTCTGCGATCAAGTTCTTCCATGACTGCTTTCTCTTATTTCAGTTACCTTCTGGTTGCATTTTGGTCTCTGTTTACTGATCTTAGGTTAAAGTCTAATATACCATGCTTCAATGCATAGAATAATCAGTTGCTCCTGTAAGATAGGAGTATCATCCCACATGAATGAGTTTCACCACTGGAAAGAAAGAACTACATCTGGTTTGGTTATGAGCAAAGGGAAAGGGAAAGAGTAGTCAAGAACAACAGGTTCTGTATTTTACTTTGCATCAAACATTGGTCCTTTGGCTGTCCACAAAAAGCTAAAACTTTCAGTGGAAAATATTCTTTTGAACTATATACCTATTGTATGGAAGTCAACAACAGGACAATGAAAAGGGATTCTACACATTCTAATGGTAGACAAGAGACTGATATTGATGAATTGGAAGAATAAAGATATGATCCCCTTTGATTGACCATATGATAACACACACAACTTATGAATGGACAGCTTACAGATGTAGACTTTGACTGGATAAATATGACAATATTTCAAATGAGTTTATGCAAAATGTAGCAGGCTATCAATATTTACAAGTGTATTAGGATAAAATATGAAATTTATATGAGAATGTATGGGTTAGGGTATTTTTCGTATTTTGTGCATCGTTTCTTTCCGCACAATTTGTGCCTTTTAATTCTTCTTTTCTTTCTCTTTTTTTTTCCTTTGCATGACTTCATTTCTTTAGAATTGAAACCTTTTGAATAAAATATAAATGGCAAAACAAGAACATTGGTCATTTTGTTGCCTCAAGGCATAACTGAGTTCCCTGAGTTCTCCTGAACTACAGGAGAGCTGCATTGTACATTAGAGTGCATTGACGTGCTAGCTTAATGGATAGGTTAAAACAAGATATGTAAATATATATAATGATTTATTTATTGTTGCTGTGTTTACTGTATAAATATTTAGAAGTGCACTTAGTCCTTCACAGGACTGGAAAACTGAAGAGACATCTTTCTAAAGCTGTTTGGTGCTTGGCAGCTATAGAATTGGTTATTGGTGGATGGGCGGGGGCTTTGTCCTTCAAATTTGGTTCCCTGATAAGCTGTTGGGCTCTGTGTAGTGCCTTCCACACTAAACATGCTTTTTATTGGTCTTAATTTTATTGGTCCTGTTCAGGCATTTGGGGTACGATGATACCCACACCTGCGTTAGGGTTACGGGTTAGACCCTTTTATGTCATTACACTGGAGGGTCAACACTTTTAGTCAATTAATGCTCTTTTATCTTTTCACTATATAAGCAAATATGATGCAGAATTTAAAATATAAGTCACTTTGAGATATTTAGTAGTAAGTGCCAAATAAATACTACTACAGTGGTACCTCAGGTTAAGTACTTAATTCGTTTCGGAGGTCCGTTCTTAACCTGAAACTGTTCTTAACCTGAAGCACCACTTTAGCTAATGGGGCCTCCTGCTGCTGCTGCTGCTGCCGCGCTGCCGGAGCCCGATTTCTGTTCTTATCCTGAAGCACAGTTCTTAACCTGAAGCATTATTTCTGGGTTAGTGGAGTATGTAACCTGAAGCGTATGTAACCCAAGGTACCACTGTACTACTACTACTACTACTAATAATAATAATAATAATAATTTTTGACATTAGCAGGGATATAAAATCACTGGAATACCCAGATGTATGAACTATGGCTCCTTTGTTATCACATTGACCTATATTGTTATTGTGACATCACCAATTAGAGACAACAATGTGGATGGAAAATGCACCCCTTTGTGATTGGGCTACATGGAGCATGAGGCCTCACACCATTCCTTGAGGATGGCAAATCATTTTCATAGAGGGGGTCACATGCCCCTTCTTCAGAGAGGCCACAATATCCATCCACATGACCGCCTCTGATTGGAGAAGGGACTCACAGAGCCGATCCCAGGTCAGCAGAGGAATTCTAACTCCGGCACATGGGTTCATGGATGGGCTTTCTGGTGTCACAAGGGCCATGCCTCATCTTTTAAGGTTGATGTTCCAGTAGTTGGCCGTAAATTATCCCATCTCTGCTATTCAGATTCTATCCCTTCTTCATGCTCTTCTGTGTATAAACAAATATTATTTATATGCTATACGCAATCTCTTGTCTTTTCTCCCCCTCACCCTTTTTTGTTGTTGTTGGCAAAATTAAATTACAAATAAATTCCAGTGGTGCAAGTCATTAACACCTTGTTACACCACAAACCTGGATGATATTCCTGTTTTAAATGAGGAAAATGGCTGTTCCATGTCTGGAAGCATAAACCTTCCGTCTTTATCCCAAGATCAGTTACTTAGTCATAGAAGATAAAGATATACAACCTAAGGGCAATTGTATTGCAAAATACAAGGAAGCAGGTATAAAGCCAATGGTCTCCAGCCCTGCAGCTTATCTTTGCGTTAATTAAATCTGAGGTCCCTGACACACTTTTTAAAAACAAACCGCTGAGCCATGTGCTAACATTTCAGTCTGTTGTGGCGGTGTGTTTGATGCTCAGCTCGCCATTTTGCTTTGCCAGAAATCAGCACATAGCTCCTGGTTCCTACTATGAAAAGTGAGTCTGTTGTTTTAGCTGAACATTGACTTTCATGTTCATCCACTCAGCTGCTAATTTGGCCTGGTCTGCTGGGTGACTGCTTTCAAGCCAGATGTGGGATATGGGGGCCACAAGAGTCAGCCTGATGTGTAAAGGTAAAGGGACCCCTGACCATTAGGCCCAGTCGTGGACGACTCTGGGGTTGTGGCGCTCATCTCGCTTTATTGGCTGAGGGAGCTTCCGAGTCATGTGGCCAGCATGACTAAGACACTTCTGGCAAACCAGAGCAGCGCACGGAAATGCTGTTTACCTTCCCGCCAGAGTGGTACCTATTTATCTACTTGCACTTTGACGTGCTTTTGAACTGCTAGGTTGACAGGAGCTGGGACCAAGCAACGGGAGCTCACCCCGTCGCGGGGATTCGAACCACTGACCTTCTGATCGGCAAGCCCTAGGCTCTGTAGTTTAACCCACAGTGCCACCCACGCCATATCTGTAGTGTATGTGTAAATCTACCACATCTTGGATCCATGTAGCTCAGTATTGGGCTGACCATCTACACTGGTATGGAGTCAAGGGGCACTGAGCAGTGGTTCAAAGTCTCCCTTTGATCAGGAACACTGATTGTACAGAAGAGCCAGTGAGGTGTAGTGGTTAAGAGCGGTAGACTTGTAATCTGATGAACTGGGTTCGCTTCCCCACCCCTCCACATGTAGCTGCTGGGTGATCTTGGGCTAGTCACAGTTTGAAGTCTCTCAGCCCCACTCACCACACAGAGTGTTTGTTGTGAGGGAGGAAGGGAAAGGATAATGTTAGCTGCTTTGAGACTCCTTAGGGTAGTGATAAAACGGGATATCAAATCCAAACTCCTCCTCGTCTTCTTCTACTTCTTCTTATTCTTCTTCTCGACTATGGGGAACTCCTGCCCCTAAAAAGTTTGACCTCTCACCCTTGGAATGCCTGTGCAGGGAACACTCTGGGTTTTTTAAGACCTTTCTTCTCTTACACATCAAATGGCAATGCTAGAGTCCCCTCCCAGCCTGCACACAAACGTGCACACACAAAAAAACTTACATTGGGCAGTGCTAGTTTTCACCAGCTATATTGTGCAAATGCTTTCTGAAGAAACAAATATGGAGAGATGAAAGAGATGAAATATGGAGAGATGAAAGAGATGAAAGAGGGTTTGGTTTGGTTTGGTTTGTTTGTAATGTCCTACCTCGTCATTTATAACCCTGGGATTTCTAACCGTACTGCAAAAAAATGGTATTTAAAAATACTTTTGACTTTTTTATCCCAATATACATCTAAGAAGTTCAAGGTAGCAAACCTGGTCCCTCCAGGCATCCACAAATTCACTCATTTGATTACAAGGGATGAGTGGCCCCAGGCCTCTGGAAAACAGGGCAGCCACACAAGTCCCTACCCCCAGAAGGCTCATTTTCACTACTGTTTTCATGTCGGCAGAAAACAGCAGAGTCCCTTCTGAGAAACTCCTGTTGTTTCTTACCTTCTCCAAATCCTCCCATCAGATGTCAAGGAGATAAAGAACTACACAACTTGCAGAAGGTATCTGAAGGCAGGAAGTTTTTAATGTTTGACATTTTATTATGTTTTTATATGTACTGGAAGCTGCCCAGAATACATATGGGCGGGGAATAAATTATCATCATCAACATTATTATCCAAGGAGAGAGGACTGCTATCTTACCAGCAGGGCCTCAAGTGCTTGCCAAGGATTTGGAGCCCAAACTCAGTGGTGATGACCACAAATAATGGTTGGCTAGGAAGCCAACTCCTAGACCTGTGGACCCCTGGTTATTCCCCCTTTTCTCCACTCAACAACAACCCTTTAAGCTTTCGAGGATCCACACCAAAAGCACAGTCAACACACATTTAAAGAGCATAGCTTCCGCAAAGAATCCTGGGAACTGTAGTTCATTAAGAGTGATAGGAATTGTAGCCCTGAGAGGGGGGATTGCAGTTCCCAGGATTGTTGAAGCAGGGGGAGGGGCAATTGTATGCCTTAAATTTATGGAGCTGCCCTTAGGTTAGTGCTGAGGAAGTGTGACTGACCTGAAGTCACTCAGTAAGCTTTGTGGGGATACGGGGATATGTACCCAGATCTAAATCTGAAGCTAGAATCAATACACAACAGTGTGTCTCAGTTTTAAAATAAATGCTTAACAATGCAGTATTAAAAACAAGGGGAAAAACTGTCCAGTAGCACCCTCAAGACCAACTAAGTAGTTGGTCTCTAAGGTGCTACTGGATAGTTATATTATAGATATAGATGGATAGATAGATTAGATAGATAGATGATAGATAGATAGATCGATAGATAGATAGATGATAGATAGATAGATAGATGATAGATTAGATAGATAGATAGATAGATAGATAGATAGATAGATGATAGATGATAGATAGATAGATAGATAGATAGATAGATCATAGATAGATAGATAGATCATAGATATAGATAGATAGATGATAGATGGATAGATGGATAGATGATAGATGATAGATAGATGATAGAGATAGATGATAGATAGATGATAGATAGATAGATAGATAGATAGATAGATAGATAGATAGATGATAGATAGATGATAGATCGATAGATCGATAGATAGATAGATAGATAGATAGATAGATAGATAGATGATAGATAGATAGATAGATAGATGATAGATAGATAGATAG
Organism: Podarcis melisellensis; assembly: GCF_964234715.1. Classification (NCBI taxonomy): domain Eukaryota; kingdom Metazoa; phylum Chordata; class Lepidosauria; order Squamata; family Lacertidae; genus Podarcis; species Podarcis melisellensis. The sequence goes on from NC_138531.1 coordinate 85,036,786, forward strand.
ATAGATAGATAGATGATAGATAGATAGATGATAGAGATAGATAGATATAGATAGATAGATAGTTAGATGATAGATATAGATAGATAGATAGATGATAGATAGATAGATAGATAGATAGATAGATAGATGATAGATGAATGATAGATATATCGACTGCGTCAGAGCAACATGGCTACCTACCTGAATCTAAAAACAAGGAGACAGCTAGTTCCAGCTACATACAAGCTATATCCTGCCTCATGTGGATGTTGTTAAATATAAGCATCATAAAATGGAGTGCATAATACTTTCTCTACCACTCCCATCCTGCGTATGATTGCAGATGTGTACTTACATAGACTGGCCTCAGGGTCTGGCAGAAACAGTCCAAATTATCAGGTGATGCCAACGACTCTAAGGCCAAAATCATCCCTGGCAGCAATGTGTTCACATTCAGAAGTAACATAGATATTATTCATTTTCCTCCTGAAATTTCTTCTGCATTTTACTGCAAGTGTATCCTGATAAACACTTTTTTGCAGTTTCGACTGCAAAAATTTGCACATTTTTGCAAGCAATTTCATCTAATAAAATGCATTCCTGTTTGTTGTTTGTTGAATAACAGCATCATTCTGTATCATTTGATAAAGGTATCAGACACCCTTTTAAGCTTTGAAATGAGCTCTTTCTGAGCAAGAAGCCATCTGAACAGGATCCCATCCTACCAAAGTAACAGAAATGCCTGCTCCATCTTTCCATCCCCCCAAAACAGGAGATGTTCAGAGGAGGTAAAAGCACAGACACTCCCTGTGACCAGGACCTTGCAGGGTCAGGGGTTGTGAGTGTATGGACTGTCTCTGCTCTTTGACTTTCCCATAAGAATGTAAGAATTGCCCTGCTGACTAAGCCCCAAGGCCCAAGAAAAGTGGCAGCTATGTGAATCAGAGAAATGACAGGATGCAATCAGTACTTGAGATTTCGAAGGAATGATTTTGTAATCAAAAGCTCCCTCCCGGAAAAGTCTCTTGAAAACCATAGTGAAATAGCCTTTTGTAAACCACAAATTTCCTCTTTCTCTCATGAGAAATGAAGGGACATAACAACAGGGAGATAATACGATTCAATTTGTTTCCTACACTTGGAAGAAACAATTTTGTCACCAAGAGCAAGACACTTTCTAAATAAGATCTCCCACTTTATTTAAGCAGTTAAAGGTAAAGGGACCCCTGACCATTAGGTCCAGTCGAGGCCGACTCTGGGGTCGCGGCACTCATCTCGCTTTATTGGCCGAGGGAGCCGGTGTACAGCTTCCGAGTCATGTGGCCAGCATGACTAAGCCGCTTCTGGTGAACCAGAGCAGTGCACGGAAACGCTGTTTACCTTCCCGCCGGAGTGGTACCTATTTATCTACTTGCACTTTGAGGTGCTTTCGAACTGCTAGGTTGGCAGGAGCAGGGACTGAGCAACGGGAGCTCACCCCGTCACGGGGATTCAAATCGCTGACCTTCTGATCGGCAAGTCCTAGGCTCTGTGGTTAATCCACAGCGCCACCCGCATCCCATTTAAACAGTTATATGACACCTTTTTCCAACAAGGTCAAGACGCACCTAACAGCATACAGTGGAAATGAAACAGTAATATAAGAAATGCAACAACCATTTTTTAAAAGCAACCTCAGCAGTTAAAGCATATTCAAAAAGAGAGCAAACATTTAGGGCTTGAGAGGGTTCCTAACATGGAAGGTTTTTGCCATCTTCTGGAAGGCCCTTAGAGAAATCCAGTGAATATATCCTCTTCCTAGTACTAACTAGCCATATTTCTTAGGACGTTGGGACATAGAGGAGGACCTCAGTAGGACAGGTGCATTCAGGAGGTGATATTCTTGTGATAACCTATTAAAATGGGCTTTGAGGGTCATTACTAGCCCCTTGAATTGAGCGTGGAAACAAAAACGAGTTTAATGATGTAGAATCATGAAGCAAGTTCTTCCTAGGTATGTTGTGTGTGTGTATGTTTCTTTGTGTGTGTTGGGCAGTGCAGTCCTGTGCATGTTTACTTGCCAGATCAACCCAAAGGTCCATCTCATGTAACCTTGTTTTCCACAGTGGTCAACCAGTTGCTTCCCAACCCACATACAGGACATAAAGGAAATAGCCTTCTTCTCTTGCCATTCCATAGAAAATGGTGATGAGAAAGAAGACCTCCTTGATGGTGTCCCCCCCCCCTAAAAAAACACCTTTGGAATACTTTGGAAGCTTCTCTGGCTGTAGCAACGGGCAGATCTTGTCAATATCCATTTCTCTCTCTCATTTTTCCCACGTCTTCAGTTCGACACAGCAAATGGTGCTTTTTAAAAAGTTTTAAGTTTGAATTTCAGTGCAACATAAGAAGAGTCTGCTGGATCAGGCCAATGGACTTTTTAGTCCAGTATCCTGTTCTCACAGTGACCAACCAGATGCCTATAGGAAGCCCACAAGCAGAACCTGGGTACAAAAGCAGTCTACCTACCTGCAGCTCCCAGCAACTGTGGAGTGGAGGAAGCGACTAGGAGCTGCTGACAGTCATGTCCTCCATGAATTTATCCAATCCTCTTCTACAAGCCATGCATTTTTTAATTTTAATTTTTAAATTCAATTTATTTCTTACACACCCTTTAGCAGGACAGGTTTTATACAAGTACAGAACAAATGAAACCGTTGCAACCATAAAACAAAAAAGTGAAAACAATTAGAGGCAGTTTATTTATAAAAATATTTCTATACTGCTGTATCATAGAAATGTGTTCCAGTGGTTTGCAGCAACATAAAAACACAAAGTTCCATATATAAAACTAAAGGCAATGTCATCCTTTAAAGACGCAACACAAATGCTTCCATATATTTTTTTTAAAAAAGAAACTGTTTAAAAATATTTCCAGTACAGGTGCAGACTGGGATAAAGATCTCCACTTAAAAGTCTTGGTGACTCCAGCGGGCGCCAACGAGGAACAGAAACGCTACCAGTAAATATTGATCCTGCAAATATGTGGATTTATTTTTTTACTGTAGTGGTTGCAAGCTGCTCTGTAGAGGGATTTCCAATAAAATAAAATCAACAAAGGCAAGGACGAGGGGAAACAATTTACGTCAAGTTCACTGTAAATACACCAGGTATTATTAATGGTGCAAAGCGGAGTCTGGAGGGGAGAAGTGGGGAGCAGAGATCAGAGAATTTCCCCAAGAGATTGAAGAAAAAAATTAAACAGGGTTGCCATGCAAGTAATAAAGAAATCATATAGAAACTTGGCACAGTGTTGTGTTGTGGTTACAGTGTCCGACTTGGAGCTGGAAGACCAGGGTTCAAATCCCCACACAGGCATGAAGCTCACTGGGTGAAACTGGGCCAGCCGCTGCCTCTCAGCCTAACCTACCTCACAGGATTGTGGGGATTAAATGGGGGGGGGGAGAACCGCGTAGGCCACCTTGAGTTCCTTGGAGAAAAAGATAGGATATAAATGGAATAAGTAATAAATAAACAATTGTTGTTGTTTAGTCATTTAGTCGTGCCCGACTCTTCGTGGCCCCATGGACCAGAGCATGCCAGGCACTCCTGTCTTCAAATAAACAATTAACTTGGAGGAAAAACAAACTCATGGCACATTTCGCACGGTACATTTATATCCCACTGGTCTTCCATCAGAAGAACTCACTGAGTCCCAGTTGGGCTCTTATACAGGCACTGAGCAAACCCAAACCAGCCTGGCTTATGCAAGCAGCATCATGAGCACTTCTGCCATGTTCCAGAGGGTATGATTCAAGTTACCAGAAAGGAGATTCTGACTAAACATCAGGACATAAGAGCTGTTTGACATTGGAGGTTTTTAAGCAGAGGTGGGGTGGCCTTCTGTCATGGATGCTTTAGTTGAGATTCCTGCATTGCAGGGGGTTGGACTAGAGGACCCTCAGGGCCCCTAGCTTCTGCCAACCTAGTAGTTCGAAAGCATGCCAGTGCAAGTAGATAAATAGGTACCGCTGCGACGGAAAGGTAAACGGCGTTCCCGTGCGCTCTGGCACTCATCACGGTCTTCCTTGCGCCAGTAGCAGTTTAGTCATTCTGGCCACATGAACCGGAAAGCTGTCTGTGGACAAACTCTGGCTCCCTCAGCCTGAAAAGCGAGATGAGCAATGTGTTAGAATTCCTGCTCCATGATTGCAGTCATGGGATTTTTGTCTATCACATGACATGGTATGTTTTGACTCCACAAAGTGGGAAGTGACAGAGACAGGATGTTTGTGTTACTGTGTTCTGTGAAGTGGGACTATTGTCCTTTGTTCTTTCTCTTTGCTGTCTGATGCTAGAGAGAGAGGGAGCCATGTTGCAGTGTTCTGTGTGTGTTTATATGTAAATAAAGTAGATTAGCCAAAATGCTGAGTTGCTGAGGTCTGTCACGCAAGCTGCAAAGACTCTGCGGATCCCTAAGGGTGCCGATGTCTGTTGGCATCGGTCGCTGTGATGTTCAGGCAGAAGAAAGCTTTTGAAGCTCCCAAACGATCAACCAGGAGGGAGAGAACATGCCAGTCGGGCATGTGTCCCTGCCAGGGTCCTACTTGAGTGTAGGATGAGCTCCTGACACACTGCACCCCATAGTCACCTTTGACTGGACTTAACCATCCAGGGGTCTTTTACCTTTACCTTTTTATCAGGGTCCCTTCCAAGTCTACAGTTCTATGATTCCACGCCATTGACAAAGCATGCAGTATGTCTTTACTGTGGAGGCTGGTTCATTAGAGAGAACAGGACACAGCCACCACCAACCTCAATCTGCCCACAGTTTAGTCCCCAACTACCTGTCTTCTTACTTGCATCCAGTAAGTGGTGACTCGTCTGTCATTGGCTCTGGCTCCACCTGCTGTCCCCTTCTCTGCTTTACAGCCTATCAGTCCCAATGGGTACCAGCCATAGCTGCATGCTAAAAATAATAATAAACATTTAAAAAATCCAACCCGTGCCATCAAAGTGCTGAACACATAATTAATTTTTACTTCAGCAATTTGATAGATGTTGCTTGATGTTGCTCATCCAAACTCATTATCTGGAAGAACAGCTTGTGCCAGACGAATCAATCTTTAATTTGGGTAGGTGGGTTGAATCAGAGAACATCAAAAGGTGTTACAAGAAGCTTGTGGCATGGAGCAGGTCCCTGCTTGCTAGTAATTATTAAGCATGCCCTGTTGTATAACTAAGCCACAAGTTCTTCGCTCTGTTGCAATTTTTGTAAGAAGGCATTAAAAAACTTTTTGGCACAAATGTCCCATGTGAATGAATAACAGATTTACTTGGAATGCTCACAACGCAAAATGACTATTTTGGAGACATAGATGGGAACATCATCAAACTATGACATGTTGGTTATTTCCAGCCTCTGCCATGGAGGGGGTCCACATTGCTTGGAAATTCAGAAATGATCAAGTTGCTAATTTTCATGATTGAAAGGACAAATTTATAATGAGTAACCCGAAGCCCCTCTTAGCTATGATTGTGCTATGAATCATGGCCATTGATGATGCTTCTCATGGATCACTGAGTCTCAGCAACAGCTTCCTAGTTCTTTTAAGTGGTAAGGAGAAATCGAAAGGAGCAAGCAAGCAAAAACAACAAAAACATCTGAAGATGGCAAATCCATTTATAAGGAAACATTTCCTGAAGATTCATATTCTATCACATTCATTCTGCATCTATTCATCACATGATGATCCACGGTAGGGAAGTGTCCTTTTTTATTGGGGGAAAAGAGGGGGAGCTCACCATGAAGTTAGTTTTTTGCGGGCCCAGTTGCAGTGCCACACCCACACAGCATGGGCAGTGCCTAAATGTAATATGGCATTAATAAACTCAGGCAGACAATGATCTGGCTTAGAAATGGCCACAACTTTATTGATTACAGATATAGGTGGGTTTCTGGCTCAGGTGTTGGGTATATGGCCATTCCAGCCTCCCCCCCCCCAGCACACAAATAATAATAATTCCATTTTTAAAAGGTTTAAAAACCCTGTAGGTTGTCAGATCAGTTGTTTACCCACCTCATATTTTGCCATTCAACAGAGAATTGAAGTCTCCAAAGAAGGCCAGAGGACTTAACGTAATATAGCTATTAAGTTATATAAGCAGAGCATGGTGCAGTGTCTAGAGTGTCAGACTTAAGACTCAGGAGGCCAGGGTTCAAATCCCCACTCTCATACCCTCCAACATTTCTCCGTTGAAAATAGGGACGTCCCATTCCATAATGATAATTTTACTATTTATGCCCCACACATCTTATTGGGTTACCCAGGCCACCCTGGGCAGCTCCCAACCTATATAAAAACATTAAACATGTTTTGTTCTGTTTTAAACTTCCCTATACAGGATTGCCTTCAGATGGCTGAGGGGGTTGGATAGCTCCATACCCTCCAACATTTCTCTAATGAAAATAGGGGCATCCTAAGGAAAAGCAGGACATTCTGAGATCAAATCAGAAACTGGGACGGCTTCTCTAAATCAGGGACATCCCTGGAAAATACTGGGGTGGGGGAGGGCGGGTTCTGCACCCATCCAGAAAACCCAGTCACTGTAATAATAATAATAATAATAATACAGTGGTACCTCTGGTTATGAACTTAATTCATTCCGGAGGTTCGTTCTTAACCTGAAACCGTTCTTAACCTGAGGTACCACTTTAGCTAATGGGGCCTCCTACTCCCGCTGCTGCGCAATTTCTGTTCTCATCCTGAAGCAAAGTTCTTAACCTGAGGTACTATTTCTGGGTTAGAAGAGTCTGTAACCTGAAGCATCTGTAATCTGAAGCGTATATAACCCGAGGTACCACTGTAATGATAATTTATTATTTATACCTCGCCTTTCTGGGTGGGTTTCCCCGGCCACTCTGGGTGGCTCCCAACAGAATATTAAAAACACAATAAAACATCAAACATTAGAAACTTCCCTAAAAACTTATCTCAGCCTAACCTGCCTCACCGGACAAAACAGAGGGGGGGGCGGGGAGTGTGTGCTTGAGCTCCTTTGCAAAAAAAGCAGGATATAAATAAATATAAGCAGACATTCCCACTTCAGTCAGAAGATTCCTCAGAGAGTAAGAAACAATCTTCCTGCCTCTCATCTCTCTCTCATTCTCTCTGTCACACACACAACTTTCTCTCACATACACAAAAACACACACACTGCCTATTCCAGCAATCTCTCAGTCTGCTCTCACTCAAGTGCTTTGCCTCTGCATCGTTGATTATTTTTAAAAAAATAAATAGCCAGTTGGAGGAGGGTAGTAAAGTTGGACTGTTGCGTGACCGAGGGAGATTTTATCCTCTTGCCCCCACTGAGGTCCATTTGGAATTAACTGTCTTTGCTCCCTAACTGTCTGCAGCTTATCATGGGAGGAAAGCTCTCCCCACCTCCACATCTGACACACAAATCTGTAGAGCATTTGCCCCAATTCTACTCTGATGGTTGAAAGGGTCATTTAGAGCAGTGTTTTTCAACCACTGTTCCGCGGCACACTAGTGTGCCGCGAGATGTTGCCTGGTGTGCCGTGGGAAAAATTGAAAAATTCAAAAGATTAAAAAATAATAATTTTAAATTTTCGCCCGCTAGGCGGGCGCCGGACTGTGTCCTGGGTATGGGGGGGTGGTGTTTTTGACCCCACCCTCGCCCAGCAGGGGCGCCGATTGGCGCTCCTCAGGGGGACACCCTCCACTTTTCTGATGTCCGGGTTGTGATTGGTCCAGACTCCAGCCTGGACCTATCACAGTAGGACATCATCTTCCGACTTACTTCCCGCCCGAGCACAGTGTGCGCAGCAGCGGAGAGAAGAAGACGTCACGACTCGAGTCACCAGGAGGACCGGAGAAGTTGTCATTTTATTTCTCTTCAGTCTCCACTGAATGCCTTGACTGGGTTAGGGACCCTTATAGCTCAGCATCAGTTGGTGGAAAGGACATGACTTTACAGGAGCAGGAGGAGCTAACTGAACTGAGACGAAATCGTGGTTTCAAGCTAAGATTTGCTGATCTACCTTTGGACAGTTTTTGGTTGGATACTGCCAAGGAGTTCCCCCTTCTGGCAAACAAAGCTATTTTGACATTACCCTCATTTTCCACTACATATCTGTGTGAGATGAGCTTTTCAAGCATGATTGCTATAAAAACTAAATACAGAGAGAGACTGAGAGCTGTTGACGAAGAGCTATGTGTGTGTCTTTCTTCAATTCCAGCCAGAATATCAGCTTTGTGTTCAGCCAAACAGGCCCAGGTTGCACACTGAATAAAGTATTTTATATTTTTTCATATTTCTGTTTACTTACTATTTCATAATAAAGTAATTATAAAATACTTTCTTTGTGTTTATTTGATTCCTATTCAAGAGAATTACTTTATATATAGTCAATATAGGCACAGAGTTAAATTTTTTAACATTTTCTAATGGTGGTGTGCCTCGTGGTTTTTTTCATGAAACAAGTGTGCCTTTGCCCAAAAAAGGTTGAAAAACACTGATTTAGAGCATGGGTAGGCAAACTAAGGTCTGGGGGCCGGATCCGGCCCAATCGCCTTCTAAATCCGGCCCACGGACGGCCCGGAAATCAGCGTGTTTTTACATGAGTAGGATGTGTCCTTTTATTTAAAATGCATCTCTGGGTTATTTATGGGGCATAGGAATTCGTTCTCCGTCCCCCCCCAAAAAAGGGGGTCTGAGGGACAGTGGACCAGCCCCCTGGTGAAAAAGTTTCCTGACCCCTGGTTTAGAGAATGGGTAAAAAAAACTCCCCCCCCCCATTCTGAGGGCCACCTTCCAAAGCCCTTGTGGGCAGGTAGGCCAAGGGGACAGGGCAATGAAAGCAGATTTCCTCTTTGCTCAGTGGACTAATTTCATCACACACTGACAGAACCCTCTCAATCCTCCGTCCAGGAACAAATCCTGGCCAGGCAAAACCACTCAAGGCAAAGCAAGGCCCATGAGGGGGGTGGCCTGGAGAGACTTCCAAGGGCCATATAGCAAAGCTTGGAGGGCCACATGCAACCCCCCTGAGATTCCCCACTTCTTGTTTAGGTGAACTAAATCAGTAATCAGAGTAGTAGTCCTATTCACACTTATTTGGGAATAAACACAAACTGAACCCAGTGAGACTTGCCTCTGTGTAAACAGGTACAGGATTGGCCTGGAGAAAATCTCACCATTCTTTTTTCAAAACACTTTAAGGCAGAAGCACTATGCCCCATTCACAGGCACAGTAATCATGCAGCAAACATATAACACTATTTTCTCTCTCTCATTTATGAATTCACTCGATATTTTGGTGTTATTTTGACAGTCCTTTTGAGCTGGAAATGCATTTGTTCCAGCAGTCTGGATTCATCTGATCATTTTAAAATAGCCAGTCGTTTCAAGCTAGGAATTCGTCCAAAATGAATAGAATCAAATAAATTTGTGGGCCTGTTTCTGGATTATTAACAAGAGCCACCTTGTCTGTGCCCCATGAAATAAAATTAATCGAGTCTCGGATGAAAAACGAGGACAGATTCGTCACCCTGGAGCATGCTGTCAGCATCCTTGCGGCTAATTGACGGACAAACGTAGGCAACCATTTCCTAAAACAAAATTATTTAAGATTGCAACATCTGCCAAGGTGAAGAGTGAAGCAACTATCTCCAGGCCAAAACATAACTCTCTCTTTTTCCATGCCCTCTCCTCCTGCTGATTGGGTAATATTCTTAACTGAGTCAGAACACAGCTTATTTTATGAAGCCCCAAAAGTGCTATATAAGCAGGGACGGATAGTAAACAGGAGCAAAGACTGAGCTTTGGAAACGGAAGCGTGCGTAAAGGAGCAACTGGATCCAGAATGAAAACCATCTGCTTTATGTTGCTGTGCCTGGCCGTGGCAAATGCAGCGCCAGTCCGTCCACAAGGAAGAGAAGAAGAAAACTTGCGGTTCGTTCAGGTAATGGTGGTTACGTGATGGGTAGAAACAGTGCTTTTTTCTGGCGGGACGTGGAGATACGCATACCCCTAAACATTTTGTGAATCTTTGTACTTTTGTCCATTTACCGTATTTATTTTCCCTGATTTGAACTATAAAATGGTGATTTTCTTGAGTCAAAATGAGAGTACCCCTAAACATTTTTTTAAGGAAAAAAAGCACTAGATAGAAATCATTTCTGGTTCTGCAGCTTATTGGTTTGGTCTGCATTATTTGGAGACAAATGAGTCTCCCCAGAATCCTATGCATTGTGTGCTCTGTTGGAATTAGGGTGGTTTTTAACAAAATTTTATTAAGAACAAACCCACTGAAATTAATGAACATGGCCCCATTAATTTTAATGTCTACTCTAAGTAAAACTTCATCGTTTATTGTTTAGCGTTATGTATTTACTTTACAATCAACAACAAACTTTATTATGGTCGCAGACCAGCATAAGATACTTTAGAATCTAGACTGCAGAATTTTAAGGGATTTTCTGCATTCGTGATTTCTTTTTAGGTATACTAGAACTGAGAATTTTACCTGATCTCACTGCATAGAATCGCTATGTTGCAAAAATGAAATTGACCACACTTGCAGTAAAGTCAGGCAATGGCAGGTGGCTTAAGTGGTGGTGAGCTTGGAACAGATATATATGCATGTAGATACTTCGAAGGCTGTTTTAACAATCTATGTGGTTGAACCAGGAAGAAAATAGCATGTAAAACCTAACAGTGGAGAAATATGTCAGTTTCAGATTTCTCTCAGTGCATTTCTTTCTTTCATTTTTTTCCAGTCTTAAATTGCCCTTCTGCACATTTTTGCAACAATTGATGACACTTTTTAAAAAAAAATCATCAAAATTTAACATTCCAGTGTGAATTTCACATACTACGGTACAGTCAAGCCTTGGTTGTCGAACGTAATCCATTCCGGAAGACCATTTGACTTCCGAAACGTTTGATAACCAAGGATCAAAGGGTGGTTGGCAATGGAGAAAAAAGAAGAAAACTCCCGGAAGCCGTTCAGCTTCCAAAAATCGTTCGAAAACCAGAGCAGTTACTTCTGGGTTTTTGGCATTTGAGAGCCGAAACGTTCCAAAACAGAGGTGTTCGGGAGCCAAGGTTTGACGGTATACACATCTTAGTATGCAGTTTTGAATAATGTGCACATCAATCAATTAGCAGCCAAAATTAGAAAGTTGCCCGGCATCATGTATGGAACTTTAATTTTATATCTGCAGAAGCTGTTTGTTCCTAGCATTTCTTGAAATGGTTTTTATTGTTTCTGTGTTTCATTCTGTGTATCTTGTACACCACACCAGTGGCTTTATGCTATCAAGCAGACTATACATTTGTTAATTAAAAATAAATAAATGTCCGCGTTTCTCTTTCTTTATCAGAAGTACTTGGAAAAATATTACAACTTCACATCAGATGGGCAACCAGTTTTTAGACAGAAAGCCAACAGCCCTTTGGTTAAAAAAATCAAAGAAATGCAAAAATTCATGGGGCTCCAGGTGACGGGCAACCTGGATTCTAATACACTGGAGGCGATTCAGAAACCCAGGTGTGGGAACCCAGATGTTGGGGATTTTGGCTTCTTTCCGGGACAACCCAAATGGGAGAAGAAAGACCTGACCTACAGGTAATCTTTCAGCACCAGGTCTTAAGGGTGAAATCCACACATTTTATAGTGATTAACCACAGCCTGATAGCCCGCTTCTGTTTTGATTTGTGCTGCCTTCTTTTTTGAAGGATCGTGAACCATACGCCAGATATGGACTCAAGCGATGTGTATGAAGAGATTGCGAAAGCGTTTAAAGTGTGGAGCCGGGTTACACCCTTGACATTCAAACGCGTTTCAGCCGGCGATGCAGATATTATGATCTCTTTTGCTGAAAGAGGTAAAAAAGGGGGGGAACAGGTTGAACCATTAAATATATTAAGGCAACCTAGAAACGCTGGACGCATATGACATCAATAATAATAATAATAATAATAATAATAATAATTTATACCCTGCCAATCTGGGTGACTCCCAAGAGAATATTAAAAACATGATCAAACATCAAACATTTAAAACTTCCCTGAACAGGGCTGCCTTCAGATGTCTTCTAAAAGTCAGGTAGTTGTTTATTTCCTTGACATCTGATGGGAGGGCGTTCCACAGGGCGGGTGCCACTACCGAGAAGCCCCTCTGCCTGGTTCCCTGTAGCTTCATTTCTCGCAGTGAAGGAACCGCCAGAAGGCCCTTGGCGCTGGACCTCAGTGTCTGGGTAGAACGATGGGGATGGAGACGCTCCTTCAGGTATACTGGGCTGAGGCCGTTTAGAAAGGAAGCTGCCGTATACTGAGTCTGACCATTGGTCCATCTAGCTCAGTGCTGTCTACACTAACTGGCACTCCAGGGTTTCAGGAAATAGTTTTCCCCAGCCCTGTCACAGATCGATTCTGGGAGCTTCTGCATGCAAACCCGCTGCTCTATTGCTGAGCTACGGCCCTTCCTCCTAAACCAATTGCTAACAGTACTTCTGAACAACTTGTGATGCCCAAACTGAAGAATCTTCCAGTGTAGCTTTTCTAGCAACTGGACACCAAGTACAACACCTTGTTTTTGCAGCGCCGGGGGGGGGGCAGGGAGAAGGTAGGAAAAACTGGATATGCCTGGTGCCCCATGATGCATTAGTGTTATGCGATATCTGGTTTCATGGGTTACATGTCGGTTTTTTTATGTATAATTATTAAATTTTCTGTTTTACAATTTAGAGTATTCATTTAAACAACCTTAAAATATCAATGACTTCCCTTCTTCTCTTTCCGTGGTTCATTTTAAATAGCATAAATCCCTGCATATTTTATATAAACTAAATCATTCAGTATTCCATTATTACATCCATTAAAACCTATTTACAGTATTGAATTTACCTTAATGCTGCCACAATTCCCCCACCCACAATATATTCAATAAACATTTTCCAATCTTCTTTAAACGTATGTTCTTCTTATTCTCTTATTCTATACGTTAGTTCCGCAAGCTGCGCATATTCCATCAGTTTAAGTTGCCATTCTTCTTTAGCTGGGACCTTGCTTGTTTTCCATTTTTGGGCTAACAAAACACGGGCCGCAGTAGTGACATACGGTACATAAATAACCTTCTTTGACATGTTCACTAGCACGCTAGAAATAGTTACAGCATATTTCACACATTCTTGTTTTGTAAAAACTTGCTTCATGTTTTGTGAAGCTTCTGCAGCATTTTATGAAGGAAGGGGGAAAAGCAGGGCTAGGTGTTATCAGTGTGTTGATGGTGTTGCAATTGGAAACTCTGGGATGAAGGCACAACTGCTGAGTAGTATCTGTAAGTGCAGCTCAGCAACTATGGCCTGCAAATGGGCAACCAACTGTTTCTTCTTGTGTACTTAGAGCATGGCGATTTCAATCCCTTTGATGGTCCTGGCGGGACTGTTGCCCACGCCTATGCTCCCAGTAGAGGTATTGGAGGAGATGCTCATTTTGACGAGGATGAAAAGTGGACCAACGGCTTGGAAGGTAATTTTAAAGAATGGAAAACAAACAAAACCACACAGATTTGCCATGTTGTATTGGAGATCTAGTGTGATATCCCTATCTCCAGTTGCAAACACAAAAGTATGCATATACTTCTAGAGGGGGAATTACGTGGTGTCGGCTGACTCAGACATGTTCATTTGCTCCTAAGTAAGCAGGTGGCGCTGTGGGTTAAACCATAGAGCCTAGGACTTGCCGATCAGAAGGTTAGTGGTTCGAATCCCTGCAACGGGGTGAGCTCCCGTTGCTCGGTCCCTGCTCCTGCCAACCTAGCAGTTCGAAAGCATGTCAAAGTGCAAGTAGATAAATAGGTACCGCTCCGGCGGGAAGGTAAGCGGCATTTACATGCGCTGCTCTGGTTCTCCAGAAGTGGCTTAATCATGCTGGCCACATGTCCCAGAAGCTGTACGCCAGCTCCCTTGGCCGATAAAGGGAGATGAGCGCTGCAACCCCAGAGTCATCCATGACTGCACCTAATGGTCAGGGGTCCCTTTACCTTTAAGTTCATAAAGGAGAGAGAATCCACTGTCTTATTTTCAAATCTATGTGCACCAAACAAGGTCCAGAAGGCAGGCAATCAGTCTGCCTCTATGCTCTATATAGTGTGCTTATAGATAACTCTGTGGTTTGCATAGGGACGGGGGATTTTTATCACATCTTACTTTTGCCATCTGCTTGCAGAAATGTGAAGTTACTATGGTGGACAATATTCAAATCTGTATTTCCCTGAGAGCTCTCAGTTGTTATAAGATGCCTTCTGAGTAACACTGTGAGACAGAGTTTGCTTAGACAGATGTTAACTTTTAGAGGGTTGTTGTTGTTTTTTTAAAAAAGCAGCCATGTTTATTATTTTAACATTTTAATCTACAGAGGAGTGTTGATTACTGCAGTAGGTGTTGTTGCTATCAGATCCTGCTTGCATGCTTCCCATAGGAACCTGATTGGCTACTGGGCTATGATGGGCCTTTGGCCTGTTGCAGCAGGACTTTCCTTATGTTAAACCTTGGAGATGCAAATTCATGACGTGATACATTTCTCTTCTGCCTTTCAGGAAACAACCTGTTTTTTGTTGCGGCTCATGAATTTGGCCACTCGCTTGGGCTCTACCATTCCCAGGACCCCCAAGCCGTGATGTTCCCAGTGTATAGCTACCCCCAGCTCACTCAAGAAGTTCTCTCCCAGGACGATATCAAAGGCATTCAGTTCCTCTATGGTAATTTATGTTTAGTTTATTAACTAATTCAGGAATTTGTAATACCTCCTTCGAAAGGCCACAGGATGATTGACAACGTAATAACCTAAAAAAACACACACAAAAACTTCAAGCCTTTATTTCAGTACAACTAGTAAAAGCATCTTCCTCAAACTATTCATAAATTACGAATCACAGTTCCCTTCACTCAACCTGCTAGAAAAGGTGCATCTTTACCTGTTTCCTAACAGAAAACAATTATATGACTATATGCAAGCATCACACACACAACACAGGGCTGTGCCCTGTTCACTTCATGTGTGAACCCCATATATCCCTTTTCCCACTCTTTACACCTCACCAATTCCACCACCATAACCTTGTGGTTTGTATGGAAGACCCACCTGCTTGTGTCTCCATCCTCTGGTCCCCTCCTTCTTACCTTGCCTGAGCCTGCTGGTCCATCTTCTAGAACTCTCCTCCCCTTCTCTCTTTGGCTGGGCTGCCTGCCCATCTACTGTCCCAGCTGCTCGACATGCTGTAGTTCTCGGTGCCACCTGTCTGTGGCTAAGTGAACTGCAATGTGACAGCATCCTTACAATTTCATATACGAGAGAGAGAGAGAGAGAATCTAAAATAGTGTAATCTCTAATAACTTTTGGGAAATGAAAGTTGACAGATGTTTATGTTAGTCTTTGTAAAAGCCACTCTTTAATGATATGTTACAAAGAAATACATTCTTCTTGGTCCTGCTAGTTAAAAACTTTGTTTACGCATGCTCTGTGTAAATTAATGTCAACATATAATTAAGGAAGTGTTCTTCGTGCAATTGTTTGAGTATTCTTATATTCAGAAAAAGAAGGCTGTGCTCTACTAATTTCAGACTATTCAATATTTTTAAGGATCAACAACTAACCCACCTGAGGAGGACCCAGTGGAAGACGACATACCAAGAGTACCTGCCAGGCCAACCCAACCTGCAATACCAACTGCCTGCGATCCTCATTTGACGTTTGATGCTGTCGCTAACTTTCGGGGAGAAATGTTGTTTTTTAAAGACAAGTAAGACAGTAATCTTTAAGCCCCCCTACCATCCAACAAAGTAAGCTGTGCCCAAGTCCCATAGAAATTAATGGGGCTTAGGGCAGCCATAATGAACTTGGCCCATTAATTACGTAGATTTGTTGAGTTGGAAGGGTCATCTCGTCCAACCCCCTGCAATGCAGGAACATGACTCATAGTTCAATCCTAACCATGTCTCTCAGAAGTAAGTCAATGTGGCTCACTCCCAGATTAGTGTTGTTAGGAGTGCAGCCTAACAATGCAATCTTATACATGTCTACTCAGAAGTAATTTCAATGGGACTTACTCCCTGGCAACTGGGTTCTTCTGCCACACACACAAACCCCTTTCCTTTTCCTTTCCTCTCTTTAAGCCCTTCTCCTCACTTACTGGAGAAAAGTTGCCACCATCATCATGCTGTCTAGATGGTACAAGTACAAAAATAGAGTGTCCCCAGGCACATTATATAAAATAAATGTATATGTTTCTTACAGGTATTTCTGGAGAAAGCACCCCCGTTATGCACAGCTTGACTTTAGTTTAATTTCCACATTCTGGCCATTTTTAACATCTGGAGTTGATGCAGTTTTTGAAAACAGTGATAAAGATGTGGCGTTTCTTTTTAAAGGTAAGGATGCAGAAAATAATGATGATGCTGTTACACTTTTACTATTTAGAGCTTTCAGCCCAGAGCACGGTAAGCAGATGAAAACATTGGCAGGATTTTAATTGCACTTGTAAAAAAATAAAAATACGATGGATAATATGGATAGATATAAAACATAGACTATGATATAATACACAGTTGAAAACATTGACATCAGGACCCACTGAGGGGGACGGGGTTGGGGGGAGTCATGAGATTCAGAGAAATCTCTATATATGTAAATGTATTTGGTTTTGTTATAAAGCTATATTTGAAAAATCAGGGTCGGATTTAGGTTTGATGAGGTCCTAAGCTACTGAAGGTAATGGGGCCCTTTATATGTCCAGCTGTCCTTTGTCAACATCAAATTGTCACTGTTTTTTTGTGTTGAATATATGCTATATGGTAATTTATGGACCTAGTAGGCACCCTATATATAGAAACGAGCAAACCAGTGATATTTTAGGGAGCAGGCTAGCAGGAGGGGCCCATTACTTACATCATAGGAGCCTACACAACACAAAACACTGTTGTTGTATGTAGGTTTTATTTTATTTGTTTTTTATCCTATATTTTGGAAATGTACATCCAGGTTTTTTTCTTTATTTTTTTGGGGGGGGCCAAGAGAGTTTGGCCCTAAGCTATAGCTTGTTTAGTTTATACGTAACTCCG